>NC_035108.1:372239447-373489447 GCF_002204515.2 Aedes aegypti
GTAATGCTGTTCAAACTCATTTTTCAAAACTTGAAAAATTGCAATTTCGTTGTTTAAGAATTTGTTTGAAGCTTTTGAATTCAACGCATACTCAATCTATTGAAGTATTGGCTGGAATTGAACCTCTCAAAATTCGATTTCAAAAATTAAATTGTAAATTTCTGTTGCAATGTGTTTCGTACAAACATCCGATTATTGATAATTTAAAATCGTTATATGAAATCAATCCATCAAGTAAAATATTAAGCTCCTTAAATATTGTTTAAATGAGAATTTAACGCCAATTTCTTCCCCTGGATTCCAAAATTACAATATTAATATTCATACTTTTCGACCCCTTATTGATTTATCTTTATATGAAGAATTGAAACAAATTCCAAAAATTGAACATCCGCGTTTTGCAAATTATTTATTTGAACGTAAATTTGAAGGTATCAGTCGTGATCAATTTTATTTCACTGATGGATCTTTCATTCAGAATGTTGCTGGATTTGGAGTATTTAATAATTTTTTGGCTCACTTTTTTAAATTACAAAATCCTTGTTCTATATTCATAGCTGAGATAACTGCTTTATATTTTGCATGTAACTGGATTAGACTTTTTACTCCAAACTTATTTATAATATGTTCTGATAGTTTGAGTTCTCTTCATGCTTTGAATTCCATAAACTTTAATTCAAAAACTCATCACATTCTTTTGGAGCTTAAAAATCTTTTGTATGATTTATATACTCAAGGGTTTTTAATTAAATTTTTGTGGGTTCCTGCTCATTGTAATATTTATGGCAATGAACAAGCTGATTCTTTGGCCAAATTAGGGGTTGCTCGTGGAATTATTTACAATAGAGAAATTTGTGCTTCAGAATATCATTCAAAACTTAATAAATATTGTATGGATAATTGGCAACATTTTTGGAATTCGAGTGATAAAGGACGTTGGTGTCATTCCATTTGTCCGTTTGTTGAAAAATTCCCATGGTTTAAAAACATATCTGTAAATAGAAATTTTATTTGCACTTTTTCACGAATAATGTCGAATCATTACATATGCAACAGTTATTTATATCGCTTTGATATGAAGGATTCAAATTTATGCGATTGTGGGGAATTTTATGAAGATATTGATCATATTGTGTTTGTATGCACCAAATTTATGATACCTAGAAATAAATTCATTAAAAATTTGAAAATCTTTTACCAAACTCCTCCTACCTCTGTCCGTGATATACTTGGAAGTAAATTTTATCCTACTTTGAAACTATTATATAATTATCTAAATGAGATATCATATCTTGTTTGATTTGTATCTGCCTTAATTTTCTTTGTTTTTTTTTCAGGATTCAAATATGAAACACCTACCAAGAGTGATTATTTCCCTTCTTTCTGATTGAACGTTTCAGAAAATCAAGAATCTGGCTCTGTTATGGTTCTATCCGAGTGAGCCTTTAGTTTATAAGATATTTATTATAACGTTTTTAAAAAGATGAAGAGGTTTTGTGCCTTTTTGAGAAGATCTAATTAAGTGATCACTCAAAGGGGTTTTTCCCTCTTTCAAAATTTTAGTTAAAATAAATAAATAAATAAATAATAAATAATTCACAAATTCCGTAACGCTGAAGAGGGCAAACAATGTTATGGGTGGTTGTCCTCAAAATGTTACAGCCCATACGCAATATGAAGAATTTCCATGCAAAATATGGTATGAGGTGGGTAAGTGTCAAAAATGAACATGTGAATTTACCCATGAACTGCGAAAGTGTCCACTGAGTGCAAACAGGCACTGTCTCAGAAATAATAAGAAAATATTTTGAAAGAATAGCTGACATATAACAGAAGGGAAAATATGATGAAAATTTTACCGACGAATTTTACGCACCAATTACCAGTTTTCATTAGAGACGCATTTTTGCACGCAAAACAAGACAACATTTGGGGTAGTGGCGTTCGGGGTAGTGGCATTCGGGGTAATAGGATGGAGCCGTCATCAATGCCATCATGTCTACATAATTATAAGTTCGGGGAAATAGCATTCCGGGTGATGGAATTCGGGGTAATGGCATTCGGGGAAATGGCATTCGGTGAAATGGCATTCGTGATAATGGGGTAGAATTATCAAAAATAGTAGTTTCATTCTCATTGCCATGCGAAATTTTTTGTTGGACAAGGTGTGTAAAGTGCAGCATTATGTTGTTTTTTTTTCATGCAAAGAATAGCGATGAAAATATTAAATTAAATATGTGTCTGAAAATGAAATAAAACAAAGAAAAAAATCAGTCAAAAAAGAGTACATATTCTCTAACTGGTAATGAAAAATAATAATACAAAACATGACCACGCTGAAGCAGGAGCGGCAGAATGAAATGCAGAATTTAGAATGTGTCGTTCATTTTACTTCAGCTATTTCCATATGTCTCGGTGTATCTTTTAAGCAACCTAAGACTCTCACAATTATAAATAATTATTGTGATACTCAATAACCATTTCGTTACCTAACTTCAAGGCTGAATGGTATAGGGTTTTCTTCAAATTGTATGAATCATCTCATTTAAAGCTGAATTGAGAACATTTTAATAGTTACTTAAAATTAATGCCACTTCGTAAGTTAATAATAGAATAAAATTTGATCTCGACTCGAGCCTTAAACCCCTCCCCTCCAAAACTATCATGAAGTTGTAGCATATGCGCTTACATTAAGAAAGTACATTTGATACTTTTTCGATTTTTTTTTTTTTATCTTTATTAACGAGATTTTTAGCCCTGGGCTAGTTCATCTCGGGACCAACGGCTTTACTTCCCTTCCGAAGGAAGTCGTCACTGAAATTTTTAGTGACTATCTCGGGGATGGGATTCGATCCCAGGTCCTCGGCGTGAGAGACTACTTTTTCGATTGTGCTACTTTTCCCCGAATGTAATTTCTTAAAATGCAAGTTCCCCGAATGACCCATTTCCCCGAAAGACCCAGAAAAAAAAAATGAGATAAAAGTTCTGAAAATTTAGAATTCCAAACCTTTTGGGAGACTGGACTATTCTGAGAAACGGGGTTTACAGGGAACTGGCATTCAAAGAACAGGCGTTCGGAAACGGGGAAAAGTCATGTGGTGAACGAACAAGTCAGCTGAAATGCACCCTTCTTTATTTTATAGACGGTTCATAAGAGTTTTACCTTAGTTTGCTTATCGTTCTTTCTAGTTCACCACCTTGCTATTGAAGACTGTTCTGATACCTTTTTGAACTGTATTACTTTCCGGGAAACGGGTCATCCGGTGAAATTGCTTTCAAGGAAAAGGATAATTCGGGAAACTAGTTTTCGGGGAAATGACGTTCGGGAAAAGTATATTCGAAAAAAAAACGCATTCTTACTTGATAGTACACTTCACTAATCAGCTTAAAATCCTTCATTTTCAGCAAATTTGATGGTTTGGAAAGGTATTATACCTGGTATGGCGGCTGCAAGCATGTTCAAAAATTCAATTAAATCGATATTTAATCGTACAAAAGTGAGAATTTTATTCGCATCTCTGATGAATAGAACTATCAAAAAAGTAAAAAAATAGTAGATTTTTTTTAAACATTTATAAAACCAGTATATTAAACAACTTCCAACTTTGACGATATGTAGCATAGAATTGTGACGTGCTGAGACAAAAATGTCATAAATTTTATGGGAGTGGCAACGTATTCAGCAACCCAAAATTTACTGGAGACTAATCATTTGGTCTATGTGTCAGGTGAAAATGTTTTTTTGTTCTGCTTAGTTATTCACAATCATTGAACCGTTTTTGTGAAAAAAAATCATCACAGCAAATATTGTAAATTACTGTGATACATTACAAGTTTCTTGTAACACTTTGTTATATCTATGTAATATGCAGTTGGCCTTACGTTATCATTTTTAACAAGCTTCCCCTACTATACATAACTTCCGAAGATCCGTACGGCAGCAGTAGTGGCTTGACACATGATTGGTAGCTTACTGGGTGCGGGGAAGGTAAGCAGGTTTGATGCGCCTCTTACCCGGTGGGTGAAATGCTGTTCTTTACGCCTCCCTGTGTAGTGAAATGCTTCTAAGGAGCCCTTATTTCCGCCCGCAAAGCGTTTCACCTATTGGCTCAACGTGATTTTTATGAAGTCAAAGAACATATTTCCTGTGTCGGGATGTTTCCCGTTGGTTTCGGTGGTCGGTTGGCATCCTGACTGGAGCACCACCGAAGAGAGAATGAGTTGGTAAATTTGTGGGATTAGGAAAGGCCACCAGTAAGTCCGGGGAGGTCTTGAAGATAGGGCGCTTGAACGTGAACCTTCCATGCAAAGAAAGGCCAGGCGAGTTTCGGTCGGGAATACGGGATTGGCACGAAAAGGTGAACACACAGGAAACATTGATCGCTGAAGCATATCCGCATTTACATTACCTCCAGGCGTACCCACAATGCAGTATTGGCCTCAAAACTACTGCCATAGTACACATGTAGCCTTGCACATGTTTATAGCACTTGAAGGCGGGTCGCGTGGGAATAAACCCGCCTGCCCTAACCTGGGTTCCACCTCGCAAAGTACGGTTTTTTGCGCCAAGAGCTTCTTCCTCACGTGTGGAGCACAGTGCTCGCTCTTTGATGATTGTTGCGATAAGGATAAGAGTCAGGCCATGAATGGAATGCAGTAGTAGTTCATCAGCAGGAGTGCTCTTCAATTGTTGATGGTTCCGTGAATGAGCTGGCTGCCGCTGTTTATGAAGCTCTCTTCGGCAGACAGACGATGAAGTTCTTCAAACAATTACATAAAGCTGCTACAGCGAATCGCATTGGTAGTTTTGATACCAACTGTTGTTTGTGTGTTTATGGTGTGAGTTTATGCCGATCTTAATGGAAGTATTTAGTAACTGCAATAGTCCGGTTGCTTGTGGTGCTACATGATTATAGCAATAGACAAAAAAAAGGGTTTTAAAGTATTTGCTTCAAAAGAATTTATGGTTATTATGAACATTCCGCCCATAATCGTTTACAGTGGTCCAATTTCATATTTGTATAGGATACTGTTTCCACATCAAGTTAGTAAAAAACTATGAAATGAAGTATTGAGCTACAAATACTTTATCCACATTGAAGGTAACAGGTGTCATCTATTGTTTACCAATCACAAAATGTTTCCATTTACATTCATCTTTGGATTAATAGAAAAATATTGAATTGATGTCTAAAATTCACCCAATTCCATATTCGTAAACCTTCCAAAATTCATACGCACAACGTTCAAAACTAAATTTAGAAGCTCTATTTGATTACTGAAATGCTTTATTATGATGTTCAGATGTAATGAAATACATTTGGACAATTTATTAAAGGACATATATGAAATTTAGGTAAAATTATGAGATATGCCAGTTTTCCAATGATTTTTGATATTAAATCCTATAATTCGAACAATAACGTTTATTTTTGTCATTGGATCTAATCTATAGATTATACTCGTAAGCTCTGATAGAAATTAAGTTGAAATATATATAGTTTACAGAAATCATAAACAGTTTTTATCCCTTTTGAGTTCAGAAAATTGTTGTGCCATAAGTTCAAAACTCTTCTAAAACGATATTTTTAATCAATGTAAACCAAATTTTCATTCTAAACAACAGGTAAATGTTAATTTTGAATTTGTCTGTAAAAATAATTTGAACTACGAACTTCGTTTAGCAATAAAGTACCCTGTACTTACTTCCACAAAATTGATGTCATCGTAATATTCAATTATCTTTGAAATAATATTCAATCTATATTCAAAATAGCACCCTATTTTGCAATTTATTGATTTTATAAGAAAAATACAAAATAACTTGAATGAGCAGAGAGCATTGATATACTATGTAATAGAATTGGTTATGGCAATAATATTATGTACATACATTTAGGAGCCAAACATAAAAAAAATTGACTAAAATTTTTCGTTTTGGATTTGTTATACATGTTATATTACCTAAGATCATTCCTTGCTGTGCGCTTGAACAAGCCAGTTCAGTTTTTGGCAGTCGGTAGTTTTTTGGTTTTTTCTTCCACCGCCCGTGTGGTTTTTACCAGTGCAGTATTGTACCGTAGTGCTTTAAACCGCGCATCGTGAAGGAAGCGAACCAGATTGGCAAGGGTCAACTGGTATCGTGCCACGAGAAGATATTGTCACCATCATCCCCCGGTGATTGGATCCCCCGTTTGCATCAGCAGCGAAAACGACGACACGTTTTTTCTGCCTACCTACGGTGTAGAAGACCAGCTGCGGTCATCGAACGGGAACGGATAAGTATCAATTGTATACCTACTCCACATCCTTTTGAATTGCTTTCGCATCTCCGAACAAACAAGGTTGAGTTCAAGGTTGTTTTTCGGTTCACTTCTGTCTCTCTCCCGGTGCCAGTTTTGCCCGAATAGGGGAGGCTTGTACAAAACAGCCCTAATCGGTTAAGTTTTTTTTTTTTCTCGATATTTTTTTTTTTTTTTTTTTTTGTTATTATTTTTTTTTGCCCGTATAGGGGAGGTGCGTACAAAATAGTCCACTGATAAGTTATCTTTAAGCATTTTTTTTGTTTTTTTTTTTTGTACTTTATTATTATTATAATTTTTTTTTTTTTTTTACTTTTTTGTTTTTTTTTTATAATTATTTGGTTGCGGTTGATTCTTATCCCGCATGGACGAATCGGATGGAGGCGATACGCCTCCTAAAGATCTCGTTGCTCGAACGCGGTTTTATCAACCGTCTTCGGCTGGGCCTTGGGTTGTCTATTTCCGGCGCAAAAATAAGATTTTGAATGTGCTCTCGATCTCTAGAGAGCTGACGCGTAAATATCCTGGGACCGTTATTCACCAAGTGAAGCAATCCAAGCTGCGTGTAACTGCACCTAGTTACAAAGCAGCGAATGAGATTGCTCAGCATGAGGCTTTTACTGTGGAGTATTTTATCTACATACCTGCCAGAGAGGTCGAGGTGGAAGGGAAAATTATCGACGCGAGTCTGACATGCGAAGACATTAAGACTGGCAAAGGTGTTTTTGAGAACCGGTCCATTCCTGATGTGGCTATACTGGATTGTAAACAATTACAATCAGTTTCCATGGAAGGAAATAAAAAAGTGTTTTCGCCGTCAGCCTCGTTTCGTGTAACTTTTCCTGGTTCCGTCCTCCCGAAATTTGTTTGCATTGATAGTGTTTTTTACCCAGTGCGCCTTTACGTGCCGAAGGTATTCAATTGTACCAACTGCAAACAGCTTGGTCATAGTGCTAGCTTTTGCGACAACAAGCCCCGTTGTGGCAAATGCAACCAAGCTCACTTGGAAGATGATTGCACACAGGAAGCTGAAAAATGCAGCTACTGTCGTGAGGATCTTCATGATTTGCAGAAGTGCCCGGCATACAAAAGGCGCATTCGAAATGAGAGTCGCTCCATTGTGAAGCGCTCCAAGAAGACGTATGCGGAAATGGTGAAAGCTTTAAATCCGCCTGCAAAAGAGTCTTCATCAGCCATCCCAGTTGGTAACTCTTTTCAAGAGTTGTCTTCCGACGAAGCGAACGACGACGAAACCGATGGGGGAGATTCTTCGGAGGTACACGCACCCGGAAAACGAAAGTCTCCATCTTCTCCGGGACTGCGCCGTAAGGTAATGAAATCTTCCCTCAAAAGTTTGCCGAATTCTAAAGGAGGTGGGGCAAATTTGAAATTGCCGAAGAAACAGGTCTTTGCTGCTTCCGTTCCGTGTTGCAGCAAAGATCTGCCGCCCCCGCCTCCGCCGATTAAATATACTTCGAAAAGAAGCTCTAGACAAGATAGCAAGAAAAAAGCTACTGAAGTTCCTCGCTCTTCCTCGAAAACCCCCCGGGCCAAGCGAGGACTGATAACTTTTACGGCCCTTGTGGATCGCATATGTGATGCCCTCGGAGTTTCAGACTCATTCAGAGGCATACTCGACCTTTTTCTCCCCGCAATAGAAGAGTATCTCAGGGAATTGACTATCTCGTGGCCCCTCCTTGCTTCGATCATATCTTTCGATGGATAATTCATCGAGTGAGGTACAAGATATGATCACTGTGTTACAGTGGAACTGTCATAGTCTAAAACCTAAATTAGACACATTTAAGTTTTTGCTTCACAATTCAGATTGTGATATATTTGCACTTTGTGAAACATGGCTTTCTTCTGAAGATGATCTTAACTTCTACGATTTTAACATTATACGCCAGGATCGAGATGATAATTACGGGGGTGTGCTTTTAGGGATCAAAAAGTGCCATTCATTCTACAGAATCCCCATCCCGACTCATCCAGGCATAGAAATCGTTGCTTGCCAAATAAGCGTAAAGGGTAAAGACCTTTGCGTAGCTTCTGTTTATATTCCTCCAAGAGTTTCAATAAACCGCCGTCATCTCTGGAATGCAGTCTCCATGCTCTCATCTCCAGTTTTAATACTGGGTGATATGAACTCACATGGTACTGGATGGGGCGAATCTTATGACGATTATAGAGCGGCTATTTTCTATGACTTATGCGACGATTTCAACTTGAACATTTTGAACACAGGTGAACTGACACGTATTTCATCCGACGGCAAAGGAAGCCGTCTTGACCTGTCTTTAGGATCAAGCTCACTATCATTCGATTGCATGTGGAAGGTTATCGATGATCCCCATGGTAGTGATCACTTGCCCATAATAACCTCTATCAGAACTAATTGTGAAAGGTCAGAACAGTCAATTCAGGTTCCTTTTGACCTCACTAGGAATATCGATTGGCAAAAATTTGCATCAGCGGTAACTTTTGGTATCGAATCATTCAACACTCTCCCACCGTTGGATGAGTATCGATTCCTAACAGAATTGATTTATAAAAGTGCATTAGAATCCCAAAAGCAACGAGTTCCAAGTGCATCCTTCAAAAGACGACCAGCCACACCTGGTTGGGATGATGAATGCACTCAGTTGTATCGAGAAAAATCTAATGCCTTTAAAGCTTTTCGTAGATATGGTACCTCAGAACTTTATTTAGAGTACTCGAAGCTCGAAAAAAGACTGAAGAATCTTATTAAAGCGAAGAAGCGTAGCTATTGGCGACGTTTCATCGATGGCCTCTCACGAGAAACTTCAATGACGACGCTTTGGAGAGTGGCTCGCAACATGCGAAACCGCTCATCCTCAAATGAGAGTGACGAATACTCCAATCGTTGGATATTCAACTTCGCAAAAAAGGTCTGTCCAGACTCAGTTCCAGCTCATCCGCCTTTTTGGGAAACTCCAAGAGACGATGCTTTGGATAGACCATTCACTATGCTGGAATTTTCTATGGCTCTTCTTTCATCAAACAACTCCTCTCCGGGAAGCGATATGATTAAGTTCAATCTTCTTAAAAATCTCCCTGATATCGCTAAAAGACGGTTGCTTGACCTGTTCAACTCATTCATGGAACACAACATTGTTCCACCTGAATGGAGACAGGTCAAAGTAATAGCTATTCAAAAGCCTGGGAAACCAGCGTCTGATCATAATTCGTACCGCCCGATCGCTATGTTATCATGTTTAAGGAAATTGTTAGAAAAAATGATCCTATCCCGACTCGATCATTGGGTCGAATCAAACAACATGCTTTCCAGTACACAATTTGGCTTTCGCAAGGGCAAAGGAACAAACGATTGTCTAGCGTTGCTTTCATCAGATATTCAACTAGCCTTTGCGGACAAGGAGCAATTGGCTTCGGTTTTCTTGGACATTAAGGGCGCTTTTGATTCAGTTTCCATAGAAATATTGTCAGGAAGCCTGCACAATAGTGGACTACCTGGAATGTTGAATAATTTCTTGTACAATTTGTTGTCAGAAAAACACATGAGCTTCACTCTCGGTCAACTGACAACTTCCAGAATTAGCTATATGGGTCTTCCCCAAGGCTCATGTCTAAGTCCCTTGCTTTATAATTTTTATGTTAAAGATATTGACAACTGTTTGGAAGAACCATGCACGCTTAGACAACTTGCAGATGATGCTGTGGTCTCTATGAAGGGTCCACGAGCGGAAATCCTGCAAAGACCATTGCAAAATTCCCTTGATAATCTATCCACTTGGGCTAGAAACTTAGGGATCGAGTTTGCTCCGCAAAAAACTCAACTGGTTGTATTTTCTAGGAAGCGGAATCCTGCCCAACTGAAGCTTAAGCTTTTGGGAACAGACATCGACCAGTCTTTGACTTCAAAATACCTTGGGGTCTGGTTTGATTCAAAAGGCACTTGGCGAACCCATATTAGGTATTTAACGGAAAAATGCCAACAAAGGATCAATTTTCTACGAACAATTACCGGAACATGGTGGGGTGCTCACCCGGAAGACCTCATAAAACTCTATAAAACAACCATTCTCTCTGTTCTAGAGTATGGCTCTTTCTGTTTTCTCTCAGCAGCAAACTGCCACCTGATTAAATTGGAACGAATTCAATATCGTTGTTTGCGTATCGCCTTAGGGTGTATGCACTCAACACATAATGCGAGCCTAGAGGTTCTGGCAGGGGTTTTACCGCTACAGAACCGATTCTGGGAGCTCTCGCTAAGAATACTGATCAAGTGTGGAGTGAGCAACACACTCGTTATCGAAAATTTCGAAGAATTGCTCAAACTGAATGCTCAGTCAAAATTCATGAGAGTTTATCTCTACTACATGTCATCTGACATTAGCCTTCCATGTTACAACCCCCCACGTGTACGCTTCACCAATGACAGTTCCTCTGTTGAATATGATCTGTCCATGAAACAAGCTATTCATGGAATTCCAGATCAACTTCGATGTATTACTATCCCACGTATTTTTAACGCAAAGTACCAGAATGTCGATTCCTACAGGAGATATTTCACTGACGGGTCCCGTATAAATGGATCCACTGGCTTCGGTGTCTTCAATGAAAACTCTTCCGCCTTCCGAAAACTTCAGGAACCTTGCACGGTTTATGTTGCTGAGCTGGCAGCAATCAACTTCGCTTTGGGGATGATCTCAAACATGCCCGCAGACCACTTCTTCATCTTCTCGGATAGTCTCAGTTCTATTGAGGCTCTCCGATCGATGAAACCTGTAAAGCATGCATCTTACTTTCTTACAAAAATAAGAGAGCAGATGTGTGCACTGGTCGAAAGATCATATAAGATTACCTTTGTATGGGTCCCCTCACATTGCTTAATTTATGGCAATGAGAAGGCGGACTCTCTCGCAAAGGTGGGCGCTGAGGAAGGTGAGATTTATGATAGACGAATTTCACACGATGAATTTTTTCATTTAGTACGTCAAAATTCTCTTCACGGTTGGCAAAGCGATTGGCTAAATGACCAACTGGGACGGTGGTTACATTCCATAATTCCTAGAGTTTCCTTGCGAGCCTGGTGGAAAGGTTTGGACATAAGTCGAGATTTCATTCGCGTGATGTCAAGACTTATGGCCAACCATTACTCGCTAGATGCACATCTACACAGGATTAACCTCGCGCTGAGCAATATTTGTAGTAGGTGTGGTTCCGGTTATGATGACATCGATCACGTAGTTTGGCAGTGCCCGGATATGGACGCCTCCAGAGCGCAACTTTTGGATACCCTTGCGGCCCGAGGTAGACAACCCTATGTTCCAGTTAGAGATGTGTTGGGCACCCGCGATTTCACTTATATGGTCGCAATTTACAATTTCCTTCGCTTGTCTTGTATAAAAGTTTAATTCTCTTGTGTTCTCTTCTCCAGTTTTTTTTTCTCTGTGTTGTCCCTTTTGTGTTGGATTGAGGATCCTGGCCATCCGGCAGACGAATACCGGCAAGAAATTGGTACCAACGCCATGACACGATAATAGAGCTACCACGCTTTACCTCCCGGATGAGCTGCAGAGAACCCTAAACCCAATCCTTACCATGTCCTTCCCTTTCAAAATTGTGACCATTAACCTCGAGTTGCCACGAGTACCCTGGCTCCATCCCATACTAACTTTGGTAATGAAAATGTAAATAAATTGTAAATAGTACAAAAACGAACTTCGGCTCCGTAAAGCGTTACACGCATTTGAGCCCCAAATAAACGAACTAGGAAAAAAAATATTACCTAAGATTCAAAAGTATAAGTTGTCGATATCCACTCCTAGCTACTCTAAACTGATTATAATTTTTTGAAACTTGTGCAATATTCGCAGTTATCATTCTTAAGGAAGTGATGTTGAAAAAAAGGCAATTTATGGTTCGACTTACCGAATATTTTAGCAAAAAAACATGGGAAAACTGGTATTTTTCTTAAATTTACTAAATTTTCAAATATATCCGCTTTTCAATTTTCCAAATGTATTCTACTGCATCTGAAGAACACAACGAAAAGCTTAAGTAATTATCTAGTCCATTAAAAATTAGTTTTGAAAGCTGTATATTTCTTTTTTGCTAGGTGTACGAATATGGAATTATAGACACAATCTCAATACTTTTCCATTGTTCTAAAGATTTAAGCAAATGAATGCAGTTTGTCATTGCCAAACAATAGATGACACCTATAACTTTCATTATTAATAAAGTATATCGAAGTCCATGCACCATTTAATAGATTTATACCAACTTTATATGAAAACAGTGCCCCGTACGAAAATGAAATTGAGTCACTGTAAATTAGCTAGACCTGCAAAATACTGACATTAGAAGTAAACAATATGTCATTTCGTTGAATAACGTATGAAATCTTTGAAATGTTGCCACAGTGAAAAAGTATGGTATTTTATTGTTATATATTTTTAGACTCCAGCGAAAATTTTCTTGTTTTATCGGACATATAAAAAGCATCAAAGCCATTTTTCCATACAAAATGGTCAACTTCAGAGAGCTATATCTCCGCAGTTTCTCAACTGATTCTTTTCATTTTTCGGTGACAAACTACAAATTTCCTCAATTTTCGAAAACTATTGTTAAACTGGTGTGAAAACTATTGATTCAAAAGTTACAGATAGGTTGAATTTTGTCATAAAAAATGCACCAAGACACAAAATGATGTAGCAGAAAATCTACGCATCGTAGCATCTCGGTGTCTTCAGTGCATTTGTTCATTGCGTGATAAGGACCAAATGCGCTGAAGACACCAAAAAGATACGACGCATAGTTTGTCTGATACATTACTTTTCATCTTGGTGCATTTTTTATGTCAAAATTCAACCTATCTGTAACTTTTAAACCAACAGTTTTCACACAACTTTTTCAATAGTTATCAAAAGTTGGGGTAATTTGTAGTTCGTCATTAGGGGCCTTCCTTAGCCGAGTGGTTAGAGTCCGCGGCTACAAAGCAAAGCCATGCTGAAGGTGTCTTGGTTCGATTCCCGGTCGGTCTAGGATCTTTTCGTAATGGAAATTTCCTTGACTTCCCTGGGCATTGAGTATAATCGTACCTGCCACACGATATACGAATGCAAAAAAGGCAACTTTGGCCAAGAAAGCTCTCAGTTAATAACTGTGGACTGCTCATAAGAATACTTAGCTGAGATGCAGGCTCTGTCCCAGTGAGGACGTTAATGCCAAGAAGAAGAAGAAGTAGATCGTCATAGAAAAAATGAGAAAAATCGGTTGTAAAACGGTGGAGATATAGCTCTCTGAAGTTGACCATTTTGTATGGGAAAACGGCTTTGGTGCATTTTATATGTCCGATATTGTACCTTAGCCGGATCAGCTCTTTAGGTAAAAATTCTAGGGTAGTTTACGAAAGGTTTGAAAATCATATGCATCCTCCATCGAACAGTCTGTACTAAGCTGCCATTTGGATTTTGCTTAAACTAAATCGGAAACAGACATTGTCTTTTCGAAGGCTATTTATAAGCGACGTGAACTTCCGAACTGTCGAAAGTCTGTACCTTATATATGTATAACTTTAAAGACTGGAACACGCAAAAATTGGTTAACTTCAAATTGATGTGTTTCTGTTGAAAATACAGCTTAGCTTAGCTTAGCTTAGCTTAGACTGACTACACATATCAATGGTTGCTATTCCGTGATTGACCGAAGTCAGTGAAAATGCACAAAGAATCAACTAGAAGTTTGACTGGGATTGGCCATAATCTTCTTCAGTGTGCATAATTCAGTGCCTCTATTTATACAGGGTCAATAACGGCGCCGGCCACGTCCTTGCAGTCAGGTGGGATTGAGGGAAGGAATGTTAGTGTGTAACCTTTGCTATTTGGAGACCGTGTTTGCCTCTGCATCTCCACAAAGGTTACTGGGAGGGATGTTTGTTAATGGGGAGGATCGTTGGGTCACAGGATTCACTTTGATAAGCAATTAGACCATGATAAATAATTATTTGTGAGATATAAACATGATTATGCCGACACTTGGGGTGACGAACCATTCAAAGTTTGTTGAACAAATACCTAAATGAAACATTCCTAACACTCCTATTCTTATGCCGACACTTACAGTGACGAACCATCCAAAGTTTGTTGAATAAAGTGAACCTTTCGGAAGTCTACACTTGTAGTGTCCAACCATTCAAAGTTTTTTTTTATTACAAAAATAAAGGTAAAAAGAAAGGGGTGTTTTGCATAGCATAGCATAGCATAGCATAAACTGACTGTACATGTCAATGGTTGCTACTCCGTGATTGATCGGAACTGGTAAGAATTGCACCACGATCCAAATGAATAAGGGATGGGAGTTTCCGCTTACTCTCGAAGTGCAATTTTAGCAGATCTAATATTATTGATCAATAACGGCGCCGGCCAAGTCCTTACAGTCAGTTGGGATGGGGAAGGAATGTTAGGGTGTAATGATTGTTGCTTCTAGAGACCGAGAATACCTCTGCATCTCCACAATCACCACGGGAAGGGTGTTTATTAGTGAGGAAGGAAAAGATCTGGGAGTCACCTCTGGTCGGTTATGCGATCCATGGACAAGGGGGAAATATACGACTTGTATTTAAAGCTAGTTTTGTATTTTTGTCTCGAGAAGTTTTTGGAAAAATTACGTCAACATCTATAATGTCGAACAATTCAAAAGACGTTTTTATTAATGACGAAAACTGAAAATTACATGTATATATTTTAACTTATATGAAACAGGAATAATGCCGACACTTGTAGTGACGAACCATACATAGTTTGTTTGAAAATTACATATGAGTATTACTGTGCATTTTGTCTCGATATGGTAGAAGTTTTAGAAAATACGTCAACATTCACAATGTCGAACAATTCAAAGGATAATTTTTAATAATGTCAAAAAGAGAAAAATATATGTATATTCAAATTGTATAAGAAAAAAGCATAATGCCGACACCTATAGTGACAAACCATACAAAGTTTGTTTTAATATTACATAAAAGTTACGCTTTCAAGAAAATATGTGTTATCATAAGCATGAAACGAACTCACCAGTTGGCCATCCATTCTCGACTGAACACAAAACTGACACTGACAGCAAAACTTCTTGGCGTCCCGAAAATAAACCGTCTTGCTTGGGCCTTCCCAAATACGTACCCAGCAAGACGCTCCAAAACAAAGGGAAAAAAAAAAAAAATCTCCGGCGACGAAAACACGCGCGAAACCGTCAACAAACTCTATCGGACGACGCAAAACCGAACTGTCCTGCTTGGGCTTCACAAAGCACTACCCAGCAAGACGCTCCAAAACAGGGGGAAAAAAATTCTCCGGCAACGAAAACGCGCGAATCCGTCAGCTAAATCAATCGGACGACGCAAAACCGAACTGTCCTGCTTGGGCTTCATAAAGCACTCTGATGTGTTTCTGTTGAAAATACATTGGAAAAACTCTGAAATGCTGCATTTGAAAGTAGAGTGTATAAACAATGCTTGCTTTGATGAGTTTTCACCTTTTGCTCTCCAGTTTTCAAAATGACGTCCAAGTAAGAGAAGCAGCTATCAACATTTTGCACGTACAGCAAGAGAATCCGAAGTGCTCACACGAAACTTATGTGAATGCGGATTTCAAGCAGCTTCTGGGACAGGAGTTTTGTACCGTATCAAGAAAAAGGAAGGTTGCTGAAATTTTCAAAACCATAAAACCATATTCACGTGTGGTCTAAAAAGTGTCATTTCCATCACTACGGAAACCATCAATTAAGAGATGTACATCTAGGAGGGCCTCGAGAAGCGGCTGCTTTAATTCCTATAAGCTTCCAAAGTTTTATTCAAAATTTAGAATGCTTAGGGACTCTCAAGACATTGTTTAAATTAAAAAAAGCAGTTCAAACTAGCTTCAGGGTTCCCCAGGGGTTTTCCAAACAGTTTCTACGAGATACCGAAGGTCCTGAGGGGTCCACAGTTATTTGAGAGTTCCCAAAACTGTGCTAGAGGTTCTCAATTGATACTCAACGGATGTTTTCCACACAGCAAAAAATCTAAAATTTGCATGGCACGTATTTTTTATGATAATCATGTAAAAGGAGTTGCAACTGAACATTCAACGATAATTAATGTAAACTGTCTCATTGCATTCGAGGATGCTTGCAATCTTGAGTGAAACTGAAAAATTCCATGATCTTACATCCAACATTTGCTAATATTGCATGCTTTCTTGCATCTTGAAAGTGAAATTGCAAACAAGAATGCTCAGTTTACATGATTCTACGCTGAATATTCTGTCAAAAATAATGCACTTGGATGGATTGACGGCTTGTCATTCCATGTGCATTATTTATGATTGAATTTTCAGCGTGAAAATTATGTAAACCGAGCCGTTTTGCATGCAACATTCTTCGAGAGAAGACGTTTCGCGTTCAATATTAAGGATTTTGGTAACAATGTTGTATATAATAGATGTGTTTATAGGTTTTATCATTGAATAATAAAGTCGACTCTCCACATCTCGATGTTCTACATCTCGATATCTCTCCCTATGTCGATGAGTTCGTAAGTCCCTTTAGTCTGCATACATTTTCACTCCCCATATCTCGATATCCTCCTTATCTCGATATCTCCATATCTCGATGTGTTTCTGATGATTTTTCGGTCTAAACTTTCTCTCCGTATGTCGATATGACCAATATCGAAGGTTACTAGACCAAAGTTTTGGGATTTGTTTGTGTATTACTTTCTTGGCAACGGAGTGTTTTTCAATCTAGTATTCATAAAAAAATTGTTCTTTGTCTCGATCTCTCCCTATCTCGATGGTCCCTTCGATATCGAGATGTGGAGAGGCGACTGTACATGAGAAATGGCTTTGCATGATTGAGGCTAAAATTACGTTAAATCTAAGAATTTTTTGGTGTGCAAGGGTTATAAAAGTGGTATGTAGACCCCTCGAAAGCACTTGAAAGCTTTCACATAGAAGAACAACAAAAACACCAAGAGAACTGCTGAATATCACTTGAATAGCTGTAGACCTTAAGAGACCAGCACATTTAGCTTTGTATCTCGAGCTCGGATATGTAGTTCCAAGTTAATGGAGTTTCAATAATATCCTGATGAAAACGATGTTGGAATGTTTGGAAACGAAACACGATTTACTGGCAACACAGCGTAACAGAAATTACATTTTTGCGTGTCTCAAGGATCAATTTAAGTATCTCTAGTAGATTAGAAGCTGTTGTATCTGATGCACGTCACAATTTCCATAAAGTATGATTTGTCAAATTTTTAAGTGATCTAAACCACCAAACATGTAAAACAGGAGTTCAACTTTCATTTGAGATATAATTTGGTTCAAATTGCAGGAATAAATTTAGATTGAATCGGTTTTTTCAACATGCTTGCAGTGTCCATACAAAACTCTTCGCTTCTCTTATATGGCAAAATACAATACTTTTCGAAACCATCAAAAAAAAAATTTTAAGCATCGAAAGTATTATGAATTTTGTTGATAACAATTGTTAGAGATGGTACACAAATTATGTCACGCTAAATTTCAACTTATTTGATCCTCCCCCATTTGTCACACTTTTTGTATGAGTCCTTCAAAATTTTTGTAAGGCTTGTCACGCTTGGCTTGACCTCCCCCCCCTTGGAGCGTGACGTAGTTTGTGTACGACCCCTTATAAACATGAAGTTTGAATTCTGTGCCATTTAAGCGAATAAATTGCCATACAAACTGGCAAGTTTAATAAAACAATCGATTGAAATCAACTAGAGAATACTTATATATGAAGATTGTAATATCTTCGTTACTAAAACGGTTATTTTTTGATGATTAGAAAAAGTATTGTATTTGGTCACATTAACCCGTTTCAGCCCAGCAAATGAAAAAATGTTTAAATTGCTGCCATTTTGACACATCTTGACGGTTTGCTTTCATTTTATTTCGAATAGAATCGTCTAAGTGTCTATTTTTTAAAGATCATTTGAGCTTTTGGAACGAGTAGTGTTTGATCCTTCGAACTTGTCGCTTGCTCCTGCAGGGTGGGCGATGAGGGCAGAATCAAGCTTGTCACGTGTCGTTCGCGTAGTGAAATGAAAAATCTCCGTGGACCGTTAGTAGTGTTTGATCTATTGATCGCGTCGCTTGGTCTTGCGTGAGTGAGTGATGAACAGTTGATCGGCGTACAATGCGATTATCGAATTATCTCGCGAATCCGGTTAGGCGTGATTATCTCATGGTTCGCATCAACAAACATTGGAGAGTTCCAGATCTCTACCTTATCCCACTAACCCAATATCCTTTCCATGACAACTGTGGAGATGAAGAGGTATACTTGGTCTCTATTAACAACGGTTGTCTAACTAACATTCCTTCCCTTCCCCGATGACCGTAAAGACGTGTCCGGCACCGTCATTGACTTTTATGTTATGAGCTCCCGATTTGAGATTGGTAAGCTAATCTCAAGCCCCATTCACCCAATATCTGTGCAACTTCAATTGTACGGTCATCTATTCTCATGCTCTTTCTTATGTTTATCATTTGAGTTTTTGGAAATGGTCACCGTTTCGGAGTTATTACGGTGGATCATGAGATGTTTATTTTAGACAAATGTAATCGATTTTATGAATAACTAAGTAACAAGGTTTCAATCGCTGATTCCTTCCCCGAGTCGAGTCGAGGATTGTCAAAATTTGGTAGACATTTTGAATCTTGGGACCATATCGCTTTTTTTTCTTTTTTTTAAGGCACTCCGTGCTCGTGGCCACTACTGTGCCGGAATCAGTTTTATCTGTATCTTCCTTACCGATACAGTTCTATTTTTAGCTAATTTATATTCACGCTAAGCCTGCTCAACGCAGTGCATGTGTTGAAACTACACAGAATGAGGCAAACAATGCAGGACTCTCTGGCTGAGTGAAAATTCTGTGTAAGTCGCACTCATGCTATGTGTAACCGATGTGTTGGCCATTGGCTGTGCGCGGATCGATGGAAATGGAACTGTCAGTTCATCTCCCGCACGGCAGCAAACAGTTGGCCGTTGGTAAGATGGGGAGTTTTCAGGGATTTTTTCCAGCGAAAAGCCGGAAGATGGTCGCAAATGAGAAAGTTTTTCCCCCATTTGCTTCCGCTTCGGCTAGTCGAATGAAAAAATCTCTGAAAAACTTTAAAATCGGAATGTTTTTTAAATGTTTTCAGAAGCAAACCAAACATGGAAGCGAACCCTAGTAGCACACATGTTTTATTTGAGGTGGAATAACTCTTATATGACCAGATCTGGTCATATAAGAGTTATTCTGCCTCAATTAGAACATGTGTGCTACTCGGGAATTCCGCATTCCAAGCGTTCCTCCTCTGTGCGCATTTCACTCATTCGGTTTGTTTACTACCGTTTGCACAAAACTGTGTACAGCCCCCTTTGCACAGAATCTGTGCTGCATGAAGAGAGGCCGATTTTGTGTACTCGGCACTCATTTCTGAGCGGATGAAGTTTAGCGTGTCGATTTCCATAAGCCATAGTCAATTGCTCTTGCGGTGGTTCGTTTTGCCGTGTTCCTGAGTCGTTTGAGGCTAGCTGCCTGCGAAGTGGGTCAGTTTGTCTCAGTCACCATCTGATACTGACGGAGGATGGATGTGCTACCCTAAGCACGGTCCTCCGTGCGGCGTCTTCTGGTGGCTGGACGGGTTATTTTTTTTGGAGGGGCTGGGAATTGAATCCATGACCTTTCGCTTATGAAGCGAAAGCGTTACCTCAAGGCTACGGACCCCCCTCATATTGATTTTAAATCACAATAAATTTATTACCATCCATCGTGTCAAATTTTGGAAATGAACATTGCATAAATTTCTGATTCAAGTCTCCCTGTGATTGAAAAAAGTCAAAACGGGTTTTTATGTGGACTTTTAGATAAAGCCACAATTATTTGTGTATCAATATCAATAAAATGATAAACGTCCCCTTAGTTAAGGTACCTCCAATAGTAGAGGGAGTGAATTAAACGTTGTTTTGAAATGTGTCGAATGTTCTGTTTATCCACACATGCATGATAAGAGCGTCGTCAGCTGGACATGTCACTAACCCCGCTGACTGAGCTTCAGTGATATTTGAACGGACACCACACAAACTATCCTAAAACACAAACCACATAACATTCTGCAGATAAATGGCCATTACAAAAAGCACTTTATTTCTTACCATGCTTACATTCATCACATCATCGTCATCACGATGATTCCTATAGAGGAATCTAATCGAAGCAAATGGGTACACCGCTGTAGCCGTTGGTTGGTTGGCACGAAAAGTACGGCTACGGTACATTAAATGAGGATTCTATAGCAAACACCTGAAAATCATTTACCCGAAAGTGACATTTACTCAAATGTTTACAATATTGTACAAGTAATTTTTTTTTTTGAATTTTATTCCGCTTCGATAAACAATTTATCGTGTGATTAATTTTCTTGAGTTCGAAAACAGCACTGTTTCACTTAGCCTCTAGCCCAGCAACTCCTATCCTTACTTCCTCGTGGTACTGGCCAGGGTACGAGTAACCTTAGGGAAGATCGGGTAACCCATCCCGGTGGGAACTTTGGTCGTATGCTGACAGGGAAGGGGGGTTCCCTTTTGCTTTTGCTTCTGCAAACCTGGAGCGTCTGTACTCCATGTTAGGAGCGGCTCACAACATTGTCTGTTCCCCATGTCAGAGGCGGCTGATCATCGTCCGAGTGCCAGAGAAGGACTCTAAGCTAAACTGCGCACTATGGTCCTCCGAACATTTAGGAGGAATGGTCCTCCGGAAATCTAGGGGGTTGATGTCAGGCCCTGCAAGCCAACCGTAAAAAAATCAAGCAACGAATAATCAACGAGAGAATACAAACCGGGACAATCAGCGAAGACCACAGCGGCCCAAAATGACTAGTGATTGGAAGCTCGGTACGTGGAACTGTAAATCTCCCAACTTCATCGGGAGCACACGCAATCTTGCCAATGTGCTGAAGGACCGTGAATTCGGCATCGTAGCGCTGCAGGAAGTGTGTTGGAAGGGATCAATGGTGCGAACATTTAGAGGTAACCATACCATCTAACAGAGCTCCGGCAACACAAACGGGCTGGGAACAGCTTTTATAGTGATGAGTGATATGCAGAGGTGCGTGATCGGGTGGTGGCTGATCAATGAGAAAAAAGGCCGGTTCTTCAACTTCATTTATAAGGTTTAATCACCGCGTGACTTTATTATTATGAAAATTTATTGGCTTTTTTCGGTGAATTCAATACCTATACTCAGAGTGAGAGGGAGTAACGAAAGTAATGAAATGACAAAATGGATAGAATCGCAAGAGAGCGACGAAAGAAATTAATAGAAGTTGAAAATTTGTTTTAACAGAGGGCCATATGTGTGAACAACACAATCGAAACGACAAATCGTTTCCTAACGTCCTGGTCTTGAACGGCTAGATGTTGTAGTGTTGGTCACTACTAACACAAGACAGGCAAAAATTTGTCGCCTCAACCTGTTAACTATATTGTACGGCGTATGTAACAGTTCTATCGATCGTTGGCATATTCATGTCGATTAAGTTATTCACTTATGAAAAAACGGATAGACACAAAATTTCCAATTCAGTTATATAAAAAAACGGGGACAACCGTACCAACCGTTTCAATTCAGGGTAAGCATAGGGTTATAATACTGCAGATTCAATACCACACACTAGGTAATATCGTTGGGAGTGGCGATGCTAAAAAAGTAATTGCGTAGTCCATTGTTGTTATGGGACAAAGACATTTCTTTCCAATTTACTGGCTCTAGAGCCTAGGTTTAAGCGCCATTGCTCGCTCTCTGGAATGAGATGAAAACTAATGTTGCCCTTTTTCCCTCTATACAGGGACCACATACATTTCCCCATAAATTTAAACCCATATGGGCATAAAAGTAAACATCTGAGACGAGACTCGCGAAGACGGTCTTCTTTTTCTTATTCCACTTTGTGTTTATACCAATCATGCGCAAGCTGTTCAAACCCTCACCTAAACATCTCAAGCAAAAAATGATTGCGCTTGCAACATACCGAATCATAAATAGCCTTTTGAGTGAATTTTATGCCAGCAAACGTAGTATTTAGATTAAAAAGCAACTTTTGAAAAAACGACAGAATGTAGAATGTTATCGACGGAACGGCAATAGCAGACGCCTTTTTCGGGAGAAAAAAACGCCGCCTGGAGGAGACGGAGTGTGAGGAGATGGAACAGCTGTGCCGGTCTCAAGAAACACCTATGTTCTATCAACGCATCCCGCAACGGCTTCGTCCCGCGAGCCGAAATGTGTAGATGGGATCATCTTGACGGACGAGTATGAGGTGATCGAAAGGTGGAAGCAGCACTTCGACGAACACCTGAATGGCGCTGAGAGCACAGGCAATGATGGAAACCAACTAGCCCCACTTTGAGGGAGGTTAAGGATGCTATTCTGCTGGGCCTTCCTTAGCCGAGTGGTTTGACTCCGCAGCTACAAAGCAAAGCCATGCTGAAGGTGTCTGGGTTCGATTCCCGGTCAGTCCAGGATCTTTTCGTAATGGAAATAAAGTATCATCGTACCTGCCACACGATATACGAATGCTAAAATGGCAACTTTGGCAAAGAAAGCTCTCAGTTAACAACTGTGGAATTGCTCATTTAACACTAAGCTGAGAAGCAGGCTTTGTTCCTGTGAGGACGTAATACCAAGAAGAAGAAGAAGAAGAAGAAGAAGAAGAAGAAGAAGAAGAAGAAGAAGAAGAAGAAGGATGCTATTCACCAGCTCAATAACAATAAAGCTGCTGGGTGAGGATGGAGCTGAATTCATAAAGATGGGCCTGGAGAGACTGGCCATTTGTCTGCACCGGCTGATAGGCACAATCTGGGAAACAGAACAGCTAGCGGAGAAGTGTAAGGAAGGGGTAACATGTCTCATATACAGAAGGGTGACAAGTTAGATTGTGACAACTTTCGAGCGATCACCATTCTAAATGCGGCCTGCAAAGTATTATTCCAGATCATCTTCCGTCGTCTGTCACTTGTAGTAGACGAATTCGTGGGAAGTTATCAAGCCGGTTTCGTTGACGGCCGATCGACAACGGACCAGATCTTTACTGTAAGACAAATCCAAAAATGTCGTGAAAACCAGGTCCCAACACATCACCTTTTCATCGATTTCAAGGCAGCATACGATAGTATCGATCGCGTAGAGCTATAGAAAATCATGGATGAGAACAGCTTTCCTGGGAAGGTCACGACACGGATAAGAGCAACGATGGAAGGTATGCAAAATTGTTTGAAGGTTTCAGGCGAATATTTCACTTCGTCTGGATCCCGCCGGGGACTTCCTTGTCTGTTGTTCAATATTGCGCCTGAAAGTGTTATGCGGAGAACCGGGCTAACAGCCGGGGTATGATTTTTACGAGATCCAGTCAATTTGTTTGCTTCGCAGAAGATATGGGCATTGTCGGCCGAACATTTGAAAAGGTGGCAGACCTTTACACCTGCCTGAAACGGGAGGCAGCAAAAGTTGGTGGGAAATGCAACCAGGACAAAGTACATGCTAGTTGGTGCGGCCGAGTGCGACAGAGTTTGCCTGGGTAGCAGTGTTACGATAGACGGGGATACGTTCGAGGTGGTTGACGAGTTCATCTATCTCGGATCCTTGCTGACGACTGACAATAACGTTAGCCATGCAATACGGAGGCCCATCATCAGTGGAAGTGGCCTCCACAAGAAGCTGCGTCAAAAAACATTCACCCCCACACCAAATGTACCATGTACAAAACGCTCATAATGCAGGTATTCTTCTACGGGCATGGAACGTGGACGATGCTCGAGGAGAACCTGCAAGCACTTGACGTCTTCGAACGTTGGGTGCTTAGGACGGCCACAGCTGGAAGGATACGATGGACAGGGCATGTTGCAAGAATGCTGGGTAGCAACCTTGCAAAGATGGTGTTCGCATAGGATCCGGTTGGTACAAGGAGGCGTGGAGCGCAGCGAGCTAGGTGGGTGGATCAAGTGCGCATCGATGTGGCATGTTATCTGTTTAGATGTTAACTAAATAAATTAAAACGAATCGAGTTGACTGTAGTCATAAGCGAGAAAAGCCTATATTTAATAGAAGAAAAAAATCAGATAAAATCATTCTAAATCATCATTATCACACCGTTGGTAATTCAAAAGTGAACCAGCCAAGATATCAGCAAAGCGACTGTCGATTATGTTAGGTAATTTTCGGGATGTTTTACTCCCCCAGAGAGACCCCTCTATGGTAAGAATTTATGTACAAAAATAAAAAAAATAATTGTATGACGCGTAAAAATCTCGAACCCCCTCCTCTTATATAGAATTACGTAATTAATGGACGGCCCCTAAGATTTTTGAAACGATGTGCGTGATTCACAGCTTCGTCCTAAATTAACATGTTGTTAGCATCTTTCTTTTTTACCAGTATGTAGTGACAAACATAATTTCTGGTCAGATTATAAAAATCTTAAAACTGTATCTCGCGTTAAATATCATAAGAGCGTAACTGCAGTGATCGATTATTGTTCATCGATTTTTTCTGTTTATAATAACTTGGCCAAGTGATTTTATTCTGCTGAGTTTGATTCAGTAGAAAGCATTTATCCTCCTTCGTTTCGAAAATCGGTTAGATTTCATTTACTAGTTCGAAGAGAAAATCTTCGAAAATGAATCGACCACGGTAGATCGACCACTGTATGATATTGAACGCGAGATATAGTTGATCAGTCATTTAACCGTACTTTTAAGTCCTATACATCAGCGTTGTAGTAATCTGCTATTTTTTTAGTTCGTTATTCGACCAAACGGGTCCTACCAGATGGCATTCGGTAAATGGCATTCGGGTAAGTTTCGCATTCGGATAAACGGTTTTCGGGTAAATGTCTTTCGGGTTTATGTTACATAATCAAAATAGCTCTACGGCGCGCTGTTAGACTCTTATGCTGATGCTGGTCATCTCGCACACACTACGTCTATTACTGTAAATACAGACTGATCCAGTTGATGTAGGAGGAGATCCGGGTGGCAACCACTGCCTCACCGGAAGCGCACCGTTCCTTGTCCCCGAAGCTGTACAGGCCCACCAGATAGGGCAGGTACACATTGTTGGTCCGCTGGAACGAGATGAATGGATCGCCCTTATGACCGCAGTTCGCCGCCTCGCTTCCATCCGGGTGCAACTTGAACTCCTGCCAGCACATCTGATCGTTGGTCAGCTCGGTGTGGGAGGTGAACTGTTTGCAGTCTCGGTTGTGCACCAGGTTCTTGTCCCGGGCGGTGAAAAACTGTTTGTTGAACTGAACCTCCTGTGCGTAGTAAGGCGTTCGATTTAAATCACGCCACAAACAGGCCGGAATTGCGTTCTCGTTGACACTGCCGTTCGATCGGTTCCATAGCGAGAAGGGGGGGGGGGGACATGCAAAAGACAGATTCATTATTTACCACTTGTGTGTTGGGTGCAATTAAGTTTTCAATCGTTCTGTCTAGGTTGAAATGATTTGAAACAGGTGGGAGCGGTGTAAGGGTATAAGATACGTCAAATGTGTACCTGAGGGAAAACAACTGAAAGATGCTGATAAAATCATGAAATGTGTGATTTCACCATTACATTCGATAGATATGAAATCCATCTTCCATTCAAATGTATAACAATCGCGATGATTTCAAAATTTACCTGCAAAAGCGCTTGAATCAATAAAAGGGTTGGGCTTATTTTCAATAGTTGACAAAAAGATATAAAGATTAAGAGGTGACGCAAGCAACTTAAAGGTGAATTTTCGAGTTATAAATCACTTTTGAAGATTTAATCATCATTTACTTGAAAATAAAATTTATGTAAAGATTGCAGAACATCAAATTTGTCTAAACCCAAACTTTGTCTTCCTTAAAAAAATTTTCCTCATTTTGGTATACCTGAAAGTCCAGAGAAATGAATTTATTTCTTCTCGTCACGATAATAATAAAAAAAAACCCTTAAAATTTTTGTTTCAAAATCACGAAAACTTAAAACCGTGTATTTTTTTGTCAAACGTAACATCGAAGGAAAAAAAATAATAGAATTTTTAGCTAAGATTTGGGAATGCTTCAATGTTTTGTAAAATTTATTTTTGTTTCGTCTACTTGGAAAAATTCTTCTTATTTAGTTTAAAGAAACGATAAGGAATCTGAAAAAATCGCCTCATTGTATTCCGAATCATCAAAAATCTCGCATACCCTCAAATAAAGCCTTGCGTACTCCACAATTCGATTTCGCGTGGAAATACGCGGTTGGTGGTTGATTGGAACTGAATTGCGCGCAAAGGATCCCCCAGCTGGACACACAGTAGTGTACCGTATTCGCAACCAATAGGTCGTTCAGGTAAATACTTACACAACATTTGAATCCAGTTTGAGGATGGCAATGTCGTTGTCGTGGGTTTTGGGATTGTAACTCGGGTAGCGAATGGTTTCCATCACTCGGATAATTTGTGCCTCACCGTCGTTGATTCTACTGACGTCGCTTTCACCGATACTAATGACATCCGGGCTGCGCCTAAATTGGGAGAGGAATATACGAAGCAAATGTGTTATAAAATGTTGACTGCTGTTGAATGGTTTCTATTAGAATCTATAAAAAGATTGTAAGATTTAAAGAAAGGTTTATTTAATCAAATGATAGTTGAATATATTCAGTTTATAGCAGGACTTTTTGTATTCCATAGAAAATATGATAATTTTGACTCAAGAATAACATTTGAAAATGGCCTATAAATTTTTGTATGCAACTCATTTGAAAAATTCTACCTCCGCAACTGATGATTTTAGATAAAAATGTTCTATGAAGAAGTTGTAGTGAACCGTTTGGACTATAAGAAAAAAATATGCACTGAAAAAAAATTATTTTTATTTTCATAAAAAAATCAAAAAACAAACTTAAATTTAAATTACTCAAAAACCCCATTTTTAATATTTATCATATTTTCACCATAAAATCTTAATAGAAACCAGATGTTTGGGACAAAGCTTCATGATGGAGACATTTTTGATAAAAAAGTTTTTCTTAAAACAACTTTAGGTCAATTTTCAAATTTTTTCTTTGTCAAAATAAATACATTTTGATGATACAATAAGAGTAGAGACAATGGATATTCGCGGCAAAATTCCTGAAATTTCGCGTGTGACCAAGTCGATAAATTCCAAAATTTTGCGGCTTTGTCACGGTCCCATAATTTTGGCCATTTTTAGTGAAAAAAGCCTTTATACAGTCATCTCTCCCTTACTCGATATTGAAGGGACCATCGAGTTAGGGAGGTATCGAGTTACAGAACACAAAATCAATGCAACTGCGATCCAAGGGACCATCGAGGTAGCCATGAAAACCAACTTTTACTATGGTTCTCTAACTCGATATCGAGATACGAAATATCGAGTAAGGGAGAGATGACTGTATATGTGGATTTCACGGTATTTCATAAAATATAGTTTTTATTTTACAAATTAAGATTATGAGTTTGATATGAGAGTGGTAATGTATAATTTAAAAAAGAAAATATCAAACCAGAAAGACATAAAAGTTAAAACTTAACAGTCATAACGTTTTAATAGAACATCTATTTTGAGATGAGTGAACCATTTTCATTAGCAAAAAAAAGGAACTCACTGTGGTTTTCATATATGTTTGTCAAATTTAACTAATTTCGCGGCCAAGGCAAAATTTCGCGGCCAAGGCAAAATTTCACGGATTTCGCGGCTTCCGCGAATCTCCATTGTCCCTAAACAGGAGTCTTGAAATTATTCCGAACCATAATGAATATACGTATAATTTCTCTAGAAGTAGCCATTCTCGAATTATATCTAGTTTAGTGCAAAAAATGTTATCTAAAAATTAAAATTGGTCGTTTTCATAAGTTATTCGCGATTCTTGATGAAGAAAAATAAGTAAGTGGAAAGAAATATAGTCTGTTCTCTTGAAAACTTATTATTATTAATGGAGAATCGCGAATAACTAAAGAAAATTGCCTGGTTTTATTTTTAAATAATATATTTTGTATTAAACTTGATATAATTCGGAATCAGTTACATCTAAAGAAATAATTCGTACATTCGTTATGGATTAGCATCATTTCAAGATCCTTATGGTATCATCAGAACGTATTTGTTTTGGCAAAAAGCAAAAATGTGAAAGTCGAGCATAAGTTATTCTTAAAAAATTTGGCCCAAACGTTACTGTTAAGATTCTATGGTGAAAATTTTGCAAAATGGGATTGGAATAGTGACTAGAACAGATTTTTGAACTCTCTCTCTCTCTCTCTCTCTCTCTCTCTCTCTCTCTCTCTCTCTCTCTCTCTCTCTCTCTCTCTCTCTCTCTCTCTCTCTCTCTCTCTCTCTCTCTCTCTCTCTCTCTCTCTCTCTCTCTCTCTCTCTCTCTCTCTCTCTCTCTCTCTCTCTCTCTCTCTCTCTCTCTCTCTCTCTCTCTCTCTCTCTCCTCTCTCTCTCTCTCTCTCCTCTCTCTCTCTCTCTCTCTCTCTCTCTCTCTCTCTCTCTCTCTCTCTCTCTCTTCTCCTCTCTCTCTCTCTCTCTCTCTCTCTCTCTCTCTCTCTCTCTCTCTCTCTCTCTCTCTCTCTCTCTCTCTCTCCTCTCTCTCTCTCTCTCTCTCTCTCTCTCTCTCTCTCTCTCTCTCTCTCTCTCTCTCTCTCTCTCTCTCTCTCTCTCTCTGCTGACCTCTTCCGTTACTATGTTGACTATCAGATCTCCATTTTAACAAATTTAAATGATTGCTGTTGCAACCATAATACTTTACTTTTAGAAAATTACAAGGCTTACAAACTTGCGACGTTCACCAACACTGTGGTTCATTACTTCCTCTGCAATTTGTAATTATCGGGTACGTAATAAGTCAATCGGGAGCACCACAGAGATTCCCTGACTCAAAACCTCAGGGTCGGTACGCTCACCAATAAAACTCGCGGTCAGGAAGGTCTCGCACTTCATTTAATCTGCCACAGAATTATCGAGTTATAGAACATACCGATACCAAACGTTATAAAATCAAAGGTTCAAATTTCTATATTTCCATTACTTTTATGAGCACTTATGTAAGCAAACAATACTATTTTGTTGATAGTATTTTGAAAAAAAATATCTTTGGGAACTTATTTCAAAACGCTCGAAAAATCCCTTCTATTACTAAAAAATATTTTTTTATTTTTATGTTTTTTTTTAACTTTTATTACATCTTGCAAGTCCTTTATTCACTGCCAAACCAGAAATGGTCCATGTTTCCCTGTATAAAAAAGCGTTTTTAGATGGATATCGAGTTATGGAGGGAAATTTTCCTCCCACGTGACATCGACTTGTGGAGATATCGAGTTATAGAAATATCGACTTATGGAGAGCATAATGTATGGGAATTTGAAGGGACCGCAAAATCCATCGAGTTATAGAAATATCGACTTATGGAGAGCATAATGTATGGGAATTTGAAGGGACCGCAAAATCCATCGAGTTATAGAATATATCGAGTTATAGAACATCGAGTTGTGGAGAGTCGACTGTATTCACTGGCTAGCTTCACTCCCACTTTATAATCTAGTCTAACATTAGCGGGGCACCATCTTCTTCTATCCCACCTTACTGCTACAGGACCTCTGCAACGATGGCTTCTCCGACGTAGATCGGTGCAGAGCTCTATGGGCTACGCAGATCCACTGCGTGTCCTGGTCCTGCCGATATGGTAACGGATCGGCCTTCGGCGGGTTCGTTGCCGGAACGCTGCCCAGATGGATACACGCTCAAAAAAGCGTTCTGGAAAACGTGAACTGTCAAAAATACACCATGAACTACCATGATTGTTCTCGTATACATGATCTAGTTCACGGTGTATTTTTGTTGTTGACGAGTTCACGCCTGCTGTTCACGGATACGACCGCAGGGACGGTCTTCCAACGGTATTTTAAACCAGCGGGGTTCTGCATGGAAAAATATGCCGTCGGGATTCGTCACAGTGGGCTATTTCCAAGATTACCTGCAGTCCACTTCGCCTTCACTTCTTCCACGTCTTAACTCTGTTTCTTCTCTCTATCCTTTTCAATTTATCACTTCTAACTTTTTAGTATAGCCTTTAACTGTTGACTGTTTCAGACGACGAACTCTGGGCAAGAGAACGAATTAAGGAGTCGTCGACTGTCTTGCGGTCCCTGACCTCTTTGCTCGGACATTGCCCTCTCCATGAACTCAACGACCCCATTACGCTACCCTCAAGGCTACCCAAAAGATGGTAACCAAGCCCTCTGGTGGTGGGTTTTTTCACTGCGGTGGGTAGGTGGCTGCGTAGAGTAGTCTAGGGTAGTGGAGTATATCTAAGGCTGCTTGGGAGTTTGAACGGTGGAAACATAACGAAGTACAAGTTTTCCTAACATCTGACAATTTAAATTCTAGGAAACGCTGAACACGAATTTCCCGGTGACTCTCACGACATAAAATAAACAACATTTACAAACTGTAATGGGAACTCCCCTAAATGGTACAAATTAGGACTTAGCATTGTTTTTGGCCCGCAAATTCCAAAAGCTTAAACAACTAATTGAATGACATCAGTTCTTTTTAGCTTAAACCCAGAAGTTTAAATTTAGTCACTGTAGCCACTGGCTTCTACAGCTGGAAGAAAAAACTTTAACCACCTGTTATTTCGTAACTTCCAAAGTTGTTTAAACTAATTGAATGACATCAGTTCTTTTTAGCTTAAACCCAGAAGTTTAAATTTAGTCACTGTAGCCACTGCTTCTACATCTGGAAAAAAAAATTTGACCACCTGTTATTTCGTAACGAAACAAAAAAAAAAACTGATGATGACAATACGCGTAAACGTCAAAGATAACTAAAAGGCACAAGTTACTCCAATCTACTTTTTAGTTTTTCTTTAGTCTCTCTATACCAGTTCAAAAACTTTTTCGACGAAATTTACAGTTAAAATTGAGTTTTTTCCTCAGAAGGCTCATATTTCCCCATCTTCCTTCACACACCTTTGCGTTTGGGCCTCTCAATCAAAGATGAATGACCACTAGAGTGATGCAAATTTTTAAATTTTAGCTCCCCTATGCTTGAACGATTTTAATTATGGTAAATAGCGTCCTCCCAAAGTTTGAAGTGATTCGGAAGAAATTTGGTTGTGCACACGCCATTTGAAGTTTATATGGAGATTTCTATGGAAAACGCCAATCTTTTGTGTTCTGCCCTCTATCTCTTCGCCATAATATTTTATGGAAAAGTGAACACACTCATCTCATGTGAAAACTTCCCAGCTACAACTTTGCCGAAGACCACTTTTTGATTGGACGTCAGGATAAATTGCTATTAATAATCAAAAACTGGGTATGCATTTTGCATGCTGAACCAACTGCCCGACAGGCAACAGTGGTGCTCCTAGTGGGTAGAATACATCAAAGTAATCCAGGCTACTATGTTCTACAGCCAAAAAGCAGTGTTGCTCTGAATGTAATTGAATGATCATCTCAGCATGATATAGACTTTGGTATCAATAATAACAAATTATCTTTACGGCCCATCAAAATGTGGTCTTCGGCAAAGTTGTAGCTGGGAAATTTCCACATTAGATGAGTGTGTTCACTTTTCCATAGATTATTATGACGAGCTGTTAGAGGACTGAACACAAAAGGTTTGCCTTTTCCATAGTAATTTCCTTATAAACTTCAAATAGCGTGTGCACAACCAAATATCTTCCGAATCACTTCAAATTTTGGGAGGATCATTCTCATCATAATTGACATCGTTTAAGCATAGGGGAGCAAAAACTTCAAAATTTGCATCAGTCTAATGACCACTCTGTTTTTTTATGTCCATCGAATCATCGATATGGACACAGGAGAAATCCGTATTGTGCGACATTTCAGTTTTTGTACTGAAACTAGGGATCCGACTGCACAATTTTCCAGTGTCCTATAGAAGAATTCAGAAATGGTATCCAGAAAAACCTTACTATTCTTCCCAATCTGGTCTTTTATGACCACTGAAATAACCCAGGAATGACTATTGGAGAAATTCGTATAGTGAAATATTTAAATTTTTGTACCAAAACTAGGCATTCGACGACTCAGATTTTCTGTTTTTCATCCTTTGTAGCTATTGGAATAACCCTGAAATGATCCTAATTGGGCCTCATAGCTGCCGATTCGTGAACCAAAATATACGCACGAGAATTAGCCCAAAAGTGCGCACCCGCATCCCACTAGGCGGCATCCATTTATTACGTAACGCTAAAATTTGAAATTTTCGACCCCCTCCCCCTTTCGTAACGCTTTTTTATGAAAAATTTCAAATTTTTGTATGAGCCGTAACGTTTGAGCCTACTCCCCCCCTCTCCGTAGAGCGTTACGTAATTTGTGGATGCCGCCCTAGAACTCACCTTTTGACCATATTGGTGCAGCCGGCCGTTGTGAGAACGGTGTTTTTGTTAATTAACGTGCCCATGCAGTTCCAGCTGGTGCCGGTCCGATTGACTTTCCACCCGATCATAACCGAGTGCGGATGGTTGCCCTCTTCGATGACTTGCCCTTCGGGCGAAGCAAAATCGACATGCTTCTTCCTGAAGCGCTGATAATTGGTTTCACATTCGGTCAGCAGCGGCAGGTGAGCCGTGGCAATGAATGAATTAACCGGACAGCATACTATTGGTGCCGTTTCGTTGGTGCAGAATTTGATTTCGTCGACCAGCGCCCGATGATTGCAGTGGTCAATATGGACACAAACGCCAGCTTCACGATCCCAAGCCTCGCAGATATAGTCCAGTGCTAGTTCCTTTTCCATCAGCACCTGGGGGACGGTGTTGACATTAATCGTTTTGTAGATAACCGAATTCATCCATTCGCGGAAGGCAATTGCCCTGGATGCCACTAAAGGCCGTCCAAATCCACAGTCCGGCGCATACGAACCGACACCAATCAAATCCTCTGGGAACGGATTGGTGTCACTCGCGGGTCTCATTTCGTTCAGCACTTCGTTGCCATTCCACGGTTCGCACGCTCCCGGAACGAGAAAATCCTTGGACCAGGTGCAAAACTGTGTTTCGTTGATGCCATCCTTCAGAATGCCATATTTCTTGTAGAATTCGGTGCAGTTTTCTCTCGCCAGCAGTTCCAAAGTAGCTGTCAGGTAGCGCTCGGTCCCATCGGTATTGTTATCCATCGTCCCGTCATCGTTCAAGTTGTACGGACCGATTCCGAACGAAAGGAACCGACTTTGATCTTCGTTGCCGGCGACACAAGAAACGGATTTCCAATCGTACCGTTTTCTAGACGTGTCGGAATCGTTATTGGTCGTAATCCGTCACGAGGTGCACGGAAAGCATGGTGAGAAGAAAAATAGGTGAGGCCACTAAACAAATTTCGAATCACGTCGAGATAATCACCTGTTATCGGTCTTCAGCCGTATCAGTGCCAGATCGTTGTAAAGCGTTTTTTTGTCGTACTCCGGGTGAAAGATTATCTCGTCAATGTGCTTCCAGTCGTTTTTGTAGTTGACGATGTCGACTTCGCTGGGGACCGTTAACGAGTTGGCGCCGAGGGGCAAATCGGGGAGCATGAAAAAGAAAAGAGGGGATAGTGAGGTGAGTACAGTCGCTTTTAGAAAAAGTGGTTGCAAAGCTATAGCTTTACCCTCCTTACAAATCACTCAGACTGCTTGACCAACCAATCTGCAATGCCCTGAAACTGGTTTAGGTTAGTATTGCACTTAACTCAGTCACGAGTTGAAACAATTTGAGTAGTGTATATAAGGGTAAGCAACTTAGTTTTAAATATATGTTAATTTATGGAAAATGAATAGATACAACAAAAATGCCCGCAAATAATACTGATTTTGTTGTTGTAGAAGACATTTTTAGATTAACATTTGGAGAGTGTGGAACAACCTTTGCAACCCGAAGTGATTTCTGTGTATTTCAGGCTTTATTAGTTCAACTTCAAACATTACATTCATTTCTTCTGTTAGACTACGATATACAGGTATGTTCCGTTTTTATCAACACGATCGGCAATTTTTAGTTGATAAAAACGGAACAGTAACAAAAACGGAATTTTTGTCAGGACAATACACATTTTCATCATAAAAATGCACAGTATTGAGGTTTAGGAGCATTTAGATTGTTCGTTCCTATAGATTCGTAATGAAAGTTGATTGCAGACTCCTATCAATCAATATGATTTTGTAATAAATTATTGATAGATTTAGTTTTCTTGGTTTGAATTCCAATAAATGTAATATAGAATATAAAAAAGATAATCACATAAATGTCCAATGTATCATAACGTGCGTTATATTTGTAAAAATAATTACAAGGAAGTGGGTCAAGCTAATTATTGTTTATTTCATGAAAGATTAAACAAGAAACAACTTCTTTTTCCACTGTTCAACCTCATCCTTCTGTTTCTTCATCTTTTTGGAATTATATCCCAATTGAAAAAGAGCGTCTTAGCTTAGTATTCTTATAAAAACTTCCGCAGTTATCGACTGAGAGCTTTTTTGCCAAGGTACATTTTTTGCATTTTTGGCCACACCCGATTGACGATTAAATGTGGAATTATGTTGCGAAAATTTTACAAACTGAAATTAATATTTACGGTTTACTGTGCTTTGAATTTCCAAAATGTTATCAGTAAAATGATTGTGGAGATCTTTATTCTTATTCGAACTTTGTTTCGAGTTTGTTTGTCTCGCAGGAAACCGCATTCTAAATGCACACCTAAAATGCACCACACAAAGCTTTTTCAGTTCAATTCAGGCACTACACTCAATGAATGGATTTCATCAGGAAGTTTCTGGCCATATGTATATTAGGAACATATTAAAAAAAAAAGTTTTTTATAGACTTATACATTATTTGAACTTAGTACCACTTTTCTTAAACAGCTGACGAACTTTGTGTTAAATAAATTGTATAACATTTTTTAGCGTGACGAAATCATGACCGTCTTTAGGTCTTCTCGGATCATATTTACGAATATTTTGTAGTTTAACAGTAGCCTTCTTCTTCTTCTTTCTGGCATTACGTCCCAACTGGGACAAAGCCTGCTTCTCAGATTAGTGTTCTTATGAGCACTTCCACAGTTATTAACTGAGAGCTTTCTTTGCCGATTGACCATTTTTGCATGTGTATATCGTGTGGCAGCCTTGCTGCTTGTTAATTTCCAGTTCGCATTTCCTGTTGCAATCTTCCATACGAAACGACAGATGAGTTTTCAGTTGTTTTTCCAGCTATTCCAGAGAATTTACCAAATCGTTTCCTTCACTCAAACACGACAGAACACTTGACCAATGTAACAGTGAAATCATCATGTAAGTCTATTAGCACGTTCTTGAGCCATTTCGTGACATACAAAAACCATTACATTTTCAATTTATATGAAAGTTCATCAAAAACACAAAAGTGTATAAACTATAGAATGATGCTAATTATAAATTATAAATTTTTTGTAAAAACCTCTTTTGTAAAGTTTTATGAATAAACGTATGGCTGTTGGTATAAGACTCCTAATAAACTTTTTAGTTTCCATGTGGGAAAGGGGTTCATGTCTGCTCAAAGATCAAGATCCCAGTAAATTTGGGTTGGTAACGTGTGTGACGTGTGAACGTCTAGTATCAACAGTCTCTCAAACTTATTATATGAAGATTCCAAAATTTTCTATAGATTGCTTAGTTTTGCTGGACCTCTTCCCCTACCCCTTGAACAAGATCTAATCAAAGGCTATTTGATATAATTTGAGAGATAGAAGATAATGTCCAAAATATAACGGGGACGGCAGTCTCATCAAAAATTAAATAAACTCGATCATGTTTCTTGTCGTTGCCCAAACATTCTTGAGTTTATTCCCAAGTGCATTTCTTATAAAAAAGAACTGAACATATATGGGATCGTCCATTAATCATGTAAAGAGTTACGGGGGGTGTAGCGTGTTTGAGATATCTTACGTGCCATACACTGAGAATAGCATTGCGGTTGAAAATACTACATCAGAGGGTTAAATTAAATACACAGCGCCACTTGATTTGTGCAGACTTAATTCGCATTCATTTCAAATATTTTGTGCACCCAATTTTACCTTAGCACCATTTCGACAATAAAAATTTCTATATCATGGTTAAAAACTTGCAACAGGCCAGAATCGAGCCGAGGATCTGGCGATCGTCAAGCGCGAACGCTTACCGCACGATACGGTTGGATGGAGAGGGAACAAAATGCAAATTAAAAGTGTTTATGATATCTCAATCGTGGTTGGAATAGTAAATTTAAAAACTTGTCCATAATTCTCATTACTTCAATGCTTGTTTCAGTGAATACATTATTTTTTTATTTGCATTAAGATTTTCATACAAACAATTATACCATATGGGGAGGGGGTCGAAAAACCGCCAAAATTGTTTTACGTAATAAAAGGACAAATGGGTTCCTATGTCTATCGAATTTTCATAGAAAATTGTTTGATGCCATGTTATACAAGAAAAAGGAGAGGTCTCTGCAACTCTCTTAGGTACGTCTTTAACTAATCACAAAATCCAGTTGTTGCTAGGACGTGGTCAGAGCAACTCCCGATTGTTGAAGGATGGGTAAATTTTGTCCAACAGACTATGCGAAGTTTGAAAACTTCAATTGATTAGTGGATAAGAAGGGGTCGAACCTTATTGAATCGTATATTACTTGGCACCTATCGTGTATCGTAGGTGCTCAACCTTAACATGATGTTGAAAATTCAACTCTTGGGCTATTCAAAAGCATTTAAATTGCTTCAAAATAAGTATTTAGTTTATTTTCTAAACATTTTGAAAATAAAAATATATTTTTTTTGATAAAAACGGAATAATTTGTTGATGAAATCGGAACGTGACAAAATCGGAGCGTGACAAAATCGGAACGTGATAAAAACGGAACATACCTGTAATCCTAATTTCCAAAAACTAAATGAAGCTATCATTAAAATTTTGTTTACAACATATTATATTACATTTACCGTAGCAATTAAGAATTTTTATAAGTGAGCTAAATGATATGAATGTTGATTGAAGAATAAGATCTGTTGGGGAATCTGCCGAAAGAATATCGGAGTACGATAAATGCCCCTACACAGCTAACCAAGTTCGGTAAAATTTTACTGGGTTTTCGGATTCAGGAGTTCTTTGTTTTTTTTTCTGTTACTGAATGTTCGGTAAATAAAATAAAATCATCAAGGAATAAAAAATATTGGTTTACTCAATGAACATTGTAGTGAATTTTAACTGGCAACTCCACTTTTTTATGTCAGCTTTTTGGATCCTACAGCTGTCGAAAAGTGTCCAGGATTCCAAATTTTAAAAGAATGAATTCAATTTTTATTTATAAATGTTTGATATTGAACCATAAAAGTTTAAAATGTGAGTCAGTTACTACCAATGGCATAACATTACAGGTGGTAGCAATAAATCTGGAACTGCACGAAACCGTCAAAAATACCGTGGAGCCTCTTTAGTGCATTGCGTAGGATAATCCATTGTAGTACCTTTTTTATCAGGTTCTTAATTACTCATCTTAAGTAGAATGTCAATGTAACAAAAAAAGTTCTTTCTGGTTGAGAGACAAACTTCTGCTCTTGAGAAGAATTCAGTCCAATGCGCCACATTGACGTAAATAAGGCCCCCTTTCCTCCCGAAACCTGGACTTGGCCAAAATACAAGATTTGGAAAATGACAATTTAATTAAAATACATATTTCCTAAATTTCAGGATTACCAATGCTTCCAAAACGACCAACGGAAGCCACCCGCCAGCCACAGTTCCTACGTCACCCCAGCAGATTCGCCTGTCGTCCAGTTCAACCAGCACGTCTTCCTCCTCCTCCTCGTCATCGACCACCGCCAGTGGCAGTGCCTCCAAAAGTGCCACCCTCAAATCCAACGATGACGATCAACTGACCCAACTGTTGGAGGACAAAATTACCAGCATCAGCGGTAGTGGTCCCGGTTCGTCAAAGACCATGACCTCGGATTCGGCCACCCTAATCGACGATGGCAGCTGCCTGAGTCTGTTCGACATATCGCTGCCTTCGACGTCATCGACGATGATGGCCGATCTGATGAGTGGGGCCTCGTCATCGGGACCTCCCGGTGAGAACAGTAACTGCACGACGCTTTCGGCAAGCCGTATTCTGAGGGAATCGCCCGTCGATGGGAAGCTGATCGACACCGACATCAATGACATCTCGCTGAGCAGCTTCCTGGGCCATCTGGACGCGGTGTACCAAAGCGAAACTCCGACCGCCAGGAAGAGAGCATCCGATGTAAGTTTGATGGAATTTGGATTCACAGTGCTTTCCAGATTGTTATCAGAAAAAAATCGTTCGGTCTGGGGAGCACCGTGGGATTGGAAAATGTTACTGTGAGACTAATGAATTTTCTCTTTTCTATCATCAGCAAATGAACATCAGTATTATCAGCGAATCGAGCGTGGACTACATCGCCCGGTTCGAGGACATAGCTGCCGAACTGCGGGCCCAACAGGAGCAAGACTCCGCGTAGGGCGTCCGTCTACAGGGATTTTCGGGATCCAACCCAGTACCATACACCAACACATACATACATACATATTTACTCTTATACACGGTAGAGACGCCAATCTGTAGGCGGATACGCATATACGTAGCAGCAGTAATTATTAGCTTCCAGTTTTCTTTTCCGTTAGGTACGACGAATGACCTTTTTGGCTACCACTTTCATTACTGTTCACGTTGTTAACTTATTATCTATTTGTCACGCTCGCACAATTTGTCTCGGATGGAAGTGATTATTAGTAGTACTGCAGAAAACGCAAGCTTTATGACGATTCTTGTTCTCTTTAGGATAGAGACGTCTCATTACGATTACTTTAGGTTTTATTCTTTCAGCGGTAAAAGCCACGCACGATATTAGAGGAGAATGATTATTTAAAGTTGATACTTTTTTGTCTTGAAAAAAATATATAATAATCTCGTTTCATTATAGCAGAATGCAAATTTGTTCACGCTATTAATGGCGTAGATGATAATTTCACATTTTCTTTTCTTATCTCACAAAAAAAAAAAATCCTCAGTAGAAAATTTTTGAAATTTTTTTCATATGAATTTCTGTAAGAATTCTTCAAACGATTTCGTAGAATCGCATGAAAGATTGGACTCGGAAGAAATGCGACTGTCGCGACCGTCATCTGAAGAATCCATCGTTTGCTGCACACGGCCGCTGCGAATTGATACGCAACGACGGATGGGCGCTCAATTCGAGCCTCGGCCCAGGTTTGCGTTGGATGAAATAGCAGCGAGTCGCAACTCAAGATCTCGCTGCTATTATTGCTATTCCTTTTCGGCTGCTCCGGTTGTTGCGCGTTCTGCGTCCGTTTCACGAATGACGCCAGAACGTTTAGTGTACCCCTATTTATACAAAGAGGAGCCTGCTTTGTTTGTATCCGCCCAGTCATTTGATGCTGTAAGAATGTGGCGTGTATCGCATTGTTATACGTATCGGCATGTAAATTATAATTGTTTCCGCACTCATGATATCATTTTATTCATTCTATGTGCTCATTTTAACGATAAAGGTTCTTTTTCTTTCCGATATTTTCTGAACAAAGTTGTATAATTGAAATCAACAATTTATTTATTTTATTCATTTATTATTTTTTCGTACGTCAAATTCCCAATCTCAACTACTACAGCGACTCTTTGGTTTTTGGTGTAACTTTTTATCGCGTGGGCAAAAATTAATGAAATATTGGGTAATACTAGTTTAAATTTCACAGTCGACAGCTTGCTCTCGCAGCAAACAGAAGCCTTCTGTTTCGCTCCGCGCGCGTCTGTCTGCGTCTCCAAAGCCATTTTTTCGGTTATCTCGCCAGTATCTCTGGTGTCTATCGGTACATTACGTGTCCCCGGACGTCTATTGGCACGATTTTTGCATTCTTACAAACCCCGGCGGGAACTTTTCAGGAGCTGACGTCGGAAAAAGTGCATCTAACCTCAATTAGCAGAAGCAACGGGCTGCAGCACAGTGGTCCAGAAGAGACACTATTGTGATCGTGGAAGTGTGAACCGAAAAAGCTTTTATTTACCATTCATGTGAATCCGAATCAGCATTTCTTCTTCTCGTTTCGTTTCGTGTGCAAGTGTGTGTACTTAAACCAGCGTTTCTAAAGCGGTTTTATCTGGTTCGCCCACATGGAGTTGGGGCTAGACTCGGGAACTGGCTAGGTGTGAGTAAGTCCGCATCCGTCTGCTCGGGAGAACATGTCAAAAGAAGTAGCAACAAGCTCGGGAGCGTTTACTCGCGAGTAACCGAACAAGGTGTGATTTATTATGGTTTTGAAAGACAAATGTAATGTAATCAAATGCCCTTGAAAACCATAAATCTCGGAGGGGAAGAAGTTTTTTTTCCCAAAAGCACAATATGACTCTGAACAGCTCCGAAGCGGTTCGCGAATCACTTTTAGCTTCAGTTACTCGGGAGCCGACAGATGCGAGTAAACCAGCGCCCTGACGCTGGGGAGCGTTTGGTTTTGTTTTTGTTCCAGTTCAGAAGAAGTGTTCGCCACTTTCCATCACTGACCTTGACAAGGAAGGAACAAGAGGGTCTATTCAAGTGCTCCGAATGCAAGCAGTTGTAGGAGTACTGCCATGCAACCCTTTCGTTATGCGGAAAACAATCGAAAAATGCGTAGGCACGAAAATCGACGGCGCTTTTCACGAAGGCAAGGAAGGAATAAGTTACGTTCTGAAGGTCCGCAGCACAACCCAGGCCACCAAACTTATGAAGCTGACCACGCTTATTGATGGAACAGGAGTTAAGGTCACCGAGCATCCAACCTTGAATATCAGTCGCTGTGTCGTGAATTGCAGAGCCGTGATGGATCTCGCCGACAAGATTCTCGAGGAGGAACTATTCCATCAAGGGGTACGAGGATTCCGACGCATAACCAAGCGCGTAGGAAAAGATAACGTTAATACGTCTACTCTGATCTTAACAATCGCAGGAACCGTTATCCCGGCGCACATAGACTTCGGCTACATCCGGTGTAAGACACGCCCTTATTTTCCTGCCCCAATGCAATGCTACAATTGCTGGGGGTTTGAACATACCAGTAAGCGTTGCCGACAATCACACTCTCTGGTCAGCCGAAAATGCCCTGTCTACGGCAATGAAAACGAAATCCAAAAGATTCGTGTTAGTCAAGGCATTTCGTACCCAGCAGCTCGAAGGCTATTTGAACAAGCCAATAACCAGCACACCTTCTCCAGCGGCACAGTAGCTAGCAAGGATCAGCAAATCGCCGACCTGTCCTCTAAAGTTGACAAACTCTTTCAGGAAATGGAATAAGCGAATCGAATCTTTTGAAGTAACCCTAAATGGCAACATCCACCCGGGCAACAACGGCATGATTGCGGAGCTTCTGCAAAAAGTAGATCTCCTGACCAGTGAAAGAAGGATGAAAGAATACAGATCCTGGAAGCAGCCCTGCAGAGCAATTCCCGCATGGAAATTGTCCGGAAACACGGCACAATTGAGGACCTAGTAACTCCAACTGAAACAGAAAGAAAGGGAGGTCTACACCTTCCAAAGTCTCTTCCAAAAACGCTCCCAATCCCACATCCAACACACCTCAAACGTTGCTCAACAATCAACCGACAACCCTGCAGCTCATTCGCAAGCCCAAAACCAGATCGATACAGCGCCTACAAACTCGAAAAAGAATAAGAATAGGAAACAGAAGGTGAAAGAATCCCAGTTGACTCCCATGTATGAAAGCGACACCAGCCCAATTCCCTCAGAGCCAACTTCGGTAGAGCGAACCCCCAAAAGAGATCGTGCAGTCACAGACTCCGATGAATCATCCGGCCAGCCAAAAAATAAGGTCTATACTCCCAACTGTGACCTCATTCCCAACGTTAACATCTCCACTTCAAGTGAAGACGATGACATGTCTTATTCCTAGAAATTCATCCAGTACTCCTCGCTAAAGCACTCTACAACAGGGAAATTACATGTGTTATTCCAGTCATGGGCCCTAAACCCATAGATAGTGGTCAGTGCACCAAGAAAGAGGAGACTACTGGAGTGTCTATCACAAGTTCAACCACTTCCATCAACGATACAACAGAAGAAGACGATATTTCCAAAATCCCACGTCCAAATGCCACTTTTTTTCAAGCAGTTCCAACATCTTTGCTGTGGGAGGGCCCATCAACGATGCCTTCCCCCAGTGAGGCTCTGTTGGGATCTGCAACCAGCGAGTCGGGAAAAAACACCATAGAAACCAAGATTTCCCAACCAAGACGCTCTGCACGGATCAAAGCAAGATATCTAAACGAGACTTCGAAAAGAAATATGGATGCTCAGCTAGGTTACATAAAAACGCGACGCGAGACGCAATTTACGAAAACTGTGTTTACGCAAACGTAATTTACGTCATTTTTAACAAGGTAAATTCAATTTACGTCACTTTTTTACGAAGTGCGTAAATTCAGTTTAGACAATTATGTATTAAATCATGCAATGGAATGACCTCCGGTTGGGAGAATCGTTGGAAATCTACGAATTCTCCTAAGGCCTATATTCGATGAAGTCCTTGGAGGACCTAGATCATCGGTAAAAATTATAACAATGAGTACCGCTATTATTATTATGCTTTATTAAAGATACTTTACCACATATCTGAGTGGCATTCGTGTCTGAGTACTACTATGAATAGAATAAATAGAATGAATAGAAATTGGCCTGTGCGATATCAAAAAAGCATCAAAGAATCGCTAAATACGCCAGTGCACTGTATGTGTGTATTCCAGGAAGTTTTAGGATGAACATGAACACCTGTTGTACTTACTTAGTTACCAAAACTCAGATCTGACAATACAATTGATTCTTCAAAATATAACATTCTTCTACTCCAGTATTGTGATATTTGTGATATATTCTCCTACGCAAAAATGATAGACTGATCTCCATTAATTCATGCCCAAACTCCAAAAAGGTTTGGAAGGCCCTAATTTGCATACATTATAGCCTGATTGAGAACCAAATTTACCAATAATATGTTAATGATACTAAAAGAGCAAAATTTCTCTAAAAAATAAAAATAAAATTTCATACATGTAGACTCCAAAAGACGAAACCTCGTTTTACAAACTAAACTCGCTCGTTTTACCCACTGACTCAATTTACGAACCAATTCAATTTACGCACCCCCGATCTGTCAGATTTCCACCTGGTATTTTTTGAAATTACTCGAGTCAATTGACAACTATTTCTGGATTCTCAGAATCTGTCTCAAGTATGAGTTTAGAATCTTGTTCTGAAAAAAGGAGACTATCCAAGCATTTGTAAGATTCCAGCTCAAATTTTTATAAGAAATTTACTTCAGATTTTGTGAAAACTTCTCCCAGGAGTGTTTCAGATTCTATTGTATTCCTGGGTAGGGTTCTGTGAAATCATGCCAAAGATGATGTTGTGATAATCTTCTCAAGTTTTCCGTAAAAAGGATGTCCACAGTCTTGTGAGTATCGTGCCAATATTTGGTAAAAAAAAATTCTCATAATATTTATGAAAACCCATCCCTGGTTTGTATGTCAACTCCTTCTAGTATTGTTCAAGATTTATTGAGATTTGGTTCGACTTATTAAGCCGATTTACTACTAAACCTGTTCAAACGTGATTAAAATTAAATTCCAATATTCGAATAATTCATTTCTCCAAGTAGATGAAAAAAGCGAATTTAGTAGGGGAACCTGGTCCAATTCGGACCCTGTTCTAAATCGGACCCTGTTCTAAATCGGACCATCAAGTATTTCTCAATACTGGCGCTACTGTAAAGACCGTGGGTACAGTTTTCCTGCTCACCGTTTGGCTTAGATCTAACACAATAAATTTGACGCCTTTCAGTTATCACGTTTGCTTTTTATATTAGTTTATTGTTTTGAAGTGCTCATGTGTAATGTCGGATGGCGTTATTTCCAAGCTTCTATAAGCGACAATAATCCTCCAATCTCTCTGTGTTATTTTATAATCGAATCACCCTAGCCTAAGCTTTTATCTGACCATATGGTTTTGATATGTCTATGCACCGTTTGTGCTCAACGAGTTTGAAAATCTCAAAATGTGTGTTGGTCTAATCCGGACCTTTTGATATGGTTCAATATGGACCTCTTGATTTTCAACGTGTACTCAGTCTATTCTAAGAGCTTCACCCCGTGAAAATCTTCCCGACTCGATTGAAAATCACAGAAGTTGTAATATTGATTAATAGTGCCTTTGTTTCTGTTGCGGTCAAGAAAATAGCTTCGCAAAAAATCTAAGAAATGAGGTAGATTACCAAAAACTAAAGGAATCAATAAATCAGCTACTTGAAAAGCATCCCCATCAATACCACAGCCAAGCTTTATCCAAAATAGTTTGGCAATACGCTATAAAAAAACGTTTACGAGTACTTTATAAGAACAATACAGTCAATTATCACTTATCCGATTTACTGTGTTTTTGTTCACAAGCTCGTAGGAAAGCGCAGTCCCTTCAATATAGTGTACATTAATCCATAGATATAAGTAGGTACTTCTCAAAATTGAATTTCCGAGACTTCGAGTCTGTTTGTTGTCTGTTTCAGTTTCCCATACAGTTCACCTTTTCAACTCGATATTTCATAGCAAAGTTTCAATGTGTGGAAAATTTTACAATATTCAACTTCAAAATTACTTTTTCGAATGTATTTTGTAAAAATAAATAAAAAAAGCTCTAAAATTTTTAAAATATGTGTATTTCATCTCGACAGCTCCCATACACGATAGTCTGTTCAAAATCGAGTCAGGAAGAGTTGACTGTACCCAATTTTGAACAAATTTCCGATATATTTTTTAATGAAATTCATATTTCTCTTGAGCTTCTTCTGACTCGAATTAGTTTGAAATTTCTAAAACATTGAGTTTATTTTTTATGCTTGCGCTTGCAGAAAAAGTTCAATAAGCTTTAATACCAAACAAATCTGAGTTATATTCTGTTACTAACATTGCAAATAACGATGAAATATAGGGTGGTCCGAATTAGAACGTGGGGGTCCGAATTGGAACAGGGTTGGTCCAATTCGGACCTTTTGGAGAAGTTGGTTCAAACATGTCTAGCCATGTCCTGGTAAGAGCTATCACAAAACTCTCTGAGAGAAAAATGTGCTGAAAAGATATGGCCAAAAAACTGTTACTAGGTCCGAATTGGACCATGTTCCCCTACTATACCATTTAATTCCACTAGAGTTTGTATCCTTTGACAGATACGCGTATTTCGACCTCAACTGTAAGGCCGTCTTCAGTGTCGTGTACTAGACGTGCGTGGATTTTTTTTTCATAATTTCACCTAAAATTTGTCCAACTTTACCACGCGAAATGAGTTAATTAATTTAATTGTTCTGATAGGTTTTTCATGTACATCAATACATAGTTAACATTTTTATTAAGTTATTCCTGGAATGTCAGGGCAAGATCTTTTATATTTTAATTGATACATTATGTCAAAGTTAGAGTTTTTAAGAAAAATGAAGAATTCAGAGCAAACTCAAGGTACACACTAAATACAATATACTGAATAATCGTAATATTTTATTATTTAGATCTTTATAAGCTGCCCGAAAGCTTATTCAAAAAGCTATCTAAAAAAATAAAATGAAATAAAAATTCTTACTTTAGGTCGGAAAAATGCGGGGAGTGCATTGAAAAATATATATTTGATTTTACATCGAAAGTTTGCTCATCCCATACTTTTTTTACCCAAGTTGTCCCAGGCTAAAATTTATTTCCCAGAGTACTTTGAGATGTAAACTAAAGGATCGTGAAGAATTTAGCTGCACAAATTTGCACTTTTTTGATTTTGGGCTTTTTGAATGTTTCCAATATTTTTAACCATTTCCTATTAAAACAGCCCTAAATTTATTCAGAGAATATATGGATATCTTTAAATCATTCATATTATCATTTCTTTGTAAGTTCTAACATTTATTATGGTTTGCACAACGTTAATTGCATAAATGGCTTATATGCATCATTAGTAAGAAAACTTACTATTTCGCTATAGGCCCTATTCAAAAGTTAGTTTCGAAAACTTCGAAACAAGTTCGTTTTTTAAAATAAAACATCAAATTTGTATCACTAAACTCATAAATACGACATGAGATGGAAAACATATTTTTGGCCGCTAGTCTGTATGGAAGCCGCCTATAGTGGGCTAAGAACCTGAGCGGGATTTTAACGGAATTCTTAATGAGATCCTGGGCATTTCTTCGTATTCGACGACACGTCGTACTTTCTGAACAAAATATGGAGATTCCAGGTGATTTATCAATATTATTGAACAGAATAATTAGGGGTATGCTATCAAAATAGTAGATTTTAGTATTGAATTTTTTAACTTCGGCGCGGTAAATGGCTGGGCATGGCGTACCATTGGTACCTTGCGTACCTGCAGGAATAAAATAGACCCCTTTGTGCGGTCCTTAGCCTCTTGCCCAGCAACTCCTACCCCTACCTCCTCGTGGTACTGGCCGGGGTACGAGTAACCTTGGGGAAGATCGGGTAACCAACCCCCGGTGGGAACTTTGGTCGTATGCTGACAGGGAAGGGGGGTTTGCTTTTGCAAACCTGGAGCGTCTGTACTCCATGTTAGGAGCGGCTCACAACAGCATCTGTTCCCCATGTCAGGGGCGGCTGATCATCGTCTGAGTGCCAGAGAAGGACTCTAAGCTAAACTGCGCACTATGGCCTTCCGAATATTTAGGGGGAATGGTCCTCCGGAAATCTAGGGGGTTGGTGTCAGGCCCTGCAAGCCAACCGTAAAAACACATCAGCACAGGAACGTCAACGAGAGAATACGGACCGGAACAATCGGCAAAGACCACAGCGACGAAAAAGGACTAGCGATTGGAAACTCGGTACGTGGAACTGCAAATCTCTCAACTTCGTTGGAAGTACTCGCATACTCTCCGATGTACTAAAGACCCGTGGTTTCGACATCGTAGCGCTGCAGGAGGTGTGTTGGACAGGAGCATTGGTGCGAACGTTTAGAGGTTATCATACCATCTACCAGAGCTGCGGCAACACACGCGAACTGGGAACAGCTTTCATAGTGATGGGTGATATGCGAAGGCGCGTGATCGGGTGGTGGCCGATCAATGAACGAATGTGCAAGTTAAGAATCAAAGGCTGATTCTTTAACTTCAGCATAATCAACGTGCATAGCCCACACTCCGGAAGCACTGATGATGACAAGGACGCATTTTACGCGCAGCTCGAACGCGAGTACGACCGCTGCCCAAGCCACGACGTCAAGATCATCATAGGAGATTTGAACGCTCAGGTTGGCCAGGAGGAGGAGTTCAGACCGACGATTGGTAAGTTCAGCGCCCGCCGGCTGACGAACGAGAACGGCCTACGACTGATAGATTTTGCCGCCTCCAAGAATATGGCCATTCGTAGCACCTGTTTCCAGCACAGCCTCCCGTATCGGTACACCTGGAGATCAACTCAGCAGACAGAATCGCAAATCGACCACGTTTTGATCGATGGACGGCACTTCTCCGACATAACCGACGTCAGAACCTATCGTTGCGCTAACATTGACTCCGACCACTACCTGGTGATGGTGAAACTGCGCCCAAAACTATCCGTCATCAATGATGTACGATACCGACGCCCACCCCGGACAATCTCGAGCGACTGAAACAACCGGATGTCGCAAATGCGTACGCGCAGCATCTTGAGGCAGCGTTGCCGGATGAGGGCGAGCTCGATAGGGCCCCTCTTGAGGACTGCTGGAGGACAGTCAAAGCAGCCATTAACGACGCTGCCGAAAGCATTGTCGGATATGTAGAACGGAGCTCAAGAAACGATTGGTTCGACGAGGAGTGCCAAGAGGTTTTAGAGGAGAAGAATGCAACGCGGGCTGCAATGCTGCAGCATGGTACGCGGCAAAACGTGGAACGATACAGACTGAAGCGGAAACAGAAAACCCGCCTATTCCGGGACAAAAAGCGTCGCCTGGAAGAGGTGGAATGCCAAGAGATGGAGTTGCTGTACCGTTCTCGAGAAACGCGGAAGTTCTATCAGAAGCTCAACACATCCCGCAAAGGCTTCGTGCCGCGAGCCGAGATGTGCCGGGATAAGGATGGGAGCATCTTGACGGACAGACGCGAGGTGATCGAAAGGTGGAAGCAGCACTACGATGAACACCTGAATGGCGCAGAGAACACAGGCACAGAAGGTCAGGACAACGGAGACGATGGCTACGTCAGCACAGCGGACAGGGGAGACCAACCAGCTCCCACGATGGGGGAAGTTAAGGATGCCGTTCAACAACTCAAGAACAACAAGGCCGCTGGCAAGGATGGTATCGGAGCCGAACTCATCAAGATGGGCCCGGACAGGTTGGCCGCTTGTCTGCATCGGCTGATAGTCAGAATCTGGGAAACGGAACAACTACCGGAGGAGTGGAAGCAAGGCGTTATATGCCCTATCTACAAAAAGGGCGACAAACTGGAGTGTGAAAATTATCGTGCAATCACCATCCTAAACGCCGCCTACAAAGTGCTATCCCAGATTCTCTTCCGTCGTCTATCACCTATAGCAAACGAGTTCGTGGGAAGTTATCAAGCAGGTTTCATCGACGGCCGCTCGACAACGGACCAGATCTTTTCCGTGCGGCAAATCCTCCAGAAATGCCGCGAGTACCAGGTCCCAACACACCATTTGTTCATCGATTTCAAGGCGGCATACGATAGTATCGACCGCGTAGAGCTATGGAAAATCATGGACGAGAACAGCTTTCCCGGGAAGCTCACAAGATTGATCAGAGCAACGATGGACGGTGTGCAAAACTGCGTGAAGATCTCGGGCGAACACTCCAGTTCGTTCGAGTCTCGGCGGGGACTACGACAGGGCGATGGACTTTCGTGCCTGTTGTTCAATATTGCGCTTGAAGGTGTTATGCGGAGAGCCGGACTTAACAGTCGAGGCACGATTTTCACGAGATCCGGACAATTTGTTTGCTTCGCGGATGACATGGATATTATTGGGAGAAAATTTGAAACGGTGGCAGATTTGTTCACCCACCTAAAACGCGAAGCAACAAGAGTCGGGCTAATGGTGAATGCGTCGAAAAAAAAGTACATGCTGGTTGGCGGAACTGAGCGCGACAGGACCCGCCTAGGAAGCAGTGTTACGATAGACGGAGATACCTTCAAGGTGGTGGACGAGTTCATCTACCTCGAATCCTTGTTGACGGCTGACAACAATGTTAGTCGGGAAATACGAAGGCGAATCATCAGCGGAAGTCGTGCCTACTATTAGCTCCAGAAGAAACTGCGGTCAAGAAAGATTCACCCCCGCATCAAATGTACGATGTACAAAACGCTCATAAGACCGGTAGTCCTCTATGGGCATGAGGCGTGGACTATGCTCGAGGAGGACTTGCAAGCTCTTGGGGTTTTCGAACGCCGAGTGCTAAGGACGATCTTCGGCGGCGTACAGGAGAACGGCGTGTGGCGGCGAAGGATGAACCACGAGCTCGCTCAACTCTACGGCGAACCCAGTATCGTGAAGGTAGCTAAAGCTGGAAGGATACGCTGGGCAGGGCATGTTGCAAGAATGCCGGACAACAACCATGTAAAGATGGTGTTCGCTACGAATCCGGTCGGAACAAGAAGGCGTGGAGCGCAGCGAGCTAGGTGGATTGACCAGGTGCACCAGGACCTGGAGAGCGTGGGTCACAGTCGAGGATGGAGAGAAGCGGCCATGAACCGAGTGAATTGGCGAATTATTGTTGGCGAGGCTTTATCAAGATAATTGATGTAAAGCCAAATAACACATTTTTTAACTTCACTGGTTGCGAGTGGATGCGAGAAACTGGCTACTTGGGAAATGAATCTGTGTACTTAATTTATTACAGAATTTCAAATTGAGTGTCTCCTAAGTGATCATAACTTCGGCTATTCCGGAGGGTCACTCAAATCAGATATGTATGCTAAAGCAGAAAGCAGAAGTAGAATCGAGCATGAGCTGTTTGACATATTTTATATTGTGTCAAAAACGGTAGTTCTTATTTCTCGCATTTAGTACGTATCATAATAGCCTTTAATCCATTGTATTTTTAATTGTTACGCAAAATTCTCTCAAATTTCCTTGAATTTTAAATGCGAAAGACGATGAGATCTACCTACTGAAATAAAAATGACTTTCGAAAAAGTTTGCCCTGCCAAGTTATTGGAGAGAAAAAAAAAACGATGCAGATAAATAGGTCACTAAAGATACGACTTATGATATTCAACATGAGTTTTTAAAAATTAATATGAGTGTCCCCAAGAGGTCATGCGATCATTATCTTTCACAGAAATGAAGTATTCGCCAAAAATAATTTGAGGAATGTTCGAATTGCTGGTTTATGCTCACCAGAATTTGAATTTTGATAGTTGCCTTACATAGACTAAGACCAAGAACTGGTCTTCAAAACCTTTACTAGGGCGGTAAAGCTGATTATCCTGTATCAATTGATACGAGCTCACAAGAATTTGTTTGTATGAAAGAATCGGTTTGCAAAGGTTGTTCCGCCCTATTCACACGCTTCTCTGTCATAATTTGGCAAAGTGATGTAAACGCTATTCCCACTTAATGAGTTTTGTTTTAGAGGTAAAAAAAGATCCCGAAATAAAAATAACGCATACGTCACTCTACCAGGTTATGGAAGAATCTATATCAATTCCTACCACAAGAAATAAATTTGCCATCACCACAGGTCGAAATGAAAGAAAAAACCACAACCGACTTACATATTCTTCACGCAACGTGCTGATGTCAGTGCGAAATCCTGTGCCACTATCGTACAGCCACAGATCCAATCAATGTTGTCGGCATCCTTCCCCACGGCACACTGCCCGAGATGTCGTTATTCCGGAAGGGACAGGATTATTGGCGAAAGATAGACAAGAAATGCGGGTAGGAGTAGAGAACAAGTTTGCTAATCGTAATCCCCGTGTGAAAGTGCACCGTGTACGTACCTTGAATTCTTTGAAGATCTGTAACTGCCCGTTGGTTGGAGCTACCGATATAGTTTCTTTTTTCCCCGTTAGTTGTGGGTGGTTGTAAGCGCTCTAAGGAATAAAAAGTGTAAGGAATGTGATTTGATGGTGACATGGTTATTGCAGCATTTGTTGCGAACCTTAACAGCAGTGGGAACAAGCGCTTCATCCCACTCGCGTCTGGAGATGTGCCTCGTGACACACTCTTGGGCGAAGTAGTTTCTCTTGGTTACATCTTCGATCCAATTAATGTAATGAGCTAGCTTTGCGTAAACCCCAGGCGTTGTTTGCCCACATGGAACGCCCAGAACAGAAACACCTAGCACAAAGGGCGTGTACCTGGAACTGGACAATAACCGGACCTGTAATGGTCCACCAGTATCTCCAGGACAGGTTTTCAGTGTTTCATCACCGGCGCACATCAGCATGCGATTGATTCCTTTCCGGAATGCTTCTTTGTTGGTGCGGTACCAAAACTTGCAGCGATCTTGATCGATTGGATTCAATGCACTGTTGTAGATTGGTGGGGAGACATCCGAATCTTAAACCGATGTTGAGTCAGATAAGTTTAAAAAATCCTATACGAATAGTGACGAACACTCACAGAAGTCCCATCCAGTAGCATACATCTTCGGAAACGAGAACGAGTCGTTCGTATACAAACAAGCCGGCGTTACAAAATCAGTCACGCTGAAAAACATCAAAACATAAACAAAGCATGAAAGAGAGAAAGAGTTTGAATCGGAAAAGGGAGAAATACAAAACATAAACACAAAGAGCGAGAGCGCGATTCATCGATCACGCTGAGGAGATTTTGTAATCGTAGACAACCTACGTCACCGGTTTTGCAAGTCTAAGCAGTGCCACATCGTGATAGGCGCTGTTGAAATCGAAATCTGGATGACGGATGATTTCCTTAATGTCCAGCTGCTGCGCAAAGCGATCGTCACTGGGGCTGTAGAGATCTAGGTCACCGAACCGAACTGCCGATGGTTCTGCCCTGTGGGGTAAAGCATTGCTGTTAGAACAACTTATCTAGTAAAGTTCAACCGTAATTACTCTTCATCTTGTGTGCAATGGGCTGCCGTCAGCACAAAATCTTCCGCGATTAATGTTCCAGAACACCTCCACTCAACGTCTCCGCTGGGCTGTTTCCATCCAATAGCGGCCAAGTGGGCAAACTCTCTAGAATAAGTTGGAAGTTCCGTTGAAGAAGCTGAAGCTTGACGATCGTCCAATTTCTGCAGTCGTAGAGAACAATCTAGAATACCAAAACGTCTAAATTCGTTATCAATCTCCAATCTCAACAGTAACTCACCGTCCAATGAACCCGTATCGGGAAGCGTATGTACGCTCAGCTCTGAAACGAGAAATTCAAACCCACCCATTAAAGCACAACTATTTAACCTTGAAACACTTGCACAACAATCTTTCACTCGCGATCACACACTAAGCCATTTCGCGCTTCGATTCCCACCTTCGAACGATTTGAAGAACGCCTGCACTGGATCAGCTGACGAGGACACCACGGCCAGGACCGCCACCACTAGCTTAAGGGAGATCCGTCCTCCGGCAAAGAACCGCACTGCTATCACTCCGATTTCGAACATTGCGCGAACCGAACTGATTGCGCCGAGGTTGTGTTGAAGTCACCGCGGTCTGCACAGGCGACAAACCCGATCGGTGGCTGCTGGTTGGCTTTCTTGCTCGTTTCTTATGTCTCACCACATTGCGGGTATGCGATATTTCGAATGATTTCGAAAAATGCCGTTCGATACGGAAAACTGCGGAATTCCATGGAATCTAAAAAGGCGAAATTTTGAATTCCTAATTCCGTTTCTTTTTGCCACACTGAACACAATTTGGCGAAATTTTGCGATAACAAACGAAAATTCTTGGGATATCGAGCTGAAAGCACCTACCAAATATGAAGATTTGATTCGCTACATTCATTTAGTGTCAAGAGGAAAATGTTCACTAAGGAAGTCCAGATATTTTTTCATGATTGAACTTCAGTCGTCGCGCTGTTGTATTTTGTACAACACTGCTGAAAAAAAAACACGCTTTTCGCTTACAACAGCAGTGTGGTGGTTCTGACGACGGCAAACCGCGCAACGACTGAAAGGTTAAATCTTTTGGACCACTCTTCAAAATAGTTGATGGTTTGGATGACCACCCGCTGCCCATCAACACTAAATCACACTCCTTCGGTAAAGATATCCAGCAGATTGAGGGCTATCTGAGGCCAACAAATCTAATTGAGAATTTAACCGCAAGGTGGCACTTGTGACAAATTTTATTTAATTGTCTATATCTCAAGATCCTTAATATTTAGAAGGCTGGTGTCCTGGGCAAAGCTGTTCAGCAGAATAAAGGCTATCTGGCAGTGAATAGTCTGAATCAGAAATCTTCTTAATTTGTTCACATCTTAAGATCTTTATCAACTAAAGGGCACAGCTGTCCAGCAGATCAAGGGCTAGCTGGCGGTGAAGAGTCTGATTGGGAATTCATCCCCTAGGTGGCTTTTATGAATATAACTCTTCAATCTTCTCTATCTCAAGATCCTTATCAGCTAAACGGTTGCTGTTTTCAGCAAATATATTCAGCAGATTGAGGGCTATCTGGAAGAGAAAAATATTGGTGCCAGGCTAACCAGAAATTGTTCCCAATGCTTCATTCAAACAGCTATAAAATATGACACATACATAATAAAACACAAAATCAATGCAACTGGGATTCATAACACTATAAGGGAAGCAATGAAAACCAACTCTCCATATGGTTCTATACCTCAATATAAAGATTATGAATATAAAATTATTAAGAGATGGCTGTAGCGCAATCTATCGGATGATTCCTCATTATTATTCCACCATTAGACAGCAACCTTTATTTTTGTTGTACATGGAGATATTGGAGATTGTAAATTTTTTTTACTAGCGTTAACAAGCTGTTGAATGCCCAATCAGACTTTTCATGGCCAGATAGCCCTTGAACAGTTGATAAGGATCTTGAGACACAAACGATTGAAGAAAATGTGTTTCTAGCATCTCGTAGTGGTTGTGTTTCCAACCAGAATTTCCACCACAAGATAACCCTTATTCTGTTGAACGGCTTGGCCAAAGACACCGACCTCCTAGCTGATAAAGAACTTGAGGTTAAATACATAGTTCAAAGATAAGTAGATGAAAAAACCGGATTTAGTACATCACCATTTAATTCCACTAGAGTTTGTATCCTTTGACAGATACGCGTATTTTGACCTCAACTGTAAGGCCGTCTTCAGTTTCGAGTACTAGACTCGACACTGAAGACGGCCTTACAATTGAGGTCGAAATACGCATATCTGTCAAAGGACACAAACTCTAGTGGAATTAAATGGTAAAGTACTTAATTCGGTTTTTTCATCTACTCATAGGTATTCTACTAGAAAGCTCAAAGATTTATTATCAGTTCGAAGATGTCTTTTACCTGAATGATGAATTCCCAATCAGATTGTAGCTGATAAGGGTCTTAAGAAACAGATTATTGAAGAAAATTTGTCACTAGCGTCATCTAGCGGATAAATTATCAATTAGTTTTCTCATCTCCAGATAGACCTCAATCTGCTGAATATCTTTGCCATAGACACCAATCTTGTAGCTGATAAGGATCTTGAGGTAGTGAAGATTGAAGATTTCTTGTTACTAGTGCCACCTAGTGGATGAATTTTCAATCAAACTCTTAACCACCAGATAGCCCTTAATCTGATGAACAGTTTGCCAAAAAAAAAACAATTTTCTGACTTATAAGGATCTTGAAATACACGCGATTGAAAAAAATTTGTCGCTAGCGCCACCTAGCGGGAAATCCCTCAATCAGACTCTTCACCACCAGATAGCTCATGAACTGCTGAACAGCTTTGCCGAAGACACCATAATTCTAGCTGGTAAGGATCTTGTGATATAGACGATTGAAGAAAATTTGTCACTATTACCATCTAGCGGATGAATTCTCAATCAGATTTTTATCGCCAGGTAGCCCTTGATGAATAACTTTGCCGAAAACATCACGTTTCTAGCTAATTTGGATGTTGAGATATCTGTTTGAGGACAATTTTTGACCCCTCGTGTCCACGCTTTTTCCGTTACCTAGAAAACGGGGAGGGGTCAGGGAGAATGTCTCACTTAAGGCGAAGTAGGCCGTCATTGAAATTTGTACGCGCCGTTGATGATTGTTGCTTATTCATCTCACGATTTCGAATCAAAGAAAATCAGTTGGTTTTGCACTGACACAGCTGAAAAAATATCAGCAAGCTTCATGCATGTTAGCGCGTACAGTGATACTTTTTCAAGTCAATATAAACTATCAAGACTAAGTTTTATCACTTTGAAATGCAAGCTGAAAATCATCATTGTTGCCAAAACGAATGAAGGGCTACTTAGCCTTAAAGATTGAGACCAACAAACCGCATTTACTTTAAACTTATTTCAAATCAAATGATCTACTGCCCTCCGAATTGTGACTATTTGAAAATTTAAGGTTCGTCTCGGGCTTTTAAGGGTTGAGAGCATAACTATATGGAAAGAGTAGGCATTAAGAAAATAAGAAAATGACGCTCACAGTTTCAAGTTTTTCTTCCAAAACACATGGTCATAATTCTTTCAACACATTACTGAAGTGTTCTTCCAGGTACTTCCGAAACAGCGGAATTACTTTTCCTGATGCTTCCGGAAAACAATTAGAGCTACGTTTATTATATTTGACATTTACACTTCGAATGAAAAATTTTCTTCTTTGGTCGCAGACAGTGGTTACTGCGATCAATGTAGATTGCTTGGATGGACCAATGCACGAGTTCACTAATTTGACGTTTGAGCGGTGCCAAGTTCACGCATTTCCATGGCCACATTAATAACACGGCACCGCTAAAACGTCAACGAGTGAACTCGTGCATTGGTCCATGGATCAATGCACGAGTTTACTGATTTGACGTTTGAGCGGAGCCGAATTCACTCGTTGCCATGGTCACGTAAATAACACGGCACTCTCCCTTCACTGGTTCACTCTCCCGATACGCTCGATAACCGTGGCGGTATGCCACTGCCAGATGTTGCGAACAAATCGACCGTAAAAGTTAACGGCTCCCAGGAATGATCGCAATTCAGACACGTTGGTTGGTGCCGGAATGGAAGCGATGGCTTGGAGCTTCGCCGGATCGGGACGGATGCCATTTTGATCGACGATGTGCCCTAAGTAGCCGATTTCGGTTTGGAAAAAGTGGCACTTTTCCAGCTTGACGTGGAACCCATATTCCTCTAGACGCTGAAGTAGCTTGTCCAGAGACGCCTAGTGTGCTTTCTCATGTTCGATTATTTGTTTTTTGAAACATTATTTTGATGAGAGCCCGTTGTAAGCTTCTCTAAAACATAAACAAATAACATACCTACTTTAATTTTAAGATTTCTTGGAGACAACTTAACCGATTTGTATGTTTTTTTTTCAGAGAAGCTTCTTATTATCTAACATTGCACACTGGGCCAGGAGCAGAATTAAGCCAGACAAAACCTTCTAGCGCATTAGGAGTGCATTTTTCTGGATTGGTGTCAAAGGAGACTTATCTTGAATTTGTTTGTTCTTCAATTTGATGATAAAAGTTAGTTGTAAATTTCGCCGCATAGGTGGCACTGCGATGCAAACTTTTTTGTTTTACGTCCTAGAGCTTTCGCGTCTTCGGCAATGTTTTAGAACGTGTAAAAATACGACAAGTTGTCGAAGACAACAAAGTTCTAGGACTTCAAATAACAAAGTTATGGTAAAAAATGTGTAAATCACTTAAATTTTACGTTTTTTCTACTTTTTATGTCAAAATCGTAAAATTTTTCACTAAAAAAACTATACGTCGCTTGATTTCGATATTATGCATGTACTGTATGAAAAAATATCTTATTTTTGTACAAATATTTGAATTTTTGAACAAATTATTGTAAAAATATCATAATTTTTAACATAACTTTACTCAAAAAGTTGAAAGTTTTTGCAAAAACTTATCATTGTTCCTAAATACCCTATATTTAATCTACCAAATGTCAAAGTTTGCCGGATGTATATTTTGATATATTTGAGATATCTGAATTCAAAATAATCACCTTTTTCATATAAATAGAATAGACTTAATATTAATTTTATCATTGTACTACAAGATTGTTGACACATTGCGTGAGTCAAGTTTTATTAATCAAATACTTTTTGTGAGTCCATTATATTTATATAAAGAGATGGTTATTTTGAATTCAGATATCTCAAATATATCAAAATATACATCTGGAAAACTTTGACATTTGGTAGATAAAATATAGCGTATTTAGGAACATTGATAAGTTTTTGAAAAAACTTGCAACTTTTTAGTAAAGTTATGTTAAAAATTATGATATTTTTACAATAATTTGTTCAAAAATTTTAATATTTATATAAAATAAGATATTTTTTTTCATACAGTACATGTATGTTATCGAAACCAAGCGACGCATGGTTTTTAAAATGAAACATTTTACGATTTTGACATAAAAAGTAGAAAAAACGTAAAATTTAAGTGATTTACACATTTTTTACCATAACTTTGTTATTTGAAGTCCTAGAACTTTGGTGTCTTCGACAACTTGTCGTATTTTTACACGTTCTAAAACATTGGCGAAGACGCAAAAGCTCTAGGACGTAAAACAAAAAAGTTTGCATCGCAGCGCCACATATGCGGCCAAATTTCCAACTAACTTTTATCATCAAATTGAAGAACAAACAAATTCAAGATAAGTCTCCTTTGACACCAACCCGGAAAATGCACTCCTAAAGCGCTAGAGGTTTTGTCTGGCTAAATTCTGCTCCTGGCCCAGTGTGCATTGTACAAAACAGCAGCAAAGTAATTTTATACAGCGAATTTAGGTTTTCCTCGGAACACAGGAATATCTTGAAAACTAGATGATCAATGATCTATATCGACACAGGTTCCGGAAACAGAATAATTTTTAAGACTTTGTGGGAAACTGGGACAAAAATATCGAGAAACAAAAAAGTTACTGTCAACTGAATATTTTTTGTTGCTAGAGACTGAAGCACTGACGAGCTGGATTTCACAAAAATGCTTCGAGCTCAGTCAATAGTGGCTAATTTCAATTTCTTCAAAAGTTATGGAAAGGGAAATAGTGTATGTACATTTTGGGAGTCAACTCATCACTTATTGGAGGGTCCCTTTTGTTTGACTCAAAAAATCTTGTATATTCAGGAAATACATTTCCTTAGTAATATTCGTTCTCCTAATTGGTCGGAATGACGAAATTTGTCCTACGGAAGCAGTTCGGACCATAATTGTCCTTCCGGAAAAGGACACAGATTAATCCGGCTAATATTTTCTATATGGAATTTAATATATTGAAGGGTTGGCAAAATATCCATTTTTTTTTTGGAAGTGAGGTGGTTGGAAGCAAAGGGGTATAAGTGATAAAACCTAGAATATTGACTTTGGATGTTTTTTCAACAATTTTCCATCCCTTACAAATTGTATGTTTGACGGAAGAAACATCTAATACTGTTGGAAAGCTTAGAAATAGTTGAAGTGTTCTTAACTCAAAGCCGACCGAAATGTCACTTACAAGGAGTATTACCGCATAGATGGTGGAGATATGTCAACGGCATTTTCAGCGGTATCAAGCGGAACAATCTAGCTACAATTTTGGATACAATCAACAGCGTACACAAAGATATCAAGTTCACCCACGAGTAGGAGAGGGTTGAAAAACTACTCTTTCTTGGATCTGCTTGTCACCAGGGAAGAAAGTTCATCGTTCAACTTCGAAATCTATAGGAAGCAGCCCTGTCGTCCTGCTTAGTCGCGCTTAGTCGACGACTAAGAAGCTTTTCTCAGATATTTTTCTTAACGCCCTTCGGGAAATCAATTGAAAATTCAAGCTGTGTATTATCGACCTGAATTAATTTAGCTTTATTGCATGTAGATTAGGTGCAACTAAACGCCCTGTGTAACATCAATCGAAATTGTCAAGCTGTATCAACGCCCTGGAGTAATTTGACCTTGTCTTAATTGGATCAGTTGCATTTAACGCCCTGTAGGATATCATTTAATAATTACAAGTTATATTAGCGCCCTGGAGTAGTTTGACTTTATTCTATGTAGATCGAGTGTATATCAATGGTCTGAAGACATCAATTCCTAGTTGTATCAACGCCCTGGAGTTTTAAGACTTTGCTCTATGTAGATCAGGTGCAACTCAACGCCCTGTATGACATCAATCAATCAAGCTGTATCAACGCCCTGGAATAGTTTGACGTTATTCCACACAGATCTTTGCGAGATCGGGAGCATCTTTATGCCCTGTAGAAAATCAATCAAAATTGTATCAACACCCTGTAGTTATTTGACCTTATTAGGCTGATACAAATATTAAATTTCTTTTATGTCCGAGACCACTTGGAAGGTACGAGGGGGGGGATAAAAATAAATAAGGAACAAAAAAATAAGAATGAAAAAAAAAGTTATTTTTTCGAAATTATTATTTTTAATGATAGTTGTTAAACTTTTTTCAATCGTCCTCTGGATCATTATTTTACTTGTTTTGTACTTTAAAAATTGAAAAAAAAACCTAAATGATGTCAAAAAATGATGATTTTTTTTTTCTCCCCTTAAAAATTTTCGGATTTTCGAAGGGGGGGGGTGACATAAAAGAAAATTAATATTTGTATCAGCCTTATGAGTATCCGGCACATCTTGAGGCTCTATAGGAAATCAATCGAAATTTTCAAATTGATTCAACGCCCTAGACAAATTTGACTACATTCCACACACATCTTTGCGAGATCTGGAGCATCTTAACGCCTTGTAGAAAATCCATCAACATTCCCGAGCTGTATAAACGCCCTGGAGTGTTTTGACTTTGGCCAATGTAGATCAGGTTCATCTCAACGCTCTGTAGAACATCAATTGAAAACTCTAAGTTTTATCAATGCTGTGCAGTTATTTGATATTGCTTCACGTAGATCAGATGCATCTTAACTCCCTGTATGCCATAATCGATCTATCGGTGTCGACGCTCTGGAATGACTTGGCTTTATTCCACATAGATCTTTGCGAGAACTGGAACATCTTAACGCCCTGAAGAAAATCAATCGAAATTTCCATGCTCTATTAAATTCCTAGCTTTGTCAATGCCCTGGAAAAAAATGCTTTATTCCACACAGATCTTTGCGAGATCTAGAGCATCTGAAGGCTTTGTAGAAAATCAATCGAAACCTACGTGTTCCAGGGCGTTGATACACCTTGGAGTAATTTGAGCTTATTCCATGTATCAGATACAACTTAACGCCCTGTTGTGGCCAACAACAAGCCACCGGGGTGCATCATGCCGCACCACACCGGTGGACGATCATGCCTCATGTTGAGGCCACAAACACACCGCAAATCTGCCATACTGGCAACACTTTACTCACCTGAATTTATCCCTCATGTATTCGTTCATATTCATACCTAAAACAAACATACATTATTAGACATAGCATAGTTATTCAATCAACTTTATACTTACAATCGGGATCATTCCTCATCACAACATTGAAAAGCATTATTATTGTTTACCTTCGCATTGTATCATTCTCTGACAGTTCCAGAAGATTCTGCAGTACAAATAGGTTGTATAACAGTTTAGACACAACACATTCTTGTATACAACAATACACTTCTAGAATATTCCATGCAAGTAAATAGGGAAGAGTGGAGTATAAATAGGACATCATTAGCTATAGAAAATCAGTCTGAAATAAATCGTGAACTAGAACGTATCTCTCTCTTAGTAATTATTCCCTACCGGATCGTATCCGCGGGAACAGTTTGGCGCTGTAGACAGGATGCTAGTTCCTAACTAGCATCCTAGTGAAAGTAGTAGTGGTACATCATGAAGAAACGTAGTTATTGCGGGCAGTGCGACATCGCGTGCGACGACCGAGTTCGATCTACCATGCAGGTGCTCCGGCTGACGTCAACCTTCAGTGGACCCTCTACAACCCATCATCCTCGACCACAAGCAAGACATTTCGTCATCGTCTACGACAACAATTCGCTATGAACTACGTGTACATCGCTTCTCCATTCGTTCGTCGGAGCAGTTTCGCTGTGCGCAACAACCCGTTGCGTGGAACTCGTGCCTCCGAGAACTCTGCACATCGCATCAATCGGCACATCTCCGATCGCAACAATCCGTTGCATCTCCCATCGTCGAAGCGGCTACGGCAATCGCAACAATCCGTTGCCGAAGTTATTGCCTTCGAGTTGGATGTTCTTTCTTCATCAACCTTTGTCGGAGCAGTTTCCCAGTGCGCAACAATCCGTTGCCGAAACTATTGCCTCTGAAAGGCGCATCACTACATTCACGGTGTACTTCAACGTCGAAGCGGCCTCGATAAGCGCTAGTGCCTTCGAGTTGGATACCGTCACGTTTCGTATCGTGCAACAATCCGTTGCACAAATACACAAGAATCGCCGAACGGTCCCTGCCAACCAGCGACTATTGCTTTGGGATTCACTTCATCTTCCACGTACTCACATCGCCGAAACGATCCCTGCCAGCCAGCGATTATTGCTTTCGAGGTGTGCGTCAACGTCATCTATAATTCAAATCGCCGAACGGTCCCTGCCAGACAGCGACTATTGCTTCGGGATTAACGTCATTCTCTTCAACACCCCATATCGCCGAAGCGGCCACTGCCAGCCAGTGTCTATTGCCTTCGGGATACACGAGTACATTCTTAGCATACAAACATCAATTCATCGCTTCAACATCGTATCATGCTGCCTATGCGATCGCCACACGGTGGGCGGCAAAACAACGCAAACGAAACCGATTCTACGTCAACTACAACCCATTCATCAACGTACATCAACATCGATAACGTCCAAACCCAACATCATTCATCAGAGATCTACAACTACCGGTACTTGCATGCAAACTTCGTCATTCATTCATCTCATCATCATCGCCTCTACACGATTGCTCAAGGTGGGCGGCATATCATCATCGTTTCATCATCTTCGACCGCCATTCTACCAAGGTGGGCGGCACGTCACCATTCAATTATAAATAAGATCATCACTACTATCATCATCAATGAAACAACTCATCCCTTCGTCCTACAAGAATGAGCAGCGACACATCGAAAACAACTATCAGATGTTCCATCAGTCATCATCATGACCAAATAGAATTGGTACCCAATTCGGTGGGCGGAATGTTGTGGCCAACAACAAGCCACCGGGGTGCATCATGCCGCACCACACCGGTGGACGATCATGCCTCATGTTGAGGCCACAAACACACCGCAAATCTGCCATACTGGCAACACTTTACTCACCTGAATTTATCCCTCATGTATTCGTTCATATTCATACCTAAAACAAACATACATTATTAGACATAGCATAGTTATTCAATCAACTTTATACTTACAATCGGGATCATTCCTCATCACAACATTGAAAAGCATTATTATTGTTTACCTTCGCATTGTATCATTCTCTGACAGTTCCAGAAGATTCTGCAGTACAAATAGGTTGTATAACAGTTTAGACACAACACATTCTTGTATACAACAATACACTTCTAGAATATTCCATGCAAGTAAATAGGGAAGAGTGGAGTATAAATAGGACATCATTAGCTATAGAAAATCAGTCTGAAATAAATCGTGAACTAGAACGTATCTCTCTCTTAGTAATTATTCCCTACCGGATCGTATCCGCGGGAACACGCCCTATAGGACATTAATTGTATACTATAAGCTGGATTAACGCCCTGGAATAATTTGACCTTTTTCCATGTAGATCAGGTGCATGTGACCGCCCTTTAGGACATAATTTGATAACTCCAAGCTGTATCAACGCCCTGGAGTAGGAGTCCACAAAGATCTTGGCGAGATCTGAAGCATCTTTACGCCCTATAGCAAATCAATCGATTTTTTCTTGCTGTATCAAACCCCTACGGTCATTTGACTTTATCCTATGTAAATCATGCGCACCTTATAGCCCTGTATAACATCAATCGAGGTTGTCAAGCTGTAACAACGCTCTAGAGTAATTTGATTTCTCCTCAAATAGATGAGCTGTATCTCAACGCCCTGTAGGACATCATTTAATAAATTCATGTATCAACGCCCTGGAGTAATTTGTTCTTATCCTTTGTCGATTAGATGCATCTGAACGCCCTGTAGAACGTCAATTGTAAATTACAGGATGTATCAGCACCCAGGAGAAATTTTAATGTATTCCAAATAGATCAGGTGTCTTTGAACGTTTTGTATCAAATTAAATTTGGTCCTAAATCAATTAAAATTAGTAAGCTATATCAACGCCCTGGAGTAATTTGACTTTATTTCAAGAAGATAAGGTGCATCTTAACGCCCTGAACGATATCAATTGTAAAGTACAAGCTTCTAAAACACTCATGCGTTTTTGAGTGATCTGACATTGTCTTATGTAGATCATTTGCATCTTAACACTCTGTTTCATTTGAAAATTTCAAGCTGTATCAAGGCCTTGGAGTAATGTGACCTTATCGTACATAGATCAGCTGCATATTAACGCCCTTTATTGCATCAATCCAAATGGTTAAGCTTCATTAACGTCATGGAGTTTGACCATGTCTCATTTAGGTCAGACCTGTAGGACATAAGCTGAAAATTCCAAACAGTATCAACGTTCTGGAGTATTTTGACTTTATTATATGTAGATCAGCTGCATCTCATCGTCCTGTAGGGCATCAATTAAAAATTTCAAACTTTATCAACGCTCTGAAGTATATTGACCTAATTCCACGTAGATCATATGCATATCAACGCTCTGTATAGTATTAATGAAAATTGTTAAGCTGTAATTTGATTAATTTGATATTGTCTCAGATAGCTCATCTTAATTCTCTGTAGAAAAATAATTTAAAATTCAAAGCTTTATCAACGCCCTGCAGAAATTTGACCTTAATCCACATAGATCAGATACATCTCTACGCTCTGTAGGACACCAATCGAAATTGTCAAGCTATATAAACACCCTGGAGTAATCAGGAGCAAATTAACGTCGTGTAGAAAATCAATTGAAATTTCCGAGCTGTGCGACCCCTTGTCACCACTGAATTCTGAAATTCTGATATTCCTTTGGTATATAAATCACGTTTCCGTGTGAAAAAAAAATTTAAATGGCGAAATAACTTCAGCATAAAATAATAATGATCGAATCATCTCAAGTTACTCTTGAAGTTTTATGAGATACATGAAATTTTGAAGCAGAACAAAAAAAAAACATTTCATATCTAAAGACAATAAATTCGTATTCTTGTTCATTTTGGGCCAATAGTTTTGAAGTAATAGTATGAAAATACATTATCAAGTACGCATTAAAAACGGTATTTGCTGAAATGAGTTTGAAAACCTGATGTAATGAATAATCAACAATTCTCAAATCTACTAATAGATCCAACGCCAAACTACTGTAATAAACAATAGCGTAATATTTTGAAATCCAGGGCAATTGTCAAATTTTTTGCACTTTGCTATCACTTTAAAGCGACATTTTATTTTAAAATTAAGTGATATATTTGGTTGAAGTTCGAACCTCATGTTTAAGCCAAAAATAAGGTTCAAACTTTCTAGACGTCCTGCTTTAAGAAACCTTGAGCATTTATTCGTGAATTTGTTCGGCAATTCCACATAAGCCGCATTTTGAGGCAAATTTATTTCAACCAATGGCATCTCTGGCGAAATTGTTTGTTCGGAAATCTCGTCAGGGGGAAGCAAACATATTAGTGGATCCCTCTAATGCTAGCTAGCAGTTTGAAGAGAAGCTCATTTTTGGATACATTTAGGTATTTCTTCACGTACCTTTCTTTTCATATATCCTTAAACACAAATCAAACTGAGAAGGTATGTAGCTTTCATATGCAATAAATTTGGTCATCTTGAATTTTATCAGAAAAATCTTGAATTTCACCATTAGTGCACCATTTGTTTTAAATTTTGTGGTCACCATCAAAAAGCTAACTAAGGGGTCACCCGAAAATTTGAGGGAGGGGGGTGGTTTACGAAAGTGTGACAGTGCATATATTAGGTATTGGAAAAAGCACGACAGAGGGGGGTTGGAGGTCCCGAAATATGATGGACGTCATATTTGAAACTTCCCTAAGAAAAAACTGAGTTAGAACAGCTGCAAAAACTAGGTGAGCAATGGTATTAGCCGTTTGAAATGAACGATTTTCTAAATTTATGAAAACAACATATTTCGTACAACAAAATAATAAGTATTCAATTGCAAGTTCTTTCCTCGAGTAAACTGTAAAATGGGATTAAATTTTGGGTAAACATTTGGTGTCCATATTGTATTATGACGCCATCTTGATTTTAAGCAAAAGTATGAGTTATTTAGTATAGTGATACTTATCATGTTGAGATGAAATAAACATTGAGTTTAAGCAAATACTTTCCATTTTGAGAATCTGTGTGAATTTTGATCATTCGTCCCTGGTTTTGAAGATATTCCGATGTATCTAGAGGGCTCGACATTATATATATTTTTTAAATTTATAGGTGTTTCTCCGTTTCACATTTTAATTTGAATAAGCATTGAAGATTAACTTAACACGTGCAAATGCATATTAGTTCTCCTTAGTTTGGAATATATATTAATTTGATACAATTTTCTTGTGAGACTCCCTCATTAATACCTGCGAGTACAACCGCCCTCTGGGCTATAGCAACGCCCTCCTCAAAAGGGGATGACTAAGTAGCTCAAATTTTACGACGACAGGGCTGATAGGAAGCCTACAAACACCCAGTGAGTCATTCCCTATACATCAATTATTCGTTCCAGCATAAGATGGCAATGTTTCACCTCATGATCCACAGGATGCAGACTCTTTTCAACTTGATACTATATATGTTGATACTTGATATTATGTACTATACATATTGTATTTTAAGTGACACGAAACACTTTTATATTTCGTCATAAACAGTGCTTCCAATTCCGTGTAACATTTCCTTTCGAATCGACACCAAAAATCCATATCGCATACCTCTACCTCGCATGCATATGAGTGCGCGTGCGGTGTAGATTTCGGCTCGATCGGTACGACGACGCGGCGCTCAAAGGCACACACGTGTGTTATGTAAGCCGAAATTGAATATCGATCGATGCCCGAGCCCGATATGCGATGGGATCGGCCCGGTGCGTCGTGCAGTCGGCTAGGAAAAGTGCCCAAAGTGATTGGGTGGACGTGAGCGAGCGACACCCGATAGGAACGAGCATTGTCTCTAGGCATTACTTTCACTTCCAGGTTCGTGTATGAAACGATTGAAGGTGTGTGCGCAAGATCACTTTGTCGTGCCGGTTGATGAATGCACCGGCTGTCGAACCGGCAAGTTGAGCGAGCGTGTTAGACGCTTTATAACGGTTGATTGATCGTCATTGTGGCTAGGTATATGGAAGGTTCTACGTGACGTTTTACTTGTTGCATGAATGTTGTACGGCCATGTTGTATGAATTGCGGATTATGTTGCATGATACAATTTGGTTTATTTTAGGCTGGTACATGTAGGTTGATTGAATTTTAATCTGATCTAAGACCAAAGTAAATATTTTTTTTTTCTCTTGGACCTCTTGAAAGGCACTAGGAAGTAGCGCTAAAAATAATGAATAAAAAATTAAGATGCAAAAAAAGTGAGTTATACATTAAGTTTCCTTGGGTCGTTATTCCACCGGGTTCTTCGACGTTGAAAATGTTTAGAATCTTCTTCTTAATCTTTTGAACCTATAAGGGTCAAACAAAACATTTTTTCTAATTTCTAATGCAATGCTTGTTGAAATTCCTATAAGAACCATCAAGGAAAAATCAGGCCAACATTAATGAACATATATTAGATATCCATACGAAAAAAAGACAGAATGAAGAAGAAATTCTCTAAGAGTTACAAGAAGCTGTTCCTGAAAAAAAAAAACCGGATAATTCCTAAAACAATCCGTACAGTAGTTTGTAATACGATTCCGAGGAGAATTGAAGAAAAATATTTGAATGAATTCCATGAGAAATCGTTTCCATTTCAATTGACAGTTACGTCTATATGACACTAAACACGATGACTCTATACCAACACTAAAAACAATTGAGCTTCTAAATGCCTCATTGAACCATTATTCTACAACCGATGATCGTGTCTGTAAAAAGAGAAAATATTGGTAGGAAATTACCCATTTGCATCAGATCATATTCGCATGCTTACGGTATAATAAAGCATATTACTTGCAACGACAATACAATGCGTGCAAGAATCCAGTGGCAATAATCTTTCTTACGCTACTGACTGCTGCTTCTAAATGGATGTTGCTTTATGACATCTCGCGTCGTAAAAATCCCTTTTATTGAAATCAATATTCTTACGAATCGGATCTATTGCCCGATCCTGTCTCACCAATCACCACCTGCCCTTGTGATGAGGGTAGGAGAAGTTTGTTCCAAATTTAAGTTTTTTGAATTTGACATGGAACATATTAGCAAATTTTAACGTTTTTGGTCCGAACTTTACAGTGCTTCGATAGTTTATCAATTTCCACATAACTATGCTAATTCGATTCTGAACGTCTGGTTTGCGATCAAAGAATAGACTTCATAGAGTGCTAATCTTACAAATTGACATCAGTTTTAATGATGTTTTCATTGTGAAATCACTGGAAATATCATGTATAAAGAAAAACAAATAGTAAAAATAATTGTTGAAGCATTTTGAACCATTTTCTCTTTACAGGGAAGTTATCGAGGGCCGTGTCATGTGTTATTCCTCAGTCTTCTTCTGTTCACTTTCATACTGTATATCTGTGTAGAAAACTATCTAGGTACAGTATTACTCGTGCACACGCGGTTTTCATAATTGTTGTTAAAGATATTTAGGGTAAGTGTACCAGTTATGGACATAATGGTTCCCTTTTTCGCCATTCGTGTTAATTTTAAAGTTATCACAATTTTTGATTATTTGTTGTTTTATTAGTGAGATATCAATTATGTCTTCACGTTAAATTATTCAAAGAGATTCTAAATGTGAATATTTTCGAAATTACACATATGGTCAAATTCGGAAACACTATGGCCATAACTGGTACACTTTCCTTACTTCAAAAAACATAGCACATTTCCGTCGTTTGGAAATCCTACAAGTGATCTGAGGAATTGAATTCAGCAGAGTGAACCCACTTTAATTGACGCGCTCAAGTCTTAGCTGCTTCTTGTAAATTGATCATTCAACCAACCGGAAGGTATTACTTCGTCTTGCCATACCTTCAGAAGTTTTAAATGGATTGCCTCAACCGGGGTTTCGTCCTTCACAGCAGCCTTACAGTTCTTCAGCTCGTTTATAGCCTCTTTAACCTCCCCTACGATTGGTGAGTCCACAGCTTGATCTTCATTATTTATGTCCGAAAGAATTTGAAATTATTAAGAACCAGAACTTAAAGTCCAAGACCCTGATGAACGAAATTGAACAAAATTTGAGCTCATTTAGATGAAAACTGAGACTGCACAAGCTCTTTTAAGTTTATATTGGAATTACTATGAGAAAAGCTACCAATTCATTCAATCGGTCATAGTGTTTGCTCATGTACTCTTGGGAATTAGAGCTACATTGATACTGTGAGATACACTCATCAGCTACAACTTTGCCGAAGACCGTTTTCAAATCGGACGCCCCAGTAATTAGTTATTGATTTTTGAATGAGATGTAAAACTTTGGCTGTAATTATTGGGCTGTTCTGCAGGCATCACTGGATATATGCAGTAAAACATAGTAGCCATGATTTGTGCGTGCTATCTATCGCGCCATGTGCAGCAATGTTGCCTGTTCAGAAGTTAAATGAGCACTGCTGAAGAATTTGTGACTGAATATAATTCAATAACTAATTACTGAGGCGTCCGATTTGAAAACGGTCTTCGGCAAAGTTGTAGTTGATGAATGTATCTCACATTATCAATGTAGCTCTAATCCCCAAGAGCACATGGGCAAAAACTATGACCGATTGAATGAATTGGTTACTTTTTTCATAATAATTCCCATATAAGGTACCCCGGGGCAAGTGAGAATCCGGGGTAAGTGGGGCGTTTCGTCATAGCTCAACTAGGAAAAGTTTTTCATGGGGGTATTCTTCTAGAAAGTTGAAGATACAATGACAAGGAATGTATTTAGTACTAAACATATTGTTATTTTTATTACCAAGTGGTTCATGTAACAGTTGTCAGTTCAGCGCCATTTTCAACCTGCATGACAAATTGTGACACGTTTCACGTCTTGCATTGACTCGCAAAAAATAAATGTGTTTTAAATCGAATTTCCATCAGTAAGCTATAATTTTTAGTATTATTACAAGCTGCTAACGATAAACCAGTATTTTGTTTTCATTTCATATGACATTTTCGATGGTCTATCTTACCCCAAAATATATTTGTATCTGGGGTAAGTGGGACCTATCAAAACAAAAACCAGAATCAAAACTTTTCGTACACGTTTCATACATTCTCCTAGAGAGAAGCACTAAAACATTCAAACAAATGGTTTTTATCAAAAAAAGATCAGCCTCAAATTACGTAATTGCATAAGAGGGAGAAGAAAAGTGTTATTATTCTTTATTTTTGAATTATTTTTTTATTTTTGAAATACTACTTCAAAATTGAACAAACACACAGCTGAAATTTGAAATGCATCATGAGAACGATTACTTTTCCATGTTATTTGAACTTTATTTGTTATTTCTACCAAATTAAGTAGTGATGGAAAACAATTCCATCCCATAAGGTGGTTTTCTGCCATGCATATAAATAATTACAAAACATGTTTATAATTTCGTCAATTATTGATTGTTTATGTAGCACTTTTAATTAACAACTTATAAATGATATATTTTGAACATGTTCAATTCCTCTTTATGCTTTTATTGAGGAATTTTCAGTTAATATTAAATGTGAGGTGACATACTATTAAATAAAGGGTTTCTTCCTAAAACGTAACGTATTTTAAGGTTGATCCCTTATGTACATCAAATATGTACTTAAAATTAAAAATCTAAGACTTATCAATCCTATTATTGTAATGGTTGACTTACTGATGTGGATTGACGCATGAAACTGGATGTGTCCCACTTGCCCCGCTTAGCTAGGTAACTGCGTGCATTGGCTCATTCTAAAACTTTCTTCCAAGATTTTCACAATTTCGAAATTATTCGATTAGTTTCATGCACACACCAGCAAATATGTTGCCAAAACGTGATTGTGTTGTTGGATTTGAAATATATTGACATTTGAAAATTTTATTGAACAATTTGTTTGAACTATCGTTTTTTTCGTTCCCACTTGCCCCGCGGTACCTTAAACTTTAAAGGGCTTGTTCAGTCTCAGTTTTCATCCAAATGAGCTCAAATTTTGGGAGGACATTCAGAATTTGATTAAGAATCGAATGAGCGGTGTGGAGCAAAAACGATTTTTTGAGCCACTCTAGTAGGTATACCTCAATTTAGTAAACATTTTGATTTCAAAATTGTCCATAAAATCGAAGCATATTTGTTTTATGATTTTGTGTTTTCTGTTCAGTTCAAAGTTAATAAGAATGCATCATTATCACTGATCACATCATTATTGAAAAATTTTCGATACAAAAATTAGTGTTCCAAGTCTGGCTTGAAATAACAGATCCTTGATGAAAGCAGGCCGCCATTGAAGTATTGCATTCTAACACCAATTGCGTTCGATTTTCCATTGAAATGCCGTTAAAAGCAACAAACATTATTTGATTTTGTTTTGGCATAACGGAGCCAAACTTTTTCTAAATTTCATAACAATTTCGTCTTATTCCTTATTCCTATGAAAGCTTCAAGAAACCGTAAAAAATGCGGTTTGACTGAGATCAGACACCATAATATTCTGACGGTTTTATTGCTGATAAACGTGGAGCGGATACATTGATGAAATGTATTCATTTAAAAATAACAGATTTCGAGGGAAAACGAAGTGACTGGAGAAACGGCACGAAAGAGGATATAAAACGGCGACTTCAATTATTTTGAACACCGATTACAGTAGAGATCTAGCTTACCATGACATCTCTACCCTCAGTTTTTGGTTTTTCTTGAGCCTTGAGCGTTGCAGAGTTCTGTTTGATCCTTCGACCTTGACGCTTGCTCCTGCGGGAGCGGGCGATGAGGGCAAGATCAAACATGTCGCGCGTCGGTCGAGTAGTGAAAGGAAAACGCGCCGCGGATCATTAGTACTACACTACACACGTTAATGCTTCCAGTGGGCTATTTGCCTTTTGAAGGAAGCATCACACTAGACAACGGACTAGCATGCAACGCACAGTGGCATAGTCGGAAAACATTCCTCTCGCCTCAGTTTTTCGGTCTGAGGCGGGAATCGAACCCACGCGATCAAATGTCTCGGTGACACTGACCGCACGGCTACGAAGTCCTAGTGCTAGGCTAGGCTATTGCTCTTGCTCTAACAAGTACGCTCTCTATTTTAAGATTTATCCCTGTAATATATTGATAAAATGTTTCCAAATTAAATAGTTCTGCATGTCTGTGTTTTTTTTTAAGGCACTCCGTGCTTGTGGCCACTACTGTGCCGTTCATCTGTATCTTCCTTAACGATACAGTTCTATTTTTAGCTAATCTATATTTACATCTGCTTTCACTCTCTTCTGCTCTTTTGCTCTCACACCGAGCAGGTAGGAGAGTGCTCTGCTGTTGGTCCAATCGATTTCCATAAGCCATAGTCCATTGCTCTTGCGGTGGTTCGTTTTGCCGTGTTCCTGAGTCGTTTGAGGCTAGCTGCCTGCGAAGTGGGTCAGTTTGTCTCAGTCACCATCTGATACTGACGGAGGATGGATGTGCTCCCCTAAGCACGGTCCTCCGTACGGCGTCTTCTGATATTCCACTTCGTTTCAAACTGTGGAAGAGGCAAGAGTGGTTGATTACTTGTCCCGCGTCGTGGTGTGTTTAATTAGGTGTGAAATTACATGAAAATTCTAAGTACGAGTAGCTAATTACCTTTCCCAGTAGCATTTCCTGTAATATTAACTGAATTGAGGAAAGCGTAGGTGGAATTATTGCGTGTGTGCAAATAGAATTAAAGGTAAGAACATGATTTGGTGCTAAATTTGGGCATGTAGTGAAACATGTACGTTGTGGCTCTTTTGAGTGTAGGATTCGTGGCAGCAGAGGCAATTGCCGGCACATCACCATCCACCAGAAACCCGCTCTAGACCCCACCTTTCGACTTCGAAGGATTCCCGGGGCACACGTGGCCGGAAGAGGGTTGCGCCGCGCCAATCTGCGCGTCCTAGACAGGCAGGCTGCCATTACCGTACCGTTATCGTCAGCGTCAACAAGTTCTTCTGCGACAACAACCTAACCGCCTAACCTAACCGTCGGAGAAATAGCGAGTATAAGTAAGAGAAACGAAAATGTGGAAAAAGTGTAAAAGTGATCGGAAATAAAACTTGGATGCAAAAGTGAAAATCATTGACTAAATATGCTGTTTGATATCTGACAATATAATATAAATACTTTCCTAAGTCTTCACCGTCCTATTTTTGGCAACATTTGATGGCGTGCTGACGAGCTTTTAAAAAAAATTAGAGTTGATTTGTTTGTCATTGATACCGTCCTCCATAGCGCCCACCATGACGAGAGAGTCCGCTTCCTCATTACCCAGATTATAGTTATGTGAAGGGACCCTAACCAACTCAGAGTAGATCAATTTTGTGGAATATGAGAAATGTTTGACTTGTCCCATTCGAAGAATTACCTCTTTTGAGATGAGGATATTCTTAAATATGGGGTATTGATCAATGGGAAGAAAGGCAATCAGCTCTAATGCGTACTGCAACGTATACCATTGGATCATTAACCCTAAGAATGAACATTTTATTAGCTTTCAATCAAGTAAAATAATGGAGCGTCGCTGGACATGTGAGTGAATCACGCGTTCTTGCCTGTCATAAGTTCGATTCCGGTTTGCGGCTATTTTATTCTTGGAAAAAGTTTTGCAAACGAGCTCCTATTAGATGCATTTTAGAACACTATCTGTAAAATAAAACTTTTTCTAATGATAGAATTTTATAGTTTAATCACATCTCAACTGGCTATAAGAACACCAGCTCCTAAGTGCATATCGTGCCCTGTATGAAGGGCCAAAAACGGTTGTGAGGACCCGCAAGCAGAAACACTTCCCCAAACCTGCGTCAGGGGAAAAGAATCTCCTTCCAGAAGAAAGTTTTCACAAGCAACTTTACAATCAAGCTGGGAAGTCGAGAAAATTTTCATTGCGAAAAGTTCCTCCACTGCTCCTCCATCAATGACCCTTAAAGTGAAACATCTCGGAATTCAAAAGATGGCTGCCACAATTGCCGAAAAGTGCCCCTACTCACGTTTTCAAAGGCACTAAAGCTGGAGAAATAGTTGGCAATGTACTATGTACTAGAACCGCAAAATTTCACAGAAGAAAAGTTATTTATTGGAGATTGGAGATTTTTCTTTGGACAGCATTGCGAACTACAGTAATCGAACTTCAGAATGATATAATTAGGCTCACCAATTATATTTTGTTTCACGGCACGATGAAATTCACTGACATTTGAAGGCCCTTATGTTCTATTGAAAATAGTGTGACTATGAAAAAAAAAATCAAAAGAATGAATATTGACGAAGACGGTCAAGATGTGGAGGTGAGGCTGTCAGCGAGCCTAGAAACGGTAAGGCTTCTGGGAAGCATCAGACCCCTTCTCGAGCACTTTTCTTGAGCAATTTTTCATAACTCACGCTTGAGATTTTTCATGCGTGAGTTGTCAATTACGCAACTCAGCACTCAAAAAACCATAGATGAGTTGGCTCACCTGTTTGTCTCGTATTTTCACAGTTTATTCGCACACGGCAATAATTTCTTGTAAAATTATAGTAATCCTTTCTTACGTAAACAACAACATTCGTTTCACGAGTTTTTCATGAGTGTTGTGACTGAATATTTTTTTACGGTTTGAGTTGATTGAGTGAAATTGTATCAAAATATCATGTGTGAGATTTGCGAAGCAGATCTCTAATAAATTTGCTCTCACGGGAGAGCGTATTGATTGAGATTTGAGTGTGACTCTATCAACACTGGTGCCAACCTCGCTTGTGACGTTAGACGAATTCAAGCATGGAGACATCTGAATTTACTATTCTACATTGCACTTGAGTGCAGAACTGTAAAATGTCATGAATTTCACGCGACTATCGGTTGGCATTATGTGCTGATGTGCTATTTCGCATAGGAGGGTGACATTTAACAGCACTGCTTGAGAGTATTACTAGGAGATCTGGCGAGCAGAGAAACAGCACTATCATCACACGGTCGCACATGAGACAGAGGATAATATATTATGGCCTAATTATTAATTATACCAAAACGAAGTACATGGTTGCAGGTAGAGATAAAGGAAGTCAGAGTGGTATTGGTGCCGCGGTAGTGTTTGATGTTATTGAAGAGATTGATAACCTTGGAACACTTGTGACTATGACGTTTCCCACGAAGTGAAAAGACGAATTGCGGCTGCAAATATGGCCTTTTGCGGATTACGTAACCACTACTTGCAAACGGAAACTTAATTCGCTTTGTATAAAACATTCTTCCGGGGGCTCTTTACGAGTACGAAGCGTGAAAGTTGAAAGAGGCAGAGCCCAAAGTGCTGCGGACATTTGGTGGGAAACTAGAAAATGGTGTGCGGCGCAGACGCATGAATTTTGAGTTTCATGAAGTGTATAAACATGCGAATATTATTGAGCGTGTGAAATACGGTAGACTTCAGTAGGCTGGTCCCTTAGTGCGAATGTTGGAAGAAAGAATTAAGAAAATAATATCCAGTAGGGAATCAAGTTGTGGTTCGGCGACTTCGTGGAAGACTACGAATACGCTGGTTGTGCGCAGTGGAAGATGACTTGGCGACCATAATCGTTTGAAGCAAAGAAGACCGAAAAAGATGGAGCACTACAATACGTCCGGGAATGGCGTGACGCTGTAGGTAGGTAAGGGGCGGTCCATTAATTACGTAAGACAATTTTCGTGGTTTTTCAACCCCCCCTCCCCCCATGGTAAGATTTTTGTATGAAAATTGAAAATTAACTGTATGGCAATTAGAATCAGTGTTGCGGTATTTATAATATTCAAATTATTATTCAAATAGAAGATTTATTTTCCGTAAAGCTTTCTATACTCAAGTTTGAATTTGTGGCCGCATCCTATACAAATGCTAGCCAAAAGTACCAGTCTCACTCAAAACGTTCAAAAATGCTAATTATTTAACAAACCTAATTTTTAGAGGTAATTTGATATAAATAGTTGCTGAAGCAGAAAATCGATATCTCCGGTACATTCGACAGAATTAGTTTAAAATAGCACTTTTCTTTTATTTCAATCAATGAAATTCGTATCCAGATTAAAATCGAATGAAATGTCATTACTCCAATGCCAATTTGAAGTTAAATATCGTGGGCAACCTCGAGGTGGTTTTTGAACCTATTTGGGAGCTTATGATGGTAAAAAATGCGATATTTATAACAAGTATGATGGTCTAATGGGCTGATTCGCAGTGTAACTTGAAAAAAAAAAAAAAGTTTTGCGCAAAAAAGCGCAAGTGAAGCCATAGTACATCAAATACTATGGAATATTTGCCACACATTAAGGGATAAATTATCATTTTAGAGCGTTTCCCAGACATCTTGCACTGCATTTGAAAAAATGCCTTTTTTTTGAAGGAGCTCTATGTTATACACTTCTTGACATTCTCAAATGGTAAACATGTCAAATATGGTTCGAAATGTCTTCAAAACAAAGTCTAAGGTATATTCTTTCGAATAAGACCGGTTGAGGAAGATTTGGACATGATTTAGTACAGAAACTGCAATTTCTATAGAACAACCTTCACGAAATTTGAAAAGTTCAAAAGGGTCAATTTCAGCTGACATCTCTCCAGGTCACATGCTGTGAAAAATCGAAATATACTCCGATCGATCTGAAACTTTGGAGAATTGTTATTCAATACTGTAGAAATCAACAAAAAATATTCGAGAAGGAATTTTCAAACTTTATTTTTTTGACTTTTGGCCAGCTTCGGGCCACTGTGGAGCGTGCTGCCTCAATGGCCGGAAAAAAGTGAAGTTTGGCCAAAACTATTTTTATCGCCTTAATCGATGAAATATGCAATCTGAATATGTTATTTGTCATTGTTGTGGTTTCAGAAGGGGTTATTCACAAATTACTTAAAGAAATACTTTTTTAAAATAAATTTTTATATCAAACTGGGCTGAAAGCACAAATTTTGTTTATGTTTGATCGAGTTTGATCAAAATGTGTATGAATAGTGGTTAAATATATTTTAAATAAACTTTGTATGAAAAATATCGTCCAAATGTATGAAAATATTGTACTATTCAAATAGCTCTAGCTTGCAAATCAGCAAATTTCTGCAAAAAATTTAAAGGTTTTTTGTAAGGTCTAAGGATGCTTTTTTATGTGCAATATTTGAAATGGCGGCGACATGACGCGACAAGAGTTGTTTTTCATGTTCAAAATCATCAAAATTACTGAAGTGTTATATTGAATAGCATTAAAACTTTGACCAAATATTTTTTTCCATTCTCATGCTTGATAAAAGTGTTGAACCATAAGCTTTCAGATAGTGGGTAACTTTGGGGAAATATTGCACTCCTAAATTATAAATTTTGTGCTTTATTTTATTGTTATATTTTTCAATTTTTTGACTTTAGCCGATTTGCCGTCATAAAAGTCATAGAAATTTAAATTTTAGTTCAATTTCAACTAAGGATCATAATAATATAACACATGAGGTATGTTTTAAAATTAAAAAAATCATAAAAATCTCAAAAAAGTTTTTGGTAGTTTTGGCCGCCCCTTTATATGGAGCCCGACCATTGTGCATTGGAGCGGGTAAAGAATGGCGCTTGCCATTTATTTTATTTTGTTTGTGCAAGCTGCTTTCGGCGTGGCACTCCTCCTCATCCTCTTTGGGTGCTTCTTGCAGATCGACTCCAAACAGTAAGAGGGGAAAACTACAAATTCCATTTTCTCCATGATTGCGATTTTGCACGATGACGATGTGAGATATGATGTGTATGATTCAATACGTCAGCTTCTGTAGCTCATTCAAGATTCGGTGTCGTACTGGCTTTGTTAGTGAACTTTTTGGTGTGAGAGAAACATTCTGTAAATGGTGCTGGCATGCATACGATGCAAACCATTTTGTGATAAATGTTTTATGGAAGTTTTGGTTTATAGCTTCAGAAATATGTGTTTAAAGAACGTTTTTTGTCTACGATAATGGAATCCCAAAAGGGAGGGAAGTTATCTATCATTTGAGGGGGGATCTGAACAAGCTAGGAATCTGACCGTGATAACGACAGTTTTTATAAAAAAAATTCTAGGTGCAAAGTAGTTTACAAGTCGTCTGGCTCTATATTTAAAAAAAAGGATGTCATCTCCTCATTAGTTGACATTACTCAATATTTATATATACTTTTGTACTTGATGTTGACCCAAACATCCATTGCGGTAAACGCGCATTTATTTAGCATGAACGTCGTGGGACCGATTACCGCCAGTCTAAGATCCTTTCGAGTTGGAAATTTTCTCAAGTTCTCACGGTTCTCTTGATTTTCAGGGCAAAGTGTGTAACACGATATACAAATGCAAAATTTATCAGTTGGAAAAGAAAGCTCTCAGTTTATAACTGTAGAAAAGCTGCAGAACTCTGAGAAACATGCTCTGTTGGGTGGTAATTCCAGACAAAAGGATAAGAAAACTCCCTCTTCAAAATTATACATACCGTCTGATTTGAATTTACATGAATTTACAGTTGAGTATAAATTCGGATCCATCTACAAGCCAGAATTTTTCGCCGCATCCTGACATATCTGCATTAAGGCACCAAACTTGGATCGATAATGAACAACGTCAGTTATCATAATAAATTAGCATCGGCTCCGTCAAGACAGAGAAGTCTCGCGTTCTGGCGCCATCATGGCTGCAAAAGCTCACTCCCCAACAGACACGTAATAAGTATATGAAAGATTATTGTCAGAACTTTCTTGATTTGCCTTTTCGCCGTCACGAGCCTTTCACAGACATTATCTGCTGCACGTTATTCTCATCAAAAACAACAGAATCATAAGCCACCGCGTCACATGTAGCCAACCGAACCATTTCCCCGCTTGTTTTGATGGCTGTTGGACGTTTCCCATTAACCCTTCTTTAGTGCCTTATCGTTAGTGTTGTTGTTCCTTTTTCGTTTATAAACACATGGAGCTGTGTGCTTTCGTCTTCGGTTTATTGTGATGGAATTCATAAACTGGCATAGGGTTGTTGTACCAGTATATTATTTTTTTTCTTTCTTGTGAAAACCAAAGCCTAGTTCTCAGTTTGGCCATATAGCCTAGGATTGTCAAATGCTTTAAACAAGTCTTATACAGTCACCCCACTTTTATGGATAGCACACAGATATGAATCAGAGTTGGATTAAAACGGGAAAATAGCCATTTTTGCATTCGTATATCGTGTGGCAGGTACGATGATTCTCTATGCCCAGGGAAGTCAAGGAAATTTTCGATACGAAAAGATCCTGGACCGACCGAGAATCGAACCCAGTCACTTTCATCATGGCTTAGCTTTGTAGCCGCGGACACTAACCACTCAGCTAAGACAGGCACAAAAGGACCGCACATTTTAGGGAAAATTGTTTTTATCAATTATTGTCGTATTTCAAAGTTATTTCAAAGTGCGATTGAATGAATACTAAGGATTTTTGAAAATTTCCTTGTGATAAAGAGGTATATAACCCGGAGTGATGAATACTGATACTATGGCGAATGCTGGCGCATCTACCCTATAGGATCCCGAAAGAGTCAAAAGGGTCTTCAGTCTTCAATCTATAATTCATTGTACTGTTCTATATTTGATACACCAATCTGCCATTCTTAGTTTTGTGCCTTCTTTGCTTCTACTTCTTCCATACACGTATCACTAATCTGTGGTGTGTCAAATGTGACAACGCTACCCCTTTGCATGAAAGAATGGAATAGTTAGCACTCACTTTTCCAGGTGCTACATCATGTAGAACGGTGGATGAGTGGTTGGGTTCAGTATGCTTCATGATTGGGAATAGTGAACGTTTTTCACGGTTAGCATTCAATTAAAAAAAAAAACAGGGGATACTCTTTAACACTGGGCATCTTGCAATACTGGACATCGGCCATGATGGGAAAATTAATTAAGGCGGCATGAAGTATTAAGATAAATAATTGTGGACAACTAAGCTTGAGCTTACTGGTTGCTAAGTTTGTTTAAATTTAATCCCAATATAAGGTAATTGTGGGAGCAGGCCGTTGGCCGAATGTTGTTAAGCCGAATGCCGTTAGGCCGAAAAGGTCTTTAGGTTGATAAAAATTTTGACCGTTTTGATGAAAAATACTTATAAGTTCACCGCGAGACAAACATGCAATACTAGTTTTATGTAAGAGTCGAATTTTTCTTCCTCTCCATAGATCGCATTACCAACCAGATGTGACTGCCAGACCCTCCCTCATTAACCAACACCCTTCCCGTGATGCTTGTGGAGCTGCAGAGGTATTCACGGTTTCTCACAGCAATAACCATTGCACACTAGCTTTCCTTCCCCATCCCAACTGACTGTAAGGAGAGCTGCTAAAATTGGTTTATGGACAAAAGGTCGATGGACAAAACGTCGAAAGGACAATAGGTCAAAAGACAAAAGGTCGAAAGGACAAAAGATCGAAAGTGATTTTCATGGTGGGAAATTTTTCCTTCTTTGAAAATAGATATTCGACCTTTTGTCCCTTTTTTTTTATTTTCGACCTTTTGTCTTTAAACCTTCTATCCTTTCGATCTTTTGTCTTTCGACCTTTTTTCATAGATTCGCTAAAATGTGCTCTTCGAGAGTAAGTATGCAAATCAAACAAAAAGGGAAACCTTAAATTTTAAGCCAAAAATATTAAGATTAGAGGTGGCGCAAGCGACTTGAAGGTAAATTTTCAAGAAAGTCTAAAATCAAAACTAGTCTTAGTTAAATGTAGTTTTATCCAATGTTTTTCTCATTTTACTAAAAAAAAAATCATCTCTGTTTGATCATAACTTCATGATTCCAAATACTTTTACATGCTTTGGAAGCAAATTTAGTTGTTCTCAAACTGGGGGTACCGTGATCCGGGCTAACATTGATCAGCGGGGTAAAATTGATCGCAATGACCCTCTTGGCCCAGATAGCCGTAGCGGTAAACGCGCAGCTATTCAGCAAGACCAAGCTGAGGGTCGTGGGTTCGAATCCCACCGGTCGAGGATCTTTCCGGGTTGGAAATTTTCTCGACTTCCCAGGGCATAAAGTATCATCGTACCTGCCACACGATATACGCATGCAAAAAAATGGTCATTGGCATAGTAAGCTCTCAGTTAATAACTGTGGAAGTGCTCATAAGAACACTAAGCTGAGAAGCAGGCTCTGTCCCAGTGGGGACGTAACGCCAGAAAGAAGAAGACCCTCTTCGTAAAAAGTCCGAATCAACATTTATTGATGAAATATTTCCAATGCATGAATGGTGATTTGCTTTCTTCTATTCATGAGGTAATAAACAATGAGGTTTTTGCGAAAATTAAGTTGTGTTCATGCGTTAATTTTTCAACTTTTGGAAACAATGATTTTCATGATTATGCATGACACCGTCAAAGAATCATGTCTTACATGAGTTCTGAAAACGATATGAACAAGAGAAATGCGGTTGTTACTAAAAATGACATCGCCGAAAACGATTCCGTTGTCAAAACTTCCATAAATATGTCCAAAATAGCATAATTCACAAATTACTATAAAGCGTGCAAAATTTCCTTAGAAAATTGCCTACCTTTAGGCGTATTCCATAATCCAAGGTGTTTTTAGTTTTAAAATAACTCAAAAAGTAAATGACTTGTAAGAGTTTGGCCTTCATATTCGGCTTCAGGGGCCACGGTTTTAGTAAGTAATTATATTTTAAATATTACCGAACGATGTTTCCATGGGTGATCAATGTTACCCCATATCAGCCAAACAAAAAATTACTTAAAACATTTTTTTAAACATGCTTCAAATTTTCAGAAAACAAAATACAGTACATAGACACGAGCAATGGGTACCAGTACTTGTTTTAAAAACATAAAATTTACAACACATGCATTTTCAAATCAAATGTTTAAGAAATATTCAAAAAAATGATCAATGTTATCCCGGATTACGGTACAACAAATTGTTTTAAAATTTGTTTTTACCTAGTTATTTTACAAAAACAATAATTTTCAACGGAAAATACTATGCTTTTCAGATTTTTGTCAGTAAATCTTTAATACTTAAACTGAAGCTGGTTTTTCTGATTTGTTAAAGCTTCAAAAATGTCCTAGAAGCATTTTTTTTTATAAATTTCATATCAAAAATATATTTGTTTTTATTTATTTTACGTATGCAGATACTTTATAAATTTGAATTAAACATTCAAAATGTTGTTTCTGGCGAAAAAAATCAACAATTCTGAAAAAAATATTTCTTCATGAAAAATAATGGTTTTTCGTAGTTTTCGTTAAAAAATTTGGTCAAAACATTTCTTAAATAAATTTTCCGTACCCACAGTTTAAAAACAACTAAATAAGCTTTAAACGCATGTCAAAGGATCGGATAAGTATTCATGAAGTTCTGGTCAAACAATGATAATTTTTAGTAAAAAGAGGGAAAATTTAGAGAAAACTTCTGTTAACTAAGACTAGTTTTGGTTTTAGACAAATTTGATATTCTATAGTTTTCATAAATTCAATCTTGAAGAGAATGATGCTAAGAGCTTCAAAATTGGTGTGGAAAATTACAAAGGTATGAAGACTTCACTGAAGGTCATATTTCATGACATGAAAAATCACCTTCAAGCCACTTGCGCCAGCTCTAAATCTTAATATTTTTGGCTAAAAATTTGAAGTTTCCCATTTTATATGATTTGAATTTGATCTAATGGCTTTCGGGCCAGCGGGATAGAACTGGTAATTATACCCAAGTAACAATTCCACAGCAATTTGGCATTCGTGTGGATTAATCAATGTTTCATTTCAGTTACGTGAACGCTATAATAGCTTGAGACGACATTTAACGTTGCTAGAAGAAGATATTTTGTAAGTCAGCTCTTAGTTGTTTTTAAAACCTTTTGGAGACAAAATATAAAGTCAAATTGTTGTAGCTACAAATCCAGCTTTATTGCAGCATATATATTATCATATATGATACCTTGAAGTGGCTGGATGATACTTATTTGTTAAGACTATGAAGGAAGATTGATATAACACACCTTGTTGTCATAAAAGCTGCTTTTCAACAGATTAACTTGCACTTGAATCTGGATAACTTAGGGGTCGTCCATAAATGACGTAGCTTTTTAGAGCGGAGGGGGGAGCTTCATGAATTTGTGATGATGTGTAACGGGGAGGGGGGGAGGTAGGGGTCCTAGCTTGTGGACGTAGCATTTTGCATCAAATCATGAAAAAAGCGTTGAAGAAAATGACAAACACTTATTATTTTTATCAAACTTGGGTTATAAAATGAATGTTTCAAAACATTCATATAACAAAATTGAAAAAAAAATCTAAGAAATTTTAGATTTTCTTGACAAATGATATATATTATATTGTATTCGTGTTTATATGAAAAACAAATTAAAAAAAATCAATGCTTTAACGACTTGGAGTGCATTGTTAATAAGACATTGATTAACCGTTTTAGTTTTCTGTTTCTGTTGATGCTTTATTTCTTCAAAAGAACAAAATTTGCTCGTTTGGCAATGTTCCATTAGAGCAAAATATTTATTCCGTGAAATATGTGTTCAATGTTGCACGACATCTCCACCCAATCAACTCATCGATTTGTTCTGATATATCATTGCTCTTGATGTAATAGCCTGAATATTATTCGAGTGTTTAAAAAATTGCCCCATCATTCAATTTTCTTTATAACTTGAAGAATTGAAGAAACATTATTTTTATTATTTATTTGTTTCATTAAGGTTGCGTAAGATCTTTTCAGTATTTGGAACGATAATGAAGTTAAGCTGAAATATTAATATAGATGAAAAATTTGTACAATAATAGCTAAGATTTTCTAAACATTCCAACATTACAAGTGTAATCTATCAATATCTGGCCAATGATTGCTAAATGGACTTGAATCTGGATAATAATGACGAAGATACATTTCAAATTAAGAAATGTTGTTGATCATTTCATTGAAATCTATTTCTTGACAACGAAAAATTAAAAAAAGTCCTTTAAGCTAACGAAATTCCAGTTCAATATATTTTAAAATATATTGTACCCCAACTCGTTATTGCTAGCTTCATTTATCCAATCAAAGATTTTTTTCTACACTTCCAGCTGTAAACTTGTTTTCCATGATTACAATTTAGCCTACATGAACATCATGGGGGCCCAGATAGCCGTAGTGGTAAACGCGCAGCTATTCAGCATGACCATGCTGAGGGTCGTGGGTTCGAATCCCGCTGGTCGAGGATCTTTTCGTACCTCATCATTCCATCAATCAGTATTGGGGCTCTTAATATGCGATAACACCATTAGCATTGCGAATTTACAACCCAAAAAAAACGGTGCCATTCCCCCAAGCTTACAATTGGGTTCAAAAGTAAGAATTTTTTCATCCTTATTCAAGATTGATTGAGATTCCAACGAATAACTAATCAGAAATCAAATTGATATAAAATAGAACCAATTAATTTTAATAGGAGAACATTTTCTGTCCAAAAGAAAACGGGAGGACACATTGCAATACATTGTCAAAAAGGAGGACATGTCCTTCCAAAGGATATCGTCTGGTAGCCAAACTGCAACAGTTACTTGTGCTTACTGGTGTTCCTATCTTTTCAAGCTTCGCAAAATTCAAATATAGTGTTTGAATACTCGGTGATGTGATTTCATACTTTTAGCGAGTACGGTAAGCACACTTTGCCGGTGAAGTTGTATGCTCCTTAGTTCAAAGTGTGTAAAATGCATGTTGACACTAATCGCAGATCTATGTAGCCTAAGATTGAGATGCTTTACTCAAATTTCATGTTTTGTTTCTTTAATTGCAATTATGGTGGAATTTTTACAATTCCATCTTACGATGTAACATAGGAGATAATCAATTTTGTTCCATCAGATTCCGCAGAATTTCGTCTATAACCATTATTGACGAAGCATCTGGAAATGTCGCATACCTTCACCTACATTTACAAGACATTCGACGAGAAATTGATCTCAAAGTAAAAGTCTGGGTGAAGAAAAACTTCCACTCGGAAAAGCATTGATCCATCCGACTAACAAAAGAGGAATCAACCACCCGAGAGCCGGTAAGATAATGGAAAACACGGTGATGAATTCGGAGAAACACAACGAACCGAAGTCAAATAGCAGGTCAAAAGGCATTCGCCATGGTAATGCTCCCATATCGCAAAAACACCATCGAACGGAAGCCAATGACTCGATGGTGAACACGGTGGTGGCTTACAACTGACTGGTTGTAACCTAAGACAAGACGTGGCAGGTCAAAGTACAAAAACGAGACCAATTGCCTGCCAAAAAAGACCACTTTTCATTGGTCGTTTTGGCAAAGGCCTACTTTCAAATCGTTGAATTTGATTGCAACAGGCACTTTGTTGGTAGCCCGGTCGTATTGCTAGTTCGTATATTAGGGTTTTTATCAAAAGTTCGATTTTTTTTTCATAAAAGTCCTTTTTTTTCAAATTTTTTTATATTCGATGTTAAGTTTATCGCATGTGCTCCGATAATGCTAAAATCAATTAAACATGACTAATTGGGAACACTTTGATGGACATTGTGTTAATTTTCTTGAAAAATATCTCCAGTTTTGAATATTAGCCTGATTTGCGAAAAGTATAGCTTTCTCTATTTAATTAAAATGATGATGATGATGGTCCCGCCACATACCCCTACAAAGGTTTGAGCTAGACGATATATCTTTAAGATAATTATTATGATCAATTTAATCAGATATTGCAAAACGAAACGGTCTGATTATTTTTTACAGATATAAATAACATAGAAATTTTCATGCTATACAGCAACAAATAAATTTTGTAAACACCATTGATCTTAACCACAGATGTTCATAAGCATAACCAGTGATCATGAAATTCCAACAAAATCCAAAATCTTGTCAGGATTGAAAACTCCGCAAGACGATTTCAAAACTATCGACAACATTCGCATTTTCAAGAAGTTTCCGACATTCAACCAGCGAGCCTACTAATAATCCAAAGAATCCTTCAACAGTGCAATTGTCCAATTTTGTTTACAAATCATAAAATAGTCATTTATACCTGTATACCGCGCGCGAGACTCAAACTTTTGTAGACTTCACAAAAAAATAGGTTTTAAGCTAAAGCTACGTCAACAATATAAAAATCCATCATCATCATCAGGGTGAACATAATAGTTTGTCTATACCCTAATGAAATAAAACAAATAAATTATGCAATCAAATAATCTGTTTGTAAAAACATCGTCAAGATACAAAATTAGTCATTATTAAAAAATTACCATTTGGCTGCTCAAAATACAGCTTTTACGTGTGAAATGCATAGTCTCTTGAACTGTGACAGAGTCGTTGCACGCTTTATTTGTATTGGCATAGAATTGAAAACATTTATTCCTTTGTAGTATAATGAGTTTTGTGAAGCACCATGCAGAAAATTGGGTGTTCTGATTTCGTCCGCGTTTCTTGTGTTATATCTATGAATGTCACTTCCTCTTTCAATTCTGTCACACAAATATCGAGGCAGCAAACCGTTGACTACTTTAAAAACGAACACCATTGTCAAATAAACAATTCTTTGCTTCACTGACAGCCATTGTAGAGCGTCTAACAAAAAAAGTGAGGAAGTGAGTCTATCACATCTTAAAATCAAGCGCATAATTTTATTTTGCAAGCGCTGCAATCTCGATATTTGTGTTTCATTAGCCAAAAACAAAATGGAAGGGCAAAAATCCAAGTGAGGAGAGATGATTGATTTGTACAACAATATCTTACTAGCAATGGTTAATTCGTTTTTTAATCGACAAAGAATACCGTACTTCTTGGCTATTTTCTTGATGACATTGTTAATATGAGTGGCAAATTTAAGCTTATCATCAATAATCACGCCAAGATATTTAATTTCTCGAACGCGATCAATTGCCTCATTGTCAATTTCAACAGAGACTTGTTCATTATTACGATTCCGCGAAATGATCATGAATTTTGTTTTACTTATGTTCAATTTCAGTTGTTTAAACTTCAACCATCTACTTAAATAACGCAAATCTTCATTCAAGTTTGAAACGGCTTGTTCTAAATTTTTAGCTGCAATGAATAACACGGTGTCATCCGCAAACAAGTTAATATCACAAAATCGTAAAACTCGTCTCATGTCATTAATGTACATAATAAATAAAATGGGCCCTAATACACTTCCCTGTGGAACACCAAGATTACTTTCCACGGGACTGGAAACCGAATTATTAAAAACAGTCCGTTGAGTTCTTCCACACAAATAGCTTTCGAACCATTTGTATGCAGAACCCGAAATTCCAAAGCGCTCGATTTTTTTCAACAATAAGGGCCTAGAAATCGTCTCGAAGGCGCGTTTCAGATCCAGAAATACAGCAATGATAGTTTCTTTACACTCCATTTTTTCTTTCCATTTGGCTAAAACCAAGTTCAATGCGGTTTCACAAGAATGTCCTTCTCGATATCCCGATTGCTCTGGTATCAGCAAGTTATTATTATTCAAATATTTTATCAGTTGGCCTTTAACAACAAGTTCTAAAATTTTCTCTAATGTGTGCAACATGTTGATGGGACGAAACTCTTCGGCTTTAATCGTTCCAGCAACCTTTTGTATAGGAATCACTAAAGATTCCTTCCAAACCTGTGGCACGTGCCCGGTTCTCAAAGATTCATTTATAAGGTCCAACAGATTGTGTCCAATGACATGAAAGCAATCTTGCACAACTCTAGCATTAACATTATCTACTCCAGCCGTTTTATCTAAAGAAAAACATATACTTCTTAATTCATCAAATGTAATCGGGTGAAAACATTCAAGTTTACATCTACTATTAACCGGCTGTTTAATTTCGTCAGGTTCAGCAACCAACTCAATAGATTGGTTGATCGATGAAACGCTATCGACAAAATATTTGTTAAAATTACATGCAATTTCTTGTTCTGACTGTTCTAATGTGCCATCGAAAGTTATGGATCGCGGATTACAATTATTAGGTTTCAATAAAGACTTTAAAATTTTCCATAACTCCTTGCTGTTGTTCTGATGCTGATCGATTTTCCTCTGAATATATTCACAGCGGGTCTTTTTCAACGTTTGTGAATATATATTTCGCGCTAACTTGTACCTTCTCCAGTTATTATCATTATTTCTCCTTAAAAACTTTTTGTACAGTTTATCCCTCTTGCGTTTAAGACGAAGTAGCTCTAAACTGTACCAGCTGTTTGAGTTTTCTAAAGATACAAACTTTTGTTCAACTAACTTATTGGTACTGGTTTTTAATATTTCCGTTAAAACAGCTGCTTTATGATCCAAACTGCCCGCACTATTACGCAAACCCATACTTCTTTCAACAAGATTTGATACCGCCTGTTTTGAATATTTCCTCCAGCACTTTTTTCTTACAAGATTATCTCGAATACTACTGTTATCTTCAATATTTATAACTAAAGTTTCATGATCGGTTATTTTCAAATCTGAACATGTGACTGAGTTTACTGTATCGAAATTAGAATAAACATGATCAATAATTGTTCTATTGTGCCGGGAAATTCGAGTGTAATCGGTAACTTTTTGTTTCAAATTAAAATACTCAGCCAAACGCCTCAAATGATTCGAATTCGCATCACTCCAATTGATATTAAAATCGCCAGCAAGTACGTTAAGTTTACTAGGATCTATAAATGTCTCAAACCAGTTTTCTAAAATTTCAATAAAACGCTGGTCGCTTGAACTGGGAGAATGATACAAAATACCATAATTACCCATCTTCATGCCACGTACAACCGTAATGCCTAAGAACCAATTACCATCATGCGCCTCGTTTGATTGAAGCTTGAATTGAACTGATTCTTTGACATAAATAGCAACTCCGCCAGTGTGTCTTGAATGTGACAAACAAGCAGCAATATTGTAACCCGGAATATTATACTGATTAAATGCGTCAATGTCTACAATATGTGTTTCCGCAAGAAGTACCAAAAATGGACGTTTTTCCTCTACAATCTGACGTAATGCAACGTAGTTTGTAGATAATCCAGCAATATTAAAATACAAAATGTCTAATTGGTTCACATTACTACTGGAACTTGTTTGCTATTTATTGAAATGCAAGCTGCTTTTTTTCTGATCAAATAGCTTCTTATATGCCATACATTCATTCTTACTGAAAGCTGGATGATTAATATTCAAGTTCATGTTACGTTCATTATTCATTTTTATACAATTCACACATTTCAATACGGTTGACGTACACTCCGATGTTTTGTGACTTCCGCTGCACTTAGAGCACGCAGTGCTGTTGTTGCACTTCGTACTCATGTGCCCGAATTCTCCACATTCGAAGCATCTTAATACACTAACCGCGGGAACTACAAGGCACCGATCAAATTTTACATTAACTTTTTTGGCAGTTAAGAGACAGCTATACGTATCAACATCTACTTCGATTACGGCATTGTATTGCTTGTATCGGAAGCGTGGATTTTCATAAACATTTAATACTTTCACATCATTAATCGCGATATCTTCATTATGACCTTTTAAATAGTCAATGATGACATCGGAGGAATATTTATAGCTCATACCCAACACTTTCAATCTTGGCACCGATGTTGGGACAACAGCGCTGTAGTTTTCACCCAGATCGTTTTGCATGCCATTTTTCACAAGATCAACATTATATCCTGTTGCACACTTCACAATTACGGAGCCATCTTTCCCGTTTCTAAAGCTACTTATCTTGTGTATTTTTGGATCAAGTTTTTCAAACAAAAATTTGCGAGTGTCCTCGCTGCTCTGATTGGACGTTGGTTTAATCACAATAACCGGACGAGTCTCACTTTTTTTTGGTGAATTTGGTTTAGGACCTTTACTTTTACTTTTCCGAGCTTTTTTATTAACTACTGTAACAAAAGGATTCGCGTCTTCAAAAACATCGTCATTATCAAAATCATCAATTTCATCTGTATTACTTATTTTCCGTTTTTTCCGTGCCAGTTGGTTTCGAATATCATCGATAGAATCCGAAAGTGAAGAAATTTTCTTCATATCTTCTTCCATTGATCCGATATTAAACACGCTACTGTTCTGCTCACCACAACTCGGACGAGATAGGCAATCATCACACTTGAAAAAAACATTTGCATTATCTGTGATCAACCTTGCTGCTGCCTTGTTTTCAACGGAGGAACACTGCGCATGGAAGTATTTCTCGCATCGGAAACAAAACAATGGCAGCCCGTTGATCGCAATCCCCCCCCTGCATGCCCCGCACTCCATCCCCCCGCAATGACTACCGAGGAGTTAAAGCGCACAACGATACACAGAGAGACAAACAGTGAAACAATACCGCACAAACAAACTCAACCACAGCTTGCTGACGAAATTGCCTTATGGCACCGTCACTTGCAGCCGTGGCGAGGGAAATTAAATTCAATTTAAACACAACAGGCAACGGAGAGACTACTGTCTTCTACTTATCCTGATCACAAACACTTTTAGGCACACGCAGATTGTAATTTCTTCGCGGCACTCTGCTGATTTCACACGTAAATTAAAATTTAATTAACACCGCACGGCAAGACAAATCACAATGTTCACCATCACATCTGAATTTCTTTTTTCTTTTTTTCTGAATTTTAAATGAATGAAGCGTGCAAAAAACAACCAAATTGCGATCCTTGACATTTGAATTTGTTCACAAGATTTGGTTAAAAAAGATACTGGAAGCACTGGTTTTCGTATCGTCAAGGTTATCAGCTGAAAAACAACGGGGCAATCTTAGTTGAGCTGCCCCGTCCTGTCCTAGGTTGTAACGTCCTGGCTGTTGGAGCCGCTTTGGTTTTCGTAAGTAGGCATGGAAATTAACAGATAATTGCGTTTATTAGTTACTTTCTATAATCATTACTACAGTCAAATATTCTATAACCTGCTTTCTATGTAGCTCAGTTTCATTACTATTTCCTATCGATTTTTTTTTTGAAATTCTGAAGAAATAACTGAATGAATTCTGTTGAGCTTCACCATGAAATGTTTTGAATAATTTCCGATAGTATAATTAGAGATACTTGGGGCCTTCCTTAGCCGAGTGGTTAGAGTCCGCGGCTACAAAGCAAAGCTATGCTGAAGGTGTCTGGGTTCGATTCCCGGTCGGTCCAGGATCTTTTCGTAATGGAAATTTCCTTGACTTCCCTGGGCATAGAGTACAATCGTACCTGCCACACGATATACGAATGCGAAAATGGCAAGTTTAACAAAGAAAGCTCTCAGTTAATAACTGTGGACGTGCTCATAAGAACACTTAGCTGAGAAGCAGACTCTGTCTCAGTGAGGGCGTTAATTCCAAGAAGAAGAAAAAATTACTAATAATATTTTTTTACATTTTTACCTTTTTTTTTCTAAAACTATGTGAGTGCTTGAAATTTACTGTCTAGTAAATGATTTTTTAGTACAAAAACAGCATCTATTTTCACAGATTATTATGTTAGACTGAACAAGCTGAAAATAATTAATTTCAATTTGATTTTTCAAGTTATTCCTACTAGAGAACCACTGGTGTTTTTTTTTCTGTACCCAGTCATTGCTCCACAGTTGCGTCTCTTACCATTCCTGCAATGATGGCCCGTAGGCAACACCACGGAACCGTATCCTCCCTGCACCAACAAGGGATGATTACATCATTAAATATACATTATCGTTTACACTTCGTACCTCCAGTTTGCACGCTCTAGGTGCCCCATTCATTTGAGTTGAGACCCATCCTGTAGGTAGGTACTTGCACCCTTGGACGTGAAAAAGAGGCAAACTGCCGCTCGACAAACAAAACCCCTACGGAAAATTACAGCCTATGGTCCGAAGGTGAGTTGTAATGCTCTTCCCTTTTCCGTGTAATCTACATCTCGATTGCTTTCGGGCAGATATTCGCACTCGCAGATAAATACTCGACTCCGGCTGGATGGGGTGCCATTCGAAAGCTTCTCACATTTGCCTCGCTGAGCGTAAATAAATTCCTACATCCTCTTAGGTAGTTTGTCCTGGCCGTCGTTGTGCGTCGCACAGTGGCGAAATGCCGGACAAAACTTCAAAAATTGGTAGCGTAGTCGTTATCATTTTTGGCTGATATATTTAACAAATGTTTGCAGTTGGCATGAGTTCCAGACAAATGAAAAAATACTAAGGTACAAATTTTAAAATCGGACAAAAATTCTGAAGAGACTTCTAGCTAACGTCCAATAAGTTTACTTTTCTCCATCAGTAAACTTTTTTAAAAGGTTATATCACCTCAACGAAAATTCATTTTTTGCCAATGAACAATTCGGATTCCAACATGTACATTCGACCACTCATCAACTTTTATGTGAGACAAATTTGATTCGTTCCAACAAATTTGAAGGTTATTAGCTATAGCCATAGAAAAAGCATTCCACAGTGTTTGGCGTGAAGGATTGATTGTAAAATTAAAAAACTTTAATTTTTCAACATACATTGTTAGAATAATCCAAAGTTATCTGTCAAATCGTACACTTCAGGTTAAATATCAGAACTCCAAGTCTGAAAGACTTCCTCTAGGAGTTGATGTTCCTCAAGGCAGCATTTTGGGGTCAATATTGTACACTATGTTTACATCTGGCTTACCTGAGTTATCTTAGGGATGTCAACAATCTTTATTTGCGGATGACACAGGTCTCACCGCCAAAGGACGATGTCTGCGTGTCGTAGTTAATTGCAAAAAAAGTTTGGATATTTTTTCTTTATACTTGCAAAAATGGAAGATTTCTGCTAATGCTTCCAAAGCTCGACAAATAACATTTCCACATAAAGCATTTTTGACAATATAAGAGATTTGTCCGACATTTTTATGAAGCTCCACCACTGTGTCTAGCAGTAGGATGAAGGGGAAGCTTATGAGCCGGAGTTTGTAGTTACCGTCCAGGGAGGTTCACGCCAGACTGGCGGCGATCGGAATGCGAATCGGATTAAAATACGGCCATCGGTACATCATGGCTGAGCTGGGAGAAGGTAATTGGGGCAGCAAACATGGGCCCACCTGTGTGTGCGGTTCGTCGTTGGTCGGTTTGGTATTATGGTTGGTGAGGCCTAACGTACTTACCACCGATACCATGAAAGGAACGGGAGACGTACGCCGGCCAATGCTTAAATAGCAGCCAACAATCCAACCAACATATTCTCTGGTTTGTATCTGCTATCTATCCTTCGGTAAGCCACCACAAAAACCGACTAATTTCGTACCGAACACTGACATGCAATCTTTTATGTACTCTCGGTGAAACAAATTAATAAGAAGATTTATATTCATTGGCGGCGTTCGATTGGAGAAGTGTTTCCAGTTTGATTCTGACACTTACTTGATACTTGATTCCACAATTTGCCACGAAGAATTTACGCCGAATGGATTACTCTTCTTCACTGGACTCGGTTTCCTCGTTTCTAGGAACAATCACTTTCAGGGGCCCTGAACGTTAAGTTCTCCTCAACTGTAAAAGCCTACCACGAAGCTAGGATCCTCGTCCGGGTTCTCTGTTAAAAATTATCGTTGCTCATCGTTCTTTCGGTATGCAGACAATCTGACCAGCCCACACAAGAGTAATTTAAGCGAATCGTGGCCAAAATTATTTTTTGATGTTAAAGGTTTTATAACGCTCCGATATGCTTGGAAAAGTAGTGAAAATAAATTTATCATGCAAAATTAGATGTATTGTAGCACGGATAGAGTGTTTTATTTGAAGCATGTAACAGTTCCCACTGTTTTTTGGTTAAGTCTGCTTCAATGAAGAGAGCTAAGGCTTCCGAAGGAGAATGCTTTTTGGCTGAGGGAGTTTCAATTTCTTTCAATGCTTTTTGAAATACTCCTGCTTGTGATGGAATCTTACTGATATCTTTAACAATTTCAGCAGCTGCGGTGTTCCCGGACGCTCTCAAACTCATCTGTGTAGCATATGTTAACTCTTCAAGAGGTACATTTTCACGAAGTTCTTGCGTTTTACGCCGCTTGCTTCGCTCACTCGACTCAGAAAATTCTATGTTCGGTCGTCCAGCACCGGAGCTAACTACCCTTCTTTCAAATGGAAAATGCATAGAACCGTCTAACCAATTAGACTGATTTTAAAGAAAACGTTCTTTGTGATATGCAGCTTGAATCCACCTCTGTTTGAAATCTGCTTTGAATCTTCTAAAATGTTGCTTCACAATGGGCATATCGTTCTTGGAACATTTGAGTTCTTTTATAAGTTCATCCTCCATAAACTTAAACATCTCATCAAGCTTTCCATTGCATTGGAGCATTAAGGTGTACATGTACCGCCGTTTGACAGTTTTGTAGTTCTCCGCAGAGCCTGTCGATACAACAATACAAATTGAAATGAATTTTCAACCAACGGCAGATTCATATCCTATTTTATTTTGTTTCCATTCATTTGAAACTCGTTCATTAACGAATGTTAAAAGAGCAATAAAGTTAAACGTATGAAATTGTTTATGAATGAAGAGATCATCACTTCATAACATAATTTCAACAATTAAACCAAATCTCCTACTAATACGATTCATCTACGCGAAAAAGCTCAGTGTATGTTGTCAAGCTCAAATATATTTACATACCTTCTTTATTCATCTTTGAAGCTGCTGAATTCAGTTGAAAATAGGATAATTCAGGAATATTAGATAGATTCACCGACGAAAACACGACACTTGCAATTATTTCACTTGCATTTCCATAAAATCACTGAGAAGTTTACACGAGCGGTTGTTTGTTAATCACAACTGACTAAACTTTTCAAAAAAGGTTTCCCAGATCACTTCAAACCAAAATCACACACACATACAAGAAGCGTTGTTATATTCATTGAGTTTTTCATTGATTGCGTAAGCCGCGATGAATAATGATGACCATCCTTGTTTGACCCTTTACGTAGCTAATGAAGAACCCCTTTTATGTTGTTGTTTTATGATTTTGAGCGCTTTGAATAAAAAACATAGCTTTCACGTGGAATCATATCGAAGTGTTGTTGTAATGCACGCTAAAAAAATGCTTACAATTGATAAAAAATGCACTTTTTCAAATCGCTTAAAATTCCAAGTGCGGACGGATGCGGAAGGGTTTTAACATGAAATGAAGAGTAAACATATGTAGCATTTATCCTGCTACAGAAATTTTGCCGGATCTTGCCGTATAAAGTAACTTTTTCAACTACAAAGTAGTCTAAAAATGAGAAAAAATAACACCTAATTGACTTGCTTCAAAGATCCGGAAAAAATATTTTGTTTTTTATAAAATATGTTCAGAAGTGGTTCCAATAGTCATATAAAAGTAGTCCAGTAAAAATATTTTTGCAATTATAAAGGAATAATTTACAAAATGCGATATTGTCAGACATGTTTCGAAAAGGCACAAAATAGTTCAAAAAGATGTCACATTTTCGAAATTTAACACATTTATTCAACCAATTTTGACGACTTATTATTGATGTCACATGATGAAGGAATCTATCAGGTATGTTAAAAAAATATACTCGAATCAAATACTTCAACTTTGTGAATTTGAAATTATGGCCACGAATTTGTTCTAGTTACTCCTCTGTGCACCCTAGCTCAGTCTAGCGTCACCAGATGCTGTATGCTAACCTAGCACCTTGTTCGAATAATCCGAAAGGCTCTCTGGTTGCCTTCCTTCAATGTCTACGATTTAAGACTATATATGACAAACGAAAGAACCAGTGTCTTGTATAACACAAATTTTGTTCTCGTTTGCAGGTTTCGGGATTTCAGCTGATTACGGAGTCCGGAAAAGCGTGACTCACTGCTGCAGTATCTATTTTAAGTTCGTGGTAACATAATCATCACATGTTACTAATATTCTAAGATACAAAAAATCTTTCAGTATTTCAAACCATACGTCACCTAGAAACATTTCATATCGTCCGATAAGTCAAGGAGTATATGAGAACGTACGATAATGGTATCGATTCTCTGCACACCGGCCTTCTGATAGCGCTATGTTAAACAGCAAGTTAGAATAAGAATCACTCTGTTTCAATCCATCTCAGATTACGAACGGTGACGATACCTCGTCCATCACCCTCACGCATGATTTTGCTCCATCAAGCGTTGCTCTAATCAGTCTTATCAGCTTCGCCGGAAAGCCATGTTCTGACATAATTTGCCATAACTGGTTTCTCTTCACTGTATCAAATGCTGCTTTGAATCTGCATGTTATACTCCCAGAGTTTATTAAGGATTTTACGCAGGGTTAACATTTGACCCTCTCGAAAACTAGTTTGGTATTCGTCGACAAAGGATTTCTCATGCGGTCTCAGGCTGATAAACAGAATGCCAGACATGATTTTGTACGCAGAAATATGGATCCGCATAGAAAAACACAGTTTGTTGTACATTGCAAACAAACACTCGAGTGCTATCCCTCGGTTATTGGCGCACTCCAGTCCATGGCCTTTTTTGCACAAAGGGTAATTGATACTACCATCCAACTAGTAGGGGAAGTGGTGGTAAAATGAACAGGGTTGGTAAAGTGAACACCGTGACTTTTACCGAGAAAAAACAAATTTCGATGATTTTTTATCACACACGGACGATTTAGAGCATAAATCTAAGTGTTCGAGTTGATACGTAGGTCAATTGAAGTGAAAATATCAACGAAAACTAAGATTTTAGAAAATCACCTTTGAAAATTAGAGCTGACGTAACTTTTAGCTCGGAAGACTTGAGGTTTTTCAGTGAGGTGAATATCGTTATGATATGATGTCAAATCTGATACCTTTATAATTCTATTTGAATGGGTTACCATCTTTAATGGATGTATTTTCGGTGGGGCAATGAAAATTTTAAGAAATATTCGTTTTGCTCACGTTTTTTGCATGGTGTTCATTTTAACACACAGCTGTTCATTTTACCCCCATAGTGCAGGTAAAATGAACATTTGCATCGCTTTTTGATAGCGATGAAAATATGTGAAAATTTATCTATTTTAGTTTGAATCCATGTCGCTGCTATAGATTACATCCCTATTTTTGATATTGTGCAAAAGAACGTATCGCTGTCTGTTATGACGGGTACCGGATTGTGACCACGTTCTTCTCATCCGTCATCCTCCGGCACTCCTCGTCGAACCAATATTCCGCCGTCTTCGTTGAGCAGTACCAAGACCTCCTGCGCCACTGTGCACAAAATCTGCTGACAGGCGTTTGATATTGAAAAGCGACGATTATCGATTTCTCGAACTCGAAACAATCTCAGTTCTGTTTTGGAAGTTGTCAAACTATCATCTGGGTGTATATCGAATTTTCCAATGACGCACATTCCATACACCGCAGTTGTCAACCAGCTTTATTTGTGTTACTAGGGGGAAATCTGCAACCACACCCCTGAAAAGGTAGCTCAGGGAAAATGGGGATGCCACACCACCGATGACCCCTTAAAACCAGCCCATACTACCTTTAATTGAGTTATCCCATTCCAGCTGCCAACCCCTAAGTCTTGTCTCTTCACACGCGTTGCAACTTTAACTGCTTCATCTGCCGTAAATATCGAAACTGTCCACGTTACCATCTACATAATGTCGTTTTTGACGGCCGCTGCTCCTCGTGAAATTACTACTTCTTGTTCGTCCACATTCATTTTCTTGATGTACTGCGCGTGAGCGGAGGAGCAAGCCGCTCCGAATCTCTGGAAACAACAGCGCACTACGAGCCTCCTTCCGAATTAATATCTGCCGAAACATTTTTCATATGTCATCGGACACTGCAACTTGCCGCTCTCGGTATGGAAACCAGACAGACAAAAGCGGTGTTAGAAGATCCGGGCTCTTTTGCAACTCAACTATGTGCCGTCGACTTTTTCTGCTGCATCCCAGATCACGCGAACTTTTCCTGGCTTTTTCTCATTGATAACGATTTAAATCGTCAGGTATCATGTACGGAGCAGATCGTATTCTTCAAGTTTATCCGCCCTTGGCTTTGAAGTCCGCTATCTGCCTACGAACGCTGTCGTAAAGCACTGGATACTGTTGTAAACTCTTTTTGAGACACTTGAACCGTTTCTCGGCCATTGGTCGACTGTCTGGAAATTCCACATAGTCGTGTTTTCAGAGTAGGCCCGTCTCGCTTATCCGCCGCGTTGTCACTTCTAGGATCTGACAGGCACGTTGCTCTTCGGCGCTTTTCACCGCTGGCACCACCGCTACACCTAGGCTCTTAACGTTGAAAAAATGTCGAACGTATTCATGAAGATCAGCGTCTGTTGACTCCAAATGCATGTGGAGTTGTCTATGCGCTGTAGGCTTTCGAAGACTTTCACTTACTGTCCATCAATTTCGGGTCTGCCCAATCAAGATTCCCGATACAGCGGAGTGGAAACTCTTGACCGTCAGTTTGCTGAAGCGTACAAATCGTTTTGAAAGCTCAGCATAATCCGTTGTCTGTTGTGGCAAGCCAAGATTGTCAACTGTACATGCTTCGGACAATCTGTGTCGTTTCCTGCCACCTGCTTCGGATATCTCCATCATGGCGACTTGTGTTCCAGCAATTGTTTTGTTGATGCCTCCAGTCCATTCGATACGCAACGTCTTTGTCTCTCCTCTGGCTCCGAGAGCATCTGCTCTTGATCTTTCCACGTGTCTCAACGACCATCCATCATATAAGAATGCGTAAGTGTCAAGCTGCCCTTTTCTTCCATACAAAGTGACTGGTAGGATACGGAAGAGTGTGGACTACGACAATTGACGATGGACTGTTACAACGGCATTGGTTGGCTCAGTTGCCGCTGGTGAATCGAAATGTAGCATACGGTGATGTCGCTTGGGACAGTCGTTAATTCCACAAAATTGGCCAAAATGGCCAACGCGCGTAGGACGTGAAGCAATGAGCACATAGCCTGTGCGACTTCACTGCTTTCCATCGACCATCCAACTCTAGACCTTTAAACGATGTGCAGCTATCGATTTGGTGATTGTCAACGTTGCAAACGGGGCAAAATCTGCTGTTGTTCTTGCTAACATCGTTTCCCTTTCGTTTCCCACCATTTGGTCCAACTTTGAACTTTGAACTTTGGTTCATGGAAACAAGAGCGTTCACAAACGATTTTTCTTTCTGTCGATTCCGTTCCTCTTCTGCCGATTTTGCAACACGCTAGCTAGCTGAGTAGCGCCACTTTGCTGAAGATACCTTCGCCATACAATCGTTGAACAGATCTACTACCAGAACTTGTCCTTGGTAGAGCGCCCAACTAAACTTCACCGTCGCAGATAGCTTGTCAACTAGCTCTTGAAGTAGGACTGGGTTCGCCAGATGCCGCTCTAGACCAACTGCTTTCCGGTGCCCACAAAGATTCTGAACTACTAGTCCAACGCTGCCAAGTGTTTCCAACCGGTCCGGTTTAGGAGGAGGAGTTGCTCGAACCTTGGCGATCATGTTGTTCACGATTTGTTCCGGGCAGCCGTACAGTTGCTGCAATGTAGACATGACCTTGGATAGCACTCCAGCGTAAGAGGAGGGGTATTCGCTACTGCGCAGTAGTGACTCTGGATGTAAGGAATGCATTTAATAGTGCCAGTTGGGCGGCTATTGCTGATGCGCTCCTGCGTCTGGGGATACCCGAGTACCTGTACAAGATTCTCGGAAGTTACTTCCAGAATCGGGTATTAGTCTATGACACAGAGGTGGGTCGGAAGTGCTTTCACATAACCTCAGGAGTCCCGCAAGGTTCCATCCTGGGTCCGGTGTTAAGGAATGTCATGTACGACGAGGTGTTGAGATTAAAATTCCCGGCGGGTGTGGTCATCGTTGGCTTTGCCGACGATATTACGCTGGAAGTCTACGGTGAATCGATCGAAGAAGTGGAATTGACTGCAGCCCACTCGATCGCAATTGTGGAGGAGTGGATGAGCTCCAGGAAACTGGAATTGGCTCACCACAAAACTGAGGCTGTTGTTGTCAACAACCGAAAGTCGGTGCAGCAAGCGGTGATCAGTGTAGGCGACTGCACAATCACTTCGAAGCGCTCCGTCAAACACTTGGGGGTGATGATCGACGACAAGCTTACCTTCGGTAGCTGTCACTGACGCGGTAGTTTTATAATTTACAGATTCAATTATTGGCAAATTAGCAAATTGAAATTGATTCCGATCGACCTCCAGTCGGTCAATAACCTAGGAAACAGAAAACAAACCCGACCCAACATATGGGCAACGATAGAAGTGCATTGACATCAAACCTGACTCTGGAGAAAGATAGAAAGACAGAGGCAGGAAAAGGTTCCATCTCAAAATTTTCCGAACTAGCTATTTGACACCGTAAGTACGCCAGTCTTAGACAAAAGCAGCACCCGCGCGAAGAAAGGAATAATAATAACCAAAAACGAATGCACGTTAGCTTATCTGTACGCACCCTGAATGTAGTACTGCAGCTCGGACGGATGCACCGATCAATGCGCGTGGGAATAGTATTGACGAGGCGGGCGGATAAGCGCAAGAGAAAAAGACACAAATAGAAAGGTCGTAAATTGCGACGATAATTACCCTTTGTCAAGAAGGCGAAGATGTCTCCCTTTAGGTGGTAAGTCAACTTACCAGAAAGAAGTTGAGCAATGTGGAAAAATCCACCATTCTCGCTTTGCTTAGGTTCTACGGAACCGGCAGCGATAACCAAAAGGCCCCTAGGGACGATCGCCGACAAGATAATAAAAATCCCAAAACAAATCCAAGGGAATGAAAATGCGCAGCCGTCTCATAGCGAGGGAGGTCTGATAGCGCTAGGATTGGTGCACCTCGAAGTTGATTATTTTGAGCTGGCATGCATTTGTCGCGTATGGACTGGATTAGGTCCCGGGTTTGGAAAAGTAATAAAAATCGACTGTACTTGCGCGTGTGAGGTAGCATGGGAGGGAAAATAGAATAATTTAGTTTGATAAGTAAGAATTCTAGCATCTCTTTTTCACTTTAGAGTTAAGTTTGGGTAGCCAGACCCAAGGCCTCTATATAAGCGGAATGAAGCTAGAAAAATACAGGATTGTCTTTTGAATACTCGATGCGACCAGTCGATTAACTTGAAAGAAATCTTCTCTCCTCTTCTTTTCCTTTCTTAAAGTTTGAATTCTATAAGGTTCTGAAGACGGACCATAGGCCGCTCCCCTAATCATAGCGGTACTAGGCCCTTCCCAACCTTATTTGAAGGCAGAACTTAATCTTTAACGTGTTGGAATTCTCCTAGCTTATGCCAGGTGATATGCCAATACTGCAAAGACAAAGGGAAATAATTGACCACCTGAATCAAGTCTCAACCCTGAATCAATCTTCTGAAGACGGAACATAGGCCGCTCCCCTAATCATAGCGGTACTAGGCCCTTCCCAAGTTTGATTCAAGTGAGAGATCACAACATCAGCTAGACACGTTTGGTTGATGATAGATTCACTACACAATTTCACATCGACACTGTCGCACCGAAGAGTTCAAACCTTCGCGGAACGTAACATCGGGTTACGGATTAACTCGGTGTGCTTCGGGTCGGAAGCTTAGGCTTCAGTGCGCGACAATTTGGTGGCTCCAGAGAGGAGCAAAGTTCTCAAGTGCAAGTGTGGTGAGTACCAACAATACAGGTGAGTCAAGGGTTAGCGACACCCTAAAGTTCGCAAATTATTGCATGCTTAAAGTGAAGTGGAGAAAAAGTGAATTGGAAAGCAATTTTCTTTTAATATCACAAAGAAAGAAAAAATAAAAGAAATAAATTCTCTCGGGATATACCTTAATTTTTCCTTCAATGTCGGGCGACGCGTTGCTCAAACAAATAAAGGACGTCGCGGAGGAGTTTAACGAAAGGGACCGACAGTACCAAAAAATTCAAAATTCACAAAGCCATAAGCGTTGGATGAAAACTCCCATCGCGCACGGCCAAATAACTGAATCTAGGCACTACAAGCTAACATTGTGGCCTGGTACAAACAAACAAAAAGAGGTGCTGCAAACTGTATCCAAATTTAGATACGAACAGCCAAAACGTTTAGCTGCTAAATATCAAGCAGCATTAGCAAAGATTTAAACAATCTTAAACTAAAATAAATTATCGGTTCCCTTTAAACACCAATATCCGAGATAATAAGAACAAAATAAATACATCGACATTCAATAAGTCGACAGAATAAAAGACTCCGGTCTTCACTTCTCGGGAGGAATAAAGACTCCGGTCCACTTCAAGGGGAAGAATAAACAAAAAAAAAAAGAATAACCGAGGGTCAAAAGAGCCTTACGGAACAAATCAAATTCGGGGTCAAAAGAGCCTTACGAATAACCGAGGGTCAAAAGAGCCTTACGGAACAAATTGAATTCGGGGTCAAAAGAGCCTTACGAATAACCGAGGGTCAAAAGAGCCTTACGGAACAAATCAAATTCGGGGTCAAAAGAGCCTTACGAATAACCGAGGGTCAAAAGAGCCTTACGGAACAAATCAAATTCGGGGTCAAAAGAGCCTTACGAATAACCGAGGGTCAAAAGAGCCTTACGGAACAAATCAAATTCGGGGTCAAAAGAAGCCTTACGAATAACCGAGGGTCAAAAGAGCCTTACGGAACAAATTGAATTCGGGGTCAAAAGAGCCTTACGAATAACCGAGGGTCAAAAGAGCCTTACGGAACAAATCAAATTCGGGGTCAAAAGAGCCTTACGAATAACCGAGGGTCAAAAGAGCCTTACGGAACAAATCAAATTCGGGGTCAAAAGAGCCTTACGAATAACCGAGGGTCAAAAGAGCCTTACGGAACAAATTAAATTCGGGGTCAAAAGAGCCTTACGAATAACCGAGGGTCAAAAGAGCCTTACGGAACAAATCAAATTCGGGGTCAAAAGAGCCTTACGAATAACCGAGGGTCAAAAGAGCCTTACGGAACAAATTAAATTCGGGGTCAAAAGAGCCTTACGAATAACCGAGGGTCAAAAGAGCCTTACGGAACAAATTAAATTCGGGGTCAAAAGAGCCTTACGAATAACCGAAGGCCAAAAGTTCGCCTTACGGAGACAAAGCTTAAAAGCTAACAAATAACAAAAAATAAAAAATAAATAAAATAAAAGGGTGACCACCACAAGACGACTCAAGTCGCAGTCATGATACGAAATAAGAAATTCGTCGTCAATGACAATGGGCATTGCCGATTGTGCACCAGCCCAGATGGAGATGACAGCATGGTCGCATGTGATCAATGTGACCACTGGTTCCATCAACAATGTACTGGTTTAAAAAATCTACCAAAACCTACTGAGAGATGGTTATGTATTCAATGCAGTGAATACGAAGACGTCATGACTGCCATGACAAGCAAAATGAATCAAATGAAAATGGAACTAGATGAGAGAGCCAAGGCCCATAGAAGGCCTGAGGTTCATTCTAGTTCCTTGGAGCTCGAACTTGAAAAATATAAGGAAGAGCTCCTAAAGGCTAAGAAGGAGGAAGATTCTAAGCAAGATGTGCTTAAAGGGCTTGCAGATGTGCTGCAACGCTCAAAATCAAGATCGGATGAATCCTTAGATGACAATAGAGTCTCAGAAGGAAAAGTACTATCAGTACTGATGAGAAGGCAACTCCAATCGTTGCCAACCTTCTCTGGCATTGCCAGAGAATGGCCAATTTATAAGCGACGCTTCCTAGAAACAACTGAATCGGGGGAATACTCTGATTCAGAGAATCTAATTCGCTTGCAGCAATCCCTAAGCGGAGCTGCAGCAAGAAGTGTACAAGCTTTAATGCTTGATCCTTCTAACGTCCAACAGATCTTGGACAGACTAGAACGCCAATTTGGGCAGTTCCAAAAGATATATAAAGAACTGAGGGATGACATCGATCGTGTCAAGCTTAGTGGTTTACATACCATAATTGACATGTCCGATGCCCTTGAGAATTTGGTTTCTCATTTGGAAGCAATGAAAAAACCAGAATATCTAAGAGATCCACGAATGACGGAAGATATCGTCTCAAAACTTCCGTATGAAATGCAAATTAAGTGGTTGGAAACAACTAGTTCCAACAATTCCGGGGTAAGGACGCTAAGAGATTTGCTCAACTTCATAAAACCACGAGCAGACGTCCTAAGGGAAATGGGTCGTGCTCTCCCGGAAAGACGAAATCGCGTAAATCTGCACCAAGAAGCAGTAAAGCGATGCTTCGTATGCGATAGAGGGCATCAAATAAAATATTGCTCTAAATTTAGAGGAATGGCTGCATTAGAAAGATTAAGATTAGTACATGCTAACGGAAGATGCCAAATATGTCTACGGAAGCATGAAGACAGGTGCCGTAACTATGCAAGTTGCGGAATTAATGGATGCAGCGGGAAGCATCACCCTATGTTGCATCTAAAAGGATCGCCTGGATACTACAGCAGACAATCAAAAAATTCTGATTCAACAAAGAAAAAAGACCAGACCGAAATTGCTCAAACAAATTTACATTATCAGGTTCCGTCACAGGTATTTTATCAAATCATTCCTGTGACTATTAGAAACGGACCGTATCAGATAAAAACCTATGCATTTTTGGATCCCGGATCTTCCTTGACGTTGATTGACAGCTATATTGCTGACCAACTTAAGTTGGAAGGAATACCGGCTCCACTTAAAATAAAATGGACTCAAAACTTCTCAAAGGAAGAAAAACACAGTACCAGAGTTCAATTTGAACTTCAGGGTACAAGTGGGGAGAAATTTTGTGTAAGGGACGTAAGGACAGTAGACAATCTACAATTACCCGTCCAAACATTAGATTACCAAGAAATGAGTAGAGATTATCATCATTTGAGACGGCTACCTATTAAAAGCTTCAAAAGAGCTCAGCCGAAACTACTCATTGGCTTGAACCAAAGCCACTTGTTGTTGCCGATCGATAGAAAATACGACGGCCCAAATAAGCCAATTGCTATTGAGACGCCACTGGGATGGCTGATCTTCGGGAATATCAGTGGAGATATCCATGAAGATCATATAATGATAATCCAAGAAGAAGGAGAAGACGAAGAAAATTTGCGTAAAATGATGCAAAATTATTTTTCAGTCGAAGATTTTGGGGTAAAGGTACCAGAAGTCCTACCAGAATCTAAGGAAATAACGCGTGCTAAGGAAATTATAGACAAAACCCTTAAGTACGATGGTAATCGATATGAAATAGGCTTGCTCTGGAGGGAAGATAATACAGTACTTCCCGAGAGCTACACGCAGGCATTTAAGCGTCTGATGAATGAAGAAACTCGGTTCAAGAATAAGGAAGATGTAAAGGTGTGGATGAATGCCACTATTAAAGAATACTTGGACAAGGGATACATTCGTAAACTATCACAGGAGGAACTAGAAGCGTGGGAAAAAGAAATATACTATTTGCCACACTTCATTGTGTACAATAAAAATAAGGTTCCTCCTAAGCCTCGTCTGGTATTTGACGCAGCGGCCAAAAATAAAGGAGTTTCTTTGAATTCGGTTTTACTAGCCGGGCCAGATGCTACAACATCATCCTTTGGAGTAACCACTCGGTTCAGAGAAGGAAAATATGCTACGGCTGGGGACATTAAGGAAATGTTTTGTCAAATTAAAATAAACACCGAAGATCAAAAGAAACAATGCTTCTTATTCAGGGATTTCGATATGACCCGAAAACCTGACGTATATACCATGCAGGTAATGACATTCGGGGCAACATGCTCACCTGCATGTGCTCAGATTGTCAAGAACCATAACGCCGAGCAGTTTAAAGAAATAAAGCCTAAAGCAGCCAAGGCGATTAAAACCCAACATTACGTGGATGATTATATTGATAGTTTCAATACGGTAGAAGAAGCTATAGGAACAATAAAGGATGTAACAGAAATCCATCAACAGGCAGGTTTTTACATTAGGAATTTTGTTTCCAATGATAAGAACATCCTAGCCGCACTGCCTCAAGAAAGAGTGCAGCAAAATCCACTAAAACAATTAGAGGATAAAGATACGTTAAATGAAAAGGTCCTAGGAGTATATTGGAACACGGCTTCAGACAGCATAGGTTTCGAACTGCGTTTCAATAGATTACCCGAAGCCGTAACCAAAGGCGTAAGGCCACCAACTATGAGAGAGGTATTATCATTCGTAATGAGTATTTACGACCCAATGGGATTAATATCTCACCTTACCATTCATGGAAAAATATTAATGCAAAAATTGCATACCGAAATGACAGATTGGGATGAGGAACTATCCCCTCAATCTCAACAACAATGGAACCAATGGCTTACGAATATAGCTCAAGCTAAGGATATAAGAATACCTCGGTGGATATTATGTAATCAAGCAAAAACGTTTGAACTACATGTATTCGTAGATGCATCTGAGTATGCATTTGCTACAACCATATATACCAGAGGCGTAGGAGCGTACGGACAAACCGTGAGCGTAAAACTGGTAACAGCAAAGGCTAAAGTAGCTCCCGTACGAAAATTATCTATCCCACGCTTAGAATTGCAGGCAGCGGTTCTAGGTGCTAGATTAGCACAAACAATCCTAGAAGAATTACGCATAGTTCCAAGCAGAACTACTTACTGGTCAGATTCACAAACAGTCCTATCATGGATTCACTCCGACCATAGAAAATATAAGCAATTCGTGGCTCATCGTGTGGGCGAAATACTAGATGTAACAAAAACAGACCAGTGGCGTTATGTACCCACTGGGCAAAACCCAGCTGATGAAGGAACAAAGGAAGTAAAGGGGAAATCAAAATGGTTAACAGGACCATCCTTTCTGTGGAATGAAGAAAAGGAATGGCCCAAATCAAAATTTAACTCGAACACTCTGGAGGAAATAAAGGATGTAATGTTGGTACATGACTATGATCATAAGTCATTCGATTATATAAACGAATGGCGCTACTCCAATTGGAATAAATTGGTAAAAAATATCACATATATAAAGAAATTTACCGATTGGATAAAGAACAAGCAAAGTTTTGATCGAATCATTGCCTATCACGATAGAATGATGGCCGAATACGCAATAATACGAAAGGCTCAATGGGAATCATATAAAAGTGAGATGAACGATCTCACGAAAAATTGTGATCTGACGATTTCAAGTAATATTGCTACCTTGATACCAATGTTAGATGAGTATGGAGTAATGAGAGCGAGAAGTCGATTGCAAAACGCAATTGCTATACCGCGCTCGGCTCGAATGCCTATAATATTACCCAATAAACACTACATATCAAAATTGATAGTGAAAAATTACCATGAACGATATCTTCATCAAGGAGATAATGTCGTACTTGGAGCAATTCGTCAAAAATATTGGGTAATAAAGGCAAGGGCATTGCTGAAGAAGATTAAAAGAGAATGCCAATATTGCAAAAACAAACGAGCTGCACCAGTAGCACCGCAAATGGCACCTCTGCCTCCATGTCGTACGGCAATGTATGCGTATCCATTTACACATACTGGGGTCGATTACTTTGGACCAATAGAAGTCCAAGTAAAACGTTCCATAGAAAAACGATGGGGCGTGATATTTACATGCATGTCCACTAGGGCAACCCATGTTGAATTAGCCGAAAGACTGGATACTGATGCTTTCCTCGTATGTCTGAAGAATTTCCAGAATCGTAGAGGAAAGGTTCAGCATCTTTACAGTGACAACGGTACGAACTTCATTGGGGCCGAAAAAGAAATGAAGGCCGCCATAAATGAAATAGACAAGAAGTTCGGCGGGAGCATTGCAGCGGCAATGGAAATAAATTGGACGTTTAATCCACCCGCAGCTCCACATTTTGGAGGGGCCTGGGAAAGATTAATCCAATCAATAAAGAAATGCTTAAAAGCAATGCCAGAGTGTACTCAAATGCGTAAGCCTACCATAGAAGAATTAAGATCTGCTCTCATCCAAGCAGAATTCATATTAAATTCTAGGCCGTTGACGCACATTTCATTAGACAACGAGGACGAGGAACCTCTAACCCCTTTTCATTTTCTGATAGGAAGGGCCGGCGAATATGCGCCTCCCTATTCTATTCCCACCGGATGTCTGACTAAAAAACAATATGAGAGAATAAACCTATACTCTCAACATTTTTGGGAAAGGTGGCAAAAGGAGTATTTGCCAACCTTGTTGAAACGGAACAAGTGGACGAAGAAAGTTGAGCCACTAAAGGAAGGAGACGTTGTATTAATAACTGATAAGGAAACACATCCTGGAAAGTGGCTCAAAGGAAGAATAGTTGAGGTAAGACGGGCAGCCGATGGACAAGTTCGATCCGCCCAAGTCAAAACTATTCAGGGAATTTATTCTAGACCAGCTACAAAGATAGCGGTCTTAGACGTCATGAGAAAAGAAGACGATAGGAAGGAAGAACCCAAAGCTTCCATTAATCATGTGAAGGAAATATCTACCAAGGAACATGGCCAAATTAACAAGCCAAAGCCTAAGCTACAACCTCCAAAAACGAACGACAAAACTCAACTTCCAATACAAGCCAAGAGGATCAAACATCCTAAAATAAAAGACATATGCATCGTGAATCATCATCGCGAAGTACATGCCCACCAGGAGATGGAATTGCCGACTTCTTCGAAGGCAACTAGGAAAAGAAAGCTTACAGAATTAGAATGGGCTAAAAATTTACAACAAAATAAAATACTTAATCCAGAAAAGATAATGAAAACCACGGAACCGGAACCTTCCCAAGGAAGCGCGAAATCAAACTTCGATTCCTGGGGAAAGCGGCGTAAACTTGATGTTGACAAGATAAAAGAAATGCGCGACCGTTGGAATGACAAAGCAAGTGAGGAAAAGAACAGCCAGCGATTACAGAAAAGCGAATCTCAAACAAGGAAAATTAGATTTTCATCAGGAGGAGCCCTTAAGGCATTAATGATGTTATTTTGCATAGGGACCGTTTTCGCATCGGAGCCCTCAGGATTAATCGCCTATGACTGCGCCAATCCTGATATAAACATGACCAGTTATTCATTATTAGATGTAGATTCTTGCATACCCACCGTCAAAAATCTCACTACCACTGAAGTACCTATTCAAGTGCTTCAGAGAAGCGCAAAAAGTAGCGCCATGGTATATCAGTGCAAGGTTATAATCAAACGCATTGTTAAGCATTGTGGAATACACTCTCATACATCTGATTATGAGAGAAGGTACGCCTATATAGTGAGGGAATTTACACCTGAAGAATGTAGACGAATACATTTACTTGGGACCCTTCCACTAACGGTGAATGCTGGACTTAGCGAACTGAAACGAAATCATACAACTAGAGGTGAAACTCTAGTAGTTGGAAGTGTTTGGTCGAGTCACTGTAGCGGTGGAGTATATAAAACTCCTGAATATACATGGCTAGATGCTTTAGTATATTTTGAATACGAAGTTTCATTGTACAATTATGTAGCTACAGTAGACCATGAAAATGATCAAATACTTTTACGACATGGAATAGTATGTCCATACTCGCATGGAAAATGTTTGGATTCCGAAGATGGGTATTCAACTTGGGAAGTAAGTCTTGATCGGCGGTGTGAGGACACCGAATTTGAGGTCATTTACGAAGGTACAGTAAACAAGACGACAAATGAGGATGGTGAAAAGAAGAGTAACCAGGCAGTATATACAGCCATTTCAGATTCGCACCTATTTTCAATTCGAACAAAACAAGCAACTCAGATTTGTGGTTACAAAGGACATGCTACTGATCACCCCAGAATATTTATTTTGGAGTCATCATCGTTTAAATCACCTTTTAGTCGCAGACCAGCAAGTGTAAGAAATCATGATTTATTCACGTATTTTAATTCTAAAATAACGTTAGTAGAAAATTATATTGGGAAAAGATTGGATGATGTATACAGGACCGTAATGACGGAAATGTGCAAATTAGATAAAGCTTTGTTAGAGACGAAATTAACATTAGCAAGAATAAATCCCATGGAATTCGTTACGAGTATAATGCGTCGTTCCGGATTTTCGGCAGTTGTGGCAGGCGAAGTTCTTCACGTATTACAGTGTAAACCTGTATACGTACAACCTTTTGCATCAGAACGATGCTATCAGGAGCTTCCAGTAAAATACGGAAATGACACAATGTTTTTAACTCCTGTTACCAGAACGTTGCAGATGAGGGGAACAGAAATAGAATGCACTCCACTTCTTCCCGCTAAATTTCAATTTGGGGGAAGATGGTATACCTTCGATGGTAAAATAAGAGAAACGATTCCTCCTCAGAAGCTTGCAACAGAAATTGTCACTAAATGGCGCTACACACCATTACCAAATTTAATGGAAAGTGGCATTTATGATCAGGAAAGCATCCAAAAGATGCGTACCATGATTTACGATCAAGGAGATCGTCGGATAGCATCTAATGTGGTTCATAAGATGCTGACTGGACAAAGCCCAAATCGACAAGGGTTCCATTTCGAAGCCTTAGTCTCGGAAAAGATAATTGATAACGTTATCAATAAGTATTGGAATAAAATTATTTCATTGTCTACTGCGTTAGGGAACTTTACATCGACAATGATTGGATTATATTTACTCGGTAGATGCATCAAATTCTTAATTGATACAATCATGCATGGTCGTATACTCTACGACATTTATGGGTTTGGATGGCAACTCATTGCCTCATTTTGGGATTCTATGACGTCATTTTTATCTCACCGAAATACTTTGAGGAATATTAACAGGAAGAAGCATGAGGTGGCGGGCACCGAGCTGGAGGAGATCCGTGTGACGCTGCTACCCGAGAGTCAACAGACGTCCCAACCTGAAATCCGAAAACCAACCAAACTGAAGAAATCAATTGTCAACCCGAAACAAGGCAACCCAACAACAAGCCAAGATGACAAGACCGAAGATAAACCCTAAGATGAAGGATCATTCCGATCCTACTGAAGTTATAATCCGAAAAGACGACTAGGGGTCAAACCGACCCTTAGAACAGAAGAAATCAATCAAACCAGGGGCTCAAGCTATTACTATCGCAGCCTCATTAGTTACCTATCAACACGGCTGAGGGCTAACCAGCTTTGCCGAAATATCACAACCCAAAGATAACACCAACTCAGCGACAAGTCACAATCAACACGGCTGAGGGCCAACCAACCTCGCCAAATATCAATACTGAGGACCAGCCGGTCTCAGATCTACAAGTAAAGGGCACCCCAGTCTTAACAATTGCTGAAAGATAGCAATCTACACCTGAGGGCTAACCCGGCCAAGCCCAATCACTACAAGCGGCAACAGACAACAAATCAACATGGAGAGTCAACCGAAGTAGGAATAAGAAGTGACAAACAATTAAAACGTTATAAAAATAAACACATATATAATATTAATGAATTTATACAATTATTACAATTATTATAAACATTTATATGCAGCAATGCAACATATTACCCATACAAAACATATATACAATTTATAAAAATTATATGAAAGAATCAAAAATCATGCAATCATGCAATTAAAAAAAAAAAAAAACTTATACATGTCAAGTACATTAAGATATTCATTATTGAACATTTTATACAAACATTATATGGGTAAATACGGAGATGGACCAATTAAAAAAGAAGAAGAAAAGAACACAAGTACAAATTGATATCAATGCAAAATAAAAGGAAGTAGTAATTAAAACATACAGAGAGGAACGAACACAAATAAACAAACAAACAAAAGGCACGATTAAAGAAAATGTAAATGGATTCTTGAAAATTATGCAACTACTTAGACTAGGTAAAGGATTCTACGATTCTTTACGGCTGAGGGAATGTCACTGACGCGGTAGTTTTATAATTTACAGATTCAATTATTGGCAAATTAGCAAATTGAAATTGATTCCGATCGACCTCCAGTCGGTCAATAACCTAGGAAACAGAAAACAAACCCGACCCAACATATGGGCAACGATAGAAGTGCATTGACATCAAACCTGACGCTGGAGAAAGATAGAAAGACAGAGGCAGGAAAAGGTTCCATCTCAAAATTTTCCGAACTAGCTATTTGACACCGTAAGTACGCCAGTCTTAGACAAAAGCAGCACCCGCGCGAAGAAAGGAATAATAATAACCAAAAACGAATGCACGTTAGCTTATCTGTACGCACCCTGAATGTAGTACTGCAGCTCGGACGGATGCACCGATCAATGCGCGTGGGAATAGTATTGACGAGGCGGGCGGATAAGCGCAAGAGAAAAAGACACAAATAGAAAGGTCGTAAATTGCGACGATAATTACCCTTTGTCAAGAAGGCGAAGATGTCTCCCTTTAGGTGGTAAGTCAACTTACCAGAAAGAAGTTGAGCAATGTGGAAAAATCCACCATTCTCGCTTTGCTTAGGTTCTACGGAACCGGCAGCGATAACCAAAAGGCCCCTAGGGACGATCGCCGACAAGATAATAAAAATCCCAAAACAAATCCAAGGGAATGAAAATGCGCAGCCGTCTCATAGCGAGGGAGGTCTGATAGCGCTAGGATTGGTGCACCTCGAAGTTGATTATTTTGAGCTGGCATGCATTTGTCGCGTATGGACTGGATTAGGTCCCGGGTTTGGAAAAGTAATAAAAATCGACTGTACTTGCGCGTGTGAGGTAGCATGGGAGGGAAAATAGAATAATTTAGTTTGATAAGTAAGAATTCTAGCATCTCTTTTTCACTTTAGAGTTAAGTTTGGGTAGCCAGACCCAAGGCCTCTATATAAGCGGAATGAAGCTAGAAAAATACAGGATTGTCTTTTGAATACTCGATGCGACCAGTCGATTAACTTGAAAGAAATCTTCTCTCCTCTTCTTTTCCTTTCTTAAAGTTTGAATTCTATAAGGTTCTGAAGACGGACCATAGGCCGCTCCCCTAATCATAGCGGTACTAGGCCCTTCCCAACCTTATTTGAAGGCAGAACTTAATCTTTAACGTGTTGGAATTCTCCTAGCTTATGCCAGGTGATATGCCAATACTGCAAAGACAAAGGGAAATAATTGACCACCTGAATCAAGTCTCAACCCTGAATCAATCTTCTGAAGACGGAACATAGGCCGCTCCCCTAATCATAGCGGTACTAGGCCCTTCCCAAGTTTGATTCAAGTGAGAGATCACAACATCAGCTAGACACGTTTGGTTGATGATAGATTCACTACACAATTTCACATCGACACTGTCGCACCGAAGAGTTCAAACCTTCGCGGAACGTAACATCGGGTTACGGATTAACTCGGTGTGCTTCGGGTCGGAAGCTTAGGCTTCAGTGCGCGACAGTAGCCATGTCGATTATGCCTGCAAGAGAGCCTCCACAGCTATTGTGGCACTGTCCCGGATGATGTCCAATAGCTCTGCGGTGTACGCCAGCAAGCGTAAGCTTCTGGCCAGTGTCGCCTCGTCCATACTGAGGTATGGTGGCCCGGCTTGGGGCACGGCTTTGAGTACCGATAGCTACCGTAGCAAGCTAGAGAGTACTTATAGGCTAATGTGCCTGAGGGTTGCGAGCGCGTACCGTACCGTGTCACACGATGCACTTTGTGTCATCACCGGTATGATGCCTATTAGTATCCTTATCATGGAAGACATAGAGTGCTTCGAAAGGCGCGGCACAAGAGGCATACGCAGGACTGCCAGAACGACCTCCATGGTCAAATGGCAGCGTGCGTGGGACAGTTCCACCAAGGGAGTGTGGACTCACAGGTTGATTCCGAGGTTAGATATCTGGGTCAATAGGCGCCATGGGGAACTAACATTCCACCTAACACAGGTCCTTTCGGGTCATGGATGCTTTAGACAATATCTACACCGTTTCGGTCATGCGGGTTCTCCCGAATGCCCAGTTTGTGCAGGTTTAGAGGAAACGGCGGAACACGTTTTGTTCGTGTGCCCGCGTTTCCGCACAATGCGTGACCGCATGTTTGCCACATGCGGTCGAGACACGACTCCGGACAATTTGGTCCAGAGGATGTGTGCAGACGAGTTTGGCTGGAATGCCGTTTCATCGGCTATCACCCACATCGTCTCGGAACTCCAAAGGAGGTGGCGTGTGGACTCGAGGAGTGACTAGTGCAGACGCTAATCAACAGGTGGTCCAAGGGTTCGCAGTCGGCTACGTAGGTCATACCGGTGCCCTACGGTCGAAATCGACCCTTACAGCGATTAAGTGGCCGCGGGGAGAACATCCTGGTAGCGCTGCTGTCGTGGCGCCGGCCTACTGGGTGGATACGAGCCTCTGGTTGTTCGGGGCAGGTGGAGGCCCCTTCGTCAGCAATCCCAGCTGGTGCTAGCTGATAGGGCCTGAGCCTTCAGTAGGTCAAATTGCGAAGCCCGCAGTATCAGTTCTTGATACCTGCGGTGCAGCTGGGCGCGGGCTTAGTGGTCGACCCTGCCCGCCTTCAGCGGACAACGGGAGGTGAGGACCACCCGGGAAGCTGGCAATGCGCCAGTATGCTACCTTGGTGGACCCCCATAAGCGTGTCATCGATGTTCGTTGCTGCATGGCTACGCAGCTAACCTGGAGGATGCGATGTGCAATAGCCCCTCTCCGAAGCAATGCCTTCTTGGTGGTCCCGGAGAGAAGAAGGGTTTGGCGGCAATGGAAATGGTTTAGTGGGTCGGGGGTGTAGTCCTGTTTACTGCTTGTACGTAGTAAATGGTCCCCAACCCCACACTCCCGGACCTCGGTCCGGAGTCTGTTGAGCAGATTATCCCCCCATTGCTTAGAAGGAAAAAAAAAAAAAAAAGACATGACCTGGGGTATCAGGTATCAGAAGGCCGGCTCCAGAGGCACGTTCCCCGCCATTTGGGAGTTTTGTGCCATCGCCATATTTGAGCCCATTTCATCATCTACCCGAGGGAGAGGAAAGGGAAGGGGAAGATGGGGGGAAATAGGAGTGGGGTCCCTTGAAGAGGGAAAATCGCATAAGCGAATTAAGAGCATGTAGCTCCATACCACAATGGGTTCGAACAGCGCCCTAAAAAGGGCACTGCAAAACGCATGAGCGTAAAGAGAGCCTATAGCTCATTACCACAGCGGGTTAAGAATAACAGAATGTCCTGAAGATTCAGGCTTCTGAATTCAGTTTCACTTAATAAGTGTTTACCAAGTAATTGGAATCGCAATTACGCGAGGACTTGACAGTTACATATCAGGTGATAAGAAGTTCCATAATCGAAATCACAACTATCACACACAAATGTATCAACACACTGAATATTTGCCATGTGATATTTGAGTCGGCAGTGGCCAGTTAAGGTTGTAACCAAGCGACTGCAATTCTGCTTTGACAGATTTTTAAAACACTTAGCCACCTTTGGGGTGGCTCAGTAATATAGACGTCCACTCGTCCCGCGAAGGGAAATGTGAGAAACATTTCCTATAAGCAAAGTGACAAGCAATTTTGAGATCACTCGAAGCAAGGACAATTGTGTCCCAATTCACCGGAAGTGGAAACATCCAAATCACTAGGATTTCCAATGGACGGAGAAAATCCATGGAATTTGGTCACAACCAATTCACAGTTTGTGGAGTATAACAAATGCAAAGTCTGCGAATTAAATTCTTATGTTCATATAGAGATGTCGACGATTTCCTACAATAAGTAATCCAAGATTTGAACTACTTAAGCATTCCATCAGACTGGAGCTTCTCAAATTGATATCTGAGCTGCTCCAGATGATGTGATGAATATCAGCATCACTGCCCACAATCAGAAGAAGGCCTTTTCATAGGCAGTGAACGACAACTCGTTTGAAATTATCCATTGGGGATGGTTCATCATGTGGTAAATACACCACAAAACGAAAGACGTATTTCCTATTGAGGTCACATACAGAAATATCAATTGTGACAGCACATACATCTCTGGTTGTTAACTCAGAAATGAGTGTAGCGACATCAGCGCTATTTACGAGCACGCATGCACGAGGCATGGCACGCGAGTATCCCGAGCAAAACTTGAGTTCATAATGAAAACTAATTTTGATGTTGGGATGTCGTAAATTTCGATAACTCAGTTTGTTGTCGTTTTGGTCGTTTTAACGGTTAAAATATCAAAACTGAGAGCAGAAAAATGTTCCCATGAAATCAAATTGAAAACTGTTTTTGCTGTCAGTGAAAGCAAATTAAAAACTGCTTTTGCTATCATGGACAGCAAATTGAAAACTCACTGAGATATACATGTTTTCGTTTGATAACGAAACGAATCGGCGTCAAGATGCTTGTTTTATTCTTATATTCTCATATTGTTTATGCATGTAGCACGAATAAATTTATAATTTATCAAAATTATAACTTTACCAAAAATTTAAAATGGTAGCAGAACGAAAACAAAATATGATATCAAATAAAGTAATGATAAATTTATATCAAATTATGATATCAAATTGATGCTGAAAACATGATATGTTTTCGACTTGCTTTATTTTTGATGTTGGACTTTGCTCGGGATGCCATTTCATGTTTCTGAAAGTAGCAAAAACTGGGTCCACTCGGTTACCTAGATAAACGTTCACAAAAGTAAGGTTTTTGATCTAGCGCCACTTGAGCTGTACCATTTGCATGAGTCTACAAAGATTGATCGTTGCTGACATTTTATGCTGTAGATTGATCTAACTAAGCTATTCTAGCCGTAGCCACTACCCAAACTAGGCAAGATTAAGCTTTTCGCCATCTCAGAACGAAAAAGATCAGCAGCGAACAAAAGCCAGATCGGTATCTCTTAAAAGTCGCCAAAGGCGAAAAGCACAGAATACACTGCGTAAAACGCATAATGCGAAACCATATAGGTGAAAATTTAAACTAAATTACAATGTATTAATAATCCCACCCTTATTTAGCCTCTGGCTTGAGACTGAAGAAGGGCAGCCGATTATCTCGGAGAAACACAAGGTCACCTACACCATTGCTCCGGGTAGCACAGGAAGGGCATAATACTGTAGAGGGCACCCTGGAACTCCACAGGCTCCGTTTGCGGCTAGGTTTTATTTAGACCCCCCTAACCATTCATTCTTAGGCACGGTAAGCTTAAAGCCGTATGAATTAGGGGTCACCTGTGAGGTGGACTTTTACCACCGGAACAGGCAGTCCGTAGTGTTAATTCTTAGCCAGTTGAAACAACCGCTACCGACACTACGCGGCTATCTAGGCTGATCGGGAAAAGGAAGTTAACATTGATGATTAACTCCTGACGTGCCCAAACAGCCTCAATCGTTACAGTTACAATCGTTGAACAGATCTACTACCAGAACTTGTCCTTGGTAGAGCGCCCAATTAAACTTCACCGTCGCAGATAGCTTGTCAACTAGCTCTTGAAGTAGGACTGGGTTCGCCAGATGCCGCTCTAGACCAACTGCTTTCCGGTGCCCACAAAGATTCTGAACTACTAGTCCAACGCTGCCAAGTGTTTCCAACCGTTTACGGAGGAGGAGTTGCTCGAACCTTGGCGATCATGTTGTTCACGATTTGTTCCGGGCAGCCGTACAGTTGCTGCAATGTAGACATGACCTGGGGTACTGTCGACGGATGGAACAAAAAGCTGCTGACAGAGTCCTTCGCACTACCTCTCAAACTGTGCTGCAGCCGCAAAAGGTTCTCCGAATTGCTGTACCCAAAAGTTTCCGTTGAATGTTGGTAGCTACTTATAAACAGCGGCCGATCGATCGGTTTCGTGGAGAAAGTTGGAAGCTCTTTGGTCACAACCTGTCGAGACGCTAACTGCTGAGGCGAAAGACAGAGGCTGCTTGCCTAAAGCGGCACCAGAAACTAAGACGACAGTGGCGAAGCGATATTTGACGCTGGAGGATTCATATTGATTATTCCCCCCAACACTTTGTCCCGATAAAGGAAGGAATTCTCGACCGTCACCCGGCAGAACATTATTGACCAATACCCTAGGAGGGAATGTAGGAAAAGCCGGGTTTAACTCCGCTGGAGGCGGAGGTAACGGGGGAGAGCTGCAACTGTCCTTCTCTACGTCTCTCCACAGGCGAACGGCTTCCTGTTCACTACGAGGAACCGCTTCTAGCTGTCCATGCAACTATTGTTCCATTTCGCGTAGGCACTGGATTTCAGTCTCCTATTCGGCTAGTTGACTACTAAGGAGATAGAGTGTGCAGCTGTCAACTCTATTTCCTCCATCTTTTTGCTTTAGACCACTAGGGTGATGTCGTCAGTGAAGCCAACAATCTTAACACCCGTCGAAAAGGGCAGCCTCAGTATGCCATCGTACATCGCATTCCATGACATCGGGCCAAGGATTGAGCCTTGATGTATTCGAACGCTTTTCTGCCTCTCCTCTATGTCATACAGTGACCCCACGCAGTTGAATCACCCACAATTTATGAATCAGCTGATTTCAAAAGACAAAATTATTGTCAAACTTGTCACAAAACATCACAGAATTACTTTTACACTTAGTTTCTTATCAGTAAAAATAATTCAGTGATGTTTTGTGACAAGTTTGATAATAATTTTGTCTTTTGGAGCCTGCTGATTCATAAATTGTGGGTGATTCAACTGCGTGGGGTCACTGTACAGTAAAGTCCTACCATATCTTTCTAGAAGCTTACACAACTGCACCGACACCTTGAGGCGATGAAGTGCGTGAACTATCGCTTCCCAGCTTGTTCTGTTGAACGAATTCTTCATATCCAGAGTGACGATCGCGCAGTAACGAATGCCGCTAGCTTAAACGATCACATCTGCACTGACTCATGCGCCGTCTCATGAGAAAATCTCAATGTGACAGTGCATTTGAGCATCGCAGGCGAAGGTTTCAGAAGCAAGGAAAAGGGATTAAACTATGGATCAAACTGCCCGTAGGCAGTTTCAAAGGACTGATGTGGTTCAATGCGGTTAAGATTCTTGAATTTGAATTGAAAAACTTGGGCTGACCACCGAAGAAGCATAGGCATAGACCGAAGTCGTATGCTTCCTGGGGTTATTGTACTAGGCAAACATAACTGCATAAAAGTACTCCTAGTAAGCGCATGTGACGAGCCTCACGAGATGTCTCATGAGACTCGCTCACTAAGATATATTTTGTACGTATCCGCATCTCGTGTCTCACATAATCTGCGAGCTGAGATATGAACTATCGCATGGCACACTAGCTCATTTAGGTATACATGAGAAACACGACACTCTGCTCAGCTGTTTGAATGACCAACTGGATAGCATCCAAAGAAGATTTACCTTTCCAGAATCCAAACTGGTTGTTAGATAGGTCGTCCGCCCCTTCCGTATACGGTACTAGCCTGTTGAGGATCAACCTCTGCCCGTCGTATCCAGTAGACAGATAGGTCTATACGCCGGCAGGTCACCTGGTGGTTTCCCCGCCTTTGGTAGTAGCACCAATTTCTGTCGCTTCCATACATCTGGGAAGATTCTTTCATCAATGCAACGTTGCACTGCGCTTCTGAACATGTCTGGATCCGCATTAACTGCCGCTTTTAAGGCAACATTCGGTCCTAGTGCCTTATTTCTGACGCGAATGATTTCATGACTTCCGCCAGCTCTTCATTCGTTATTCTGCCGCATTCAACGCCGGGGACCATGGGCTTGTGGGGTGATGCGGGAAGAGTACATGCATAATCAATCGCAGCAGCTCGGGCGACTTCCCTTGGGGCACTATGGCACCTTCGGTCTTAGCCATTACCACTCTGTAGGCGTGGAGCACCCCACGGAGTCTAGTTGGCACTGTGGCATAGATTATCAAAGCATGCCCGTTTGCTACTCCTGATTTCCTTTTTGAGAGCTAACTTTGCCTCTCTGGATGCTGCACTGCGTTTTTCTCTTTGTGCTTCTGTGCGTGTGCGTTGCATTCTTCGTCTAGCCCGAAGGCAGATTGCTCGATGATTTGCAATTGATTCGCACCACCAGCACACCGACGGCCTGTTCTCTCTGGGAGAGGCTTTTCTCAGCATGGAAGCTTCACACGCTTATGATTTCACAGCAACTATCTCTTCACAGTTTAGGTCCAGAGTGTTCCGTTCGCGCCTCAGGGCTTCAGTGAATACTTCGCCGTCAAAGCGCGCTGTATTCCAACCTCGGATATGGGTCGAGTTATAGTCAACTAGCTTCTGTTTCAACATGCGTTGGACAATCCGTATTCGACTCAGGTGAGTGATTCTGTGTGAAAATATGATCGATGCTCCTAGATATAATCCAACTACAGTCAACTCTCGACTTTACTCGTATCTTGTTATCGAGTTAGAGAACCATAGTAAACATTGTTTATCATGGCTATCTCAGTGGTCCCTTGGATCGCAGTAGCACTGGTGTTGTATTCTGTAACTCGATAATTCTCTAACTCTATGGTCCCTTCAATGTTTACTGTATAACGACAATTTTCATAACTATGTTGCAAAAAACGATTTTTACTGCACTCGTTGTATTTATCCAACTCGGCAAGCCTTGATGACGAACGACTCATGCTGAAATATTGCAACTTGTTGCATAAATAACGATGATGTTTTTTTTTTCCAAACAACACATTCCGTCGATTGGCAGCCCTTCCACTAAAAGAAGCATCGATTTCCAAATGGCTGGAAGCAATTCGGTGGAATGGATTCTTTATTGCGACCTGCCCCGTAACACGGCATGGGTGGTTGATGTTGGGGCGCAACTGAAAAACAAAGAAATTAGGCTTTGGAAAAAAAGATTGCCTTATTTCCTTCTAATTCCGATCGACCCATTTGCACTTCATCGTCCGACGTCACACCAAAGTAATATGGAACCTCCCTCTCCGTTTCGTTTTCCGCTTGATGAAGGTGCGGGAAAATTTATCGACAACTTAATTACTGCACCGAACCACCGCCGAATGGATTAATTTGTGTCGGCTTTCGTAGGTTTTTTTGGTTTGGGTGGAAAACAGTTTAATTATCATAGATTTTCATCTATGGCAAGGCTCCACAAGACAAGCTACTATTTTGTTGTCAAGTGAAAGAAGCACAACAATTCCCATGACATTATTGCAGGTGCACTGCTGAGCAGACAGCATCCTCCTATCGCAAACATTGGAAATAATACGATACCCACTCAACACCTTTCTCAGGGTGACTGAATCGCTCGGATCCCTGGCAGGTTGTCGTTTGTCACATAATCATTTCAACAATGCTGAAGTGCCTCTTGCAGGATCTTCAAAAGGGATTCTCCTGCAGTAATTGTTCGTTTTTCCCTTTGTTATTTGGGCTCATGGAAATAATTGCTTGTTTTTTTTCGCCTGTGATGTGCTAGCAGGATAGAGCTTTTTACATCGTTGTTGAGACCTCAGTGTTAAAGCCAGTTTGTATTGAAGTTAGTTTTTCTTGAATAAATGCTTCATGGCCAAATATCGACTTATGGAAGCAAAATTAGACATAATTTTCGCTTACATGATGCTCTCTTCACACTGTGCTTCATAATATTTTTTAATATATTATACAGTTAACTCTCCCTTACTCGATATTCCGTATCTCGATATCGAGTTAGAGAACCATAGTAAAAGTTGGTTTTCATGGCTAACTCGATGGTCCCTTGGAACGCAGTTGCACTGCTTTTGTGTTCTGTATCTCGATACCTCCCTAACTCGATAGTCCCTTCAATATCGAGTAAGGGAGAGATGACTGTATTACTAAAATCGCGGGCACGCAACGGGATTAATGGTTTACGCAATTTCTGACAAAAACATCCTATGGTGCTATGAATGTTGCAATTTACATAAGTCGAACTTTCAGAGGTGCTTAAGGTGAAGATGAATCGAAGCCAAACTTCACATTTTCAGAAGCACAAATCTGGAGAACCGAACACCCGTTTGAGCTGAAAATTTAATCGATTGGTCACCACCAGCGAGTGACCAATCGATTAAGTTTTCAGCTTAAACGGATGTTTGGTTCTCAAGATTCGTGCTTTTGAAAATTTGAAGTTTGGCATCGATTTATCTTCACCTTAACCCTACAGTTGAGACCGTTCGTTTGAGCTATTAGGACTTACCTTTCGAAGAATATCAGAACTGAAAGAAAAGCGATAAAAATGATGAAATAGTAGTTTACGGAACAAGTTGCAGAAAGATGATTTTTACAGCACGAGTCGTAAATTTATCCTACGAGGCTTGCCGAGTAGGATAATAACAACGAGTGCTGTAAAAATCGAGTTCTGCAACGAGTGACGTACAACATTTTTTGCAATTTCGTAGAAGACCACCAGCACTAGACCCAAGAAGACCAAGTAGCACTTTTCAGCACTGTTTTATTTGCTAGGAAAAGTAGGCTGTTATGTTGATCATTTCCTTGATATAAAGTAGGCTTATATGCAACGTAATGGCAAAAAAAAGTTTTCTCATTTGACAGAGCTATATGCTATGTCGTATGGACTTGTTCCGAAGTCCAAATCTTCAAAATGTTACTTTAACAATTTATCTAAAATAAAACCGTGCGTGCTCTTGCCACTTTATCGTGTCATTACCGAACAGAACTTTCAATAAATTTATTTTAATTACGCAAATCATCAAGCAGACATTTATCAATTGTCAGTACGTTTATCAATTGTCAGTACGTTTATGCCAAATTAACCTAATTTCCTGTGTACGGACGAAACTGGAATCATACTTTGTTGCACCACAATCCAACCATGAATTCTAATTAATACTGCATACTACTCTACCCATGATTGCATGGTTGGCGTAAGCAACCGAAATCAATTTTTGCATTTTTATGCACAAAAACAAACATCATTGATAAAGATTCAAAATCGGAATTGTTTCTTTGAAGAAAAGTTGACCCAATTAGATAAAAATTATACGCTTTAAATTAATTAAAAAACAACACAGATGTTATTTTGAATAACAGTCACTAATAATAGTTTGCAGAGATAGTGCTGGCGGTTATGTCAACTATGCTACCAAAGTCAATGTAGCCAGCCAATTACGTAACCTACACTGATATGGACAAGCCACACGCGATTTCACCATGCAATATGGTCAAAGTACTCCCCCTCCCTTCCGCTGCCATGCATGCATATCCAGATGCATCCTTTCAGCCATAATCGGGAAGTGCTATCAAAGTGTCCCATCGAGCGCATTAATCTTGTCGAAGATTAAGGAAAATTAGATCATAGCTCTAAGGTTACCTACCGGGAAAGGCACAATGCGCGAAATAGCGCTGAACATAATTAACCATCTCGATACGGCTTTGATCTGATACAACAAAATGACGCTCTTCCGCTGCTAATTAGATGTATAGTAATTAACAATAGCTTGGTTCAATTAATGGTATCAGTTAAACGATTGCGGTCGGCTATACAGATAATGATAAATGTACAACTTTGGGTGTTAATCTGTATCTGAAATATCTGATACTTTTGTTTGTTTTAGAAAACACTCACCGCTTTCAATTTTTTTAAGAATGGTCCTTCCTTGACCCCGTATTGGGCAAAATCTCTTAGAAGGTCACTTTTCCTTAATTCATTCACTGAACATGGTTGCCGCCACGAACAAAATGAAGGGTGAATCTCTGAATTTACAACTTCCTTTGAAAGAAGTGCGATTTAAACTTGTCACTAAACGTGGAAAAAATGGAAAAAAGGACGTTTCTCTGGAATGCGCACTTTCCTCCAAAGGCGAAATGGTTAATGTTGTTAATTTTATCAAAATGAGCAATCAGTTCGATGCTCTAGACAAATTTTCCGGATGCTTCCCGAACATCAAATCAAAACAGCCGCTAGTCCATGCTCTTCGATTCAAGTGAGAAAACAAAAGGTGCCGCCAATTGTGGTCAGTTGTTCTGAATTTGGACGATTTAGGCAGGAGATCTTGAATTCCATTAGGAGAATCAAGTTTTCTTTTCAAATCGCAATGAAAGGAGACTGCCGCATGTATCATGAACTTATACAGAGATGAAAGAATATTATTTAGTTCAGTTTAACAAAAGTGATTTGAAAAATTTTGAATCCTAAGAAAATACAAAACTGATGTTTGGCTGATGTTTTCCGTGTGACTTGGGACATTTCCAGAAACCTGGAGGAACCCCACTCAGTGCCATAAGTGCCAAACGTGGGGTCTTGGTACAAAACATTGCCATATGGAAGCTAAATGCATGATTTGCGCAGGTTTTTCTCACGCTAAGGACGTCTGTCCTGTGAAGGAATTCACCAAAAAGTTTGTACGCGCAAATTACGGAGGCAATCATAAATCTAATTTGAGTCGATTGGTAACAACGGTGACATCCTTGAAGCCGGCGAGGATACCAAAGACAGTGGAAACTCTGTCACAATCGAGCGTACGAGATTCTTTCCGATCTTCGAGAGGAATGCTGATAAACTAGGATATCAGTAGAAGTAGAGCTTGTTTCCCTGGATAACAAGGCGTGCAGTAGATACGGCATCTGTGACCCATATGGTCAACAAGGTGACCATTCGAGAAAGTTCAACTAGTCAGTAAGCCGACTGACAGTGAGGAATCCCGGTCGATGTACCCCATGAGCTACTACTCGCCAAGAACTGTGTCACCCCGCATGGATGAGATACAGAAACTCATCCATCTACGCGACCAAGTCACCCGCAAGGTCACGTACATCATCCGTAACCTGGAGAAGGCAAAGGATGACCAATCCAAGATGAGATTATCCCTGCTACGCGCGTATGAGAAGATTCCGGGTATGTACTATCGAGAGTACACCAGTCTTCATCGGGAGATCCTGAAATGGGTTCCAACGACGGAGTACAAAGAGCATGATGAGCAGCATCTAAGGTTCGACACCGAAGCGCTGTTGAGGATCGAGCAGCTATCCGCGAGTTTGGCTTGTAAGTTGGTAATAGATGAGAGTGAACGCCTAGTTTTGGAAAGCTTCCAAAATAGACAGCGGTCAGAGTACGGCCTCTGACACGACTAACGTGAAAACGCCAAATCACGTTGCGACGACCGAAAATCAAATGGAGTCCAAGCACTGTCATCAGTCCAGCAGGAAGCAACTGTACCGCACTGGAATTCCTAGCAAGCCGCCAGCCGAATCGCGAGAGAGACTGCTGTCAGAGTCCACTCAGAGAGAGCTCTCTGATACACCAAGAGCAAGGACGCCGTACATTGCAGCGAAACCTGAGATCCTGTCGGAGTAAAATCCGCAGCAACTCGTAAAGCTGTCCAGCGTGCGCACGTTCATCGAGTCTACAGCAAGCGAAGATCGTTTTTTGGGTATTATCCGGAATTGTGACAAGGCGAACTCTGCTCAGAGAGGGTGCTCCAACCAGTGTTGTAAGCAATCACGGTAGTCGATACGTTTTCGCTGATATTCGGCAGCGCTTCCCTTAAACATTCACAACACGAGTGATCAAACGAATGTCGAAAAGAAAAATGTCAATTGAATTCCACTAACCACGATAGCTTCGCTAGGAAGCGTTATGGTTTTATTTGTTTATGTTCTGCTTTCACTGTATTTGTGTTACATTCGACATAACAGACAAGATCAAACTATACATGTTGTTTATGATCTGATATCTGAATTATTTGCAAAACTTATGATTTATGCAAATTTCGTCGTATCAAACGGCATTAAATTGACACTTTTTCGTGTTTGTCGACGTTCATTCTACCGCTCGTGCTGTGACTGCTGACCATGGCAACGAAACGAACGTCGCGCAAAGTGTCGAATGTTAACAGCACTGGCTCCAACACGTCTTGCGCAGATGTGCTGAGTAAATCAGTGGCACCTGCTCGAGTAGCCAAGTCCCATGCTAGTGAAGTATCCCGACTTCCAATGGCATCCCGGATTCATCGTCTGACAGTGCCCACCACCAAAGAGGTCTCTAAGTCATGCGAGACCGAATCACTCGAAGACATCCCAAACAACATCGAACCGAAGAAAGTTCAAGAGGAGAAAGTATTCTCCGATTCGCCCAGAGTAGAGTCACCGAGCAGTATTGCGACGTCGAAAATGTCTGTAATCAGGGAACATCTGCGAAGTGATTGCCTTCAACACCGTCAGGAACTGACTCGAGAGAGAACGTCCGAACAGCCAGGTGTGGATTCATCGATTGGTGGAATGACGTGTGCCGACCAAGTGGGACCCGCTACCGAGAAGCAGTCCGCACATTGATGGCTGCAACCACACGGAGAACAAAATATAGTGTTCGTAATCATTTGTCCGGTCGAATTAACTATATATTTAGGTTGTTTTAGAGATAACAATAAATATTGTTGATTGCACAATATATTGTTCAAAATAACTATACCGTATAGTTGTTAGCAATTATATATTTTATTGGATTTACAACATCAAACGTCAAAATTAAACTATATTTTAGTTGACTCAAAGCAAATATAGTTGAGTATACAATATTTTGCAATGTTTTCGCGGCAGTTTGCTCTGCTTTATCAACATATCCAAAAAGATTCATAGCTGCTTTATCGACTTAAAAAAAAACGAATGGAAAAACCAAAACAAAGTGCAAAACCTAGACTTGATACATGGTCTCCTGCGTGAGTGCCGGTTATCTTGTCACCTACACTATTTCTCTCAAATTAGAAGTGAGTAGATTTATGTGCATGACTTGAAGTCAAAAGATGTAAATGTTTTCGGATATTGGTAATTAGTAGGATTGTGATTGAAATAAGCACAAGTGGAAAGCAGAATCAATGAAGTGTGTCCATTTAATTTGACGGTAAACTTGGTGTTGAAGTGAATAGTTTTTCTTTCGAAACAACTATTTGTGCGTAAGTAAAAGTAATCAATGGAATATTAATCTCAACATACATAAATTCTTCTCCGTGCATGGTGAATGAAGAGTCCACTTTGATTTAAGAGACCCAATCAGTACGAAATGGAGCCAATGTACCGTTTTGACTCATATTCCAAATACTTAAGGCCAACAGGGACTTCAAATGCATCTGATTGGCATAAATTAGCTTGTTTTTAATTATGAATCGTGGTTTACGGCTAACCAGCCGAGTGGAAGTTTAACAACTTGAGGTGCAAGAAAGAGGTGCACTTTGCGAAAAAGGACCACGTGATTATTGAGCTGAAATAGAATTCAGGTTAACTTCTGCGTTCATGAGTCCTCTCATGGCGTAGTGGTTAACGCGCCCCAACTAGAGATCGGGGAGTCGTGAGTTCGATTCTCACTGAGAAGACGTGTAACTTTTTCGCAAATCTTCACATCAATTTGTCCATCTAATCCAATTGCAAATTATATGTAATGTTTAGCTTTTCGGTAGTTGATAAATTAGCTGATATTTGTGTAAGTTTTAATTTCTTCGCAAAGTCTAACTGTTAGCTGTTGGGTGTACCAATAATAATGTTAATTTTATTAGTTTCAGTATTGTTTTCACTTAAAAGTATGGAACAACATTTTGATTCAAATGCCTAACACTGTGTTCATTCTGTCTCATATTCCGAACACCTTGATTCAAATTCTGAACAGCACGAAGAAATCGTATTCATATGAATAATTTGGCAAACAAATTAATCTGAGCTTGTTCTACTGGTCTCAAACTAGAGAATCATCACTACTCCTGCGGTATAAATTATATTGGAGACGTTAAAATTGAATTGCAATTGACTGCCATTTCCTTGTTATTTGGTAACATATTTCAGTGAAACATTTCAGCCAAATCACCATATAAAAACCGAGTGTTCGGAATATGAGTCTGTTCAGAATTTGAGAAAAAACGGTATCCTTATGTGGTTATGAACGAGTCTCCTGATGCCAAGGATGTATCAGAGTCTGTTCAGGAGGAACTTTTTGTTCAATCCTGTTCGACCCAACTACTTCCCGAGGAGAGATCTGCTGTACAACTGGACTGCGACCATGAAGAGTGTACCCGAGGAGGAAAGAATAACTCGCCAATAACTTATGCATACCATATTTTGGTATCATACCACAGATAGGTATTGTTCAGTTATCAATACCTCATTTTAATATTATAATGGTATTTGAAAAACATGTTTAAAACAATTAAAAATACTTCATTTTGGTATTCGACAGCTATTGAGGTCTGCTGGAGGTATTGAACTAGTATTGAAAAATTTCACTTTTATATGAAAATCCATCAAGTATTATTTAGGTATTACAATACCTGATCTAGTTATCAGCTTGGTATTTGTAGAACATGCAGAAGGTATTATTTGAGGTATTTTACCTCTTATGCAGGGCTCATTCATACCTCATTGAGGTTGTGAGTATTGGAAATTATCTGGTATGGAATACCTCAATTTGGTATTCAGTAGTTATTTTCTTCTGCTCGGGTAACCTGGCATCCCGTGGAAATCTGCCAGATAGCACTGTGGCTAATCAAGTGAAGCCCATTACAGAAAAGCACTCTAGGCTGTCGTATGTAAAGCCACGGTGTGTTACGACAGCTACCTACCTAATGAAGCTCCTACAGGAGGAGCCTTCAGAGCAACCAGCAAATGTGAAGACATCACTAAGTCAGCTGATGTTCTTCACTCATCCTGGGTTCGATGTAGAGGCCGGTACTTGTCAAACCGAAAAGAAGAGTCCTACTTTGAAAAAAAAAAGTGGATTTGGATGCTGACATTTCCAAACCTGTCGCTTTTTTGAAAAGGAATTGCGTTGTGGATGAGGCACCGAGTCACCATCAACCAAGGACAGCCAAACCACCACCTGTGACTAATGCGAGCCATCCGAGATCTGCAGAGCACACTAGCTAGATTGTTCAGCTGGCTAGTGCAGATTAACCAACGAAAGGGATGACTCAATCTGTGTCTCCCTAAACCGGTCAAGTAGTGGAGCATCCTGCCGTTTGGACTGAGGCTGCTAAACAACGATACGACTTCTTCCAAGCAGATGAGTCCAACTGACGAGAAGGACACCAACACAGGAATCCCGACATCGATAAGCGATTGTCATGGTACTATAGGCCTCGATCGATCAGCGTCAGTATGCGCTCACCAAGAAAGGAACGACCAGAGACACTAACGGACACATAGCAACGTACCATCCAGCGTCGATTGCCGAGAAATTTTGGAATAAAATCCAGCTACATTTCATCGAGCAGAGGACGTCCTACAACATGCATCCAATGGATCAGTTGTGTTATGGTGCGCAGCCACAGTGAGCCGTGGTGATTCTTACATCAACTGGAAAATGGACAATCCTGGTGTGTAGCTCACAAATCCATGCGGAGATCTCCTACTGCACAATGGAGAATCGTCCATCGTCGGAATCAACCCTGTACTTCTTTCCATCCTTCAAACGACGAAGGAAGAAAGACTCTGCTACTACTAATTGGAACCCAGAGAAGACAACTGACATCAGTATGCCAGTGATTTGATACTTGCCAACCCGGGGGGAGTTTGTTCGCACCATAATTGACCGCTCCAGTGGAAAAATTGCCCCATTATATCATAAGATACTCTTATGAAGGATCATAGATATCAATTATGGACCACTACATGACCATTATGTATTTAGAGAATCGCTCTTTGAATTGAGGAAAATAAAGATATTCATAAGATCTCTAATGATAACGACAAGAATTTCTTGTGAATATCGGACTTTTGTATTTCATAAGAATCTTATGAAAGAGAGAAAACCAGTCAAGAAATCAATTCACAAGCGTTCTTTTATGAAATTCGTACGCAATTTCTGGCTCAGTGTAGGACAGCGTGAGGGGCAAGGCACCCAGTTTCCCGACATTTCTGGATTGTTCGAAGTTGGAACATGTCCAGAATGTTCTAGTTTCCCTCCGGCACAATCTATAAGGCAAGAGGAAGCGTCGCTTCGGTGAACAGTATAGTTTGACCCGGTGTTCCTCATTTGGAGCCAATATTATACAATATTCTTACATTTGACTTACCTGAGTTAACTCAATGATGTCGAAAATCATTGTTTGCGGATGACGAAGCCTGCGTGTCATTTGTAGTAGATTGCAAAAAAAAAGTTTGGATATTTTTTCTTCATACTTGCAAAAATGGAAGATTTCGCCTAATGCTTCCAAAACTCAACTAATAATATTCCCACATAAACCAAAAGCTTTTCATTTGAAACCTTCAAGAAGACAATTTGTCACAATGAGAGGGGTGCTAGATAAGAATTTAACTTTCAAAAATCACATTGAAGGCATTCAAGCCAAATTTAACAAATATGTAAAATGTCTCTACCCATTATTAATAGATAATCAAAACTTTGTTTTAAGAACAAGCTTTCGATATTAAAACAAATTTTCAGGCCAGTCATGTTGTATACTGTTCCAATATGGACTAGCTGTTGTTATACTAGGAAAAAAGCTCTGCAGAGGATTCAAAATAAAGTTTTGGAAATGATCCTGAAGCTCCCTCATAATGAGGTACATACAATATCCAATATTGAAATGTTGGAATAAATGTCGAATAAAATTATTAATAATTTTAGACAAAAATCGTTGCAATCTTCTATTGCCACCATAAATGCGTTATATATCTAGGTTATAATCATAACTATTACCAAGATTGTTACTATTTTTTCTTCGACGATTCTATTCGTATTATCTATTCAAATTGCCAGGTATGCTCCGATAGCCAGCAATTAGCGTCCCTTTGAAATGGTAATGTTAAGTAACACTATCATAAACAATCAACCGGAGACAGCCCTCGTCAACATGGGCAATAGATTGTAATCAATAGCAGCCAAATAGGAGCTATCATCGACGGCCTTACAGCATCGTGTATGTAGGTATGTGAAGCTGTGTGTAATTTGTAAGTTGCAAGCCAATTACCAATATACACATTACAGATTCGAATCACTGATCATCAAGGAGGCAGTATGATGGATATTGAGGTTTGCTGGACGGACGTTAGGCAAAGCCAGAAGACGGAAGTTACTACATCATCCCCATCCTCTGTCTCTGTCACCACACCGCCGCCCACTCACTTGTCAGCTTCAATCTGATACTGTCTGTGATATACGGCCAATCCAACAGGACTCAAGCATCGACGGTCAACCTCGTCGGTACAATTCTAATTGCATTCCCCGAGGACATCAAAGCAGATTAAATAAATTAAGATTTCACTTCACTGGTCGGTTGGCTAATGGATGTCCATTATCCACATCGAATGTGGGTCGATAACTACGGAGCGGATTCTTGAAAATCTTGATTGCATTATGCATAATCTATCTCATCATGGGGTTGAAGTAAAAGAACCAGGAAATATTTGCATGGTTTGCTCCCGGACATTGGAAATGGATTTAATTTCGATAAAATATAACGAGTTATTGATCTTTGTACTGGAACTTCTTTTGTAAATGTCTTTCCTGATTTTCCTAAACTTATGGATAAAATTGCTTCGTTCAGGATATAACAAATTTTGTTTCATTTTTGTTAGAAGCACTCTGAGTTAATGGAGGAAATTATAACATAATTTAAACAAAATCAATTATAATAACAAAGGCTGTTTCAATTCAAACATAATTATTATACAATTTGTTTTAAAAATATAAGATTAAATGCTTATAACAAATTTTGTTAAAATTCATTTAGGCAAAATAACAAAATGAGTTGTATTTTTGTTTGAATTGATATATAATTTCTGTTTAAATTATAACAATTTTTGTTATTATTTAGTTTAGCGTAGAGAAAATTTTGTTTTAATTTTTGTTATTTTAACTACCGTAAAATGGGGTGAAGTTGATCACTTTTGAGCGATTCTGTTCTATAATTCCTAGTAGGATGCATGTATTCTCATCCAAATATTTTTAAAACCTGTACTGGTTGGATGTTTATCGAATTATAGAAACGAAATTATTACGAATTGTTATCATAATAACAAAAATATTTTTTAGAAATCAAAAAGTGGAATTTTTGATTCCGGGGTGAAGTTGATCAATTACTGTGACATGTTTCCTAAAATAAAGAGACATGCTAATTACTAAATTTGGGATCAGTGATCCCGAATCAAGTCTCAAAAATCTTACAAGTTGTTGATAAATCGGTCAATTTTAGAATTGAATGTTGTGAAATCCAGAATTCACCAAATAAAACGCCTAAAGGTATGCAATTTTCTTTGAAATTGGCGACTCGCTCACAAAAAGAACATTTTTATCTCTGAAAATGATTTTTTATCCTCAATGCAAATATAAAACTGGGTTCACAGAACATATATGGAATGTACAAAACAGTTTATTTAAATGATGTCTTAATATAGCCTTGGCAATAGACGAATGTTTGGGGTAGAACCCTTTAACAGTTCATCGAACATTTCCTTAAAAATCTGTTTTTCCATGGCATAACTATATTGAACGACGAACCGAATTCAGAAACATCAAGAGCAGATATCAGGTTATACGATATGACTCAACTTGTGATAATTGAAAACGGATAATAGCTCTCTTGGCACTTCATACATGTGGGTACAGGAGTGATCAACTTCTCCCCACTGATCAACTACACCCCGAATTACGGTACTAACCAGCCAAATTTATAAAATATTGTGTTAGAAAAAGCGCGCTTATTGACTAAAAAAATCTGTTACAACTCTGTTGTAATCGACTGTTTGGAATTCCACAAATTATTCTGAAATTTCCTCTCAGGTTTCTCGAGGAAAAGCTTCAGTCTTTAAGTGGTTGAAACAGGGATTTTCAATGAACACAGCCCATAAATTCTTTGAACAATTCCTATGCTTCAAGAAGTCCTAGAGCACTATAAAAATGCCACCCCCAGTAATTTTAACAGGAATTACTTCGAAAATTCCCCCAGGGGCTAGCCCTTTATTTCCCCAGAGCTTTTTTCACTAATTATATCTTCAATTTCTCTTTTTTTCTACTTTTACAGCTCTCAAAAGATTATTTACAGATCTAAAGAAACTGTTCATGATTTTTTTTAATAACAAAAAAGCTAGGAATAACGCTGTAGAAGTTCCTACACTGATTTTTATAGTTATTCTTTCTAGAGTTTGTTTGCAATATTATTTTCAGAATAGCTCAATTTGCAGATATGCAGTCAGTCATGTAAGCTGAGTAGAATTCCTGCTGTAATTAATCCATTCACATCAGCTTCATTCAATTTTCCTTTTGAATCATCGCATTTGCAATCAAGATGGAATATTGTGGTTATGGATGATATCGATGATATCCTTTCCCCTATCAAAGTCAATGAGTCAACGAAAGATTTTATGAATAAACTTGCCTTTCTCACTTACGATATCTTGAGGCTAACTACACGCTTGCATATCGCCATGTCTGAGCACTTCACATTTAGTGCCGTCACATGCAGATGCAAGCCACATAAATAATTTATTAGAATCATGGTTGAGAGAGCTTTTGTGCTGGGAAAAACTGCACCATCTCCCACGAAGAATCGCCACCATGTTGAGATGTATCTGAAGCTCCGGGGAAGAGCACATATACTTTTGCCAATGTTGAGTGTGATGAAGGCAGAGAATGTGTTTATCCGAATGGTTCCACTTCACATAGCACTGACACAACAATGGAAAGTGCATATATTCTGCATTGCTTCGTCAGTACACTGAAAAACAAATGGATTCAAATTTGAGTACCATTCTATCAACTTTTATAATTTTTATTTCCTCGTTGGTAATCAATTTTGCTTCAACCTAATCTTAATCTCCAAGTTGGACGAAATTACCTCACTTTTGGATACTTTCATTTCACTGTGTAAAGTGCCCGACAATGGGACCGGGATAAGAACCAAGAATCATATCAGACCAAAATCATTGGTGTAGGAAACAACTTGATACTTCGATACATCGGAAGGGAATTTGCGGAGAATGCTGTTTCACTATTTTGTTGCGGATTGAAACTCATCATAGCATTGCATTTATTATCACTCACGATCCGATTCCGGCGAGCATCGGCAATCGATATGCCCGATGGCAAAATTGTAGCAATAACTCTACAACTTTGTTGTATGATATATGGATGGATATCTATGATGCCGAAATGCAAATTGAATCCTGCGAGGGTTGTGTCGAATTAATGTATAATGATTTCCGATAAGAGATGAGAATTTGTATTTGGTTAACTTTACAGATGGAAGTCCGAGGTCTGCAAATCGGAGGCAAAATATGACTGAAAACGATATGAGGAAGGATAAAGTAAAGTAAGTATTTATGTTTCATAGAATTTATTATTTAACTGCTATAGACTACAAATTCTGTGAAAAATCAATTAGATACGAATACCCTCAACTGCTTCATATCAATTCCTTCATGTGTTTCTCGAGAAACATTTTCTTGAAAAATCTGCAATTGAAATTATTTGGTTTGTTACATTTAGTTCGAATGCCATCAACATTCATTGAAAAATCAACAAGCTTATGGTGAAAATGAATCGAAGCCAAACTTCAAATTTTCAAGAGCACAAATCTGGCTCTTGAAAAATCTGCAATTGAAATTATTTGGTTTGTTACATTTAGTTCGAATGCCATCAACATTCATTGAAAAATCAACAAGCTTATGGTGAAAATGAATCGAAGCCAAACTTCAAATTTTCAAGAGCACAAATCTGAAGAACTGAACACCTGTTTGAGCAGAAAATTTAATCGATTGGTCACCACCAGCTAGTGACCAATCGATTAAGTTTTTAACTTAAACGGATATCTGGTTTTTCAGATTTGTGCTTTGGAAAATTTGAGGTTTGGCTTCGATTCATCTTCACCTTATATATCTATGGGTTGCTAAGTTAACCTTAGGTTCTTCCTCAGACCCTTGAAACGGGAGAATTCCAAAGGCTTAGCAAATATGTCGGCTAGCTGATCTTGAGTCTTGGTTGGTTCTATTTTCATGGTTCCAGAAGCCACATGGTCACGAACAAATATCAATGTGTTTTGTGCGTTTCGTCTCCAAATTCTTTGCCATGCAAATGCAGCCCCTGTTGTTTTCATAGATAGTAGACGGTATGCTCGCTTCATGCAAGTCTTCCAAAATCACTTAGAGCCAAATCGCTTCGGTAGCAGCCATGCTCAGTGCAACGTACTCCGCCTCGATAGATGATGTTGCCACGGTTGACTGCGTCTAGCTGCACCAGGATACGGAACAGTCAAACATCTTGAAGAGGTAACCACTCACCGACTTCCGGTCGCTCGCGTCAGACGCCCAATCCGCGTAATCTACCAATGGTGAGCTGATTCGTCTCGTCGGAATAATAGTGTCGCTCCTCTGGTTCCCTTGATATACCGGACCACATGCTTCAGGGCTTGCCAATGTTGATCAGTCGGGTTTTGCTGGAAACGGCCCAAGTATCTAATTGGAAAACAAATATCTGGTCGGCATCTGGATCAAAGAGAGCTTCCGACCCGCAACCAACAGATCGTCCACATAGAGTATCAGGATCACTTCATCAGCGGGAGTTAGCTCTGTATAGAGGCAATAATCGTGCTTCGATCTGGAAAAGCCCATCTTCAAAAGTTCTTCATTGATACGCTCGTTCCAGCATCGAGGAGATTGTTCGTGTCCATAGAGCGACTTGATCAAACGACAGGCCTGACCAGGTTTTGCTTGCACACCAGCCGGAACTCTTTCAGACGGCCGTGCAGGAAAGCAGGTCGCACATCCATTTGATGGAAGTAGAACTTATGATGAACTCCGATCGCCAACACAACCCAAATCGTGGCTAATCTTGCCACTGGTGCGTAGGTTTCTTCGAAGTCTCGTCCTTGCTTTTGAAGATATGCCACTAAACGCGCCTTGTGCCGAACAGGTCTGCCGTTCTCGTCCTCCTTCAGTTTGAACACCCACTTGGATTGAAGGGGTTTCACGCCGTCATGACATGTCGTCAATCGGCACACGTTGTTCGCTTCGAGGGAGTCCAGTTCACTCCTCACCGCTCGAAGCCAATGATCGCTATCATATCGTCCGGTGATCTCATGGTACGTATGAGGGATATCTGAATGAAGAGAAACGCCAGAAATTGCTCTGTAACCAACAAAATAATCAAACAACTTACCAGGGAGCGTGCGCCTTACTGGCATTTGTCTTAAGGGCTCGCAGTGTTCTGGAAGCGAAGGGAGCACTACTGGTGTTGAGCAATCGTTTTGGGTGTCTTCGTTACAATCTGACCACTGGTCTTCTGCTTCTTTCAAGTAGTCGTGAGCAAGTTCTACCTCATCCAGTTGAACATTCTCGTCGTTGCGCCGTTGAACCATCGGGGCATGCGATGTTTCATCTAGTTTGGTAGCAAAGGGGAATCGTGTTTTGTCAAATTTGACATCACGGCTACGATGATTTTTCTATTTTTTTGTCTCAGAGTCGGCAGCCATTCGGTGCATATCTCATCAGGATTTCTTCCTTGCTTTTCGGATTCAGCTTCTTTCTTGATTGATTTGGTATCCATGCAAAGGCCTTTCAGCCGAAAATACGTACCTTCTCCAAATTCAGCTTCGTGCCGAATAAAAATTCCGCTGGCGTCAGGTTACAAAGAATACTCATCGTCGGACTACGATATAGAAGGTACACGCCGGTGCGGTGTAGGCTGCCTCGGACCACATGTTCTTCGGAACCTGGGAATCCCGAAGCATTGCACACACCTATTTTCAACGAGAGACTTGCCGTCCTTGGCAACTTGAATATTGATGGGCTTGGACAATCTTGATAATGACGAAAACATTTCGGTCTCATTCACTAAATGATCGCTTGATCAGGAGTCTAGCTTGAAAATGAGCTTCTTGCTTCGATGTTGGTGCGATTCTTCACGGTTGACCATATAGCTTACCGTTATGCTCAGCAACATTAGCCTCACCGCTGCCGTTATAACGGCAATCGTTCTTAATGTGCCCCTTCCGACCGCATTTGTGACACTTGCCACTGAAGGATTTCTGTATCGTTTTACCTTTCTGTCCAGTGAATGCTGTCGACTTTTGCGTCGTATCCTGCTGCTGGTCCCGCTGCTTCACCTCTTCTGCCAAAAGTCGTTGCTTCATCGTATCAAGGGTTCAATCGTCATCGCCTAAGTTCTCGAGCGCCGTAATCAACGGATCATAAGACTCGGGAAGGGTGCAAACAATGTCACGGTTAGGTCAGCTTCTGCCAGTTCCGCGCCCGCTAATTTTAGTTGCCGGATCAGGTCCTCAAAAACTACCAGGTGACTGCGCATGGAATCCCATCCTTCATTCTCAACCGTCCCAGCTGCATCTGAACCAAAGTCTGGGTGACGAGTGACTTCTTGGCAAAAGAATTCTTCAAAGCACGCCACATTTGCTTCGCCGTAGTTTTCTCTTGAACAATCTCAAAGCAATCATCGCCCAGGAAACCAATCAAGAGTGGTGGCCGATCAATGAGAGAATGTGCAAATTGAGGATCGTAGGCCGGTTCATCAACTTCAGCATAATAAACGTGGACAGCCCTCACTCCGGAAGCACTGATAATGATAAACACAGTTTTTATGCGCGGCTCAGACGTTAGTACGACAGCTACCAAGCCACGACGTCAAAATCATCCTAGGCGATCTAAGCGCTCAGGTTGGCCAGGAGGAGGAGGAGTTAAGATCGACTATTGGAAAGTTCAGCACTCACCAACTGCCGAACGAAAACTGCTTACGAATAATTGATTTCTCAGCCTCCAAGAATATAGCCATTCGTAGCACAGCCTTCCATACCGATACACCTGGAGATCACCACAGCAGACAGAATCACAAAACAACCACGTTCCGATTGATGGACGGCAGTTCTCCGACATTATCGACGTCAGGACCTATCTTGGCGCTAACATCAACTCTGACCATTATTTGATGATTGTTAAACTGCACCCAAAACTATCCGCCGTAAACAACGTACGGTACTGACGGCCGACCCGGTATGACCTAGATCGGCTTAAGCAACCGGATGTTGCAACTGCATACACGCAGCACAGCACCTCGAGGCTGCATTACCGGAAGAGGGTGAGCTGGATGAAGCCCCTCTTCAGGACTGCTAGAGAACAGTGAGAGCAGCTGTCAACTATGCAGCTGAAAGCAACGTCGGGTACGTGGGACAGAGTCGACGGAGCGATTGGTTCAACGAGGAATGTAGGCAGATTCTTAAGGAGAAGGATGCATCGCGGGCGGTCATGCTGCAGCAAGGGACCCGGCAGAATATTGAGCGATATAGACGCATTCTCTTTTGTAATAAAAATCAACGCCTGGAGGAGACGGAGTGCGAGGAGATTAAACAGCTGTGCCGGTCTCAAGAAACACGTAAGTTCTATCAGAAGCTTAATGCATCCCGCCACGGCTTCGTGCCGCGAGTCGAGATATGCATGTATAAGGATTAGACAGTTTCACAAAAATAAAAATTTCTGGGATTCAACCAGTCACCCCTAAGTCCTAGTTGCAATACTAAAACAAACTACCAGACAAATTTTCATCCAATTTGGAGAAGATTAGGAGGTGCCTCAAGTCGAATTTGTGTTTTTTGGCTATTTGTTACATTCAAAAAATTCTAACAAGAATTTGGAAAAATGAAAATCAGAATGAATACCACTAGTTGAACGTATTATTAGTACTTTACAACTTCTGAGAACACTGTATGCCGATAAGAGATGGTTTTGACCTCATAAAATTGATTTCTGTTCATTAAAGTACCTGTAAAACATACATTTCTCTACAGTTTTTGTTCTACGAGATTCTTAACCACATGCCTAATCGTAAAAGTTCAATCGTAGTATCATTCCTTTGTCATTTCTGAACATTATTGTAGTACATCATTTTTGTCTCCGAATTACAGATAAATTGTAAAAAATCGTCGGAAATACGACATTCCTCATTCCCCTGCATTTAGAGCTGCTGCTAAATGGCGCAATTGCTGACATGTTACAAAATTGAACATAGTAGCTTTGCTTTTTCAATGATGGATGATGATTGAAGAAAACATCTAGCAAATGTCATCAACGCAGTCGTGTTTCAAACAACATTCTCATTTGATGCCAAGCAATTTCATATGTGATATAGCCCCGAAGTCAAGCTTCTCGACAACCGATCTTGAGGATCAGAGTTTGATTATTTTTTTCGAGTGAAACCAATGTTTATTATATGCAGCATAGAAAAAGGACTAAAGGCGCAAATCACTACTTGAGCATTTCTCTTCATTCACGTAGGAGTGGAAGATTTTTGTGAGTACTATTGATTAAGACTCAGCCACAAGATACACTTTTGAACAATAAATCGTGATAAAATTTGTTGGCCTCAAGTCATTTGGTCCATTGGAAAAAAAGAACACTCTAAATGAACTCGCGTAATCAAACTCTGATCCTCAAGATCAATAGTCGAGAAGCTTGACCTCGGGGCTATATCACATATGTAAATGCTTGGCATCAAATGCGAATGTTGTTTGAAACACGACTGCGTCGATGACGTTTGCTAGATGTTTTCTTCAATCATCATCCATCATTGAAAAAGCAAAGCCGACGATTTTTTACAATTTATCTGTAATTCGGAGACAAAAATGATGTACTACAATAATGTTCAGAAATGACAAAGGAATGATACTACGATTGAACTTTTACGATTAGGCATGTGGTTAAGAATCTCGTAGAACAAAAACTGTAGAGAAATGTATGTTTTACAGGTACTTTAATGAACAGAAATCAATTTTATGAGGTCAAAACCATCTCTTATCGGCATACAGTGTTCTCAGAAGTTGTAAAGTACTAATAATACGTTCAACTAGTGGTATTCATTCTGATTTTCATTTTTCCAAATTCTTGTTAGAATTTTTTGAATGTAACAAATAGCCAAAAAACACAAATTCGACTTGAGGCACCTCCTAATCTTCTCCAAATTGGATGAAAATTTGTCTGGTAGTTTGTTTTAGTATTGCAACTAGGACTTAGGGGTGACTGGTTGAATCCCAGAAATTTTTATTTTTGTGAAACTGTCTAATAAGGATGGGAGCATCTTGACGGACGAGCGTGAGGTAATCGAAAGGTGGAAGCAGTACTACGAAGAACATCTGAATGGCACTGAGAGTACAGGCAATGAAGGTCGAGACGACTGAGGAAATGCCTTCGTCAGTACTGTGGACGGTAGAAACCAATCAACCCTTACTTTGAGGGAGGTTGAAGATGCCATTCACCAGCTCAAGAACAATGAAGCTGCTGGTAAGGATGGTATCGGAGCTGAACTCATAAAGATTGGCCCGGAGAGGCTGATAATTTGTCTGCAAAGGCACTGATAGGCTGATAGGCACAATCTAGGACGCAGAAAAGCTACCGGAGAAGTGGAAGGAAGGGATAATATGCCGCATCTAGGCGAAAAGTTAGATTATGAGAACATTCGAGCAATCACCATTCTAAATACGGCTTACAAAGTTTTATCCCAGATCATTTTCCGTCGTTTGTCACCAGTTGTAAACGAGTTCGTGGGAAGTTATCAAGCCGGCTTTGTTGACGGCCGATCGACAACGGACCAGTACGGCAAATCCTCCTCAAGTGTCGTGAATACCAGGTCACAACGCATTACACCTTTTCATCGATTTCAAGGCGGTATACGGTACTATTGACTGCGTAGAGCTATGGAAAATCATGGACGAGAACAGCTTTCCCGGAAAGCTCACGAGACTAATAAGAGCGACGATGGAAGGTGTGCAAAATTGTGTGAAGGTTTCAGGCGAACACTCCAGTTCGTTTGGATCCCGCCGGGACTACGACAAGGTGATGGACTTTCGTCCTGCAAGCATTTGGAGTCTTCGAACGTCGGGTGCTTAGGACGATCTTTGGTGTTGTGCAGGAAAACGGTGTGTGGCGGCGAAGGATGAATCACGAGCTCGCCCAACTCTACGGCGAACCCAGTATCCAGAAGGTGGCCAAAGCTGGAAGGATACGATGGGCAGGGCATGTTGCAAGAATGCCGGACAGAAACCCTGCAAAGATGGTGTTCGCTTCGGATCCGGTTGGTACAAGAAGGCGTGGAGCGCAGCGAGCTAGGTGGGCGGATCAAGTGCGTATCGATTTGGCGAGCGTGGGGCAGAACCGAGTATTGTGACGTGAAATGGTTGATTCAGTGTTATCTGTTTAGATGTAAACTAAATAAATTAATGCCCATTTCCTGACGGTTTTGCCAATACCGGGTTTCGAGACAAAAAAAAAGTAGCTTATCCCCAGAAATCCCAGAATCTTGGGAATTATCATATGTTCAATAAAACAAGTATTTTTAAAACGAAGTAAAGTTTAAACAGTATAATATTTTTGTGATTAAGTGTTATATAATATTCCAATGCTACTCCTGATTACCTATAAGAACGCATAAAATTTTTCTAAGAATGTTCGAAATAAATTCTTGTTTGACGATTACTTTTCTCATCAGATTTAAACAATTTGTTTAAATCACGGAATCCTGATAGCAAGTGCAGGGCAGTGATAGTCATAAACATTGCTTCAATTTTGAGTGAGAAAACTAGTTTTAAAATATATAGATCGACGATAGTTCTTCTTCTTCTTCTTTTTGGCTTTAACGAGCTCGGTCGGACGTAGTCTGCTTCTAAGTTTAGCGTTCTTATGAGCACTTCCACTATTATTATCCCCTCTACCGGCAGCTTCATTTTTTACCGTCATCAAAATATTCAAATCGCGATGACTTTTTAGTTTCTCGATATTTTTGCACCATTTTTTCACAAGTTCTCAAAATACTCTTCTAGTTGTAAAATCTATGTCAAAATTGAACATTAAGCATCTAGATTCGGAGATATTCCAAAATTCCTTGGGGCCCGACGCGTTAAACATAACCTACGTTAATTTCTCAGGCTACAGAATTTTAATCGTACTCAGATATTCACTTCTCGGAATGACACTTTAATGCGAGTATGTTGTGAAAAAATGAAGCAATTTGTGTAGCCGTCTTTTATTTATGAGCAATTATGCTTTTGGTACCACGCCGCACAAATAAAGATCTTGAAAACTCTAAACAACCTCGTACCGTAATTTTCAGATTTCTTCAAGAATATTGAACCATTTTCGCATTCGTATATCGTGTGGCAGGTACGATTATACTCTATGCCCAGGGAAGTCAAGGAAAATTCCAGTACGAAAAGATCCTGGACCGACCGGGAATCGAACCCAGACACCTTCAGAATGGCTTTGCTTTGTAGCCGCGGATTCTAACCACTTGGTAAAGGAAGGACACAACGACAGTTATGTTTATCTTAATAGAATTATTTTGTAGTTATTATTTATATTATTCATATTTAGAAAACAGCTGTTGATTCTTTTATCACTACCCTATGTACATTTTAACGATTAAAACATGAAATTCAGTTGTGTTCATCATTCATTTGCCAAGATTTGATTCCTCTTCTTGAATAACATAATATATGCTGTATTCTCGCAATCTGCTTTAAAAAGTGTGACAAAATATGAGTCTCTGATCCTAATTGTTTAGCAGACTCAGTTTTTCCTACTTTCGATTTCCGAATAAACAGCTAACATTTCCGTTATTTCGTTGTACCGTCCATGATTGCTTAATTCTCGTCTATTACGAATATTTATGACGGCAGGAAGCGACGCCCATTCACGTTGCACGTAGGTATTTTTAGCAATTCCAACATCCATTCGAAACAGGTTGAAGCCATAAACGTGTTACGATATGTGATTCTTACTGATAGTTACCATGCGAATACGTGCGGAAAAGAGGAGATTTCTCCACGAAGGAAATGTATCAACAATCAACAACATATATTAAGCTACAATTTACGACCTGAACGGTTGATATACGGGTTAACGTGTGCGAACGTAGGAAATCGATGTGGCATAGGCAAAGTACGGGCTCATGTCCATTCACTTGCGTATGGTTCGCGGAGAAAGAACACATAGGTATATGTAGCTACCAAGTCGGTCAGGAACAAGTTGGGAATATGAAGGTTTCTAATGATGTGATATTGAAAGATTTCGAGTTTGTGGCAGTTTCGTAGACAGAAGAGTGATCCAATAGTCATACAAGTAGGAAAATTTGCATGTTTCAAATGAATGAAAATTTGACTAATTTGAATTTGTATGATATCGGTGATGGTCGATTTCGTGTACTGGGGAAACTTGTCATGGAAGATAAGATAAATGCACAGCTATTCAGTACGACTATGCTCAGAGTCGCAGGTTCGAGTCTTGCCGGTCGCAGATCTTTTGGGGTTGCAAATTTTCTCAACTTTCACAGATTTTCTTACTGATTGTCATTTGAGATACAAAGGAAAATTGGCCAAGAAAGCTCTCAGTTATTATTTGTGAAAGTGCTCTTAAGATGAAAGAATAAGAAGAATGAAATGGTGGAAAACCTTTCAAAAGTAACATGAAAAGAGCGGATTATCAAAAAATGGGGTCACGAGGTTCACAAATAACCCCAATGCCAATCAATTTTCATGAACGAAACGGCAAAGGTCAATGCAGCTGATTTCACACGCCATATTTCCATGGTACACCTCCCCCCATCGACCATGTTGTAAAAGTCATGAAAACAAACAAGCGCTTCGATTTGAGTGAAATTATTAATGAAATTTTATGACCATGCAATGTTTCATTTTTCCTCCCATCCATCATCGCTAATGTTTGGAAAAACGAATCCATGTGGCACATAAATTATTTCGCTCCGTTCCGGGATGTGCCTCCAATATTTTCGCTTTCGTCCACCCGACCATTGGAAGGGCCTTTGAATTGCATGTCGTAGCGGGTAGCCAGATTAGGGATCTGCGGTGAGGAACATTGCTCTGCGTTGGAAGGTGACATTTGGCCCAATCAACGAGTTTTATAATGAAGCGACATATTTTTCCCCCGTTGCTTTTGGGAGCTTGCTTTGAAACAACTCTGCTGAACCTAAGAAAATGAAGTTCTTTGGAACTGATTTACGTAACGATTTGATGTTTGGGAAGATCCCGGAGGGTGGGAAACAAAACCCCGATTTTACTGCAATGTTGCGCCCGATATTTGTTGAATGATTTTCACAGCATAAACATATTGAGTAGACAGGGTTGGTGGTCCAATGGCTACATGTGGCCTAATTCCTGGTATTCCTGCATGAACGACATTTGAAATCGTTGTCGCTGTCGAATCTGCGTTCCATGCACCTTAAACGTCTGGTAGCGGCGATCAACGAGTTTCCCAGTTTGAGCTTCGAGTCATCCATTGGCAAACGGACGATAAAGCGACCTTCCTGTGAACGTGTCAGAGTGGAGTTGAATGCTTCAACCGCCCTTTGTTCGTCCTTGGTGAGTTGCTTGGGATTGTGTAGCTCCTGATCTTCCCAAAACAACCGCAGAGTACGATCGATGTCAACCTCTTGGTGCAGATTGATGATCGAATGATAGGTGTGGATACATTCTTGTTTCGGCAGCCTTGCGACGACCTCTGCGTTCACACCAGTGACCTCCAGTTTGGCGTTGCTACGTCTCAACCCAAGATGCTTTACACACGCCTCCGTTATGAGCAACACCTGCGAGCCGCTGTCCACTAGTCCTCGAACGTTGTGCAATTTGCCATTACTTCCTTCGACTTGTACCACCACCATTGGTATTAGGGTAAATTCACGATTTTCATCCACCGTTTGCGCTGAATTGACGTTCACCGACGCCAATGTTGATTCCAGACCGGATTCCTGGTTAGATTGATCCTGTTCCAGCTTCTTGTCCACCTGTCTTGCTTCCAGTGTGCACAACAAAGTGTGGTGATGTTGCTTGCAAGAACGGCTTAAGGACTTCGACGGGAATTTCTTTGCTGTGTGGGAGGAGCGCAAACAGTTGAAACACAGTTTGGACGTTTGTGCCAACTCTCTGCGCGCCGCGACCTCCATTTCCTTGAACCGATCGCAGTGATAGATCGTGTGATCCTATGAGCGCACGATGGCGGTGATGCGTTGGTATGGAAAGCTTGCACTTTTTCACCACCGTGTGCCTTCGTGTACTCCTTTTTCACGATGTCTCCACTGGGCCGTTTTGTGAACGCTGTGCAGGTCTCGAGTGCATCGCACCGCTTTTGCAGAAAGTCCAAAAATTCAGCGAACGACGGACTGTCGATATCGATAATTTTATTTATCTGTCAACCTACTCCAGCAGTAAGTGGATAAGCCACGGATCCCTCGATTCAAACTCGAGCCTTGAGCTGACGTATAACGTCGTCGGATGTAACCGCCAGCTTCTTGAGGCCGGTCACAGTTGTCGTGGAAGGTTGATCGATGAATTCTTGAACCAGGGCAAACACCGTATAATTCTTCTTGTTGTAATGCGTCACGAGTGTTTCCCAGGCTTCATTATAGTTGGCGTCACTGATGGGAAACGAACTGACCATCTTCTTCGCTTCGCCATCCAAATACGACAGTAAGTACTGCATTTTCAGCGAATCCTGCTGTAGATGGTACTCACGAATAAGTCCCTGAAGGAGTGCCAGTTCTTGCGCTCTCTCTTAAACACTGGAATGTTAAGCTGAGGCAGCTTCACGTTCAGATGGTGGTCCTGATTCGACACCTGTTCGGCAGCGGGTGCTGCCCTGGGTTGGATTTGATTCATGATCATGATCTGCTCTGATTGCATCCCGCAGGTCATTGACCAATTTTCCGATTCAGGCACTGTAGTTGGACAGCCGGTCCTGATTATCTTCCAGGAACGTCGTGTACAATCCTTTGACCTTGAAATACACCTCGTCGAACTGTAGCCGATAGTTGAACACCTATCGGCTCTGAAGTGCCTTGAAGTGCTACCTATCGAGGTCTGAAGTGCCTTGAAGTTGCCAGCAAGTTCTATGATGGACAACTCCCATTTCGCCTTTGCGAACATAACCTCCCTTTTTGCCCACAACTTCTCGAGCTCACTTTTGTCCATAATACCCGGACGCGAAGGACCAAAATGTTACCGGAATGGACCGTAGCGAAAGGGAGGGAGAAACTTGGACCGGGAACTGACCTCCGGGATGACCGTAATACTTCCGCGTATGTATTTTCGGACGATTCCGACGGAGAAGAAATAAAACGCGACCGACTTGTTCCATGTACTGTACTTTTAATAATTCTGTTCGTATGTATACATGAGCTTTGTTCGTGTTAATCATTGGAAAGAAAGAAAGGTGAAAGAGTGGCGGCTCGTCGAGGGTCGACGCGTTGATAATCATGAACAAACGGTATTTGATATTTGTACCGACGTTAGCACCCGAACATATTACCTATCTTTCTTAAAGCGTTACGTAAGGGGCTATCCATTATTATTTACGTAAAATAAATTTTGGGGTATTTCAACCTCCATGGTAAGATACATTGCAAGAAAATCAAAAATAAATTGCATGATGCGTTAGATATCTCAATCCTTGACACCCATAGACCAATACGTAATTCATGGGCGGCCCATAATATGGAGATAGAGTCCAACAATTTCACGTTTGTTCTGCACTGTAACATATTTTTTCTGACTATACAACTGTCTTTTATTTTGTTATATTGTAAATTTCTTTATTTTGTTACAAAATTCATCATATGAATGAAAAAACGTTATTTGAACAGTTAAGTGTCCAAATGTTTTTGCATGTTTTTGTTTTTGTTGCTACACTACCGGTACATATCCCAGCAATTTTTTCAATTCCCCATTTGATTGCTTTTGCAATCTTGAAAAACAGCCGCATAGGTAAACTCTGAAGTGTTCCTTGGCAACATTTCTTGCCAGTATGGTCAGTACGCATCCATATCGTCTAACAAGCCCCTTTTCAATCCCCCTCTGACTTTTCTACTGAAAAAAATGCTTGTTTTCTACAAAACAAATGAGAAATATTCGCACGGGATATTCGCACAAAAATAAATTTGGTTCTATAGGAAGAGTATGTCAAGAAGAATCCATCCTGGTTATGCCTATGGCATTGAAAATATATTTCAAACATATATTAACGTTAGTTCTATTCGCTTACATCACAATAAATACTGGAAAAAATATTTTTATCAAATTTCCACTTAGCTCAATTATATTATTATCGGACAAAATTGCCCCTTTCGGAGCCCCTTCTAGCTACACTACTGGTCCATCACCCAAAAGACTTTAGGGTTTTTCATATTTCGACATGTAGAATCTAACAAAAATAGTCCGGTTGAAAACCCCGTGTAACACCACCGTGACCTTCCCTTGCTAGAATCTTGACGCGATGTGTGGAGATCACAACTTCGTCCTGATTTGACAAGTCGATCAACAAACATAACGTCCCATCCCATCACAGGTATTGGTCCGCTTTTCTGAATCGTTGAAGCAATTAGTTTATTTTTTGTTCGTAATTCGGCCAAACGACCCGTTCGGCCAAACAGCGTTCGGCTAAACGACATTCGACCAAACAATCGGACACCCGTTAAACTTGGTTTTATCATAAGACATTTTTCCCTCTTTTGACTAAATGCTGTTGTTTCAAGAGGAAAATATTTCGCATAATTAGTGGAATTAAGGCTAATAATATGTTCATATAGAATCTTATTCAAAATAACAAAATGGGGTAATGGGTATGACTTTCTCTTCTAAAATTGAGATTGTAACGTGAACTGAACTTTGCACCATTGCTTGCGTGCAGCATTAAACCAAACGACTCGGTGTACACTCACGTCAAAGAATCTCAAACCAAAATTTCATGTTATGTTGTTAATATGATTGCTAGAACTATAACAAAATTAACAAAGTACGATGTTTGAGGGATAGAAGCAAACCGATGCTGCAGAAGGACGAATAAGTCGTAAACCGATTTAGTTACTGTCAAAAGCTAATTACAAACGCAATGAGACAAAGTTCTACTGGAAACTATTGCCGCTAGTAGAGCAGTGTTGCTCATATTTAGGATGTTCCTGACTCTGAAGAGCTAATTATTTGTATAACAATGATGATTTATTCTTCTTTGAGAACAAGCTGTTATTTGAAATTTGACTTTGAAATTTATTACAAATGCATGCTAACTGGGGTGTATTATTGTTTTAATTTTTGGCCAAACGGCATTCGCCAAAATTACATTCGTTCAAATGGCGTTCGGCCAAACGACATTCGGCCAAATGGCGTTTGACGTTTGGCATAGTGCTTGATATAGAATGAAAATCAAAATTCGAAAATGTTTGCATTTTTTTTTTTTTTTGGTTTAATAACGTGGGCAAAACATTTTCTTTTCATAAAGTTTGTTGTGTACACACATTTATAACAACAAAATTAGCTTTAAAAGCATATGAAAGATTTGAAATCAGATGAGTATTCATGAAGTTGTGATCGAACAAAAATATTTTTTTCACTGAAATGAAGAATATTTTTTAGAAAACTACTTTTAACAAAGACTAGTTTTGTTTTTAGAAAAAAAATTCTATAAGCTTTTCATGAATTCAATTTTGAAGAGAATGATGCTGAAAGCTTCGGAATTTGTTAGAAAATAACACAGTTATGAAGACTTCATTGAAGGTCATATATCAAATCTTGAAAATTCACCTTCAATTGCTTGCGCCACATCTGAATCTTAATATTTTTGACACAAACTATGAGGATCCTCTCTTCATGTGATATGAATTGAAAAGGGCACACGAGTTTTTGATTTTGAGAGCTTTGTTTTAATTTAACATAGACAAACACATCTTGTTAAAAAAAAATTGTGGCAAACTTTATGAACGATTAATTTTTTTTTGGATTGTGATTGAAGTAATAATATCCAGCATATTTAAAATAAGATCCTGCGTTAGTCAAAAAAAAGGTTCAAATATTAGTAGGACCCATAATGATGATTTTTTTTAACATCACGGCTTGCAAGAATTGACAGAACAGCAAAATATAAAAATGTATAACCTTCGGCTTTACTAAATATTATTTTAAATTATTATTAATGTAAATGTAATTATTAATGTGTTTGTTTTATGGAAAGAAAAATTAATGATAAGAAACAATAAAAGATTGGATGCCACAATTGAGTACACTATAACCTCAATTTACGAACTAGATCGGGGGTGCGTAAATTGAATCAGTGCGTAAAACGAGATTTTGCCGTCTGGAGCCTACTTGTTCGAAATTAATTTATATTATATAGAAAAAATATGCTATTTTAGTATCATTTACATATTATTAATACATTGGGTTCTTAATCAGGCTAGAATGTGTGCAAGTTAAGGTCTTCCAAGAACTCTTTGGAGTTTGGGCATATGATTCTACATGAGTTAACGGAAATCAATTTTTTTAAATAATAATCCATTCATTTATCTTTTGATAATAATATACAGTAATTCATACATACAATTTTATGATTTTCCTTATCTATACTCAAATTTAAACCACGTTGCGCAGTTTTTTTTTTTTGAATTCTGTGACGCATCTTGCATTTTTTATTTCAGGTAATTCATTAAAAATTCTTATTCAATTATAATACATAGATTTTTGAGTACTAGTCATTGTAAACGGCACAACACGTAAATCATCACTTCGTCTAGTTCTATGGTTATGAATGTTTCATCCTCGTAAAATAATATTTGTCAATTATTCCGGCAAGAGATCATTTGTAAGTTTAAAAATTACAGTCATCACATTGAAAATAATACGCTCTTTCACAGAAAGCCACTCTAGCACCTCTAACATGTTTTTAATTGGTGTATATCTGTCGCAGTTCAAAATGTATATCATGAATTTATTTTGCAATTTTTGCAATCGTTTTAGGTGAGTTTCACTTGCTAAGAATAACACTGAAGAGCAATAGTCAATATGTGGTGGCACTTATGTTTTATACAAAAGAGCGGTTCCACAGAAAATGACGACTTTTTTTCCCAAATTTCATTTTTATATTTTTTGATTTGGATGAAATTTTGCACATGCTTTCTTTATGCCCAAAAAAGCCTTTTTGCCTCATTGGCTCGCCATTTTGACTCTAGCCTTACTTTTGAGAAGGGCTTAAGAAAAAAATCCCTAATAATTTTCAAAAAAATATAACTTAGAAACGGTTTGTCCGATCAGTTTGGTGCCTTCCGCAAAGTTTTAGGTTATTGTTGGGACTATCTGGAAAAAATATACACTAGCGGCTGCTTGGGCACGTCAGGAGTTAATCATCAATATTAACCTCCTTTTCCCGAGCAGCCTAGATAGCCGCGTAGTGTCGGTTGCGGTTGTTTCAACTGGCTAAGAATTAACACTATGGACTGCCTGTTCCGGTGGTAAAAGTCCACCTCACAGGTGACCCCTAATTTATGGTGTGATGCGTACCGTGCCTAGGAATGAATGGTTAGGGTGGTCTAAATAAAACCTAACCGCTAACGGAGCCTGTGGGGTACCAGGGCGCCCTCCACAGTATTGAGTCCTTACTGTGCTACCCGGAGCAATGGTGCAGGTGACCTTGTGTTTCTCCGAGATAATCGGCTGCCCTTCTTCAGTCTCTATCCTGAGGCTTAATAAGGGTGGGATTATGAATATGTTGACATTAAATTTAAATTATCACCTATATGGATTCGCATTATGCGTTTTACACAGTGCACTATGGGACAGGGATGCAATCTGGCGGGACAAAATTAATAACTCGGTAACGAAGCGTTTCCGGTATTTGGTGTCTTCGGCAAAGTTTTTTGTTACAACGAGGACCATCTACTGACATAAATGGATAGTTCGTAAATCGTCCGCATAGGTGGCGCCACAATCTAACTTTTTACTGTGACGTTCTAGAGACTTGGCATGTTCGGCAAAGTTGTTCATTTTGATAAAATAAACAACTCTCTCGAAGACGTCAAAATTCCACAGCCTACTGTTTTCGAGTTATTGGCGAAATTAGATGGTTTGATGGTTTGACTTTATTAACGAGATTTTTAGCCCTAGGCTAGTTCATCTCGGGACCAACGGCTTTACTTCCCTTCCGAAGGAAGTCGTCACTATAACTTTTTACGTCATAAGTGACTATGTCGGGGATGGGATTCGATCCCAGGTCCTCGGCGTGAGAGGCGAGTGTTCTAACCACTACACCAGGTCCGTCCCCTGGCGAAATTAGAGAAAATTAGTGAAAAAACGATTTTTTTCACCGAATTTGACATTTTTCCTAAGAACCATGTTATATAATATTTTTTGCTGATAAATATACAACAAACGCAAGCTCTGGTGGAAAAATTTTAATAATACGACGCATAAAAATTAAGAAATTATGAAAAAAAAACCCAAGGGGGTGGTCACTCTACGCAGTGTGCCTTGCACAGCTATGGCACATTTCGGCGCACTGACTGGCACATTTTTTATAGTGGGGTGCTATAAAATTTACAGTGAACTGAAATTTCCATCTCAGCAATCATTGATTTTTCTGAGTTGTTTGTTATGTGTCAGAAACGGATTACACGAAAAGTTCATGTTGGCTTCAGCTTCGAAAGGAACCTGCTAACACGGTTTAATATGTTGAATTTACATTTATAAACTTTTTTATTTCAGTTAAATACTGGCACCGAACCAGCAGAGCCCGTCTGAATCGAACTGAGGGATGGAATAATGAGTATAAGTATTAAAATATACGAAAGAAACAGTGACCTTGTAATCAGTTCAAAGGCGAACTCCAAACGCGAGGAAATGAATGAAAAATGGTTTGGGAATTTAAGGAAATAAAAAATATATAAAAGCCACTCCTTACTCGAGCTGATAAACAAATAATCGTTTGGACAAAAAGTTTTGATGTTTGTTCTAATCCTTACAGAATAGTTAATTTCTGAAGGTTCAGCAGCCTTCAATATTAAAGACCCGAATGCGCTGACCGCGGAATGTCCACACCCTCCCTTTTTACATAGTATCTGGTTCAGAAAATTTTCCATTCACTGATCCCAAAATTGTATCGTGTTCATACTACAAAGAATTTCCAAATATGACCAACATCTTCTTGGAATCTCCTTTCTCATCGTCCTTCAAGCTCCACATTATGCCCAACAGTCCCCGTACATAAGAGTTGGCGCTCCGTATTGCAGTTCCCGTGTTGTCTTGGGAATTCGTGTGGACTGTTTCATAAGTCTTAACATTAAAGTCTTACATATACCTACATGACTTGGCTTTCCTGTAAATTTTACGTAATAATATAAACGCATCCTAGAAAAGGTAATTCAAAATACAGAGTAGAATTTGTTGAACGAGAGGCCGAATAGAAAAAAAAATTAGATTTGTCAATGCTTGCTGAGATGGTTTTCCATAATTTCAGTTCATTGAATTTTATGGAATAAAGTATTATAGCACGTTTGGCGCGCCTGGCGCACCTTGGCGCTTTGAAGGCACAGCTGTGCCGAATGAAGTGCGTAGAGTGACCACCCCCTTGAAAAAACCTGAAAAATAGAGCATTTTTGAACCTTAATATCTCCAAAAGCGCAAAAAATCGCAAGCTCAATAATTCAGGCAACATAGAGCAATACTTGATGAAACGGATGTCAAAATTTCAGAGAGGTATATTTTGGTGTTTTTGAGGTCTATCATTTTTTTTACAATGTTTATATTTATCCAATACAGTTAATTTCCATGAGGAATCTAAAGGGACGATCGACTTCAAGAAATAACGAGTCGTGGAACAAAAACTTTCAGAAAACTGTTTAAAAAACCATCATAGTAGCCATGAAATTCAGTTTAAGAGAGTGTCAGTTAATTGTTGTCATCATGGTTCGAGGTGAGCAATTTATTTTGTGAATGTGTTTACTTTTAACACGGAAAATCAAATTTTAAAGCATATTCATGTCGATATCTCTAAATACTAAAATTTCAGAGCGCACGATCTCTTGTCCGGAGCTTGTAGATTTGTTTTAAAGCGGAAAGAGTGTTGATTCTTGGATGTTTCGAAACAGAGGATACAGATCAAAGGTATCAATTTGGAGATTCCTACGATTTTGAGAACTGTTAGGTTGTTTAACCTTAAATATGTGTTTAATCACCGGATTAACTTAAATTTTGAGCTTCCGGAAAACTGTGACAACGAATTCGAGATGAAATCCAAAGCCAGCTTGTACTGTTAGCAGATATAATAATTTCATGAAATAATAAAATATATTTTTCCGATAAAAAAAACTTAAAAATTTGCCATGACAATATTAATCGCGTAATGGAAAGGAAACCGTAAAAAAATTAAAAAAAACTCAAAAACACCAAAATATACCTCTTTGAAATTTTGACATTCGTTTCATCAAGTATTGCTCTATGTTGCCTGAAAATTTGAGCTTGCGATTTTTTGCGCTTTTGGAGATATTAAGGTTTAAAAATTGCTCTATTTTTCAAGTTTTTTCATAATTTCTTAGGTTTTATGCGTCGTATTATTATTTTTTTTCCACCAGAGCTTGCGTTCGTTGTATATTTATCAGCAAAAAATATTATATGATATGGTTCTTAGGAAAAATGTCAAATTCGGTGAAAAAAATCGTTTTTTCACTAATTTTCTCTAATTTCGCCAATAACTCGAAAACAGTAGGCTGTGGAATTTTGACATCTTCGAGAGAGTTGTTTATTTTATCAAAATGAACAACTTTGCCGAACATGCGAAGTCTCTAGAACGTCAAAGAAAAAAGTTAGATTGTGGCGCCACCTATGCGGACGATTTACGAACTATCCGTTTATGTCAGTAGATGGTCCTCGTTGTAACAAAAAACTTTGCCGAAGACACCAAATACCGGAAACGCTTCGTTACCGAGTTATTAATTTTGTCCCGCCAGATTGCGTCCCTGTCCCATAGTGCAGTGTATTCTGTGCTCTTTCGCCTTTGGCGACTTTAAATAGATACCGATCTGGTTTTTTCGTTGCTGGTCTTTTTCGTGCTGAGACTGCAAAAGGTTAATCCTGCCTAGTTTGGGTAGTGGCTACGGTTGGGTTAGCTCAGATCAATCTTCAGCATAAAAGAACAGCAACGATCAATCTTTGCAGACTCATGCAAAATGGTGCAGCCCAAGTGGCGCTAGTTCAAGAACCCTACTTTCGTAGAGGAAACTTCTATCTAGGTAACCTTGTGGACCCAGTTTTTGCTACTTTCAGCAAACTTGAAATGGCAAACTCGCGCTCCATGCCCCGCGCATGCGTGCTCGTAAATAAAGCAATCGTTGCTACACTCATTTCTGAGTTGATGACCAGAGATGTATGTGCTGTCACAATTGATGTTTCTGTTGGTGACCTCAACAGGAAATACGTCTATTGTTCGATATATTTACCACATGATGAACCATCCCCAACGGATGACTTCAAACGAGTTGTCGTACACTGCGTAACAAAAGGCCTTCCGCTGATTGTGGGCAGTGATGCCAATGCTCATCACATCATCTGGGGCAGCTCAAATATCAATTTGAGAGGCTCCAGTCTGATGGAATACTTAAGTAGTACAGACCTTGGATTACTTAACATAGGCAATCGCCCAACCTTCATGGTTTCTAGTAGAGAAGAAGTGTTAGACATAACGCTCTGCTCGAATAGAATCAGTCACGAGTTGACGAATTGGCATGTATCAGATGAGGAATCATTATCTGATCATCGCTACATCTTCTTTGAACATTCAAATGTAACTGCGCAGACTTTGCGTTTTAGGAATCCCCGATCAACAAACTGGGAACTCTATATTGAATTGGTTGCGACCAAATTTCATGGATATTCTCCGTCCACTGAAAATCCAAGTGATCTGGATGATGCCGTTGATACTACAACATTCTACATTATCGAAGCTTTTGAAGAAGCATGTCCTCTGCGGTCTGTAAAGACTACAAGAGGGACCCCATGGTGGAATTCCGATCTGACTAGACTCAGGAAACAATGTAGAAGGAGTTGGAACAGACGCCGTTCAGCTGGATCAGAGTCGTTCAAGTCGGCTCGCAAGGCTTACAAGAAGGCTCTTCGTTCTGCTGAACGATCCGGCTGGAAAAACCTTTGTACAAATGTTTCCAGTTTGAGTGAAGTCAGTCGCAAAATCTAAAGATTTCCAAGTGAACGAAATTCGCTTACCTAATGGTGACTTTACTTCTTCCGATGAAGAAGTTTTAGAATGTTTATTCAATACACACTTCCCCGGATGTGTGGACATAGCATCTACGGATGAACCAAATGTCTTTTCATGTAGTTACGAGTCTCTGGCCTCGGCTCGCAGTATCGTAACTACTGAATCGATTCATTGGGCACTTAATAGTTTTGCTCCTTCCAAATCTCCAGGAGCGGATGGGATTTATCCTGTTCTGCTCCAAAAGGGGTTTGAGTTTATCAAACATGTTTTGAAAAAGCTACTTGTAAGCAGTTTTGCTACCAGGTACATTCCCAGATCCTGGCGTGAGATTACTGTAAAGTTTATCCCGAAAGGAGGACGTGCGTCGTATGAAGAAGCGAAAAGTTTTAGACCAATCAGTCTGACCTCTTTTTTTCTGAAATGTCTGGAACGGATTATCGATCATCACATCCGTGATGTTAATTTGGCAAACATGCCTCTTCATGTGAATCAACATGCTTACCAATCTGGAAAGTCCACTGTGACTCTTTTACACAAAGTTGTATACGATATCGAGAAAGCATTCGCTCAGAAGCAATCCTGCTTGGGTGTTTTCTTGGATATTGAGGGTGCCTTTGATAACGTGTCTTTCGATGCCATATTGGAAGCCGCACGAAACCATGGACTACCTACAATGATTACCAATTGGATTCATCAAATGCTCAAAAACCGACATCTCTTCTCGACATTGCGTCAAGCAGCGATTCGAAAATTGAGTGTTTGCGGATGCCCCCAAGGGGGAGTCTTGTCACCACTTTTGTGGAATCTCGTAGCAGATACGCTATTGAGGCAACTCAATAATTGCGGTTTTCCAACATATGGATTTGCCGACGACTATCTAGCTCTAATAGTGTTGGTATGTGCATAAGCACCCTATTCGACCTGATGCAAAGTGCTCTTCAAGTAGTCGAGAGTTGGTGTCGCCAATATGGCCTTTCGGTTAACCCGAATAAAACATCTATTGTTCTGTTTACGGAAAGACGAAACCGCGATTGAATTCGACCTTTACGTCTTTTTGGCACTGAGATTAATGTGACTGATCAAGTAAAGTATGTCGGAGTCATTCTAGATTCCAAACTTTCATGGACACCTCACATTGATTTCAGAGTCAAAACAGCTTGCATGGCCTTCGGTCAATGCCGGCGAACCTTTGGTAAAACTTGGGGCCTCAAACCCAAATATATCAAATGGATTTACACAACAGTTGTTCGACCAATATTGGCATATGGATGTCTTGTGTGGTGGCAAAAGGGCGAAGTGAGAACAATCCAATCAAAATTGGGCCATCTCCAAAGGATGTGCTTGATGGCGATGTCTGGTGCGTTCTCTACAACTCCCACAGCAGCGCTCGAGGCCCTTTTCGACGTTGCGCCACTACACATATATCTTAAACAAGAAGCACTTTCTTGCTCTTACCGTTTATGGGTACTGGATCTACTGGAGAAAAAACCCGGGGAATCGTAGATCTACACACACTTCGTTGTTTCCACTTTTGGTGAATTGGGACAAAATTGTCCTTGCTCCAAGTGATCTTACAATTGCTTGTCACTTTCCTTACAGGACATTTATCACACAATTCCCTTCACGGGAAGAGTGGACGTCTGGCTATTTGGAAAGAAGTATATCAAACAATATAGTATGTTACACTGATGGCTCCCTTCTTGAAGGTAGAGCTGGTGCAGGAGTATATTCTCGTGAGCTAAGGCTGAATCAGTTTTACTCACTTGGTAGAAACTGCACCGTTTTTCAGGCAGAAATATTTGCTCTTATGTGTGGAGTGCAATCAGCACTTCAATAGCGCGTAATGGGTAAAGTTATATACTTCTGTTCAGATAGTCAAGCTGCTATAAAAGCTCTCGCTTCGGCCAACTCAAGGTCGAAGCTTGTTATTGCATGTCGAACTCAAATTGAGGAACTGAATTCAGTCAACTCTGTAAACCTTGTATGGGTACCTGGCCATTCTTCCATCGTTGGAAATGAATTGGCTGATGAGCTAGCTCGCGATGGAGCATCGCATGACTTCATTGGCCCTGAGCCGGCTATTCCAATTTCGAAGTGCTGGGTGAAGCTTCAGATAAATTCTTGGGCGGCAACTCAGCACAAGCAATATTGGAATAGTTTGGAGTCATGTCGTCAAACAAAATTGTACATTACTGAGCCATCTCCAAGGGTGGCGAAGTATTTAACCAGTCTTCAAAAAATCTCACTCCAAGAGCTGCTGAGATTCAAAATCACCAGAACAGGATTTATTCCGAGCGCATTTTTTGCTCAAATCCAAGCTTGCAATGAATCATGCCACGTGTATGCGAGGATTGAATCCCAGGATTAAATCCTTGATTGATTGTTTGCTGGCAAAAAAATCTAGTCGGCATTGATATTTTCGTCAGTTTTAATTGGAAATTCTGAACACTTGGAATGTGAAAGATGTTAACATGACCAGTGAACTACATTTGGAATATGACCTGCAGACTACCGTCAATATCTGTTTGCCTCCTGATCTGCACGATTGCAACGCAACTCTCATGTAGACGGAACTCCTTGCTTCTAAACAGCGAGTATACATAAGATTTTATTAGACGGTTAGAGTGCTGAAGTATGTCAAGCAGGAGTAAAGACATAGATGTGACAGACAAATCCTGGACTTAACAATGTTTACCGATTTTGGTGATGACCGCCAGTAGGGCCAATTTTCAGATATGTTATGCTATTTAAACGTTTCTAATGACCGATATAATTTCATTGCATTCCTTACTACACCGCCTCCCGTTTGGTAAACCTCATTTCTTCTAAGCCCCTATGAACTGTCTAACTTTCACATTCAAGGCGGAGAGGATTTTATAATCATTCGATGGATTGCTTATGAGCTCAAGACAGGGATTCAATCCTGGGATTGAATCCATGCACAAATCGCGTATGCTGAGATTTGAAAAATCAGGATTCAAAACGATCCCGCTCATTGAGATGAATTCAAAGCATGCTTGTTTGAATCTTGGAGTAGAAGGGTGCTCTTAGAAGACTGTATTTAACAAATCTGTCAAAGCAGAATTGCAGTCTCTTGGTCAGAGCGTTGACAGGCCACTGCCGACTCAACTATCACATGGCAAATATTCAGCGTGCTGACTCATTTGTGTGTGATAATTGTGACTCCGATTATGGAACTTCGTATCACCTGATATGTAACTGTCCAGTTTTTTCGCAAATGCGATTCCAATTACTTGGTAAACACTTATTAAGTGAAACTGAATTTAGAAGCCTGAATCTTCAGGACATTCTGTTATTCTTAACCCGCTGTGGTAATGAGCTATAGGCTCTCTTTACGCTCATGCGTTTTGCAGTGCCCTTTTAAGGGCGCTGTTCGAACCCATTGTGGTATGGGTTATGCGATCTTCCCTCTTCAAGGGACCCCCCTCCTATTTCCTCCCATCTTTCCCTTCCCTATCCTCTCCCATCGGGTAGATGATGAAATAGGCTCAAATATGGCGATGGCACAAATCTCCCAACTGGTGGGGAACGTGCCTTTGGAGCCAGCCTTCTGATACCTGATACCTGGGACTATCTGGAAAAAATATACACTGTAAAAAAAATGTTGTAATTTTACCTTTATGACCATTTTCAACAAATTCACCTTTTTTTAAAATCATAACTTTTTTGTCCATGATTTCTCCATCTTGACCCACTGTGCAAAAGACTTTATTTTTTGTCTACTTCAACATATAAAAAAATAAAAAAAAAATCAAAAATACGATTTTTGAGAAAATTGATTTTTAAGCTTTATTTTCGATATATAAAAATTACAACATTTTTTTTACAGTGTATATTTTTTCCAGATAGTCCCAACAATAACCTAAAACTTTGCGCAAGACACCAAACTGATCGGACAAACCGTTTCTAAGTTACATTATAATGACCGAAAATTGAAAATTATATCATAATTTTGTATTAAAATTGCTGTATCTTTAAAACGGTAAAAGTTAGCCTGATTTTTCCGTTTACCTTTTTTGTTGTAAATTTTGCGTACTTTCATAAAATCGAGTTGAAAAATATTTAAAAAGTTTATTATGACCATTTTCAAAAATTCACCTATTTTCAAAAAATCATATTATTTTTGTCCATGATTTCTCCATCTTGACCCACTGTGCAAAAGACTTAATTTTTGTCTACTTTAACATATAAAAAAATAAAAAAATCAAAAATACGATTTTGGAGAAAATTGATTTTTAAGCTTTATTTTCGATATATAAAAAATTATAACATTTTTTTTTACAGTTTATATTTTTTTCCAGATAGTCCCAACAATAACCTAAAACTTTGCGGAAGGCACCAAACTGATCGGACAAACCGTTTCTAAGTTAAAATTTTTTGAAAATTATTAAGGATTTTTTTCTTAGGCCCTTCTCAAAAGTAAGGCTAGAGTCAAAATGGCGAGCCGATGATGCAAAAAGGCATTTTTGGGCATAAAGAAAGCATGTGCAAAATTTTATCCAAATCAAAAAATACAAAAGTAAACCGACATTCGAATTCAAATGGAACCGCTCAAAAATATTTTGCTCCAAAACGTCAGTGGACTTTTCAGACGAATTAGCATGCCATACACTGAATGTCAATTTCTGGTCAATTATGACACCAAGGTATTTAACCCTCTAATACCCAAATTTTTGTTTTCGATTTAAACATAATTTTTCGTTATCTAAAATCATTCTAAACACGGTTTGCGCAATGATTTATTTTTCTTCGCAAATTTATGAATTTTGGTTTTTGATTTTTATTATTTTTATTTTTGAACATCCCTATCCTTTTCAATTTTTTCTTGAAGCCTCTTCTGGTTACTTATTTTTGACAATAATAAAAATTAGAGTTTTTACTATACATTTGAAAATATGATTTTTTCAATTTTTTTCTGGAACATTTTTTATTTTCCGTGTAACTAACGGAAAAACAAATTTGAAATCATTTCAATACCATCAGGCTCTTCTTCTATGATAGGTTGATCGTAGAAAAATATAAAAGGTACGATTTTTTATAATACACGTTAAATGAATCCCAGGCATTTGAAGAGTATGTAAGAATACAATTTTTCAAACTATTTTCAATAATACAAAAAAGTTTCAAAAATCATAAAAAAACTTTTCTTATATGCATGTTATGAGTCAAGGTTTAAGCCAAAAATAAAATCATTTTAATTTCCGAGCTACGAAAAAATACACAAAATTCCAAATTGTACCCCGTCTAAAGGCGGGGTTGGGTATTAGAGGGTTAAAGACATCTACTTTTTCTACTTCAACTCCTTCAATATGAATTTTCAGTTCTGTGTAATCCAATTTTTCATTTCTATGTAGAAAAATGTCTCACAATACTGGACCTTAGAAGAGTGTTATATTTTTAAGTAGCGTTTGTATTGTCAGATCCAAGTTTTGGTAACTAAGTGAGTACAACAGGTGTCCTAGTTTATCCAAAAACTTCCTGGAATATATACCTGCAATGCACTGGCATATTTAGCGATCCTTTGATGTTTTTCTGATATGGCACAGGCCATTCTATTTATAGTAGTAAAATGAGTACTTTTATAATTTGTGCGGATGTCTTAGGTCCTCCAAGGACTCCATTGAATATAGGCCTTGGGATCTACGGCCATAATTAGTAATTAGAAGTTAGTTTTCAAACACTTCACAGGCCCTCAACTATCCGTGTGAGTAAACGGTGTCTTGTAATAATTTGAGTTGAAGGCAAAGAAGAATAAATAAATAAATTTGTGCGGATGTCCTAGGTCCTCCAAGGCCTTTATTGAATATAGGCCTTGGGATCTACGACCGTTATAAAAGATTAGAGGTTAGTTTTGAAATACTCTACAGGCCCCTAACCATCCATGTGAGTAAACGGTGTATTGTAATAGTTTGTGCGGATGTTCTAGGTCCTCCAAGCACTCCACTGAATATAGGCCTTGGGATCTACGACCGTTATAAAAAATTAAAAATTAGTTTTGAAATACTCTACAGGCCCCTAACCATCCATGTGAGTAAACAGTGTATTGTATTATTTTGTGAGGATGCCCTAGGCCCTACAAGATCTATATCGAATATAGGTCTTAGGATCTACAAGCGTAACCAATTATCAATAGACGCTTTTGTAATATGGCACAGGCCCTTATCTATATGTAGCAGAAAATGAGTATTGTTATAATTTGTACCGATATCCTAGTTCCTCCAAAGACTTCATTGAATAAATGTCTTTGAATCTACAAACGTGATCAATAGTCTATAGGTAGTTTTTTAATATGGCACAGTCTCTTAACCATTCATTTAAGTCATCGGAATATTTTCTTGAATATAGGCCTTGGGATCTACGGCCATAATTAGTAGTTAGAAGATAGTTTTCAAGTACTCCAAAGGCTACTAACCATTCCTGTGGGTAAACGGTGTATTGTATTAATATGTGCGGATGTTCTTGGTCCTCTAAGATCTCTGTCGAATATGGGCATTAGGATATACCGTAAAACGGGGTAACTTTGATAGTTTTTACGAAGAAAACTTGAATATTTTTGCATGCTGTTTTAAAGATTTACATTTTATATTTTTAAAACAAGTACTGGCATCCTAGCTATCAATTACAGTCGATAAATTGGCAAAAGATTTATTTTGAATGGATATATAATTTTTCATATAATCGAAAGTTGGTTTTCCGGTTTGGGATAACTTTGATAATGGAGTATGATTCGAACAAAATTGAATGAATAACGAACATTTGTAGGGCATTGCATACCTCTAGGCGTTTAAAGTTATATGGAAATTCCTGACTTAGATTACAAAAATGGTCCCAGTTTGTGAAAACGCTTTTCGCTAAGAGATTTGAGACCGTATTCAAGTTCTATGATAACTAGGCTGTCGAAGATAAGTGGCCAACTATTCAAAACTGCATCAAATAGTGATCGTAGAACAGATTGTTTGTAAGTGTTTCAAAAATGCTAAAATTGTGTAAATTTTTTAAATTCGTATAAAAAGCCTAAAATGGTCTTGATTCGCATGAAAATCGCTCTTACATGAAGTGTCATACTAATATTCTTTAGTTTTGCATTCGTTTTGCTTAACTGATTAACAGAAATTATGATATTTCGTTTAGTATGTGGTGGGTTACGCACTATCAAAGTTACCCGCATTATCAAAGTTACCCCGTTTTACGGTACAAGCGTAACCAATCATCAATAGAAGTTCTTCAATATTGCAAAGGACTCTTACTATCCATATTAGCAAACGAAGTGTTGTATTGAGTTGTGTCGATGCTTTTGTATTTCTAAGGACTCCATGATATATAGGCCAAAGTATCTATAAACGTAAGTAGTTGTACATTGATGCTACTTATTTATAGCATAAAATGTAAACTCTTAAGGCTAAGTAGCCCGTCATTCGTTATGGTAGCCATGTTGATTTTGCAGATTGTAATTTCAAAGTGATAAAACTCAGTCATCTTAAGTAATATGGATTGATAAAAGTATCACAACTTGCGCTTACATACAGAAGGTATGCTGATACATATTCAGCAATTTCAGTGCAAAACTAAGTGATTTTCTTTAATTCGCAATCGTGATATGGATTGGCCACAATCATCGATGTCCAGTACAAATTTCAATGACGACCTACTTCACCTTAATATAAGAAAATGGATCAATGTACTGATCTGTACTGATGTTACTTCGTTAAACAAGTGACGTCAATTAAATTTGCGCAAAAGCAGACTTCGTTGATTGATTTTAAAAATGGCGTCAGACGTCGATTTTCGTCAACATTTTTTTCCAACCGGAGGTCGCCATCTTGGATTCCAAAATGGCGTCGCACATAAATTTTCGTCATCCCCTCGTCGTGCTCGTTCCGAGAATACCCATATTGCATGAGTTTCCAACGATTTTTCCAAACCAGGGGTCACCATCTTGGATTCCAAAATGGCATCGGACATCGATTTTCTTCATCCCCTCGTCGTGCCTGTTCCGAAAATACCCATATTGCATGAGTTTCCAACGATTTTTCCAAACCAGGGGTCGCCATCTTGGATTCCAAAATGGCGTTGGACATCGATTTTCTTCATCCCCTCGTCGTGCCCGTTCCGAAAATACCCATATTGCATGGGTGTCCAACGGTTGTCCTCAACCGGAGGTCAATAATTCCCCACACAATTGTCTAAACTCAATATATGCACTGCGCAAAAAAAGTGATGTAAATTTAGTTTACTTCGTAAAAAAAGTGACTTCAATTAAGGTAGCGTAAAAAAAGACTTCGTTCAACATAATAAAACGAATGGACATCAAAAATTACGTAAAGAATAATCGGAGTAACTGCAGTAATCGATTTCTCATTTCGCTGATAACTTGGGCAGATCAATGTTTTCGATTGTGGCCCTTTTGTCAGCTGGACACTAATAATTATTTAAAAAATAGACCTCCAAGGATCAGTCTATGATTAAAGAAGGTGAAATTAATTTAAATTTTAATTAGCAGTTTAACAGTCCAATGTTTTAAAGATAGGTGCATTTGTGCTGAATATATCAAAAGCTTCAGTGCCAATGTTTGTTCCAATATCGCAACTCAGAAGAATTACTTATATTTGAAAGAAGGGTTATTTCTAAAAAAAAATCATAAATAAAAAATAGTTTATTGAAGAGCATGAGATTGTTAAATGAAGTGTCAGTTTTGTGCCAATTGATTCATAAAGTCATCTAGAAAAATCCTTGGTTTCACACACATTATGTCAAATGACCATTATGCCAATTAGTTTTATGCCAAATGGCTTTATGCCAAATGATGTACCACCCTAATTAAGAGTAGCGTTTGATCCTTTGACATTGTCACTTCCGCTGCGGGGTCGGGTGATGACGGCAGGATCGAACCTGTGGCGCGTCGATCACGTAGTGAAGCGGATAAGCACATAACATAAGTGGAACTTGAGTTCAAAAAGTTTTTTTTGTTTTGTTTTTGTTTCAACGGGAACGGGACCGACGAGTAGATACAGGAAATCGATGTTACTTTTCTTTTCTCAAGAACAGGTGAATGCTAAGGTACAGTTAAGACTTCACGATTTTTTGATCGCGACTCACAGTGACAGTGACTCGAACTCATATTCGTACAGGGCACTGTTTTCAAATAAAATTGGTAAAAAAAAAAACTATTGAATGACACATCGATCTCGAAACCTTCAATCAAAAATGAAGGTCACTGGTGCCACTTTTATATTTGCATGTTGGTATAAGGACATAACAAAGTCAAAAGAGTTATGCAACCAATACATCAATCGACATTGTATTGGAATGAATCAAAGATAACATGTATCCAGAGTGGCAACGAAGGGAATGGAAATCACTATTTTTGGTAAAACTTTAAAATTGGATTTACGCCACTCATATCCGTTATGTTATTTTTTGCATATGGTATATGGTCTACTGCTCGAATCATATGTTTTTTGTTTACCAATGATAGAGACCTGCCAAAGCCTTTTTAGGGAAGATAGGTCATTCTGGGTATTTTCGTTTTAAAATACTATCGTAATGAAACGAATTTCGAATCAGCAAGATATATATCCTTCGGATTAAACTGTTGTTTGAATCAATACTTAACCGATACATTAGGGGATTAGGGGCTTAATGGACACTTAAAGCAAATGTTTGTTTTGAAACCATAGAATGGTAATATTTTTCAGTTACCCTCGGCTGGATTCCATGTTTCTTATTAGAACGACGTGTTGTATTCATTTATTTGGTGAAAAATCATATCAAATTGCAGTACAACGAGATAGAAAATTGGGTCGATAGCGAGGCTGATAGAAAGGTATCGAGGTGAAAACTGTATTATTCATGAGAGTCAAACTTTCTGATGTGTAAAAGGGCTCACCCTCTATCACATGAGAAAGAAAAAACTTTGCTAAAAAAAAAGAATCTCCCACCGCTTTTCTTATAAACCAATTGAAGCTGAGAAAATAAATACAATTGAAACAACCTTAAACTTTTATTCCGTCAAAACGTTCATTTACAATGCAGATTATACACAGTGTATTCAATTGTGATAAATGATGTAATCTGTGAAACGAGGGGGTGTCCATTTCGCCCAGTGTGCTAATTATGCTCCTAATCTTTGAAAACATCACTGTCGAGCTGTTGGTCTCAGATTCTTATGAAATTTTCTTCATATTGTTGCTGTACTTCGGTTGAAACATGTCACCATAAGCAAGTTTTATAATTTATACCAAACCCGCCAGTCAATAATTGCCCCAGACAGAGTATTAAAGTATACTCGGCATAAACAACATTTTTGAAACAACTTCATTTCGGCCTTGTCAACAACAACGAGTAACATGTAATCCACAACCGAGCAATATGTCCCCATCTTTGCTGATGGTTCGAGAATCAACCAACAGAGGCATTATCCGGCCCAGATGCCCATCTAACTTCTTATCTGCCATAATTTAGCTCACACTGGCGGCCTACCACTACTGGGAATAACAACTCCACCTTGGATAGTGTATCATTTTGTTCCGGCAAGCGAAGCCACAGTCAACCGATGGAGGCTTCTGTTAGGCCTTTCTGCCCATGGAAGCATAACTATCCTTTATGGTTTTTAGGAGCCTTTCCTTTCATCTTCGCATTCAATTCTTAAAAATGCATTCGGAAATTTACACAATTTGATGGAACATTTTGTGACTTTTTCTATCCCATATTGACAAATAAAGGCGACTCAAAATGTAAATTTAAGTTTGTTTCAAGAAAATTATGTGACAATTTCCAATGAATTTGGAATTCAGAATTGTACTAGAACATGGACATTTGTATGACATGACAAATTTCAAACTTTGAACGACATTTTCTCAATGTCTTCGTTTTGCATATGGGACAGTTATGTTTCTATGGGCAGTATACCCAATAGCATGTGGTAACGTCTAAGTGTACGTGTGTATGTATTGTGTACACAAACATGACGGGAAATATCGAAAGCAATTCCTGACAAGTGAGCGTCTCGCAAACATGTCAGAAATTCAATTTGCAGTAAAATGTCTTATTTAAGAGCACAGGACTGATGGGCTTTTAGCTGAGTAGGAGTGAAAAAGGGGTCAACGAGGATAGGCTCAGTGTTCAATAAGTTGCAAAGCAAATGGGTTCAAGGGAAGCCTATGGGTTGAGGGTTGATTGTTGATGCCTTCCGTACCGCCAAGTGTGGCATAATGAGAGCAACCCTATCGCTCGTCACACCACAAGAGACTATGTCATGATGATGCACTCTTCTGGTTCTTGAGTTCTTGGAACATGTTTTTGGCAAATGGAAGGGTAGCTGGAGGCAGTCTACCAAAAATGACAGCAAATCGATACCGACTAGTGGTGGTATGCATGGTTTGTTTCGGTGACCTACGGGTCAATTCTGATAGAGAGCAAAAACTCGTTCGTCAGTTCATAAAGAACGACGATATCGTGTATCTAATAGCTTGCTCTAGGCAGATTTGGAGTTTTTTTTTTAGATTATATTTTTCATCGTTCGATCCTAGGCAATATTGTCGGAAGTTGTTATGGGCTTTCATATTTTGAGAAAACATACTTTGTAATGCTGCATGTTGCCTTGTAATAAGTCAATGACAATGAATTGCAAATAATGACAAGTAGACATTTCATTTGTTCAAACGAATCAAAATCGAATCGAAATCGAATCGAAATCGAATCGAAATCGAATCGAAATCGAATCGAAATCGAATCGAAATCGAATCGAAATCGAATTGAAATCGAATCGAAATCGAATCGAAATCGAATCGAATTCGAATCGAAATCGAATCGAAATCGAATCGAAATCGAATCGAAATCAAATCGAAATAAAATCCAAATCGAATCGAAATCGAATCGAATTCGAATCGAAATCGAATCGAAATCGAATCGAAATCAAATCGAAATCGAATCGAAATCAAATCGAAATCGAATCTGAAGCAAATTGAAATCGAATCGAAATCTAATTGGAAGCATATTGAAATCAGTTCGAAGTCTAATTGAAACCGAATCGTAACAAATTTAGAAGGAGTATAAGTATCTGCAGTTCCAGTTCTGTCTCTTTATGATTGAACCATAATCTTGTACAGGTATCTACAAACCATTCATACGACTAAGTTCTTCTCGTTCAATGGGATGGACGAATCAATGATGAATTTTGCTCCACTCAGTTTAGTGCACACTGCGTTACTCTCAAGGAGCGCACTATCGCCGTGCACATCGACCGTCTCATGTTAACGGTGCGAATAGTTGTGCGACAAACCGTGGGAATCGAGCAAAACATGCTGAACAAATAATAACACAGTACCCTTCGTTACCACGCTGCGCTCGCATGTGGATCCTAGCAGCGCTATTTTGTCTTGATGACAAAGGCGACTAGGGTCGGTGTTCCAATAGTAGTGAGCGCTCAACTTCCGAGCTGAATAGACGCGTTTTTGCTATCGTTCTCTGGAAGTCGAACACAAGCTAATTTATTAGTCCGTTTTTTCGGTTTTTCCTTTTCTCAACGCCGTGTCATCTAGTGTCGATGCGCATCGTGCAACTCAGTCATGGGCCGGCGGGAGAATACTTTTCGTATAGACTTTTCGAATGTGCCGAAGAAGCCAGATGTGGCCAAAGTCCATAAATTTTGTGCGACTGTTCTGGGTATCAAACCTGGTGAAGTGTTGCGTATCCAAAACAGCAGAGCTCTCGGTGTTACGTTCGTGAAAGTTGTCGATCTAACGCTCGCACAGCGTATTTGTGAAGAACACGACAACCAACATGAAATATCGGTTGATGGAAAAAAGTATCCGCTTCGCATCACAATGGAAGATGGAGCAGTGGAAGTAAGACTCTACGACTTATCCGAAGAGGTATCAGATGAAAAAATCTTCGAATTTCTTGGAAAGTACGGTGACGTAATCGAGATACGTGAGCAGCGGAGCGGAAGTGACGTTGATTTTCCAGGCATTCTGACCGGCGTTCGCATCGTCAAAATGATTGTGAAACACAACATTGAATCATGGGTTACGATTGACGGAGAGCTGACAGCCGTTGGCTATTTCGGGCAGCGTAATACATGTAAGCACTGCCGCGATTATGTCCATGTAGGACTAACCTGCGTGCAAAATAAAAAACTGCTCGTGCAAAAATCGTATGCTGATGCCGCAAAGCAGATGAGCCACTCCGGCTCCAAAGCGATCGATATCACGATCGCTGCTGGTGCAAACCAGAACAAAACAAAAACCCAAACCACAGCCAAAGTGAACAAAACCAACCCAATCTCGGCGCTGACCGAAGCGATGCCACCACCGAAACCAATCCCGCAACACAAGCAACAACAGCAGAATCCATCATCAATCTCCTCCGAACAACTCTTTCCCCCATTAGGTGGGTCAGTGACCGCCACTACAGGTCAACAGCCTTCTGTTAGCAACGGAATGGTGCGCAGATCTGCTAGTGGAATATCAGATGGCAACGAAACAGATTCGTCCGTCGGCTCAACCAACTCCAAACGACAACTTCGTGTCCGACCACCCGGCAAGAAGCCACGAGTGGAAGAGGATAACGAAAACAAGCGGGAAGTGGGGCACGAAGCGAACTAATGGCTGAGTTCTCCAGTTATAATCTCGCAACTATAAACATCAACAATATCACAAACGCAACGAAAATTGACGCCCTTCGATCCTTCATCCGAATGCTCGATTTGGATATCGTTTTTCTCCAAGAGGTGGAGAATGAGCAGCTCTCTCTTCCCGGATTCACCGTAATCTGCAATGTAGACCACGCCAGGCGGGGAACTGCGATCGCTCTAAAAGACCACATTCGTTTCTCGCATGTAGAAAAAAGCCTAGATGGCCGGCTCGTTGCTGTACGAGTCCACAATACGACTCTGTGCAACGTTTATGCACCATCGGGCACAGCTGCCCGAGCCGAGCGAGAAAGATTCTTTAATGGAACTATCTCGTATTATCTTCGCTTCAACACACCGCACATCGTCCTCGCAGGCGATTTCAACTGCGTGCTACGTCAGAGTGACGCAACAAGTGCCAACACGAGCCCAGCGTTGCAAACAACTATTCGTCAGCTGCAACTCCACGATGTGTGGATAAAACTATACCCTACAACACCAGCACCTACGTACGTCACGCACAATGCGACGTCAAGGCTCGACCGAATATACGTAAGCACAGGGCTGTGTGAGCATCTGCGGAATGCCACCACACATGTATGTTCGTTCACTGATCATAAGGCACTAACAGCGCGAATCTGCCTTCCCCACCTCGGCCGCGAACAAGGACGTGGCTTTTGGTCCCTTCGGCCTCATCTTTTGACCGCCGAAAATATTGAACAGTTCCAAATACGGTGGCAATTTTGGACACGACAGCGAAGAAATTTCTCCAGCTGGTTGGCATGGTGGATATCTTTTGCGAAACCGAAGATCAAATCGTTTTACCGCTGGAAGTCCAGAGAAGCGATGAACATCTTCCACGCGGAGTACCAAAGACTTTACGCACAGTTGAGAAATGCATATGATGCTTATTACCAGAATCCAGCCATGCTGGTATCTATCAACCGCATTAAAGCGCAAATGCTCACGTTGCAGCGGCAGTTTACGCAAAACTTCATTAGAATTAATGAAACATTTGTGGCTGGAGAAAGCATATCCACTTTCCAGCTGGGAGATAGACGCAGGAAGAGAACGACTATCACAGAACTACAGAACGAGCAGGGAGAACAAATTCATGGCACTCTGGAGATCGAACAACACATGTTTCGGTACTTCCAGAATCTTTATGCAAGGGTGGAAATGAGACAGGATGCGGGAGAAGTGTTTCAAGTTGCGAGATCAGTTCCCGAAAACGACGAACAAATCGAAAACATGATGAGCGAGATAACTCTCGACGAGTTGAAAAATGCCATTCGTACCTCTCAAAAACGAAAATCACCCGGGTCCGATGGTCTGCCGGTAGAGTTTTACCAACGAACGTTCGACGTCATATACCGAGAACTTTATTGCGTCATGAATGAAGCAATGACGGATGAGCTTCCCCCTGAATTCGCAGATGGTACTATTGTGCTCATCAAAAAGAGAGACGGCGATGGAACAGCGAGAAGTTTTCGTCCGATTAGTCTCCTCAACGTGGACTATAAAATTCTCAGCCGAGTGATGAAGAATCGGCTGGAACGAATTCTCCAGGCTCATCGGGTTTTGAGTGACGCACAGAAATGTGCAAACAGTGACCGCTCAATCTTTCAAGCAACACTCTCGCTCAAGGATCGGGTGGCTCAGCTGATTTCGAGAAAACAGAGAGCAAAACTGATCTCTTTCGACATGGACCACGCGTTCGATCGTGTCTCTCACGAGTTCCTACATCGGACGCTGCTGGGTCTGGGGATAAACCAAGATTTTGTCGACTGGCTCTCCCGCGTGGCTAATGTATCCTCTTCACGCCTGCTTATCAATGGAAGACTATCTCAACCGTTCCGTATAGAACAGTCCGTTCGGCAAGGAGATCCAATGTCGATGATTTTGTTCGTGGTATATCTCCATCCTCTCCTCACACGACTGGAGCAGACATGTGGTGGTGATCTGTGTGTTGCGTACGCTGATGACATCACGATCATTGCAACTTCGAACGAGACTATCGGCCAAGTTTTTCAACTGTTTGACTGCTTCGAGATCGTGGCTGGGGCAAAATTGAATCGACAAAAAACAGTTGCGATCGATGTTGGTTTCATCAATGGAGATCCACTGGCCTTTCCGGGGTTGCAAACTGCGGAGAAGGTGAAAGTTTTGGGAATTTTTTTCACCAACTCAGTCAAGCTTATGTCAAAGCTCAACTGGGATAGCATGGTATCTAAAATAGCCCAAATAATTTGGATGCACAGCATGCGCACTCTGAACCTGCAGCAGAAGGTTGTGTTGCTGAACACTTTCATTACAGCGAAAGTGTGGTATCTGTCATCAATACTTCCACCACAATGTGTGCATACCGCGAAACTGGCTGCTTCAATGGGAACTTTTCTGTTTCGGGGGCTGCCAGCACGAATTCCGATGTATCAGCTAGCTCGTAGCAGAGAGGAAGGAGGTCTAAATTTGCATCTCCCAGCAATCAAAAGCAAAGCTCTGTTAATCAACCGACACCTTCAGGAAATGGATTCAATTCCCTTCTATCATTCTTTCCTAACGCAAAACATTCCAGCCACCTCAGAATTCCCATGCCTCAAGCTACTTTCCCAGCAATTTGCGACACTCCCCAACCACATAAAACTAAATCCAACAAGCGGACAAATCCATCGTTTCTACTTGAATCAGACCGATGTACCACGAGTAGAACGGCATGCGCCGGGGCTGAATTGGAAAAATATTTGGCTCAATATTTCATCGAGAAGGCTGTCTTCGAAGCAACGCAGTGATCTCTACCTTTTGATCAACGAAAAAACAGAACATCGGAGGCTGATGAATATCATTGGCCGAGCAAATGATCCGAATTGTCAGCACTGCGTGTTGGACATCGAGACCCTGCATCATAAATTTTGCGAGTGTCCCCGAGTAGCTCCGGCTTGGTTGCTGCTTCAGCGAAGAACAACAGTGATGCTCAGTGGTTGGCAAACACTTTCATTCGACGACCTCATCCGACCGATTTTGGCCAACATTACATCAACGAGAAGAAGTGAAGTCCTTAAAATTTTCATTAAATACATCAACTATGTTAATAATAATGTTAATAATAGAATCGATGTTGGTGAGCTAGAATTCACTTTGAATCTAGAAGATTAGTTTTTACGTTCGAATTTGTTATTTATGCTGTACGACTAAATAAACAAAATTTTAATAAAAAAAAAAAAAAAAAAAAAAAAAAATAGTTGATCAGCTGAGAACTAGTATTTTCCCTTAGTTGTGCTACAATTAGTTTAACAGCGCTACTATAGATTTATAAGAAGCATAAATGTTAATCGAAAGTATTTATTCCGATCAAATTTTGAACAAAACCGAGCTGTAAATCAATGGTGCCTAGATTAATAGCTACTGATTTTCATAGCCAAAAATGTTTCGCAACGGTCGTGAAAAACCTCTAGTTCCACTAAAAGGGACTGTCTACTAAGGATACATCCACCCTACGACAAACGAGGAAGATGCTTCGTTTCCCAATCCAAGCCAGTTACCTACGTAGTGACAGGAGTAGCAGCACATTCAACCGAGAGCAAGTACAAATGAGGCAACAAGGATAACAAACAACGAACCAAATTGGTGAGCTCTTGCGAACTTCACAGTGAACGAGAAATATGCGTTGGCTAAAGCAAGCTACCATACCAATTCCTTTATGCACAGTTGTTTGGCGGTATGTCTTGTTTGGTGAAGCAGATGTTCGAATATGCTGTGATGTCGAGGCTGAGCTGAATGGCCCAGTAGCCCAGTGACTGCTTAGGTTTGGGGCTGGGAAAACTGGTGGGTTGGATAATTTGAGGTACTAGAATGAGCGCTCGGGGGAGAGATTATTGAGTTCTCAGAGTGGGATAACAGGGTTGCTAGATAAATAAAAAAATCTTCAAATTTGCGACTATGGTCTTCATCTTCTTGGCATTTCCCCGAATGCACTATTTCCCCGAAAGCTTTTTCAAAACACATATTATATTTTTCAATTATCAGCGTAATAGACTGAATTCAGTAAGTTAGGTAATCGCTTCAAACTAATGATTTGAATCGAAAAACGATGGACGAGATGTTTGGTTTGGAAATCGATGACTGTTTTTATTAGAAGGCATGTTTTTAAAAATATGGTAAAGTTCAGTAAATTTTATTATGCTAAGAAACGCAATAAAAATGTATAAAACGTAGAAGGTGGGTTTTGAATATTTATCCAAGAGGTGTACAAATCTGATGATTACTGTCATTTGACCGGGCATAAATCATCTAAATGACATCTGGCTGAACGGGCAATGATAGAATTATGAAATAAAGCCTAACTGATTGAACTGTTTACTCTTCACTCCATAAGAAATTTAAAAGAAACAATGAGTCGATAAGTTTGTTTGTGATGCATCTTTCAGATTACCCCATCGTTTCTAGGCTTTTATTCGATTATTACATAGGCAAATGTTCTGTGATTTTTTGTTGCTTGTTTTCAATTTTATAAATAACCTTGCTTTAAAACATAGGTTGTTCTTCTTTGTTTTATTGCTCTATTAATCATTCACTTAAAATAGTTGAAAATTTTAAAGCTAAGCTTTCCTTCTTTCAATCGTTAGCAACTGCAGTTCTTTGAAACTTTGCTGTTTTTATTTTGTTCTGCCCACAGCTGCTACTAATTTCAACAGGAATTTTCCCTTCTTTTATTAGTAGGCTGTTCTTCATAGATAAGTATATCAATATAAATTAACAGGGCTATTGAAAGTTGAACCAGATATTTTCCCTGGTAATTATATGTTATTCCTTTTAATTTTAATTGTAAGGGCAATTATTACAGATTCTAATGTTTTGATTGATTCAACATTTTAAATGCTTTTGTTCTTCTCTTGACAAAGGTAATTCATTGAATAGGCACATTTTTTCTGTTTAAGTAGTGATTATTAGCATTTTGGGTATTCATTATTAACATGCTTACTTTATTTGATATTACAGCTGTGAGTTTTAAGGCCATTATCGGCAAAATAGTTTCTAATGAAGACATAAAAAAGATTTTGAAATGAAAACTGTTTGTCATGAAATGGTGTTGCGTCTTTTTCAAAGTATCTAGAATAAAAACTCGATGTTTAATTATGTATGGCAAGATATATTTGATAAGCCTACCGTACTAAAGCTGGGTTTATGGTAGTTACAGTCCTTTATGTCCCTTCTTTTATTATATAGTCGAAGCTTATTATAACGACATCGCAAGGGACCGTCGTAATAGGGAAAAGTCTTTATAGCGAATGGTTATAATATCAAAATATATTTCAAGGGACCGAAAAAGTCGTTATAGAGAGCTTTTGTCGTTATAACGAGCTTCCACTGTACTTTTATTTCCATGTTGTAGAGAATGTTTAATTTTGGTTAAAAAAATGAATTGACACTTATAGAACCAGTACTCAAGCTGTCAGAGCATGGAACTAGATGTTGGCGACACGAACAGTCGTGACATTAGTGTTCTAGTGTTCAAATAGATAAGGAGCCAGGATAATATTGCGTCTAAAGACAGAATGATTTTTTTCTCAAGATTTCTTCTCAAGGTCCTCTCTGAGTTAACGCCGATCATTTGAAACATACATTTTCTATCTCACTAATAGGAGGATCAAACACAAAACTTTTGTATTGAAAGATGCACTTCAATATAGGTACCGTAAAACTTCTCCGAATAAACTATATTATACTCCAAGAAGTTGTAAGATGAAGTAGTATCAGTTAAACTCAACACTTGACCATGAGTCTACTGGATGTACAGCGACTCAAACTCATTTTCGTACGGGGCTGTATCCACATCAAGTTCAGTAGTTCTTGCTGAGACTGGTCCACTTGGTCTTTAAAAATGTTCAAATATATACTTATTCGAAAGCTACTTTTGAGTAAGTAAAGAAACTGCATTCGGTTGGTCAAACGAATGGACTGGATTAATTTTTAAATGTTAGTAAATCTTCGAGCTGTTTAGTGGAATACCTATAAGTAGATGAAATCCCGAATTTAGTACTATACCATTTAATTTCATTTGAGTTTATAACCTTTGACAGATACGCGTATTTCGACCTCTACTGTAAGGCCGTCTTCAGTGTCGTCTTCAAGTCGAGTCTAGTACACGAGACTGAAGACGGCCTTACAGTTGAGGTCGAAATATGCGTATCTTTTCATCTACATTTAAATGTTGTTGGTTTGAATTGTAACTGGCATACGAATATGAAGTTGGGTAAAATTTTAGACACAAATTCAATACTTTTCCATTAATCCAAAGATGATTGTTAATGGAAATATTTAATGATATTTAAATGAGCGTCATTATGGATAAAGTATTTTAAACATTAACTATCATATCATAGTTTTTACTAACTTTTTGTGAAAACTGTGTTCTGTACGAATATGAATTTGAGCTGTGTAATTTCTAGAAAAATATATGTACCGCTAGTATTTTGATCTTAGGAATATATGCAGCTAAATAGTTTTACCCTTTTCGGAACATACACAGAGTTTAAATTCTTTAATAAATATCAAATTAAACTTATTAATTTTAAAATAAAGTGATAAAACTCAGTATTGATAACTTATAAATTAATTGTAACTTTGAGGTAGTCATTTATATTTCCATAAAATTCATTTGTATTTATTTAAATTGGTGATAGGTTTAGCAGCGTGATAAGTCTTACAACTTTTATGGAGGTCCGACAAAAAAAACGTGACGAGGTTGTTGAAAAAGTCCAAGATTACCATCGCATAATTTGTGTACCATCTCCATCTACGCCCATGGTTTTTTGTCATCAGTGATTCAGGCAAACATTGCTGATATAGAACTGGTCAACGGTTTATTTGCTTTAAAATAGCATTTTATTGATGATTTGTAATTTTGAGAAACTGCTGATACCTGGAGGAATATTTTGCATAAAATGCTTTACTATTCTAATCCGTTGGAAGAAAATTCTGCTCTTGCTGCAGCTGTTTGTAAAGATTGAGAACAAATGAAAAATTAATTTTCCTAATATTCATCTCACGAAACCCCACCGTGTTTTACATCGCGCCCTCAGCGCAAACCCAAACACCCAACCTACGTCAACCAGTTTTGTGTGCCAAAACCGTCTTGCTCCTGCCGACTGCTTCAGTAGGGTGGGGCTTATTTCCAAAAATCTTCCGTAGTCAGGATTTACAAAGTGGAAAATGATCACCGGTCCCAAAATAACATCCTGTGAAAAAATGAGATTTTTTGGTGAAGGTTTAGAGGTGGCGCAAAGGGCGTAAGCGCAATTTCCCCATTTTAGTGAACTCTGAAAAAATTTGGTATGCTTTTCAGCTTGTTTTGGTGATTTTAGGACCCTTAAGGGCACAAAATCACCTCAAAATTGCGATATCTCTACTCCTTTAGATGATATTTGACGAAATATATTTTATACATGCGATTTTTGGCCCTTGTATAGGTTACGCTGACTGATTACTATGACCCGGAATAAGCATATGAATAGCTGGAGAGGATTCCTATGCGAGTAAAATGGAACAAAGAGCAAAGAAGAATGAGAAAAGGAACAAAGAACATAGAAGAATGTATGGTGGGGTGAGTTAAACAAGGGAAGGTGTAACTGATGATATAATATTAGAATGAACTACGGAACCGTGAAAATATCTCGGTTAGATGTATGCGATGTGATTATATGCAAGTTTAACACTAATTTTGTATTTTAGAATGCCCGTTTGATATAACTCCAGCAATTGCTTTTATAATCTGAAAGAAATTACAGAGGGGCCTAAACCCATACAGGCTCAAAATCCGTACACTTCATACAAATAGAAGGAGTTTTATATGAAGTGGAAGGGCTTAGATTCATAGGTGTTCGGATTTTGACCCCGCACGATATATCCTTATTAGGTAAATTCATAAACGATTTCTGCTTTCTAGCAGTAACACTTCCTGTAAGAATTTCCACAGGAATTTCTGGATTATGATGCCATTCCAACAATTAATTGCGTTTGGACTTCCAATACTTCACTTTTGCCACAACAATTTCAACATAACTTCGGACAAACGAAAATGCAGTTGAAGTTCAATACATCGTTCTACATCTGTATATGGAATCGATGTATATTAACAACAACAGAAGGAAAAAATCGGTAGTCAAAATTAAAATTACTGCACGAGCTTCTATAGGGTGTAAGAGATAAAGCACTACAGGTAGAAAACCTCTCGAATTAAAACAAAATTAAAGCTTCACAGTTCTGAAACATATATTTTTTAGGAATTGCGACAGAGCTACATGAAGGAATTTTCACAGGATGCCCTATGTACATATAAATGCTTATATACATTTGTTATGAATTTAATTAGTACTGTGTGAGGCTGAATTTCCAGGATGTATATTTTGCAACGGTCCATTTCGATAAATTGCTATCAACATCCAGGAAAAAAACCGAACGATTATTGAACTAAAGCAGTGAAGTGGACATGCATTTATATATACCTACCAGGAGAATAATGATCAAACTTCACATGGAGTTGAGGACATTTTAGCCGTTACTGCAATTTTCCCATTAAAAGTAATCTAAAATCGTATGCATGGGTCGAAAACTAGAGATGGGTCAAGAATTGGTGCTCTTCCCCTACTTGAAGAAACATTGCTCGAAATATTTCTGAAGTGAGTAATATTAAATAGAAGTCAATATAATCATCGTTTTCTACTGGAACTTTTCTCCATTGCGTAAAATCGAGATTTTACAAGATTCCTCAGTAACACTCAACACATCACTAGTTTCACCCTCCCAACTGTTTAACCCACCCCACCTTACATTCTTTTGTGTTCTTTGTTCTTTCTCTCATTCTTCTTTGCTCTTCGCTCCATTTTACTAGCATAGAAATTCTCCCCAGCTAATCATACGCTTGTTCGGGTTCATAGTAATCAGTCAGCGTAACCTATACAAGGGCCAAAAATCGCATGCATAAAATATATTTCGTCAAATATCATCTAAAGGAGTAGAGATATCGCAATTTTGAGGTGATTTTGTGCCCTTGAGGGTCCTAAAATCACCAAAACAAGCTGAAAAGTATACCAATTTTTTTCAGAGTTCACTAAAATGGGAAAATTGCACTTACGCCCTTTGCGCCACCTCTAAACCTTCACCGAAAATTCTCATTTTTTCACAGGATGTTATTTTGGGACCGATGATCATTTTCCACTTTGTAAATCCTGACTACGGAAGATTTTTGGAAATAAGCCCCACCCTACTGCTTCAGACTGCATAAACACAGAATCACACACGCACCCACCCAACAAAAGGCGACACTCACCCGCAATTGAGCTACGAGTAACCACCCATTCTGAGTTCCCATCGCCGATCCCGTATTCCGTAGTATGGCGGGCATCATATGATTTTCCACCCCCATTCTAGTACTCCAATCCGACGTCGGCCGAATACGGTCCTCGTAATGCTGCATCGTTGTCGTACACTCGGATCGTCAACATCGGGCTTGGCCACATTCGGGTCAGTAGTGGGACGAAGAATCACAGACAGCAGCAGCCGTACCCTACCTACTGTTATACTCTGTCGGCAGCAAGGATTCAGCACGCGGAGCAAAGGAAAATCTCGACACTCGGTTCGTCGGTGTTGTGAAAAATTTACTTCAGTTCAATTCGGGTGCCCGTTGCGGACGGTTTGTCGCAGAACCGGTACGATTTTCATGTGTGGTTTTCTGAGATTTCCCCAGCGCCAATTAGCCGGGTGTATTAACTTACAGTATACACAGCGGTAGCTATAGCTGTCAGAGGACGTAGTGGAGTTTCGAGCGTTGTTTTGCTGACTGCAAGGTAGTCTAGAATGGGGTTAAGGCCTCGTAGGTCAGTGAGCGAGGCTTAGTGCGTGTCGAGGAAGTGGAATTTTGCGCAATTTTCAACTTTCGGACGAGATTGAATTGGATATCAAAGTTGACAGGATACGCCATCGTTGCAGTTGGGGTTTTGCTAGATGCTGCTGGATGTGTGTAGTTGGCAGGTCGTGGAAGGCGCGCGTGCATTCAAGATTCTCTGAAGAGATGCATCATCGCGGAATGTAGTCCCGGATGAAGAATTCCGGCAAGCGAAGCTTTTGGGATGTGTTGTCCTTAGACGAATTCAGTGTTGTGGTGGGGTTAAATGCAGAATACGCTACATAGCAGTCTACCTTGTGGAGCTTTGCTCTCATGTTGAACTAATGAATAAGTAAATGAATCTGTCGGATGTCAGCTTTCGTGTCGTGGCATGGAATATCCGTAGCTTGCGAGCACACTCAGCGCTGTATAGAACAACGTATAGTTTCGGCTCAAACTAGCGACGACTATAGACCACTACCTCCCGATACGGATTCGGTGTGATCCTACTCCATGTGGATGGGATGTGCTTGACGTAGGATTTGTGTGGGAAATCTCCGACCCGTGTGCGCTAGCATAGTGTCGCTCAGTTGCCTGTATGCTTGTTGTACATGATGAAGGGATGAATAAAGGATTAGGTCGTGAAAAATTGGAGCGGAATCAGAAGCCGGTACCGTGAAGCCAATTTAGCTACAACTACATTCAGACGTAACTACGGTGAGGAATTGTGAGTTTCGGATGGAGACAAATTGTTACATTCGTTTGTACTATTAATTGTGCTGCCTGTGAAGTCCTTCAAAGGACACTTGTTCAGATTCCAACCCGAAAAAACTCGTTGTGCATAATCGTATCCTCAAACATTTCAACGCTCGTAGATGAAAATCTACAACCCGTAAAGTGAATTCCAATGAGAATTTCCTCCGGGTACGCAAGAGGCAATAAAAATCCATCATAAGCCGGTGAAGTGTTGACACAGCACCGGAGCCCAACAACGGAAGAAATCTCAACCCAAGTGATTTGGAGCTACAATATCAGAACTGCTAGCTGCCAGTCTTCGAGCGGGCGAAGGTTGAAAAGTGGGTGCAAATTAATTAAAAAAGTTATATTAAAACGTTCGAGTGAAACACATAATTAATGATCGCCGAGTACTACGGTTGAGCCTGCTTATCGTGAGTTCGCGCCAAAAGAAGCAGCGTTTCGTGAGGTGCAACTAAAGTGAGTGAAGTAGTGTCAAAGGCATAGTATTCGAAACAAGCCGAATCCGGGTGCACGTTAAAGCAACCAGGAGTTGCTAGTGTCGGTAACGATGTGATGTAATTGTATAGCATTTCAATGATTTTTTGGCTGTTTATAAAAATCAGAGAATTCAATTGTTGACGGCGACCGAGCAGCAGTGGAAACCAACAGTTCTGCCGGGGCGAACATCAGCAGGAGAAATCAACAAACACAAAACGGTAAAGTTGGTATAATTGGATTTTGTTCTGCTTACCTGCCTGGGAAACGAGTGCGAGCTGGTTTTTAATTGGGTGATTTCCTGGTAATTACTGGTTACCATAGTTGTTGGGAGAGGGTTTCAATCGTATTGTTGTGCGAATGGAAATCGCATTCGGGTGTCAATCATAACTCAAGGAAACTCATAAAAAGTGCAATCAGAAGAACAATCATGCATTCAATGCAAAAACTGTAATTTCTCTGTCTGATATAGATAGTTTTTATTCTTATTATCATGAATGTGTTAATCAAATCTTAAAAAGAAATTGGGTGAAAGAGATCATTACAAATTTATTGATATCTAACAACTGAATAATGTATACATACAGTCAGTGACATAAGTTAGTAACCAAATGCTGTTTTTCCATACAAAATGCCCAAGATTGGGGTGCTGTATCTCAGCTTCTGATAGTCCGAATTGGCCGAAATTTGGATGACGAACTACAAATAACTTGAAATGTTGTATGGAAAAACAGCATTTGGTTACTAACTTATGTCACTGACTGTAAGTATACATTATTCAGTTGTTAGATATCAATAAATTTGTAATGATCTCTTTCACCCAATTTCTTTTTAAGATTTGATTAACACTTTCATGATAATAAGGATAAAAACTATCTATATCAGACAGAGAAATTACAGTTTTTGCATTGAATGCATGATTGTTCTTTTGATTGCACAAGCGAAGCAGAATCTGATGACGAACACGCAAAGACCGAGAACAACAACGGCAATGGGGATGATCAGCAGGGAAACGAAATCACAACGGAGCTCGAATCTGGAAAGCGGCGGTTGTCAACCGAAGCGGATGGAATTTTTGAAAACGAATCGAAACGGACATGCAGCAAAAGTGAGACTGGCTCAGAGTGGAGAGTTCATAACACGAGATCCAGAAAAAATAAAAAGTATGATGTTTAATTTACACTTTTCATAGCCCGTCCGTGGACTATGTATTGCACATCGATATGTTACTGATCTTAGTCTATTCCTAAATAGTTAGCAGTACCTGATTACCAGGTTTCTAGAGGGATGTTTCGGTATACACCAGAGGTGCATTGAAACGCATAGATTCAGAGTCAGAACAAGACTGCCTTGTTCCTTTCACATGGGTTCCTTTTATTTGCCTTTACAATTGATCGGTTACAATTTGGTTACAATGTCAGAAAGAGATAGATGGAGACGCCTGGGACGGCGGTGACAATATTTCGGCGATAGCATTTTTGGGTTGAAACCTGAGCCTTAGCGCATCGTCCAAACGGACGACCACCAGCGTGGCTAAAGTACAATCAGCAAAACATGTGGCGCACTCGAGTGCCTCAATGCAAACTGCTTACGCATGTTGCACCGAGGCCATCGTTCGCACTTACGCGGACCTGACCTATTCTGTTGTAACAAAACATAATATGCATTTTATTGCTTGCGCTGATTGACAAGGGAAATATGTGTTTGGGTCGATATGTGTATAGCACACCTCCCCCCTTTTGAAAATGATGTAATGGAAAGAAAGTGTAATGGAATCATTTATTTGATTGCCGGTCCCAGATGCCTTTACAGAGTTTTACATGAATTTGATTTTGTTAATATTTCTTAGCTCTATTTTTTTTATAAATAACTTTATTACTAGACTAACCGAATTTTGCACTCCTCAGCATAAAGCTGGGAACTTTCACCTACCTCATCATGTTACTTATTTTTTTTTTAATTTCTCTTTTTTTATGTGAGGTTAGGCTCGGTGGGGCTCTAGTTAAAGTTATGGAAAAAGAAGCTAATTTATGCTTTGATTATTCTATTTTTGTGTACATTTGTGGTTTTACCTGTAAGTATATGTTGGATTTCACAATTTGGTTCTACAATTTTTAATATTTTATAAGGTCCAAGATAAAAAGAATCTAACTTGCTTCTGTTTTCATTTTTTAAGTAAACTATGTCATTAATTACAACGGAAATGGGATTGAGGTTGTTATCGAATTGCTGTTTTCTTTGATATTTATGGTCTAATAGCTTTTGCTTTACCATTTCGTGAGATCGACTCAACTTAAATTTCAATTCGTTTTTATAAGATTCGAAATTATAAACTGGTTCGTTACTGTTTTCTAATACGTCTTGAGGAAGGTTAGCCTTTCTGCCAAATATCAACTCAAATGGGGTGAAACTATGATCCGTGTGGGGGGTTGAATTGTACGAAAATTCATAAAATTTGATCCAATCATCCCAATCTGATTGATGCTCATTGGTGAATGATCGCAGATACTCATTGAGGCATCTGTGATTTCTCTCCAAAGAACCAATTGATTGTGGGTGATATGGTGTTGAAAAGGTTTGTTTGATTTGGAGTAATTTGCTAATCTGCTCGAGTACTTCATTATTGTATTCAGTACCCTGATCAGAACGTAATTCTAGAAAATGTCCGAAAGTCAAAATAAAATTTTCGACTAATGCTCTAGCTATGGTGTTTGCTTCCTTGTTTGGGATAGGGATTATGGTTATGTACTTTGTGAGATCGCATTGAATTGTAATGCAATAACGGTTGTTTTTATTTGACTTTGGTAGAGGACCTACTGTGTCAATGGATATTACTTCAAAAGCTTTAGACGGTGTTGTAGTTATAACCAACGGTTCCTTTGTGTGCTTGATAATCTTATTTCTTTTGCACAATTCGCAGGCCTGGACGAATTGGGCAATAGACCTTTTCATATCGCGCCATCTATATTTTTCTCGGAGTCTTAAGTACAATCTAAATTGACCTACGTGTCCTCCAGTGGGTGTATTATGATGATTACTTAATAATGCTTGAATTTCTTCCGGGTCATCTATAAAGGTTGGTTCTTTATAAATGATAACTTTTAAAGTTTTCAATATGTTATTAGCAATAGTTTTGAATAAATTTATTGGTACCATGGTAAAAATAAAATCGTTTGCCGGCAATGCTAAATTTTTCGCGCTTATTCTTTTTGCAATTTTTTCAATTTCTGGAAGAGCACACTCGAATGCGTGACTTCCATTTCTAACGTCTTGATGCACTTGTGCAACAATCGTTTTGCAATTTTTCTTCAATATCATAAATTTCAATGTATTGCCCACTACGGCTGTGCACAGCTTCATCATTTTTATTGTTTCCGTAGGGCGTTCAGTTTCATATGTAGAGAGGTGATCAGTCTCCTTTTTTTCATTTTCAATGCTAATATCTTTTAAATCATTTTTAACTAATTTTTGTGCCTTACGGGTCATAGACCTAGTATTAACTATCATAACATTAGAAATTTTTAATTCGTCAGATGTAGTAGCTATTCGCGATAATGCGTCCGCTGCTACATTTTCCTTACCTTTAATATATACAACATCGTAGTCGTATCCTTCAAGATCGATACGAATTCTAGTCAATTTCGAGGTTGGATTCTTGATTCCGAATAGATACACAAGAGGTCTGTGATCTGTTCGTACTGTGAATCGTCTTCCATACAAATAGGCTTCGAAATAATTTATGGCCCAATGTATGGCGATTAGTTCTTTTAGTATGGTCGGTTTATTTCTTTCTGCTGGAATAAACGTCTTACTTGCGAACGCAATAGGTCGTTCTCCTGCTTCAGAAATTTGAGATAAGACAGTTCCGCATCCTATGTCTGACGCGTCTGTCGTTAGTATAAATTTTTGGGTAAAATCGGGGTATTGCAATAATCTTGGAGACATCAGCTGTTGTCTCAACAGATCGAATGCATTTTGACATTTATCAGTCCATGTAAAAGTAACGTTTTTCTTCAGTAATTGGTTTAATGGGTAAGCTATATCAGCAAAGTTTTCGACAAATCTACGATAATAATTGCAAAAAGCAACGAATCTTCGCACATCGTCTACATTTTTGGGAATTGGATAGTCCCTAATGGCTTAAAATTTGGAGTCGTCGGGCAATATTCCCTGATCGGTTATTTTATGACCAAGATAGGTCACTTCGGTTTTTAAAAATTTACATTTGGATAAATTTAATTTTAAATTATATTTCCTCATTCGTTCAAATACTGATTCTAAATTTGACAAATGATGTTTCAACGAACATCCGATAATAACAATATAATCTATATAGATAAATGCACGCTCAGGTGTTAGACCTGCCATGGCAATAGCCATCATCCTTTGAAAACTATTTGGACTAATATTTAATCCAAAAGGTAATCGTTTGAACTGATAGTGCCCAGAGTTGGTAGAAAATGCGGTATACTTCCTGGAATTACTGTCCAAGGGGATCTGATGAAAACCTGACATCAGATCCAGCGTGCTAAAATATTTTGCTCTACCAAGTTGGTCTAGTATACTTTCAATTCTTGGTAGCGGAAATTTGTCTGGCATAATTTTCATGTTTAGTTGCCTAAAATCAACAACTAAACGCCATTTGTTTTCTGAATTATCCGACTTTTTCGGGACCAGCAAAATCGGGGAATTATATGACGAAACTGAGGGTTCTATAATTTCGTCTTTTAACATTTTCTGAACTTGCCTTTCGATTTCTTCACCTTGGGCATGAATAGTTTTATAGTTGGGTATATACACAGGAACATTATCGTTAAGACTGATGTTCTGCGTATAAAAATTATTGATTGACAATTTCTCATCTTCTAGGTTAAAAATATCTTCATATCGAATGATCAATTTTTCGAGTTCTCGTTTAGCTTGTGGAGTAAGGTGTTGAGTATCAATGTTTTTCAAAATTTTATTTCGCCTTGGGGTTTTATCAGTTGAGTGTGTTTTGCGTGGTACTACTTGGAAGTTACTTAGTGGTTCCATATAAGGTTTAAAATCTGTGTAAGTAATATAAACTGCTTTATCGGTGGTATTAATGAATTTTAATATTGGTTCTTTAGCTGATATGATCGTATTTCCACAAAACATTCCAGGTTGAATTTCCTGTGAGTGTACCACCATATCCTCTTGTAAATTTTGATTTGGTATGTAACGGGTAACTTCGCATCGTGGAGGTAAAAAGAAATTGTTTTGGAAATTATCTTCAATAGGTATCAAAATAAGCTGATTGTCTACAGTAAATGACAACATCCACGGTTCGTAGTCAATTTTACACTTATATCTTGCCAAGAAATCTTTTCCAATGATTCCGTCCGTTGGAATAGGGAAATAATTTGAAACTATTTGGAATTTCTGCTGAATAGGTATACCCTCAACTAATATGTTAGCGAAAGTACTTCCTAAAGAGTGAATTCCTTCATCTCCTATACCTGATATGACGCATTTTTCTTCAGGGTAGTAAATTTGAGACGATTTTACTTTACGACTTTTAATGATAGATATATCAGAGCCTGTGTCAACAATAAAAGTACACTGGGTTTCCGATAAATCTATTTTTAAAATAACGTAATTGGAGGTCGATGCATTCACTGTAAATGTCGACCAAACTGTGTGCCTAAAAAAGTATTGTTTTGTGCCGGCTGTTGCTGCTGTTGATAAGTGGATTGCGGCTGCTGATAAACTGGTTGTTGCTGATTTTGTTGGTAACCTACAGGCGGTAATTGTTGAAAAACGGGTTGTATTGCCTGTGGTATAGGCTGCATGAAATAGGTAGAACGTGTTTCGTATCGTCCTCTTCCTCTATTCCATTGGCCTCTGAAATTTTGTCCTCTGAAGTTTTGACCTCTAAAATTTTGTCCTTGGCCATAACTGTGTCCTTGGCTATAATTGCCTTGGAAATTTTGAAATCTTGGTTGATCATGATTACGAGAAAATGATCTGTGACCAGAAGAAAAATTTCTTCTGTCACCGTTGAATCCACCACGGCCACGACCACGTTGGTTGTGATTGTTGTTTGTATAGAACATTTGTGTCATCGAGGATTTCTGTCTTTCTTCAGAATAGTTTTCCTGAAGTTTTTGGATGGCTTCATTGATCTTAGTGAATGTACCGGCTCTTAGAATCAGCTTCGAATCCGCATGGTCTATTCCGTTAATCAGAGATTCAATACCACTTTTAGTAGCCATTTGCATAGCCTTGTCAGTAGGTATAGTTTCGTCAATGTAGGTTGCTGCAAGCTGTTGGGTTAGTTTCTCCACCTCTTTGCAGAATTCTTCCACAGTTCCCCTTTTTTTTAGAGCACTCATTTTTGCTTTAATGTTGTCCGAACTTATTTTCGGAGCACATTGGGTTTTTAGCTTATCCAGTGTTTCATTTAAATTTTGTGCCCCCGTTATTGACTGACGTGCAACTCCAGTCAACCTTGTTTTGATAAATTTAAAAACAGTTTCGTCTGCCGCTGTTTTCTGCGCCACTGTCGCGTCTGCAAATTCTCCATTGACGGTATCAGAGAATAATGCAACGGCATCGAGAAAAGAGTTGAGATGGTCCGGAGACCCATCATAAGTTTGGATGAGGGATGTCCCCAATTTGATGTCGACAGTAGGCATTCCTACTTCCCTTTTAAATGATAACCTTTTAGAAATAATAGCCGCTCTAACTACTGTTTTAAATTTAGGTTTTAATATAATTGAATTATTTAGTAGTTTTAGAGAGTCTTCAGTTATTGTTTTAAGAGTTTGATATTTTTGACATTCCGTATTCCATAAATCTGATGCGATGGAATTTTGTGCGCTTAGCAAAATAGTTTTATATTGTTTTAAAAGCTTTATTAAAAATTCCTTTTTTTGTACGATATTTTCTTGAGATCGTGGTCTTTTTATATTTTTGGTAATATTATTGAACTCTTTTGTGATACTAGCTTCAATTATCTGAAGCTCTTCTAACATTTAAAAGATATATAAAAATTCTTCAGTAGATTTGAGATAATTATTATTCGCTATTATATATATAATTGCATTGTTTGTTCGTCCCGTTAACTTTCTGCACTCACCCTGTAAATTAGATTGAGGTTACCTGCTTGCCTGCTTGTTGTCCGGGTTGCTCTCTGCTGCTTCAATAGGATTGTTGTTTATATTGTCTATAATTTTCATTGCTCACCCAGCCCAGTGATACTTGGGCATACCGTCGATGCATAACTTAATAGTTCGTCTGCTCTTACAGACCTACGATTCACTAAGCCAATGTTACTGAGGCTTATTTGTTTAACTTTGTACCGATTATACGATACTTTCTTCGCTTGTAAAAAGTCTTCTTTCATTAACAAATGGATAAATTGTTTACATATACCATTTGATACGACAATTGTACTATTTTTCTTCGTTGCCAAGTTGGCCACTAAATCTTGTAATTTGTTCATCGTTAATAAGCAACAATTAATTTCATTTCACTGTACTCTCCGTCTAACGTCCTCCACAAACGTTTGTTTTACCGTATCACTGTCCAGCCATAGTATAATATAGCTAACTGCGTTCCGATGGTCACTATCGTTAATATAAATTCTTCTCTTGACATACTTCTAAAGCACTGAGTTTTTCACTTTTCTATCATAAGCTCACTAAGTTTGCTTAGTTTGTTTGCCTTTTTTATGACTTGCCTAGTCATTCGCCTTTGGATTTCTCCCCACAAACTTAAAACAAGTTGATTTGTTACACCAGCCGATATGAACCACAACCAGGTTGTTATGGAGTTCAGTGTTGTCGTGTGCTCTAACTGGTTGTTCACAATTTCGATGTGACTATCACCGTTATGATTCACTTGGGCTTTTGATTCCTCGGAGCCCATTCTTCGTGGTGTTTCACTAACTTGCACGGGTCTGGATTATTCACAATTATTCTCACTTGACTTTTTCCGACGATTACTGGTTCGGATTAACTCACGGTCGCCATTTCATAGCCCGTCCGTGGACTATGTATTGCACATCGATATGTTACTGATCTTAGTCTATTCCTAAATAGTTAGCAGTACCTGATTACCAGGTTGCTAGAGGGATGTTTCGGTATACACCAGAGGTGCATTGAAACGCATAGATTCAGAGTCAGAACAAGACAGCCTTGTTCCTTTCACATGGGTTCCTTTTATTTGCCTTTACAATTGATCGGTTACAATTTGGTTACAATGTCAGAAAGAGATAGATGGAGACGCCTGGGACGGCGGTGACAATATTTCGGCGATAGCATTTTTGGGTTGAAACCTGAGCCTTAGCGCATCGTCCAAACGGACGACCACCAGCGTGGCTAAAGTACAATCAGCAAAACATGTGGCGCACTCGAGTGCCTCAATGCAAACTGCTTACGCATGTTGCACCGAGGCCATCGTTCGCACTTACGCGGACCTGACCTATTCTGTTGTAACAAAACATAATATGCATTTTATTGCTTGCGCTGATTGACAAGGGAAATATGTGTTTGGGTCGATATGTGTATAGCACACACTGTAATTGTAAGAATGTGAACTATTGCATAAATAAACACGAATTTTAATTGACACGAATGCACCATGCGGTGTAAAGTGTCATTAATAAAAAAAAAGCACCCCAAACTTGGGCATTTTGTATATAAAAACAGTTTTAGTTACTAACTTATGTCACTGAAAGCTACAACATCTAAATAAATCGAAAGTCAAAGTATTCATTATTGAGCATTGCGGAACTTTTGGATTTGTTGGTTTGTTTGTGACAACTGTGGTTTGCGTCAATGTTATGGTGTAGCAGTTGAGTGTTATGAAATGTATTCATATAAGTATTCTTAAATGCATAATGTTAAAATTCTGTAGTAAATTGCGCAAATAAATTGCCACACAAGCTTATGAACTTGCATTTTAGTTGACTGAAGTCATTAAACAATGAATTTTCAACAGCTCATATCACAAAGACTAGACGTGCTAAGATAGTTTCGAAATCGGCAGTGGACTTGATAAACTTAGGTAAATAGCGGTAATTTGGTTCTGGAGAACAAAATGTTCCGCAGTGTAATAGAAGCTGTTTTCAATTTGTGTTGATTAGAAACATCATTACAACACAATTTATTTTCATGAATCAGAGAGCAATTCCTTATAGACAGTAGCCATTCGAATTAATGAAACATGTTTACATTGATTGATAAACTGACATTTAAGTGCAATGAAGTGCAAAAGCCATGTACTGTTCGACATCGTTAATTGCTTTATAACTGAAATAGGTTTCAATTAGTGTACTTCCGCATTTATACAATTTTGCAAATAACCCTGATTCAGTGACAGCTAAAGAAACTGTTATTGCAAAAACACCTAAAAGAATAAAGAAGTGGTTTGAATAGCCTCTTTATACTTTTCTTCGTCACGAACAGTTTTATTCCAGTTTTGAGAAAAATACTTTTTCTTTTTGCTAAGAGTTTGTTCAACATTCAGTACCGTAATCCGGGGGCAAATTGATCACTGGGGCGAATTTGATCAGGTCGGCACCAAGGAACATTTCCACCCAAGGATGCTGAAGATTTCGTTGGCACCACGGACATTCCATTTTTTCAAGTTAATAGATGCCGAATGATGATTTTGAACTACTTCATTTTTAATCATAATAAAAATAAGTTTTGCATAGAAATATTCACACTTTTCGAAGGTGTAAGTAATACTGTTGGAAATGTCGGTGCTAAACAATCGTGCCATGCCTACATGTCAACTATGAATGTTTAAAATGTTGTGTAAGCTTCAGAATGAACTACTGAACTCATTTTTGATATCATACATCATATCAACTATAATGTTTTGCTCATAAAACTGTTAATGATCAAAAGAGGTGATTATATCAAGGAAAATTGCTTACATTTAGGCGTATTAGGCAGTTTAATAAGTTTAATTTTGCAATAAAATTATCAAATACTCGAGTTGTAAGATTTTTGACATCATATTCAGATTTAAGAGATCCAAATTTAGTAGATAGGGAAATTTTTTGTCCTTAAACCTGCTGGTGATCAATTTTGCTCCAGTGTGTCATTTTATTTTTATGATATTACAACTATTTTTATGATATGTTAAATTTTATTTCATGAAAAGTCGATTACATAAAATTATAAAGATCAATGGAGTACTGGTTTGTCGCAATTTATTCGACAATATTTGAATTCCAAAGGACAACACAGCAAAAAGCTATTTCATCATGCAATATCTGCGATCAAATATATGAAAGATTAAATCGATGTTATCCAAATCATGATTGGTCTAAGAATTACCAAATAATAACTAATTACCAAAGATCAAACATCCAACCAAAGCCTGTCAGATTCCATTGTTACATTTAAACCTCCATTTATATTTTTCCATTACCGTTATATTACCCAAATGGAATATGTATGCATTTTGGGCTAAGCAGCATACGTTTAGCACTATTTCATTAGTGTTTTGTTGATAAGGAAAAAAATAATCTTTTGTTCTGTAATGATCTTAGATATGTCTTCCTGAATTTATCGTCGAAAGCATTCTCATTGAACTTTATATCGTAAAACGGGGTCACATTGATCATTAGGGAAACATTGATAGAAATGATCATTTTCGAAGACATTTCGAACTTAATTTTTTTGTTGACACATTTTTAATGCATCAAAACAAATATTTTTGTTGTATAAGAGATGAATGAATCATATTTCAGCTAAGAACTTTTTAATGCTGCTTAAAAAGCCATTATTAAGTACCCTTCTTTGCTTGGGTTATTTTCAAATCAATGATTTCTTTGAATAGGATAATCGAAAACAAAGTTTTTCTTAAAATGGCATCGCCCAAAACGGTTTCTTTTTTCAAAATGTTCATAAGTATGTTCATTTCAGCAAAATTAACGAATTTCTTTTAAAAATTCAGAATATCCCCAGGTAATTGCCAACACTTAGGCATATTCGGTAGTTCAACGCATAATTTATCTCTTTTAGCTCTAAATATAACGTAAAAGACCAGCAACAATATGAAAGCGTAGGTTGTTTCTAATTTAAAGGCTATATTTGTACTTTTAACAGTGTACAGTTTAAAACTAAAAACTCTGCTCATCCTTTTCAATTCAAAATATTTTCCCTTTCACACTGAGATCAAACTGTTTTTTTTTACGAAATTGAGCTTAAGCTTGATTGGCCGTCCGTAGTTGCTACTCCAGAATCGCCAGATAAGCTGCACTTACACAAGGAACCAACCGGAGGCTTGGGACTAGCATACACCCTCAGTGTATAGGTGTTGTTGAAAATGGCAAAATTGCGGCAGAATGCAGACTAATGAAGGAAGGGGGGGATTGAAGTTGCATTTATAATTGGTCCACATATACCCCTGCTTCTACGCCAGTACAAGCGAGAAGGTATAAGGGTAGGAAGTTTTATGGCAGAGAGGCTTGCTGTTTGGTTATCAGATTGCCTATGTCTTCTTCTTCTTCTTCTTCTTAGAATCAACGTCCCCACTGGGACAGAGCTGGCTTCTCAGCTTAGTGTTAATATGATCACTTCCACAGTTAATAACTGAGAGCTTTCTTTACCAAAGTTGCAATTTTTTCGCATTCGTATATCGTGTGGCAGGTACGATGATACTCTATGTCCAAGGAAGTCAAGGAAATTTCCATTACGAAAAGATCCTGGATCGATCGGGAATCGAACCCAGACACATTCAGCATGGCTTTGCTTTGTAGCCGCGGACTCTAACCACTCGGCTAAGGAAGGCCCCATTGCCTATGTATCAGGCGTAATAAAAAGCGTGCAATGATGATGGAACAATGGAAGCGTAGGGAAACGATTGTTTTGTCCGTCTCTGGTTCTAGCGATTGCTATAAACATATAGTTCGTAAGTGTGATAGATTGAGAGTGGAAGATTCAAGCAGGTGAAAGATACAACTGCAATGTACAGGGAAAGGGACTAATATGTCTTCCCAAAGTGTGGGAGGAATGACATGAAATTGTTCTTGTATTTATTTTGAGCATCTAAACAAGATATTCAACGACATTCCAGCATCTATATAAACAGTGCTAAGAAAAATTGTGGGAATAAAAATATTAAGAAGCAACAAAATATTACCAAATAATTCATCAGTTATTTCTCAGTTGTAAATATTCGAAACTTAAGGTTAATTATATTAAGTGACATGCTCGTTATTTGGTTTTGGTAGAGATTTGATGTGAAATTAGCGTTATCAATTAATTAGTATCTCAAATATTTATTTGGTATGAACATCTTTGGCACTTGGAAAAGTGTTCATTAGCTTTTTACATCCTCATACCAAAAAGTAGGCTTATGAGGTTGAAATTGTGTTTACAATGTTTATTAACTTTTTCTGCAACAAGCATGGATATGTTTTGACTAGGCGCAAGACACCTTTAATGATCCTATCCAATAGATTAGACGATATCAATCCTGTGATTATATTTTTCAAACGCCGGTCTGATCGAGTTAGCCATGAAATAGATTTATTTTTATGCATAACATAGGAAAGGACGTGACAGCTCAGCTAAGACAGCCCCGTTATTTTTCAGTCGATAGCCTTGACGACACAAAGGCCAGTGCTACCTTGTGAAACAAATCTTGTAAACAAATTCAAATGGCAAGGCTCATAATATAATTGTTTCTTGTACGCTTCGTTTGTTCAGTGCAATAGAGGATGCTAGCTTTTTTATAAATAACGAATATATTCACAATCGGTTATATTTTTAGAAAAAATTCACACAATTTCCATTATGTTGTTCACAATTAAGCTTTTTTATTCATTTCTGCATTGTGAAAAAATTCCAAACTTTTGATGACAACTCTAATTTATGAAATAGCCCGGCCTAGCAACAAAGTACCCTGTTGCAAACCAACTCAATGATTCGCAAGTAGGCTTTTGCCAAAACGACCAATAGAAAGTGGTCTTTTTTGACATGCTATTAATTTCGTGTTTGTACTTTGACCTGACACGTCTTGTCTTAGGTGACAATTTTTTCAGTTCAATTTGTAGACAGATTTTATAATTGGTTTAAAACAGATATTTCATGGCGTACTTGTTCAACCTTTGAATTTGTTTCATGAATATTAGATGTATTAATCCCGATATAACGGAGTGTCTTGCTTCTCGATTTCAGATGATTTTTCACCGGTGATGCTGCTTTGAAATTAAAAAAATATGGTTTGCAGAGTATTTCCGACAATTTTTTTTCTTCTTCTTGACATTACGTCCTCACTGGGGCAGAGCCTGCTACTCAGCGTAGTGTTCTTATTAGCACTTCCACAGTTATTAACTGAGAGCTTTCTTTGCCAAAGTGCCATTTTCGCATTCGTATATCGTGTGACAGGTACGATGATACTCTATGCCCAGGGAAGTCAAGAAAATTTCCATAACGAAAAGATCCTGGACCGACCGAGAATCGATTCTAGACACCTTCAGCATGGCTTTGCTTTGTAGCCGCGGACTTCAACCACTCGGCTAAGGAAGACCCCAAGACAATCCCAGACAATCTCTAACAATCATTTAGCTTGATTACCTCAGAAAATTGAACGTTCCTTACATATTTGCTCATTCCTTTAAAACTTAATTATTTTGGTAGTTATTTCATTTCTACAAAATGCTGATCACACTTTTTGTACAAAATTAAGGGCTTCGTAGCCGTGCGGTTAGTGTCACCAGGCATTTAGCCGCATCGTGCTAGGGAGTGTGGGTTCGATTCCCGCCTCAGGCCGGTAAACTTTTCGTGAGGAATGTTTTCCGATTGTGCCACTGGGCGTTGCATGCTAGTCCGTTGTCTAGTGTGGTGCTTCCTTCAAGGGGCATAAATGCCCACTGGAAGCATTAACGTGTCAATGTCTTAAAAAAAAAAAAAAAAAAATTGGTTGTTCTTTACTTGATCTTATTCTAATCGATAATCCAGAAATTGTAACCAAATAGATTCAAGGAGTTGATATGATCGTTTGTTCGATTCGGCTTTCTCAAAAAAGTACTGAAGCTGTTCTCACTTATCGTGATCTTGTTAATCAACTGTGTAGCAAGAATCTTTAAACAGCATTGATTAGGTTACTTTTTTTAATCTGACTGATCCTAATGATTTGGTTGACTTTACGAACTATCATTTACTTTTGCTTCATGACAATTATATACCTTTAACCTTCCAGTCGTCGCGCGGCTTGTCACCGTAATAACCGCGCTGCTGTTGTGAACGAAAAGCGAGGTTTTCTCAGCAGTGTTGCACAAAATACAACAGCGCGACGACTGAAGCGTTAAAGTGCTTAAAATGACATTTCTATTGCAATTGTTAACCCGGACTTGGCGTACAGGATCTGGAAACGATTCAAAACCAAAAAGCAATAAATATAAAAAAAAACGATTAAGAAATAAAGTTAATTCAACAATATCTCAAGCTTGAATCAATAGTGACAGACATAGATTTAATGTCAATCTGCCTAGTTAACAGGTGTTACTAAAGTTTCTGATTATCTAGCCACTCGACCAGAGAAGACACCTATCCTATTCTATGTATTCTCTTTGTCTATAAACAAGTATCTTTTCGACTCGGTTATCAAAAGCTCAGTAAAAAAATGCAAATTTTTAGGGATTTGTCTTAGATTTTTGTATGGAAAACTTGATCAATAAATTGTGGAAAATATACACACCAGACACAACTTATGAATCATGTTAAAACTGCTGATATTTGGTAATTTTGAGTAGTTCTTAGTTTCGAAGATTTTGTTTAAATAAAAGGAATCTGAACAATGCAAGTATGTGCACATACTTTTGGAAAACAAAAACATTTTTTAAATATTATGAAACAATGTTTTTTGAAGATATTTAGTCTTATACGTCAATAAAAATATGTACGTGATTTATGTAAGGCCTCCAAAGACTATTATGATAATTAATGTGTGAGAAAAAAATCCTAAATTTGTGAGGATCGAGAAATAAAAAGTGTAGATGGAAAACAGGTAAAGCATTTCTTAATTAAAATGTATCATACTTGATAGGTTCTTCCTAATTTTGTTAGAAAAAACTTGATGTTGCTTCTGCAAAAAGACCAAGATCAACGAGTGGAAAAGAAAAAAATCGATCTGCAGCCTCCCTGGTTCGCATCAATACCATGTGATTATCATTTATTTCTGATCACTTTAGTTGCACATATTTCTAAATCCAACTCTACTTGAAGCAGTCCTCAGTAATGTTAGTCGGAGAGTAAAGCATTTACGAGTTCTGCCACTCAGATCCAAGGATTGTCTAATTGCACAACCTGCTGTCCAATTTTTACTCACAAAGAAGTTGCATACAAATGTACAATCCAAACAAGTCATTTGGTCGGTGTTCAGACAAACTTGACCAAGTGCTTTTTGATGGTTTCAGGAAAACGTACCCCGGGCATTCGAAATATCAAAATCTTTGCATTGTATGCTGTAATAATGGAACTTTTCTATTTGATGATACATCTGTATTAAAAGAGCATCTGAAACATTAGTATTGATGAAGCCCTTAACGAATCCTTAGATCGCCACAATATCATCTAGTTCAGTCTGTTCGAACATCGATCATTTGTTGTTTAAGTAGATGAAAAAACCGAATTTAGTACTATACCATTTAATTCCACTAGAGTTTGTATCCTTTGACAGATATGCGTATTTCGACCTCAACTGTAAGGCCGTCTTCAGTGTCGTATACTAGACTCGACTTACGAGTAGTACTAAATTCGGTTTTTTCATCTACTTATAGGTATTCTACTAAACAGCTCGAAGATTTATTATCAATTTGTTGTTTGTTAAACGCGCACGATTAAAGAGTACCGTGCCGTCGTGGTAAAGTTGTTTGCGAGAGGTGAGCGACCCAGTGACCTATTCCGGCGGTTGAAAACCCACAGCAGTGAATCAAATTGTTATCAAAACAAACGAAAAACAAACAACAAAGCAAGCTCGCTCACAATCGTTTATCCCAATTGTTGCGGATAAGGATACAATCAAAAGCAAAATTGTCATGACAATCACAGAGCGCAACATTGTTGCAACCTCTTTAGCTCGCGATTAACCAGTTATTTTGAACACAATACCAAATTTGTTTAATGGATGCTGTTCGATGATGTGTCAATGTTTACCAACACGGAGAAAGTTCTCGAAAATTGCAATGAGAAGCCCAGAAAATCGCTGCACACGTGGTGATCGATCATTGTCATATTTTGTTCAAGTGATGATAAACTGATGTTGCGGAACGAAATTGTTGCAACAAGAATAGGAGATGACAATGTCTTTGTTGCTGCGTGTTGGGTGACAATTGATTCACTGCCCACGGAGTTAAGCGGAATTTCATTTATACCACCATCCATTGGTACTGGGAAACGGGCTCGACCAAGGATCGTGTATGATCCTGGCGGCCGCTTTCGGTGAGGACACCAGCAACCATCAAGGTGGTAAGGGAGCGGGTTTGTCGAAAAATGAACCTCCCGATCCGGAATACCGCTGCTGACCTGGATGTATCGATTGGGACTGCTCACACCATCATGACGAAGGACCAGGGATACAGGCCGTACAAGAAACGCAAGGTTCACAGAGTAACGGAGGCTACACAACGAAAAAGAGGCTGGGCAGAGCCAAACTGATACTTTCGCGGAGTTCGTGTTTTCTGATGAGAAACTCTTTGTCTCGCAACAGTCGCACAATGTCCAAAATGATCGGTTATGGGCGCCGACGTTCGCCAGTATCCACCAGTCCCTCATAAACATCCCGCGGTTCCAAAGCACCACGTCGGTGATTATTTGGGGACCGTTTCCAGGCGTGGGAAGCTCCCATTGGTATTTATCGAAAAAAAAAAACGTGCAAATCAACGCAGTGTATTATAAGACCGAGGAGGTTGTGGGCCCAGCTCTTCGAGATCTCTACGGGAAGGATGATTACGTCTTTCAATAGGACGATGCATTACACACAGCGAATATCAGCGTAGTGTCGAGAGAATTATACTGATTTTATCAATTTGAATTTGTGGCCTCCCAGCTTCTCGCACCTTAATCCCCTGCACTTTTATGTTTTTTTTCGTTAATACTGGCCAAACGAAGCAAACATCAAGGGAGTAGTTTGTACAAATTAAAGTAGCTTATTTCCAAAATCTGGGACGAGATGCCGTTTAGGTTTGTGCTGCGTGCGATACTTTTGAGAAATTTTAAAGTGTATTCGAACTTATTGAACACCATGTAGCTTTGTGAGTTCAATTAATGATTTGACTTTTTAGTGAAACATTATAAAAAAGAATTATCCTTACGTTCTATAAATCCGAAACAAAAAATCAAATAAGACAAACTAATATATTAAAAATAAAATCCGGCAGCACATTGCGGTACAAACTGTTAACAATGGACTAACTGTACCAGAAAAAAAATCTCTGCAGAGGATTCAAAATAAAATTATTCTGAAGCTCCATTAATATATTTAGGTTAGGTTAGGTTAAGTAAATTGAAAGCGTTTTGAAACATTGGAACAAATGACGAATAAAAATATTAATAATTTTACACAATAATCCTCTATTGCCACGATAAATGCGTTAGGGGAATTTAATATCCTGTAAAAAAAGCATAAAATAATATGTTAATCAATCCACAGTTCGGGAAGTCTCTCTTCTGTACCAACTGCAGTCAGTACTAATAGCTCAGAAATACCGTAGGTACGAACAGATAAAAGGTACCAAGTCAAAAGGTAAAATAATTAATAACACTTGAGATAAGTAGACATGACAGTTCTTTCCCCTTTAGAATCTTTCTAATAACTCTTTAAAAGCCATTTACAAGATGCAACAACTCATACAACGAACAATCGAAAATATATCCAAAGAATTCCACGATCTTATCTTAAATACGCAAATTCCATGACTACAACAAAACATTCAAATCATTGGATTTTACTGCTCACCATTACATTTGACAAATTCGTCAACACTAAAGAACAATTTCGTTCATCTCAATACAGCAATCACTTCACAAAAGAACAACTATGTTCACAATAAACGACAATTTCGTCAGCTCTGAAGAACAATTTGGTTCAACTCAAATCGGCAATTTCACCACACTTTCAAAAATAGATACAATTGGCAATTCGCCACCCCAAAGAAAATCGATTATCTTCAACACACGTTTCCATGATCCTCGTCGCCACTTTTATATCCTGTAAAAAAAGAATAAAATGATATGTTAATCAATCCACAGTTCGGGAAGTGTCTCTTCTGCACCAAAAAAAAGCACATAAAACCCTATAAAACCTTAATTTAGTTTTACCAAATTAGGCTGATAGTGTTGTCTAATACAGAATACCTTGATACATGAAATGAATGTAATATTTGGAATAATACCAATAAAGGACTTCTTATCAATTTGTTAGCGTTAGCATAGTTCTTGTCGGTTTGTTGTGAGATTTCAAAAATGTAAATTAAAAGAGCAGATTCATTAGCTATTTTTTTCTTGGATAAACAAATTTTCTCTTTAAAAATAGATAGAAGAATACACACAAATGTCAAACCCACCTTGATATTGAACTCACCGGACATTTAACAATGTCAAACACGTGTCGAGAAAACGGATCTGGGAACTGCGGCAAAAAATAAAATAAAAATAAAACGATAAACGATGACAACATCGCCGATTACGTAACAGGGCGAGGACAAGACCTCCAAACGGCATGTAAAAGTATGAACTGGGTGGTGATTCGTCCTGTCGGTATGAGGGCACTGGAAGAGGAGAGGAGCGGTGCCAAAGCCAGATATTTGACATTCTTCGAGCCACTTAGGTGACGACATACACACGTATCAAAATCATACTTTTAGATTTCTCTTTTACTGACGATTTGATCGATAGCAATAAAAAACGCCTTGCCATCGGGCGGCGTCTTCTTTCCTATTCTATGAACGTGATGAAAAATGCTCAACAGGAGATAGGAAAAGGAGCCGACGACGAACGCCACCACCACCTCGTGGGTGCTCTGGAGGGGCTGGTAGGATACGCAGTCGTTGTCGTTAGTGCACTCTCTTCCACGCTTACGCAGTCTGGTGGCAGCGTTTGGTGGGTGAGTGATGGGTGGCGCAGGATGGTGAACGTGGCGGTGGTTTGTTGACTGAATGAACTGCTGCTCCCGACGCAGACAGTGTGGTAGAATGCTGACGGTGAACGCAGTAAGGGTATGTGGTAGTCGTAGTATGTGTTTTCAGGTCGATATAAAACAAAATAATAATAATATAATTCTTCAAACATGATGTCATGCCAAAATTTAGTCACTTACACACTCAATCTGTTCTTTAATAATAACTGGGTTTTTGAACTACCGAAAAAGCCAGTAAACTAAAAAAAATGTCAGAAATCGAAAAACAGAGATTTTTGACTGATATTTTACAGAGAGCTTTCTTTTTATATGATATATCGATACAAAATAAAACATGGTGAAATTTGCTTTTCAATTACGCTTGGCGACAGTTTTCATTTTACTGACTTTTTCGATAGTTCCAAAACCCAGTAAAATTTTACCTACTGGGGTTAATCTAAGTGTGTAGATGTACTCTTTGAGGCGACATGAATGTTGCAAATATCAACATTCATTCGGATTTTATGACCTTGATGTTCAAAACTGTACCCAATCTACAGACCTCTCCCCTATTGATATATTTGACTAAGTATTATGAGGATAGATATTTTATAAAAAATTTAAACTATGTTTTATTTTTCATTTTTCGGGTTGTTTGAAAATCTTGCAAATTGTTTTTTTTTTCGTCTTCTCAAAACTCTAGAAAATTTGGTTTAGAAATAACGGAAGAAGTTTCAGGGCATATGCAAAAAAAAAATTCATGTTCAAGATAACATTTTGTTTCCGCAGTGTTTTCCGGACTCATTCGAAATATCGCATACCCTCAGAATATAGGTATGGATAAAAGATGGGGTGGTCTTACATTATGCTTCGCAGCTTATTTTTCCCGAGGCGCTTTTGTGTCACTAACGTGTTTTTCGTGCCTCATGCCAGTTTTGTTTGTTGATGGTGGCTGGTGGCGTGTTTTCTTCCGAAAAAGTGCTGAAATTCTGACGTGTGTACAATATTTTATTGTGCCACCTCGCGTGTATGAATCGTTCACTGCAGGCCAAATTTTCCGTTCGGTGGATGATGGGAAGCGTAAGGCGGATGGGGACATTTCCATTGAATAGATGGATCATGAAGAAAACGCTCTCAATGGCAGGGTGGATGATATTTTTCGTTGGTTTCGCGAGAATGGCGAGGACAAAAACGATTCGTCGCTACAAAGGCGAAATAAGGACGAAAGCTTGCGTTATGTGGCGTAATCGTTTTCCAAGGTAGTGGATCTATTGATGCTACAGGATTCGTGCAGACAAGCACACAAAGGTGCCAAAAGGATCAACAAGCGTTGACTTTTTGAAGTGTATTTCTGGAATTCGTGGAACCTTAGAATTCGATGCTAACAGATTATACCGTACCAAGCTGAAATCAACTACATGACATTGCAATAAAGTTGAACGACGAATATCTGTTTGTCGAGATGCTTTTGATGATGGAAATAGCAAGAGCAAGATTAAACTTAAGGAATTGAGAGTAATGCTAAATAAGAACGGAAATTCATTTTTTTTATATCAGTGTTATAAAGAACATTCAACATATTTTTACTTCTTTTTCTTCATAAATCGTTCTCTTTTTACCGCTAAATCACCACCAGCAAACCGTAATCGAATTACTTCAACAGGAACAGATTTAAGTCGGAGAAACTTTTTGACAAACAACTTTTGAGCGCTACTGTATGGAAACACTGTCAGTTACATTACGCAGGATTTGTCGCGTCTTCCAGACACTGATTTGATTACTGTCATATTCATATTCCACCCGTGCCGACAAACACTTTGCCATCGAAAATATCTTCGACTCTGGCGGCTGCCATTAAAGTGTCAGCTTTAATTTAGTAATTCGTTCTTTTCAGTTATCATAAAATGGGGAAGTTACGAAAACTGCGAAGGCAAAGGTCCTGCTGCACCATCTCACGAACGAAGAAAGCAGTCGACCGTGAATCTCTAGCCACCTCCGCTATGATAGTAAGGCACTTTCCTGTATTTACCGGTACCGGTTGCGGAGTTTTTTTTGTGGACATTGCAGGACTCTAGACACGACAACCACGAGCCATGCACAACAGTGGCATAGGAATGCGACGGTGGAGAAATCATTTTAAAAGCATCTGAATAAACTCTCTAAAGTTTACGAGAGTCGGCAAGTGGCCAGGCCAGAATTGAAAATATCTCCCATGAAGCTCTGGTACACAGTGGTCCACATATTAAAATTAATGGCAAAAATCACGCCTTTAAAATATTTCACTACTGTAAACTTCAAAACCTTATAACAGTTGGAAATTAGAGTTTTGCCAGCTTTTTCAAAACCAGAACCTCTCTGTGTAGGTACGCAATCCCAGTGCTGTGCCTCCGTCATCAGTGCCTTAAATGCAGATGAACAAGTTGGGAAATGAGTTCTCGACGTCGTCGTTGCACGAAGTCAAGGAGAATGATGGTTGTTTTCTGTAGAGAGGGACTATCATCAGTTGGGTATTTGCAAACTGGTGTCTATGACTTGATGCATGTGTTTCGGGTGTAAGTAGGAAAAGTGTGCTTCTACGAAGTGTTGAAAATATAAAGCGCTTTTTCTTTCTTACCTAATGATGATGACAGCACTGGTGGTTGAATGAAATTGTATGAAGTGGAAAAATGGCATTATTGTCAAAAAATGAGTATTTTGGAATTGAAAAATTTGTTAGGATGGTTTTACCACAAATATATAATGGACAATATCAAAATCAAGAAGCCATAGGTGGTGTAAAACAACACTAACAAGTCAAAATGAATTCACATCCCATAATAAGTGCTCTTGATAAACACTTATCATAGAAATTATCGATTTTAACAATTCTTGTCTAAAATTATTGATAATTTTAATCTTGTTTGCCTTCACATTGGATATTCTATGTTATTTATTGAATCAGTTGCAGGGAGTCAGATTCAAGATTATTTTCATCAATTCTGATCCCGCTCTAGAGCCTTCTTCCTTAACAGCAGCTAGACAGGTTTTACAACAGCTAGACAATGTGGTACAGCTTATAGCATGGGCAGTAGACCTGTTCATATTTGAAAAAAAAAATGTTTAGAAATCTTCCGGTCAAGCAGTATTCTGAATTCTCATGCTAAGAAAAATGTCTGGTCAAATTTTCAGCCCATTTGATAGATTTAATTATGATTCAAGTTGAAAATGTGTTTTTAAGCTTATTTTAAGGTTTAAAAAATCATTACTCGATACCCATAACTCAAAATTACTTGCTATTACCACCTATTGAAAGCTAATTGTATTCTGCTAAAGTTTTTCGAACACGCCAATAAAAGATTAAATCAAGTTTAAACATTGTTTGATCGGGATTTGTTCTTCACAGTACTCAGAAATCACGGTTTTCTGAATATGTATGCTATAAAAAACACACATTGGCATTATTTTTCCAGGCCCTAGTCAACGGGAAACAAATATAATAAATCTTTGAAATCATTAACCATTAACAGCTTACATGTTGCTTTAGGAAATAACTTACAAAAAATTCTCAAAGATCGAACAACCACTCCCAACCTGATGATAGTTGAATCGTGCATGACACATGTACCGTAGAATGAATTAATTGAACAAGTTAGCATTGCTTTTTCTTTCCGAGTGATGATTGTTGTGATCGTATTTCACTGACTATTATCATTATCATCAACTGAGAAAAAGCAGTGCTAACGTGTTAATTTTTTCATTCTTTGAAGCTCTTGGTGGTGTTCTTGGCTCACCCACAACGTATTTATGAATGTGCTTCCTAATTACCTATTTTTTACAATTTATTCACGTGGGATTAAAAACGGGATTGAGTTTCAAATAAGCATAGTTATCATGTTCTGGAAATTCAAAATCTGAAATTTTCATACAGGTATGTTTTTCAGGGAGAACAGTCCCTAAAAATAGTGATTTTCAGGAATTTTGAAGCACAAACCTCAAATAAACTATGTTTAAACTTGCTCCAACCACAAAACCTTGTTCGCCAAAAGTTCGTAGAATTGAAAAAACTACTATGGAGAGGTAATTCCGATAAGTTTTAATGTTCCGTTCAGTAGTTATGAAATTTCAAAGTTTGACAATAGTCCAAAAATACATAATTGATTTGGAGCACATCTAAATTTTCTCCAAATTGACTGAAATTTTGACCATAAGTTCATTTCGACATTAAAGATCAAAATATTGGTTGACTGAGGAACTTCCAGACATACTTAAAAGATTGTTGTAATAATTAGCTCTTAAATCCGCAATATGATTTTTGAAAGTTTAAAAGAAAGCTCTGAATATTATGAGTTGAGTTTTGGAAGCATTAGGAGAAATCTTTCATTTTGGCTAGTTTGGCGTAACAATATCCAAACATTTTGCAGTCTACTATGTCAATGTCATCCGCAAACTTATATTTTTGACATATCTGAGGTAGCTCAGGTACCATGCCTACTATAAATAAACAAAAAGAATCGGTACCGTACAATCAAAAGAACGAGTGATCCACAAATTTATCAGACAAAGAGTGACCCGGAAAAAAAAAACAAATCAGTGTTCTGAATTTTCGTATCAATGATGCGTAATTTATGATTTTTCTTTACGTGCTTTTTCGCTTCCTCACGTGATCATCTATTTTCGCTCATCACACTTATTTTTCCTAGAGTTACGATGGAGGATAACCGAAAATCACTCCATCATATTTTCGCTCACCAACTCATCCCGAGAATTATCACTAAGTAGATAAAAAATAAACTGGTGCCGGCGACGGGATTCGAATCTAGAACATTGCTCATAACAACCGCGATGCGTGCACGCTAACCATGCTACTACATCAACTCGGCAAGCCTCGTAGGATAAATTTACGACTCGTGCTGTAAAAATCATCATACTGCAACTTGTTTCGTAAACTACTATTATAATCTCAGAATCTTTGCAAAGGATCAAGGAAATTTAGTGATCATGCCAAAATCCATTATGCATCGCGGTTTTTCTTTATTGTGCTATCATAGCAACAACGATTAACATTTTGTCGTTAAGATATCACAACAAACTGCGCTCCGTGATTAATGCATCGTTCTGCATGTGTGCTAGCGATTAAGTGTTCATGAGTCGTTGTTTTATCCTTCTCAGCATTATTCCATTCTTATCATTCGATTTTCCTTCGAATATATTGTTTGAGAGTCTAAAATCATCCAGGCATGGTTTCAACGAAAAATAATAGTGCAAATGCGCCATGATTCGAATTGATCGCTACTTGTAACAACATCCGATAAACTCTCTGTCTCACAACAAACAATGCATCGGATGCTCCATATGTCGGTACAATGCGTGCGTGTTCAAATCATGCTGCTTCAAGAGCGCCGACCCTCTTAGACCGTTCAAATACCGTTGCTAGATACTTTTTTTCATCCTTGCAAAGGATACATTGATACATTCCAAAGTCCTCTCTCTACATATTAGTAACAGGATATTTTATCATTACCACTGGAAATTCAAATTCAATTAACAATTAAATTCTGCTATTCTTTGCTATGAGATTTGACGCCTTATCGACTCTCTAAATTATTGTAATACAAATGACTAGTGTTTAAAATTCTTTATTTTGCACACTGATCCATATTATGTCAAAATTTGATCCGTAATTTAAAAAGTGGTCCATGATAGTATTGTCAGCAATTGAAAGAATTTTTATTCTTTGTACAATTCTGATAAATATATTACACACAAAACAGCTTTCTAATCGTAGTTCAAATTTGAAATGAGACGATTCGTGCTTTTCGCTGACAATTTATGTTTTTTTTTCTATTGAATTCGGAATATTGATTGAAGAATGCTGCCTCTGTCATCCTTTGGGTTCTGTTAATAAACTTGTGCCTTAAGGTGAAGGTAAATCGAAGCCAAACCTCAAATTTTCAAGAGCACAAATCTGGAGAACCAAACATCCGTTTAAGCTGAAAACTTAATCGATTGATCACTAGCTGGTGGTGACCAATCGATTAAGTTTTCAGCTCAAACGGGTGTTCGGTTCTACAGATTTGTGCTCTTGAAGTTTAGCTTCGATTCATCTTCACCTCCTTTAAGGTGCCATTGGGCAAAACTTTATGGAGTTTGGTCCCGTATTGTACACAGATGTCTCATACAGTAATGTCCCGATTTTGTCAGCCCCATGTTGAATTTAGGGTTGACAAAATCGGAAAAGAGCTAAAATCTGGAAAAAAAAATTGACGGTTTCAAGTTTTATTTTAATTTAGGCACTTAGTTTCATGAATTTGTTAATATAAACATTGTATTTTTTACTTAAATTTTCTATGTACCGTAATCCAAATTTCAGATTTAAAAATTTTGTTCTTTAGATGATTGTATAGACGTGGCCAAGGTCATAATTGACTTTATGCACCCAATATTGCCAGTATAGACGAGCTTACTCTGATTAAAATAAATATCAATTTTGAGGCTGACAAATCGGGCCAAAAGGATGCTAAAATCGGGGGTAGACAAAATCGGGTCAAAAAAGGTGCTAATATCGGGGGTACACAAAATCGGGTCATTACTGTATATCGTTTGAATGCTCTGAATGAATGAGCTCCAAATTATTCGTTATGGAAGAAAAAAAAAAATTGTGCTGGTACGATGTAAGTTAGGCCATGTTTGAGCAGTAGGGTGTGGCTTATTTTTCGAAAGGTCTCCAAACCAAGAATTCAAACCACCATATATTTTCCTTTGGATTCTTCAAGGAATTTCTTTAACAACCATACAAATAATTTATTCAAAAAATCCTTCTTGAGAACATTTCGAATTTCCTCATTGAGTCCAGTAATATATCAAGAAGTTTCTTTGATTTCATCCGATAATTTCGGCAAATCCTCTACAGTTATTTTTTTTTTGAACATTTGTTCGATTATTTTAAAACTTTAGAATTTCTCAAGAAACGCTTTTGAAAATGGATCCTGACAATTCTCTGGGGAATTTGCCTTTGACAGTTCCAAAAAGTCCTTCCAAATTCCATATTCTTTCGAAATCCTTCATGAAATGCAACCTGCGACTACACACAAATTTGTTCTGATTAACTTGTAAGAACTCCTTCAAGAACACTTTTGGAAATAATTCCAAAGAATTCATTTTCTTTCTGGAATCAATACAGAATTCGCACCAAACCTGGAATTCCACTGATTTTGGACCGACTGGGAATCGAACCCAGACACCTTCAGCATGGCTGTGCTTTGTAGCCGCGGACTCTAACCCCTAGTTCTAGAATATTAGAAGATTGATGTGTAATATAATGCCACAATATATTTATTTTGTATAACTTACTTCTCTAGTCAAATAAATCACTCAGCAGAAGAGGAGGACAGCTGATGCGCGAGAAATTTTTTACTTATGCTACTACGCGATTGACCAGAGCAGTCGAACCCAAGTAACATTTTAAGTTTTTTCATTTACTACAAGCTGTTGTTACCACCATATCGTTAAAACTCATTTTAGAACTTATTAGTCTTAATAACCTCAATAAACCTTTGATAAAACTCCGTTAAGCCCGAAAAGGCCCACACTACAGGAGGTTGTTAAGACTATTCCTTAAAACCGTTTCTAAACTTCTTAGTGTTGTATCGTATGAATACATCTACCCTTGTAGTATGCTATAAAACATTCATAAGAGCTATTGTATAGCCTTATTGAGCTCAACTAGCAGTATTAAATCTTTTACGATATCCTAATACACGGAATAAAACCAATGTTAAGAGCATATGATTGAACAAACATCAACCAATAATTTGTTTATAAACCATAACCTTTTATTGATATTGAAACCATCATAATGTCTGCCGACTCGTAATAATAAATTAAAATAATCATTTTTTGCGTGGCAGAAAATTTCCTTACTATCGCGAGAAATTCCTGCCAACAAAAATTTACTGGGGGAATGACATCAAATTTTTCGATTATCAGCAACGCGCCACAATTACGACATCATTATTGGGTATCCAATATTTTACTCCATTCCATTTTCAGAACGATTTCATGCTCATCTCAATGATAAAATGGAATTTCCCACGCATTTTGTAATTATCAATCCGAAACGGCGACAATAAAAATGGATTCCATCCAGTTAAATCTTGCTGGTCTTGTCTGGGATGGTTTAAGATCAATTGGTGATTATTCCGAACAATATAATCATTCATAAACGCTTTTGATCTTAAGAACTTGTGCGCAAAACCCTCACTGGGTAAAATATTCCTAAATCAGAATATTTGTTCTGCACTAAGACAAATTGTTTTTTTGGGAGCCTTGACTTAAACTTAAGGTGATTATAAAACAAAGCCAAACTTTAAATTTTCAAGTGCACAAGACGAGAGTATCTGACAACAGTTCGCGTTGAAAACCAATCAACTTGCTTGCTTGCTGGTGGTGACCAATGGGATAGATTTTTAACGCGGAGCGCTGTTTGGTTCTTATGTCTTGTGCCCTTGAAAATTTGAAGTGTGGCTTCGTTCTATAATCACCTTAATGCATTCAGGAAACGGGAACGGGAAGTTCAGGCAAGTATGGGAAAAATAAGCGATATTCTGTTAATTCTTCGAGAGGAATATTTGTCATTTCTATGTTTGCATTCTGATTAATCCATAATTCACTACGTGATTATCGTTATCAACATAATGTTATTGATAACTACACGCAGACTGCATTCCAATAACATGCATCAGACAGTGGAGATTTAAGAAGGTTTTAACATGACTAAGCGTAGTCTTAGAAGTTTTACTTATGCCTTGACAAGACAAGCAAGATGAGGTTTTAAGTACAGGTTTTAATAGACACTACACAGCTCGTTCAAAATACAATTTATTATCAAAAAATGTGGCCAGCAAATAAGTTTTAACAGGAGCTCTGGTAGATATCTACAAAGCATTTTAAAGTGGGTTTTACCGAAAAGAACGTTTGGCACTTTGCAATGCTTTATTAAATCTGTTAGGAATGGATACATCTCTAATAAAACCTCCATAAATAACATCTAAGATCAAAAAGCACTGAAATTGTTACTTAGGAAGTTACACTGAGATTCAATGGATGGGGCTTGAGATTAGCTCACCATTATCAATGTGTACAAATCGAGAGCTCAAATTTTAAAGGCAATAACGGCAAGGGCATCGTCCTTACGATCATCAGGGAAGAGATGGAAAATTTGATTCATCTTATAAAGCTTCCTGCCTGAATCCGGCAAATAAGGATTTTTGGTCCGAAGAGCTAGGTATAGATGTAGCTCAGAAAATTTGTCTATATCATCAAACTGATTGCTTATTTTTATGCAATTTCCAATATTTTTCATTTCTACCTTAAAAAATATCATGCATTTCATAGAAATTACCCTTTTCAATTTTTGCCACATTTATGGAAGAAAATTGCAGTTTAAGGTTTTATCCATTATTCGGTATCTTGATCTCATTGGATTTTAATTTGCATCGCTTAAATTAATTTCATCAACTTTTCCGATAACATTTTCTTTAAAACGAAACAAACCCCAACGATTGAAAATTGCTCCCATAAATTTAAGATGAGCTCGATAAAACTCAAGATTACCTGCGGTGACCTGAATCCACTTTAAAACTGTTACGGAAGGAGCCTTGGTTCGCCTCGGATGCCACTTCAATATCGATCACCTCCGGGTAAAGTGTATGCACCTGAGCACCTCTGCTGCACCAAGGTGAGAAGCTTGAAACGATACGTCCTACGGTGTTATTACACTCTGTGTTCTTACGCCGTAAGCTTCAGGCCCCGTATGTTTTGATAACGAGAGGGCTTAGAGGAAAGAGACATGGAAGCAGCTAGTGGTGGCCGAAGTCTATGCATCATACATTTATGCAGCAATGCTTCACCACCCGGAAAGAAGCTTCGGCCATACAGAGCGCTCTCTGTGCTGTTCATCTGTTCTCGGTACTACTAGGTACTACTGCTTGCTGCACGACCCACCCCCGTGGCAGCCAGGATCCGACTTACTGACTTTATTACAGCTGGTTGGCAGATCAAAACACGTGCTACCCACTTCTCGCCCGCAAGAAATTGAACTTGTCTTATTTGAACAAGTGCTTCTGCCATGCCTTTTTCTCTTTCTACCGAAGCACTGTGGGCCAGAAATCGAAATTGGAACAGCAAACCAAGTACAAATTGAATATGGGAAAAATAGAGTATAGTGAATATAGGATTTTATCATTAATCTTACAATGGGTCGGGGTTGGTGGTCTAATGGCTACCGCTTCTGCTTCATAAGCAGAAGGTCTTCAATCCAAGGCTCGTACTTTTCTTCGTACTTTGTAGTTGTATCTTTCCCTTGCTTCTATCTTTCCATTCTTAATCTGCAACAATTCTCGCATAACTTCTGATCTCGCCCTAAAAGCCATTGGTAACCATGTGTGTAGCTCGTTGTTACTGAGCATCTGAATGGATTTTCATGTTTTTTAATAACGCTATGGAGAAGAAAGGATCAATATCTATCTGCCCGTGATGTTGGTTTGGATGCTTATTCCTTCATTTGCTCAGAAACAACGAGCTACGCTCGTGGTTACCAATGGCTTTTAGGGCGTAATCTCAGAGTATGCGAGAATTGATCTTTTTGTTTATAGCATTTCCTAGAACCAGAGACGGACAAAAAAACGTGTCTCTACGCTTCCATTCTTTGATCATTATAGCACGCCCATTCTTACGCATGATACATGGGCAGTCTTATAGCACTTACATGCACCGTTAATTCCAAGCAGTCATCTGGTTGGTCCCCTGTGTAAGTGCAGCTGATCTGGCGATACTGGAGAAGCAACCACGGGCGGCCAATCAAGCTCAAGCTCATTACGAGAGTGCTTGGAATTTAGTCGCGATTTTTCTAGTTCCTGACCCACAGTACTAAGCAGGGATGGATGCTGAGCTGGGTGCTCTCAAAGAAGGGAAAGCTTCGGCAGTGTACTTAAGAGAAGATCTTCCAACAACAGGCGGTGACTGAACGGGTGCATGTTTTCCACCGCAGGCAGGGTAGCAGCAACGACGACGACGACGATGACGACGCCGGTGCAAAATATGAATATCAAATGAGAGAGGAGCGATGCAAACGACCAGATATGCAGAATGTGTTCCTTTTACATGGCTACAATGCATACATTCAGGCGCTATTCTCTGCTCTGTAAAACCCCATTTGGACACAAAATTGATCATCGTGCAGTTTGCACGACCCGAAGAAAGTGGGGAAGGGGGAACATCGAAGGCGGAGTGAGACGAAGAAGATTTTGAATTGCCTCCAGGTGAAACGATGGAGAAAATTTTATTAATAAATCAGAATATTTGTGTGTCTATCTGTTTCCATTGCCTTGAGCTTGGAGTTTGTGTTTGCACCCGCATATACCAAATGTTTGCAACCAAAAACAGGAAAGACATGGGAATAGGGTGTTTTGTGTATTTCTTCTAACTTGTTGGATCCATATACGTTGCAGGAATTCGGAGAAGGTGTAGATTTTATTTAATGTTTTGTGCTTATTTTAATTTTGTTTATTGGAATTTTTATAAAACTGACTCCCAGAACTTTTCTGGGATTATCCGGAAAGAACTTGTTATTCACCGACGAAAGATCCTTAAGGAGGCAAAGAAGCGTCTGAAAATAAAAAAATGACCACGTAGCTAATGGACAGTTCTTGTTGATTTGCAAAGGTACAGTGTTCCACTACTAAATTTACAAATTTCAATATTTTCCCTTACAACGCAACTTCTCTCTATAAACGCTACTGTTCCCAATCAAGCAGACACCGGGAATCGTCTGCCCTGTATCAAAAGCAGAAAACTTCGGATCCGGAATATTTAAGTCCATTACCTCAAGTTTGTTGCTGATGATAGTAGAATAGTGTGCCGTTTCTCTGTCTGTTTGCTGTGAAACCAAAACTTTATGCCCCAACCTTTCCCAACGTCTGAATAACCACCACCCAGTGGATGTGTTGTTTGTAAGTCCCTGTCCTTCCCAGTCAAAAGTCAAGGTATGGAAGATGGTCCACTTCTCTGTGTGCCATTCACCACCAGAAAGCAGTTGGGTTTCTCAGGAACTTCTTGGCAGTCGCACATATATCTACACACACAGTGAGAGACAGTGGGTAGAGCATTTGTGCTGCCGGAGGCATTTTGCTATTCCGGCTAAGTTGCATCATCCTGCACCAATTTGCGGCAAATGGTCGGCTCGACACAAGGCACAAACTTTATGCCGTGCATAAATGTGTCCTTCCAACACAGTACACAGGTTCAGTTTTCTGAAAAGCTGGCAAAACCAAATTTTCAAGCATCTTTTAAGTTAAAACAAAGCAGAGTCAAACATTCAACTACAACATCAGATGAACACATACGAACATTTTAAAAGAAAATTGTTTATCTTCATCTGTAGACTCTAGATAGGTGCTCATATCCAAATTAGCTTAAGTTTTGCTTTAAAACTCAACTATTTTATCTTCACTAAAACTGCAAAGTTTACTGAATTGACTAAATACGACGAGAGCTGAAAAAACGAGTTGCATACTACAATTTTTGTAATCACAAAAATTGTCATTATAGTCGAAATATATCAAGGAGCAGAGATCCTATTTTCACATAATACCTCATCTGGGTCGAATTCAGATGGTCCATCAGATGTAGAATCAGAAGCTAGTTGACTAAATCATTGAAAAGAAAACAGATAAATTTAACGGAGGCACGGTTATGAGACAATGGTGAAAAGTATCACTTTTCAGTGATGTTTTTGTTGGTGAGAAAAGTAGGCCGTTATGTTCTCCATTCTTTTAATTAAAAGTGGGCTGGCATGCACCGAAAATGCAAAAAAACATGTTTCACAACACTTGACTTAATTTGTATGTGTAATTTTTGCCATGATTTTTCTAAATCTGAACCACTGTGCCCCGGTGGGAACCAACAGCAGTGTGGGCGGGCCCAAGATGGTATTTGGGACGGTTTTCGTAATCATTAGGCATAAAATTGTACGATCAGCATTTTTGACAATTATGCCTGAATGCAGTGGTAAAATTTGTGCTAATGGGTGTCACGTTGAGGCCATTATGATTTCTCGGTGCACAAGGTGGAAGGGCATGGGTGGCATGTGAGCTGGGCGCTGGGTACGTTCCAAGTTGTTTCTTTATTGAGCAATGATTGTAAGCAATTGCTTTTTGACTCGAGGCATTTAGATGCCTATCTGGTTGGTTTATTATTGTCATCCTTGGATGTGGGAATCTGAGACCATGCTCAAGTAAGTCATTCATTGTTTTGCTCTGTTCTTTAAGTGTTTTTTTGTTTATGGCGACTTTACCCAGAAGGGGTATTTGTATGTTAACGATCTAGTTCATTTGGTAATTGTTTAGCACATGTTTATGATAACACAACTTTCGGGAACTTGATTGTAAAGTGGATTGGTACCGGCAAGTCACCAATTTCGAACACACTCATGATTTAGACCAGGCATGGAAACTGTGACCACATTTTGCCACGTCGATTTCAACCAGAATTTCATCTTATATATTACCAGAAATTTTATCAATAATTCCTCTAGAAATTTATCCACATACTTAACCAAAAATTCTTTCGGGGGAATCCTTCAGGTATTCATCCTGTAATTCCTTCTCAAATCCCTCAAATTTATTCAGAATTTCCTACACTGATTCCTTGAACGATGGGGGACGGACCTGGTGTAGTGGTTAGAACACTCGCCTCTCACGCCGAGGACCTGGGATCGAATCCCATCCCCGACATAGTTACTTATGACGTAAAAAAAAGTTATAGTGACGACTTCCTTCGGAAGGGAAGTAAAGCCGTTGGTCCCGAGATGAACTAGCCCAGGGCTAAAAATCTCGTTAATAAAGTCAAACCAACCAACCATCCTTGAACGATAAATCAAAAAAAAAAACCTTGAGTGATTTCTTTCGTAAATCTTCGGTGCTTACACCAAGGCTGCCTCCAAGAATTCCTCCAGAGCTGGCTGTAACAATTTCTTCAAGGATTTCTCGACCAGGTATTTCCACCAGGTATTCCTCTTAACAAAAATCTTCCAGTGATTCTTCTAGTGATTTCCTTAGGAATTACTCCACAGACTCCTCCTGAAAATCCTTCAGCAATCAATCCAAACATTCTTTCAGGGATTGCTTCATAGATTCCCACACGATTTTCTTTAGACATTCATCAACAACACATGCAGAGATTTACTCCAGGAATTCTTGCAGTGATTCTACCTAGAATTTCTCCAAGGACTCATCAAGGAATTACCCTTACCAGGGATTCTTCAATAAATTCTTTTACGAAATCCTTCAGTGTTTCCTTCAAAGATTCTTCTTGGTATCTCTGGAGAGACCCTTCGAGGCATTCAGCCGGGGATTTCTTAAGGAATTACTTCAAAAATCTTCCCAAATTCCCTCCGAGGACTACTTAAGGAATTTATCCTAAAATTTCTCTCAGTATTTTTTGCAGATTTTTTTCCAAGCAATCCACCAAAAGTTACCTTAGAGAATCCTTCAGGAACTTCCTCAGAAATTGTTTTAAAAGTTCTTCTAGAGATATATTAAGGAATTTCGTCAGGAAATTTCCTAGAAATTTCTCCTGTAATTTCTTTGGTATTTCCGCAAAAATTTCTCAAGAAATTGCTCCATGGATTTTCTTGGAAATTAAATAAAAATTCCAAGTATTACTTTAGTTGTACAACCTGGAGACACTCAGAGAAATGCTATGTTCAATCATCTGAGTAAATATCAGTTTAATCCCTGGAAGAATTATTGTTTTGAAATTTTGTGAATACAAGAGGAATATATCTCGTTCAATCTTTCGCGGAAAAAATATTGACCACTGTTCGGAATGTTTTTGGATAATGCCTGGAGGAATTTTTGTTAACCGTGTATAAATTTTCAGAAGGGAAATCCTAGTAACATTGTTTACGTATTATCTGATAGAACTTCTGGCGGAACTCTGGTGATATTTCCAAAGTAAAGCCTGGAACAACTCTAGGGGAGATTCCTTAAAAACTCTTCTCTCGAAAAATTACTAGTAAAATAATTAGAGAAAATGGTGAACTCTCCAAAGGAAATACTGATGGAAATTGCGGTTGAATTCCTTGAGAAATTTGTTGTGGGACTACAAATGTAATACAAAAACCTATGCTGGCTGTTATCGCTAGTAAAGAAGGGAATAATTGCATAAATTTAGGATGTTATTCTTTCAGAACTGACTGTTTCTTGGCTAAGAAGCTGTATTGTAATGATGATTTATCCTTCATTAGGGATAAAGTGTTCTTTGAATTTCATTACAAATTCATGCTAATTGTAGTTCACTAATGTTCTCAATTTCGGCTAAACGACATTCGGCCAAATGGCATTCGGAACCCTAGATAGATGGAGCCACTGAATGATATATTGGTGGATTCCATAATTATTGGTAAAATCCTTGGAGGAACTTCTTATAACCCTCGAGAATCCCTGGAGATATTTCGCGAAACATTCCGTGAGGTCCGGGATAAATTTCTTAAGGAATTTCGGAAAATTGAAGAATTTCTTGAGAAAATCTCTATAATTTTGTTTTAATTAAATCCCTGATAATCCTCGAGAATCCCTGGAGATATTCCGGGAAAAATCATTAAAGGAAATCCAAGATTAATTGCTTGAGAAATTTTGGGAAGCATCCCTTGGTTAATATTGGGAGAAATCCCTTTGAGGATTCTGGGATAAATCCTTTGAAAAATTCCGGGAGAACTCTCTTGAAAAATTCAACGAAAAACCCCTGAAAGAAAATTTTTATGAATCTCTTAATTAATTCCGGAAAGATTCTGTAGCAAATAACCTGATGAAACTCAGAATACCCCTAGATTAATTATCTTTTGGAAGAGTATTCCTGATGGAATCCCTAGAAGAACGTCTGATGAAATCTCCAGAAGAACTCTTGATGGAATCCCTAGAGGAACCTCAGATGAAATCCCTAGAGAAACTCCTGTAGGAATTTCTGATGGTATCCTTCGTGAATCTCATGATTGAATCTTTAGAAGTATTCCTGATGGAATTCCTAGACTAAATTTTGATGAAGTTCGTGGTGTAATCCTTACAACAACTTCTGATGGAATCCCTGGAAGAAATTTAAAATGAATGCCTTGACTCAAAACCTTAGAATAACTCCTGATTTGAATCCCGAAAGGAATTTCAGGTGAAATTTTGGAAAGAATTCCTATAACAGGATTCCTAGATTCTAAAGGAATTCCTAGTAGAATCATTTGACAAAATCTTGATTGAACTTCTGGAGCTGGTATAATCATGAAGAATTTGCCGATGAAATCCATGACGGAGCTTTGATATAAATCCAAAAGAAGCATTACCTGAATGACTTCCTTGTGAAAGTCATGATGGATTCCTTGTGGGAATTCCTGGTACAATTGCTGGAGGAATTCTGTATTGAACTTTCGATGGAATCACAGATAGAACTACTGATGGAAAAAGTTTAAATATTGTGGGAAAACGCTAGTAAAATATATAGAAACAACTCAAGAATGCATATTTGCTAGATAACCATGGCGTCGACGCTGTGTAAATTCACGCAACTTGACTTGCCACCATCTGAATTGGCAGTCCATGGTACGTCCAAGCTTCAATTTGACATGTTGACGTCGATGTTCGTGCAACATCCCTACAGACGGTACGATTAGTTCTTGACATTTGACTCCACCCATCGGTGGTCAAATCGGTTTCACAAACTGACGAATTGGTTCGTAAAGCAGTTCTCAAGAGTTCTCAAGCTATTACATTAGAAAAGGTTGTAAGCACCCGTCTCTGTGATCATCCCTGTTTTGACGTATTAACAAAATTCAATTGAATTCCCATGATTTGATTATTCCAATGTTCAGGAAAAATTTCAAGACGTTCGGAGATATTTCAGGGAATGTCAACAAAAATGTTTCTAAGAGCATAACAAAAGTTCGAATTTCTTCTCTAAATTATCATGATAGTTCTCCAGGAATAGTACTAGAAATAAATCTCAACATTTATAGATAGAAGATAATTGGTTCAAGCTGAATTTAAGATATTTCCGCAGGAATGAATCAAACGATTTTTTTCATAGATTCTAAGGAATTCTGAATTTTTGACCAGGATTTCTCCAAATATTCAACTAAGAATTATTTTCTATATCTCAAAGAAGTTTCTTCCAACGATGCCACAAGAAATTTTTTGAAGAAACCCTTGTGAGAGCTCTGCAGAAATTCTTCAAGGAATTTTCCAACCGCAGAATGTAGATCTAGTTTAGAATATTTGGAACACATTTAAAATTTCACGATGTTGTTTTTTTTTTTCGTTTAACAGTTAAGTTTCTATTAACCTTAATATGAGCGGCATCACTTTTACCAGAAAATGAAATTAAATCACGATAACTCTTCTAGTTTAGTAATTGAATATTTGGTTTTTATGATGTCTCCTGTTTGATCAGTTTATATTTATTTCAATTGACTTACAATCTTTGAAAAAGTTGTAGGACATTCAATTCCCAAATAGATGTTATGAATTCAGAAGTTTTTAAAAGCAACATAATGCCATTTAGCGAAAAAATATGAATAATTCACGATAACCTTTTCAAATCGACGTAAGTAACTTTCATACAAAAAAAAACAATAAAGAAGTTTCACAATATGTCTTCTAAAACTGTTTTAAAATGAATCTTCTTTTTAATATTTTGTTCACCTTGTATGTCGCTTATATTTTGCATGCAATCAGCTCGCGTTCAAATATATATCATTTCCCACAAAAATTGTATGACAATATGATAAGCCGTTTCATTCAGTTACTTACGACGTTTTTGTGTTTGGATCGCAGACTAGGTGTCAACCTCGTTCGTGATGTTAGACGGATTGAAGCAGGGAGACGCACTTTCGAATTTACTGTTCAACATTGCACTCGAGGGTGCTATTAGGAGGTCTGGCGTGTAGAGAAATGGCACTATTATCACAAGGTCGCACACGTTCCTTGGCTTTGCGGATGATATAGACCTAATTGGAATCGATCGCAGGTCAGTGGAAGAGGCCTTCGTGCCTCTGAAGAGGGAGACAGCGAGGATAGGCCTGACCATTAATTCTACCAAAACAAAGTACATGGTTGCAGGTAGAGATAGAGTCAGGAATGGTGGTGTAGGTGCTGAGGTAGTGTTTGATGGGGATGTGTTTGAAGTTGTTGAAGAATTTGTTTACCTTGGAACACTTGTGACATCCCGACCAACCAGTCTTCATAATTCTTTATAGATCTTTGACCAACGATGGCGATCGCTAACGGTTCAAAACGAATCTATATCGATCGCTATCGAAAATCACTGACTGGTTGACCGGGATGTGACAACGACGTTTCCCGCGAAGTGAAAAGACGTGTTGCGGTTGCGAATAGGGCCTCTTACCGACTACGTAACCAGCTTAGGTCCCGCAGCTTGCAAACGGAAATAAAACTCGCCCTGTATAAAACATTGATTCTTCCGGTGGCTCTCTACGGGCACGAAGCGTGGACGTTGAAAGAGTTGGACCGGAAAGCTCTGGGTGTTTTCGAGCGTAAAGTGCTGCGGACAATATTCGGTGGGAAACTCGAAAATAGTGTGTGGCGCATACGCATGAATCACAAGTTGTATCAAGTGTACAAAGATGCGAATATTATCAAGCGTGTAAAATACGCCAGACTTCAGTGGGCTGGTCACGTAGTGCGAATGTTGGAAGAAAGAATTGCGAAAATAATATTCAGAAACCAGGTAGAGGTAGGCGACTTCGGGGAAGACCACGAATACGCTGGCTGTACGCAGTGGAAGAGGACCTGGCGACCCTAAACGTTCGGGGCAACTGGAGAAGTTTCGCCCAAGACCAACGAAGATGGATTTCTACAATACGCCCGGCAATGGCGTGACGCTACGCTGTAGCCATCAAGGTATCGAGGTAGGATCTTTGATTTTAGGTAATAAAGGCGCCTACCACATCAGAATGCTGACCAATGAGAGAAAGAGGGAGGAATTGTTGATGCATTTAAAACTGGTCCACATGGACTGGATATACCCCTGCATCTTCGCCATTAATATGGGAAGTTGTAGGGCTGGTATAATTTTATGGCTGACAGGCTTGCTGTTTGGTTAACAGACTGCCTTTGTATCAGGCGTAAGAAAAGGCGTGCTATAATGATGGAAGAATGGAAGCGTTAGCAAACGGTTCGTCTTTCGTTCTAGTATATGCTATGAACTGTGATAGATAGGAACGAGGTCGAAAAACTCGTATTTGTCAAAGGATCATATTCGTGGAATAAAATGATATTATACTAAATTCGGTTTCGTATTTTCTTTCCTTTCTCTAGCTTGCGGGTTAACTATAGATAATATAACTGAAACAGGTACATCAACCTGACGAACAAATTCTACGCTGGATTGCGCGTTTCAGCTTTAAGATCCGCTTAAGTAGCTACCACTCCGATCACCTCCCATTGACTGTGCGGCATAAAACTGGTAGCATTAGGCCCAAGTTACGGCACGTGAAAGGCGAATTAGACGCCATCAGCCACTGCCACGTCGCAGGAAAGATTTGTCTGAATTTACCGACTTCCATTATGGGATCAATGGGAAGAACGCATTAAACCTGTTGAGATAAGGACCACGTTTTCCACCCACGCTCGGCCGCACGATGTTTTCGTCCTGCTAAGGGGGATAAATTCAATAAACTCTCTATCGGAGGACGGAAACGTGCATGGGAAAGATATTGGCAATGGTTTTCGGTGGGAAAATTATATCCGTGGACGCCATCGGCATCGTAAACTAGTGATTAGATCGTAAAGTGGAACCTGCAGAAGCGGATACCTACTTATCGATTGGGAATGACAAGTGGAAAGGTAGGCAGTTACAGTGTTTGAAAGCTGTGGATTTTTTTTAGCAGTATTCAGAAGTTTACTTTACGATTGACCAAGCGATTAATCTCTACCAAATACATTAAATAGTGAATCTACTGAATGGACCATGCATTTTTTCTTCAGTTTCATTAAATCCGCAGTGTTAAAGACCTGAACAACATTTATTCTTGATTACTCAGTAAACAAACACATAAAACGATGATTTTTTATTCTTTTTATTGGTTCCATTCCAAACATTACATTCATTTCTTATATATGTGTTCTGTTTTAGGAAACACTATCATCCTAATTTGGTAAAACTAAATTAAGTATTTATGAACATTTTGTTAACAGCTATTCTATGTAACTCATCACTTTGGGAGGGAGCTCCAGAATCATTTTTAAAATTTTATTTTGAATCATCTTCCTAGTATTACAACATCTTGTCCATATTGTTAAAGCATACAATATGACTAGACTGAAAATAAGTTTGAAGTTGAAAAACTTTTTCTTAAGACAAAGTTTTGATTTTCTATTAATATGTGAATAAAGTCATTTTACATTTAACATGAATACACTCAATGTAATTTTTGAAAGTTAGCTTTTTCTTTAGCTTGAGCCCTAGATACTAAACTTCATCTTTTATCTTTAAATAAGCGAGACTTTAACACAGCTACGCTATCTTACATGTAAGCGGCATGCTATTTAAGATCCGTAATAACAAGGATGTAATAAGAATTAGAATATTCAAACTGTTTTCCCGGGACAAAATCCATACATTCATAGAACTAGATTCTACTTCGCTATATGAACTCCATAAAACCTTATGAAGTCCGAAAGTTACTGCATAGCAACATCCATTCTGCTGGTTGCTGGAATGTTGGAAAGCAGCAGCTCAAGAATCTTTCAGCCTTCTCAGCGCAAACATCCACGGATCGACGAGCAGTGCGGCTCAAATTCTTTCATCTTTCTCGTATGCAAATTATGCAATAAAGGCTCTCACAATATCATGAATGGAATCGCCGCTCTGCTCCGGCAACTTGAAAGGCCCAGTGAGTGCCAGCAATTTAGCATTTACATATGGACCGTAAAAGGGAGAAAAAACGTAATAAACGAGAGGGAAAAAAAGTATTCAGCCCACCATCCGACTGCACGGCACAATGATGCGCTTCCGGCAGTGGCCCCAACCCTTCGAAAAAAAAGCTCCCTGAGCAAATATGTGTAAGAAGTGAAACGAAATACGAAAATAAATAAAACTCGAACGGAATATTTCATGCGGTTCAACCGACCGTCGTCGACGTCGCCGTGGTTTATAGCGTCACGGTGCTCCTAAGACCGTTGTCATCAGTAAAAAAAGCCATAATCAAATCTGTGCTCCTTCAGCTGTATGTGTGGGCAAAATTATTTAAAACTTCGTAGAACCAGTTTGAAAGATACGCCCTTTTGAATTTTAAGGAAAGCCGTGCTATTTTCCTTTTTTTTCATTTGCCGCTATTAACAGAAAAAACACACCACCAAAACGCTATTCAAAATGTGTTTTAAGTTTTCATCGCATTGTTAAAGGTTTTTTAAATTGAATAGTTAGTTAAATTGTTCAAAGTTCGTCCAAAATGTAACTCAAGAAAGTGTACGGCAGCTGAAAATATATGTGAGGATTACTTTTAGAATGTTTGGACCAATATAATCAAAAGAGCGAAACTTAAAAACGGGCTTTTGTGTTTTTGTAGTTTTGCCCAGACATGCAATATAACCACATAATCTGACTGGTGAGTACAGATTTGATGCGTATTTTTTCCGGATAATAACGGTTTGAGGATCACCGTGATCGTAGTAGTCAGTCAGTCGGTCTTTCCTCCAAAGGGAGATCTCCGGGCCCCGGACAGTACCTTACACAAAAGGAATGCAAGGGCAGAACAATTTCGGGCGGGCATCCGTTCGGTACTTCATACTTTTACTTCCCAACAGGGAGGGATGTTCTCGTTCGGTTGGTTGCCTGGCAGGTATTTATGAGCTGCGCCTTCCCGCGCGCGCCTTTCCATAATGGCATTAATAATGACCCGCATGAGCAGGAAAATAAGGAAACTTCTCAGCCGCGCCCCGCCACCATCTTTGGGTGGTGGTAAAAGGCCTGCCTAGGATACTTATTATTATCATAATACATGAGGCGTTCCTCAAGAGCTCTCGTTGTCGCAATGCTCCGGGTTCACTCGTTTAGTACTGCGAATGGGAATTGGTCTTGCAAGCGTCGTTGGTTTTGACTCTTTTGATGATGTAGACTGTCAAGGTTAGGAAGCTTACATTTTCCTTTCTTTCTGTTTTTCTTCGGATTGAGCGAGTACAAAAGAGAAATGAAATTATTAGATAAGATGTTTATGCACTTCAAATAATAACCAGATGTTCTCGATTATTTCAAAGATTTTATTTGCGTAAAAAAAAGATTGTTGATAATCATACGTAATAACATAATTAAATTTCTGTACAAAAAGTGTCGGATTACTTTATTAAGTCATCATTAGAAATTTTCCTTTTTTAATAACATTGCACATTGAATCTGAATAACGAATTGAAGAACCACTTCTGGGACGCTTCGTGCTTTATTTCAAGACTTAAGGAAAAGTTGGATATGAAGGATGATGTGCTTTTTTTATCGTATTAAGGTATGATATGTGAGGACCTGCAATTTTCGTAGTATTGCAGTGAACCGATGACATTTCGGTCCCAAAACGGCGTTCGCATTGTGCAATAAAATTTTGCGTCGTATCCATTTTTAGATCGATCGCAATCAGTTTTCACAATTATCTGCTCAATGTAGTTAAAATACATCACTTCAACGCCACAATAAAATGTTTTACAACATTATTCAAATCAGAGGTGCGTCCACGTTCGAAACCATGGGTAGGGCAAACGTGCAGAGTAAAGCAAAGAAAAATGTTTACCCTGGACTGGTAATTGAAAGCTACTATATTTGAAGGGCTCAAACGCAAAGGGGTGAGATCTTTCACGATATTTTCAGTTGATTTGTCTCCCAAGAATTTTATTTAGGATAGCTCAAGATATCAAGCTGGATTTTTTGCAAGAAGAATCACAAAAAACGGAATTTCTCTAAAGAAAGTTCTAACTTCTAGTAAAGTAATACCTGAGGAAATTAAGGGCGCTACTACCAGGGCTGTTAAGTATCATGACGGACTTGTGACACTGACAAAACGAGTCTTCTCACTGTCACTAGACGAAGCTACATTTCATGTGCTCACTTCATCACGTCGCAATGACGGAGCTCTCATGAGAGCAATTTTGTTGTTGGTTTTACTATTCAAATTTCTATCTATTTTGGGAAAATTTCGAGAAGTAAATGAAGTTGATAAGTTAAGTGGATATCCTTTCTTGATTCCAGCGATATAAACAACAATCATACTAGATAATAAACTAAAAATTATCAAGTTAACGATTCCCTCACAAACCGTAGCGAAGGAAAAATGAAAGTGAGTTTGAAAAAAGTCTCTGTCATTGTCTCGGCTTCCGATGACAGTGAGGGAAGCATCTATGTAAAAATCACTCGATACTCTCTATTGACGCTTTCCAGCCCTGGATACTACTTTTGAGCAGTGTTGACCAGACTCATTTCCTCGAAATTCGAATTGTGAAGCCATGAACTGTTATAACTGTGCGTTGTATTCCTGAGATGGAGGGGGAGGTGGTTGGGCTTGAGTGTTGCACATGGGATCCGACAGTTTCGATCTCGGTGGGCTGCAATTCAAGTTTCGGTGAAATGATTCGCACTCACTCACTCACTCATTTCATTTCACCGAAACTTGAATTGTGGCTCTCTGAGATGAAAATTGATCGATTCTGTGTGCAGTACTCAAGCTTAACCATCTGCTTTTTTATCTTAGGAGGATAGAGCATGGTTGTAGTAGTTCCTGACTTCGTAGTTCGGAAAATGTTATTTTCGGGGAAATGAGTCTGAACAACACTGCTTTTGAGTTTACAAGGATTTCCAGGAGTAAATTCTTCTAAGCATTCTTTGAAAAATCACTGAATTTCTGGGGCAATTTATGGAGAAATCTGTAGAAAATTTTTGGAGATATCACTATAGGAAACCCACAAAGTATTCTGAGTAAATTTAATATGATAATTCCTGAAGCTTTTCCTCGGGAAATCTGAAACGAAATTCTTGAACCAGTTAAAGTCTCTAAAGGTTTTTTTTGGAGCCTGTACAGTTTTGCATCAGAGTTCAAAGCAAGCAGAATAAGGAAAAAGAGGCTTTAGAGACGATTTTATTTAAAACAGATACTTTAGAGACTTGCATTAAAACAGAGACCCTATTCTATATAAATTGCTCTGAAAATCATCAAGAGCTTCAGCTATGCTTTGGTAAATTATCTCAAGAGTGATCACACGTTCAGAAATTATATCAAGAGAAATCACACGTTCAGAAGTCGCTAGCATTATCACACTCGTACTGTGTATTACACGATGCGACTGATATTAGAATAATCCATTCCTTCATCAAAAGATTTTTCAACAGTCTTCTGATAATTCTCTACAAATGCTCCAGAAACGACTCAAGAATTACTCTCAGGAATGCTCAGGAAATTTGTTCCAGAACATGTACAATGTTGACTATAAATATTTTAAAGAAACCATCCATTGATCAATTCAGAAATGCCATGGAGGATTGCTCCATTTGTTTTTCTAATTGTTAAAGAAGTTTCTTGTAGCAAGTATTACGATTAGATTCCTATGCTTTTCACTATAGTTATTCTCAATCGTTCTTTTTACTAGCCAGAACTTTTCGGACTCATGAGCAAACCATTTCACGTTTCCCGAGCAGGTGTAAAAGACTGACCTAGATCATATTCTGTTGTTCTGAAGTAATTACAGCCGATCATCATTCGCTATCGGTTTTTGAATATGAGAGAATAAGAGATAAAAGTTAAAAAATAATGACACAAATTATTATGCAGAAGTGTTAAACAATATCCTATTTAGATATTAGAAGATCAAAACGGTATCTGGCAAGTTTATTGATTAACCAACAAATCAATACCAAAATATGATCTGACTGATGGCGAAGAATAAAAATAATCCAAAAGCCGGCAATAACGATCAAACCCTCCACCTTTACAGGGATGGTTACCAATCGGCTATGCCTAACAGTTGGAAGACCAAGGAAATAAGCATGATTTTCTCCGCTTTGAGAGACTACTTTTTGCTCCTAGCGTTTGTCCTGTCAGACCCGCCATTTTGCTGTTGCATGTGTTTTGTGTTATGTCAAAGAACAAATTTTGATCTTGTTTATATATTTTCAGATGTTGAGCTACAGCGCTGAGATTTAAAAAAATTTCGAACATCTTTTCAATATCAAATGGAGATATGCGATCATATTTTTTTTTCGTTTCAAGATGTGATTTTGATGTTTCCGTTTTCCCGGGTAGGCATTAGATTACCATGAAAAACCTTATCCTGAGTTCCAACCTCTATAATAATAAGCACGACATTGCAACGCGTTGATCGAGTTCGTATGTATATTGAACAGATGATAAATAATTTAGTTTGCTTTTCAAGCTTTCTGCTGATTTTTTTTTTGTTGAATCGTGAGTACGACAACTGTCCTACCCAGGTGTTTTTGCGTAGTACATGTCCTACTTATCCTACCAACTTTCCACGCCACTTATTCAGATCTTCGGGCATCCCTCTTCATGCCTATAGTACATCGAAAACAATCACAATTGAAAGAATCGTTTTTTACGCCGAACATCACGCACACATAGATGCGTACAAGGCTTTTTTGTCAGTCTTTGTTACGTTCTCAATTATATGCGATCGTTGAGGGATTTATTTTTCAATACGTGAATTATAGAAGTTTTATGGCGTGTGATTGGAATAAAATCCGTCAGTAGAGGTGTTCAAAGGTTTTTCATAGTGTAAATAAGTGCCCGGTGAAGTAAGTCACACAAAGGTCGGGAAAAAATGTGAATCGTAATGTGGCGTCGCTAAGTCAATCGCTAGTCAGATTTTGCTCGATACGTTTTCGTCCATGCAATTTCGGTGAAAAAGTGCAAATCTGAAGATTTCCATAGAAATATAGTAATTTTATTGTACGTTTGATGTATAGCTTTCACAAAATCACACTTGAAAAATGAATCTACATTGTAGGAAAGATCGAATATCCTCCGAGGTGGATCATTTCAAGTTTGACACGACGAATAATAGCGCTTGCGACGAGGTAGATCGAGACCCTAGTTGATATTTTAATTTAAATCTGAATGAAAACAAATAAAAATATATCTTATTTTAATGTATTTGAATCCTCAGAGCAGAATTACAATAGAGAAACTAAGAAGTAGATTGGAGTACCTTGCTGCTCCATTTGATGACTTCACACGTACTTTAGGCAAAGAACAAGTGATGTCCGTAACTATCGAATCATTGGCAACATTGGACTTCCTTGAATTAATTTATGAACATTATGTACTATAGCAACTTCATGTTTAAGTTATCAAGCAATCATTACGCTCAAGCCGCATTGAATGCATATAAACGATGTATACGGAACTAGCATCACTGTATAACAACTTATTTAGCCTTTCGAATGCATTACGAAGGTATCGGCTTTATAATCTCAAGTTAGCGAATTGATTTGATTGACATTTCGATTAGCCGAGAGAGAACTCTTCTCTTGATTAGTTCGATGATTGAATGTAAATACAAATAATAATTGTTCTTTAAAACCTAATATCATTGCATTTTATCTATTTTCAGGTATGTCCATTCATAAGATCAAGTAAGTTGTAGGGTAAATTCAGTAATTGAAATGTATGCAATTGAGGATTTCTTGATACTATTGGAGAACTATGCTGCCCATAACTGCATATTTGTCACATTCGACATTTTTGACGATTTCGAGTTAATACCGTGCAACATAATCAAATCATGAATACTTTCGACCTACTAAATAAAATCTATGAGTTTGTTCTAGAAATAAAAAAAAAACAAGATGTTTTGTCACATTGCTCAATATAACCACATAACAATCACATTGGGATTATACATGAGCCTAATAAGGTAGTGGTAATGAATTTTTCATCAGATTAATTTTCTGTCTATTCAAACAATATGCCTCATATCGCATATTGTTTGAATAGACAGAAAATTAATCTGTACCCAATTTCAAATTAAAAAAAAAGTATTGTTGAGCTCTCGGTATTTTTTTTTAATATTTGGTTTTTCCCGTACTGGGTAGAAAGGCATATTTGGTTCTTCATTTACTCAATGCCTACTTTTGTCTAATATTACAAATATGCAGTTATGGACAGTAATGATCCTAAAGCAAAATCTGTCTAATGGTATTTATCCAGACATCCAGAAGTCGCATAACAGTTTACGAACAAAGTCGTTTATTTACACAAATTTTATCACACCCGCACAACATAGCGGATGATATCGTTTTATCGATGAGTTTCCTCGCATAAAACGCTATTTTATGAGTTCATATGTACTTTTCTTTTTGTCCCTTATACTCGTACAAAATAAGTCGGATCAATCCGTAGCAGCTGTCAAATCAATTTTGTTATCATAAATTAAGTTGCATAAGAGTTCGCAATAAAATTTACACAGTCACATTACATGTTAGTTTTCATCATATAAAATATGCACGTATATCGCCTCCACTTTTGTACGCATAAGGCCTTTTCGCAACATCTTATATGTGAAACTTTGCGCACATAAGCATCGCATAACGCAAAACATGATTTCGTTATATGTACACTCTGGTTGTCTGGGTGTGTATCAGTTTGGCCTTGGTTTCTCTGCTCGGTAAAAGCCACCCGTAGCCATGTAGTAAAGACCGCGGGTTCGATTCACGGATGTTTTCGTAATGGAAAGATTCTTGACTTCTCTGAGCATAGAGTAACATCGTTCCTGGCACACGATACACAAATGCGAAAATGGCAACATTGACAAAGCAAGCTCCCAGTTAACAACTGAGAGACTGAAGAAAAAGAGCTTGATTGTAGTCAGAAACACATATTGAATATACATATAAAATCGCACTCTCTCTCTGTTTAAACATAAAAAATGTACGATGTTAATGAGATTTGCCATTAGTTCTACTGCCTTACTTGAACAAAGAAAAAGGAGCGAAATATTTTTTCTATTGCATCGCATTTTTAAAAATATGAGTACAGAACTGTTTCAGAATGAAAAGCAGATACATATCTTATTAGGTTCGAAAGAAAGTTGAACACATATAACAATCTATAAAAAAAACAGTGGCAGTAAAGAGCATAGAAAAACTGTTGACAATGCTACTTCAGCCGCTATTCGGAAACCAAATCTCCGCAAAACAGGCTTGCAAATTTATCGGAAAATTGAATAACATCCTTTTATTGCATACAAACAGCCCTGTCGTAGTAAAATTTGAGCTTCTTAGTCATCCCCTTTTGAGGAGAGCGTTGCTATAGCCCAGAGGGCGGTTGTACTCCCAGGCGTTAATGAGCGAGTTTCACAAGAAAATTGTATCAAATTAATATATATTCCAAACTCATGAGAACTAATATGCATTTGCACGCGTTAAGTTTGTGTACAATGCTCATTTCAATTAAAATGTGAAACGGAGAAACACCTATAAATTAAAAAATATATATATGGATAATGTCGAGCCATCTAGATACATCGAATTTTTCTTTTTGTTTTTTTATTAAGGTGATTTAGCACATTGACGTATGGCTAGTTCTTCACCTGAGATACATCGAAATATCTTCAAAAATCCAATTGTTTGAAGATACATCTTCATGAATTGTAAACTCTAAGCTGTCTTCAAAACCAGGGACAAACGATCAAAATTCACACAGACTATCAAAATGGAGAGTAAGGACTGTTCATTTTATAAAGTGGACACTTTGGACATGCAATATCTTTTTAATTTATCAATGAAATCGAAATCGAAAAATATTGTACAATGCTGTGGTAATAAAAAAGTTACCAAAATAATATGATTTCACACTAATAAGGCACAACGTTTAGAACGGTCGATTTTTGGAGGTTATCAAAATCAAGGATTATTAAAAATCGGCAGGAAAATTCGACAATTTATATTTTTTATTTTCAAAAAATGGTTGTACTTAGAAAGCATCATCAATTAGAAGCTTGCTAAAAAATATCAAGTTATTTTTGGAGAAGCAATTTTGCAGACATCATAAGATCATTTTTTATCAATTTAAAAAAAAAAATATCTTAAATTTAAATGGAACTGATATGAGTTGAATTTTAAGGTTTAAAGTACGTCCAGACGGAAGTAATAATATAGTATTTATAATAAAAATAACTTACGCCTTCATAGAGTTGCTGATTTAGTCCACACGTCATATTTTAAGCACAATAGAAAAACAAATAATTTATTTTCAGAAGACCACTCAAAGCACAATGACAATCATCAAGATTGGGAACACTGCTTGAATTAAATCAAATTTTCAGAATGTGTTATTCTGAGACTACCTATCAAAATATTTTGAGAAAAACGCTTACAGTTTGCTCTAGATCGATAAACATGCGTATATAATTTTAAAAGTATGGGATTTTTCAATAAAACGACCATAAAGAGTAAATTTGGTACCCAAGAATGCGGTTAAAACTCAAGATTTTGCTTTTTTATACATATATAGTTTCTTTAGTAATCTAAACCAGTTTTGAACACGCTTATTACTTTACTTTTTTGCTGGTAGTAAAAAGATGGTGTATCAGCAAATTTGACCATAAGGAATAGATCACTAAAGTGACTCAGCGTCAGGAACTGAAGGAATATTATTGATGTTTTTAAAAGCTCTACCTTAAGTTGAATAGTAAAGGATACCAACATACAATTTGATCATTAAATTTAGGATTTTTTTCATGCGAAAAATAATGCTTAAACTTGACGAACAGTTTTTCTTAGGAGTTTTTGCAAAAACTATTTAGTTCTTCAACCGAAAGCATTTTGTAAGTTTCTGTATTTTCATAACATTGTAGAATAATAGTTGATACACAGAAAACCGTTTACGATTTCATCAATAAATAAAAAAGATATAGCATAAACAAGGTGTCCACTTTATAAAATGAACAGTCCTTATTTGCTTCAACTCAATGTTTATTTCATTCCATAATGATAAGTATCATCATACAAAATCAAGATAGCGTCATAATACAATATGGCCACCAGGTTTTTAACTCAAAATTTAATCCCATTTTGCAGTTTACTCGAGGAAAGAACCTGCAGTTTTTGCAGCTGTTCCAATTCAGTTTTTTCTTAGGGAAGTTTCAAATATGACGTCCATCATTTTTCGGTATTTCTAGACCTCCCACCCCTCTCTGTCGTGCTTTTTCCAATACCTAATACATGCACTGTCAGACTTTCGTAGGCCACCTCCCTCCCTCAAATGATGGATGTAATTTTTGGGTGACCCCTTAGCTAGCTTTTTGATGTTGACCACAAAATTGAAAATGAATGGTGAAATCCAAGATTTTTCTGATAAAATTCAAGATGATCAAATTTAAAATGACCAAATTTATTGCATATGAAAACTACATACTTTCTCAGTTTGATTTGTGTTTTAGGATATATGAAAAGAAAGATACGTGAAGAAATCCCCTTAAATGTATCAAAAAATGAGCTTCTCTTCAAACTGATAGCTAGCGTAAGAGGGATCCACTAATATGCCTGCTTCCCCCTGAAGAGAATTTCGAACAAACAATTCCGCCAGAGATGTCATTGATTGAAATAAATACGCCTTAAAATGCGGCTTATGTGGAATTGCCGAACAGATTTGCCTGCAGTTCTTATGGCAATGGCTGCTGACAGTAGTCACAATAACATGAGATATTTGAAGTATTGTAAAACGTTTCTAAAAAGTTTTCAACGAGCCTGCCGGTGAGGTCCAAGACAGCGCGTAAATGTAACAAACATTTAGTTTGTCTGCGTATGTCCGAGAAAATTACAAATGAATCGTGGCATCGGCTTAAACTCCTGAAAATACGTAAATTCCCTTATATTATTTTATGCAAACGATAGAATCGAAAAATTAGGTTCACGAACAAATGCTCAAGGTTTCTTAAAGCAGGACATCTAGAAAGTTTGAAACTTATTTTTGGATTGAACAAGAAGGTCGAACTTCAGCCAAATATATCGCTTAATTTTAAAATAAAATGTCGCTCTTGAAGTGATATCAAAGTGCAAAAAATTGACAATTGCCGTGGATTCCAGAATATTATTGGATTTTATGATTTAAGAATTGTTAATTATTCAGGTTTTCAAACTCATTTTCATACCGTTTTTGATGCGTAGGTACTTGATAATGAATTTTTGTCTCTATCACATGAAAACTATTGGCCCAAAATGAACAAGAATACGAACTGATTGTCTTTAGAACATATGAAATGATTTTTTTTTTCTGCTTCAAAATTTCATGTATCTCATCATACTTTAAGAGTTACTTGAGATGATTCGATCGATATTCTTTCATGCTGAAGCTATGTCGCAATTTCAACATAATTTTTCTTTTCACACAAACTGTGATTAATATACCGAAGGATTTTAGAATTCAAGGGTCGCACAGCTCAGATATTTCAATTGATTTTCTACAGGGCGTTGATTTGCTCCTGATTACTCCAGGGTGTTTATACAGCTTGACAATTTCAATTGGATATTGGAGATGTACCTGATCTATGTGGATTAAAGTCATTTCTGCAGGGCGTTGATAAAGCTTTGAATTTAAAATTATTGTTCTACAGATAATTAAGATGAGCTCAGATAGCAATATCATATTACAATTTTGATTAATACCATACAGGGCATTGATATGCATATGATCTACGTGGAATAAGGTCAATATACTTCAAAGCGTTGATAAAGTTTGAAATTTTTAATTGATGCCCTACAGGACGATGAGATGCAGCCGATCTACATATAATAAAGTCAAAACACTCCAGAAAGTTGATACTGCTTGGAATTTTCAGCTTATGTCCTACAGGTGTGACCTAAATGAGACATGGTCAAACTTCATGACGTTAATGAAGCTCAACCATTGGTTGATGCCATAAAGGGCGTTGATAAGCTCACATTACTCCAGGACTTTGATACGGTTTGAAATTTTCAAATGATATAGAGTGTTAATACGCAAATGATCTACATAAGACAATGCCAGATCACTCAAAAACGCATTAGCGTTTTAGAAGCTTGTATTTTACAATTGATATCCTTCAGGGCGTTAAGATACACTTAATCTTCATGAAATAAGGTCAAAATTCTCCAGGGCGTCGATACAGCTTGGAACTTTTAATTGATTTAGGGCGTTAAGGCGCACTTTATCTACATAGGATAAGCTCATTTTTTTCGTAGGTGCCGCTTAGAATTTGCAATTGATCTTAATCAGGGCATTAAGATGCAGCTGATCCACATAACACAAGGTCAAATAACTTCAGTGTGTTGAAGCAGCATGGAAATTTTCTAAGATCCTCCAGATCTTGCAAATATATAGGTGAAACAAAGTCCAATTACTCCAGGGCGTTGATATAGCTTACCAATTTTAATTGATGTAGGACCAATTTTAATTTGATACAGGACGTTCAAATACACCTGATCTATTTGGAATACTGTCAAATTTCTTCTGGGTGTTGATACATCCTGTAATTTACAATTGACGTACTACCCAAACAACCAGAAGTCGCATAACAGTTTACGAACAAAGTCGTTTATTAGTACAAATAGCATCACACCCGCACTACATGGAGTGCGAAATCGTCTGACCGACGAGTTTCCTCGCATAAAACGCTTTTTTATGGGTTCATATGTACATTACGTTTCGTCCCGCATAAACATACAAAGTAAGTCGGATCAATCCGTAGCAGCTGTCAAATGAATTTTGTTGTTACAAATTAAGTCGTATAAGAGTACAGATTAGTTCACAATAAAATATACACACTCGCATTGCATACTACTTTTCATCATATAAAATATGTACGTATATCGCCTCCACTTTTGTACGTATTAGGCCTTTTCACGACATCTTATACGCGAATCTTTGCGCATATAAGCATCGCATAACGCAAAAGGTGATTTCATTTTATGTACATTCTGGTTGTGTGGGTACAGGGCGTTTAGATGAATCTAATCTACAAAGGATAAGAACAAATTACTCCAGAGCATTGTTACAGCTTGACAATCTCGATTGAAGTTATACAGGGCTATGGGGTGCGCATGATCTACACAGGTAAAGTCAAATAACCATAGGGGTTTAATAAAGCAAGAAAAATTCAATTAATTTGCTATAGGGCGTAAAGAAGCTTCAGATCTCGCCAAGATCTTTATGGACTCTTACTCCAGGGCGTTGATACAGCTTGGAATAATCAATTAAAGTTTTAAAGGGCGGTCATATGCACTTAATCTACATGTTAAAAGATCAAATTATTCCAGGGCGTCGATCCAGCTTAGAGTTTACAATTAATGTCCTACATGGCGTTAAGTTGTATCTGATATACATGGAATAAGCTCAAATTACTAGAAGGTGTATCAACGCCCTGGAGCACGTAAGTTTCGATGGATTTCCTAAAGAGTGTTCAGATGCTCTAGAGCTCGCAAAGATCTGTGTGAAATAAAGCCAATTTTTTGCAGGGCGTTGATAAAGCTAGGAATTTTTAATTGATGTCCTATAGAGCGTCAAAATGCACCTGATCTACATGGAATAAGGTCAAATTACTCCAGGACGTTAATACAGCATGAAAATTTCGATTGATTTTCTTCAGGGCGTTGAGATGTTCCAGATCTCGCAAAGATCTATGTGGAATAAAGTGAAGCTACTTCAAGGCGTCGACACAGATTGATCGATTTATGTCATACAGGGAGTTAAGATGCATCTGATCTACGTGAAACTAAATCAAATTACTGCACAGCGCTATAAAAGTTGGAATTTTCAATTGATGTCCTACAGAGCATTGAGATGAACCTGATCTACATAGGGCAAAGTCAAAACACTCCAGGGCGTTTGTACAGCTCGGAAAATTTGATGGATTTTCTACAAGGCGTAAAGATGCTCCAGATCTCGCAAAGATATATGTGGAATATAGTAAAAATTACTCTAGGGCGTTGAAACAATTTGAAAATTTCGATTGATGTCCTACAGAGTGTCAAGATGCGCTTGATGTACACAATGAGGTCAAATAACTACAGGGCGTTGATACAGATAAGAAATTTCGATTGATTTTCTACAGGGCATAAAGATGATCCCGATCTCGCAAAGATCTGTGAAGAATAACGTCAAACTATTCCAGGGCGTTTATACAGCTTGATTGATTGATGCCATACAGTGCGTAGAGTTGCACCTAATCTACATAGATCAGTAGTAAAGTAAAAATTCTCCAGGGCGTTGATACAACTAGGAATTGATGTCTTCAGACCACTAAGATGCACTCGATCTATTTAGAATAAAGTCAAACTACTCCAGGGTGTTAATATAGCTTGTAATTATTAAATGATATCCTACAGGGCGTTAAATGTAACTGATCTAATTAACACAAGGTCAAATCACTCCAGGGCGTTGATACAGCTTGACAATCTCGATTAATGTTACACAGGGCGTTTAGTTGCACCTGATCTACATGCAACAAAGTTAAATTAATTCAGGTCGATGATACAGCTTGAATTTTCAACTGATTTCCCAAAGGGCGTTAAGAAAACAATCTGTGAAAAACTTCTTAGTCGTCGACTAAGCGCGACTAAGCAGGACGACAGGGCTGCATACAAACCCAAATCCTTGCTAATCGGTTATTACTTATGGAAAGGATTGCAAATCGATGCTTTATCCAGGGATGGAGAGAAATCCCCGCTCGATCCATTTTCATTGAATTGGTACACGTACATATTCATTTTATCGTATCTTTTTTTTTTTTGCTGGGCTCCGACTCAGTTTGCTCGTATATGATTCAGGACTAATAACGGACCGAATCGAACCATCGTAAACATATTAACAACTTTGAGTGCGGGAGGATGAAAATATTTTTTTATATCCTCTTTGATATTATTCGGAGTGATGATTGAATCGGGGACATTTGAATTAGCTACTTTTGGATTTTCTTTTAAGCGTGTTTCAAGACAGTCTCATTCACGTCATTAAAGTTGAATCACAAAAAAAAAAATAATTTAAATGAAGAAAAAGGTTTCTATCTGAATGGTTCTTCTTCGAAAACAGATACCATCATCGCATCTTCCAAGAGAATCACCACAACAGCCAAACCGACGGAAAACTTACCCAAAAATGATATGCTTCGGGGACCCTCCTCTGAAATTTGACCGTTTGCTGCCGCTTCAAAGAGAGGACCACTTTTTAGGTTATACTTTCATTTTTTTTGCAGGCTTTTTCTCGTGCAGAAACTGAAATAAACCGAAACAAGATTGAACCTGTCCCAACTTTTATTTACGGAAGACCGCTTTATTACGCCCGCTTCCAGTTGCTGTGGTTCCCTTGTCGGAAGAAAAAAAAAACACAAACCACGTGGCGACGATCGAAAAGGTTTTTGGGCATAGCAATATTTTGAAGACGGACGACAAAAAACGGGTTGATGTGTTTATTGTTGGACACCGGTTTCAAAGAGATCAACCTACAGAATTGAACAGAATAAAGTACGCATTGGCCGTTTGGATATAAAATGGTCAGGTGTTCAGGTCTGAATCATCTCGGTTGACATCCTCCTATTTTAAGTAACATGATCTCGAAGTTTACGCCTTCGTCACATTTCATAATTATGACGCTTTGACTTTGCTGCATACCCGCGGGCGACTGATTGATCAAGGCTTTTAGTTTTAATGCATTTTAGCATCTTGGTAAACATTTTTGAATTGAAATTATGGAATTTTTACAATGTTCTGAATGCCCGGTTAACAGAGAGACCCAAACTTCTCCAACAATACCATTTCCATTCAACTATTGTAGCGTGCATTTTCCTCTTTTGATGCTTGGTAAATGTGCGATTTCAAATTACCATCCCTGGCGAGAACGTGATCCTGGCCCGGCAGCAGGTGTGTAATTTATTTTCACGCTTTTCACTTTGCACGTTTTTCTCCCACCACTTTTGTACATCTCTGGTCAGCACAAGCGTATGATTATATCTTATGCAACTTGGTCGGAGCGGGTCTCAATGGATTGTCCCACTACCAACACCAGAAACAGCAGACAATGGAATTCTTTACTTACCGTTTGTTGCCTGCAGCTGGCGCTTAACGCGAAAAGTACTTACCCTTCCGAGATTCAACGTTTCGGGTTTTGAATTTGGTGAGGTGGAAAGTTTTTCCTTTCTCAACTAATCACCTATGGACTCGTTTTTCATTAGTTCTCTGCTGCAGTGGTCAACTAATGGGGTGTGTCCAAAGTGGCGTAAATTAATAAATTAGTCCACAGGCGAAATGTAATAGTTTTATCGTGAATATAATGTGCAGGTGATTTACTGTTTGTTCCTCGAAGTTTATTCAGCGTTTGTTAACGGGTAGAGCAGATTCACAAAGAAACACCCTACAGTATTCCAACAAAGCTGAAGTAGATTCTGTAAAGTGAGTGCCTTGTTCAGTGCCGAAGCGTATGGTTGGTCTGGTTGGCCCCAAACCAGGGTTTTGAGGCGCCTAAACGCCTGACATATAGAAACAAACATAGTTTGTGCAGTTGTGGAAGATAAATACATCGAGTTAGCTATGAAAACCAACTTTTACTATTGTTCTCTAACTCGATATCGAGATACGAAATATCAAGTAAGGGAGAGTTGACTGTTGTAGTTTCCGCAGATCTACATTGGCCGTATGAACTGGAATTCTTTGAAATTCTTCAAAATAACCTCCGGTCTCTAAGGCAGCACTCCTAGGAATGAATTGAAAACATTTTTTATGCCTTCTTGTAGAATTATAACCAAAAAATAATTCTTTTTATAAAAAGCTCAAAAGAGGAACCCCCAAGGGCACCACACAGCCTTGCTTCGGCTCTGACGTTGTTTAAAAAAGTTCCACGATGGAAAAATCGCCATGCTGTGTAGGGGGTCTCTCTCTCTCCCTCGACAACAATAGTTTCAACGATGTTGTCGGTGGTTTGGTTGGTGAAGGTAGTAGATGATGGGGTCCACCTTTGATGACGCCAAGAAAAGGTGAAGAATAACAAAAAAAAAGTACAACGCAACCTATGGGAATGGTTCGGTGTGGGGCTTCGTCACTGCAGGCAAGTTCTGCCTTTGCCAAATACATTGTATTTCGAGGTGAAATGAAACAAAAACAAGCTGTCCTGGTACTTACGATGTGGTGTAAGTGTATATGTGTGGGAAAGTTACTCTCTGGAGGATAGAAACGAGAATGCAACGGAAGAGTGAGTTTTAGTACCAAAGTGTTAAAAGTATCGTTGAACTTTTATAAATTCAGCTGTTCTCATTTTTCTCGTCTGGAGGTTCACACTGTTTGCCGGTGTGCCGGAGTTACTTCTTGCTGCAGAGAAAAGGGGGTTGATGTTTCAAGTCTGGTGCTACTTATTCTGTGAAGGATACGATAGGTGCTATTTGGCATATGGTTGTTTGGTATATAACGCCATAAATCTGAATCTTGCACGTCTCATGAATGTTCACTTTTTAGCGCTTATTGGATTATGATTGAACAGAACAAGATCAAAATTTAAAATGAAAATTTAAGATTTATAACAAGTCATAGAATATATATTTTTAAAATAAAAAGTTTTAGCAGCTATGGAAAAATAAGACTGAACAAGGAATGAAGAAGTCGTCACATAAGCATGAGCATGAGCATAGATGACCATACAATTCGTAGTTGCTCGTATTGCTATGTGGGCTTCGTAGCCGTGCGGTTAGTGTCACCAGGCATTTAGCCGCATCGTGCTAGGGAGTGTGGGTTCGATTCCCGCCTCAGGCCGGTAAACTTTTCGTGAGGACTGTTTTCCGACTGTGCCACTGGGCGTTGCATGCTAGTCCGTTGTCTAGTGTGGTGCTTCCTTCAAAGGGCATAAATGCCCACTGGAAGCATTAACGTGTCAGTGTCTTTTTTTTTTCTTATTCCGTGATTGACCAGAACAATCAAAGTTGCACAAAGAATTAACGAATGGGGCTTGGCACAAATCGAGAGCTCAAATTTCAATTCAATAACGCCGCCGGCCACGAGCTTACGGTCATCAGGGTAAGGGAAGGAATGTTAGTTGGACATCCGTTGTTACTAGCGAGCGAGATCATCTCTGCATCTCCACAATTGTCATGGAAAGGATATTAGGTTAGTGGGATAAAGTAGAGATCTGGGAGTCACCAATGTTTGGTGATGCGATCCATGACAACCGGATTCGCGATATTATTCGATATTAAAATTGTACACCGATCAAGTGTTCATCATTCATCCCGCAGAAACAAGCGACAAGCTCGACGGAACAAACACTACTCCAAGGAATGAAAGTCATCACAACAGAAAAATTCAGATTGAAAAATGTTTTTGTAATGAAACGACTTAAAGTCGAAATGCAGATTCAGGATTCATAAATACATTTGAAAGAGTGAAATTCTGGCTCAACCTTCCTTGTGCATTGGGGTCATTTTGAATACACACCATGCCAAATATCAAAGTTAATATTCTTCCTCATTGATTGGCCCTACGCCTCAACCAGGATAGAGCCTGCTTCTCAGCTTAGATTTCTTATGAATCCCTACAGCGATTTCTCCAGGGATTTTGCCTGAAATTTCTCCAGGAAGAACTTTTGTTCGCTACCAAATTATTGAGCCGGTTCCGATAGGGCTCCAGATATACCTTCTGAAATATTTTAAGGATTTTTGTCAGCAGTGCCTCCAAGAATTTCTGCATCTTTTCAGGAATTTTAGCATGGAAATATCTATAGAGCGATTGCGAGAGGAGTTTCTTTAGAAGTTACGATAAGAATGCTTCAAGGGATGCAACTGCAACGAAAACTTTTCCATAAATTCCAGAGATTACTTCAAAGGTTGCTCAAAAGATTTCAAACAATTTCTCCTAATATTTCTCCGAAATTTCTTCCAGAGGTTCCTTTAAGGATTTTTCCAGGAAAATCTGTCCAAGTCTTCTTGCAGATTTTCTCCTGATTAAACTACGACAATTTTTTCAAGGATTACGTCAGATATTTTTTCCAGGCGTTCCTCCATGAAAACCTGCAGTGATCTTCTCAGAGTGACCACCCAGGGTTCTTCTAGGAATTGTTCCTCAGATTTCTTCTGGGATTTCTCCAGAGGTCGTTCCAGGGATTCAACTAGAAATAGCTTAAAGAATTGCTATGAAAATTCCTCAAGAATTTGCTTCAATTATTTCCCCACAAATACCTCCAGAAAATCGCTACTAGAATAATTTCAAAGTTTATTCAGGTAACTCTTCAGGAACCCCTTTTGAAATTTATCCAAAGATTCAATCTGGTCGTCCAAAAAGTCCTCCAAGAATTTGTTTAGAAATTCCTACAGAGATTTCCCCATGAATTCCTGGGATTTTAGCAGAAATTGCCCTAAGCAATCCTCAAAGTATTCACCCTGGATTCTCAACATAAGTCTCGTTCCGGGCCTCCAAAAATTTGTCAGAGGATTCAATCAAAAATTTTTCTTAAAATTTATCCTGAGATTTTATCAGATATTGCTCTAAAGATTGCTTTATGATTCCCTGCACGAAGTTTTCCAGATAGTCCTCCAGAAACTCCTTTCCTGAAAAGTTTGTTGTTGAAATATTTGGATAATTTGTTGGAGGAATTCCAGGAGGGAATCTTTAAGCAATCCCTGAAGGAACCTTCAACAAAATTTTTAGAGTAATCCCTAGAGAAATGAATGGCATTCTTGCAGGTACCTATGAAGGGATACCCAAAGATATGTTTGAAGGAATTCCTAAGGAATCTCCTAGAACATTTTTTATAGGAATCCACATAGAGATTTTTCCAGGGTCATCCTTAGAGAAATTCCTGAAGAAATTGATGGGTAAGTCTCTGCCTTAAGAGATTTTCCTAGAAAAATAATGGGAGGAATCTTTTAAGAAACTCTTAAAAATACATTGTACATTTTGTCGCTGATGAATTGTGACTTTTGACTGCAATCGTAATTTTGTATTCCGTTCAAATAGGGCTCCAGTAAATCCTCAAGACTCCTACAAGTATTCCTCTCGAAATATCTCCAAAGGCACTTCCAAAAATATCTCCAGGAATTATTTCGGAGATTTCTCCAGGGATTTTACTCGAAATTTCCCCAATATAATCTCAACCGAAAACCGAACGATCTCTCCAGGGATTGTAGTAGTCTATTGATTTAGCAAGGAGTTTCTTAAGAAGCTGCATGAGAAATTCCTACAGGGATTCTTCAAGTGATTCCTCCATAGATTTCTCCAGTAAAAGCTTTGCAGGGATTTCTCAACGATTTCCTACGGAAGTTTTTCCAGGAATTTCTCCAAATATTAATCTAAGAGCTCCTACAAAGATTTTTCGAACAATTTCTCCTGATGTTCCTCCAAAAATCATTCCAGAGGCTCCTCAAAGAATCCCTACAGGAAAATCTGCCCAAATATTTTTGCAGAGATGTTTTAAAGATTTTCTTCACATTAAACTACGACAACTCCTTCAAGAATTATTAAGGATAATTTTCTTGAAATTCATCCATAGAAACTTGCAGGGATTTCCTCAGATAGTACTCTCGGGATTCCTCTAGGAACTGTACCTGAGATTTCTTCAGGGATCTCTCCAGAGATCGCTCTAAAGATTCTACCAGGAAATCTTTAAGGGATTCTTCAAGTTATAACTTCACGAATTCCTATAGGCATTCCTCAAGAGTTTCCTCCGAAAATTTTCCACTGGATATCGCCAGAAAAATCGCTGCAAGAACAGTTCCTAGGATTTTTTCAGGGATTCCCCTTGAAATTTCTCTATAGATTGAATTTTGGAGTCAAAAAATCCTCCGGGTATTCCTCGAAGAATTTATCTAGAAATTCCTAAAGAGATTCCCCCATGAATTAGTATAGAGATTTTATCAAAAATTACCCTAAGTAATCCTTCAAGAATTCCCCCTAAAATAATTCCAGAGATTCGTTCTGGGCCTCCAGGGATTTTACTGGAAATTCCTACGAGATAATCTCAACCGTAATTCCTACAGTGATTTGTCTAGGGATTCTACTGACCAGAAATTTTTCCAGGAAGAACTTTTGTTCGGTACCAGATTTTTGAGACCGGTTTTGATAGGGCTAAACAATACTTTTTTCAATATTTTGAGGATATATGTCAGATAGATTATTCTATGAATTTTAGCAGGGATATTTTAACAAAGATTTCTCAAGGAATTTTAAGAGGAGTTTCTTAAGAAACTCCTGCAAGAATGTCTCAAGTGATTCCTGCATAGATTTCTCCAATAAAATCTTAACTGGGATTACTTCAGAGGTCGCTCCAGAGATTCTACCAGGAATTCCTCCAGGAATTCTACGAGACATAACCTGTAGCATTTTTTCAAGAGATTCTTTCAATAATTTCCCCAGAGATACCTCCAGAATATTTGCTACAGGAAAAATTCCAAAGACTTTTCCAGGTAAGGGTATTCAACTTCATATTTCTCCAGAGACACAATCTGGACGTCCAAAAAATCCTCCGTGGATTCCTCCGAGAATTTCTCTGGATACTTCTATAGAGATTCTTCCAAAAATTCCTCCAATGATTCAATCAAAAATTGCCCCAAGTAATCCTTTAAGGGTTCTCCTTGGATTCCGAAGATAAGTTTCACTCTGACCTTCCAAAAATTACTCAGAGCATTCCTTATTCCAGTAATTTCTCCAGAAACTCGTTTCCTGAAGAGTTGTGTAGGGGAATCCCTGGATAATTTCCTGTAGGAAATCCTGAAGCAAGCCCTAGAGGATCCTTTAGAAAAAATTCTAGAGTAATCCCTAGGAACCTATGGAGGAATACCCAAAGAAATCTTTGGAGGAATTTCTGAAGAAACCCCTTTAACAATTTTTAGAGGAAGCTTTAATGAAATTTTTCTTGAGTCATTCTTGGACGAATTTCTGAAGAAATTGATGGGTAAGTCTCTGCAGAAATCGCTGGAGAGATTTTTTTAGAAAAATACCTGGAGAAGTCTCTGAAAGAACTCACGCAAAAATTTCTGAAGTATTGTCTGGGCTTCTTGGTGGAGGAATCAATGAAGGGTTATCTTGGTAAATTACTGAACGAATCTCTGGAGGATAATATGAGTAAATTAGTGAAAGACTCCCTGAAAGCATCTTTAAAGAAATCCGTGGTGGAAACTCTTAAAAATCCTTAGAGGCACCCCAAAAGCGATCCCTGTAAAATATAGAGATTGTCCGAATGAAATCCCTGGAAAAAATCTTAGGATAATTTTTGATGAAATTCCTAGAAGAATTTCTAGAGAAACTCTTCGTGGAATCCCCGGAGTATTTTTGGAGGCCTAGTTCAAATCTCTTCCGAAATTCCTGGGGATGCTCTGGGGATTTATCTGGAGAAAATCTTGGAGTAGTTCATGTAGGTGTTTTCCTGGTGGTGTCTCTGGGAGAATGTATGTAGGAAGTTTTTGAGGAATTTGTTTCTTTTTATAGAACATCCCTAGAAGAATCCTTGACGACATGTTCGGAATCATTCCTTGAAGAATCTCGAGAGGATTACTCTGCATGTAACCATGGTGGAATCCACGGAGGAATTTCTGAAGAAATCACTAGAGAAATATCCTGAGTAATCCTTAAAGAGATTGTCCTAGTGCAACTGCTGGAGAAATTCCTGAAGAAAGCCTTGAAGACATCTCTGCCAGAATCCCTGGAGAGATTTTTCTAGTGGAGTCCTTGGAGGAGTCTTTGTTTAATTTTCTAGGGGATTCTTTGAAGGGATACCAGAATCCTATAGATTCCTGGTCAAAATTCTAGAGGAACTCTTTGAAGAATCCTCGCACTATTCATGGAGGCTCAGTACGAATTTCTTGGAAAATCTCTGGAGAAATCCTTGGAGTAGTTCACGTAGCGGTATCTCTGGAGGAAATCCTTGAAGAATTCGTGAATTAATTTCTTGTAGAATGAATTTTTGATGAAATCCCAGGAGTAATTCGTGGTTTAATCCCCGAAAAAATTCCTGAGGAAATCTCCGAGATAATTCCTGACAGAATCTCGAGAGGACTGTTTGAGGATATCCCATATATCCTCGGTGGAATTCACGGAAGAATTTCGAGAGAAACACAATAGAAATATCTTGAGTAATCCTTTAAAAGATTGTCCAAGTGCAGCTTCTGGAAGTATTCCTGAAGAAAGCCTTGAAGACATCTTTGCAATACCCAGGTAACATCGGCAGCTGAATAACAGTTTATTCAGCTGAAAAGAGACTATAAAAGCAACATTTTAGCTGAATAAGCTGTTATTCAGCTACCAATGATGCTTGGATAATCCTTTTAGAGATTTTTCTGAGGAATCCATGGAGGAGTCTCTGGAAGATTTTTTAGAGGAATCTCTTAGAGGACACCAGAACACTGGAGAAATATGCGATAAGAATTCGGAATATTCTGCGAAGAATTCCTGGAACAGACATTGGAGGAATCCTTGGAGAAATTTGTGTTGAAATATTATAATTATAATTACATCAAACTGTGTATTGCAAAATTGAAACAGAAAAAACTAAATTCAGTTTAATTATTTTTATATTACGTAATTGTGGGCTTCGTGGCCATGCGGTTAGCGGCGTCAGTCGTTTAGGCGTATTGTGCCACGAAGCGTGGGTTCGGTTCCAGTCGGTGAAAACTTTTCACCAAACGTTTCATCACTGGGCTACTGGGTGTTCCGTGTTGTCCGTTGCCTAATGTTCGTGATTGTTAAATCTGTGCAGCCTTTGGCTGAAGACGGTGTAAATTGTCTGTTTTTTTTTTAAATAGAAACGAAATAATTGATAAAATCGTCAGATTGATGAGTTTCTACGCATAAAACGCTTCTTCCTGACTTCAGTTTTACATTTCGTTTCGTCCCGTACACTCTTACAAAGTAAGTCGAATCAATTCGTAGCAACTGTCAAATCAACATTTGTTATCATAAGTTTAATCGCATTAGATGACAGGTTAGTTCAGTAGAAAATTTATACACTCGCATTGTATGCTATTATTCATCACATAATATATGCACGAATATCGCCTCCACTTTTGAATGTAGAAGGCCTATTCGCGACATTCTTCTTCTTTCTGGCGTTACGTCCCCACTGGGACAGAGCCTGCTTCTCAGCTTAGTGTTCTTATGAGCACTTCCACAGTTATTAACTGAGAGCTTACTATGCCATGACCATTTTTGCATGCGTATATCGTGTGGCAGGTACGAAGATACTCTATGCCCTGGGAAGTCGAGAAAATTTCCAACCCGAAAAGATCCTCGACCGGTGGGATTCGAACCCACGACCCTCAGCTTGGTCTTGCTGAATAGCTGCGCGTTCACCGCTACGGCTATCTGGGCCCCTTCGCGACATCTTATAAGTGAAATGCCTCCATGGCCTCCATACTCACAAAGTATCAATGGAAGAGAGATGCATTTTTTTTTTGAGAAAACTGTGGAAATGCAGAGGTCTCCGAGAAAATAGAAGTAATTTTCTGGATAGAATATCCTTTCTTAGATAACTGCAAAACTTTAGTCAGCTCATCTAGTCAGTACTTACTAAAGCAAAGTCTTTTCGATATTAGGATAGATTCGTTAAATCTATACAGTTTTCATTTGTTCCTTAAAATCAATCAACCTTATCATATCAATTTCTGGTCAATCTAACTTCGGTGACTACAGTTTGCTATAAACATTCTAACTCTTCTAATTAGTGGCGAATCATCGATTTTTATACTAACCCGACAACCCCTTTCGTAAAATATTCACCTCTCAACAACAAAACTTTACAAATTTTATTGCAGACGTTCAACACCACTATTATAGTTCAATATTCAGCAGCAGAGCGCTACCTTTGACCTGGTATACCGCACAAGCAAAAGTTTTGGGACCTGCAACAACATAATGAACACTAAACTGAAGTTTTCCCATCCTCCTCTTCCACACGTTGTTTTTACGTTTCAACTCGTCTCCCCTCCTTGAGTCAGTAATAATGGTATTTTCGCCAGTCGCTCCTCCTTTCATATCATTCTCATGTAACGGACATAAAACTCAGGCACCCGGGGTAATCTGTGGATTCACGAAGCTATATCGCACTGCATCACGGCCATCAAGTTTTGCCATTACTTCCTCGAAAAAGAGAAAACACATCCCGACCGGAATGAGATTTACAGGATTACGACACGATTTTTATCCAATAAATTTGGGTAACTAGAACTCATGCTAGATAAAAAAATAATTTTCAAAAATCACATTGAGGGCATTCAAGCCAAATGTAACCAATACTTAAAATGTCTGTATCCGATTATTAACAGAAAATCGAAACTTTGTCTTATGAACAAGCTCTTGATCTTCAAACAAATTTTCAGGCCAGCCATGTTGTATGCTCTACCAATATGGACAAACAGTTGTAATACTAGGAAAAAAACTCTGCAAAGGATTTAAAATATAATTTTTTTTAAATAATTATAAAGCTCTCTATCTGGCATAATACTCATAAAATAAATAGAATATCCCTTGTTGAAAGATTGGAACAAATGTCGAAAAAAATTTAGTAATGTTAGACAAAAATCGTTTTAATCTTTGAAATTTGATATATTTTAGTTTTATCTGCAGACATTTTAAATACTAACGGTACATATTATATAACAACAGATGATTCGGAAAATTATGTCAGAACAATACATTCTGTTATAATCCTGTTTCATCCGTCTGATCGGAAACCTTCGAACACACTGGGAAAGGACATTGAGGGACGGGTTGTGCAATAAAATTTGATGCTTACCCTATCCCGGTCCCGAACCCATCCGCAATCGTCCGGCAACCCCTTGATACAAGATTCCGAGACCATACCATTAAGGATCATTTGTACTTTGAATGTGAGCGAAGGGATTCGGAAGGTCCGTTTCCGTTTCCCTTAGTAGCAGCAACACGGCCGGCAGAAGGTTCGTGGGTGTGGGCTAACGTTGGTCACATGTCCATAAACGTAAAAGTTGCCACATTACGAACGATTTGTGACCGATGGGTTGCTGCTCCGGATGGTGCTGCATCCTGCTAGGGAGTGATGGCTGGAGTTGTAATCAGTTGGTACCTGTGTATTGGCTGATGGGTTGATTTGTTGGGATGTGTGATACTTGGTTCGGAGAACCATAAATATTTGGGAGTGCATGAATTTGAAATTTATGGCTCCTCGCGGTAACTTAAGATAGTACTTATCTCATCGGGATCGATTGATGTTTATGGGTGTTTTGCATTGAATTGATTCGAAGTTATTTGAATTTCTCAACAAGTTTCTTTGATTTTTTTTTGTTTCATTTCAAACAATTATTTTTTAATTCTTTATTAGTATCATTACAAACATTATATTCATTTCTTACATCTAGGTGTTCTGTTTTAGAAAAAAGCTCTCCTCCTAGTTTGGTAAAACTTAATTAAGCATTTATCAACATTTCCTTAACAACATATTACATTTTATTTGTCGGATCGGAATTTTTACAGGTGAGTTGATTTCAATAATTTATAAGAGAAAAAACGCTTCCAATAAACTTAACAAAGATATATAACGCATTAACCGATGCAATAGAAGATTGTAACGATTTTTGCCTGAAATTAATATGAAATTAATAATTATTTTATTTGACATTTGTTCTAATGTTTCAATATTGTATATTCTATGTAGCTCATTGGTACTCTACCAGGGAGGAAGCTTCAGAATCATTTTCAAAATTTTATTTTGAATTCTCATTAGAGCTTTCTTCCTGGTATTGAAACAGCTAGTCCATATTGGCACAGCATACAACATGGCTGGCCTGAAAATTTGTTTGAATAGAAAAAACTTGTTCTTAAGACAAAGTTTTGATTTTCTATTAATAAGGGGATAGAGACGTTTTACAAATTTGTTACATTTGGCTTGAATGCCCTCAATGTGATTTTTGAAAGTTAAATCCTTATATAGCATGAGCCCTAGATACTTAACTTCATCTGACCATCGTAACAACATGTCTACTTGAAAGTTTCAAAAAAAGAGTTTTTGGTTTATGTGGGAATATTATTAGTTGAGTTTTGGAAGCATTAGGAAAAACCTTTCATTTTCGCAAGTTTGAAGAAAAAATATTCAAACTTTTTTGCAATCTACTACAGATGACACGCAGACTTCGTCCTTCAGCGGAAAGGCCTGTGTCATCCGCAAACAAGGATTTTTGAAGTTAGATGTGAATATTGTATACTACTGATCCCAAAATACTGCCTTTAGGAACACCAGCTCTATCAGGAAGTCTTTCAGATCTGGAGTTCTGACAATTTACCTGAAGTATACGATTTGACAGATAACTTTGAATTAATCTAACATTTTATATTGGAAAATTAAAGTTTTTCAATTTTACAATCAAACCTTCATGCCAAACACTGACGAATGCTTTTTCTATGTGTAGAAGAGCAAGACCAGTAGAATAGCCTTCAGATTTGTTGGAACGGATCAAATTTGTTACGCGTAAAAGTTGATGAGTGGTCGAATATCCATGGCGGAATCCAAACTGTACATTGGCAAAAAATGAATTCTCGTTGATGTGGGCCATCATTCTGTTCAAAATGACCTTTCAAAAAGTTTACTGATGGAGGAAAGCAAACTGATTGGACGATAGCTAGAAGCTTCTGCAGGATTTTTATCTGGTTTTCAAATTGGTACAACCTTAGCATTTTTGCATTTGTCAGGAAAATATGCTAATTAAAAACATTTGTTAAATATATCAACTAAGAATGATAAGTTTCTTGATGAGGATGTAGAAAATTCAATCATCGCCAGTAGCTTTCTTTTTTTGATTTTTTTAATAACAATTCTCACTTCTTCCAAATTAGTATCCCAGAGGTTTTCGAAAACGTTCTCTTGATTGAGAATTTTGTGAAAAGTCCTGAGAAACTTGATTTTCAATTAGACTAGTAAGTACTAAATTAAAATTGTGCGCGCATTCAAACTGCATAGCAAGATTTTGAACTTTTTCGCAATTAGTTAGCAATATCTTGTTTTCCTCTTTCAACGCCGGTACTGGCTTCTGAGGTTTTTTTTCAAAATTTTATATAATTTCCAAAAAGGCTAAGAGCCAGGGTCCAATTGAATTTTTTTTTTTTTCAATTTTTTTGTTTTTTGAGGTGAAGAGAAATCGAAGCCAAATTTTAAATTTTCAAGCTGGTGATGATCAATCGATTAGGTTTTTAACTCAAACGGGTGTTTGGTTCTCCAGATCCGTGCTCTTGAATATTTGAGCTTTGGCTTCGATTCATCTTCACCTTAATTGTGAAAAACGTTTCTTGATTATAATAAATCTTCGAGCTGTTTAGTAGAATACCTATAAGTAGATGAAAAAACCGAATTTAGTACTATACCATATAACTCTAGTGGAATTAAATGGTATAGTACTAAATTCGGTTTTTTCGTTTCTTGATTTCTTTTTGCAAATCGTGTCATATAATTTTCATAGCAGGTTCGCGAATTGCCTTCTCCTCACGTTTCTAAGACGGATCAAGAGTTTAAGATCATCGTACATAACCACATATTCGTAATTTTACTTCACATTTTGGAATTGCAATGCTCCTGGCTTCAACAATGGAATTTGTTAAAGTTTCAAGAGCATTGTCAATATCAAGTTTTGTTTGTATAGAAATGTTAACATCAAGAGTAGAGTCAATATATGTTTCATATATTATCCAGTCGACTCGAAAATAATTGAAAGTGGAGCTGATAGGATTGAGAATCGCTTCATGGGATATTTGAAATGTAACAGGGACATGATCAGAATCAAAATCAGCATGAGTAATCAGTTGACTACAAAGATGACTAGAGTCGGTTAAGACCAAATCAATCGTAGAAGAATTTCCAGAACAGGAAAAACAGGTTATTGAATTGAGAAATATCCTGAAGGGCAATCATCAAATAAAATTCTGCCGTTGGAATTACTTTGAGAATTATTCCATGACCGATGTTTGGCATTAAAATCACCAATGACAAAAAAGTTTGACTTATTGCGAGTCAATTTTCGCAAGTCAGTTTGGAGCAAATTAACTTGCTGTCCAGAGCATTGAAAAGGCAAAAAGGCAGCTATGAAAGTATATTTACCATGCTGTGTTTCAACTGAAACACCTAAAATTTCAAAAACTTTAGTTTCAAATGTCGAAAACAGTTGATGTTTTATACGCCTATGAATGATGATTGCAACTCCCCCACATGCCCCATCAAGTCGATCATTACGATAAACAAAAAAGTAAGGATATTTTTTTAAGTTTGGATCCAGGTTTTAAATATGTTTCAGTAATAGCTACTATATGCACGTTATTAGCTGTAAGAAAATTAAACAGCTCCTCTTTACCATTCAAAGAACGAGCATTCCAATTTAAAATATGTTAATTATTGTGGAATTCTGAGAATAAACCCGTAGAGGATTGCCCATCGATGTCAATACTCACTATACGATGAGGCTTGGGACGTCTTGTCGAGTCGGTAGTCCACAGAAGAAAGAGGACGAATTGGGCTGCTGCGTGCATACATTAGGGGTGTGCGTGTTGGCAGTGCATGCCTACTCGGTTGGATGAACGTCAACTGACAGCAAACCGAGCGGTACATTTTATAACATATTATCTTGCATAATAGGGTATCTCACAATTATTATTTGGATCCATTAGAAAAACGTAATCCAATAACAATTTGATTAGTAAATTTTACACCTACTTGAACTGCTTCAGTCATAGTGGGGGCTTTGAACATTGCATCAATCATTAGATTCAATTGTTCTGTAAGAAAATTAAAATCAGAGGCAGACATATCACTTGAAGTGGGTACATTATCCAATGATTTTCCATTGGAATATTCGGTAGACGAAGAGGCGGAGTAGATGTTACCTGTGGCGGCAGGGTTTTTTTCTATTTGATTTGAAACAAGTAGAATGGGTACTCCTAGTATAAATAGGGGATGAGTTTAAATTACTTGCTACGATATCGGCAAAGGATTTTCCGTGGGTTTCCCGGCGGATTAAAATTAGTTTGTGAATGAGCATGGTTCTGATCTACCTGATGAGTATGATTCATGATCAAGCGATCGTTTACTGAAAAATGAGCATTGCTCGATACTCTATCAGGCAAACTCCGGAAACGACCGCTATCATCTTCCTGGCACGAAACCTCGTCGACTCGCCTACGATGACGATTGCCTTTGGCGCATAAGAACTAATCGGTATCTTCCTTCACTGGACAGACGTCCTTGGCATGAGAAGAACCTCCGCAAATTATGCATTTAGCATCCATGCGACAATTTTTTTGTACCATGACCCCACTTTTGGCACCGACGGCACTGAGTGGGGTTCTAGTAATTTCCTCCAGGTTTCTGGAAATGTTCCCATGTCACACGGACATCGAACATAAGTCTAGCTTTTTCTAAAGCTTTAGTTTTATTTAGATTTTTTTTGTTAAGTAATATTCTTGTGAAAGCCCTTTCCGAACAATGCCAGATTGGGTTCTTTCTTTCATAATGATTACTTGGACTGGGGAATATCTAAGTAAATAATTTATTCCATTTTTGATCTCTTCAGGTGACTTATAGTCACTTGAGAGACGTTTCAAGACGACCTTGAACAAACGTGCAGTTTTGTTGTCATAAGTAAAAAAATGTGCTTCTTCTCTTCAAGATGTTTGAGAAGAAGTTCGCGATCTTTAACAGTTTCCGGCAAAACGCGACAGTTTTTTCTCTGCGCTTTGAAAGGAAACCTTGATTCCCCGAATGGAGTTCAAGATCTCCTACCTAAATCCCTCGGAACAACTGACCACGAGGGGCGGCACTATTTGTTTCCTTACTTGAATCAAAGAGCCTGGGCTAGAGGCTGCTTCAATTTGATGTTCGGAAAATTTGTCTAAAACATCGAACTGATTGCTCACATCAAAGCAATTATCAACATCAACCATTTCACTCTTGGAAGAAAGTGAGCATTCCGGAGAAACACTCCTAATTCCATTTTTGCACATATAGCGACTCATTGCGATCAATTGATGTTTATGGATGTTTTGCATTGAATCGATTCATAATTATTAGAATCTCTCAACAATATTTTCATCCTTCAGCAGCGTATCACTTTTCATCCCTTTAATGTTCGGTAACATCATCCTATCCGGATACAGCGCACACCGCACGTATAATGGCGTGTTCAATAATCACACACAAAATAGAACCCATATCATGACTCTTTATTACACACGCACTCGAATGCGGACGTCCAGAATAAATATTCCAGTCAGAACGCGACCGAACTTCCGTTCGTTTCCTGCCACAGTTCCGACACTAATGTCGACGTCGATGATGAATGGGCATGAGCCTCTTTTTCGCACCGCATCCAGGCGCTTTCAACGCTTGTTCTGCGGCAGTGGTTCCCAACCTTGTTGAAGCTGCGATTCCCCTTTAAAGTTCTACAATCAAACAACATCCTTGCAAAATCTGTGGAATGCCATGGAGTGGTAATTGCACATCTACTTAAGAGAGCTGAAATGAATTTTACAGATCTCTCATACATGTATCTGTATACAGATACTGCTATTATTATACTAAATATCTGAAATCCACTATTCAACTAAAAATCTTGCCAAAATTATTTGAAAGAAATGAAGTTCTAAAAATATAGCCAAAATGCAACTTGTCTAGAAGTTCCCTGCAAAATCTCTCAACAATAATTTCAGGAGTTTAATGAAAATTTTTTCATGTAACTATTGAGTTCGAATAGAATGCACGAAATCGTCGTTATTTTTTTAAAGATTGACCAGTATCCTCCACGCCTCAGCTTTTCAATCTACTTTATATTTATTCATATATTTGCTAATGGGCTACTAAGGAGCCAACAAGCAGCCTTCAAAATAATTTGCTCGGTTTTTTTTTTCAGGAATTCTTCAAAAACATTATCAGATATGCGTTAATAATTTTTGATAAAAAGTTTTAAGAATAAAATTTTCGATATCTGTTGAATATCTTGTTAAATAGCTAAACAAAGATTCCACCAACAGTTTGAATTAACCATTTCAAATTTCACCAATTCCGGCAAGAGTTACCCAAGAAGTTTTCGATTGTTGCACCTGATGAAATCTACGCCACATGAAAACTACTAAAGATCTAAGGATCTGTGGACCACCAGTTGTTGAGAAACCCTTTTGTACAGCTTTGAATTTCACATTCCTATATGCAGTCGGTATGTGTCGGTAGTTCTGCTCTGCACAGCGAGCTCGAACATGACGGCAGCCAGACCCTCGGAACCATTTATTTTGGCAAAACATAACGAACGCACTTCAACTGGTCATCCGCCGCTTCTGCAGTGCTCACGCAAAGCTTCGCGCCAACCGCACGTACATAAATATGGGAATTATATTGCCCTCTGGTGGGCATTGTTGATTTTGTGTATGGAGATTCAACCCGAAAATGGGGAGAATTTGGTGAATATGGAATTCATAAATGTATAGTTTGCACATGGGTGATGGCTGCGAGCCGAGGTACGGCTGTCAAATTATCGCTTCACGCGATAGGTCTGATGTGCGTCGACTGATAGAAGGTTATCACGACGGTATTTTGGGATTAATGTATTTTTCTATTTTACCCTTCAGTAAAGATTTCTAAAGCTTTTTAACAACTTTTCCATGAATTGTTTTTAGTGATTCCTCCTGTGGTTACAATATTAATATTTCTAAAAGTATCAACTTTTTATAAAATTCTTCAAAATTATTTTGGCTTTTACCTTACTATTCTAGAGTCAGTTGTTAAAGAAGCAATAATCACACTCAGTAGAATTTTGTAGCGGTTCAAATGCAAAGCACAAAGTTAGTTCAAACGTACTTGCATTTTATGTCACAGCCCGTAGAGAAAGCCGCTTAATCATCATCAATGAGAAGCAAAAACTTAGAGGACCCGACGTCGCCGGCCACCGGGTCAAGCGTAAAATTAATTAAAAAAATTCCCCCGTCGACAAAAAGAAGGTTGGCAGCAATGGAGACACTGATGAAGAGCCGAAGAGACTGGAACCGGTAATAAACTTTACATCGACGAACGGACGCATCCATTAAACAGGAGGATTTGAGCACATAAAAATGAACAAAAAAGAGGGCAGTAAAAATAAAAACCAAATTTGCATAGCGAATGAACTGCCGGGCTCAAGAGTGGTATGGAACGCAATGATTGACGGTAAACGTGAAAGTGACACCGGAAGTTATGGAAAAAGTGATAACCACATGGAAACCCATTCACAGCTGAGGATATGAACCATTTCCAGGATAAAGTTTTTAAGAAGTTTTATGTTTTAGATCTTTCAGGGACACAAAGTTGGTGGAACCGCAAACACTGTTTGTAGGAGGCTGGTCATTTCTCGGATTAACAGTCAGAAGACTGGCTTAAACGTAAGAAATCATAAATTCTTATCCTAGCTCTTACCACTCAGCTCATTTAATAGATTCCGATCAGTCCCACAATTTCAACAGCTTAACAGAAAGGTAATACACATAAAAATATGTCTTTTAAAAATGTACCAATTTTCATGATTTGTTTTACGGAACTTTATACATTTTTATCATAGTGCTCAGCTGTCTAGACATCGAAAAAATGTCGTAAATACCAGGTCCTAACGCATCACCTTTTCATCGATTTCAAGGCGGCATACGATAGTATCGACCGCGTAGAACTATGGAAAATCATGGACGAGAACAGCTTTCCCGGGAAGCTCACGAGACTGATAAGAGCGACGATGGAAGGTGTGCAAATTTGTGTGAAGGTTTCAGGCGAACATTCCAGTTTGTTTGCTTCGCGGACAATTTGTTTGCTTCGCGGATGATATGGACATTGTCGGTCGATATGGACATTGTCAACCGCCTGAAACGCGCGGCAGAAAAAGTTGGACTGGTGGTGAATGCGAGCAAGACAAAGTACATGCTAACTGATGGGGCCGAGCGCGACAGGGATCGCCTGAGTAGCAGTGCTACGATTGACAGGGATTCGTTCGAGGTGGTCGACGAGTTCGTCTACCTTGAATTCTTGCTGACGGCTGACAATAACGTAATCGCTCTACGGCGAACCCAGTATCCAGAAGGTGGAAGGATACGATGGGCAGGGCATGTTGCAAGAATGCGGAACAGCAACCCTGCAACAAGAAGGCGTGGGGGGCTGAGAGTTAGCTGGGTGGTTCAAGTGCACAGCGATTTGGCGAGCGTGGGGAAGAACCGAGGATGGAGATATGCGGCCACGAACCGAGTATTGTGGCGTCAAATTGTGGATTTAGTGTTGTCTGTTCATGAGTTAACTAAATAAATGAAATGAACTTCCGCAATCATCATGTGTATATTAATTTTATAGCAGCGGATTATTCAATGTAGAAGAATGGAATGTGGAAGATAATGTCGGAACATGGTTTTCCTATGAAACTAATAAGGCGATACGTTCAACGCAGAATGGATCGAAATCGAGTGTTCGGATTAGGTGTCAACCTCATTTCTGACGTTAGAAGGATTGAAGCAAGCAGTTGCGCCTTCAAATTTACTGTTCAACATTGCACTCAAGCATTAAGGAGCTCTTTGATCACACGGCCGCAATTCCTTTATGGTTTCACAGACGTTATCGACCTTATTGAAATCGATTGCATGGAAACAGAGGAGGAACCCTACCACATCTACACATCTACATCCCATATGATCTTGTTGGTAGAAAGAGAAAGGTGCGCGAGCCTTATGGCGATGGCACGAATCACTCAAATGAGAGGGAACCGTACCTCTGGAGCCGGCCTTCTGATACGCTTATCACTACACCACCGACACCGCTAAGCGTGGACGTGTGAAGAGGCAGATGGCTATGCTGCAATCATTGAGGTTTAAATTTTAGCAAAGTTAGGCAAAATACCACAGTAAATATAATTTTTTCTAAAGGTGAAAATGATACCAAACTCTCCTCAGGTAAAAGGACTGTATTTGGGAATTTCTGATTTTACCCAAAACATTTTTTGTCGTATTTCATAGGTGAGCAAGCCCATAGAAAAGTAAATCCATTATAAAATTGGTTGTCTGCTGACCCTCGATAAACCGTGTTTGTACCTGAACATTTCCGTGCACTGTCTCATCCACCTTCCATTGGAATTGGATTCTCTCTCAGCACCAGTACAGTTTTGACTCTGCAACACTGAGTAATCGCAATGAAAATGTAATTAGTTCCATTTTGTGCAATTAAATTAATCACCGGCTCCGAGGATTTCGGCGGCAATAATTTATTTGTCGGTAGCTAGCCAATGTACCGCTTGCAGTCTGGACTATTCATGTGCTCTCATTCTATAATTTACGAACGGATCAGTGAACAAATCAGGTGATAATTTATTTACAGCGCTTCCGTTAAGAACCGGGTTCGATGGGACCTCTACATTAGGGATATTTTTATTCGCTCTGTTTAGTGCTGCTATATTTTCATTTCAATAGAAATAAAACCGGTAGTTTTCCGTGCAATGAATGCAGCACCACCATACACGCATTCGTTCACGTCAAATTAGAAATTATTAACAGTGCTACCTTTCACGGTCGAATGCATTGCCGAATGGGGGCTGCTGAAATATCCACGACCCTCCCCGATTCCAAACACCACTTGGTCCCGGATGGCTTCGTTCTTCTCTGGTAGGTTGGGAAAATTCATAGCAACTGGAAACTGTGTCATGGTGAAACGGTTTCTATTTTCAGTGCGTATAACGAAATGTAGACCGAACCTTTCTTGACAGTGTTTCTCAATTTGTAGTACGCCGTCGTATGAGCATAGCAATAGAACCTACTTAATGCAATACAACAGTACTTTTCAGTACTACTTTTTATATGTACTAATTGCTTTTCATCCTTGGTTGGATCGTATTTCTTCTCCTTCTTCTTGGCATTACTTTCTCACAGGCACAAAATATGCTTCTCAGCGGAGCTTTCTTATGAGTAGTTCCACGGTTTTAACCGTGAGATTTCTTTATACATATATGGAGCCGTCCTTAGACGAGTGGTTAGAGTCCACGGCTACAAAGCAAAGCCATGCTGCAGGTGTCTGAGTTCGATTCCCGGTCGGTCCAGGATCTTTTAGTAATGCAAATCTCTTTGACTTCCCTAGAGTATCATCGTACCTGCCACACGATAAACGAATGCGAAAATGGCACCTTTGGCAAAGAAAGCTCTCAGTTTTATAACTGTGGAAGTGCCTATTGAATACTAAGCTGAAACTCAGGTTCTGTCCCAGTAAGGGCGTAATGCCAAGAAGAACAAAAAGAATGAGAAAAAACACACACATAATATCGAAAGCATGAATTCTGATTTCCAATCGCACAAAAACAAAACTAACCGCTAGAGAGCCACTGCTTTGCCCGGTCGCTCGATGGCGTTCAAATAAAAAAAACTGAAACTCACAAAAGCACGTAATTAGCAATAAATTTTTGACTTCAATGAACATGGAAATTCAGGCGCTCACCCGTGGAGCACCAACTGGGTTCGGAAAAACGAGAACGAATGCGAAAAAAAACCTGGTTCGGCACGCTGCTTGCGATTTTGCGCTGCATGCAGCGCTGTGAGTATTCATTGGTCTAGCAGCAGCCTGACAGCCCGGAAGATTCACGATTCTCTCGAAGGCATCATTTGAAGTAGCGCGAGCAAAAAATGGCAGTGAAGCGTACAAAATTGAAATAAGGTAGCAGCGCCAGTTTTGGTCAGCCGAAGAGAAAAAAAAATGGTATGCCCAATATGCACAACCTTTATGACAAATGCAAACTTTCAATTCTTATTTTGCTGTGAAACTATCAAACTGGTCAGAAACCATTTTTCGTATTAAAAATCGCATTGATAAATATTGGCGTCAATTTTTGCTTTGGCTACTTTTTTAACTTCGATTCCTTAATTGGCCAATATTGATTTCATTTGAGAGCGAAAATTTTATAAACTGTTGATTCTTGTTTATTCTTCTGGTTGATTTGCTTTGTTAAATTATGCCCAATGCACTATGGCAACAATTGGTGCAATGACCAATAATAGTACCTTTACCCTACCTCAATACTGACGATTCCGGTTTGCGTTTGTTAAAGGGACAGATCCAAATTAAAATTATGTTTCTACTGTTCGGAATCAATGTGTAAGTTGTAATAAAGTAATGCTATTAGTGTTTCAAAATTTAATTCAATTTTTTTTCACAAATCTGAACTTACTCATAAATTGTTATCAAACCTTAATTGATCTAAATTCATAGAAAAATGTATACCCCAATCCATGCCGCAGACGTGTGGTCGTCATCGGTACTTGCACTCTGAAATAACGCAAATAGCAGAGCTCTTACCGCGAGTGCATTCCAGATAAAATGAAATAATAAAATTTAATCAAATAAATTGATACAGCTTAAGCCTTGCACAACCGAATATCTGATGACCGCATGCACTTGAGGGAAAACCACAGGGGTTTGGGTTGGCGTACGATGGACCGAAGGGTACCTGGAGTGGTTGGCCACATCGACCTCTGGTGGCAGGTGCGGATGTAGGGTCTGTGTTTTGGATTCATCATGCTATCGCGGGGCTTTTCTTAGTCAAATGGTAAAGTCCACGGCTACAAAGCAAAGCCATGCCGAAGGTGTCTGGATTCGATTGCAGGTCGGTTCAGGATCTTTTTGGAACGGAAATGTTATGGACTTCCCTGAACAAAGAGTATTTTCGTACCTTCCTCACAATCTACGAATGCGAAAATGACCACTATGGCAAAGAGAGCTCTCCGTTGGTAAATGTGGAATTGCCCTTAGAGCTTTGAGCTGAAAAGCATGCTTTTTCCCAGTGGGGACGTAAAGTCAAAATGAAGAAAATTAATGCCATCGCGTTATGTGATGCAACACTATGGATCTGATCAGAAAGGAAGTACTGAAATTCATACTCACACTGAATCTATTCAGGTCAAATTGATGGACGTAGAACACAGGGCATGAAGCTAATCAGCGAAGTAGTTTTGTCAGGAAGAAGAAATATCCATAGGCAAGGCTGGTGTAAATTCAACAGGGCATATCGGATTCTCGATTTTGTCAGTAGGTGAACATGTCTCAATACGCCCCCGGTGACGAAATCCGTCCTCAACTGGAACAAAGCCCGCTCTTTATATCAGTGTTCTTATGAGCACTTCTACAGTTAAAAACTGAGAGTATCGTTTGCCAATTGACCATTGCACAGTGGTCCAGGAATCAGTTTTACGCGGAAAGATGCATTTTGAGCTTTAGAATGAAACATTAGACAAAAACGGTCTTCTACAAAGTTGTTTGTATTAGTTAAGCCCTTTGTTTGGTTTTATTGAAAATTAGGGTGGACCACATTTTCATAAAAATTGTGTAACTAACTTTCTTATATGTAGAAATTATGTTGTACATGCTTCAACAAAGTTGTAGACCATTCAATTTCAAGCAACTTTGACAAAAAAAGTTTTTTTGTATCTCTTAAATTGGCCGATTTAGAGCTTTTTTCCTACGGTGACATAGGGTGGTCCGAACAAAACTGGTTTTCTGGCTCTAGAGTTTTCAATTCAAATTTCTCATCAAAGTAATCTATGAAACACTTTTAGAACTTTGAACTTTGATGAGTGAAGAAACTCGCTGTCTCCTTCCGTTTAGGAGTTATTGTTTTTTTACTCTCAAAAGCATGCCTACTTTGATTGTGAATATCTCTGATTGGGGCATATATTAAAAATATCTTTTGACGGCATCCAAAAGACAAAATAAAATTAAATATTATATCAACAAATTACAGATGTGTTATTTTTGTAACTCTACTAAAATGACTTGAAAAACAAAGGATTTTAAGCAGAAAAACTTTAATAACTTCTGAACTAAAATAGATATCAACAATCTTTTTGCATGAAAATTTGCGTTTTGTTAAGTTCTTAAAGTCGTTCATAGACCGCTGTGATGAGAAAGCTGAAATAAGCAAGATAGGGCTCTAAAACTATTTAGAAGATTTTCATAGTTTGTATTTCTTATTATTTTGCATTTTGAGCATGAAAATGAAATGTTAGACAAAAATGATCTTTTTTTGGCAAAGTTGCTTGAAATTGAATGGTCTACAACTTTGCTGAAGCATGTATAACATAATTTCTACAAATAAGAAAGTTAGTTACACAATTTCTATGAAAATGTGGTCCACCCTAATTTTTAAATAAAACCAAACAAAGGGCTCAACTAATACAAACAACTTTGTAGAAGACCGTTTTTGTCTAATGTTTCATTCTAAAGCTCAAAATGCATCTTTCCACGTAAAACTGATTCCTGGACCATAGTGCATTGTTGCATGTGTATATCGTGTGGCAGGTACGAAGAAACCCTATGCCAACGAATGTCGAGAAAGTTTCCTTTAACGAAACGATCCTCAACCGGTGAGATTCGAACCCTTGAAGCTTGGTCTTGTTGAATAGCAGCGCGTTTATAACTACGGATATGTGGGCCTCATATAATAATTTGTAATAATTTTCTATGTACAGTATTTTGGCAACAATATGGATGAATATCATTAAAATTCATTTTTTTTTGTGAATATCATCCTATCTGTTGCTTTTGTCATTTTAACAGCAGGTCAACTACACACTGACTACATTTCAGAGCTACATCTTCATCAATACTCCTTCAATTCTCACCAACTACTAAGGACTCTCAAACGCGCTTATTTACTTCGAGATGGTCATGTATTGGCAACGTTTCATGCGGTCATTAATTTTCACCATTATCTCAACTAGAGACCAACTTCCTTTCTCGGTTATTAAAACTGTGTGACTAGCCCACTTGAGTCTGCCAGTAGGTGATATACTTAATATAAACCACTTCTCATCATATTTGGGACAGCTCGTTTGAAAAAAGTGCAAGTACTGACACAAGAGCAACAAATAATTGGTTTTGATCATTATGGAAATACATACAAAAACACACCGCAGTAATATAAACGAACAAAGCAAACAATTGTTTATCTTAACATTTAAGGAATTTTATAAAACCAATTGCGATATGATATATTGCAGAAGTGTCAACATATTATTCATAGAAAGCGTGCATACTTCATCATATTTTACATTATTTTTTAATTCGCGTCGTTTAATACCACCGATGCGCCGTTTAATACCACCATGACAAATGCAAACATAGTCCAAACTGCCCTTTATTCATAATAATACCATTTAATTGTAAGGTAATACGATTGAGTGTGATTGAACTTGCTGGCTGTGATATTAGTATCTGCCTTAATTATTTAGAGGTACATTCCCTCTAAATAATTATTCGTTCGATTTATTACAACTCAAGGATCATGGATACGGGTCCCATGAAAAATGTTATGGACTGGGTCTATGAATTTTCCATTTGTACCCAGGGGAATCCTCATGGGATTTTGTTTTTTAGTGGGCTTCTCAGAAATTTCAACAGGATGTCTAGAGATTCTCAGCAAATTTTCTGCAAAATCTGGTAATTCCTCAAAAATTTCTAGGGCTTCATGTGAATTACTAGCGGGATAGTGTAGGTTTCTAGTGGTATTTCGAGTATTTCTAGTGAAATCTTGGAGAATTTATAAAATTCCAGCGGATTTCGAAGAGTGCTAGTGGTAGTTTGGGAATAAAAAACTTTCTTATAGGAATCTTAAGCGAGATCCTAGAATCCCGAAAGGGATCCTGAGGACGCTTTGCAAGATTCTTCAGAGTTCTAGCGTGTTCCTTATGATTCCTTACGAGCACCTTCACATTCCTATCGGGTTCTAGAGTAAAATCCTGTGAATTTCCGTTGATTTTTTAATGTAGGTTTATAATATATACAGTGCGGTTCCGTTTTTGGCATACTCCATTTTTGGCACCTATCGATTTTGGCAACAAATTGGATCCGTTTTTGGCAACATTTTTGAATACCTTGCATATTTTTCGATAAAATCTTCGTTTCTTTTGTTTTCTTTCAAGTGAACAGCAGGCAGCTTAAAGCTGATCGCATTCCTGAGCTTCATCTTGGTCAATATTTCCCCAAATCCTAAAATCACTAGGGCTCCCGTTTGCGCTTATTTACTTGGGAATGATCATGTGTTCCCATTGTTTCATGAAGTCATTGATCACTATGTATTTATACTAGAGTTTCAACATTTTGCCTCAGGCATTCACACTGTGTAACCAGCCCACTTGGGTCTGCCGGTAAGTGATACTCTTAATAAAAATTATGTTTCTTCAGATTTGGAACAACTCGTTTGAACAAAGCACAAGCACTGACGCAAGAGCAACAAAAAGGCTTTAACTCTCAGTAAGCTTCAATCATAAATTTTTCCTCGCCTGAGTGAGCTGACTTTTCTTTTTGTTGTGGAATTACACGCAACTCAAATTTAAAAGTATAAAAGTAGACGGGCCTGGTGTAGTGGTTAGCGAGCATGCCTTTTACGCCGAGGACCTGAGATCGTATCCTATCCCCGTAATAGTCAGTTCTGAAGTAAATGTTATATTAACGACTTCCTTTAGAAGGGAAATAAAGCCGTAGGTCTCAAGATGAACTAGCCCAGGGCTTAAATTCTCGTTAATAAAGATATAAAAATTCACAGCAATAGAAGTTCTAATAAACTGTTAAGAATGTCCAGCAATATCGTAGCTTCTAAGTATTATACCCTGAATTTTGTAGCGAGCTCTTGAGCATATGCTTTTTTTTTATCGAAATCATAAGCGAGATCCTGAGCATTCGAGTGAACATGTGGATTAACATATGTCAAAAATAAAATTAAAACTTTTTTTTTAAATAAAAATTACAAGAAGCTTATTTGTGTATTCTAAGAAATAACGGGCCGCATATATAGAACATGAGGACCTGACACTTGGTTTCGAAAGACTGTAGTGTACAGCAATTAATTTCAACTGTTTATGTCTGCCCTACAGTTTTGAAAGAAAGCCAAATTCTCAGGCTTTGGAAAATTTAACGATCATCGACACACGAGCCATAATTTCATCCCATTCATACGCTTGTATTCATACAACACGCATGACATTTATCGTTCGTGGAAGATAACGACAGACAGACAACACCCACTGTTTGACGCCGATAACTGTGTGTCAAAACTTGTAACATTCGCTGACTCACTCTCATTCTGATTCATTCTGAAATAGAGGCAAATATTTTTTATTTTTTGTACTATGTTTGCAATTAAAGGGGTGTTCAATGGTCCAATAGATTAGAATCAAGTTGTTAACCCCTCTACCGGCAGCTTCATTTATTACCGCAAAAAAAATATTCAAATCGCGTTAACATTTTTGTTTCTTGGTATTTTTGCACCATTTTTTCACAAGTTCTCAAAAAACTCATTTTTTCACAAGTTCTCAAAAAAAATCCATGTCGATATTAATCACTGGTGATCTGGTTTTGAAGATATTCCAATGTTCCTTGGGGGACCGACATTTTCCATACAAAATGTCTTTGGCGGCCATTTTGTTTTTGGTAAATTTATCAAAAAGATAATATGTGGGCTGTACATTGACAGGTAATGACGAGCTTCTCTGAAAAAATCATGCAAATTGGTTTAGTATTCTTGGAGAAATCAGAAAATTGCATTATGAGGTTTTTTGAAGTATTCAAGATCTCTATTTAGCCAGTGTGTTACCAGCAACATAAATGCTCATTACTCAAAGACGGTTCCACCAATTCGCTTAATTTTTTTCACAACATACTCTCATTAATGAATTGTTCCAAGGAGTGAATACCCGAATGCGATACAAATTCTGTAGCCTTAGATATTCACGTGGGTTATGGTTACGCTTCGGTCCCCCAAGGAATTTTGGAATATCTCCGGTTCCAGATGACCAATAATCAACATTGACACATATTCTAAAACTAGAAGAGTTGTATTAGAGCTTGTGAAAAACTGGTGCTAAAATACCAAGAAACAAAACAGTTATCGCGATTTGAATTTTTTTTTTGGGTTTAAAATAAAGCTGCCGGTAGAGGGGTTAAAGGCTGCATTACCAGAAAATACGAGAGTTATTTCCAATTTTATGCAAAACATAAACAACCTGAATGGCTCGATACTGTTGTAGCCTGTGAGAGTTGCTGCTGTTGAACGCTCTTATGCCACGTACCAAACGAGAGAGTGATTGTTTACATTCATAGGGCTCTTCGAGTGCGATGTGCCACGAACTGTTATGATTCGCGAACTGTTACACTCTCCGAATGTGGTTCGATCGGCTTATTCGGATAAAAGTCCAAACACTGCAAATTCTTGAAAAAGGTAACTTATGCGATTATTATTTTTACATGGCCCATGCATACAAATAGTATACATAAAACTTATTAAAATCATTGTAGACCTTCAAGCAATAAATGTATGTATGAGGGACATCTGCCGCAATTACCGTTAACGATATAAATTCATAGCAAAGTCCTACCCAACGTAAATTTGCTTCGAAGTTGACCGCTCCGAAGTCTGGTCTTCATATGATTCCGTAGAGATGATGTAACAAATCTTTATTATATTTTTAAAAGCAATCATTAAAAAAAAAGATTAGAAAAAAGGGTTCCGATTTTGGCACGGTTCCGTTTTTAGCAACTGAAAATTTCAACTTTGTTGCCAGAATGGAATCCCACTGTATCAAGCTTGACTTCTAAAACTAAATGAAATAATGGAACGCATTTATGGATCATGGGATGTAGTTGTTTATATTTGCCCTTTTGACTCTAGTCAATCATTCGTTATGAGATGGTTAACTTTGTCGGAGAGATAAATTACAGGAGTCATTCTTGCACACTTAATTTAGAATGCCGAATCTCGGCTTATTTTAACCGAGATTTGCACAGCCGAGTAGTCGGCAAAAATGTTTCCTGGGATCTCAGGATATATATGCCGAGTATCAGTCAATCGTGCTCCATTGCTAAGCAACCGGACAGTTTGTTAGCTGAGTCTCGATTACAATCAGAAAACCGAGATTCGCACAGCCGAGCTCGTTAAAATAAATTAAGTGTGTAGCTTACCTAATTTTATCAAATTTTACGCTAGAACACAAAAGTTAAACCGATTTTTCAAGTTCATCGTATAAAAAAAAAAAACTCTTGCAGTTTTAAGTCTTGGTAAGAATACAGAAAATCATTTCATTGTTTTTCTGTGTTCTTACACAGTTTAAAGTAAATGTCCAGTTCCTGAGCAAAGGTCACTTACACGACTATTTATTTTACATGACGTATGTGTACATAAAGCGTATAAAAAAATCATTGAAGCCATTTAAGCGATAAAAAGTTTGTAGCACGTCATATTTAACATCTGGTTCGTCGAGCGGTCCTTACAAAAACTAGCTTATTATTTGCTGACGAAGGACTCCTAGGGCGATCTGTCTGTTAAAAGGATGAGTGACAGTATTTTGCACGCAGAATTTAGCAGGGTAATTCCTTAGTAATTGGCATACTCCATTCTGAACCGTTTCTTGTAGATTGGGCGTATGAGGTCATCCGACCAGCCGGTGGACAATTCTTCGTTCTCCTATACAGTATGGCCCATCAAAATGCGAAAATTGTTTGAACGTGAATTTAGCATCCACAAGGGTTATTTTCGTTGTTTTTGTGAATGAATGTAATTTCTGATTAATGTAGTATATTCTAACACAAGTTCGCTATCTAGTAAAATTTTTGTAATAATTTCCTTACTGGTGAAAATAATGTAATAAAGCAAAGAAGTTTAAAGGTATTGTTCACTCAAAGCTAGAAACAGCGTCTGATTGTCGTATACTCTGGTGATAAACTTTCCACCTTCGAAAATCACACTTTATTGTTGAAAATATTAATTTGTTTGGTATCAGAGGATGGAGGAGTTCTTAGAGAACGTGTTCTTCATAGTCACAATCAAATATTTTGCCAGGGTCTTATTTTTGAGGGCATTTGGGTCTTATGAGTTCAACATACTTTTATTTTTTTATCTAAGTTTAATAAAAAAAATGAACCCAGAGGACCAAAACAGGTTTTTGAGGAAAAAAATTGTTCCTTCGGTTAGAGACAACTTATATTAATACTAGCGCATAGGTTTTGATCAATACAGAGCCGCTTATCACACTTATACGAAGGTTCAACCACGGCTCTCCAAAGTGAGCAGTTTTTTCGAAAATATGTATATGTCTCAAATGATCCAGGTATGAATTCATTCTATCATTTGATGTGGGCGAATGCTGAAGACAAGGCCTGTGAAGATCCTCACCCCATCGTTGATGTTTTAGAAGCCTTCACCGTTGCGAAGAATCTCCGCATATCATTTCGGTTCATGCTTTCTTGAGCTTCAGCCACCACACTTGCTTCGTGCTGCCTTTTCTTTCTGTGGAGGATTCGCTTTTCTATGGCTCTCGCTGCCCTGTACCGCTCTCTGTTCTGTCGGGTACCGGCCACAAGCATACGGCTTCTGGCGATATTCTTCATGTTTGTCACTCTCTGGCCCTCTTCATCGAACCAGTCGAACACTATGTACAAATGAGAAAATGGTAACTTTGGAAACGGAAAGACTCTACGTTAATGGCTGTTGCAGAGATCATTGAATACTAAGCTGAGAAGTAGACTCTGCCCTTTGAGGACGAAATGCCTAGAAAAAGTAGAAGGATACCGTTACAGCAGCAATTTTTTACAGTTTGACCTTTGTGTTACTCGTTATAGTTATGTGGCTTGTAATAGTTATGAGGTTGATAGTTATTTGAACCGCTCCATAAACCACTATTCAAAACATCCTCGAAGACCCAACCCCATTCATTGGCATAGTCAAAAGTATTATGCCGCATCTTTCCCCATTCAAACCACTTTCCATCGACCACTTGAACCATATCCCTTTTCAGCCAACTCGACCCGAAAGTACGCTAATTAGTTTTCACATGCTTCTAAACACTGGATATGCATATTTAAATGCTCATAATCAACCCCAGCTCCAGCTCGTTTGGTGTGCCACACGGGGTGAATGAGTGGCAGAAAATGGGGCTCGTCTACTAGGGCTGCGGCTCGTTAGTCATACAAACTGCTTTACAGCATAAATTCGTCGTCGTAGTCATCGTCGTCGTTCCGATTGTGCCTCCCTATGCACACCCGAAAACTCACCGGACGGCGCACAGTGGGATAAATGTTCAGAATCGTGAACTTTTTTTTGCGACGCCTTTCCACTTATTCATTTAATCATTTGCAAAATCTTCTACAGACTCCCATTACCGTTGAATCGCATGACCGAATCAGACATAACAAAATAATATATGTGTTTCAACAAATTTCGAATGACAATTTACCAGGTGATGATGTATGTATATTTCAAATTCTTTATTCAACGATCTTTGAGTTAAGCTGGAGTCTTTGAGTTAAGCTATGAATCATTTCCAAGTAACCACTAGCCCGCTAATTCGCCTTACGAATAATATGGGCATGTCAGCTCTATAAGTGCACTCCATAAGTACGCAAGGTGAATTAAAGTACCATATGATTATTTGGGTTAGACAACAATTTTCAGAAATTGTTAACCAATAGATGCTGATAAAAGTTCACGATTTTGAGCATTCGTCCCACTGTGCAGTGTGAGCTTCGGAAAGCGAGGCACAGAAACTCATCATAGCTGGGACAGGACCCACTCAGTCCCGTTCATCGTAGACGACCATCTATCCATGGGTTCGTTCTGGTACTCGCAACCTATGGGAATGTATCGCCAAGGCGGAGTGGAGAGCGCAACAACGATGCCTAGTACATTTGCATAACGCTTCGAAACACCGAGCGGCATTGTAATAAATTTATGCACATAATTATCAACGAAAATACGTGTCATAATATAAATATACATATATTTTTAGTTCTACGAAACATGGTCACAGGATCGTCTGCCATGCTGTTCGGATCAGTTCGGAGTTCCTCCCATGGGGCCTCGGGAATTGGGGCAGGTCACCGTTGGCAGGAGGCTAGCAGGATCCGCCGGCCGTGTATGAGTTGTTAGACACAACCCTTTTCTGTCAGCCGGCGTGCATATATGAATTGCGGTACTCATTACTTTCTTTTCCAGAAGGAAGGGGCGGTAAGGCTGCCTTGCCTTGGTGTCGTTCGTTGTCTTTGCCGGCTGGTCGTGTGACTGCGGCCGTCTTTTCCGGGAATCACAGCCACGTGGGCAAATGGGCGGTCGTTGAGACGAGGCAGCACTTGGAAGGGCGAAAACCTTTCCGGCTAGTACAGAAAGCACTTCCGTATGACATGAAGCTGACTCGGTGTCGTCGTCGACATCGCGCACAGCGTCGGATGAAGAATAATCGGGTTAACGTTGTTCACTTGGTTCAACGTACTTTACCTCTACGACTGACTACGAAGTTGTGGACTGGCGGCATGCTGTGCGGTTTCGTGGGCGGTGAGAACCAAAGCGCGACTATATTAAATATGACATTTGAGCAGTCCTAGTCGTGGTGGAAAAAATGCTGAGAAAAATGTCGCTGTGATTCTTCGTCGTGTCGGCGTCGCATGGTTTGTGAAATGGTTTGTGGTGTACGATGGTAGTCCATAAATATCATTATGGAAAAGGTCGTTGCATTGTGCATTCCGGTGCGATGAATTTCACATTATTATTCATATGCGGGTGAAAGCTGCTTCTTGGGCACCAAATCAAATGAAACGGGTGGTGGGTGCTTTCAGAAAGTAACATTATTAAGAAAAGCCAATTGACATCCATTCGGATGAAATTCAATTGAAAACTTGAAAGACTTTTTGTAAAACTGGTGCACTAGGAAGAGTACATTCCACGCTATGGAGCTGTGAATGAATCCCAAATGAAATTCTAGATATTTTGTAGAGCTGTACCTTGATCTAATTTAGATTTAAATATTCTTTGCGCTTGGAAGGTACTAAAGAATTTTAATCCTTCTAACATTTTATTACTTAACGTTGAACGTACTCGATATTCAGGGATAAATATTAATTGATTAAATCTTGTTTCATTGCAGGTATGTCGCTTTTTCCTGAGAGTTCCAAAATTAAATCGATACCTAAGGTAAATGAACTCTTTACATATAATGCATTCCCTACAATGAACCAATAAAATCCAACTAATTGCATTTTTTCTAATGAAAATATGCCTCGGACGAGCTTCGTTTGCATTTTAGAGCGGCAGTTCTAGGAAAAAAAATATATAGTCTCGCAGCCGAATATCAGTGAAGTATTTCAACAATTGTTCATATGAAAACACTCAAAACGATACCGTTTCGACTCAAATTCTGAACAGACTCATATTCCGAACACTCTGTATGTACTCTAGAAATTACATGGTACATGGTTAGCAATTTCATGTGGGTTGAGGGGCGCACCTACGGAGGGGTGGAGTGTTTACAAACTATTATCTCAAGGAAAAAGATAGAATCAAAATTTTGGAACAGGAATGATCAACTTGATGAATTTGCTTGTTTTTAGAATACTACAATCAGTTTATGCTCAAGATACATTGCGTTCAATGTTTTTAAGATTAAGGACTGTTCATTTTATAAAGTGGACTCCTTGTTTTTGATACATCTTTCTTATTTATTGATGAAACCGTAATCGGTTTTCTCTGCACCGTTCAACTAATACTCTACAATGTTATGAAAATATAAAATCTTACAACATGCTTTTGCCCAGACAACCATAAGTCGCACAAAAGTTCACGTAATAACTCGTTTATTCATACGAATTACATCAAAATCGCAAAACACGGTGGATAACATCGTCAGATGGATGAGTTTCCTCGCATAAAATGCCTTTTTTCTGAGTTCATTTGTACATTTTGTTTCGTCCCGTACACTCGTACAAAGTAAGTCGAATCAATCCGTAGCAGCTGTCAAATCAACATTTGTTATCATAAGTTAAGTCGCATAAGATCGCAAGTTATTTCGGTAGAAAAAATATACACTCGCATTGTACGCTATTATTCATCACATTATATATGCACGTATATCGCCTCCACTTTTGTATGTAGAAGGCCCTTTCACGACATCTTATAAGTGAAATGTTGCACATACAAAGCCTCCAGCTGATTTCGTTATACGTACATTTTGGTTGTCTGGGTGGTAGAAAACTGAATAGTTTCTCAAAAAACTCCCAAGAAAAACTGTTTGTCAAAGTTAGGTATTATTTTTTGCATAACAAAAATCCTCATTTTCATGAACAAATTGCAAGTTGGTACCCTTTATCATTCTTCTAAAGGTAGCGCTTTTTAAAAAATCAATAATGTTCCACCGTTCTCTGACACTGAGTCATTCTAGTGATCTATCCTTTATCGCCAAATTTGCTAAAACACCAACCTTTTACTCCCAGCGAAGAAGTAAAGAAAACATCGTGTTGAAAATTGGTTTGGATTACGTAAGAAATTATATATGTATAAAACAGAGCCAAATCGCGAGTCTTAACCGCATTCTTTGGCATATTTTTTCCTCTTTTTTTTATTAAAAAATGTCATACTTTTAAAATCTTGTACGCATATTTATCGATCTACAGCAAATTGTAAGCGTTTTTATCCAAATATTTTGAAGGGTAATCTCAGAATGACACATTATGAAAACAATAGGGGGAGATCCCCCAGTACCGGACACTTAAGCCACTAAATTCATAATTCGAAAAATATTGATTTTATGGGCTCGTGTTACCTATTAATGATAAATATTATCATTTTCATAGTATACAAAAATAAATTTGAAAATATAAATATGAATTTTGACACTGCATTTTGATGATGAATTTTAGTACCAAATTGATCGATCTCGAAAGGTGGCACCCAATACCGGACACGATCTGGAAATGCCTCGAATTCTGTAAATTTGAACATCATTGAATGTGTACGCTATAGGAATAGTTTATAATTACCAATTCAATGCATTTGCAACATTTGCAAGAATAATTTGAGTTTTTCTTAGTTTGCAAGATGCCCATCAAAAACCTCTTTCATATATGATGAAAAATAGCACATTTTACGATGATGTTCTGAATTTTCATTCTTCTTAGTTTTATTGCATGTTTGATACCATGATCGACGGAACCCATGAAAAATGAAGGTATTCTGAGACACTGATGCAATAATTACAAAGATATCATATAACAAATCATGCTGTCCAAAACTGAGGGACAGGAGGTGCTTAACCAAAATTGTAATCTGTCCATATTTAGTTCAATTATGGTACAAAATACATTCATACTATCAAATAAGGATTATGTTCGATCATGCTTACGGGATCAAAAGTATTTTTTCATATTCAAAATATTTACTAAATAGGCTCAAAATTAAGTGGATACGTCAATTTTTTGAAGATTTTCAAACTTTTCTACTTTTTAAAAAAGGCATGCATATTTTAAGGATGCAAACATTAGTCTACATAAAAGCTTTCTTCTCTACTAATACACCATCTTGATTGGACCATGATTTCTCAATGTTTCGACTTTGTCCGGTATTGGGTGCTGTCCGGCACTGGGGGATCTCCCCCTACATGGAAAATAAATTCGACTCTATTACAGAAGTGTTCTCAACTTTGATGATTGTCATTGTGCTCTGGAGGGTCTTCTGGTAATGAAAGATTTGTTTTCCTATTGTGATTTAAATGTGACATGGGGACCAAATAAGCAATTCTATGAAGGCGTAGGTTGTATTCCATATTAACACTATATTAGTTCTTCAGGACGTACTTAAAACCTAAAATTTCCACTTATATTAATATTAATTTAATAAATTTATAATGTTTTTCTCTAAAAATATCGGTGAAAAATGATTTCAGATATCGATAATTATTGCTCTTAAATAACTTGATATTTTTTAGCAGGCTTCTGATTGCTTATGCTTTCGACGACAAGCCTTTTTAGAAAATAAAAAGATATAGATTGTTGAATTATCCAGCTAATTTCTGATAGTCATTATTTTGGCAACCTCCAAAAATCGACTGTTCTAAACATTGTGCCTTATTAGTGTGAATTTTATTGTGGCTTTTTAATTATTATAGTTTTGTACAATATTAGTCAAACGATGTGCAGAAAACCGATTGCGATTTCATTAATAAATTAAAAAAGATATTGCATGTACAAGGTGTCCACTTAATAAAAGGAACAGTCCTTACATTTACGCATATCTGAACGCGGGGCATACGTACTGTATAAATTCAAAACTCAGTTGACCCGGCTGAAATAGTTCGGTGGTTCACATCAAATCATGAAAAAAAGAGATTTTTGTTTGTACATGAACCGCGTAAAAAAAATCATGTGAAATAGGACCTGCCTCCATTTTTTGCAAATTTTCCGTTGAATACATTTCTATGAAATCTGACAGAAATTATCACTCAATGTATACAATTTATGTAAACTACAAGAAGCGTTCTCAGTTTTATAGGTCTATCCCTAGAAGTACCAGTTTGAGAAGAGGTTCCCTACCTTGATGGCTACAGCGTAGCGTCACGCCATAGCCGGGCGTATTGTAGAGCTCCATCTTCGTCGGTCTTGGACGAAACTTCTCCAGTTGCCCTGAATGTTCAAGATAGCCAGGTACTCTTACAATGCGTACAGCCAGCGTATTCGTGGTCTTCTCCGAAGCCGCCGATCTCTACCTGGTTCCCTGCTGAGTTAGGTCTATATCGTCCGCAAAGTCAAGGAGCATGTGCGACCTTGTGATAATAGTGCCATTTCTCTGCACGACAGATCTCCTAATAGCACCCTCGAGTGCAATATTGAACAGTAAATTCAAAAAAGCGTCTTCAAGTGCTTCAACCCGCCTAACGTCACGAACGAGGTTGACACCTCATCTGCGATCCGAACACTTGATTTCGAACCATCCAGCGTAGCACGTATCAGCCTAATTAGTTTCGCCGGAAAACCATCATCAGACATTATATGCCACAGCTCATTTCTTTTCACTGAGTCGTTCGCTGCCTTGAAATTAATAAACAGATGGTGAGTCTGCAAGTTATACTCCTGGAATTTATCTAGGATGATTCGCAAGCCAAATATCTGGTCCGTTGTCAAACGGCCCTCACGAAAACCAGCTTGGTATTCGCCGACGAAGGACTCATCGAGCGGTCTCAGTCTGTTAAACAGGATGCGCGACAGAATTTTGTACGCCAAATTCAGCAGGGTAATTCCTCTGTGATTGGCACACTCCAGTATGTGCCCTTTCTTGTAGATTGGGCGTATGAGGCCATCCAACCAGCCGGTGGGCAATTCTTCGTCCTCTCATACCTTTAGAAGTACTCGGTGGATCAACTGATAAAGCTGCTCACTTCCGTGCTTGAAAGGCTCGATCGGGATCTCGTTCTTTCCAGCAGCCTTACAGTTCTTCAGCTCGCTTTTTAACCACTCCTATGGTCGGTGGGTCCACAGCTTGATCGCATCATCAATGTTCAACCTGTTCCTCGCTACATTTCCATTTTCATCGTTCAACAATTGCTGAAAGTGCTCCTTCCGCCTGGAAGCCACCGCCGTTTTATCAGTCAGTAAATTCCCTTCTCGATTATTCCACATGGCGGGCACTGGTACGGTATTGTGCCGTGCGCCATTGATCGTTGCATAAAATCTTCGCACGTCGTTCCGGGTCATGCTATCTTGCGCTTCAGCTACCACACTTTCTTCGTGCTGGCTTTTTTTCTGCGGTGGCATAAGGCTTTGGGTGACATTCTTTATGTCTGTCACTGTCTGGCACTCTTCATCCAACCAGTCGTTCTGTCTTCGTTGTTGACTAGAGCCAATCAATTCCCGCGCCGTTGTTGTCATAGCTTCGCGGATAGGGTCCCACAAGGTGTCCACATCTCCAGAAACGATGATTCTTTCCATCAATCGATGAGCTTTGGATTTTGAAGTTTCCTATTTCTGGAACCCGTGACGCTGTATAACCGCGCCCGAATTTTAGCTACAACGAGATAATGATCCTAGTTGATATTTGGGCCTCGGAAGGTCCTGATATCCATTACATTTTGTGGACTATTTTGGAGCAGGCATTGCCACTCGTTTGTCGCCGGGTATGTTTGCGGATATTCTTGCGTGTGAAGTAGGTACTGCTGATTGCCATCTCTCTAGCAGCAGCGTAGGTTACTAACCGCAAGCCATTATGATTGGTAACGGAACGGAAGCTTTCCGTTCCAATGCCTGGTCGAAAGAGATCTTCTTTCCCGATTTGCGCATTTACGTCGCCGATGCATATCTTGAAATCTTTTTTAGGGCACTCTCCGTAGGCTCACATAGAACTCATACTTCATGTCATCCGGCTTATCGTTCGTTGATGCATAAATAATGCCCTCCATTCTCAACACACTATTTCGGTCGCTTAGTGGGCTTTGTGGCCGAGCGGTTAGCGGCGTCAGTCGTTGAGCCGTATTGTGCCACGAAACGTGGGTTCGATTCCCGCTCCAGTCGGAGGAAACTTTTCGTCAAACGACAAATTCTGGGTGTTCCGTGTTGTTCGTTGCCCAATGTTAGTGATTGTTCAGTCTGTGCAGCCCTTGGCTGAAGACGGTGTAAATCAGGGGGTGAGACACTCATTAATATTGGTATTAATATCCGTTAATACGGATTAATATATATTACTTTTATGATATCATCGAGTTACCTGCGATTTTCCTAAAGACATCTGACAGAAGTATCTTGAGTCAATGGTGGGGGTTTATAAACAAGAGGCTATGTATCGTGGATTGTATGTTTTGCCGATCTGACATACCATAGGAGACAAATTGTATCGGAATCGAGTTGCGGAATGGCCCGGAAATCGTAGAAAGATGTGGGGCATTGATGACAATGGAGCTTCACTGAATGTGATGCATCATACAAGGTGCCAGTCTCCTTCTAGCCAGACTACCAGATGGATGTTGGCATCAAACAGTGTGGATTTGCATCGGATGGATTTCTCATATATTTTGCTCAGACGATCTGACGATAAACACAACTTGTTTTTTTATATAAATAATCAATTTGCCTTGGCAACTCCGGCAACAGGCAAACAGCATAACTCCATGCATACTTGATAATCTTCTCAATATCAATATTAATAACATTAATATATATTAATATTTTAATACTGGATCTAGTGTCCTGCCCCATGGTGTAAATTGTCTTTCTTTTTTTATCGCTTTCCACTAATTCTTCGGTTTGGCGTAATCAGCTTCCTAATCACTTTGAAGCCAACTCCACGTTCTGCTCTGTTACCGACGCTGTAGAAGATATGGTACTTGAATGAAGTGTTGGCGATGGGATCTACTGCTCGGAATGCACGTTCTCCGGTTTTTGGCCAGCGTATTTCCTGGATAGCTGCCACGTTCACGTCGACATTCCGCAGTTCAAGAGTCAGCTGCCCAACACGTTCGGGTTCATTCAAAGTTCTCACGTTACAAGATCCAACTTTCCAATCGTTGTCCTTTATTCGTTGCCGGGTCTGTTGTCGTACAATCAATCCGTTTGCTGTACTTTTTTACCTTTGGTCGGCTGTTTGGGTACGTCAGGAGTTAATCATCAATGTAAGCTTCCTTTTCCCGATCAGCCTAGATAGCCTTGTAGTGTCGGTAGCGGTTGTTTCAATTGGCTAAGAATTAACACTACGGACTGCCTGTTCCGGTGATAAAAATCCACCTCAAAGGTGACCCCTAATTCATGCGGCTTTAAGCTTACCGTGCCTAAGAATGAATGGTTAGGGGGGTCTAACTAAAACCTAACCGCAAACGGAGCCTGTGGAGTACCAGGGCGCCCTCTACAGTATTATGCCCTTCCTGTGCTACCCGGAGCAATGGTGCAGGTGCCCTTCTTCAGTCTCAAGCCTGAAGCTAAATAAGGGTGGGATTATTAATACGTTGTGAGTTAGTTTAAATTTTCACCTCTATGGTTTCGCATTATGCGTATTACACAGTGTAGTCTGTGTTTTTCGCCTTTGGCGACTTTTAAGAAATATCAATATGGTTTTTTCGCTGCTGGTCTTTTTCGTTCTGAGATTGCGAAAAGCTTAATCCTGCCTAGTTTGGGTAGTGGCTACGGTTAGGATAGCTTAGTTAGACCAATCTTCAGCATAAAATATCAGCAACGATCAATCTTTGTAGACTCATGCAAAAGGTACAGTTAAAATGACGCAAAAACCTTACTTTTGTGAACTTTTATCTAGGTAACCTTGTGGACCCAGTTTTTGTTACTTTCATAAACATGAAATGGCAAACTCGCGTGCTATACCTTGTGCATGCGTGCTCGTAAATAGCGCTGACGTTGATACACTCATTTCTGAGTTAACAACCAGAGATGTATGTGATGTCACAATTGATGTTTCTGTTGATGACCTCAATAGGAAATACGTCTTTCGTTTTGTGGTGTATTTACCACATCATGAACCATCCCCAATGGATGATTTAAAACGAGTTGTCGTTCACTGCCTATGAAAAGGCCTTCTGCTGATTGTGGGTAGTGATGCTGATACTCATCACATCATCTGGAGCAGCTCAGATATCAATTTGAGAAGCTCCAGTCTGATGAAATGCTCAAGTAGTTCAAACCTTGGATTACTTATTTTAGGGAAGCGCCCAACCTTCATGTGTATCTGCTAGAGAAGTGTTAGACATAATGCTCTGCTTGAACAGAATCAGTCACGAGTTGACGAATTGGTATGTATCAGATGATGAATCATTATCTGATCATCGCTACATCTCTATATGAACATATACTCCACAAACTGGGAATTGGTTGTGACCAAATTCTATGAATTATCTCCGTCCATTGGAAATCCTAGTGATTTGAATGTTTCCATTTCCGGTGAAATGGGACACAATTGTCCTTGCTTCGAGTGAATTCCACAATTGCTTGTCACCTTGTTCCTCACAACTCCCTTCGCGGGACGAGTTGACGTCTGGCTATGTGTAATATGTCAGATAGTCAGGCTGCTTTTAAAGCTCTTGCTTAGGCCAACTCAAGGTCTAAGCTTGTTATCGCACGTCGAACTCAATTTGAAACTAAATTCAGTGAACTCTGTAAAACTTATATGGGTCCTTGCTATTCATCCATTGCTGGGAATGAATTGGGTTATGAATTAGCTCACAATAGAGCATCGCATGACTTCATTGGCCCTCAGGCAGCTATTCCAATTTCGAAGTGCTGGGTGAAGCTTCAGAAATTCTTGGGCGGCAACTCAGCATCAGCAATATTGGAATAATTTTGAGTCATGTCGTCAAACAAAATTGTACATTACTGAGCCATCCCAAAGGTGGCTAAGTATTTAACAAATCCGTCAAAGCAGAATTGCAGTCTCTTGGTAACAACCTTGACTGGTCACTGCCGACTCAACTATCACATGGCAAATATTCAGTGTGTTGATACATTTGTGTGTGATAGTTGTGATTCCGATTATGGAACTTCTTATCACCTGATATGTAACTATCCAATCTTCGCGTAGTTGCGATTCCAGTTACTTGGTTAACACTTATTAAGTGAAACTGATTTCAGAAACCTGAATCTTCAGGACATTCTGTTATTCTTAACCCGCTGTGGTAATGAGCTATAGGCTCTCTTTACGCTCATGCGTTTTGCAGTGTCCTTTTTAGGGCGCTGTTCGAACCCATTGTGGTATGGAGCTACATCAGGTATCAGGTATCAGAAGGCCGGCTCCAAAGGCACGTTCCCCACCAGTTGGGAGATTTGTGCCATCGCCATATTTGAGCCTATTTCATCATCTACCCGATGGGAGAGGAAAGGGAAGGGAAAGATGGGAGGAAATAGGAGTGGGGTCCCTTGAAGAGGGAAGATCGCATAAGCGAAATGAGAGCATGTAGCTCCATACCACAATGGGTTCGAACAGCGCCCTAAAAAGGGCACTGCAAAACGCATGAGCGTAAAGAGAGCCTATAGCTCATTACCACAGCGGGTTAAGAATAACAGAATGTCCTGAAGATTCAGGCTTCTGTATTCAGTTTCACTTAATAAGTGTTTACCAAGTAATTGGAATCGCATTTGCGCAAAAACTGGACAGTTACATATCAGGTGATACGAAGTTCCATAATCGGAGTCACATCTATCACACACAAATGAGTCAGCACGCTGAATATTTGCCATGTGATAGTTGAGTCGGCAGTGGCCTGTCAACGCTCTGACCAAGAGACTGCAATTCTGCTTTGACAGATTTGTTAAATACTTCGCCACCTTTGGAGATGGCTCAGTAATATACAATTTTGTTTGACGACACGACTCCAAACTATTCCAATATTGCTTGTGCTGAGTTGCCGCCCAAGAGTTTATCTGAAGCTTCACCCAGCACTTCGAAATTGGAATAGCCGGCTCAGGGCCAATGAAGTCATGCGATGCTCCATCGCGAGCTAGCTCATCAGCCAATTCATTTCCAGCGATGGAAGAATGGCCAGGTACCCATACAAGGTTTACAGAGTTGACTGAATTCAGTTCCTCAATTTGAGTTCGACATGCGATAACAAGCTTCGACCTTGAGTTGGCCGAAGCGAGAGCTTTTATAGCAGCCTGACTATCTGAACAGAAGTAAATGACTTTACCCATTACGCGCTGTTGAAGTGCTGATTGCACTCCACACATAAGAGCAAATATTTCCGCCTGAAAAACGGTGCAGTTTCTACCAAGTGAGTAAAACTGATTCAGCCTTAGCTCACGAGAATATACTCCTGCACCAGCTCTACCTTCAAGAAGGGAGCCATCAGTGTAACATACTATATTGTTTGATATACTTCTTTCCAAATAGCCAGACGTCCACTCTTCCCGTGAAGGGAATTGTGTGGTAAATGTCCTGTAAGGAAAGTTACAAGCAATTGTGAGATCACTTGGAGCAAGGACAATTTTGTCCCAATTCACCAAAAGTGGAAACAACGAAGTGTGTGTAGATCTACGATTCACTGGATTTTTCTCCAGTAGATCCAGTACCCATAAACGGTAAGAGCAAGAAAGTGCTTCTTGTTTAAGATATATGTGTAGTGGCGCAACGTCGAAAAGGGCCTCGAGCGCTGCTGTGGGAGTTGTATAGAACGCACCAGACATCGCCATCAAGCACATCCTTTGGAGATGGCCCAATTTTGATTGGATTGTTCTCACTTCGCCCTTTTGCCACCACACAAGACATCCATATGCCAATATTGGTCGAACAACTGTTATGTAAATCCATTTGATATATTTGGGTTTGAGGCCCCAAGTTTTACCAAAGGTTCGCCGGCATTGACCGAAGGCCATACAAGCTTTTTTGACTCTGAAATCAATGTGAGGTGTCCATGAAAGTTTGGAATCTAGAATGACTCCGACATACTTTACTTGATCAGTCACATTAATCTCAGTGCCAAAAAGACGTAAAGGTCGAATTCCATCGCGGTTTCGTCTTTCCGTAAAAAGAACAATAGATGTTTTATTCGGGTTAACCGAAAGGCCATATTGGCGACACCAACTCTCGACTACCTGAAGAGCACTTTGCATCAGGTCGAATAGGGTGCTTATGCACATACCAACTATCAGAGCTAGATAGTCGTCGGCAAATCCATAAGTTGGAAAACCGCAATTATTGAGTTGCCTCAATAGCGTATCTGCTACGAGATTCCACAAAAGTGGTGACAAGACTCCCCCTTGGGGGCATCCGCAAACACTCAATTTTCGAATCGCTGCTTGACGCAATGTCGAGAAGAGATGTCGGTTTTTGAGCATTTGATGAATCCAATTGGTAATCATTGTAGGTAGCCCATGGTTTCGTGCGGCTTCCAATATGGCATCGAAAGACACGTTATCAAAGGCACCCTCAATATCCAAGAAAACACCTAAGCACGATTGCTTCTGAGCGAATGCTTTCTCGATATCGTATACAACTTTGTGTAAAAGAGTCACAGTGGACTTTCCAGATTGGTAAGCATGTTGATTCACATGAAGAGGCATGTTTGCCAAATAAACATCACGGATGTGATGATCGATAATGCGTTCCAGACATTTCAGAAGAAAAGAGGTCAGACTGATTGGTCTAAAACTCTTCGCTTCCTCATACGACGCACGTCCTCCTTTTGGGATAAACTTTACAGTAATATCACGCCAGGATTTGGGAATGTACCCGGTAGCAAAACTGCTTACAAGTAGCTTTTTCAAAACATGTTTGATAAACTCAAATCCCTTTTGGAGCAGAACAGGATAAATCCCATCCGCTCCTGGAGATTTGAAAGGAGCAAAACTATTAAGTGCCCATTGAATCGATTCAGTAGTTACGATACTGCGAGCCGAGGCCAGAGACTCGTAACTACATGAAAAGACATTTGGTTCATCCGTAGATGTTATGTCCACACATCCGGGGAAGTGTGTATTGAATAAACATTCTAAAACTTCTTCATCGGAAGAAGTAAAGTCACCATTAGGTAAGCGAATTTCGTTCACTTGGAAATCCTTAGATTTTGCAAGAATTTTGTTCAACCGACTGACTTCACTCAAACTGGAAACATTTGTACAAAGGTTTTTCCAGCCGGATCGTTCAGCAGAACGAAGAGCCTTCTTGTAAGCCTTGCGAGCTGACTTGAACGACTCTGATCCAGCTGAACGGCGTCTGTTCCAACTCCTTCTACATTGTTTCCTGAGTCTAGTCAGATCGGAATTCCACCATGGGGTCCCTCTTGTAGTCTTTACAGACCGCAGAGGACATGCTTCTTCAAAAGCTTCCATAATGTAGGATGTTGTAGTATCAACGGCATCATCCAGATCACTTGGATTTTCAATGGACGGAGAATATCCATGAAATTTGGTCGCAACCAATTCAATGTAGAGTTCCCAGTTTGTTGACCGGGGATTCCTAAAACGCAAAGTCTGCGCAGTTACATTTGAATGTTCAAAGAAGATGTAGCGATGATCAGATAATGATTCCTCATCTGATACATGCCAATTCGTCAACTCGTGACTGATTCTATTCGAGCAGAGCGTTATGTCTAACACTTCTTCTCTATTAGAAACCATGAAGGTTGGGCGATTGCCTATGTTAAGTAATCCAAGGTCTGTACTACTTAAGTATTCCATCAGACTGGAGCCTCTCAAATTGATATCCGAGCTGCCCCAGATGATGTGATGAGCATTGGCATCACTGCCCACAATCAGCGGAAGGCCTTTTGTTACGCAGTGTACGACAACTCGTTTGAAGTCATCCGTTGGGGATGGTTCATCATGTGGTAAATATACCGAACAATAGACGTATTTCCTGTTGAGGTCACCAACAGAAACATCGATTGTGACAGCACATACATCTCTGGTAGTTAACTCAGAAATGAGTGTAGCAACGATTGCTTTATTAACGAGCACGCATGCGCGGGGCATGGAGCGCGAGTTTGCCATTTCAAGCTTGCTAAAAGTAGCAAAAACTGGGTCCACAAGGTTACCTAGATAGAAGTTCCCTCTACGAAAGTAGGGTTCTTGAACTAGCGCCACTTGGGCTGCACCATTTTGCATGAGTCTGCAAAGATTGATCGTTGCTGTTCTTTTATGCTGAAGATTGATCTGAGCTAACCTAACCGTAGCCACTACCCAAACTAGGCAGGATTAAGCTTTTTGCAATCTCAGCACGAAAAAGACCAGCAGCGAAAAAACCAGATCGGTATCTATTTAAAGTCGCCAAAGGCGAAAGAGCACAGAATACACTGTGTAAAACGCATAATGCGAATCCATATAGGTGATAATGGAACTTCTTATCACCTGATATGTAACTATCCAATCTTCGCGTAGTTGCGATTCCAGTTACTTGGTTAACACTTATTAAGTGAAACTGATTTCAGAAACCTGAATCTTCAGGACATTCTGTTATTCTTAACCCGCTGTGGTAATGAGCTATAGGCTCTCTTTACGCTCATGCGTTTTGCAGTGTCCTTTTTAGGGCGCTGTTCGAACCCATTGTGGTATGGAGCTACATGCTCTCAATTCGCGTATGCGATTTTCCCTCTTGAAGGGACCCCACTCCTATTTCCTCCCATCTTTCCCTTCCCTTTCCTCTCCCATCGGGTAGATGATGAAATAGGCTCAAATATGGCGATGGCACAAATCTCCCAAATGGCGGGGAACGTGCCTCTGGAGCCGGCCTTCTGATACCTGATACCAATCGTTGTCCTTTATTCGTTGCCGGGTCTGTTGTTGTACAATCAATCCGTTTGCTGTACTTTTACCTTTCTTGGTTGGTGAAGAGTCCTCCATAGGCTGCCTATCGAACCACCAGGGTTGCGCTACCTACATTGATCTTAGCCGGTGGTGCATTTTGAACTGAACGCAAGCCAAAAGTGAACGGATCCCGGGTCAATTTAAGTGTCGTAAATGCAGCCTAATGATACGCGATCAGTGAGAAAACAAACAAAAACAAACTACGCCAGGACGAATCCAATCTGACTTTGAGAGCGAATGAGAAGAGAAAGAGAGTGGGTGCAACAAACGCACCTTCAGTGTCACCATATGCTGGTGTCTTTTCATTATTGAATTTCATCCAGAAGCACTGACATTGAGAATTGCATATTAAAAACTTCGAATGAATTCTAAATTACTGGTGAAAAAAGAAAACGATTTTGCAATTTGTAGACGTTTTTGTGGGGTATTTAGATGAAAATGATTTTTTCACAGGCGAATTTGAAATTGTTGTACCGAATATTAGTAGCTGGATAAGGGGCCCAGATAGCCGTAGCGGTAAACGCGCAGCTATTCAGCAAGACCAAGCTGAGGGTCGTGGGTTCGAATCCCACCGGTCGAGGATCTTTTCGGGTTGGAAATTTTCTCGACTTCCCAGGGCATAAAGTATCATCGTACCTGCCACACGATAAACGCATGCAAAAATGGCCATTGGCATAGTAAGCTCTCAGTTAATAACTGTGGAAGTGGTCACAAGAACACTAAGCTGAGAAGCAGGCTCTGTCCCAGTGGGGACGTAATGCCAGAAAGAAGAAGATTAGTAGCTGGATGGGAATCAGTGTAGAAAAAGTAATTGGAAACTGAATGCACGTTCTATGGGATTCGTGTGTGTATTGTCAAAGCGGCACACCAAGAAAAAATCAACGGTGACGTATCCTACTGAGGGTCGGCGTTGTTGATTGTATATTGAAATATGCAGACACTGGGGGATTTTTTTTTATTGTCGGACAATTTGGGCCGAAAGTTCTCCGATTTGCATGAAGTTTTCACCAGAGGTAGAGCTCGTGGATACATGACCAAAAGTGAAATTTAAAAAAATTATAGTGTCCTATTTTCCCGGAAAACTCTTGATGAATTTTCACGATTTTTCTATATACCTCAAACTTTAAAAATTCATATCTCCTGAACTATGCATTGTAGAATAAAAGTTTTTAGTGAAATCGAAAGGAAATTTCAGCAATCTATTAAAAATATAAAAAGAAAAACATTTCTTGGAAAATTTTTCACCATCGGGAAAATTGTCGGAAAAAAAAGCGAAAAAACTATCGTCTGTATCATGAAAATTTTTCAAAAAAATATTTTTTGTTTCATCAATCCATACTCTAACTTTCGTCCATAGACGCCAAAGTGGTATCTTTTACCGTTTAGGCGACAGAACTGAAAAACCGATGACCACCCGCACGCTTCCCATAGAAAAATGTGTTCTATTGTGGGCCTCATAACCGTGCGCTATCGGCGGCAGTAATTTACAGGTATTGTAAGTGTAACGCAGTAAACCATCCTTTCCTTTCCAGTCAGAAGAAGCTTTTCGTCAATCGGAGCACTCTCTTTTGGTCTGTTGGGTGTTTTGTATGTCCTTTATTCGTAACCTTTACTATTGAGATCAACTGTCTTTAATTGAAAACGATCCTAACATTTAATAATATAGGTAATAGGAACTGACCCTCAGCAAGCATGGGAAAATTCACTCACTCACCCGAACGCCACCGATGAAAAATTGAAAAAATCTGCTGCCATCGAACATTCAGTGATAGCTCAACCGTCCTAGGCGGAGTGTAGCATGAAAGCGTCGAAACCGATTGATTGTGTAAAAGCGACAATCGGAAGGAACGCGAAGAGAAGCGAATACCAATACACTTAGCGAGGCACGAGTTAATGCACTTAGCATCCATTCGCCGAATGCAATGAACTGACTGAGAGGATTCCTACTTACTGAATCATTCCGTGGTGTGGACTGCCAGTCAGTGAACGCTCATCAGCACTCAAACCCGAATGCCATTCGAACGGAATCAGAATGTAAACAATCATTCCTGAACAAACATTTCAAAAGGGCTCATCGACATTGGTAAACATTGGCTTTGCAAGCCGCTGTTGAGCCCAATTCAACTCGATCACGCTCACCAATATCACTATCAGGAAGAGCTAACACCAATCTTTCTGATAGTGGGGTAAGTTTGCGTGGGCGGGCTAAAAAGGGCTCAACAGCAACGTTTCTGAAAAAAGCTCAAGACCTCTTGGGCCCTTTTCAAATGTTTGCCCTTTGTCCGAATTTTGATATTGCATTCGACTGATTAGATGCCGTTTTTTGTTTCGCTTAGTGCTCGTCGAAGAAAAAGAATAGGAAATTGAAACGTTAGGCTTGGTAAAAAAAACTTTTTCGCTCCCGACTGTGCGTGGAAGCGAGTGAGGGAAACACAATAACTGAGTAGATGTTTCCCATGCTTGACCCTCAGTATCATATAGTTGCCAAGCAAAAAGGATATTTATGCATACATAAAGTGCTATTTTTAATTTTCTTGCTTTTTTCACATTTTGTTCAATTTATCAAATGATTAGATAATTAACTAAAAGCACGCGAATCAATTTTCAGTTTTGTTTTCTATACAAAGTGATATATTTGATGTAAATTATGATTGTTCCTTGGTAGAATATAGTATAGTATTTGCATGTATATAATATCAATCAACTGTATAACACTCAGGGACGCTATCTATTGTTCCATTGATGGCTGCTGTGGAATATTCCACAGCCAGTCAGCGTGCAGCCTCTACAGTTGGCGCCAACCCAACAGCGCACCAAACTGTATTGAGAAGCGTACGCGCGTAATGAATAATTATTGTATGTTTTGTCTGGCCGTATCGTGCGCCTATATAGGGCGCACCCATTGAATTTGTAAGAATGTAGTTTCTTTCGTTTCTCCACCGAGTAGGCATGCTGCCTCTCAGTGGTAATAAATCTGTTAAAGTGAAGCCGTTCGCTTGATTTGCCGTCCGTTGTATCGTAAAAGACACAACGTAGGAAAAACGTCCTAGCCGAAACAACCTAGTAACAATATTTTCATAAGTTTTCGAAGAAAGTGGATCTTGAGATTTGATCCTTCAAACGCTACCATAATGATTGATTGTAACAAGAACTTCCCGTGCGGCTCCCATAGAGGCTGTTAGCTTTAATACTAAATAACGTTGCTGATGAAGGGCACACAAAACACCCAACTGACCAATGGAGAGTGGTCCGATTGACGAAAAGCTTCTTTTGACTGGAAAGGAAAGGATGGTTTACTGTGTCACACTTACAATGCGTGTAAATTACTGCCGCCGTTAGCGCACGGTTATGAGGCCCACAATAGAACACATTTTCCTATGGGAAGCGTGCGGGTGGTCATCGGTTTTTCAGTTCTGTTGCCTAAACGGTAAAAGATACCACTTTGGCGTCTATGGACGAAAGTTAGAGTATGGATTAATGAAACAAAAAATATTTTTTTGAAAAATTTTCATGATACAGACGATAGTTTTTTCGCTATTTTTCCGACAATTTTCTCCATGGTGAAAAATTTTCCAAGAAATGTTTTTCTTTTTATATTTTTAATAGATTGCTGAGAAAATTTCCTTTCGATTTCATTAAAAACTTTTTTTCTACGGGAAACTAGGCCACTGTAATTTTTTTGAATTTCACTTTTGATCATGTATCCACAAGCTCTACTTCTGGTGAAAATTTCATGCAAATCGGAGAACCTCCGGCCCAAACCTGTCCGATAATTTAAAAAAATGCCCACTGGTCAAATTTGCTCCAGAATGATGTAGTCAATGAACTTACGAGCAAAAGCCTGCCGTTGCTAAAGGGGCCGTTCAGTTGGCAATTATATTTGGCGCTCTCACTTGGGGAATAAATGTATGAATCGTCGTAAAGTTCAATGAACGGAAAAACACACCGCACTTCATATTATGCATATCAAACACATAGTTTGGGCATAGATTTTTGTTGTATATCATCTAAAATTTATTTAGTTCAGTTTTCGGCTTGCACGGGTTCATATTTTTAAACTGCACAATGTTCAACACTTGATGGCTGCGTTCAACAAATTGAACTGGAACGCGAACTGAACGCGTACAAATGCATCACTGGTCTTAGCCATCACAACCATCCACCTTTATCAGGGCTTTGGAACTGTAGCTCTGGTTTTCAATAGTTTCAAGGGTTTTCGGACATGCTACTATGCTGAGACGTTATACGTTATCAATGTTAATGTAAACTACTATTGATGTTAACTTTGTCAATAATTTGATTTTTCTACCTGTTTAGCATCTAAAATTTAAATAGAATAAAAACAAATTTTCAATCATTTGCCACTCCAAGCTATTTGACCAGACTCAGGGCCATGCTTAAGTTTTCTCAAGAAAAAAATGGCAAGAAAATGGAAGGCAGTGTTTTGGGAAAAGTATCATCACCTATAATTTAAAGTGGATTCACTAGGTTTTTTTTTCTTATTTTTTTTCCTGGTAGTCCATGTTATTTTCTGAAACTTGTGAGAAAATAAAACCGTTTTTTATTTACAAATTGAAAAAATCAATAATTGATAAACCCATTTCAAAAATTAAGCTAGGAAATTCAGCAAAATATTCATAAGAAATATTATATCAAATTGCTACTACAGTCAACTCTCCCTTACTTGATATTGAAGGGATCATCGAGTGTGGGAAGTATCGAGTTACAAAACACAAAACCAGTGCAACTGCGTTCCAGGGGACCGTCGAGGTAGCCATGAAAACCTGCTTCTACTATGGTTCTCAAACAAGGTATCGTGATACGAAATATATAATAAGGAAGAGTTAAATGTAATACATGTGCAAGGTTTCGTTTTATTTCGGCAAAAAATAGAGAAGCTCACGAGAAATGCAGGAATAATCCATAAACTTTTTCTTAGGAAAGTCCCATTATGGAAAATGTTCGTCAGTGGTTTCTACTCCCGTTTTCCTAGATCAGCTGTACTGGTTGAGGAAGAGATGACTGCCCCGGATTAGAAATTATTATCAGTGTATATTTGCTGGAAATCATTTAATTTTAGTTAATAAAAGCACCTGCAGGTGACGTTATAGATCAATGAGGGGGAGAAGATGGGGCTAACGGGGATCATATTGTGTTCCATAGATATCAGGGGTAAGGTTATTTATGGCATGAGATGCTTTGATAAGCAAGTTCCAATGTATCAGTATAAATTATTTTGTTATTGTTCCAATGTATCAGTACGAGGAAAGGTGTAGCATAGGTTGTCCTTTGCTAATGATAAACGATGAGAACGAAACGATTGATATGAACATAAAATGGGATTTATATGATTAATGATGGAAACAAGTGCCAGATATACTACCCCGCAAAAATTTGGGGTTACCTCCAAAAAATCGCACAATAGTATTTTGTCCATACCTGTAAGATAACATGTCTAATACCTAAAACATACTATGACTCAATCAAAACTATGCATTTACTCACTTTTAAAATATTTTGACCAAATTTTTTTTTCGAGAATTATGTTTTCTTATCAACTTGTGTGATTTGTGCTAACGTAAGAACAACACGACATTCACGAAACGCGACGCGAGACAAGACATAACACTTATAGTTCTTACTATCGTCAAAAAGTTTTAAAATTACCTTTCTGTCGACCGGTTTCGGGCGCGATGTAGCCCATCTACGGGACAATGTCCGACTGACGTGTCTACCAAATCGAATAGGCACGATGTGATGGGGGGATCGTCTTCGTTCATCAGCGGTCCTTGATTGTTGCTGATAAACATGGATTCCCATGCGTTTAAGTGCGAAGCTTTCCTAATGCTCTTGATGAGCTTCGCACTTTCCCAAAGGATTTTATGATTGGTATCTACCGCATGAGCTGCTACACTGGATTCGTTGGTTTTACCGCCCGTTACGGCATTTTTATGTTCTTTCAGGCGGAGTTTGACTTTTCGGCGGGTTTGACCAATGTAGACTGCTGGACAATCCTTACACGGTATCTGATATATTCCAGATTGTTCGTCCGGTGGAATCTTGTCCTTAAGGTTGCACAGTAGGTCGCGTAGGGTCTTATCGCTTTTGTGTACAACTTGTAGGCCTTGTCGATTTAGTGTGTTTTTAATGGAGTTGGTTACTTTCGGAAAGAAAGGCAGACTGACTCTTCTAACTTGTTCGGTATCAGATTGTAGTGTAGTTATGTTTCTTCGGTGTCTTTTGCGTTTGTGTTTTCGGAGAATTTTGTTAACAAATGTTCTGTCATACCCGTTTATCTCGGCTGCCACGTGGATTTGGTTTTCTTCTTTATCGAATTCGTCTTGTTCCATTGGAATGTTGTAGAGCCGGTGTGCCATTGAGTGAAAAGCGGCCTGCTTTTGGGCGCCGAAATGGTTGGAATCGGAAGTGATATAGCGATCAGTGGACGTAGGTTTGCGATAAATACCAAATTTTAATGTATCATCTTCTTTCCTGCTAATTGTCAGGTCGAGGAAAGGTAGTTTGCCCTCAACCTCTTTTTCTACCGTGAAGTTAATCGTACTGTGTTGGGAATTTAACATTCTCAGTGTCTGGTCTAAATATCGTTCTTTCACTGGGGCAAAAACGTCGTCTACATACCGCCACCAGACTCTGGGAAACAATATATCCTTCTGAGCTTCAACCTCCAAGTCACTCATGAAGACGTCTGCTAGTAAAGGCGATAGCTTGCTGCCCATGCTCAATCCGAAAGTTTGCCTGTAAACCTTTCCTCTAAATGTGAAAAAGTTTTGCTTCATACACACCTGAGCAACGGAAAGATACGCGTCGATGTGGTTTGGTGGAGCTCGACTACGTTCCAAATGACGACGGAGACTTAGTAGAGCTTCGGTGGCAGGTACGCTTGGGAATAGTGCTGCGACGTCAAACGAAACCAAAATCTCACCTCTTCTTAGCTTGAACTCTTTTAATTTTTCCACTAAGTCAACCGAATTTTTCACGCTTTTTCCATGCTTTACAGGGTATTTTTTCATTTCATTGACCAGCCAAGCTGCCAATTTTTCCGTAGGCGTTCGAATGTTAGACGAAATTGGACGCATTGCAATGGGATCTTTGTGGATCTTCGGCAAGCAGTACAAAGATGCAACCATTGGATTCGGCACATGAAGCTTTCTTTCAAGCTTCTCTTCGCCCATCAGATGGGCCACTTTTTGCCGCGTATGATTCACTTCCTCGATCATTTTATTGAGAGGGTCTTTCGGTTTACCGTTCTTAAATTTCACTTCTTCGTACGGCCCAGAACCGATCATTGTATGCACACGCGAATCATAGTCCTCTCGATCCATTATCACCACCGCGTTTCCCTTATCCGCACGGGAGTACACCACATCACGGGATTTTAATTTTCGAATTGTATTTGTATTTGTATTTGTATTTAAAATAATTCATCTGACAATATTTCGTCTTAATGAATAAAAAACTATACTAAGTAACTACAGACCTAATTCGATTTGCAAATCGTTGATGAAGATGTTCTCATGTTTGGAATTGTCTTTACTTCGCAGAGCATGGAGTATCTTCGAATTGGCCACACTATATACACATGCATAAATGACCAATTAGCAATGTAAGCTCTTTGAGTAAGTGCTGATAACAACACTGAGCTGGGAAGGAAGCACTGACCCAGTTAACACGAATCACCAAAAAGAAGAAAAATAATGCATTGAAATTCTAATGTAATAGATGTGGAAGTATTCTGAGGAGAGATGTTGGCATGTAAACAGATGATGAGAAAGTAAATGATACAATGTTGAAGATATAGAAGATGATACCTTTAAACAATATCGTTCCCATAGAAAGCACTACGCCAATTTTTCATGGGTTCTCCCAGATCAACGCGTCAAGAAACGTTCTTAAACTAACCGGCTGCGGTAAAGAACGCTCATAAAAAGAAGCTTGCATAGGAAGCCTTCTATAAGCGAAATAAACCAGATTCGTAGACTGTCTTTACCCGAAATTACGAGTTATACACTAAGAGAAAGGTTCAAGTAATGGAAGTCTCTTAAGCAGAAATATCGACAGTAGAAACTTTTTACGACCCTTCCCTCAGCCTCACCAATCACTGCGACAATGAGCCTTTGTCTTTTATCAGTTATATTTGCTGTAATCGCACCAACACCAAAGAGACGGAAACTTTTCCCTCGGAAAGTCCAAAACCGACCGAATGGCGTAGACTTTGTAATCACTTTGTAGCCTTCATCCGAAATGTATAAAACCACGATTTGGTGGTCATCATGAACCAAGACAAATGTAGGGGGCGAGGAGGCAAAAGCAGATAAAACCGTTCGGTCCATAAAAAACTTTTTTATTCAACAAGCTTTGAAAAGTACCGAGAATAAAAGTCCGCTTTACGGCGCTATTGGGATCAATTTTTATTTTCGTTAAACAATTACCTCAATATTTCTGTTTCCTTTTGGTAGAAGGTACCTACCCTTGCAGAGCCTAGTTGTTGCACGTTGCTCCGATGCCAATGGGGCTCTAGCGTGGCTGGATATCGAATTTTTCGAACCAAGTTGAATGTTTCATTTTTCGCATAACCATTCCAACGGCGAGCAGCAGCCGAGACAAATGCAACACGGTCCGGGGTCGCCACTCAGGGGGACAGTCATCAGCATCATGCCAGGCTCGTAAAATGTTCAAATAATAGTCGAAAATAGCGTATCGATTACAGCTGCCCTGCCAGCCACCCGATCAACCGACTAACAGACCAACCGGCCAGCGAGCCAGAGCACAGTGGAGTGACTAGAACAAATTCGTGGTCATAATTCAATTTTGAAAAATTGTGATTTGTGATCCACACAGCAAAAATTTATGAATATTAAGAAGCACGCAATTTGGACATCGACGGAAAATTGTGGCAGGCATTTGAAAATTACAAGCGTTAGCCAACAGCTGAAGCAAATATGACCATCTGTCAACCAATCAGGGCCCTTTCAACTACATTTCAGTTAAATCCGCTAGAAATTTACATGAATTTGCCACAAAACAAACCCAGTCACGCTCAACAATCACGCGACCGAGAGAACGCTCCGCATTGTAGACTGCTCTTTCAATCACTTCTCGATGAAACCGCCAAACGTCGAAGCGATTCTGTGATACACTCATTTTACGCAGAACGTGTTCAATTTTCGTCAACCAGTTACTGAGATGGTAAGACAGCCGAGAGAGCTCGGGCGTGTAGCTTTCGCTCCAGAGGTCGAGAGTTTAAAACCCGTTCAGATTTTTTTTATATATTCATCTAGTACTGGTACAACCAGTAGCAATGTAATTTTAAGATCACAAATAAATATCTATCATATATGATGGAGTCCTTTTGTTACATTCGAATCGCTATAATTTTAAAGGTATCGTTCGTACTGTGCAGATACACTTTTTAAACAAAGTGAAAAGTAGGCAGCCTTTGTATTGAGAAGACGCAAAAAAGCAGAATTCTAGCACTCTTTAGCTGCCTTATTCGATTGGCTCCGATAGTCCTATCCGCCAGATTGTGAACCTTTTGATTTTATTAATTTTTATAAATTCTAGCATGTTTTTGCGTGCAACTCCAAATTATTGAATTAGTGCACTATGCTCCAGCAACATATTCCAGCAAAAGCATTTTAAACCATACAAGCAACTATTCCAAACAAAATTTTGTGCTCTCAAATAAACCAATTTCTAGTATTTTCTATGCTGTCATGGGGTGATATGAAGAATACAAAGCAGTCCATGAACCACTTTTAGAAATTACTTTGGCGTGTGAAGATTTCTGATTTCTCTCTTTATTTCATAGTTATTGTTGCAGAAATACGCTGACGCGTCTTTGTTAGAAAATATCAATAACTCCCGAACGGGAAGGGAAAGTGTGTTCCGCATTTTTGAAGCTCTAAATGCGGTTCATAGACTATTTTGATGAGATATAACAATTTAAAACGCTGGAGCATAACACAGAAACATAGAAGCCCAAAATAAGTAAATTTGAGAGCTACAAGCTCTGAAGTATGTATACAATAATATCTACGAATAGGTAGGTTGACAATAGCATTTCTTTCAGAATATGGAGCACTAGAGTGATGCAAATTTTGAAATGATTGCTCCCCTATGTTTAAACGATTTCAATTATGGTAAATAGCATCCTCCCAAAGTTTGAAGTGATTCGGAAGAAATTTGACTGTGCACATGCCATTTGAAGTTTATATGGAGATTACTATGGAAAACGCCAATCATACACAAGATTCAGCCCTCTGTCTTTTCGTCATGTAATATTTTATGGAAACGTGAATAAATTCTTCTAATGTGATATCCTCCTAGCTACAACTATGCCGAAGACCACAGCTGAGCCGTATCGAGTACCGCTCGATAATGTCAACTGGGTGGCGGACAGCACGGGAATAGCGGCGATACAGGTGATGGTAGGTTCCCCATCCAAGAAGTGATTTCTAGCATCAACGAAGGATTCGTGATCGCGAAAGTCGATGGTGTCTACGTAGGCAGTGGCTACGCTCCTCCGAGGTGGACGCTCGACGAATTCAGGCTGATGTTACAGGAATTAACCGATGAGCTAGTCGGTCGGGAGCCAGTACTAATTGGAGGAGACTTCAATGCATGGGCCGTGGAGTTGGGTAGCAGAGTAACCATTGCCTGGGGCTACAGCATGATGGAGGCCCTGACAAAGCTAGATATCCAGCTGTGCAATGAAGGTACCGCTAGCACATTTAGGAGAAACGGACGAGCATCCATCATCGATCTTACATGGTGTAGCCCGTCGCTGGTGGGCAACATGAACTGGAGGGTAGATGAGGAGTATACCCATACCAGGCGATCCGCTATACCATTGGCCGACGAGACTGCGCGGCAACACCGAGAACCGCGACTATCGTACAGTAGTAGAAGACGAAGGCCTTTGACAAGGACCTATTTGTCAAAGCACTTCATGTAGACAGCGATATCCCAGATCTCGATGCGGTTGAACTGACAAGGGCAATGGTCAGGGCGCGTGACATAACAATGCGAAGAAAACGGAAGCCATCAAACAACCGGCATCCCGTATACTGTTTTAAGAAGGCACTCTACACTCTTCGCGCCGCTTGTCTTAAAGCTAGGAGACGATATCAGAGAGCGAGACACGAGGAAGTCCAAGAAGAGCGGAGAATTGTGTTCCAGCGAATGGCTTTCAAACGTGATATTAAGCTGAACAAGTCTAACTGCTTCAAAGAGCCCAGGGTCCAGACGGAATCCGCAACGTGGCACTCAAAGCAGCGGCCTTTGCGTATCCAGATATGGTAAGGAAGGTTATGCAGAAATGCCTGGACGTAGGTCAATTTCCATAAATATGGAAAATTCAGGAACTGGTACTGTTGCCGATGCCAGGAAAATAACCCGGGGATCCAGGATCATATATGCCTATATGTTTACTGGATACACTCGGTAAACTCTTGGAATAGGTTATCCTCAGCAGGGTGGTGAAATGCACAGAGAGCGAGAACGAGCTATCAGAAAGGCAGTTTGGATTCCAGAAAGGATGGTCGACGGTGGACACAATTCGGACAGTGCTAGAGAGGGCCGAGAAAGCATTGAAAAAAAAAGCAAAGAGGAGATCGTTACTGCGCCGTGATCACGATGGATGTGAAGAACGCGTTCAACAAGGCGGGATGGGAGGCCATTACCACAGCGCTGCACAGAATGCGGGTTTCCGACTACTTGTGCCAGATTTTTAAGAGTTACTTCCAAAACCGTGTATTGAGGTATGAAACCGACGCCGGCTCGAAGGAGTTAAGAATAACGGCTGGAGTCCCACAAGGGGCCAACGCTGTGGAATGCGATGTACGACGGGGTCCTATCGCTGGAGCTACCCAAGGTGGTCGAGATTGTCGGCTTCACCGATGACAGCATTAGAAGTGCTGGCAACGGAGGCAATTGGTCTGGTCGAAAATTGGATGGAGGGAGTCAAGCTGAAAATAGCCCTCCACAAAACGGAGGTGCTACTTGTTAGCAAGTGCAAAGCAGTCATGCACGGTAAGATCACGCTCGGGGGCCTGCCATAGCATGACAGCGAAAGCTGAAACACCTGGGCGTAATGCTAGACGATCGGCTGAACTTCAACAGTCACGTCGATTATGCATGCGAGAAGGCGGCGAAGACAAACAATGCGCTCACAAGACTTGTGCCCAACATAGTGAAGCAGTAAGAGGCTGTCGTATCAACATCGCTACTAGGATGCGATGCGCCAGCCTGGGGCGCTGTGTTACGGACCAAGCGGAATCAGGATAAGTTAAACAGCACGTTCCGACTCATCACCATGCAAGTGGTGAGCACGTACAGGACCATGCGTAATCGCTAGGATGATCCCGATTCACATCATCCTGTCTGAAGACATCGACTGCTATTAGAAACTAGGTAGGTGAGGAAGTTGGCAAGAATTCGTTCTCTGACTAAGTGACAGCAAGAATAGTATGCCTGGTGGACCTACAGGCTCATCCCGAATCTATCGGCCTGGGTGAACAGGGAGCACGGAGAAGTGAATTTCCACCTGATATATTTTTTGTCAGGTTAGAAGTGTATGGAGATTGAAGAAACACCAGAACATGTTGTCTTCGACTGTTCGAGGTTCAACATAGTACGAAACGCGGTGGCGGCTGCTTTTGGTGAGTACTTCAGCGTAAAAGGTGTGGTACACGGAATGATCTTTGGAAGATGATGACCAACATGCAAACAGCACCGGCAAATGATCGTTGGGGCACCTGTGAACCAGAAGTTTCCCCATCGACCTCGACATCTGCCCGGATAGCATCGGTTCGGAAGATCTTCCGCCGCCGGGGAAATCTTCGTCGGAGTAGGATAGATCCACCGTCGGGGGCTATTCTTAGTATTGCGAGCGTATCGCCGGCTTGATTCGTCGGAGCGCCAGTAAACCGGAAGCGATCCTCCAACCGGAATCTCTGGGCCAACTTCGGCACTCTACCGGCCAACAACGGAGTATAAATAACGCGTAACTTTACCGGTTTCAGGAGATATTCCTCCGTCGAGGTACTCCATCGGAGTAGTCTTCACCGTCGGGAACTAAGCCAAGTAGTTTCGATCACGACGAACCGTCGGCTTTGGATCGTCGGGACACTTGCGAACCGGAAGTCACCCCTCAACCGGAATCGTAAGACCGACCTCAGCATCCAACCGGTCCGCCCGTAGAGCATGACAAGCAGAAAAATGGAGTCAAGTGCACCAACAACATTCAGTAGCATCTGCGTGGTCGGCCCCAAATTGTGAATGACGTTGAAGAGAAAAATTGCAGCCAGAACGAAGACTTAGAGCAAGAGGTGACCGCACTCGAGACGTGCATTCGCTGTTGACCATTGAGTAATAGACCGTTGAGTGAGAACCACAGAGCCTAAACCCCATGTGCTCCCAGACAACCGGGTTAAGTGAATCTTTTGTAGCTTTGCTAGAAGTGCGAAAATTCTACCCCGCACCAGCCACGTGTTCGACGCCACCTTATCGATACGCTCGAGCTCCAGTTGGTGGGGGTGCGTTCCATGCAACTCCTCCTATTCCACGTTGCGAACATCTCATCGACAGTTTTGATGTCGCACGTGGCAGGGTGACTCTCTCAATGGACGATTTCTTGTGATGCATTCGGTGCTTGGTCTCCAAGTCAGTCTTGGTGCACATATTCCGAATCTCCTCCTGCACGTTGATGCAGAAACAGCTGGCATCCATAACTTGACCCCGACGTAGATGAATTGATCGGCATTTGTCAATATCAAACACCATCCGGATGTCGTTACTGAATGCCGTAACTAGCTGCAACAACCGATGCAGCCTCTGCACTGATTCCGCAAATAGCTGCAGGTCGTCCATATAGAAGGTATGGGTAACTTTTGTACTCCTTTCCCCACTTTCCATTTGGTAGCCATAGTCACATTGGTTGAGTGCTTTGTTGAGGGGGTTCATGGCCTGGCAAAACCACAGCGGGCTAAAGGTATTGCCTTGGAAAATCCCCCTCCTGATGCTGAGAGCTCTGAACCATAACATAGCTGTACCGTCGGAAATGCGTAGAGATGTGCTTCACATCCTCATCGCGTGTTGTATCAGCCTGATGACGTTCCCGTTTTCTTTATACAACTGCAGCACTTTGAGAAGGTACGAGTGCGGTGCTGAGTCGTATGCCTTTTTGTATTCGATGTACGCCATACTCAAGTTCCTTTGCTTTTGGGTAGCTTGTCCTGCAGTGACTGCATCTACGATGATCTGATCTTTGCAATCTTATGTGTTTCTGCGACACCCTTTCTGTTCCTCGGTCATCACGTTGTTGGCGTCGCAATAGTCGTGCACCCTCCTCGCTATTACCGACGATAAAACTTTGTACAGACTCGAAAGGTACGTTATTGGTCTGTACTTCGCTGGGTCAGCTGTGTTTTGGTTCTTTGGCAGAAGAAATGTGACACCCCTTGTAATGAATTCCGGTAGCATCGTGAGGTCTCCTAGTACCGCATTGAAGCATTCCGCCCATAGATCGTTGTGAGTTTTTTATGCCAAGAATTGTGTACAAAATCAGGTCCAGGTGCAGCGATCTTGTGCTCTCCTCCCCTATTTACTTCTGCTCTTTCAGCTTGATATACTTCACTTCAGAAGCGGTGAGCATATTATGATACATAATTGCACGCTGCCGTGTGTATAGCTCACTTTGGCATTGGCGGTTTTCTAGGTTGGTTTGTCTGAAACGTTGCAATAAGAAGCATTTTAATGCGATGCATACTGTGGCCTTACTTAGCCGTGCGGTTAGCGGTTCGAGTCCCGGTCGGTCCGGGATCTTTTCGTAATGGAAATTTCCTCGACTTCCCTGGGTATAGAGTATCATCGTACCTGCCACACGATATACGAATGCAAAAATGACAACTTTGGCAAAGAAGCTCTCAGTTAATAAATGTGGAAGTGCTCATAAGAACACTACGCTGAGTAGCCGGCTCTGTCCCAGTGGGGACGTAAACGCCAAGAAGAAGATGAAGAGAAGACTGTGCACAAATATGAGCTCAGAACTTGTGAACTGCCGAAGTGAATCAAAAGTGCCAAGAATAGGATCCGGCTCCCTATGTGGATTTGCAACAGTTTAAAAATAATACTAATTAAGTTAGAACCTTTTAATAAGTTGATATTAGAGCATAGAAAGACCAATAAAAGCAGACATAATTTGAGCCATTATTGACCCAAATCACTCCTGTCTGCATCGCGGGCTATTTTCCACTTGGCATCGGACGCGAGTGGCTTTTTGATCCCCCGGGTGAACGTCAGGGAAAATTATGCATCGATAAAAATTTATAATAATTTCTCCACTCAAACGGTCGAGTGCCTTTCCACTATCCCTGGAAGCTCGCAAAGTATTTCTGGGAGTTGAGGGAGGTTGAAAAATACGGCATTCGTGTAAAGACAAGGAGCAAGTCGTTCCAACAAGCGGGAATCATTTGTTCCGTTGCAGTTCGAGATTTTTCTTTTTTTCCGACGGTGCTCTGTTTGTGCTGTGCTGTGCATTCATTCGTCGAAAATGCAGTGCAGTGCTATGTGGAGTGAAATGGTAAGTTGAAAAATCAACTGAATTATTGAGACGACTTGGCAATTGGATGGTTGTTGGTTTGGAGATGTCTGGAGTTGAAAAATAGAGACCATTTGCATGTAGCAGCGTTTTTTTTTTTTTGCTGAGCACGGTCAATTTCAAGAAGTAGGGTGGGTAGTACTTGTTTTGGTCTACTTCATAGTCTATTCAACGGTATGGTGCACTAAATCTAATTCATTGAATATATTTTTAAATTGATTTTTATTCTATAAATTTGCATCGTTCTCGAGCTGAACTTCCACCTGACGCAGTTTCTGTCAGGACATGGTTGCTATATGCAGTATCTGCTAAGGGTATGCGATATGGATTTTTTCCATGTCGTTACGAAACGAAACGATACGCGGAATATCTTGCGCTGATAACGACGAAACGAAACGAAATTTAATAATGTTTCGTGTAACTCGATACGAAATCAAATATCACACGGAATTTTTCGAAACGAAACGAAATTTTTGAATTTGTTTCGCGGAATACACGTTTAAGTTTTTTTTTCTTGTCAAAAGCTGGAAATTTGACCATAGGCATAAAAAAACTTATTTTTAAATCCTCTACCATATGGAAACCTTAGTGTTGCTCAGCGGAATCCTTACATGTTTTGGTAAGACTCTTTTCTGTTTGTTTGAAATTTTCTTAATAATTTTATAAGGTTTCATTTCAACATATCTGACATTCACACAAAGCAATGAGTGGGTTTAATTTAAATGTTACAACTAAGAAGTGGGTCGAAAAGCAGTTACAAACATTTAAAACAATCTCAAAAATATTGAGAGGAGCCCAAAATTAATTTGATTTTTAGAAATGCCTTACAATTTTTTTAATCTTGTGGATGTAATGTTATGCTAATATATACCATAAAACATGGAATAATGATATTCATTTTTTTACTGTACTGTATGCTTTGTGGCATGAATGAATGAGATAGGGGACACAAGTCGATAAGTGATCATGAAAACACTAAACTGAGAAGCAAACTCTGTCCCAGTTGGAACATAACGCCAGAAAGAAGAAGAAAATTAAGTAGAACAGAGGAATTACTGGAATATTTGCTTTAGTATTTGCTGGAGTATTGAATTGAATTAAATTTTAAAGAATCCATCAACACATACCTAAGAAATCAATCAAGATAAATTTAAAAGAACTGCAAAAGTAATAAACTCCAAGAGATATTGTGGCAGCAACTTAACCAGGATTGCCTGTTGGTGTTAATTTAGAAGTTCCTAATAAATTTTCTGGAAAAGCCTTGAATAAACTGTGAATTAATTCTTGGAGGGATCAAATTTGGACGAAAGCAAACTTTTAGAGTAAACCTTGTAGAAAATACTGAAGGATTGATTGATTTGATTTGCTTTATTATAGAGACTTTCAGCCGTAGGCTGGTTCGTCTCTTAAGAAGTTAATAATACAGAGTAATTTGATTTAACAGAGTTAATGTAAATAATATACACATAATAATATATCCGCTTGTATGACAGTTTTATTCCAAGGCGTCTTCGTTGATTCTATGCCGCAATCCGTAGTCTTTGTCCGGGATGATAGCTGGGTCGAGGTTTATATGCAGGCATATAATTCTGAGTCTTTAAGGAAGCATATTAATGCAGCTTCATTTGCTGGGTCGTTGCTGAGTGCATTTCGAATAGATCCAATACCGTAGAGTTCACGGGTATGGCTGAACTGACGGCAAACACATATAATATGTTCTACTGAATTAACAATTCCACATGAGTCACAGTACTTATGAAATCCAGACCCTCCTGACATGTTATGGGTGATTCTGGAGTGCCCAGTACGAAGTCTTGAAAGAACTTGTTGGTCCTTAAAGTTCTTGGTATCCACCCACCTATTTGTTTCTCCTTTAATTTTACGAATGAAGGGGCCACTTCTAGCGCGCCACTCTTGAGCCCAGGCCTGGCTGACAGTATTTTTAACCCATTTTTTAACGTCGAGGCCGGGGACATCTTTGGTGAAATATCTTCTGTTGGATCTGCCAAGTGAAGCTAATTGGTCAGCAGATTCATTTCCCGGAACACCACAGTGCCCTGGGATCCATACAAAGGTGATGTTATTGTCCTGATCTTGAATCTCCTGGATTGCCTGAATCCATGGATGACGAGTGTGAGGAGAATTGAGGGCCAAAATGGCACTGGCTGAGTCAGATAAAATCACGATTGGCTTATTGGAAGGATGTGAGACAGCCAAAAATAAAGCGACGGTTTCTGCGGAGAAAACAGAAAACATGTCTGGTAGTCTGAAGTCGATGTTTAAGTCTTGTCCATATACTCCGACTCCAACTAACCCTCGCGCTTTAGAGCCATCGGTGTATCGTTTTGTATGGTTCTGGTATCTGGTAGAGAGAAGTTGAGCGACAGATGATCGTAGAGCTAAATTATTGTCACCTGCTTTGAAATGTCTTTTTACAGAGAGGTCCAGTTTTGGAGGAGAAGAACGCCAACTTCTCGCTCCGGTCCGGTCGTAGCAACTGAAGGGAGACTTTTGTTGGATACTGATCTTAAGCGTGTCTGAGGACCTACATGTTAATTCAGTACCGTAAAACAATTTGCTGTCGACAATGGCATTGCAGATTTTCAGCCGGGTGTCTCGATTGCTAGCACTGTGATGTTTGGAGAGGACCTTCAAGAGATTCAGTCGGGTTTTGCAGTCATTTTTAACCTCTTTGCAATGATCAATGAAAGTTAGCCGACGATCTAGGCGAATTCCGAGTATACGTAATGTTTTCCTGAACGGGATGGCACTGCCATGAATATTGACTTCCTTTTTTGGTGGACGATGGTTCTGAAGGCATATGTGCGTCCTTGCACTTTTATTAGCTGATAAAAGGAAGCCTGATGAGTCAGCCCATTTTGTAACAGCTTTAACTGCTGCTTTCAGCTTCCTTCTTAAGGCCACCGGATGTTTCCCAATGGCTACGAGAATAATATCATCTGCATACACAAAAATATATATGTCTTTCGGAAGAAACTTGAACACGCCATTCATTGCCACTAAGAATAACGTAACGGCAATCACAGATCCTTGTGGGACTCCGGTCTCTTCTGCATTTACGGCTGAGCGATGGTTTCCGATCAACACTTGAAAAGTGCGGTTAGATAGGAAATTTTTAATAAAGTGTAATATATTACCACAGAGCCCCCATTCTGAAAGTGTGCGTATTACGTCAGGTGTCCAAGCACGGTTATAAGCCTTGGCAAGGTCCAGTGTGGCTACTTCAACGTGATCATCCCTTTTTAACGCATCGTCCAGCACTTGACCAAGAGTGGCGAAATAAGTTCCTGTTCCGTGACCTGGCCTAAAAGCGTGCTGTCGATGGTCTAAAAAGTCCCCTTCATTCAAGTAGCGAATTAAGCGTCGGTTGACCATTCTTTCTAATACCTTTGAGATGCAGCAAGTCAAGGATATGGGACGATAATTGTTTGGTTCGTTGGAGGGAGCCTGGTTCTTTGGTATAGGAACAACTAGGCTATGTTTCCACTCGCGTGGGAGAGTATTATTGTTCCACTCTTTATTCAAAAGTTGTAACAGGCAACGCCAACCTCTTTCTGTGAGTTGCTTTAGCATGGGATACCCAATCTCATCGGGACCGACAGACTTGCTTTTTGCCGTTTTCATTGCAAAATTCAATTCTGCCAATGAAAACGGAACATTGATTTCGTGGTTGTTATCTGCAGGTATCTGAACATGATTAAGCGAAGTCAGTGATACCTTTTTCACTCGGCAGAATTTCGGATCGTATCGGTTTATAGAAGACAATTCTGCAAAATATTTAGCAAGCCACAATGTCTGGTTCGCTTGTTGAAGAGCCTTGATGGTGTATCTCAAAGCCCTTAAGTCTCCTCTTACCATTAAGGGCATTTACTCTGCGCCACAGCTCAGCAGGGGTCTGTTGGTCATTTATGCTATCTAGAAATTTAGACCAGCTTTGCTTTTTAGAGTCTCTAACAACCTGTCGGCAGTTATTTCTCGCTTGTCTATATATCAAATGTACTTCTTCCTTTTGTGGATGACTATCTGGTAGTCGCTTGAACTTACGAAGGGCTTTTCGTCTAGCTTTTATAGCTTTTTTTTGTTTCAGGTGACCACCAAGGGAGAGCCTTTCGACCAGGCCTTGAACTGGTCTTTGGGATTGTATCCGATGCTATTTGATGAATAGACTTCACGAAGTTCGATATGGTAGTTGGCTCGGTAGTGTCTAATGTTGCTTCGATTGCAGATTGGTATGAAGCCCAGTCTGCCTGATCATAAACCCAGCGGGGCTGACTCCATAATTTTACCAAGTTGTTGGTCGAGATTGTCGATTTTACTACATGGTAGATAGAAATTCACTATAGATATGGGAAGCGGCGAATCTATACGAATGGCGATAATTGGAAGAGTGGTATCAAGGTCGATTGCGGTGAACGAAATATGAGCTAGTATACCAATGGCTACTGAGTGATAGATGTTCTGGTTAATTTTTAGCACCCAATTGTAACCACCCGATAGTGTTCTGCCCATTCCTGTTTTACTGGCACGATGAACTTCCTGGATAGCAATCACTGTAGGACGTAATTCCCTAACCAGCATCTCTAAATCCGCAAGATTATTATGGAATTCATTTATGTTCCATTGGAGTGCAAATGCCTTTTTATTGGTGTGGTCGTCGGAGTTAGAATGGTGATCTGTACTGATAGAAGTAGTTTCGAGTGATTCGTTCGAATATGATTGATATCGGAAGCATCCCACGTCGTCCTGAGGGGGAGAGCTCGGTTTCCCTTGCATCGACCCTCCAGCAAGTGGCGAAGGGGAATAGGAACATGTTCCCTTGTCCGTCCCTCTTCCGGACGCCAAAGGGCGTAGGAGGTTGTCCGCCAGTTCCGGTGAACCCATGACTTCCGCACTGACGGGGCCCCTACTACCCAATGGCTCCACCGGGTATTTGAGATAAGGTGTGGTCGAATGACTATGCTTTACAGCGGAGGAAGTTTCCTTTCGTCTTTCTGCTTCGAAGTGATTCCTAGCAGTCTTCCAAATATCCTTTGCATTGCGTTGCTTTGATCAATAAATTAGGGAGTAGGAAAATGCACACTCCTCATTTCCTAATCCAGCATTGCTTTGATTTGATCCTATCATTTCGTGAAAATACTGCATCAATGATCTAGAAAAATATCAACTCCTTCTGTTGGACGAATATGTCTAGTAGGCATAGCAACCGCTCGATTATCGTTTCATTGCGTGGTTGAAAACTGTCAGAATACAGTTGTTTGCGGGTGAAAATGTTCATTGTTCTAAAATAGGTTGAGTATTTTATGATGAAAATAACATTTTAATTGGCTTTATTGTATTTTATTGTTGCTTTTCTTCTCTTATAGGAAACACTGAATGATTGGTAATGAGATATAAAACGACTCTATATTAATAGCCATGCAATTTAGTCAAGGTTTATCCTCTACGGCGCCAGATGGGAACCTGAAGCCCCAAAATAAACATTCTGTACCTCTTGCCTTTTCTTTCGCTTAGCGCTTCAATCGGCGGCCTTCGCCATTGGTGCTAGATTCAATCAGGAGCCTCATCGTGCTTATAAGCATATTTTTTACTAGCACGTACTGACGACATTAGGAATTTCGTGCATCGAACTTTACTTATTCTACCCACAACGGAATGCGACTAGGCGACAGTATTTTTGACAAACATCTTACCTGCTTTCAGTTTTTTTTATTCATGTTCCCGGCAATAGTTCTCTTATTACGTGCGACATGTTCACCTAAAACTAATCACATGACATGTATCGAATCTTAGTCCCAAACTTCCTCAACATCGCTTAAATTATTACGGGCTATGATAAATTAGATTTAGATTCCTACCAAGATCGCATGGGCACGATATTGTCGAGTCCTACCCAGTTTATTATAAGATCACATGGTGAAATCGACTAAGTGCTTCCCTTTGAGCCCTTACCCACTTCATTTGAATTACTCAATCTTGAAATTTTCCTTTCTAGGCACCATCCTAAAGGTAAGCGGGGCTATCCCAGATACTCTTAAGTGATGTTAAACTCGGTCAAAAAAATATTTTTTTTTGTATGGAATTATTATATGGACATCAGATAATTTTCGCAGCATTCGATTACTGAATCAAGTAATTTAAATCATGTGGTGCAATTCCGAATGCAAAACATATTCTAATCCAGATCAGCTGAAATGATTTGCATCAATGATGCAATACTTTAGATCAAATAATCACAGGAGCATTGAAATGCGAGGATTCAAAATCATCATTTGGAAATGAAAAATTTCAAGGCATGCTTTTTAAGGCCGCACGGGACGTCATCATAATCACCCTATCCATTTCAAGAAGCAAATCCCAAGAACCACTCCATATATCGATGCGAAAATGTATCACTATGAATCTGTATATGTAGTGCACAACCCGATAAATTTTCAGCTTCATCGGTTCATTAAAACTCGAGATTTGCTTTCACAAAGTTTTGATGATTATTGTTAGAGTGAGACGAAAGATAGGGAAAATAACACGGTCTCCCGTGTCCCCTTAAATCTCTCTTGCACAATGATGGTTTCGGAAGACTGATTCCTAGTGACTGTATCGACATGATGCCAGGAATTGCTAGGACCTGGTGAACGGATATTTCTAGTAACAAGCTGAAAAGTATCATACAGCAACGCATTTGTCCTTGCTTCAGTTGGTATCAGATATGGATTCTGGTGGGTATTTTGGCTTCTTGGTGGATTCGATAAAGCTGATTCGGGAGATCTGGCTATTAATGTGGTTGGAGCGTTTTCCTCGTTTTGGTGTTCATGTTCTGTCAACCGAGATCGTTCGTTCATATATGAAAAAAGTCGTTGTCGGTGGTGTTCCTCCCAGTCTGTGTAATGTCTTCTAGTTTTGCTTGAATGGGCTTGAAAATTAATTAGAAGGTTTCTGTGTATTACACATATGATAGATGACTGGAGAGGATTTCGATTATTTATGGGTAGTTTGAAGATTCTTCCATCATCGTTTCGTCGTTCGACGAGAAGTCGTAATCGACTTCAATGATCTCTGGTATCGTTATCGTCGAATTATCGTTATTGTCATCATCTGACGCATCGTTTTTTTTGTCGTTTCGACTTCGGACTGTCTCTTGTCTTTGATTTATTTCTGGTGCTCGAAAGTGTACCTAATTTTTTTCTTTCCAATTCAAAGCTGGTCATCTTTTCTTGCTTGGTATGTTCGGTGGTCTTGTTGTAGCTTTTCTTTTCTGCGGTCGGGTGAGTGGTGCTGGTCTTCGAACTGGCTTGAGTGACCAACGGGAGAATATTGAGCGATTCTGGTGTGTAAATTTTTCGCAGTGTGATAACTTCCTTATTTTTTTGCTCCAGTTTCTGTTCCAGCGTCTTCAATTTCTGGAGGAGGTCTTCGATAGTTCCATATTCTTGTGCAATGGAAAGCCGTTCCTGGGGCCCAGCTCGCAAAGCCGTCTCTAGCTGTCCGATTCTTGCGTCGCACTTCTTAATCTCCAGGTCTCTGGCCTCAACTTGTTGGATAAGTGCCTCGATTTTGCCATCCTTATTTAGCATGTCATGTTGGAGTTTTTCTACTTTCATGGCTAGATCTTCAAATTTCTTACCCTGGTCACTTTTGACAACAGAGGAGTACGTAGTTTTTCCCTTCCGCTGCTCGAAGGCCTGTTTGGCCGCCGGGTATGAGATACCTAAGTCCACACGTAGGTGTTGGATTTCCTCCTCAACTTTGTACGTAGGGCATTTTCGTGAGCTTAGAGAGTGATCAGAAGATTCGCAACGACTGCAAAAAGCTGCTGCCTTGCAAGGAGTCTCACGGTCGCTTTGATGGTTTTCCGAGCAATTACCACATACTGGTAACTGCAGCTGACAGCGTAATTTGGTGTGTCCGAAATTGTAGCACCCAAAACATAACATCGGGGCAGGGTAAAAAGGCCGCGTTCGGCATTTCAGCCAACCTACCTCGATATATTCCGGAGCCACTGTTCCGTTGATGGTTAAGATGACTGTTGGTGTGTTGACTCTTTCTTTTCCTTCCGAGCGGGTGATACGTCGGATGTCGACAACTCCTTGGTCCTGGAGGTCAGCTTTCAGTTCTTCATCTGAGTAACCAACTGTGTCCTTGCAGCTAATTACACACTTAGTTTTGTTGAGGACAGGGTGTTCGCTAATTTCAATCGCGGTACCGTCCGCCAGCTGGTCCATATTCTTCAACCGTTGAACTAGACGATCACTTCGAAGCTTCAGCACATAGGAAGCTCCTTTGGCCTCGGGAAAGGCTCCGTCTATTGGAACGCCAAGATATGCCTCCACCGATTTTCTCAACAGAAATGGTGCATTCGGTAAAGATCCATTGGCAGCCTCCATTCGCAGCAAGACTAGATTGCCATGGCTTTCCTGGGAGTCGCCCCATTCAGGAAAACTGCGGCCTGTGAATTGCCCTCCTAGCATGTTTGACGGTCCCGGGCCCCGAAAGGGGCCAGGGTGGCCTCCCATTTTTGTCGAGAATACTTCCACTCGTGTTCAGACTTTACTTTACAATTCTACGAAAATCTCCACCGTCCGATACGGCGTTATCAGGCTCGTATAGTCACACAGAACAATTAGCACAACACTATTGTCTATTGCGTTTGTTCACTTTGGTACCTGTCTATACTATTATGTGCGATATGCACCCGCGTGCTTTTTTGTGGCTTTGATTTTAGATGATTAGCACTTTTCTTTATGCCACGAAACAGATGTCGCAGAAATTGTTCGCTCGAAGGGACACCCACTGAGTGCACAATCCTTTTATATCTCTCGGACACGTAGAAAACAGATTTCGATTGGAGAAGTGTCGCACAGTCTATCACAAGACCAACTGTCGAACTGAAATACTGGAGGTATTTCTATTATTTGAAGATTATTTAGGAGGTATTTCTATTATTTGAAGATCAAATACTGGAGAAATGATCCTATTCCAAAATCTGTGCAGGAATTTCTGGACGATTTCTGGAAGAATTAAGGATTTTTGATATTATCTCATTTTCAGATTCTTTGTTTAAAACAGACTACAATATACATTTATACATTTATACATTTTCACTAAATTTTGAGCCTCGAAAGTATTTTAAAAAATATTTGAAAATTTCGAAAAATAAGTTTTGAACCTGGACCACATAGCATAGAGGAACCGCAAATAAGGCCGACAAGTTCACCCATGTTCGTTCAGACAATCCGTATTTCAATGAGCTAAATTTAATGTTTGGCTCATTTTTTTCTCGGGATTTAGATGCGTGAAAATCGAAAAAAAAAAAGTTGCGCTTTTCCATTGTGAAATACCCTAGGTACCCCACCAAACTTATAGATTCAAGTTTGGTGGGGTACCCGGAACCAATTTTGATGGTGCATGCAATGCATGAATCAAATTTATAACTGATTTGTGATTTTTCCTGAAATAAATGATCAAAATCGATCGACAGATGGCGAAACTAGAGAATTTTGAAACTTGATGTCGGTATTGAAAAGGTTAAGACTTTTGCCTTGCGGCATTTGGCTTCTAATACTTGTAATGATATATTATCAATATTCGCATTTTTTTTAATTGGGGGTCGTGAGGAAATTATGTCACGTTATAGGAGGAGAGAGGAGTTGGTGATGTGGTACAGCGTGAATAAACCTAGATTCACTTTTCGATAAAAAATAATGTATGCATCTTCCTTGTTTAAGGTGAATATAAATCGAAGGCATACCTCAGAATTTCTAGAGCACAAATCTAACGAACCCGATAGCGGTTCAAGCTGCAAACTTGATCGATTGGCCATCGAGTAACCAATCGATAGAGTTTTCAGCTTGAATGGACGTCTGGTTCTTTAGATTTGTGCTCTTGAAGATTTGAGGTGTGGCTATGGATCACCCAAATCAACGCGATTTTTACGGCGACATCGACAAACAATCGCTGCGATTTCGCTGCTGCATGTAGAGTTTCATGACACAACAACGAAATCACGGCGATTTTTTGTCGCCATCGCGGAAAAAATCGCGTTGATTTGGGAGAGCTGTTCTTATGCTGTGTTAAAAGTGACTTCATAGCGGGAAAGCAAGAGAGAGAACTAATGCGTGCGCATCAATAATCTGCACCACCTGAGCAAATCTAGAACATCAGGGACTCACGCTCCGCAGCTTTTTTTACATTTGTGTACAAACAGTTTTTGCGATATATTAACGGATTTGCTCAACAGGACACGCGATGTTTCCCGGAGGAAACCGTGGTTTTGCTTTCTTCATTCTTATGGAAGATAAAATTGCGGTAGTTCAACAAACGCAGTTGTTGCTTTCCTGGGCTATTCGCCGCGAGGAATTTAGGACAAATTGGCGTTTTCGGAAACTTTACAAAGGCAGTGCAGTTTATCATATCCTGCGGACTAGTCAATACTACAGTCATCCAACAGTTATGAATAGCACACAGATATGGATCAAAGTTGGATTAAACGGATCAAATAGAGTAGCAATTACGCAGAACCAATTTTACCTACGCGAACCATAAATCTATACAGCATCGCAATCAACAATAACATGCTTAAACACTTTTGTTCCATTCGTAGGATATAAAATATCATACATATGCCTAGAAGCGTCGATTCATATTTGTGGGGCATTGAAACCCATACCATAGTTGATCGGTGTTCAGACAGACCGGACTAGATGATAATTTTGCGTTCTAAAGATACGTTAAGGTCTCAATCAAATGTGATTTTTCCTATGCTATTTTTATACAGATGTATCATCAAATAGGTAAGTTCCATTTTTACAGCAAATAACACAAATATTTGGATATTTCACATGCCTGGGAAAAGTTTTTCTGGAACCATGAAAAAAACACTTGGTTCAGTCTGTCTGAACACCGACCAGTTATGAATCTAAGATAAGACGATTCCTGAAGAAACGCCAAAACGTATGCTTTCACTAGCACACCATTCGTTTGTCTCGCAGATAATTTGCTGTTATAGTGTTCTGATCCATGATATGAGTCGATTTGATCCGTAATACCAGGCAATGGACATGCCTTATATCAACTGCAGCGATTCGCAGTAGACAGGATGTCCCGGGCCCGATCTATCTGACAAGCCAATCGAGCCCTCTGTCACCATAGAAGATGGTGTCTCCATGCATGTCGATAGCCTGCGTAATACGGACCCATTTTTGACCGTAGCTAGGAGTAGAAGCGAATGCTTTGCCTTATTTTTGTTCGAAATTAAACTCGAATTTCGCGAAATTCCGTTTTATTCCGTTTGTTTTCAATTTTCCGTGGAAATATTTTAACAATTTGGCGACACGAAACGAAATAGCAAAATACAAATTTCGCCTGTGCGAGTTCCGTGGAATTCCGCGAAATTTCGTTTCGAAGCGTATTTGACGGAATCATTCGGTATTTCGCATACCCTTAGTATCTGCATAGGTTCGGGCACTCAGAATTTCTTGCGTGCCCCAATTGTACTGGTGTGGAGGAAACAGCGAGCATGTCTTGCTTGATTGCCCCCGTTTCATTGTTGTAAGCGATCGCATGCTTGCTACATGCGGAGAGGACACGTTCCCGGAGAATATAATCCAGAGTATGAGTGCGGATGTCGAGTGCTAGAATGCAGTAATTACGGCTGTCACTCATGTACAGTGCATGGGCTGGTTTTAGTGGGTCGTCGTTGATGCGTCATCCCCACACTCCCTGAGTTGCCTTCTCAGGGGTCTTTTTGAAGTTTTCCCCCTTTAAAAAAAATAGTGCACAGTTTTACTTAGGGTCTTTCTGATTGAGAAAAATAAGCTTAAGAATGCAGAGACCAACTCCCCTTTCCTGTCAGCACACGACGAAAGCTCCCACCGGGGTTAATTACCCGATGTTCCCTAAGGTTTAACGTAAACCGGTTGCAAAGTCTGGGCAGGAGACTAAAGCCCTCAGTACACTCTTTGCCAAGTGTGCAAATTTTTCCACACGCATATACTAACACTTCAATATCCACTTGACACTTCAGATGTTTTGTCATTGTTGAGACCGATGTTTGCATGTTGGTTTATGCATGCGGAAAAATTTGCACACTTGACAAACAGTGTACTGAGGGCTTAAGGAAAACTCAGTTGGGTAAAATTTTAGATAGTCAACCTCTACATATTTAAGTCTAATCTACAGTACCACATCTCGATGTTCTACATCTCGATATCTCTCTCTATGTCGATGATTGCTTCGGTCCCCTCATTCTGCATACGATTTCTCTCTATTCATATCTCGATATCCTCCTTATCTCGATATCTCGATGTGTTCCTGTTGATTTTAAGTTCCCAATTTTCTCTCCATATGACGATATAAACATTATCAAAGGTTGCTAGACCAGATTTAAGTAATTCAGAACCATTTGGAAACTCGAAATGAATTTTGATTTTTTATTATTTTTCTTGTGATATTCAAGCTAGTGTTCTTTGTCTCGATCTCTCCCTATCCACAGCATAAAAATTAACAAGGCAGGCTCTTTACTGATGTAAATATCAAGTTTCACTGTAAACATGTGATGTCACTCCTATCGTACCATATACCTTCCGGGCCACTAGATCATTTTTTTCGCAAATTTGTTCGAGGTGGTTAGGAATGACGTCGTCAAGTAGCTGTAAGTTTTCGGAGTATATCACCTTCTTAATTTTAGTACACCGTGTCCCTATCTTGATGGTCCCTTCGACATCGAGATGTGGAGAGGCGACTGTAATTCTAATTGAAACAATGTTCCACGCGTAAAGCATCTTCCGTATTCTGCGTTAATTAAAATTAGGTTTTTTGACCGAGCATGTTGGCTGGCTGCTTTTACTCCATACTTCGTAGGTATGCGAAAGCGAAACAATAGACAATACATAAACAGAATAGCGAGGTGAGCTCAAAAAATAATCGCCAGCTTCCCCGTTATACCCCGGCAAAGGTTATTCATTCACTTCCGCGCGATGTCACGTTTCGGGCGGAATCAACAACAGCAACAACAGCCGCTTTCATCGGCGAATAAATTCATCCTGCCTCTGCTCAACCAGCTCCTGCAACGAAAAGGGAAGCTTTAGTTTGGAGCATTTTTCGCACCGTTCTCGAGCTGAACTGCTGCTGATTCAGAGCGTTATTTTTTGTGTTTTATTTGACCAATACAGCAGGAACGCTTCAGAGAAGAGAGGTTATGTTGAAATATTAAGCCATTTATTTCCATTTATTTGGGATATAAGGTACGAGTGTTTTTCATGTGCCCGGTTCGGTTGCACAGTAGGGTGTGTCCTCTTATGAGATTGATGATTTTAAATAAGTTGGCAAGTATTTTCTTCGGCGCGGTAAATGGCATGGCGTATCATTGATACCTCGCATACCTGCAGGAATAAAATAGACCCCTCTGTGCAGTACTTAGTCTCTTGCCCAGCAACTCCTAAGCGTGGACGATTTTTGTTGCACTCTTTTGTTCATATATTTTGAGTGCATTGATCAATTCTCAAAGTGTTAACGCTATTGTGTAGGGGATTAGTTGCACCATCAAATGCATCCACAGTGATTTGGATACCGGTGGCCACTCCGGGTATACTGCCGGAAATGTAGTGTACATCGCCTATTCCATCAGTGTTTCTTGATGCAATTTCCATTTATTTGTAATGTATTAATGTGAAAGTATATGAATATAGTATATATCGAGTCTTTCGAGCTCATGTGGAATATTTTTGAGCCACAATACTCACTTGGCCACTTGACATGTTCAGATACAGGAGACCGGAAGCTTTAGTATGCGATCCCGAAGAACCAATCCAAATCAAATCTTGATATCAAATTGTATCAAATAAAACCATATTTATTCGACAAAAGATGACCATCGGAAGCCTTTCTGCTCATTTTAAATAAATGTGACAATTTTAAGTCCAGTTTTTGAACCCCGTTTTGGTTCCAAAAGACCATATTTTATCATAAGAGAACAGTCATTATCAAGACCGGAGTTACTTATAAAACTTAAAATGGCCTCTATACGTCCAGAATGGTTTATGGACAAAAGGTCAAAAGACTTAAGGTCGAAAGAACAAAAGGTCAAAGAGCAAAAAAGGAGGGACAAAAGGTCGATTATCTATTTTCAAAGAAGGATAAATTTCCCACCAAGCAATTAGTTTTCGACCTTTTGTCCTTTCGACCTTTTGTCTTTCGACCTTTTGTACTTTCGACCTTTAGTCTTTTCACCTTTTGGCCATAAACCATTCTGGACGTATAGAGGCCAACTCCGGTCTTGAGTTCCGGAATACAAATATTTTTAAGAAAAAATTATCTTGTGGCACAAAAACGCATATATATAGATCATGAGATCAACGCATCATGGGAAATATGAAATACATCTGTTTCGTAAAGATAAATCTCTCGGAAGATAAATAAGAGTTTTTGGATAGGTTGAACATTATGCAACCTGAGTGTTCAGTTAAAAAGTTTCATCTTTTGATTTCGAAGGATCACACCTTTATTTTTGAAATTTCTATTACACTGACAGATTTCAAAAAGATTCATAAAAATGATAACTGAACAAATCTGATGAGAATCCTGAATGGATCCTGATAAATTTATGATGGAATATTTGGAAGGTTTCTGATGAAAATCTTGGCAGGATAAATATTATAATGAATTTCAAATGAGATCTCTGCATTCTTTCTAATGAGAATCCTAGAAAGTTCGGAAAGAATCTTGGAAAGAATTATTGTAAATACTAAGAGGATTATGATGAAAATTCCAAAACACTAGAAGGATACGGATACAAACCCGGGAATGATTCTGTTGCGATTGTTTATCCCGGAAGGATTCTGATGAAAATTCTGGAAGTATTCCTAAGACAAATTTGAATAGCTTTTGATGAGTGTCATGAGAGGAGTCATATGACAATCCGGTAGAGAATCTGATGAAAATGCCGAATTCGGCGTCGATGCTGAAAGGATTCAGATGAGAATCGTGTTCGTGAGAGAATTCTTATGAGAACTTTGAAAGGATTCTGATAAGAATCATGGGAAAATTTATGATTTCTTTGAGGGTTCTGACAGGCATCTCGAGAGATGATCTCTGAGAGAATTCTGACGAAAATCCTGAGAGTATTCGGAAGAGAATTGTGAGAGAATTTTGATGAGAATAGCTCCCGTGAAAAATCTTATCCCAAGTAACAATTTTAGTTTTACGAATTACTTCCAGGGTGCTATAAATAAACGACCATAAAACCATGGTCAAGGCACTGTTGTCTTCATCGCATCCCCCAAAACATCTTGTAGATTAGAACGTGACTAGTTGGCCCATTCTGAAAGAGGCTATGAAGTGTATAATTATGCCACACGAATAAAGCAAAATAGCATTTATGGTAGCTATTTTGAGGCCACCTGTTCTAGATGAATGTCGCTTCATCTTGAAAATTATTTTATCATAACGTTGATTTTGCCGGTTTTTTTCCAACGTAAACAAAAGAAAATAAGATTGAAAACATGGCTGTGATAGTTTATTTCTTAGTGCTAATTATTTGAAGTGATTTATTTGAATATAGTGCCCAAATCTTTAGTGCCGAGTGATTTACTGTGAAATGTGATGAGAAAGAAGTAAATTTGCTCGTGCCCCCTCTGAAAGTGGCATATTTATAGTTATTTAGTAGTTGCTAAAATGAACCGCCAGGTGAAGAATTGAACATTTTTTGGTTTGATTGGGCGGTAATTGTGCTTTAAATTATATTCAGTCAGTTTACTCATCACACCATAGCATCTGATGAGCGAATACATGGAGATAATATTATTTGAAAAAGTGAAATTGTGGCAACCTGAGTGAAATAAATATGGCGGAACCATAATTGATAGAGTGTCATCAACAAATGCTGTTTTGTCATCATAAATGCACAAATAAGGGCACACTGTTATGATTCGGCATTTGCAGATGTAAAATTGCTTCAACAAATGCTGATTGAAGATGATTCAGCTTTTTTTCGCTTTTTATGGCAACCAAGCAGCATTCAACAAAGTTTGCAGTTTGGGTACGCTATTATGAAGAATATACGCAAAAAAATTAAAACGGGCATTAATTTGTCGTTATTTCGTCGGGAATAAGTGTTCGCAATGCATTGCAATGCATTCGTAATGCATCTGAAGAGCCCAAATATCGATTAGAAAGGTATAAATAAGGTAAGTTATCAAGATTAAAGTGCAAGTCAATCAGTTTAAAAGCAGCTTTTATGGCAACAAGGTGTATTATATCAAACTTTTATCATAGCCGTCACAAATAAGTGTCACTCAGCCACCACTATCAGTTTAAATGAGGTATTGTATGCTGCAATAAACCTGGTTTTGTAGCCACAAAATTTCAACTTTATAGTTTGTCTCTAAAAGGCTTTGAAAACAACCAAGAGCTGACTTACAAAATATCATCTTCTAGCAACGTTAAATGTTGCCTCTAGCTATCATAGCATTCACGTAGCTGTCTTAAAACATTAATAAATCCACTCGAATGCCAAATTGCTGTGAATTTGTTACTTGGGATGTGAATACTGCAAATCCAATGAAAATCCTGAGAGGAAACTGTTGAGAATTCTGTGAGGATTGTGAGAGATCCCTGAGTAGATTCATTAGAAACTTTCTCAATGTAATCAAAATTTCAAAAATAAGGCACTGGAACTTTATTACTAAACCTTCTTCTTCTTTCTGGCGTTACGTCCCTACTAGGACAGAGCCTGCTTCTCAGCTTAGTGTTCTTATGAGCAATTCCACAGTTATTAACTGAGAGCTTACTATGCCAATGACCATTTTTTGCATGTGTATATCGTGTGGCAGGTACGAAGATACTCTATGCCCTGGGAAGTCGAGAAAATTTCCAACCCGAAAAGATCCTCGACCGGTGGGATTCGAACCCACAACCCTCAGCTTGGTCTTGCTGAATAGCTGCGCGTTTACCGCTACGGCTATCTGGGCCCCTATTACTAAACCTGAGTTTCTGAAAAATGATTTAATAAATCCAAAATACTCTAATTTATCTTCTGATAGTTTTGACTTTACAAAACAGTTGGATTTTTTATTCCTCGTGATGATAATTTTCTTTAAGCCTTCATTTATGTACCAAATCGTATATTGTTAAACATATGAATTTAAGCTCCGAAACCAAATATTATCAAATAGTAATAATGAAACTAATGAACAAAACGCAACTTTACCTCTTAACGTTTTCATTCGCTGAAACAGTGTTACTGGATGTTTCGCATAATGGCTGTTTTTTATGATAAAAATTAAATTTTTGCGACCTAAAACGGGTTTTAGCAACTAGACTTAAAATGTTCACCTGTGTTCAAAATGATCAGAAAGGCTTCCGATGGTCATCATTTGTCGAATAAATATGATTTTATTTGATACAGTATGGAAATCAACATTTGATTTGAATTGGATCTTCGGGATCGCAAACTAAAACTTCCGGTGTCCTGTATCTGAACATGTCAAGTGGCCAAGTGAGTACCCAAGTAGCACCTATGTCATAATATAGGCAGAATAGCTATTACATAACCAGATCTGGTTTTATATCAGTTGATATTGATTGATATTGGGACATGTGTGTTTTTCGGTTATTGTGGTTCAAAAATGTTCCACATGAGCTCGAAAGACTCGATACATACTATATTCATCATCAAATACAAGTGAAATGCAAGTTCATTGTAACGACAATGAAACCTTATGGGCTTTTGATATTAATATGCAACGGAACTAGAACTAGTTAAGTTACAGATGCTTCAATTGATACATCTTTGAAACCATTTTTGGGAAGTATTTCTTTGAAAGATGTTTCGCTTGCTACTTGGGACATATGTATCTAACTTATATACGGCCAGAAACTTTTTGATTACGTCTATTCATTGGGTGCATTGCATTAAATTGATGAAGCTTCATGTGAAGTATTTAAAGTGTGCATTTTGAATGTGGTTTCCTACGAGACAACCAAACACATAACGGTTAGCACTCGTGGAAAAGATTGTGTTCAATTTGAACAACCTAAATCTTCGAGTCCGCACCCCCTAGGTCGGAACCACTAGTTTGAAATAATATGATGCACCCTGATGAAGAGCGCGCAAATGCAGGACGATTCGGATGAAGCGACAGACAAGAGAACCGAAAGAAGTACTGAAAACGAAAGGTGCAAGGGCTGTTCTCGACTTTCTGGTTCAGTAGTATATTTTGGTTTTTGCTCTGGCATCGATCGAGATAGATTTTATAGGCTTATTTGTTTGCGATGATAGCGGTCAATTATTTATGGTTTGTTTGTCGATGTGCATTGGTTTCCGCTCTACCCGAGCGCAGACAGCAGTTGAATTCAGGAATGTTTGAGTTTTCCGTAGCGGTGAAACATGAAACACGACGAAATGGTTGGATCTCGAACTAATGAGCATGCTGAAATTGGAAAACTTGTGGAATTTAGAATTTTAGGTGGCTAGGAATCAGAACATCTTCTACTTCTAGCGTTAAGTCAAAATAGAAACAAAGCCTGAATTTTAAATAGATGTCTTATATCCTTTTCACCGTTCATAATCGAGAGTCTTTCATTGTTGATTAAATCACACCATCGTTTAAAGTTTGTTGAAGAATTCGAATTGTGGCTACTGATAGTATTGCTATCTCTAAACATTCATTCTACTATTATTGTTGTAATCACAGTCGACTCCAGTAAGTACAAAAGTACATCTTGATATATATGCAAAAATGTCGCTTCTGAATGATGGCAGTCCCTACAAACAATTCCACTACTTCACTATAATTGAGTTAAATCGAGCCAACAAACGTGCTGATAACATGATTCGATACACTGTCACGATGCTCTCTGCACAAGTACTCTGACCGAGCTGCTCCTCCGAAGAGCTTCCAAGCAGATTCCGAGCACATATTTCCGCAGCAAATTCTCACTCGACGATAGACGGTTAGTGCAATAATGTGTCCTCATGGGAAAATTAATGAGTTTTATGATAATGTTTATCGATGCCGCCAGCAGAGACATCACCACTAAGCTGTGCTGTTGTGGCCTGCCTGCCGAAGATGCTCGGAGCTGTTCACGCCTGGAGACGTGCGAGTTTTCCCTGCTGCTTACACCTGGTAGGTTCTCCGTGCGAATTGTCGCCTTTATCCTCCATCAGGATCTGGTCTATCTCCAATTCACAAATCTGTCGATCGTGCCAAGTTATTCGCTTCGAAGGAGCAGTATAGCGCTCTGTTGTTCCAGTATCGCACAGATTCACCACCAATTAGCTAGATATTTCTCATTTCATTCCCGAGCAGGGGATTGGAACATATTTGAAACAAGTTGGAGCATACTTATATTTGAAAATTCAAAACAATCCTATAAGAAATTCTCGTTGAAACCAGCTGCCATGGGCACATTGAATAAAAATTTCTTTTATGATACTTTTTTTGATACTAGAGTTACAAGAAATATCAAACGACAATTCCATCAAGAGATTAAAATTTTTTTTGGATTTTTGGATACTTACATTAAAGTAGCGACTATTTCATTAAAAGAAAACATGATACTAGCCCTGAAATCTACAAAACTATTTATCAAGAAATTTCCTTTTACTGTATTGAAATTGTATCACCGATCGTATTACCTCCCTCGGGCAGTGCCACGTCCTTTTGCACTAGGCTGAGACTGTGCATGCAATGTGGCAGAAAATTAGATATGAGCTAGATTACGGCCACATTACAGAACTATTATATGTTTGTTTAGGCATATTATCTGGCTAGGCTCGGCTCGGATTTGAATTTGCTGCTGCTCGTTTTGTTGGCATATCTCTCTGGATACAGACTGCGGCTACCAGGTGGCATAGTAGGGCGCACAAAGAAACTAAGGAACGTCTTGGCTGATGTCCTTTGGTCGTGGCTTGGGAGCCATATCCTTAAACAGTATCACATTACTGCTTAAATAGAGGGTTAATCTGCACAAACGGACGGAGTTTATACCACCGGATAGTACTATAATGGATTGGCCGGTAAATAGTAGCATCTTTGCTCTTTTCTTTGAATTTGATTTCATTGGTATTCATGCTTGAAGCGCACATTTGTAACTAGAATTGTAGTGGCGTACAGTTTTCTGTTATTATTTGTATGCTGATTGTAAACGAGATAAGCAATATCTATCGCTTTCGTGATGCCATTTTTTGATTAACGCAACTTCTTCTTCTTTCTAACGTTACGGGACAGAGCCTGCTATTCAGCTTAGTATTCTTATGAGCATTTCCATAGTTATTAACTGCGACCTTCCTTTGCCAAATTGACCATTTTTGCATTCTTTAGCCGAGTCATTAGAGTCCGCGGCTACAAAGCAAAGCCATGCTGAAGGTGTCTAGCTCCGATTCCCGGTCGGTCAAGGATCTTTTCGTAATCGAAATTTTCTTGACTTCCCTGCTAGATAGATAGATTTTCACTTTTTTGCAAAAGTGGAGATACAGCAATGGTGTCTTCGGCAAAGTTGTAGATAATTTCACTACATGAAAATTTGCTGAATTCACTTAAGCTCTATCTATTGAATTTTAAGAGATATGGGTCATTTTTTGTGAACGACCCCTTAAAACTAGTTTTTTTGTTATATCTCTTTATGGGTACCCGACCAGATGAAAGAATCAAGATCAGAATCAAGAACAGAATGTGTTCCCCTGATATGATTTTTTTATATCACCAGTTGTTATAAAACATGTACCGTTAGTAGTTAAAATAACAAAAATTCTAACAAAATAAGCTCCAAATTAAACTTAAATATAACAAACCCTGTTATAATGATATCAAAATTATTACAGAATGTGTAGCAAGGATGCTACAAAATAACAAAATTATTGCAAACTATGTTACTGTTTATGACATCGGATGTTATTTGCAACAAAATTATGAAAGCGATGTCAACAATATAACAAATGTTGGAATAAATGTGTTACTAAACATATAACAAGTTGAGAACAAAGCAATCATGATAACAAAATTATATTAGGGGACGGACCTGGTGTAGGGGTTAGAACACACGCCTTTCACGCCAAGGACCTGGGATCGAATCCCATCCCCGAGATAGTCACTTATGACATAAGAGTTATAGTGACGACTTCCTTCGGAAGGGAAGTAAAGCCGTTGGTCCCGAGATGAACTAGCCCAGGGCTAAAAATCTCGTTAATAAAGATAGGAAAAAAAAAAATTATATTAAATTCTGTTATTTTTAACTGCTGCTGATAGGAATGTGTTATAATCTTGTTATGTGGTTCTGGTCGGGTATTTTTGAAATTTTTCTCATGTTCTACAAAGTTGATTGAATCTATAAAATACGCATTTCTTTAGAAGACATAAAAAATGTATCTCTTATGTTTTCGGAGTTATGTGATATTTTATGTTGAAAAATCGACTATTTCACCTTTCGCTAACATTCACAGGTGCAAATTGGGGCAACATTTTTAGTTTGCATGTAGAAGAGTAACTCAATAGCTTTCAAATCCATGGTAATTAACACGTGGCACTGCTTTCCTTGACTACAAAATATGTTCTATAAAATGTTTGAATTTTAAAATTATGCAGCTTTTAATACCGTGTATTTTTTAAATACGCCATTTTTTAAGGGTCTGGGTTATTTGACATAAAGCCATTTGGCATAAGGTCATCTGGTATCACGCCGCTTGTCATAAAATACATTTGGCAAAACGGTTATTCGGCATAATGTTAATTTAACATAAACACATATTTAAACAAAAGGCATATTTTGAAATAAGGGATTTATTTCTAGTTATGCTGAATGACCGTTATGACAAATGGCCATTATGCCAAACGGCGTTATGCCAAATTACCTTATGCCATGTGGCTTTATGCCAAATTAACCGTTCCAGTTTTTCATGGCTGAGTGCAACATTTTCAGGTCTTCTAGGATCTGATATATTCGGTTATGACTGTAAAAACCTGATCTCTCATATACTTACTAAATATTTTCGGATATTGTTAACGTGAAATAGCTTGTAATCTAAAGTAAATATTGCACTATAACTTTGAAGACACATAGTCGGCCATTGAGATGACCACCTCTAAATTCCGATATGTTTCACTTTGAGCACAGTGGATAATGTAAGTAACCAATTCGCCTAAGACTTCATATAATCATATGAACACTTTTGTAATAATAATAGTAAAAAGATAGTCTTTTTATGGAGAAAGAAATTGTGGAGAGATAGGGTCAAATAAATAATCTACATAGGCAAAAATACTGAGATGTGGATAGTCGACTATTTTATCGCAATATATAAAAAAAAGAAATATATAAAAAGGGTCTAATTTAATATTTTCTTCTTCACATTTACAAAAAGTAGTATCTAAAATCTTAAAAATACACATAGCAGCGATATATATAACTTGTTCATGCACGCTCAAAAAAGAGTTCTGGAAAACGTGAACTGTCAAAAATACACCGTGAACTACCACCAATGGTCACATAAACATGATCTAGTTCACGGTGTATTTTTGCTTGTTGACGAGTTCACGCCTGCTGTTCACGGATACGAGAACGGATTTTTTCTGTGTGGTAACAAATGATTGTCCGTTTGAAATTCATTTTGTTCGTTTGTCACGCCACTTTAGTTTTATTTATATAGAAATATGGATACATTTATAAACATTATGTTCTCTTGGAAATACTAAAAAGCAGAATACCAAAACTAAAGAAAACATTCCTTCCTTTATTATCATTATTATTATTACTATTATAACTATTACTATTATTTTAAGCTTAAATATGATGACTTTCGTTTTAAAGCAAATATATTTCTAACATTATTCAATGTGCTTTATACTACGTTCTGTATAGAGCTGATGTTACGTAATGTAGGAATTTTCTTAGAATTCATACATCTAGTTTTTACAGTAAATGTAAGTATGACGAATATGATATGAAGAAATCCTATCTTAGGTAATATCAGCGTTAGCCAAACATCTTTGTAGAAAATAAGAAAAATCTCAAAAATACCCAGAAAAATATATAACGAAAAAAATAGTATTAAGGGGTCGTTCACAAAAAATTACCCATATCTCTTAAAATTCAAAAGATAGAGCAATATTTTCATGTAGTGAAACTATCTACAACTTTACCGAAGACACCATTGCTGTATCTCCACTTTTGCGAAAAAGTGAAAATCTATCTCACTGCTAGGTGGATTCATCACAAAAATAATACTTTCTTAAGAAGGGTGTGTGGAACTGAATGAACTTTGTCATAGATCTTGTCTTCCAACCCGGTTATGATGGCTTACAATGAAAAGCCTGAAGAACTCCGAGAATGTACCATCGGATCGGACATCAAACGATCTAGTAGGCATGGCACAACTTCGACGCCTCACTCCTATAGTAACGTCAGAATGGAATGAAAGGTTCATCGTGGGGCTCCCGCTTGCCAACAACGATTCAGGGCTCCACATTTGGCGAACCTGCCAGAATTTTTAATTAATTTTCGGGTTCCTGGAGAGCCTGGATTCGTTAGCGAGCGGGAGCGTCCACTAGAAAATGTGTTTGTGTCGAGTGGTTTTTTTTTTCTTAAGCAAACCGCGTGTGAAAATATGTGTTCAGAGTTCCGAAAACAAACATGAAGGCGGATATCTGTAAGTAAACAGCAATGTGGTATTTTCTTTGAATAAGTGAAAACTAGTGATCCTTTGTAGAGAGATAAGCGGAAATAAAATGGAATGATTTGGCAACAGACCAGCAGTGCTAATTTTGCTCGGCGTCGAGAATAATATTGTAACACGGACATAACTTCCTCATTGCTAAAAAGTGTTTTTTTTTTTGTTATAGATATTTGAGCTACATATCCAAACTAATAAACAGCCGAAAAAATCAACAACTAAAAATCGCATTGACAAAAATTTTAAAAGAAAAATATTTCATTTTTTTTGCTTCATGCAAAATTACTTTTTCCGAAATAATTTCAAGCGGATTACATTACTCCTCAAGAAAAGTTCAAAACAAACATAACGCATGTTCGTTTGGCTCACACTTTGACAGCTCTCGCTGCTTTGACAGAAATGTCAGCTTCCGCAAATCTCTCTTATAAAGGATTACTGGTGAAAACTGATTAAGGAGGAAATATGGCATGAACATGTGTTAGCCGCTTCACTACTCGTTGAAGCAGCAATATTCTCTCTGTTCTTGTTGTTGCTCTTATTGAAAACCAGCATTACCCCAACTATTTGAGTCGTGCGATACAGGTTTCGAGGTTAATATTTTGTTTTGCTTGGGTTGTTTCGATTCAAATATTCGAATGTAAAAAAGGCAAAAGTGTTGCATATCGATTCAAAGATTATGTTCATTTCGAGCTGATTCATCGAAGTTATGAAGTGCGCATTCTGCTTATATCAGGAACCTATTTTTTTACATAAGTTGAACGGAAAAAAGATAACGTTAAGAACTGAACTATATTTTTGAGCAGAAGTCATTTTAACATTTCTGTGCAAAATTTGGATAATAAATTTCGTAGAATAAAGTATAATTTGTACAATTAATTGATCGCGCACGGGAGGGACATTTCTTCCTACGTTGTTTTTACTTAATTGGTTTTAGATACTTTTGCACGAACGTCCGGCCATGGCGGAGGTTTAGTGACAACTGATCTTTATTGATCATATTCAATACATTTACATCTCATACTGGGTTAAACATAAGTATAATTTGTATGATAAAGTGATTTTGCAAAAGTGATGTGAAGTGTAATCAATATGTATAACTTATCAATTAGTAATTTCAATCGTACAAAAAAAAAACAAATTTTCCTAGCAATGTTCGATATTGAATTGATGTTCCATAAACAGATTTTTCGCTTTCAATTAAACGATTTTTTATGTTGAAACAATATGAAATCCGAATGCAAGGGATTTAGTCTTATTTTGAGCGTTTGTTCTTGTAAATTTGCTACGAGTGGGAAAAACGAACAGATTAAAAAAATCGATAGAAGGTATTCGATTAAATCAATGAATCAATTCGACGTATCGAATTTGAATCAATTCAGTATTATCGATCTTTTGGTCAAATTTGACCAATTGTGCACATGATTGTTTTCCTTCCTATTTGCTTCAGTACATTGTGCATACAGTAATGTTTACCGAACAAATTAAGTGTGAAAAATACTGAATCGGTACATTTTGTGAATTTAATTCATTATTTTTCCTACATAAATGCCATGGTAAAAATGAAAAACATGTTTGAAAAAAAAAATGTCCTTAACGCGACTTGTGATTGCAATGGAAAAAATGTCCTTAACACGACTGGTGGTCGAAATAATAATAAAAAAAGTGTCCTTAATGCGACTGGTCGTCGCAAACTTATTCTTAGCAAATGTTATTGACATTGTTAGTGCGACTAGTGGTCGCATATTTGGTCTAAGCAATGGTGGTGTACACTTGCTTCCGCGACTGGTGGTCGCATAGTTGATCCTATGAATTGTTATTGATGTTATTAGCTCGACTGGTGGTCGTATACTTGTTCCTAGCAAGTTTTATTGATGTTGTTAGCGCGACCAGTGGTCGTATATTTGTTCTAAGCAATGGTGGTGTACACTTGCTATCGGGAATGGTGGTCGCATACTTGTTCTTAGTAGCTGCTACTGATGATGTTAGCGCGACTGGTGGTCGCATACTTGTTCCTAGAAAGTGCTATTGATGTTGTAAGCGCGACTGGTGGTCGTATATTTGCTCTAAGCAATGGCGGTGTACACTTACTATGGCGACTGGTGGTCGCAAAATGGTTCCTGATAAAAGTGATGCTCACATGCATGTGCGACTGGCGATCGAAAATGTATCTAAAGAATGAGAGATGTTAGTCCAATGATGTGTGGTAACTTACGTTTACATTCAAATAGATTAGGGTATGTTATATCAAAACATGTAACAAAAGTCAAACAAGTTTGAGTGAATATTTCCGTGATAATACGGCGAATTGAGTGTATAACACGATGATAGGCAAACGCTGAAGCTACTCTGTTGAACACGTATTTCGATTGGTACAGACTGAGAATGAACCGCAGAAGCCTGTGAAATGAATCACTGAATTGGAACTGTTAACAACATATTGTCGTTTGACTTCATTAGAGTTTTCTGCAGGATTTGTTTTCTTTTTCTATCCTCTCTGATATCAAATGTCCTTTAAAAAACATAAGATAAAAGCTCAAGAATGTTATATCAACATTTGTTTCAAAGATTTCTTTGTAAACTGTTTCAGAAATGTCTAATGTTACTGAGATTCCTCTAAGTATTTTTTTTTTCTGAAAGTTCCACTTATGATTCATTCAATTTTTCAAAAGATTTCTACGATTTTTCCTCTTGAATTCATTCAGGACCTACACTCAGAATTCCACCAAAGATTGCTTCTAGAGTCAATGTCTCCTTCAAAAACTGAATTTACAATTTTTTTGTTTCTTTGTTTTTTGGAGTTCTCTTCAAAATATTTCTTTAGACATTGCTCCTAGTATTTTTCCTGTGACTCTACCGTACATGTTCCAGAACTCTTTCAAGGATTCCCTCATTGAAGAATTTCTTTAGAGATCTTAACGCCACACATATAAGGATTTCTCCAAATCTGCTCTCAGGGATAACTCTGAGAAAAACTGAAAGAAATCTGTTGATATTTTTTTGACAGTTATTCAAGGATTCTTTAAAAATGTACACCCAAAACTACTCCAAGAATCAAAATCAGGTAACTGAGGTTCATATAGCAGTTTCTTTGCAGATTTCGGTAGAAACTCCTTATACTGATTTTCTCAGGAGCTCTCCTAAGAATTCCTTTGAGCATACTTTTAAAGATTTCTCTGTAATTTTATCTTGAGATTTTAACATTAATTATTCCAAGAATTTCTAAAATACATGCCAGGAGTTTCTTCTAAACATAATTATAATTTTTTTCGACAGTCATCCAAGGATTTATATAGGATTTTTTTCTAAGAACATCGCTTACGATGATTTATGGAATCCAGCAATGTTTTGAGTTCATCATATCAACTGTAATGGTGTTCTTAAAGACCCCTAGTAATCACAAAGCTTTATATGAATACTTTATTTTTGCTCTATATGGGTTTACAAATTCTGTTTGAATGTGACATAATCTTATAAAGCCCATTAAAGCATAATTCAAGGGGATATAATACTTGCAAGCATGATTTTTCACGTCAACAAAACAGTTTTAATGCAAAGCCCTTTTAAATAATTTATGTTTGTAAAGTAAAGATTTTTGAATTATATTAGCTTGGAAAAAAAAATCGTCCAATTATCTGATTGGATAAATGATTTCTCTTCGAAGATAGTTCCGGAGTAATCACCAGGTTAAACACCATTGGAACCATTTTTGATCCACAAGTATAGAATAGAATTTAACCCGTCGTTCTTTCTTATTGTACCGTGTGCCTTCACGCTAAGCCTGCTCAACGCAGCGCATGTGTTAAAATTACACAGAATGAGGAAAACAATGCAGGACTCTCTGGCTGAGTGAAAATTCTGTGTAAGTCGCACTCATGCTGTGTGTAGCCGATGTGTTGGCCGTTGGCTGTTCGCGGATCGATGGAAATGGAACTGTCAGTCATCTCCCGCGCGGCAGCAAACAGTTGGCCGTTGGTAAGATGGGGAGTTTTCTGGGATTTTTTCCAGCAAAAAGGCTGAAGATGGTCGCAAATGCGGAAGTTTTTTCCCCATTTGATTCCGTTTCGACTATTCGAATGAAGAAATCTCTAAAAATTTTAAAATTTGAATGTATTTTCAATGTTTTCAGAAGCAAAAACAAAAATGGAAGCGTATTCCGCATTTCAAACGTTCCTCCTCTGTGCGTATTTCACTCATTCGGTTTGTTTACCACCGTTTGCACAAAACTGTGTACAGCTCCCTTTGCACAGAATCTGTGCTGCATGAAGAGATTAAGAGTTCTTTATACATAACTTGAATTAAATCATATATTTCTGGTTGATTTTTTGAAGCAACGAGTTAAAAATAATATAAGGTTTGTTTGGAAGATTTTATTTTGTTAATTTCAAGAAATGATATAACTGTAAATATTCAAGAAATAGGTTCATGATCATCCTGTTATTACTGGACAGAAGTTCGTTAAGACAGTTTTTGTGAAGAGCTTAACAATTTTTTACTTAAGTCAAATCGTTGTTATTATTGAACTCGTGATGGGAAAAAATACTCAAAAATATACGTCAAAATTTAAGTTATGTTAAAAATTTATTCAATTTGGTTAATAAAAAATCAAGACCTAGCCTAGCAAAGTTGATTATTTTGCAGTAAGTTGCACATATATTATTCAATACTGTATGTTGTAGAATTCCCAAAGTGGCCAAATTTTACTGACGCTTTTTGGAGGTCTCTTGAAACACATTTTAAGCTGAAATTTATTTAAAAAAATCATAGAAAGATTTGGATTCAATTTAAGGTAAACTAATGGAAAATATAGAAGCATCATTATGCCTTGAAATATCGTTAAGTTCTCGATGGAGAAGTTTCGAGTTTCTTCCATGAACGAATTCTGAAATAAACTAATTGAATGGTTATTGATTATTCGTAGAGTTTGAGGAAATAAGAAGTACAAAATGAGGAGGAAACCCACAAAAGATTCCTGATAGAGTTATTCGGATTCATTGACAAATTCTTCGAAGAATTCCTGGATGAATTGATTTCAAGATAACTTAACCTTCCTTGTGCATTGGGGTCATTTTGGCCTATCAGCACGGTAAAGAAGTTGTAACTTTGCAGAGAGAAGATATTGAAGTCTGAAATTTTCTGGCTTTTCCTAACTTCTGAATACGAACATTTTCATGCAACAAGTGAGCTCTAGGAGCGATGCTACAAAAAAAAGTAACGCATTATGCATTAAGGGTTACCACAATATTCCTAAATAATGAAAGCAGTGGTTAAAAGGCTCTACAGATGAGGAAAAAATGCATTAGGCGTCAAAAATGACCCATGAATTTGAAACGCTCTCTAAAAACCAATTTGTGAACCTGTTTTCTTTATTATAGCTTAATATGAAAGATATGGAACCCTAGAATGAAACTCCGAGCATTTTGTTCTCCATAGATTTCACTAGAGCTTTTTCCATAGATTCCTACAGTAAGAGCACACATTTAGCAATTTATCCAAAAATTCAACAAAAGATTCCTCCAAGGATTACTGCAGAAAAATATCTAAAAAAAATCCTTCAGAAAAGAGCACACATTTAGCAATTTCTCCAAAAATTCAACAAAGGATTCCTCCAAGGATTACTGCAGAAAAATATCTAAAAGATATCCTTCAGAAAAGAGCACAAATTTGGCAATTTCTCCAAAAATTCAACAAAGGATTCCTCCAAGGATTACTGCAGAAAAATATCTACAGGGTTTCCTTCAGAGACTCCCCAAGGAATTCCTGCAGGAATGTCTCCAGTGATTGTTTCATGGATTCTTCCAATAAAATCTTTTCTGGAATTCTTTCAAGAATTCTTCCAAAAATTTCTTCAGAATTTGTTCCAGTTGTTCTTTTATGAATACTCCGGGATACCTCCGGTGATTATTCAGGGATTACTAAAGTGATTCCTTCTGTTGAAAAAATTAAGACTGCGTAGACGGAAAGCATATTTGATTTTTCAGGCATTGCTTCAGAAATCCTTCAGAGATTTTCTCTGGAATCTCTCCATAGGCTACTGGAACAATTTATTTTGAGATTCTTCCAGTAATTTAACCGAGGATTTATTTATGGATAACTCTAGATCTTTTTCTGGAGGTTCCTTCAGGAATTCCTTCAGGAAATAATCTAGGTATTTCTTGAAAAAAAAACTGCCTCAGGAAAGGATTTCCAGGAAGAATCTTTGAAAAAATTGGCATAGGAATTCTTATTGTTTTTTATTTAATGCCTGGAGATTTTGAAGGGATAAACCTTTGTAAGAATTTCTAGAGGAGTTCTTAGAGAAATACTCGGTTGATTTTTTTTTGATGCCCTGAACGAATTTCTGGAGAAATTTCAAGGGGAATCCCTGGACGACTACAACAAATCTTATGATAGTTCATGTAGTGATTTTCCTGGAGGCATCCCTGGGAGGGTTCCTGATATAATTTATGAAGCGATCCTTGGGGAAAGCTCAGGAATAATTCTTAGAGGAATCTCGAGAGGACTATCTGAGGAATTTTTGGAGCAAACACTGGAGAAATGGTCGTTGTGTAACCTGGAAAAAGCCTTGAAAGCACTTCTGTAATAACTCTTGTAGATATTTTCTCGGAGGAATCCTTGGGGAGTCACTGGTAGAATTTTTAAAAATGATTATTATTTTTTCAATAGTCATGAGAAGGAGGAGAAGGGGCATTGCAAAAAGGTTTGCTGAAATTTGCTTCATTATTCCACAACAGGATCTACCATATGTATTATTTAAAAAAGTGAATAACTAAACGAAAGAAAAAATCTGAAGCTAAATATAATTACTTATAGGCTACAACCAGGTGGCGGTCTCCCACTGTATATCAGAATATCTTTTGGAAAACTTGTTTCCCAAAAATTTTAAACAGTGCAGGTTTTGAAGATAGAAATGTTTTAAGATACTTTAAAAAAGTGCTGCAATAGTACATTCAAACAAAAATGTATCATGATTTCGTTTATTTTAAAGTAGGAAAATGATGCTAATGTTATCTATGGTCTATTTTCATATTTTACTCACAATGTTAGCATGCTGTTCGAATACTTACACTTTTTCATAGTCATATTAGATATTTATTGAAATGTAGAATGTTCAGTTTATTTGAACTCTAATGGTTCAGTTAATGTGATTGGTTATTTAATAATCCATTTTAATGACGTCGTATAGAAGTTGTTTCAAGCCCAACTATTTAGTGTTTGAAATTTGGAGGAACCGCGTAGATGGATTCGAAATGAGATATGAAAATATTTCTGTTGATGAATCTAAAGTTTTAACCACGAATGATTTTTATGATTGATTCGTATATTTCACATGAACCCAGAGATTTGTAATATAACATTAACTGGTCTCCTTTAATTGAGGTATGGTGTGATAACAATCCGTAATCATTCCAATGAAACAAATCGATATCAATTCAGCTTCGCATCGGAGTTGGTTCTCGTCTAGAATTCTTCCGCACCTTACCCTATTCTACCCATCGAATAACAGCACAAGCGTAAGAACCTTTCTGCCTACTTGAGAGCTTAGCTTGCCCCTTATTCGGTGACATTCACCGCTTCAGCACTCTTCGTTATTCATTTTAGCTTTTCAAGAGGTGTTCTCGTTCCCTTCGTCGAGTACCTGGTCTTTCTGATAGGAATCTGAATTATTCATCGCTCGTTAGGGGATCATCTCCGGAGACGAGTACCGGGTCCAGTCTTTTCACGGAAAAACCATCCAAGCTGTGCTGTGGAATCTGCGCTATCTTGTTATATCATAACCGAGCGGAAGTGGCGTTCTTCTGGTCGTTATCGCAGACGCTTAGAAATTCAACAATACGAGAACAAACAATCCTGTCGCGCCCACCAGAACAATGAATGGATTCCACCCACAACCACTCACCCGAGCCGAAGTTGCCTTCAATCAAGGGCCCAATAAGCACCATAATGGGCAGAAATTGATTCAACGCAGCGCACGCTACATTTAATTGATACGGAAATCGTGTTTCGGGACCGCAATCGCTATCGGCCAATTCCATTCCAACTCTCTCCACCCCGGGTATTGACGCTAATGGATCATGCTTTTGGAAAACCATAACCCTGTTAGACACACTCGCTTTGAACTCGACCTCGACCCCCTGCGTCTGGCCTGGGGCGGCCAGCTGGTATTTGTTCGGTTTGGTTCCGATCTCGGAAATCGTTGCACATCGGGCCGAAACTCAAAATTAGGAGAAAATAACTACTACGCACATGATTTTCCAGAACAAAAGTATATTCGGCAAAATTGTTACATACATTCTCGTGAAAATGCTTAGGGTCCACCCACCCCTTCACAAAAAAAAATCACAAAAGTTACATATCTCTGTTAATACACGAAGAACCAATCAAGTTCTTTCTGTGTAATCTTTAAAAATGTCTTGAGTTTTAGTAAAACGTAAGTTAAAAAAATTCAAAATATGTTTTATAAAAATTTTGACTAGTAATGACATATTTCAAAAATTACACTGAATGTTTTCTCAGCATTGATTCGAACAATCTTTGAAGAGCACTTGCTAAATATTGGCGGTAAAATCTAAACATGCATTCAAAATCAATGAAACAGTCGTTCAAGTCATCATGCGAAGGTTTGGGCTCCCCTCAGTATGATGTATGAATCATGCAAAAGTTTGCGGTCACCTGGGACGTACAAAGAAATGTTTTGTGAATACCTCTGTTATTTTTCAACCTACTTAAATAGTTTATGTAAACGAAAACAGTGGAGAGTACATAATTTATTTTCGTGTTTAAAGTAGATTTTCCAAACTTTAACATGATACACTGCACGGTGGAAACGTGAACAATACGCGGATGGCAGTCAAATCCTGCTAAGAGCTCAACAGGCAAACCGTATGGTATGCGAACCGATATTCACAATAGACTACCGGAAGGATCTAAAATAAATCAGATTTCTATGACACACTATCGAAATCACTAACTGATGCTCCAGCAGCGGTAAGATCAACAGTGGATTGTAATCGGTCCATATGTACTACTGCCGCTCGTAAAAGCGCCCAAGCCATCGTCATCGCCGCTGCAAATTTATCCGCGCTTGCATATTTCGACTCGTGATAAATTCAGCATCGGTGGCAGAGTTGCTTAATATCAATCTACTGATAAATTGCCATTTTATCTGCTTAATTTAAAGCTAAACTTAATCCATCAGTGATATCCATAGTCTATCGCCATCAATGCACTGGTGATGGAGTAGACAGCATGATGTTGATGTGATATGGAATGATCCGATTTGTATCGCAGTCGGCCTGTACAAATCAGCAAATTTTAAGCATTGATAGCGACATCGAGCAACTCTGATCAGTGGTCGAAAAGCAAGCCCGCTAGGAACGAAATACCAGAAACCCTCTGAGTTGCTGATCCAAGGAGCTGTTGCTAATCGAGCGTCGGACTTGTGAAATCGCTCAAGATTTTAAAAGTGAGCATCGTTTCCAGATTTTGACTTGTGCCCGGGGATCCACTACCCGTTGCTGTTGTGCGCCATCCACGTCACGAAACATTCAGCTGGTTCGTCGTATAAGCAAATAACTTGCTCAAATTTATAGATTTGTGTTGAGGATTCCCCGTTTGACCATGACAATCAAGTGATAACATCCCGCAGTGCTATTTATCTGTGACTGCATCGAGGTTAAGAAAGCCATCGGCCCTTGTCAGGGTCATCAAATGCATGGAAAAGAGTTGAAAGAATAATATTTCCGACCTTAATACATCTTACCAATCCTCAATCAATCTCGCAGCTTCGTACAAAATTTAATTTGTCATGAATAATTGATGGCACGACAATTTGAGACTGTTCGTGAACGCTGCTGCAGTGCCGTCGGGGTGAGTGCTCAAAATTTCACAACGATTGTAAACTAGAGTGGCATTTCCAACAGCGTCTTTGATTTGTCATATTTTATGAGAATACTTCGATTACGAAAATGATCACATGTAATAAAATTGCGACATATACAGAATGTATTTGAAAAAAAATTCTCATTGAACAATTTTAATCGTTTTGGCACCTATGGATCAGAAATTTACCTTCATACTAAAGGACACTATTGATTATCAATAGCGAACTTTTGAATATTTAGTAAATGTCAACCATTCCAACTGTTCATGTTCGACCAATTTCTCACGCATTATCATTTTCCGCGATTTTCAAGTAATTCTAAGCCCAACTCATTATTGGCACATACCCATATCCCAGATTGGTCGACTAGAAAGAGAAGAGCACGAAAGGGAGGAGCATTATCTGCTAATCTAAGGGTTTAAAACATGCTTCCTTCGCCGGATTCGGTTTCATTTCATTTTCGCTTTCGAGCTGGTAAGAACTCATCCGAACCTGCTTAGCGAGGAGCATCTCGTAGCCAGAAGCCTGCTGAGCTGTTGATCAGCGTCTAGTTTGTGCAAATCGTCCTAGATTGACCCGCGCTTCCAGATTTCAACTCAAGACTAAAGACATCAAGATTGTGCTACGTTTCCAGGTTTCGACTTCAGCCGTGTTATCCAATACCTGTTGCTGATGTGCGCCATCCACACCACTGAACATTCAGCTGGATTGGCGTATAAGCAGACAACTTATTCAAATTTATACACTTGCGTTGAGGATTCCCCGTTTAACCATGGCAATCAACTGATAACATCCTGTAGTACTATTTATCTATGACAGCATCCGAGCTAACAAAGCCTTTGGCCCTTTTTAGGGCCACCGAATGTGCGTAAAAGAGTTAAGAGTAATATTTCCGACTTTATTAATCACATTGCCAAGCAATGAATAATATTTCTCACAATAAGGGTATGCGAAATACCGAATGATTCCGTCAAACACGTTTCGAAACGAAATTCCGCGGAATTCCACGGAACTCAAACAAGCGGAATTTTTATTTTACGATTTCGTTTCGTTTCGCCAAATTGTAGAAATAACTCCGCGGAAAATTGAAAACTAACGGAATAAAACGGAATTTCGCGAAATTTTGAGTATAATTTCGAACAAAAACGGCATAGCACACGCTTCTTCTCTTAAAAAGGCTTTTCGCAATATTCCCGCGCAAGAATCCTCAATGTTGGGGATGAGCACAGCTGATCCCACAATTCGTATATTGACAAAAATCAAGCTAGGTTTATTCACGCTTCTCCCTCTCATAGCGTGACAGAATTTGTGCATGGTCCCCAATTGAAAATACCATTTTTCCGGTTGTTTAATATTTGTCACTTATTATTACATGTATTGGATGCAAAATACCGCAAGGCATTGATCTCAACCTTTCCAGTACTGGTACCGACACCAGAGGAAAAAAATTGTATAACTTCGATCGATTTTGATGAATTTTTTTTTAGGGTAAACCACAAATGAGTTATATTGTTGATTCATGCATTTATTATTTAGAAATTGATGGTGGTTTCGGATTTAGGTCCATATTTGTTGGGGTATCTAGGGTATTTTGAAATGAAAAAGCAGTAAAGTTTTTTTTTTCGTATTTTTGCACATCTGAACCGTGACGAATAAGGCAATATTTCGCTCATTGAGAGACAGATTTTTTGAACGAACATGGATGAATTTTTCAATCTAATTTGCAAAAAACCACCGGAAATACATATTGACATTAATTTAAAAAATTTCTTTCCTCCAGATTTTTCCATTTATTCTCTTACCATTTATTGAGAGATTTTTTCCATGAATTAATGCACATTTTTTCATGGATTTGTCCAGGAATTTTTCAATGCACTCCTAATTAAACTCAGCAGGGAATCCTTTTTAAGATCCTCCAGCATTATCTCTTGCAATTTATTACTTCCGCAGTTCATCCAAATTTATTACTATTGATTATAGTTAGTATAAATATAATTCATTAATTCTTTGAAATTTAATTTAATGTTATACTTTAGCAAATATTACAGCAATTACTCCTGTAATTCCTTCGTTTCTTATTTCTCTTCTTCTTTCTGGCGTTATGTTCCAATTGAGACAGAGCCTGATTCTCAGTGTTCTTATGGGCACTTATCGACTTCACGGTCACTCCTATTCACATTATCTCAATGCACAAAGCGTACATATAGCCAATTTGCTTAAAATCGGAAACCATTATTTCATGTTAAATGGTAGTGAATGACATGTCATCGCTACTACATGATTTTCGAATACATTGGAGGGTATTTCTAAAAATTAAATTGCTTGTGGGCTCAACTCAACATTATTGGGACATGTTGGTTTGTCCTTCAAAGTCAGACAAGTGTTCAACATTAAAAATTCCCACACCAGACCAAGATTCAAACCTGTCACCCTGTCACCTGGTTTGGCTGAATACCGTTTACGCAACTGATTTTGCGCAGCGCCAAACATTGTGAGTTAGGCTGAAGCCATAAATATTATGTTTCAATAATTTCTTCGTCTGAATTTTCCACAGTTTTATGAAACTAAAATTGAAAAAAAAAATCACATTTTTTTTTGCATCGCTATGAATCGTTCGTACACGGTAATTGAGAAAAAAGTGGGATGTTTACTGCAGATTGGGAAACTTTTGTATTTTCGGCAGTTTAGTTCTCTTCGTCATGGGACACATTTGTCACCCGAATCGACTGTAATCGATGATTAGTAGTAAGATGCACGTAATATAATAAACATATTTTGAGCCCGATAAAAAGGCCCCACTTTTCTGACAAATTGAATGAAGCTGTTAAAGATATAAGAAGTCACGCTACGTAACTGGTTATAGTGCAAGAAGGTTTTTGGAATTTCTTACGCGTTATACAATTAATTTTTGATTTTCATACAAAAAATCTTACCAGAAGGGGGACGGGGGTTTGAAAAAATCCAAAAAGTTGTCTTACGTAAATAATGGACAGCCTCCTTCGTGTATTTATACAGAAATCATCACTACACAAACAAATTTCGCGGAATCTTCAGAAAAATTTCGTTTCGTTTCGAAATATTTCGTGAGCATTTGAGTTTCGTATCGGTTTTTACGGAATATTTCAACTATTCGTATCGTTTAGCTACGAACAGTTTTGAAAATTCCGCATATCGTTTCGTTTCGTATCGCCATGGAAAATACTCATATCGCATACCCTTATCTCACAAACCATAAGATCAACAAATCTATGACTGGAGCTTTCATTACAATCCTCGAATAACTTTCTAAAGACACATTGTAGTTAAATATTTTTTATGAAGTGAAATTTCACATTTTCATAGATAAATATGACGAATGATTGACCAAATTGTAATGTTTATACAAAACGAACTCACGTTCGTTGGATAAAGATAATGTAAATTATGGACATGATTAAACGTACACTTGGCTGCAAATCGTTATATGCATAAATATTTACGAAAGTTTCGAACACTGAAAACAGTATGAAGTCAAAACGAGCAACAAGATCGACATCAAATTCGGTTACATTAATCATCGTGGTCCTTCGTCACCAGTTCGTTATGGGATGTACCCTTATAGTTTTTCAGGGCCTCCAAGAGTATGAGTTGTTTTGAATCATATTTCATAAAAAAATATCACTATCTCACTCTAACCAAATTTGGAATAATCGAAGTATGCTGTTTAAAACTGAACTATGTGATAAATCACCCAATATAATCGGTCCTTCATTAAAGCCGTTTTCGAAACCATATCCTTTTTGAACCAGCCTAAGGTTATCCAACGTCAACACTGTGGTCGTGTCTTGCACACAATCCCTCCAACTTTTTCCAAAAGTTTGGAAATGGATTTCTCCGATTCGCACTCCGTAAGCTACCTTGGAGGGATTCATTCCGCCTGCCGAGCTATGACTGTCGATGACTTTTGATAGACTTGGACCTCCTCCGGAACAAAAGGGATACAATCAGAGCTTTCACTATTGCAGACGTTTTATTGGGTCGTATCGACTGTGGGACAATCCTGGAGCGAGTCCATCTAAATGCCCGTCCACGCTCCCTTCGGAACAGCGTCATGCTGAGATTGCCTCTAACTAGAACAAACTACGGACTTCACGGAGCACTTAGTGGGTTGCTGCGAGTGTTCAATAAAGTCGCATCATTGTTCGACTTCAATACCACCCGAGAGATGCTTCGCCGAAGGTTTTTATCCTTTTTTGACGAACGAAGTGTTTGGTTTAAGTTTTATCCCTTGACTTTTTTGTGCTTTTGTTAAGTTTTTGTTTTCTGATTGTTTTATATATATATATTTTAGACATCATTGGGGCTACAATTTGCCTGTTGATGTGTTTCAAATAAATAAATAAACAAATTTGATTTAAAGTTAACGGCATGTGCTGCTACAGTACAAAACTATTAAATCACTCAAATGGGGCATTTCCCCTTTTTTAATATTCATAAGTTGAAAATCAATAAATAAATAAATAAATAAATAAATAAATAAATAAATAAATAAATAAATAAATAAATAAATAAATAAATAAATAAATAAATAAATAAATAAATAAATAAATAAATAAATAAATAAATAAATAAATAAATAAATAAATAAATAAATAAATAAATAAATAAATAAATAAATAAATAAATAAATAAATAAATAAATAAATAAATAAATAAATAAATAAATAAATAAATAAATAAATAAATAAATAAATAAATAAATAAATAAATAAATAAATAAATAAATAAATAAATAAATAAATAAATAAATAAATAAATAAATAAATAAATAAATAAATAAATAAATAAATAAATAAATAAACAAATAAATAAATAAATAAAAAAAATTAATAAAGTAATAAATAAATAAATAAATAAATAAATAAATAAATAAATAAATAAATAAATAAATAAATAAATAAATAAATAAATAAATAAATAAATAAATGAATAAATAAATAGATAAATAATAAATATTAACACTTTTTAATTAACAATGCAAATTTGAACATTTTTTAAATTAAAATATTGCCAGTTTTGAATGTAAACCTTAATTTTAAAATAGCCTGCAGCCTCTATTGCACTTAATGAAATCACAATGGTCGGGCTCCATATAAAGGGGCGGCCAAAACTACCAAAAACTTTTTTGAGATTTTCATGCTTTTTTTAATTTTAAAATATACCTCATGTGTTATATTATTATGATCTTCAATTAAAATTGAACTAAAATTTAAATTTCGATGATTTTTATGACGGCAAACAGGCTGAAGTAAAAAATTGAAAAATATAACAATAAAATAAAGCACAACATTTATAATTTAGGAATGCAATATTTCCCCAAAGTTACCCACTATCTGAAAGCTTATGGTTCAACACTTGGAAGGAAGGAGGATGGAAAAAAATATTTGGTTTAAGTTTTAATACTATTCAATGTTACATTTTAGTAGTTTTGATGATTTTTAATATGAAAAACAACTCTTGTCGCGTCATGTCGCCGCCATTTCGAATATTGCACATCAAAAAGCATCCTTAGATCTTACAAAAAAACTTTAAAATTTTTGCAGAAATATGCTGATTTGCAAGTTAGAGCTATTTGAATTATTCAATTTTTTACATATATTTTGACGATATTTTTCATACAAAGTTTATTTAAAATTTATTTAATCACTATTCATACACATTTTGATCAAACTCAATCAAATATGAACAAAATTTGTGCTTTCAGCCCGATTTGATAACCATTTTAATTAAAAAAAAATTCAAAGTTACGTAATTTGTGAATAATCCCTTCTGAAACAACAAAAACGCCGAATAACATATTCAGATTACATATTTCATCGATTAAGGCAATAAAAATAGTTTTGGCCAAACTTCACTTTTTTCCGACCATTGTGGAAATGTGCAAGAAATAACCAAAATATGAACATTTTTGATAGAACTTGTTCACAAGATTTTGATTAAAAGCATACTGGTAGCACTGGCTATTGTATCGTCAAGGTTATCGACTGAAAAACAACGGAGCAGTCTTAGTTAAGCTGTCACGTCCTGTCCTAGGTTGGGACAAACAATTGTGAGCGAGCTTAGTTTGTTATTCGTTTTTCATCTGTTTTGATGACAACAGCTTGAACTACTGTTTTATTGATTTTGAATAGTCTTTGGGCTTTCCAATAACAAACTGTTATCGAATTTTGTCGATCTGCGAGAATAGGTTATGTATTTTCAGTGTAGTTAAAAAAAAATGTCACGATTCCAAGCAAAAATTTTGTAAACAATATTCAAAATATGTTATATTTCCTTATGAATGAGCCATGAAGAATTCCAATTAGAAGCCTACTAGTTTAAGAAGTTTAAGACCGCGCACAATTTTAATTTAGGACTCAATAGTCCACTAGTTCGAAAGCATTCTCAATCAAAAGAACGTTTTCGGAATCTCCTGGGTGACTCGTACATTTCAGGTTAATTATCAAAACTCCAAGTCTTCCTGTAAGAGCTGGTGTTCTTCAAGGCTGCGTTTTGAGACCAATATTATACAATAGTTTTTTCATCTGTTTCACCTGACTTACCTCAGGGATGTCAAAAATCTTTGTTTGCTGATGACACAGTCCTCTCCACCAAAGGACGAAAACTGAGTGTCAGCTGTAGTAGATTGCAAGAAAGTTTTGATATTTTTCCTTCATACTTGCAAAATTGGAAAATTTTGCATAATGCTTTGAAAACGCAACTTATAATATTCTAACATCAATCAAAAGCTCTTTATTTGAAGATTTCATGTAGACATGTTGTCACGATGAGAGGGATTCCAATAAACTGATCAGATGAAGTTTAGTATCTAGGGCTCATGCTGAATAATAAATATAATTTTCAAAAATCACATTAAGGTCATTTAAGCTTAATATAAAAATATATGTATTAAGAACAAGCTCTTGATCTTCAAGCAAATTTTCAGGCCATCCATGTTTTATTCTGTACCAATATGGACAAGTTGATGTAATACCAGGAAGACTCCACAGAGGATTCAAAATAAAGTTATAAAAATGATTAATGCGTTATATATTTAGGTAAAGTTAGTTTAAGCTATTTGGCAACGTTTTCACTCTCATAAGCAGGTGATATCAACTCACCTGTAAAAATTCTGAGCTGCTACGGCAAATAAAATATAATATGTTGTTATTAATATGTTAAAAAAGGCAAAAATAATTATTTCTCCTAATGTTTCAATCTGTCCCAATGTGCATTAGCCGCACACAGTTCTCCCGAGGGCACATTGTATTGATCTATGTGTATGCGGAGGTGATTACTGTTTCCAAACAGTTGAATTGATATCGTACGTGGGGAGGGGCTTGTGGGTGGTGGGAGACAGATGTAGGTAAGACTCAGGATTTAATCACGCTCGTGTATTTGGGCGACCACTAAAACACAACCAACCATTTGCAGTTGCTTTACATCACATTTGTTAATACTGCTGAACATTATTTATATGGCAGAGCTGCGGGGTCTGTCATTGACTGGCGGGGTATAAAGTTGTTTAAGTGCCGAGTAGTGTGGTTTGGATGAATTGTTGTAATTTTTATAGTTCGGCATACACATTTCAACTTTAATTTAAAATGTATTTATTATAAGATGTTGAACAGAATCATGCAATACGAACAATACTGAGTTTGCATACAATTGCAATGCAATACAATTTTGCATAAAGAAAGTTCTGGGTATTTTTTGGGATTTTTTTTAAAGTAATTGATTTAATACTTAATCATATATCCGTTCAATAAATTCTACTGAACTGCAACCCAAAGATTCTTCGTTTCAACTCAATCATTTTTTTCTGATACTAATGTATACTAGTGCTTACTGATGCGTTTTAAACATAGGTACATATATAGTTAACTTCATAAAACATTCATGTAGAAGTTCAGTCAAGTAAGATTAGTTTAGTTTAGTTTTGGATTAGATTTATAGCAGTGAACCTAGCAGACTTTCAAATTCAATGTGCTAGAAAACGCCTTGAGTAATAGTTGCAGAATGTTTTTATATTGATTTAAATTTAACAAGAAAAGGAGTGGACAAAAGTCTTAAACACTTATACACAAGTAAAATCATTTGAAACTTATAATGTTTGTTGAGTTTTTGGAGTCTTTTTTACGAATAAGTGATGGCAATCTAATAAAAATTTCTTTATGAAGTTTCGATGGATATTCGATACTCCGAGGAGTTTCTGACCGACATCCCAAGAAAATTTGGAGCACTAGTTAAAATAATCTATTAGAGTATAATTGAGTGATTTTGGGGAGGGATTCCACGGAAGCATGCAAGTCGATTCTGATCGACCATTTCAAAAATATCTGAAACTTTGCACAGTTTTCCAGTTCCATCTAAATCGTCATTTTCCGATATCAAATCTTCAAGTTGAGTCACGACTAACTTTTCAAAAGGGTGTTTGTGAAAATGGTTCAAAAATATTCAAAAAGCTGCACAGCAAAAACGGTTCGTTCGATTGTTAGACAACAAAAGAAACAAAGTTAGACAACTAAATAAAGATTCCAAAAAAAATACACACAGTAAAAAAAAAAAATTGCATTAAAAAACATAATTTTTGACACAAAAACTCAAATATCTCAAAACCCTATCGGAATACCAACGTAATTTTTTGAGGGAAAACGGTCCATTATCTTTTAGCTATCTACCATAAAAATTTGGTAATGGTAAGCCAATAAACAAAAAAGTTATGACATTTCAAATATTTCACAAATTTGACACTTAGTGAAATGTTTTTTTTTCATTGTTAATTTTTTTTAGGACCGCAGTTTGTTGCTGAATTTTTTGTTAAGGGTACCACATGAGGTTAACAAGTTGTTTTCATGATATTTTATTTAATTATTCATAACTATTATAGCATATATTAGAAAGTTAGACGCGATCCAGTGTTGTGATCTAAAGTCTTGATAGTGTCATATTTTTTATTGTACGTAACTAAAGAAAAATTCTCTCAATAGTGTTGAAACCTTTTGATAAAAGAAACCTATAAGAAATCTAATATTGAAGACAAAAGCTACAAAAAAAGTTTTCTATACAGGTATACGACTAGTTTACCTGCAAAAAGTTTACCTCGTAGAGAACAAGGCGGGTCTATACCCAGGTGATCTAGTATACGTAAAGCAGGTCGGTTTTGTCGGCGCTGGTTTTCTCCACAAAGTTAAAATCTGATTACACCTGGGTATAGACCCGCCTTGGTAGAGAATAGACTTTGTTAATCATATTTGGGAGAAAGCGAGTAACTTCAACAACATCAAAAACATGATAGGTACATACCATGAACATACTCACGAAAAAGCTAAAAATATACTACCACTATGGTTATAAAAGATTTAATTGTAAAATTTTTCTTCAGTCAAGCAAACGACACCAAACTAGTCAGTAAAAACTTAAAAGTGATTTTGTTTATTAAAATCTAACGAGCAACATGAGTAGTCGCTTTCTCAACTGTTGCAGGCCGTTTGCAGAAAAAAAGTGTTCGAAAGAGCTACGAAATCTCACCGAAAGCACCATAGATAAACTGAAAGCGGCTGGTTATGCTCCAATGTCTACATTGAATACAAATTTACGCATTTGTACGTCCTGCCGTTTAAACGTTGACAAACGGGCAATCTGTACATCATCGGTGGATCAGGTTGCAGGAAGTTCGAAAACAACAACAACTAAGGAAGTACTAGATGCACCGACAACAACTGAGGAGTTACCAGAAGTACCAAGTGCAGATAGTCTTGCCACGGTACCATCAGCGACATCTGTTTCAACAAATCAATCAGAAGATGAGTGCATCCAGAAGGTCAACATCGAACGCTTCAATGAAGGGATAGCTGGAATAAAAGTGACTCCGATTAAATGGACGAAGATGGGTTACGTCAATTATACCGAGAAAAAATACCATGAAATCAACGAAGCTGTACGAAGAAACCTCTTCAAATTAGGACCTGAGGATGTGGAAAATACAGACTACGATGAGGTAATTATGAATATGAAGGAAAGGTTCTCGAATCTAGCCACGACAAGGAAAGAAAAAATATTGATTTTGTCGATGCTGCCAAGCTCGTGGTCTATTCAAGACGCCATTGATGAGTTCAAAACCAATAGAAATACAGCAAAAGAGGCAAAACAATTCAAAAATAACTGTCTTGCAACCAAAAATGCTAGGTCGAGTACTTTATTAACAGATGACACAAAAAAAAAATAATTCAATATTTTGAAGACGATGAAGTAAGTAGAGCTATGCCTGGCCAAAAAGATTATGTATCTGTAAAAAAAGATGGAAAGCGTCAAGCAATCCAAAAACGATTAATGATGACTACTTTGAAAGAAGCGTATACACGCTTCAAGGAAATTAACGAAAATATTAAGGTAGGTTTTTCCTCATTTGCAAGCCTTCGTCCAAGGCAATGCAAGCTTCTATCCAATTCAGGAACACATAATGTTTGTGTGTGCACAACATACGAAAATATTAACCTAATCTTACATAGTTTGAAAAGAATCAATTTATCAAAGGATATTAAAATGTTAACTGGTAGTCTTTTGTGTGAAAATACAACATCAAATTGCTATCTACGATCTTGTTCGGATTGTCCAGATTCTTCATCATTGGGAAATACTTTATTCGCTGAGTTTGAAGAAAATTATATTGATCAGTTATCATTTGAGCAATGGGTGACCACGGATAGGTGTGACCTAGAAACTATTGTAAAACCTGTAGATGAGTTTGTGTCATTTTTTTGCTTGAAATTAGAAAGTTTAATTCCTCACGACTTTATTAAAACAGAGCAATCCCGCTTTTTAAAAAAATACGAAAAATACATTACAAGATGGTGAATTTTTAGTCATTTGTGATTTTTCTGAAAACTATAGCTTTGTATTGCAAGATGAAGTGCAGTCCTATCACTGGAACGTACAACAAGCTACAATTCATCCATTCGTTATTTATTTCAATGGAAGTACGCAAATTGAACATTTTAGTTTTATTGTAATTTCCGAAGATTTAAGACACGACTCAGTATCTGTAAATTTGTTCATTGCCAAAATGATTAACTTTTTACGCGTTGATAAGGATAAAGAAATCAGAAAGATATATTTCATGTCTGATGGAGCAGCATCGCAGTACAAAAACCGTAAGAATTTTTCGAGCCTATGTCAATTTAAATCAAAGTACGGAATTGATGCAGAATGGCATTTCTTTGCTACGTCACATGGCAAAGGTCCTTGTGATGCTATTGGAGGAACCATAAAGCGCATGGCCACAAGAGCAAGTTTAGCCAAAGAACGTGAGCATCCAATTAAAACTGCAAAAGAACTATTTGATTGGGCGAATCGCAGAAAAGAAGAAGATTTAACAAAATTATCATTTTGTTTTACTACTACTGAAGAGTACGAATTAACGGCATCAGAGCTCAGCGAGCAATATAATAACGCGAAAACGATCCAAGGAACCCAAAAATTTCACTGTTTCATTCCATTGTCAGAAAATAAAATTAAAGCAAAACTATACTCGAACTGTACTGATAATGATGCAAAAGTGTTCGATATTGTAAAAAAATTGAATAACAATAAATAAATAAATAAGTATTAATAAAATGTTTTCATGATCTCATAACGCATACCCAAATCCAAAACTTTTAAAGTTTATATATAACATTTAGAAACTCATCGATCATACTTTAAAAAAAAATATCCTGGTAAAAAAAAAAAATATTTTCGTGTAATCTGTTAATTCATTTTAATTTATACATATATACATATACATATAATATTTATACATATACATAATATTTATACATATAATATACATAATACTAATGAATACATGAAAACGACTTGTTTAATTCACGCAAGGCCCTTAACAATAAAATCAGCAACAAACTGCGGTTCCCGTAATAATTTACACCGAAAAAAAAAATTTGTTTTTCTACTAAATGTGAAAATTGTGACATGTTTGAAATGTCATAACTTTTTTGTTTATTGGTTTACCATCACCAAATTTTTATGGTAGATAGCTAATATAATGGACCGTTTTCCCTCAAAAAATTACGTTGGTATTCCGATAGGATTTTGAGATATTTGAGTTTTTGTGTCAAAAATTATGTTTTTTAACGCAAAAAAAAAAAAAATTACTGTGTGTATTTTTTTTGGAATCTTTATTTAGTTGTCTAACTTTGTTTCTTTAGTTGTCTAACAATCGAACGAACCGTTTTTGCTGTGCAGCTTTTTGAATATTTTTGAACCATTTTCACATACACCCTTTTGAAAAGTTAGTCGTGACTCAACTTGAAGATTTGATATCGGAAAATGACGATTTAGATGGAACTGGAAAACTGTGCAAAGTTTCAGCTCAATAGAAAAAAATGAATTAAAAAATTTACCAAATTTTGGTGCTGTTGCTTGGAATCACTCTGGGGTGAATATCTGATGTAAAGCATAGAAAATGGACGAGTAGAATTCCCATGGAATGTTTGAAAAACTACAGAGTCTCCGATTAATCAAAGAATAAAATATAAATATGAACGTGAAAAAAACAATTCTGTTGTGAAATGAAGTTGCAAAATGCTTGGGTAATTAAAGTTTGCTCTTCAAATTCAACCTAACATATGAATTTAAAATGAAGTCTGAAAAATTTCTACTTCAATGGAACAAGCTTTGTTGTTTTCATGACTGTTTCATCCCTTAATCTCAATATTTTACAACGCATGTATTCACCAGAACTGCAGACTGAAGCCCGTGTGATACGGCGAAAGCTCTTATTGTGCCTCGGCTGAAGAGCTGAAACATCAAGCTATCACTGGGATGAAAAGGGGACAGGAGTAGGTTGTTGTGGATATGTAGCTTCCAATCCAATGCGTGTTACACAGAATATGTTGGATTGCCGAAGCAGGTGGATATTGATTTTCGCTCGAGCGAGATTTTATGGTTTGCTGAGAGTTCTAGTTGAAAAGCTGTTGCTACCGGTAAACGAAATGAATGGAAACCCCGCCGCTTTATTTTCATGGAAATAATGTCTTCTTCGAACTTCTGGCTGCATCTTGCAGGGGTTATATCATTTTGAAGATGAAAACAGATTAAAAAAAAAAATCATTTTCATGAAATAGTAGAATTTACCGTACATGTTCAGATCGTTCATTACGTGAATATTTGTCCACGAACATCCGTCATCATACATTTCGCCTCCACGACATAATCCAGATAAGTCCTCTCATGACCACCAGCACCTGACACAGGAAATTCGTCCACCGTTCTCGTGGCAAACATCCATCTTGTGATGTTCAGCTTGATTGATTATTATCTTGTAATACATGGCTCTGTAGTGGATTTGATGATGAACGTTATCTCGTTTTTCCCGTTCCATTGTCTGATGATGGTGACTGAATCGCGTCCACGACCATCCATCCACCTAGATATGGGATTTACCAAGACAACCGTGGACAACAAAGGGCCACTCCAAGGAAAGCTCCGCTCTCTTGACTATTCTACTGATACTACACGTTCGTCCGTATGAATGAACACACCTAGGTACCTAACACCAGCACCCGGCTGACTAAGCAAGCACCCTCTCGGACGACGACGGATGCCTCAGCTATAAGTAGCTAGCACCAAAAGGATACGTGTAAGCACTCGTCAGCTCTGACGGAAGGAAAAAAAACTCATATGTAGGGGAAGATGGTTCGAAATGCACGTCAATGAGCGTGAAATCCGTACATTCTGCTGAAAACAATTAGTGATTATCTTATATAATTTATGTGTTACCTGAGCCATTTTACCCCAATGAGACCATTTCGAATCACCTTCCCCTTGTAGGATAACAAGCTGCTGGGAAAGCGACTTGTCGACATACTTCTCGCATATGCTTTCTTGGATTCAACGGCGATGATTTTCCCTGAAAACAGCACAGGTTAAGGCACGATGAACGACGAGGCGAGGAGGTTTCGTACTTTGCAATAGACCGGACGAAAAATCAAGCTCTCGGAACCAAGATTTTGACGCTGATAGCAAAAGATGGGAATTTATTGCTTCCAACTAGGCAAACCAGAACCCGTGAATCTATGGGCAACGATTCATCGTGGTGGCCGTTCTGAATTTGGACAATGCCGTTTTTTTCCGAAAAGGCGCATCCAATGAGGGAGGGTTTTCCGAAGAAAATAATTTACAACCATGAGAATAACAAAAAAGGGGGGCTGAATAAAAAGGCGCACGAATCGAAAGGATACCGACTCCAAGGAATGATTTATTGTTTTAAAGTCAACGCTGCTGGTGACTATTGATGCCTCCCAGCTCCCATCAATCGAGCCGGAGAGTGGATGGAAAAAAAACTCGAGAAGGGATTGATTTTTTTGCTCGTTATGCTGCTGCTCGTCGCGATTCCGGAATGGATGGATGATAACGCTCGACTTAGGCTTAGGATGTGTGACGAAGTGGAAGTAATCTCGTGAAGCAGTCAATTTTCAGTTCGACGTCACTTTGGATTTGGGGATTTTACAGGAATGATGAATGGGAAACTGATTTATGACGGAAAGAGGAATGATTATTTTGTTGAGGGATTTTTTTGCGTTCCGAATTCTTAGGAATACATTTGTCAAACACAGCATGTGTTTTGACCTATTTAAACTGTTGGTCGCCATTGAAGTAATTCACTTTTTCTTACATGTCATCCTTTAAACGACCCTTATTCTTGAAATGATTTTAAACGGTCTTCTTCTTTTTAGCATTACGTCTGCACTGGGGCAGGCCTTAGTGTTCAATGTGCACTTCCACAGTTATTAACTGAGAGCTTTCTTTGCCAAAGTTTCCATTTTTCGCATTCGTATATCGTGTAGCAGATACGATGATACTCAATGCCCAGGGAAATCAAATTTCCGTTACGAAAAGTTTCTGAGCCGACCAAAAATCGAACACAGACCATGGTTTTGCTTTTTATGCGCGGACTTTAACCACTGCACAGTGGTCCAGATAGCAAGTTTACGCGGACATGAACTTTTCGACGTCATTTTGTGTTTTTAGAGTATAGGTTGCTTCCCAAAAGTGTCTCGAAATTAGTTGTACTGCAATTCGTACGAAAGGGATTTTTTTTTCGCAATAGTGTCCTATACGCCAACATTTTTATGTTAATAGATAGCAAGTTGGTATGTTCAGCAAAGTTGTAGCATATTTTAATACAAAAATCTTTGTAGAACAAACTTTTTCTCTATCGCTTATAGTTTCTGAGATAATTGACTTCTTATATAAAAAATTAAGAAAATCATTTTTTCACTCATAAGTCATTTATCAACAAATTACAGCAGCATTCTACAACTTTGGTGAATATACCGTAATCCGGAGGCAAATTGATCACTTTTCAACAACTTTTTGTCATGATTTCCATTGGAATTCAAAACTTGTCAAATTTGTTTCGGTAAAATCAGTACTTCTTTGATCTCTATCAGTTTATGCAATCGATTTTTTATGAAATAAAATTTAACATTTCATAAAATTAGTTTTAATATCAAAAATTGAAAATGGCACAGTGGGGTGAAATTGATCACTATTTAATAGAGCATATTTTAGAATGTAAAATTTCTCTATCTACTAAATTTGGGTCTCCTAAATCTGAAAATGATGTCAAAATTCTTACAACTCGTGTATATCATCATTTTATTACAAAATTAAACTTTGTAAATCTGCATAATACGCCTAAATGTATGCAATTTCCCATGAATTAAGCACGTTATTCAATAATAAACGGTTTTACGAGCAAAAAACTATTCTTGTTATGCTGTACGATTTTAAAAATGAGATCAGCAGTTCGCACTGAAGCTAACACAACATTTTTAACACTTAAAGATCAAATGCAGGCTTAGCACCAGTGGATTGTTTAGTACCGACATCTCCAACAGTATTGACAACACCTTCAAAAACTGTGAATATTTCAATGAAAAACTGACCCTCATAAATATGAAATAGTTTAAAATCATCATTAGACATCTATAAATTAGAAAACATGCAATGTCTGTGATGGCAACGAAGTATTAAGCATCCTTGAAAGGAAATGCTATTCGGTACCGACCTGATCAAATTCACCCCAGTGATCAATTTGCCCCCGGATTACGGTACCACAGTTGTGTTTCTTCTGGTTTTCTTATTGTGGGAGATATTAATTTAAAATCATGCCGTATTACAGGCCAAATAACTCGCGAAGATGCACTTAAAAATGAACCTACCTGTCACACCGTGGCTCTACACCCCTTAAAGAGTATTTGAGTGAAATTTGGTGAATATATTATGTTTATATATATTTTTAAGACTATTTTCAATGACGGGTGATTTGCAATTAAAATACATTAATTAGTCATCTTTTTTTATAAAACACGCAAAAGTCATGGCCGCCGCGATTCAGCATGAAATAATCAACACCTGTTTAGATTTTGTAGAGTGTACTATATTTGTTAAAAAGCATAATTTTCAAAACTTTTTCTATAATTTTTGCGCGTTTTCGTGCAATTCCGAATGCTTCTGTGCGATTCGATGATTTGTCAGTGAGATCACTGGATCTGATGTGAGTAGCAATCGCAATTGTATTTTTTTTGACATGGTTACTATGACTGATTTCAATACGACTTTAACTACTCTAATAATTACTGCTATACATAAATCAAAGACTCAAGATAAATAAAATGAATGCCTCTCAACTCTTGCAACATATTACCATTTATGACTTTTAATACGGCATGATTTTAAATTAAAATCTTCTTTGGGACGTTACGTTAGGAAGAAGAAGAAGAAGAAGAAGAAGAAGAAGAAGAAGAAGAAGAAGAAGAAGAAGAAGAAGAAGAAGAAGAAGAAGAAGAAGAAGAAGAAGAAGAAGAAGACAATAAGAAAACAAGAAGAAATACAACTGTGGTATATTCACTAAAGTTGTAGAATATAGCAGTACCAAAAACTTTGTAGAACATAGCAGGCTGCTAAAATTTGTAAATAAATGACTTATGAGTGAAAAAATGATTTTCTTCATTTTTTATTCATATAAAAAGTCAATTATCTCAGAAAGTATAAGAGATAGAGAAAAAGTTTGTTCTACAAAGTTTTTTGTATTAAAATATGCTACAACTTTGCTGAACATACCAACTTGCTATCTATTAACATAAAAAAGCTGGCGTATAGGACACTATTGCGATAAGTGCAGAAAAAATCCCTTTCGTACGAATTGTAGTACAACTAATTTCGAGACACTTCTGGGAAGCAACCTATACTCTAAAACCACAAAATGACGTCGAAAAGTTCATGTCCGCCTAAACTTGCTATCTGGACCATTGTGCACTGGACTAAGAAAGGCCCCATAAAACGGTCATACTTATTAAAACAGTGACGGTCAAAACCTATGCAGACAACCAGAAATCACATGAAAGTTTACGTTACAACTCGTTTATTCATACTAATTACATCAAACCCGCAAAACACCGTGGATAAACTCGTCAGATTAATGAGTTTCCTCGCATAAAACATTTATTTTCTGAATTCATTTGTACATTTTGTTTTGTCCCGTACACTCGTACAAAGTAAGTCGAATCAATCCGTAGCAGCTGTCAAATCAACATTTGTTATCATAAGTTAAGTCGCATAAGATTACAGGTTAGTTCCGTAGAATGTTAATTCACTCGCATTGTATGTTATCATTCATCACATAACATATGTACGCAAATCGCCTCCACTTCTGTACGTAGAAGGACTTTTCGCGACATCTCATAAGTGAAGTTATGCACATACAAAGCCTGCAGGTGATTTCGTAATACGTACATTTTAGTTGTCTGGGACCACTTCACTCACATTTTATATAATCGCTGAGTTGCAATATATTTAGCATATTTCCATTGTGATTTTAAGTTTAAAATTTATTTTTAATGCACAATAAAACATAAGATCACTCTGGAAAAATAGAGTACTACAAAAATAAAAAATACACGTATTATTATATCAATACTGGAATTCTAGGATCCACACTGGAATCCCATGATACGCGCTGATATCCCAATGTCCATACTGGAAACCCAGGATCTACATTAAAATACTGAAATCTACGTTGGATTCCCAAGAGCCACAATGGAATTCTAGGATCATAATGAAATGCATGCATCCACACTGCAGTTCCAGGATACACACTGGAATACCAAGTTTTACACTGGAACAGGAGGATTCACATTGGAATCCCAGTATTCACACTGGAATACCAGTTTCATTCAGAAATCTATTCACAATGGGAAGCCTAGGATACCTGCCGAAATCCACTGGAATCTTGCGTTTCACATTACAATCCTAGGATTCACATCTAAACCCTACGAGTTCCTAGATACTGAAATCCGAGAATCCATATTTAAATACCAAGATCAACATTTTAATTCCAAGATTTACACTGTTTTTTTTAGAATTTACAGTTCATACCTGAATACAATCTGGAATCTCGAGATTGACACTGTAATCCCAAGATCCACGCTGAAATAACAAGATCAATACATTAGTCTTAAGATTTACATTGTTACCAAAGGATCCACACTGAAATACCAGGATCCAGCCTGGAATCTCAAAATTCAAACTACCCTACCCTGAAGTGCAGAAATTCACACTGGAATCCAAGAATCAACGCTGGATTACCGAGATCTACACTGTCGCCCTACGATCCACATCACAGTCTCAGGATACACTCTGAAATTATACAATTTGCACACTGAAATCACAGGATTCACACTAGATAAAAGGGATCCATACTAAAATATCAGAATCCTTGCTAGAGTTCTAGGATCTACACTGGTATCCGAAGATCCACACTGCAATTCCAGGATCATTACTCAATTTCACGATTCATACTACAGTCCCAGAATTCGCACTGTAATCAAAGATCTTCACGGAAATAACCGGGTTCAGACTGTAGAATCAGGATCTACACTAGAACCCTAGCATCCACATTTGAATCCTACAATCTACACTTCAATCCCAATAACCACACTTGAATCAAAGGATCCACACTGAAATACCAGGATTCACACTAAAACGGTATGATCCACGGTTTAGGGACAAAATGTCGAAAGACAAAACGTCGAATTCCAAAACGTCGAATGCCAAAACGTCGAATCCCAAAACGTCGAAAGACTGACTGTACATGTCAATGGTTGCTACTCCGTGATTGATCGGAACTGGTAAGAATTGCACTACGATCCAAATGAATAAGGGATGGGAGTTTCCGCTTACTCTCGAAGTGCAATTTTAGCAGATCTAATATTATTGATCAATAACGGCGCCGGCCAAGTCCTTACAGTCAGTTGGGATGGGGAAGGAGTGTTAGGGTGTAATGATTGTTGCTTCTAGAGACCGAGAATACCTCTGCATCTCCACAATCACCACGGAAAGGGTGTTTATTAGTGAGGGAGGAAAAGATCTGGGAGTCACCTCTGGTCGGTGATGCGATCCATGGACAAGGGGGAAATATACGACTTATATTTAAAGCTAGTTTTGTATTTTTGTCTCGAGAAGTTTTTGGTTTTTGGAAACTTGAAAAAATATGTCAACATCATAGATCGACATCGACATTATAGATTGTCGAACAATTCAAAAGACGTTTTTATTAATGACGAAAACTGAAAATTACATGTATAGATTTAAATTATATGAAACAGGAATAATGCCGACACTTGTAGTGACGAACCATACATAGTTTGTTTGAAAATGGCATATGAGTATTACTGTGCATTTTGTCTCGATATGGTAGAAGTTTTAAAAAATACGTCAACATTCACAATGTCGAACAATTCAAAAGATAATTTTCAATAATGTCAAAAAGAGAAAAATATATGTATATTGAAATTGTATAAGAAAATAGCATAATGCCGACACTTATAGTGACGAACCATACAAAGTTTGTTTTAATATTACATAAAAGTTACGCTTTCAAGAAAAAATGTGTTATCATAAGCATGAAACGAACTCACCAGTTGGTAATCCATTCTCGACTGAACACAAAACTGACACTGACAGCAAAACTTCTTGACGTTCCGAAAACAATCCGTCTTGCTTGGGCCTTCCCAAATACCTACCCAGCAAGATGCTCCAAAACAGGGAAAGAAAAAAAAAATTCTCCGGTGACGAAAACGCGCGAAATTGTGAGCAAAATCGATCGGACGATGCAAAACCGAACTGTCCTGCTTGGGCTTCACGAAGCACTACCCAGCAAGACGCTCCAAACAGGGAAAAAAAATAATCTCCGGCGACGAAAACGCGCGAAATCGTGAGCAAAATCTAACGGACGACGCAAAACCGAACTGTCCTGCTTGGGCCTCACGAAGCACTACCCAGCAAGACGCTCCAAAACAGGGAAAAAAATTCTCCGGTGACGAAAACGCGCGAAATCGTGAGCAAAATCTAACGGACGACGCAAAACCGAACTGTCCTGTCCTTGGGTCTTACGAAGCACTACCCAGCAAGACGCTCCAAAACAGGGAAAAAATTCTCCGGTGACGAAAACGCGCGAAATCGTGAGCAAAATCGATCGGACGACGCAAAACCGAACTGTCCTGCTTGGGCCTCACGAAGCACTACCCAGCAAGACGCTCCAAAACAGGGAAAAAAATTCTCCGGTGACGAAAACGCGCGAAATTGTGAGCAAAATCGATCGGACGACGCAAAACCGAACTGTCCTGCTTGGGCCTCACGAAGCACTACCCCCAAAACGTCGAAAGGGACAAAACGTCGAAGGGACAAAACGTCGAAAGCGGCTATTTTTCTAGCGACGGTGTTTGGATAAATAGTGTTGCTAAGGAAAAAATGGTTGCGATGCAAACGGTGTTGGAAACAGCAAAATTCTCAATTTTCATCACAGTAAGCATAGAACAAATTTTCAGAAAAATGTCACTCTTACATCCATTTCTAGCGAGGAAAGAAGCACCTTATGAAGCTAATTGAAATTGAAGCCCAAGATACGCAGAAGCAGAACTGATCAAACTAGTCAATATTTATGTTGGGGAATATAGGTTCGTGGCTTATACATACATTCAGCAATGCATTCCGCTGCTCCCTAAGTTGTGTGAAAAATCGTGTTCCCAATAACTTGAATCCCTTTTCAACTTTTCTTTTACAAACACTCCTAATCCAGACACTATAACTTCCGTTAATCCTAGTTCTTTCCTTGCGATAATAATGTTCATCAGTCACATCCAATTAAACCACACTATTTTAGTGAAACCTCGCGCGCGAATCTTGCTATCTTTATTGCATGCATATAGATTGATTACTGATGAATCTATTAGTGTTGTTGATCGGTTTCGTCTCTCTTCGTGTTCCGAGAATGTGTTATTGTGCGATTGTTACAATGCCACTTAGATTAACAAACATAAACAGTTTGTAGAGAGTGGCATGATATTTCTGAACATGATCATTGCAATTACTTAATTTCGTTTGCGTGTTTAACTAATTTAATGTGATGTGAAATAATTACTGACATCTAAGACATGATTTTTGGCAATTAGTGAATTCTTTATTCTTTAGCAATCTACTCATTCTTTCCTCGATAAGTACACTTGAATCGAATGATTGATTTTCTTTTCAGAACAGATATTCCAAATCAGATACATGGAAATCAGGATCTCTAGCAAGTTTCCAATATGTACTATAGAATGGAGTACTAAACATCGATTTATTTTATGTGTAGAGAATTTATATTTTGATCATGTCTACGATATAAAAACAGTACTAAATAGTAAATACGATACAGGTATCGTTGAGTAAATGATAACTGTCTTAAGTAGGATACCATTTAATTCCAACTAAAGGTAATTGATAGTTTCAGCTCAAAACATGTGTTTGAATAAAATAAGCTCTTTGATGAAAGTGTTTTATAACCTGAAAATTACAAACAAATATCTTAAACAAAACCAACAAGTTTTACCTATTTTCAATTTGCGTTTTTTCTATCCTTTCCAAGACCAACTAAAAAATACGGTGTCAAGGTTAAGAAATTAGAAAAATATATTTTCAATGTCTTAACTTATCAAAACATTGTTTAGTATTTGCATCCCACGTTGAATGTTTATCGATTTTCTTCAAATCGAATAAATTGAAGTTTTACCATATATTCACATTTTTTTCTATTCGACGTTTTGACATTCGACATTTTGTCTTTCGACGTTTTGTCCTTTCGACGTATTGGCATTCGACGTTTTGGCATTCGACATTTTGCCTTTGGACGTTTTGTCACCCAACCATGATCCACACTACAATATTAGGGTCCACTATAAAAATAAAAAAATCCACAGTGAAATATCCGGATCCCCAATGAAATTCTAGGATTCACAATGGAGTTTCAGTATCGACACTACAATCCCAGGATCCACACTGCAATTCCAAGAATCATACTAAATACCATGATCCATCCTGAAATCCCAGAATCGGTTTTGAAATCTCAGAACTTATACTTGCTTCTAGAATCCACACTAGTTTCCAGGATACATTTAATCCTTCAGGAATCTCTGATTAGGACGCTACGCTTATTGTAACATTAAAAAAAAACGTGGTGATACCGACAAGAGCTACTGAAGATACAGCTCAATAAAAATAAAATGTTGTTGCAAAAACATGCCTACTTTGATTGTAAATATCTCTGATCGGGGAAAATATTTAAAAAGAAAAATGAGGTTTGCTTTAGTTACGAGACTACATTGATGAAAAGTTTATATTTGAAGAGCTAGAGTTAAAACACATGTTTTTCTGGGGTGCGTTGATTGGGGGAAAATACTCTAAATCGGTCAAATTTTGAACTACTGAGAAGCTTTTCAAAGCAAAGGTTATTCAAACTTGACGTTCTACAACTTCGCCTAAGAGTATATGCCATCATTTTTATCAAATAAGAGAGGTGATTATACTATTTATGTGACATTGTGGATCACTCTAGTTTCAGATTATACTGAATAAAATACTAAATTTTCAGAAACCATTTTGTAGAAGACCAGTTTTGTATAAAATATCATTTTCAGTATTTAAATAATAACAAAAAATATGTACGATAAAAATCTTCAGAATATTTTTTTTCAGCAGAAAACTAGGTTTATTTGGACCACCTAATGTCACCGTAAGAAGAAAAAGCTCTAAATTAGTCAATTCTAGAGCTATAAACATTTTTTTCTTGGCTAAGTTGCTTGAAATTGAATGGTCTACACCTATGATTAAGCATTGTTTATTATAATTTCTATAATGAGGAAAGTTTGTTAAGGCTAAGTAGCCCGTCATTCGTTTTGGCAACGATGATGACTTTTCAGCTTGCATTTCAAAGTGATAAAACTCAGTCTTGATAGTTTATATTGACTTGAAAATGTATCACTGTACGCGCTAACATGCATAAAGTATGCTGATACTTTTTCAGCTGTGTCAGTGTAAAACCAACTGATTTTCTTTGATTCCAAATCGTGAGATGAATTAGCAACAATCATCAACGACACGTACAAATTTAAATGACGGCCTACTTCGCCTTAAACCAGTTCTATGAAGATCAGGGCCACCCTTATGTTCAATAACACCAAACAACTAATAATAACTAATACAAACAATTGTGAAGAGTACCATTTTCGTCGTTCTAAATCTTGAAATGCATCTTTCCGCTCAAAACTGCATTCTGGAATACTATGCAAAGTACTGTTATAAGACAAATTACGAAAACAAAAATCACACACAAAAGGCCTCAAAAATATTCAAAAACGATGGGATTTTGTTAGCATTTAACATGGAAATTCTAACAGAATTTCATATATACCATCAGAGAATCAGTAGACTAGATTCCAACAGGGATTCCCCTTGATATTAATTTAAATCATTTTCCCTTTTTTTTTAGATAAGTGATCCATCGGAAGTTTTCTGTAGGGGTTGTTCTAGGATTCATTAGGGAAAGAACTACACAAATTATGATGTTCTGCACTTTGCACCGATTTCTCTCGGAATTCTTCCAGATATTGCTCGACCGTTTCCAGCGACCCTTCGTAGAATCGAATATTCGACACATCTTTAAAATTCTTTCAGAAATTCAACTATGAGCTTTTCTAAGAAAACTGTTAATGATTTAAACTAGAATTTTTTAAAGATTTTACTAAAAATAAGCCCAGAGCATTCTTCTGATTGTTGTCCTTTAACCTTTAGAGGGTGTAGCTTTTGGAATTTCGTGTTTTTTTTTTTCTTAGCTCGGAAATTAAAATGATTTTAATTTTGCCTTAAACCTTGAGCCATAACACGCATATTAAGAATCTTCCATACGACATTTGAAACATTTTTGTGTTTTTGGAAAATGTTTGAAAACATGTACTACTTCATAACCTACAAAAGCCTGGGTCTAATTTAACGTGTAATGCAAAAATATGGACATTTTATGTATTTATACAATCATACTATTACTACAGAAGCAGAGCCTAATGAATTTGAAATAATTTCATATTGATTTTTCCGTTTATTACACGGAAAATTAAATTTGTTCCAGAAAATATATAAAAAAACCTTTATTGCAAAGCATTATTGCAGTAGTACTGCAAAAACTCAAATTTTTATCATTGTCAAACATCAGTACCAGAAGATGTTTCAGGAAAAAAGTGAAAGGGATAGGGATGTTCAAAAATAAAAATTGGAAAAATCAATAATCAAAATTCATAAACTTGCGAATAAAAATAAATCATTGTCCAAAACATGTTAAGATCGTTTTAAGATATCAAAAAAGATGCTTAAAACGAAAATAGAAATTGGTGTAAGAAATTATAAAGACATTCATCGTTCCAAATGTTTGTCCGGAAATTCTTATATGCCTCCTTAGATGTTTTTCAAATTATTCCAAGTTTTTTTTCAGTGTATCTTAAATTATCGCCAGACATTGATCAAGAGTGAACACTTTTTCCTGGAACTGAAAAAAGTGAAGATTGTTTCAAGAGCAATTATTTTTCAGGATCATTTCGAAGTTCTTTCATGTATAAAGCTTAAACGGAATCAAATTGCACCACTTTTAAACGGCTGTAACTTTTTACCCGTTGAGTCTATTGATATTTTGGGTGTGATTTGTGTACACATTGGACAAATGTTTACGCTATGTAAGTTTCACCATGTTATATGACGTTTGACCTTCGAACGGAAAGAAAAATATGGCAAAATGGATCTCCGTATAGTGTCAAGGATCACAAAAGAGTAGTTCCAGCTTTCAAGAGTAATCCCAACAGTTCAGTTCGAGATGTGGCACAGAAATTGAATCTATCCAAAATGTTTGTGCAAGATACGAAAAAACGTGAAGGATGTACGTACAAAGATCAAAAGGCACCTAATCGCGATGAACGGCAGAATACGGTAGGTAAAACACGTGCATGGAAGCTCTACACCCAGATGCTGAAACCACATTGCTACGCTAAGGATGATGAGATGTATTGAAGAGCAGACTTCCGGCAGACTCCGGGCCTTTAGTTTTTCACTGCTCATCATAAATTTGATGTCCCTGTGGACGTCAAAGTTTGCCAAAACATATATGATTTGGAAACCAATTTGCTCGTGTGGAAAGCGAAGCACCCCATTGTTGACAACTGGAACGGTCAATGGGCAGGTGTACCTAAAGGAATGCCTTCAAAAGCGTCTACCGACTCTTCTGAAGTCGCACGATGTTCCTACGAATTTCTGATCGGATTTAGCCTCGTACCATTACTGGAAAGAAGTTTTGCAGTTGTACAAGGCTAATGAGGTCAATTTTGTGCTGAAGCATCTCCACCCCCAAGACGCACCGGAACTGCGGCCAATTGAAAAGTACTGGCAGGCACTTCGGAAGCATCCTTAGGAAGTAAAATCGGAAAAAGATATGAAGAAAAAAATGAACTGCCATGCAAAAAAAGTTGGGTTAAGTACAGGACCTTATGAGCAGTGTAAAGTTCGTGCATTTGGATATGGAATTGAAATTGAATAAAACAAACATGAGGAAATATGCAAAACATGCTTTAATTTATTCCCTGAAAGTTTGAAGATAATTGGTTGAACGTCCGAGTTTAACCAAATATTTGTGTGTGTTGCAATTTGATTCCCCTTTATTTTCATGTGTTTTTGTTTTTAAAAGCATACTCTGATGTTCTTCATGAAGATATTCCTTTGCAATATCTTCAGAAATTCTTGCTATTTTTTCTGAGGTTTTAATTTGGAAATTCAGTTTTCCATTCTTTAAAAATTTTATCACTGGTTTTACCTACAAAAATGTCAATGGTTATCTTCTCCATGCATTTTTCTTTAAAATCAATCATTTCGACAGAGACGTCCTTTTCATGCTGAAACATTCTTTCGAAAATTATACCAGAGATTGTTTTAAAATTTTACTATGTTTATATCAAGATTTTTTTTCCAAAAATCGTTCCATCCAATTTTCCCAAGCATTTTTCAATAATTCCTTCACAATATTAATGAATCAGAGAAAATCTTTCTCAAGATGTCTACTACGTCTAGTTCATTTTTATAACGTTCCGTTTTCAACATATTCTGCGTGTACCATAGTCTGTCGAGAATTTTTTTACAGATTTATGTGTATAGCATTTCTGTGTAGATTTCTGTCGAGACTAGGTGATCATTTCTGAGGAAGACTTCAGTAAATATTTTTGTGAAAAGGAAAACGATATTTGCAATCAGATGGATTGGATGACCGACATTTCTTAGACATAATAGACGCCAAGGCTATCAGGAGCCCAAATGATCCGGATAACTATTTTGCTGTCAATAAAGTTCAAGAGCAGTTATACACTGTAGCGAACTTTATGTGTCCTTAATCATTACGATTAAATATCCAGCGATGTTACAACCGCAACAGAAGCTGAACGGGCGAATAGGTGAAATCCCAACTATTTTGATAAGTCAATCCTTGGTGTGATAAGCTCAACAGGGAAATAAGTGAAAGGAACCTATACAACACTGAGAGAAGCGGTTGGTTTGTTGAAGGGTGCCAGGGAGTGACGGGTTTGAAATGCGTATTCGGTTGCAGATGTCGAATGTTAGTTTCTGGCCCTAGGCTGAACAAACTTTTCGACATATAAAACGATTATGGCTGCCAGGCAAAGAGATCAATTAGAAATTTCGTGGGCTTCGTAGCCGTGCGGTTAGTGTCACCAGGCATTTAGCCGCATCGTGCTAGGGAGTGTGGGTTCGATTCCCGCCTCAGGCCGGTGAACTTTTCGTGAGAACTGTTTTCCGACTGTGCCACTGGGCGTTGCATGCTAGTCCGTTGTCTAGTGTGGTGCTTCCTTCAAAGGGCATAAATGCCCACTGGAAGCATTAACGTGTCAGTGTCAAATTTTGTGAAATTGTGGTAATGTAAGAGCATCGTAGAACTAAATGAACATCGGCAAGGATGGTCAAGCTGTGCACCTTCCGAAGCTGAAAAAGCCAAAATAGGTAATTAGGGAATTGTAAAAAAGCAGGGCTATTTGGAAGGATAAGCTCCTGGATGAATTCGTAAGCACGTAAGTGAGCATCAGCAACAACATATAATACACCAGGTACAGTGCACAATGAGAACTCATAGGTGTTGGCGATTATTTGTTTGCGGTGCTTCGCAATTTTTAATTTTAGTATCCAAAACGATATAATTGGTTCTTTCGGACATTAAGTACATCCAGCACATTCTTACCGGTCCAAAATTCTCATAATGTTGAATATCAAATTTTAATGGATTATGCATAAATAAATAAAGATAACATGGCATGTCTCAAAAATTTACTCATTTCTCTAAAAAATAATGAAGATTACTGTGGACCTAATTCTGGTTATAACTGAACGACACATGATGTAAATCATGTAAGTGTAAGTGTGTCCTTGAAGATGTATTGTACAAACAATATAGTTTACATGTTAAAAGACACGAGAACGATGGAACTGTGATCGATATTTCCCGAATCAGACACAAATGTATTTAAAATTTGACATAAATTTACGTCATTTGGCTCGCTTCTTTCATGTGCAACCCAAAAGTCATAAATCTCATGATTTTTTGGTAGTGCGTAGCGACCCACTAGATATGCGCATACGTGTATACTGGCAAAAATTCTGAAATCCGTTAAGTGGTGAGGGCTTTAATTTATTTTGCTTTCTCTCAAGTGATACGCGTTGAACCCCAAATCAAATTGCTAAATAATACAATTAAACTATCAATCGACTTTCTGTCGTTTTCAATAATTGAAATATTATCGGCATTTCTTATCCATTCAATCACCTCCTGCTTCCGGTGAGATCAGCAATAAACTATTTCATCATGTTAACATTGATGTATGATCCCCGAAATTCCCATCCCCAAACGGCGCATAAATTGTTTCATCAAACTAATGAAGCATGTAAAATCGTACCCACGCCCTCAGCTCCAGCATTTACAACAGAGTGATAACTATATGGCAGCCAACGATCTGATTATTATCAGCAAATAAATCTCCCCCAACGGTGACGTTATCCTCAATGACAGATGACGATGCGTACGCGATAAACGGGATTCCCCGAGGCGCGTCCCGGATTCGATAGCCCCTACATCAGGCGGCATCGATTGCGACAATGGCGCGGCATGGCGTCGGCGTCGTCGGTGGTGGCGGCACGTCAGCAATAAATCTTGTCAACATAATAATGTCGAAAATATTATTAGTGGCATCCTCCGCTCCGTCGATTGCTGGGCTGTCGGGTCGGGTTGGAGTGACACTCGTGCTAACAAAATCCGATAGCGAGAGTTGTCTCCCAGAGTCCCAAGCAGCGACAACGACAAAAATGACATCAAACGGTGCCATACTCCTTTTGCCACGCTCTGGAGGACCAATTTGGCAACCGATGAAGTCAGCAACCCGCCAGCCGACATCATCATTATGCCACCGTTAATGATGAAGTCATTATTGATGATCTCACTGAGAAATTACAAACGCTGGCCGGCGGCGACGAACTCACATAAAAAATATGCTTTTCCTTGTGAATGTCTTTTTTGGACGCATTAAAATTTTACCCGGAGAACTTCCGAAACACTCGGTTGGGTTGTTTTTTTTTATTATTATTCCTACTTGGAATTCCATTACCGAATCCGACTGCATGTCGACCACCATCACGAGGCGAAAAATTGGACACCGGATAGAGCTCTGAAGTTGACAGCCGAATAAGGAATGAATTTTTAATTGAATTCGATCGATTGATTCTGCCGCCCGCGAAGAGATGCGAATTGCGAAAACCCTGTACTGCACAGTGTTTGAATAAATCGATTTTGTGTGCCTTTCGCGTCTAAACCGTGGATTTTAGCGTCATAATTTATTCCTAAAAAACGGGTAACTGTGTTTCGTACACATTTGTAAAACACAAAAAAAAAATGTTCGGAAAAAAAATGCTTTTATGTGTCTTTCACATACATCTGTTTTTATCTCAAAAAGTATAAGAGATAAAAGAGTCTTGGACAAAGTTGTTTCGAAATGCCATTTCTACAACTTTTTCGAAAACATAGTTTGTCTATCCGAATGTTATGAAAAATATGTTTTCTATCCACTGATAAGTTTATCTATTTTTTTAAATTTAAAAATCCTCTCCACGCAAATTATATAATTAAAACCAACAGTTAAGACACTATTAAAGAAGCGCACAAACTCGATAAAGTAAAACACTGTGCTTAGGGAGGAAAAACGAACGGCAGAGATCTAGGGCAGAGCCGGAGAACGACAAATGGAAGCCATGAGTGAGCCATCGCACAGGCCTTGAAGTAGGGGGGCTTGCTGACCTTTCCGGGATGCTCATTATTATTTCCTGTTGGATGCAATCGGCGTGAGTACTATATTCGAATCTGGTTCACTGTATGAGGGTGTACCAAAAAGAACGGAGGATATAATTTAGCAACTTATAATGACAAAATGCATTTTCCAGCACGCTGTGCACAAACAGCATCAACTATTAATTTGGCGCTCAAAATGTCTGGCATGTGTTTTCGTTTTCGATTCATCCTAATTCTTGATGAGGGGAAGGAAGTTCTGATGGCAGATATGGTGGAAGCGGAAGGGAAACAATTAATAATTTAATCGATGTACCTAAACACATGGAAATGTCAAAGTTTGGTCGGCAGATTGATGTGGTGCTAGAAAGGGACACCATGGCCAGGTAATTGGTGTTACAAACTGACAGCAGGGCATTCATAAAGGGTAACAGCGTGTTTGCCTTTCGATAAATTATACATTGTATTGTTGTAGCTTTTAACTAAACAGGTACTTTATTTTAATCTAATGAGTCAGAATTTTAATGAAAATGAATCATCATATAAAATTCGTGCAAAAAATATCGGTAATAACGATACAAAGACAGTTTTCCATTAGGGGGCATTCATAAATGACGTAGTATTTTTTCACTGATTTATTACACCCTCCTCCCCCCTCGTAGCATTTCGTCACAAATGCTGGTACTCCCCCCTGGAAAATACGTAGCATATCAAGCAACCCTCCTCCCCCCATTATTTTTTTATTTGTTTTGCTTAATGACTGGGTTGAAACAACAAATTGGATTTGCGAAGTTCAATACAAAGTTTGATATTAATTACTGACTGAAATGAAAGGATAATCTAATCTAACAGTTTGATATACAGTAGCGCTCAAAAGTAATTTGGAAAAGTTTTAAATAAACATTTTCCTTGAATTCCTCATTATTGTTCAGGCTATTCCATCAAGATATATCAATGCAAAACAAATGATAAATGATAGGATGGAGATCACCTGCAACATCGAAGCCATAATTCACGGAATAAATACAGTGAGAGGCAAAATAAAGTGCCCACCTTACCAGTTTTCGAATTTCTCTCATTGATTTGGTTCAAATTAAAGTTAACACACCTAAATCTTTTGTGATATTTTATTTTTGATGTTCTTTTAAAGTTGCACTTACGAAATTTTGATAAAAAAAAGAATTTTACTTAAAGAAAAAGAAAATCAATTTGTATTGAAAAAAAAGTAGTGACAAAAATAAGTGCCCACTTCCTTCTTGGCCCCAGAAAAGATGATTTAAGAAAAATAAAAAGCAATTTAATAGTTAATGTGTCCTCCTTTGGCCTTAAGGACTTGCTGGAGGCTCTTCGGCATGCTTTTCACCAGGTTTTGTAGGTGTTGTGGATCTAGTTCTTCCCAGGCGCGCTCCAAGGCTTCAAAATAATTATTTTTGTTGGTAACACCAGTTTTTTCAACCCTGGCATCGAGAATCGCCCACAAATTCTCGATGGGGTTGAGGTCTGGGCTTTGTGGAGGCCATTCCAGCGGTTTAATCCGACAAGACCGGAAAAAAGACTTGGTCTTCTTTCCAGTATGCTTCGGGTCGTTGTTCTAGAGAAATATGAATTTCTCTTCAAGGCCCGTCTGGATCAGCGAAACCTCCAGATTTTCCAGCAAGATGTTAATGTAGGAATCTGCCATCATTATTCCGTCGATTTTCACGAGGTTTTCTACTCCACTCCATGAAAAACACCCCCAGACCATCACATTTCCTCCTCCATGCTTCACCGTTCCTTGGATGTGGTGCTCTGCATCACACACGAGCCCGCCGCTCTCGGTTAGACAGCTCGAGCTTCAGGAGCGCCACATCCAAGGAACGGTGACGCATGGAAGTGTGATGTGATGAAATGTGATGGTCTGGGGGTGTTTTTCATGGAGTGGAGTAGGAAGCGTCGTGAAAATCGACGGAATAATGACGGCAGATTCCTACATTAACATCTTGCTGGAAAATCTGGAGGTTTCGCTGATCCAGACGGGCCTTGAAGAGAAATTCATATTTCTCTAGAACAACGACCCGAAGCATACTGGAAAGAAGACCAAGTCTTTCTTCCGGTCTTGTCGGATTAAACCGCTGGAATGGCCTCCACAAAGCCCAGACCTCAACCCCATCGAGAATTTGTGGGCGATTCTCGATGCTAGGGTTGAAAAAACTGGTGTTACCAACAAAAATAATTATTTTGAAGCCTTGGAGCGCGCCTGGGAAGAACTAGATCCACAACACCTACAAAACCTGGTGAAAAGCATGCCGAAGAGCCTCCAGCAAGTCCTTAAGGCCAAAGGAGGACACATTAACTATTAAATTGCTTTTTATTTTTCTTAAATCATCTTTTCTGGGGCCAAGAAGGAAGTGGGCACTTATTTTTGTCACTACTTTTTTTTCAATACAAATTGATTTTCTTTTTCTTTAAGTAAAATTCTTTTTTTAATCAAAATTTCGTAAGTGCAACTTTAAAAGAACATCAAAAATAAAATATCACAAAAGATTTAGGTGTGTTAACTTTAATTTGAACCAAATCAATGAGAGAAATTCGAAAACTGGTAAGGTGGGCACTTTATTTTGCCTCTCACTGTATCTTGTTTTAAATGTAATATTTGCCAAGAAGAGCATATTTTATTTTCTTGAAGAAATAAAGGCCCAACAGAAAGTATGGATAAAACTAAAACGGATGACTTCATGTCATGTTAAAAAATGTTCTTCAAGTAGTTAGAGCATGGATTTTTAATCAATTTATGAAACTTTTATTTTGTTTATTTATAAATTTATTAATTTAGACACGAATATAATATAATATTCACATAATTATTTAAAGCTTCAAAACAACTCTTTGATTGCATTTCTTAAGAAAATTTAATGTTTCATAGATATTTTTTCAATCTTGTCATATGAATGTTTTGAAGCTTAATCATAATTTTATAACCCAAGTTTATAAGTCAAAAAAAAAAAAGAAGTTTAATAAAAAATAATTGTATGCATGTTTTTCAGCGCCTTTCTTTTTACGGTTTTATTTGATTCAAAATACTAAGTCCACTAACTAGGACCCCTCCCTCCCCCTCGTCACACTTCGTCACAAATTCGTGAAGACCCCCCTCCCCCCTAAAAAGCTACGTCATTTATGGACGACCCTTATTGTAAACGTATATTCCCGATTAGTCTAAAAAACTGTGTAGTGTCAATGGTGGTTATCAATCTTCTTCTTCTTCTTTCTAGCGTTACGTCTCAACTGGGACAAAGCCTGCTTCTCAGATGAGTATTCTTATGAGCACTTCCACAGTTATTTACTGAGAGCTTTCTTTGACGATTGACCATTTTTGCATGTGTATATCGTGTGGCAGGCACGAAGATATTCCATGCCCTGGGAATCGAGAAAATTTCCTTAACGAAAAGATCCTCGACCAACGGGATTTGAACCCACGACCCTCAGCATGGTCATGCTGAATAGCTGCGCGTTTACCGCTACGGCTATCTGGACCCCGGTGGTTATCTTTATAAAGTCCGAATTAGATACCGTCAAACGGGGCTTCTTTTGACATTATTTCCACATTCCTAAACTTTGAGGATTTTTTGCTCTTAGAATTATGGGTAGATATTGATAAATCTTGCATATATTTAAGTTGTATATGTACGTAACAAATGTGCAAAATATGAGGAAAATCTATCAAGAAATAACAAAAATGCTTGAATGGCGAAAAAAGTGTGTTCTTCAAGACAAAAAAGGGGCTACCGTAATCCGGGGTATCATTGATCAGCGGGGTAACATTGATCGGAATGACTCATCTCGTAAAAAGTTCGTATCATCATTTATTGATGGAACATTTCCAAATCACGAATGGTGCTTCTCTTTCTTATATTCATAAGCTAATGTAAGTGTGAATTTTTGCGAAAATTGCGTTTACATTATGCGTAAATATGTGAACTTTTCGAAACAATGATTTCAATGGGTAAGGATGACACTACCGAAGATTCATGTCTCACATAAGTTCTGCAAACGATATGACCAAGGAAAACGCGGCTCTTACTAAAAATGGCATGGCCAAAAACGATTCCGTTGTCAAAATTTTCATAAGTATGCTCAATTAGGCAACATTAACGAATAACTGTAAAGAATATAGAATTCCCTTAGGTAATTGCCTACCTTTAGGCGTATTCCGCGGTTCGAGGTGTTTTTAATTTTAAAATAACACAAAAAGTAAATGACTTGTAAGCGTTTGGCCTTCATATTCGGTTTCAGGGGCCATGATTTAAGTTAGTAACGACATTTTCAATATTACCGAACGTTGTTTACATAGGTGATCAATGTTACCCCATATCAGGTAAATCAAAAAATCCCTTAAAACATTTTTTTAAACATGCTTAAATCTTTCAAAAAACAAAATGCAGTATATAGTCACGAGCTATGGGTGGCAGTACTTGTTTTTAAAATATAAAATTTGCAACATTTGCATTTTCAAACGAAATATTTAGAAATATTCAAAAGAATGATCAATGTTACCCCGGATTACGGTACTTTGGACATTTTCACAATTTGATAGTGAAATGATTTTTCCTTATAAATTTCAAACTGATTTTATAAATTATCGTCCATTGTGATGTTCTTAAACGTTTTTTCATTCATAAACATAATTTAGAAAATTGCAAAGCTCGAAACATGCTATTCATTATTTTCAGTTTGGAGTATGTAACTTAAACTTTCAACTTCCTCTTAAATGGAATTATCAGTAACGAATGCTTGATTTTTAAGTTGATATAAACGAACGAACTAGGTACTGCGATGATTAATGAGTTATGTACAAAAACTGTTTTTTCTATTCTTCCTGTTATATGAACGATATGTAGAAGGATCACATTAATACCTGTAATTAAAAAGCAATTTTCATTAAAAGCGCAAAACATGAAGTAAAGTTTGGCAAGATGGTAAAGAAGTGAAAGTTTGCTTTTGTAACATGCTTTTAGCTTCTGAGCAGTTTAGAGCTGGCCTAAGAGTAGTTTACTTTAGCAATTGGAGGATGCAATTGTTTTGTACTGCAAATATATGTTTTATACGACGGAAAATATTTATTTTTAGAGATTATGTTGTGGATTTATCATTGGTACGGATTGAAATATGTGTGTTGTATGTCTATTCACTTTTCCAAATACTCTATACAAGATTCCACGGAGGCATGCAAGTCGATTCTGATCGACCATTTCAAAAATATCTGAAACTTTGCACAGTTTTTCAGTTCCATCTAAATCGTCATTTTCCGATATCAAATCTACAAGTTGAGTCACGACTAACTTTTCAAAAGGGTGTATGTGAAAATGGTTCAAAAATATTCAAAAAGCTGCACAGCAAAAACGGTTCGTTCGATTGTTAGACAACTAAAGAAACAAAGTTAGACAACTAAATAAAGATTCCAAAAAAAAATACACACAGTAAAAAAAATTTTTTTTTTTGCATTAAAAAACATAATTTTTGTCACAAAAACTCAAATATCTCAAAACCCTATCGGAATACCAACGTAATTTTTTGAGGGAAAACGGTCCATTATATTAGCTATCTACCATAAAAATTTGGTGATGGTAAGCCAATAAACAAAAAAGTTATGACATTTCAAATATTTCACAAATTTGACACTTAGTGAAATTTTTTTTTTTTTTTCATTGTTAATTTTTTTTAGGACCGCAGTTTGTTGCTGAATTTTTTGTTAAGGGTACCACATGAGGTTAACAAGTTGTTTTCATGATATTTTATTTAATTATTCATAACTATTATAGCATCTATTAGAAAGTTAGACGCGATCCAGTGTTGTGATCTAAAGTCTTGATAGTGTCATATTTTTTATTGTACGTAACTGAAGAAAAATTCTCTCAATAGTGTTGAAACCTTTTGATAAAAGAAACCTATAAGAAATCTAATATTGAAGACAAAAGCTACAAAAAAAGTTTTCTATACAGGTATACGACTAGTTTACCTGCAAAAAGTTTACCTCGTAGAGAACAAGGCGGGTCTATACCCAGGTGATCTAGTATACGTAAAGCAGGTCGGTTTACTCGGCGCTGGTTTTCTCCACAAAGTTAAAATCTGATTACACCTGGGTATAGACCCGCCTTGGTAGAGAATAGACTTTGTTAATCATATTTGGGAGAAAGCGAGTAACTTCAACAACATCAAAAACATGATAGGTACATACCATGAACATACTCACGAAAAAGCTAAAAATATACTACCACTATGGTTATAAATAATTAAATTGTAAATTTTTTCTTCAGTCAAGCAAACGACACCAAACTAGTCAGTAAAAACTTAAAAGTGATTTTGTTTATTAAAATCTAACGAGCAACATGAGTAGTCGCTTTCCCAACTGTTGCAGGCCGTTAGCAGAAAAAAAGTGTTCGAAAGAGCTACGAAATCTCACCGAAAGCACCATAGATAAACTGAAAGCGGCTGGTTATGCTCCAATGTCTACATTGAATACAAATTTACGCATTTGTACGTCCTGCCGTTTAAACGTTGACAAACGGGCAATCTGTACATCATCGGTGGATCAGGTTGCAGGAAGTTCGAAAACAACAACAACTGAGGAATTACTAGATGCACCGACCACAACTGAGGAGTTACCAGAAGTACCAAGTGCAGATAGTCTTGCCACGGTACCATCAGCGACATCTGTTTCAACAAATCAATCAGAAGATGAGTGCATCCAGAAGGTCAACATCGAACGCTTCAACGAAGGGATAGCTGGAATAAAAGTGACTCCGATTAAATGGACGAAGATGGGTTACGTCAATTATCCCGAGAAAAAATACCGTGAAATCAACGAAGCTGTACGAAGAAACCTCTTCAAATTAGGACCTGAGGATGTGGAAAATACAGACTACGATGAGGTAATTATGAATATGAAGGAAAGGTTCTCGAATCTAGCCACGACAAGGAAAGAAAAATTATTGATTTTGTCGATGCTGCCAAGCTCGTGGTCTATTCAAGACGCCATTGATGAGTTCAAAACCAATAGAAATACAGCAAAAGAGGCAAAACAATTCAAAAATAACTGTCTTGCAACCAAGAATGCTAGGTCAAGTACTTCATTAACAGATGAGACAAAAGAAAAAATAATTCAATATTTTGAAGACGATGAAGTAAGTAGAGCTATGCCTGGCCAAAAAGATTATGTATCTGTAAAAAAAAGATGGAAAGCGTCAAGCAATCCAAAAACGATTAATGATGACTACTTTGAAAGAAGCGTATACACGCTTCAAGGAAATTAACGAAAATATTAAGGTAGGTTTTTCCTCATTTGCAAGCCTTCGTCCAAGGCAATGCAAGCTTCTATCCAATTCAGGAACACATAATGTTTGTGTGTGCACAACACACGAAAATATTAACCTAATCTTACATAGTTTGAAAAGAATCAATTTATCAAAGGATATTAAAATGTTAACTGGTAGTCTTTTGTGTGAAAATACAACATCAAATTGCTATCTACGATCTTGTTCGGATTGTCCAGATTCTTCATCATTGGAAAATACTTTATTCGCTGAGTTTGGAGAAAATTATATTGATCAGTTATCATTTGAGCAATGGGTGACCACGGATAGGTGTGACCTAGAAACTATTGTAAAACCTGTAGATGAGTTTGTGTCATTTTTTTGCTTGAAATTAGAAAGTTTAATTCCTCACGACTTTATTAAAACAGAGCAATCCCGCTTTTTAAAAAATACGAAAAATACATTACAAGATGGTGAATTTTTAGTCATTTGTGATTTTTCTGAAAACTATAGCTTTGTATTGCAAGATGAAGTGCAGTCCCATCACTGGAACGTACAACAAGCTACAATTCATCCATTCGTTATTTATTTCAATGGAAGTACGCAAATTGAACATTTTAGTTTTATTGTAATTTCCGAAGATTTAAGACACGACTCAGTATCTGTAAATTTGTTCATTGCCAAAATGATTAACTTTTAACGCGTTGATAAGGATAAAGAAATCAGAAAGATATATTTCATGTCTGATGGAGCAGCATCGCAGTACAAAAACCGTAAGAATTTTTCGAGCCTATGTCAATTTAAATCAAAGTACGGAATTGATGCAGAATGGCATTTCTTTGCTACGTCACATGGCAAAGGTCCTTGTGATGCTATTGGAGGAACCATAAAGCGCATGGCCACAAGAGCAAGTTTAGCCAAAGAACGTGAGCATCCAATTAAAACTGCAAAAGAACTATTTGATTGGGCGAATCGCAGAAAAGAAGAAGATTTAACAAAATTATCATTTTGTTTTACTACTACTGAAGAGTACGAATTAACGGCGTCAGAGCTCAGCGAGCAATATAATAACGCGAAAACGATCTAAGGAACCCAACAATTTCACTGTTTTATTCCATTGTCAGAAAATAAAAAAAAAGCAAAACTATACTCGAACTGTACTGATAATGATGCAAAAGTGTTCGATATTGTAAAAAAATTGAATAACAATAAATAAATAAATAAGTATTAATAAAATGTTTTCATGATCTCATAACGCATACCCAAATCCAAAACTTTTAAAGTTTATATATAACATTATAGAAACTCATCGATCATACTCTAAAAAAAAATATCCTGGTAAAAAAAAATTATTTTCGTGTAATCTGTTAATTCATTTTAATTTATACATATATACATATACATATAATATTTATACATATACATAATATTTATACATATAATATACATAATACTAATGAATACATGAAAACGACTTGTTTAATTCACGCAAGGCCCTTAACAATAAAATCAGCAACAAACTGCGGTTCCCGTAATAATTTACACCGAAAAAAAAAATTTTTTTTCTACTAAATGTGAAAATTGTGACATGTTTGAAATGTCATAACTTTTTTGTTTTACCATCACCAAATTTTTATGGTAGATAGCTAATATAATGGACCGTTTTCCCTCAAAAAATTACGTTGGTATTCCGATAGGTGTTTGAGATATTTGAGTTTTTGTGTCAAAAATTATGGTTTTTAATGCAAAAAAAAATATTTTTTTACTGTGTGTATTTTTTTTTGGAATCTTTATTTAGTTGTCTAACTTTGTTTCTTTAGTTGTCTAACAATCGAACGAACCGTTTTTGCTGTGCAGCTTTTTGAATATTTTTGAACCATTTTCACATACACCCTTTTGAAAAGTTAGTCGTGACTCAACTTGAAGATTTAATATCGGAAAATGACGATTTAGATGGAACTGGAAAACTGTGCAAAGTTTCAGTTCAATAGAAAAAAATGAATTAAAAAAATTACCAAATTTTGGTGCTGTTGCTTGGAATCACTCAATATTTATTTTATTTTTTTATGTTGTAAAATATACGAATAAAAACATTATAATAAAATAATGGTCGTAAAATTAAGTCCTTGAATCGAAAATTTTAATAAAACAACTATTTTAAGCAAAATACTATCACATTATTTTATGAAACATGACGATTCGATAGTTTTGTGATGGTCCACTTTCCACGACTTGAGAAAAATTCAAACAATGTTTGCATAGCCAATGTTTTATACCTTGTGAATATTTATTCCGACTTTGTTTTAAATGTTTTCTTGTTTATCCTGTTATTGTTGATGTTGTTACATTGGTTAATGAAGGTGCTAAAGACACAAAATTGCTCAGATTAATATTTACGCTGCAAATAAATACAAAAGGTGAGTATCCAAAGTAGACCCCGGAATCAAAAGTAGCCCTGTCCGACGGTATAACAAGAGTTGTAGAATCTTTTCTTTAGTTACACATAAGAAAATTAATTCTCATTTTGGAATAGAAATACAACTAGCATCAATGATGAATTTTTTTCAAGTTTTGACAGCATTATCAGTCTTAAATTTTATTTGCAAAGAAAGTTTTACGTCATGAGGTATGTTTTAATGTATTGTCCGCTCATTATTAATTGATAGTAAGAATTTCTCCGGGATCGCTCCAGAAATTTTTCTGGAGCAATTCATCTAGGGATTCTGCATCCAGGAAAACTCCATGAATTATTCTAAGGATTTTATGAGATAATCGTCCAGGGAATCCTCTTAAAATTACTCCAAAGATTCGTTCTGTACCTTCTTCGGGGAATCCGTCCATGAATTCCTTCACGAATTTCATCCAAATGAATAAGAATTCATCCAGAATTTCATCTGCGATTTTTTTAGAGTTTGATCTAGGAACTCTTTTCTAAAGGAGTTTTTTGAAAAAAAAAATCCCCTAGATAAGCTCCTGAGGAGATTCCTGAAGCAATCCCTGGAGAAACTTTTTTATTATAAACACCTACACGTAAAAGCTTGCAGTGGACGATTTATCTTTTGAAGGAAGCACCACACCAGACTATGGACTGGTATGCGACGCCCAATTTCACAGTCGAAACACGTTCCTGACGAAAAGATTTCGGGACTGATCGAACCCGCAATCCTTGGTCAATGCGGCTAAATGCTTTGTAACTCTAGATCAAAATCTAGAGTAATCCCTTGAGGAATCCCCGGCTTAATTCCTGGCAGAATCTATGGAGAAATTCTTGCAGGAGTCTACCAAGGGATACCTGAGAAATTCTTAAAAATCACTGGAACATCAAATATGCTTATTGCCTACGCAGTCTATATTTTATCAATGGCTTTTTATAATAAAGACCGCGTGATCGAAAAGCATATTTCACTAAAATATGCAGTTCATTGTCTACCAGCTCATCCCTGGAACAATTTCAAGAGGAAATCATTTAGAGATTTTTCTGAAGCGATCCTTTGTGAAATTCCTGAAGAGAAAGCCGAATAAATCTCTGCAGGAATTATTGTAGAGGTTTAACAAGAGAAATCCCTGTATGAGTCTTTGGAGAAATTACTGTATGAATCTCTGAAGGGCCATTGGAAGAACTTTTGGAAGAATTCCTGGAGAATCCTTGAAGGTATTCCACGAAGAATCATTGTAAAGGATTTGCTTGTGGAATTTATCTATAACTCCCTGATATCCATGGAATAATTCTTGAAGAATTCCCAGGAGAAGTCTCTGAAGGTTTCCATGAAGAGATTTTCCAAAAGAAATTATTGTAGTTCGTTTACTGGAGGAATTTTTGTTGGGATTTTTCTGAAATAATTCCTGAAGTGATTTCTGATGCAATTCCTGCAGGAATCCAAAGGAGATTCTTGAAGGAATTTCAAGAAAAACTCTTGGAGGAATCCCCGAAGGATTTTTTTGAAGCCCAGAAATTCATGGAGAATCACTGGAGGATTATCTGGAGAAATCATTAGAATAATTCATGTCGCGATTTTTCTCGTGGTAACTTTTGGGAGAAAGAAATCTTTGAGGATTTTGTCAGTTGTGGAACACCTGCTGGAATCTCCGAAATAGTTCGTGGAATAATCCTGACAGGACTACTGAAGCAATACCAGAAGGAATCGCTTGAAGAATCTCTCGAGAAATTCCGGAGCTTTCCTGAGAAAATTTCTGAAACAGATCTTGTAGTATTTCTGGGAGAAATTCCTGCAAGAATCCCAGTAAAAATTTGACTGGAGGAATCTATGAAGGAATCACTAGAGACATTCATGCTGGAATTCTTTGTGAAATCTCCTAAAGAATCCCTGTAAGTATCTCTTTTGCAGGAACCCTTGGACGAATCCGTTATTAAATCCCTGGAGGAATTACTAAATTATTCCTGGAGCCCAAGCGAATCCGGTCTAAAATGTATCATGGCGAACACAAGTTCTTTCTGGAGAAATCTCTGGCAAAAGCCCTAGTGAACAAATTGCTGTTAGGATTATGATAGACATTATCCCCGAAGGAATCTTCGTAATAAACCCTGGAGAATTGTCTGGAAGAGTCTCTGAAGTTATTTAGAGAGTAATTCTTGTATAAATCTTTGGAGGTTTTCCTAAAAGAAAGTCTGGTGCCCTATTTTAAAAGGTTTCAAAATTGCGATAGGTGCCAAAAGTTATTTATTTATTTATTGGGTGCTATATTCATCTGACAATATTGTGTGTCTTAATGAATCTATAGTTGGAGTATGAATGCCAATACTAAAAAAGATCTATGTTATGACACATTTGACCGAAAACGTTCATCATTGATCGAATATTCGAGCCTAAATTCGTTCGTTGTAGGTGTGGAGTCGTCGTGGCAAGCAAATTTTCACGAGATCCAGTCAATTTGTTTGCTGTACGAACCGTGGACAATGCTCGAGGAGGACCTGCAAGCACTTGAGGACTTCGAACGTCGGGTGCTTATGACGATCTTTGGCAGTTTGAAATAAAATGGTATGTGGCGGCGAAGGATGAACCACGAGCAGTATCCAGAAGGTGGCCAAAGCTGGAAGGATACGATGGGCAGGACATGTTGCAAGAAGGGCCGTACAGCAACACTGCAAAAATGGTGTTCGTTTGGGATCCGGTTGGTACCAGAAGGCTTGGAGCGCAGCGAGCTAGGTGGGCGGATCAAGTGCGTATCGATTTGGCGAGCGTAGGGCAGAACCGAGAATGGAGAGATGCGGCCACGAACCGAGTATTGTGGCGTGAAATGTTTGATTCAGTGTTATCTGTTTAGATGTTAACTAAATAAATGAAATGAAATGAGTTTTGATATCTCAGTTTTCTGCACCGTGTCCATACATATATTATTTTTAAATAAAAATCATCTGTTCATCCATTACATTCCTTTTCATTTGCTTAAGTTAAACTTATTTTTGCTAAAATCCCAACTCGGCTAAATTCTGCAAAATTGTAAACGTTCCACACAAAGCACAACAAATTCTTACTATTTCCGTAAGCAGCAAACCATTTCCGGTAGCTCTTAACAACGAAAACATGCCGCATCTCCGTTGCATCCATCCGTTGCAATTCCCCGATGACGACCAAACACTCCGGCCACATTGCGTCTCATCTCCACCCTGCCCAAGACCACTCACCAAAGAAAAGCTTAGAACAAAATGCAATTCCAGAACCGAAACAACCGCAGTGCAAAACACGTAAATACGCCATCACTCCACAGGGGTTCACTGGTGGCAAAATATACTTTATATAGTTCAGAGATGGCAACATATACTTTCCAAGCAGAGTTTTAAGTAAAAGAATGACAATATGCATCTACAATACAAATAGTTTATGGAGGGCCCCTATCGATTAGAGAAGATTTCTTTTGTCCAAGTTCGCCTAAAAATGTATGATGAAATTTCGAAAGATTTGTTTGTCTTTGAGAGTAAAAAATGTGATTATGCCCAAAATAAAGTATTTAACCCAAAATAATACTCCAACACTTTTCACGGCTAAAAAGAATTAAAAGTCGAGAAAATAAAATATTTGCCAAGATTTCTTAATTCCGTACCAATGTGCGCTCGAACCCTTGAAGCGAATCCGGAAAACCATTTGATAGCTGTTTGAGAGGAAACTGCAAATTGCGATCGCTGCTCAGACATTGGGACTGGATTGACTGGTGGTGATGGCGGTGGTATGGTGGCATATGGGGTGATTTCTAAGGTATCAAAAACTGCAGCAGTAGCTCAACAACTGGACCGTTTCACAAACAAACCGCACCACATGCCGAAGTGCATCCTTTTGCTACAGCACAAGAGAAGGTAACTGCTAGCCGTTTTTGTTGGGTTGGAGCGCGCGTACCTTCCATTGGTACGGAGCTTTTGAGTAGAGCATTGCACAGTAAAAAATAAATTGTAATTTTACGTCATTATACTTGTACATAAACTTCGTTGTGAAAATGATGTGAATTGACATCTTTCAAACGTAAAAAACACGAAAGAAAAAAATGGAGGTCGTGCAATCTATATGACCGACATGAGAAATTAAAAAACCGGCATGTATAAGCTTGAGTGACATTTGAACTCTGGTCTAGCGAAAGAGAGCCGCGTCTGATACCTCTCGGTCATCTTACCATAGAGATAGAAATGCGAACAATTTCCTACAAATCTTGTATTCTAATTATTAATGGGTTTAATGGCATTTTTGTCGATAGAATCCAATCAAGCTGTAGAGCTGCACATTGTTGTAAAATAGAAGTGATCGATTTTAATGTTTTCCGATTGACGTTGACTGATATCATTTTTTGCGGTGCGCGACAGCAAAACGCTGAAGAAAAGCAGGCCGCTCAAAAATTTATCATCCTTTATAGTGCAAAATGCCTTAAATTATCGTGCATCTTTCCGGGGGTATAATATGGAATAAATTTAAAATTAATGAATACCCAAGATGCACTATTTGGATGCGCTGGCTTAATTTTGATTTATTATATGCTAATTTTGCATTCCCGGCCTCGGTACATTTTGGTTGCAGCTGGCTGGCACAAAGTGGGCGCATCGTCGTCTGTGCAAGGTAGAACTCCCGAAAGCATCTCTTGCTGCACAGAAATTCTGTAAGGAAACTGTGTGTGTGTGTGTTCCGCTCTCATGCATCCGAGACAGGGTCATGGTGCTATCCAGACTGTTATTAATAGAATTAAATCTCCATCCAAGCTTTGCTCACCCGTCGTTTTTTTTTATCTAGCTGCATGTCCAGAAAAAAAATATATAGGAAATCGAAAGGCTTGTTTGAAAGTTATATTTTTTATGGTAAAAATTAATATATTCAAAGAAAATCACTAATTTTTATATCAGTATAACTATATACAGCCAACTCTTCCTTACTAAAAATTTGGTATCTCGATGTCGCTCTAACTTGCTCTAATGCTCTAACTATAGGAAAAGTTGGTTTTTAGGGGCACCTTGATGGGTCCCTTGAATAGTAGTTGTACTGGTTTTGCGTTCCGTTACTCGATACCTCCCTAACTCGTGAATATCGAGTTATGGAGAGTTGATTGTATTAACGTAATATTCTTATTCTATTTACCTGAACACCTCAAAAAAAGTTTTCAATGACAAACCGCAGTCACATGCTGTTTGCATTATAGTTCAGATAAGTTCGTCAAAGGCTCACGTGCTAGAAAGCATTACGGAGCCAATTTTATCATGTAACTATATACATAATGTAGCACAATAACCTGGAAAGTTTGACGATCCAAACTATCGTTAAACGAGCTTACATTATTCACAATGACCACCCTTATAAATCTTTGAATCAATATTTTTCTATGAAACATTTTTACTGTCTGAATGGAGCTCTTCTTCGTTACAGTATTGGACAATACATTTGCTACTTTTCCATACAAAATGTTCAAGTTTAAAGGCATGGATCTGGGTTATTTATTGACCTATATGAACGAAATTTCCTCATTTTTTCAGTTATAATTTAAATTTATGCATATATTTTTAAGTGATTTACCAATCATGAGTTCAAAAGCAATAATGGTTTTTACTTAAGTCAATAAATTGCGAATTACAATAATTCACATGCATCATGGTATCTAGCAAAGTTGTTGATATTGAAGAGAATAATTCTAAACTTCAGGTTATTTGCACTTCATCATCCAAATATCACCCATTTCGGCTCACAAGAAGCTGAGATACAGGTCCCCAAACATGGGCATTTTGTATGGAAAAACAGCATTTGATTACTAACTTTTGTAACCAACTGTATGTGGCCACTTTGGAACCGATATCCTGGTTTCCGAGGAAGCGTCTCGAAGGTGAGTAAATATTGTCTGGTCCCGGAACCAGTTCCCCGGAACATCCGGAAATTGTGATCCGCGGCATGCAGTGACCATGATGGCCTTCTAAACATCCGTCTTTATCGTTATAGAGCTAACAATTATAAAATATCAGCTGATTTCACATTGCTGTGACCAGTCGCTTTGCGATGTCCACTCTTTTTCATAGACTTTCAGCCTTTATTGGTAAATACATAATTATAAGAGGAAAATCGATGAATAATACTTTGCTAGCTAGTAGGGAAGAACACACTCACATATACCATAAAATAAAAACCATTAAAAAAAATAATTAATACATGCTTAAAATCATATAAAACCCCTAAACATAAGAACAGAATTCATGCAAAAATCAAATAATATAGATAGGAGGACGGCACAACGGTCGAATCAAAGTAAATGCGAAACACAAAACACAATTTGTTAAAACAGACATACAACACTCCACTCCCACAAAACACCCAACGCTGACTGTGCTTGGTAGCCAATGCAATCTGGCAAAACCAGTTGCCAACCACGGATAAAAGGCTATTCGCTGGTTCCGAGTGAGCTTGGTGGACTTGACTCGGCCACTTACTGGTAGACCACAACCGAAGCAAGTTATTTTTCCACGAGTTTTCTAGTTCCAAGTTACCATACCCTTATAAAGTGAGACAGGAGAATATTTCTCTCCTCAAGTGGCGGATCCTAGCAACGATCACAAGCCAACTCCAGTGGCGGTCGACATTGAGCGATTTGTGACCGCATGGTGGTGCTGTACCACTTTGAACCCCAACCCAGCCATTAGGCAAGGCCATAGTGAGATGATCCAGAACAAGTTATCGTCCGGCTCGAATAGCGTTCATTCCGGGTGTGACTACGGACGGAAGCTCAATAAAAGCTCCAGGCTTCGGACGGGAACCTGGTCACGGAAACTATTGCAGCGTGCTGAATCACACAAGCAGGCCGCGTAGAGGTGACGATCCAACTCGGCTAGGACGAACCTCAGGAGGCATGTCAGCACCAGGCAGCGTCATTAGGGCCCCACACTAACACAACACACTTGGAGAATTGTGCCGACCCTGAGAGGGCTAGGAGTCCTTGGGACTGAGCGGGCGTAACAAAGGTTAGTTACATAGCAAATTCACTTTTTCGGAAATGGCCATTTCGAAACCCCTCTTTTGAATTCGGAATGACTTCGAAACCAGATGGTCAACCGTTAAATTCTGTCCAAGCCCTCTAGAAGGATATCCGCTTCTTGTGTCAAAATTTGGTTTAAAAATATAAAAAAAAATAAAAAGTTACAGCCCAAAACGAGTTTTTTTTCCAAAACTCGTTTAGTGGGGTTGGTAACGGAAAGGTTCATTCTTCTTCTTCTTTCTGGCATTACGTCGCAACTGGGACAGAGCCTGCTTCTTAGCTTAGTGTTCTTATGAGCACTTCCACAGTTATTAACTGAGAGCTTACTGTGCCAATGACCATTTTTGCATGTGTATATCGTGTGGCAGGTACGTAGATACCAGGCTTCCCGAAATCTCACGACCGCACCGATGAGACCGTGAGCAATGCGATCGGCTGTCGCATTTCTCTTTGTATTATGGAGAGCGAAACAAACAGAGCATACACAACTAAACTGTTATGAGTGCGACAAATCGCATGCTCTCAATATTCCGATGTGTCGCACGAAGTAAAATCTCATCACAACATTGTCGCAATGTGTACACGAGCTTGACTGCACATGTGCTGTTTCATGCGCTATCCGATATGTGACATGTCTCATGCGCTCTTCATGCGATAGGTACTGGTTTCAAAGCTCCAAAAACTTAGCGCGTTATTTTTGTTTTACAACGGTTTGAACTGCATGGGGCTCTGCACTGTTTTGATTTTGTATGGCATTTTGACTTTTACTGGCCTTGTTGTTTACTAATTTCATGAAGGAGCGAAGGAGAGCGAATAATTCTTGTGCAGAGCCCCATTGTACGAGACGTTCCACAGTGCGTTGAATGCAAGGAGATGCGAGACAAAAATCAAATCTGTAAAATCAAGCCATTTTAACACCTCGGTATGGAAGGGAAAGTTGTTCTTAACTAAAAGAGCTGTAATTTACATAAATGACATGTTATATAAATATAATCGCAAAACTGTCTCAAGCACCAATTTCATTGATTTCCATGAACAACCCTGAAAAATGTACTTAAATTACTCATAAAGACGCAAGCAATTATTTGCAAACATGTCACTTTTACTTTTACGCCTTTATGCTAAAAAATCGTTTATTTTCTGGTTTTCAATATAAAAATTGAATAAAATATTGGGAACTACACATATTATGTTGTATCATTTTTGATACAAAATTGCTCTGGTGTAGAGTCTGGTAGCCGATACAACATAGGATTAGAAGATTGTATGTTTTTTTTATTGCATAAAACCCATGTTTATCCTTGTGCTGGTTAAGGACTGTGCTGCAAATATTCAAAAATCTTTAAAAGTTGCAGTTAGTTGCAACTGTATCTTTCAGACTTCTTAAAGAACACACTTAGAAGCAAGTCCCGAACAAAGCTTGAAATCAAATTGAAAACTATTTTTGCTATCAGTAACAGCAAATTGAAAACAGTTCTGCTATCATTGAGGACAAATGGAGAACTTACTGAGATATTAATATTTTTGTTTGATACCAAAACAAGCCTGCAAAAAGAAGAATGCAGTATATTGTATATTATCATAGCTTTTAAAGATGAAACAGTAATAATATATAATTATATTAAACTGTTACATAAAAAAAAATTAAAATATAACAAAACGAAAACAAAATATGATACCGAATATAATAATGTTAAATTGATATCAAATTTTGACATCAACTCGATGCTGAAAACAGGATATGTTTTCGGCTTGCTTTCTTTTTGATGTTGGACTTTGCTCCGGGTCTGTGCATGATTTAGCGTGAACAATGTGAACAATTTTTTGAATTGATAATTCAATTACACGTTAGTTTTTCATAACAAAATCAACGTGCTAATTCTTCAGATTCATATACAAATTATGGTGTTCTTGTCTCATATAATATATTTACTAACCTTCAGCCATGTTTACTTAAGATTTTAGTTGAATAGATTAGGACAACAACAATTGAAGCACGTTTCGTCTTTCAAGATTGTTCCGTTTTTTGTTCTTCATTTGTCCCGTTTTTATCCGATTTGCTTATGATCAGCCTAGCCACAGTTTCGTTACTCGAGAAATTTGATGTTAGATGCTTTTCTCCATACAAAATAAAATTAATTTACTTTTGCTGATCAACTGTGGACATGAAAGAAAAATGCAATCCATTGATGAAATCTCATAAGACCAATTGCGGGCCAAATCGCAGAAACAATTATGTGTAGCGAGCTACTTTTTGAAGTGCACAAATGTTCGCATGAATTCTGATAAAAGTTAATAAATCAAATCCTTGAAATTTGACAAAATCTTTTTTTTTATTCAGCCATTCCATGAAAAACCGATCTAGTGGGTCACCGAACTCCGTGAAAATTTGATATTTTGTTCCTTATCCTAAATAAGGATACACTTGTTTTTGGATTTTTTTGATTAGGGTGACCTTTTCCGAAATAGGGTGACCAGGAAAATCGCGATTTTGCAAAATTTTTATTTTAAATAAAATTATAACTTTTGAACCGTTCGACCGATTTTCAAACTTTTGGGACGAAATGAAAGCTAAAGAATTTGACTTTTCATGAAAAATATAAGATTTCACAAAAAATATGTTTTTTTACATGAAAAAAAATCAATAATTTCCGTTATTTCGTGTTTTGAAGGCCTTGGGACCAAAGGGGCTATTGCTGTTCTAATTTTTTTTTTGAAAGTTCAGAAAATTTTACGTTTACTGTCAAATTTTCAACGATGTATGTTTCTTAGTTTTTGAAATATATATTTTTTTTGAAAATAAAAAAAACAGTCATTTTTCATCGGCACACACTGTAGGCCTCAGCGCATTAGATTTTTTATTTTTAAAAATATCATAACTTTTGAACAGCTCAACTGATTTCCAATCTTTTTTTATGAAATTAAAGCTTAAGATTTCAACTTTTTAGACAAAATTGAAAAATCTAAAAAAAAAATTATAAAAATATTATATTACATGAAAAAATATAAAAATTCAATTTTTTTTCTAGAAATTTCCATTTATTTTAATGTAAAAAAATATATATTTTCAGTTTTATATTTTATTCTGAAAAGTTGAAATCTAAGCTTTATTTCCATGAAAAAAGATTGGAAATCGGTTGAGCTGTTCGAAAGTTATAATATTTTTAAAAATAAAAAATCTAATGCTACACTTTTTTATATTAAATTTAGGGGAGGGATTATTAGAGTATGTTTAAAACTACAAATTGAACTTTAATACTTCACTTTTTGCAAAAAAATAAAATACTAAAATCACTGTAAGGCGAGCAACTACCTTTAAACTCTAATATGTGTTGCTTATCTTGACAGATAGGCCTATTTCGTCTGCGACTTACAGACTTCTTCAGTGTCGAGTGCTCGACTTCTAATGCGCTGAGACCTACAGTGTGTGCCGTTGAAAAATTACTTTTTTTTATTTTCAAAATAATATATCTCTAAAACAAAAAACATACATCGCTGACAATTTGACAGTAAACGTAAAATTTTCTGATCTTTCAAGAAAAAAATAGAACAGCAATAGCCCCGTCCCGAGGCCTTCAAAACACAAAAAAATGGAAATTATTGATTTTTTTATGTAAAAAAACAATTTTTGTAAAAAAAAAATATTTTTCCTTAAAAGTCAAAATCTTCAGCTTTCATTTCATCCAAAAAGATTGAAAATCTGACAAATGGTTCGGAAGTTATAATTTTTTTAGAAATAAAAATTTTGCCAAATTGCGATTTTTTTGGTCACCCTAATTCGGAAATGGTTACCTTAACCTTCCAGTAGTCGCGCGGTTTGCCACCGTCAGAACCACCACGCTGCTGTTGTGAACGAAAAGCGAGGTTTTTTCAGCGGTGTTGTACAAAATACAACAGCGCGACGACTGAAGTGTTAATAAAAAAATCCAAAAACACGTGTATCCTTATTTCGGATCAGGATGACCCACTCGGTTTTTCATGGAATGGCTGTTTTATTAGGAAAAAAATTGCTGCTAAATATTCTGACGCTGGATATTTCAAAAGTCCCTTTCGAAATTATATAACAATCTCACCAAGAATATTTTGAAGGATCTATCGTAAATTTTTTGTGGACAGTGAGAATGATTCCTAAGATAAAAAAAAACATATTCAGAATCCGACTTAGTATTATTCAAAATCCAGCTTAAGATGTTGTGAGAGCATGACTAAAAATTTATGAAAATTGTCATCAATCTTTTGCGAGTATCCTACTTTGAAAATATTAAAGAAGGCTTTTCAGTGTGTATTTTAAAATAAAACTGCTAAAAAATCTATCATTTAAGATTCTATCAAAATATTGAATAAGATTACAATCTTGCACAGGATTATAAAAAAACCGTTCGAATCCCACCTGAACACGTGGTTTTTTTTTCATGATTTCACTAATAATTTATCCATAAAAATCCACGCGTAATGAGCTTCTTCTTCTTCTTGGCATTAACGTCCTCACTGGGACAGAGCGTGCTTCTCAGCATAGTGTTCTTATGAGCACTTTCACAGTTATTAACTGCTTTCTTTGGAAAATTTATGCCATTTTTCGCATTCGTACATATATCGTGTGACAGGTACGATGATACTCTGTGCCCCCCCCCCCCTCTTTACGAAAATATCCTGGACCGACCGGATGTTCCGGATCTTCCGGTAAACCCCCAAGTGGCCATAGCTGATCATAAAGCGTTCGAAATATTAGTTTCGTCTTTTAATGTAGAAAACTAGTGAAATTAAAAAAACAACGAGAATTTCCAAGACATCTTCCATGATAAGGCCAGTTTCAAGGACGTTCCGGATCGTTCGGGGGACCATACAGTAGGCAACTAGAGTCACATGGTGGCCTAAATACCGATACTGTTTATGGCAAGTGAAAACAATTAATTTTCAAAAATTGCGGTGTTGTGGGATAAATCACGCGGATTGTCCACTTTTCCGGATATTCCGGATCTTCCGGTGAGCACCCAATGGCCATATATGGTTTTATGCACTCAAAGCATTGGCTATGTCTATGTATATTGAAAACTAATGAGATTGAAAAAACCGCGGCTTTCCAAGTTATTTTTAACGATTTGACCACTTTTACGGATGTTTCGGATCTTCCGGAAGGCATATTTCAGTTTTTAAAAGAAGCTTCCCTGAAAGTGACTCCTTAAATCACTTGAATATCTTTCATGTTGCACGATTGCCTGTTCCTACAAAACATGAGTTGTTAAATGACAGTTTAGTATTATAAAACTGCTCGGGAAAGGAAGTTGATCAATTTTTTACCCGACTCGACCCAGGAGGACACCGGAATAACTCCGGCCACAGGCAAAATTTTGAACCACTTTCCCCAGCATAAGAAAAAAGAAGAGTTTGGATTTCATATAGTGAAAAAAGTTTGCAAATTGAAAAAAAAAAAAGCTTCACGAGAATTTTTTGATTTTTTTTTCATAACCCGGTCGGATACGGGTTAAAATCATTAATATTTGATTCGAAAATAAAAGTGTAAAACTAAACTTAAAACTAAAACAGATTGGAAGAATAGTGAACGGGTCAAACATAAGAAATGTGTTCGAGACCTTCGCTGCCGCACGTAATTAAGTCGTGGGTTAGACGCAAGCCGAAGATTGGGCAGTAGCGTGGGACAAAATTCAGATTATCGCTTCAGTTCACTTTTTGGATTGCATTTGGGTCCCATAATAACTGTGCAAAATTTCAGCTCGACCAGTGAAACTATAATTTAACGCCGTTCAAAGTTTATATGGGATTTATTTTGGGAAAACTAACGTTTACTAAGAAAAATCGTCATCTATAAAAATTCTAGAAATAGCCCTCGATAGGTACTTTTACGATGAAAAACATTGCAAAAGACCGCGAAACAATCCGACACTTGTGAAAAAAGTTATTCCGAAAATGCTCCTAGAATATCGATCGGCAGTCGCTCTCCGTATACTACACATTTACGCAGCTGCCTCGTACATATGGAAGCCTCATGAGCTAAGTCTCATGAGACGATACATGCGCTACGGTGACATGCGGTTCACAAATTGCTAAATGCGACAAACGATGCAGTCGCACAGCGCTCGGGTTTCCTATGTACGTGCGATGTAACAAACAGTAAAAGAGAGAGACGAGAGAAGTCTCATTTCAAGCGCACGTCAAAACGATGATCGTGTGCTTCTTTTCGGTGAGTCTCACAAACAAAGTCTCACGCACTTGAAGCCTGGTAGATACTCTATGCCCTGGGTAGTCGAGAAAATTTTCAACCCGAAAAGATCCTCGACCGGTGAGATTCGAACCTACGACCCTCAGCTTGGTCTTGCTCAATAGCTACGCGTTTACCGCTACGGCTATCTGGGTTAATTAACACTTCAGTCATCGCGCTGTTGTATTTTGTACAACACTGGTGAAAAAAGCTCGCGTTTCGCTCACAACAGCAGCGTGGTGGTTTTGAAGGTGACGAATCGCGCGACGACTGGAAGGTTAAGAAAATTAAAAACAGTACGGTACAGAACGCATGTTTTTAAAAGAATATTGCATACATACGGGCGTATGGCACGGTTTATGGCATTTATAATTTAAAATTGAATAACTAGTAAAAAATTGCGTAATTTTTTGGCTTTAGGGAACATCACTTTACCAAGTAACGACAATATTGCCGAAAAGTGTTTACATGGGACACTGGGCCTGGATCAGAACCTAGCCAGACAAAACCTTCAGGAGTGTTTTTTTTTTTGGGTTATTGTCTTCGGGAACTTACCTTGGATTTTTTTCTAATTTGATGTAGGGAAAGTGTTCCAATAATGGACATAGTGGTTCCCTATTTGGCCATATGCAAAATTCGGATAGCTTTCACATTTTTAATCTTTTTGGATGTTTCATCATCAAGATATATCCTATATCTCACTGCTAAAACACAAAAAAACTTTTCAAAATGTTGAGACATTCAAATTATCACGTATGGCGAAATAGGGAACCACTATGGTCATAACTGGTATACCTACCCTAGAAGTTAGAGCTAGAGCTTTCGCGTCTTCCACAAAGTTTTAGAAGTGTGAAAATACGACAAGTTGTTGAAGACAACAAAGCTTTAGAATTTCGAATAACGAAATTACGTTGAAAATGTAATAATTACAACAATTTTTGGTATTTTGTACTATTTACGTCAAAATCTTGGAATGCTTCCTTATAAACACCATACGTCCATTATTTTCAATAACATGTGCTGTAGGAAAAAAATCTTGTTTCTATTTGAAAAAATAAATGAATGAAAAGATGAACAAATTGTTGTAAGCATTTTCAATATCACTTTATAAAAAAAAAGTTGTAAATTTTTCCAGAACGTATTATTGTTCCGAAATAAGCATTTTTCTTATCTATAAAATGTCAAAGTTTGCCAGATCTACATTTCGATACATTTGAGATATCTGAATTCAAATTAATCAAATTTTTAATGAAAATTTTATGAATTGTTATTTTTAGGAAGGTTTCTGATAAAATTTGTCAATTGTGAATTGTCATTTAACGGAAACCTTATCGTTGTAGGTATCACGAAGTCAGAAGTCAATTTTTTTTGTTAATTTTTGTAAGAGTGACCGTTTTATTAACAAATAAATAATTTATTTGCTCAACACAGGGAAAATATCTGAAAAGTCTCAATTCCAAGCACGACAACTTTTAGCTACACTGTTAACAATAATGAAGATTACACATCATGTAAACTTCATTTATGCGATGTAAACATGACGTCATGTAAATTTAAGTCTGAAATCATGTCAAAATGTGTTATATGTCATGTAACCACTCAGGATCCTGCTGGATTACATGACATATAATAGAAGTTTACATGACATATCATGTAAATATCCATGATATTCCACGCTCCAATTATGTGCATTATATGTCTCAGAAATTTACACGTTTCGTTTGAACTGTGTATGACTTCAAGCTTTCATTGCGTACGTTGTTTCTTTCTCTCGTTTTATGAAATTTGGTGAAAAGTGTGTAGTTTTGATCATTACGATATAGGAAGAGTCATTATGTTAACACCGATTTCCTTTGAATTTATGGACTAACATCATGAAAGAGGCGTAAATTCAAAACTAATCCTACGACATTCTTTGTATTATTTACTATTACCTTGAATGCAATTTATCCGAAGTTCATTCATCAGCAAAACTTTTACCGGAATGTACCTTCACCCGGAAATTCATTTACCGGAAAACCAAACCTCTCATTTTCTACTACTTACTATATCAATACATTTCAATACAATTTTCATTCTCTTTTCGATGATGCTCAGCTCCACGGCCGAATTTACGGTGAATTCAAAGGGACCATGATCTCCGGGCCACCACAGTTTAGGAACCCCACAAATTACGACTAAATTAATTATTTTTGCACATTTGTAAGGAGTAAAATGTTGCTGAAAACCTTCAAAACCGTTTTTCTCTTAAGTGGGTTTTTGTCACTTACATTCATCGATCCCAATTTTAACTTATGAGGGATTTAAAGCTGTTCAAATCTAACTTCTGATAATCAGAACTTTATCCAGAATGTTAAGAATAAAAGGTATAAGCGAAATTATCAATGAGAACATACTGTAGCATTGAAATTGTTTTCTAGGAAAAAGAACCCCACAAGACTCTGGCCCTGGGCCCCCACATTTTTTCAATCCGGCCCTGTTTAGCACAAATTATGCCACCTTAACCATTGGCATTCTCGGTTCCCTTAGTTTCCATAGACACTTCCTCGAAAGAAATCTCCAAACGGCTATTGTGGTTATTACGCTCAATGGTATGGGTGCCCTAGTGTAGATATGTTTGTGAACCTCAGAGGAAAACAATATGCAATATCTTCTCCAATTGGGTAATATTTCCATATGCATTTTGATGAGTCTGGAAATCGTATGCAAGTTTCTCGAGAGAAAACAAAAACAAAATATGTATGACGAGCGTATGCGAGTTTTCAAATGTCACTAAGCTATATATTGTTCTTTTTGTTTGCTTTACGCTTCAATTGAGACAAAGCCCACTTCTCAGCTTTGGGCTTCAGTTATTGGTTGAGAGCCTACGCTAATAGAGCGACAAGAGAAAAAAAAGCTATCAGCGATACCCAAATCCCCCACCATCATGTTGATCTTGCTGATAAGCTGCACTAAATATATATAGTAACTAAGATATGAACAAACATCACGATATCAAAATATGGTTGCATGAGTAAATTGATTGTGTTGAAAAAATCGTGAGATTTAGAAAAGAAAACTATGTTTTTAAAGAATTTATAACAAAAGTTTAAAACACCAAAGGTTGAAAGATCGTTAGAAAAAAAGTTGAAATGACAAAAGTTTGAAAGATAAAGATAAGCAAATAATTTTCGACCATTTATCCTTTCAACCTTTTGCCATTTCGACCTTTTGTTCATAAACCGTATATAAATTAAGACAGTACAACTTGAAATTGCAGGCAAGAACAGAAATTACGAAAAGTATTGCAGGTTTGTCCTACTTAATACCAAATAACATCAAGGTTTATATAATATAATATAATAATATAATATATTTGTATTAAAGTGAATGGAATAGTTCAGCGTTTTAAAATGTTTGGGGTCATAATGTTTTTTTTTTCTTAAGTTGAAACATTTTTGAATCCAATTTTTATATTATATCAAAACATCAAAACACTGATATTGTGAAGGAAGCGACAGACAACATATCAATTCTTATTTTGGTTTTGTGATTTTGGGAAAGCTCTGAAAGGAAATCAAGATTCAGAATAGAGGAACATTTCGCCATTGTTACGTCCATTATTGTATTCCGAGATAAATACATGAGTAGATCAACTATTCCCTTGAACTTTGTCAGATTGTGCTGGTTTATGACGAATGTAATTTCTTAAAATATCGGTTCACTGAATTCAATGTTAACCAATAGAATAAGCTAGAAAGAAGGTGAGCAATCTTAAAAATAATATATTTGGTCATTTTCGACTAAAGATGTATTACTAAAAATGACTACATTCGAAGAACCGACACTCGATCATATTTGAAAACATATGTAATGGTTGAATTGCTTTTTTTTTTCTAACATTTGGACTCTTGAAGAATCGTTGTTCGAATATTAAAAGAAAAGTTGCATAGTTGCAGCCTAAGTTAGCTAGTTCTGCAATAACAAGCTGCACAGATAAGATGAAAGAACAACGTATTTTCAATACAATGGTGAATCATCTTCTTCTTTCCGGCGTTACTGGGCGTCAACTGGGACAAAGCCTGCTTCTCAGATTAGTATTCTTATGAGCACTTCCACAGTTATTAACTGAGAGCTTTCTTTGCCGATTGACCATTTTTGTATGTGTATATCGTGTGGCAGGTACGAAGATACCCTATGTTCTGGGAATCGAGAAAATTTCCTTTACGAAAAGATCCTCGACCAGCGGGATTCGAATCCACGACCCTCAGCATGGTCATGTTTAATAGCTGCGTGTTTACCGCTACGGCTATCTGGGGTGAATCATCTATGAAGCGTAAATATTTAAAAATAGTGTAGATCGACATCATCAAGTAAAAAAAAATCTTGGACTCTTCTTCGATGCATACGTATTTTAAAGCAAGAACTTCCCCAAAAAAAGTATTTGTTCGGTAAATGGTCTTCGGGCAAATTGCATTCCAGATAATGTAAAAAATCACTTGTTTTTATTTGGCACGGATATACAGCCGAATCTTAGAAACCAACTGGTGAATACAGATTAGATTTTTTTTCTGAAATTAACGATCTGTGGAGCACCGTGAGTGAGAAGAAACAAGGAATAACTGAAAATTTGATTCCCTTCTGAGACTACGAGACGATATGCACTGCGGTCAAAATGAACCTGATCTTACCTTGCCACGCTCAGCGAGGATAGTGGGTAAATTTTAATTTACTGCTAGGTATTCCTCTTTCTGTAATCAATGCTTATAATGAGAGCAATTTCGGAATAATCAAAACTTCCCAAAAAAATCCATATTAAATAACAAATAATTTTAGCGCCGGTCGACTACATTGTTCAGCATCCTTTCGGGTGGAAATTCCTCAACCCATTTTTGCAACCGTACACTTTTACAACCGAGTACACTTGCATCGCCGCCCGTGGTCCTTTGGCGGTAGAAGTCTATGAAATTTTTATTTGCCTTAGTGATATTCGTTGTTCACCGTTTCCACCCGGCCAAGCAGTAGTGTTCTGATGCTGGGCTGTGCTGTGGTAAAAGTGAGAAAGAGTGATCCAATATTATACACTTCAAACTAACCGAATAGTTGGCACAATGTGGGGTGGGGTTTGGGTGGTGGTGCAGAAACAGGACAGGCGCTGGGAAATATGGCATAAAATATGGTTTTCTCTGGATTCTCGGAGGATGGAGTCGTTGCCGGGAATGTTGACGTTGTTGTTGGGAATTTTTCAGGAATCTGAAACAAACTGCGAGAATGGCATTTGCCTGACTGAGGGAATGCCAAGTAAATTGTAAACATGATGGATGGAGTGTTGGACAATTAGAGCCAATGGCTCCTAGATGAGCGATGTTTGAACACCGTAAACGAAAGGTATCCATCTAGTTTTTACAGCAGTCCTAGTATTGCCATAAATACTAGGCCACCTATGGAAAAGGCAAAGTAATATTGTAACCAAAGACAAATTAAAGACCCCCATGTCCCTTGCAATTACCCAAAATTTTATGGCTCATAACGTAATCTAGAATGCCGTTCAAAGTATACTGCGATCTGTCAAACTTGGGTACCTTTTGCACTACCGAGGGACCAAATGCAGTACTAGAAGTGGTACCCAATCTGAGCGCGAGTGGGACGGACCTGTTGTAACGCTTGCTTAGCACACAACGTACAGCAGCTTTAGCGCCACTCTCGGGTTAGAGAGACTGCTGACGCTTTTCAAAGGTCCGGCTAAGAGACTCTTTACACGGGCGAGTATTTTAAGTGGCTCAAACACGCATTTTTCTCCGACCAACCCAAATGGAAGCTCTAACGAATTAAGAAATGGAAAAAGAATCACCGAATAAAATATTAAAACCTAATTTAGGAAAGCCTTAACCAATTAAGCAAAGAAAGCGATGTATTGAGGTGCAGTTGTAGCGTTTCACAATTTTATAATCAGCGCTTACAAACTAATCCTACTTTGAGCTCAAAGGGGTGAAAAACTTACAGTTTGTCTTACAAATTGTGTTCTGACGTTGGGGCCCGATCGTCGTGTTGCTCCAATCGATGTCGCGTGACCTGCAGACTGCAGCTCTCGTAATTTGATGGGTGACTGACGAGGTATGATTGTCGGTTGAGGTGCAACACGTTGGTGTATCACGGTCGCTCCCTAGAGCACCAGATCGTATTGCTGACCTCCCAGCGCGGAACTGAGTGATAAAGAGAGAGAGCGCGACGGCTTTCGCGGCTTCTCTGTAGTCTCGGCTAATGGGGATCCACTGAGTGCTCCACCCTGGCTACGGGTGTCGTTCGTACTGGCACTGTGAGATCACTCAGTGGATCCCCACATTAGCCGAGACTACAATAATAACTTATAAAAATTTTGAAATTTTATTTTGAAATTTCAAAATTTTTATTTTTTTAGCGTGTGCGTAAATGTAACGACTTTCTAATACATTGCTATGTGATTCCTTAGGAATCCCATCACAATATGAATATTGCGCAACTGACAGCATGTGGCAGTGCCATCTCTTAAGAAAAAGGGGAATTGCGACACTCGCGTGACGGAATCTATGGTCCACTCAATCTCTCTCCCACCGTCCAGATACAGGTAGTTAAACGAAGTGTAGAGAGATTGAGTGGACCATAGATTCCGTCACGCGAGTGTCGCAATTCCCCTTTTTCTTAAGAGATGGCACTGCCACATGCTGTCAGTTGCGCAATATTCATATTGTGATGGGATTCCTAAGGAATCACATAGCAATGTATTAGAAAGTCGTTACAATATATAATTTAGACGTTATGATTCTAAACTATTTGCTCTGTAAGCTGACTGAGCGCATCGTTAAATTTATCCATTGTGGATGTCGTAACATCGCCACGAACACCATGTTGATGCATTCACACTATTCAGGTGTTCATCGTAGTACTGCTTCCGTCTATCAATCACCTCACGTATATCCGTAGGTTAAAATTTATATTGGGTTGTAACAAATTATGCTGATAACACTGCGGAACACGTTTTTGTCTCCAGCATCAAAATACCTCTATTTACTCAATTAAGGGTTGCTGAATCCATTGCCGTTTACATAATTGTCATAGCACGTCTAGTTTTTGAGATATTAGGTGTTGAAAATGTAAAAATTGACTATTTCAGCCAACTTGCATGCAAGTTTGCCAGCTTGTAAGGAAATTTATTTGCTTAATTTGCCACAGAATTCAAACTTTATGTGTATAACAATACTTGTGATCAAAGTTCATAATACTTTTCATGCGGAAAAGTTATTTTTTGATGGTTTAGAAAAGTATTGTATTTTGCCATACAAGAGTAACAAAGAATTTTGTATGGAGACTGCAAGCATGTTGAAAAAATCGGTTTAATCTAAATTCAATCGTGAAATTTCAACCAAAATATATCTAAAACGAAAGTTTAGGTCCTCTTTTACATGATTGGTGGATAAGATCACAAAAAAGTTTGATAAAATATACTTCAAATTTAAGGTAAACATCAACGAATCCAATGTTTTATACAACTTTGACGACCTGTAGCTAAAAATTGTGACGTGCTGGAAAATTTCTGAAAACGGCATCAGATTAAGCAACCCCAAATCCACTAGATACACATAATTTGATTCTTGAGACACGCAAAAATGTCATTTTTGTTGCGCTGTGTAATGATTAACTCAAACTCCAACTGAAGAAGTTTTTGTTTCCTGTGGAGATCTTTTCGTAACTTTTTATTCCCACATTATCAAGCCCAAATGTGCTCAAAAACTACGCTTTAGTATTCATCAACGTTTGTTTTAAAAAAAAGATAATTAGTTGTTCTGAAAACTACTGAAGTAATTGTCATAATACTAAAAAATAACAGTTCCATAGAGGTGTTTCAAGGTTTGTTATATCAAATCACTGAATATTTTAAGTCTATAGTAAAGTACAAAATCTAAGCGTCAATTTCGACAATAAATATTCTTCATCCAAAATCATTCTATCATTTCCAATCGTGATAATTTACCACTTTTCCAGCGCCATTGGCATAAACTTTCAAATTTATTGCAGTAAGATTCACTGCCTGCATGAAAACTATTAAACACGAATAAAAAATCGACTCCTCTCGTTCATCCTAGGCAAACGGCACTTTATCCAAGTTTTTTCCTTGTGACATTGTTGCCACTACCCGAGCGAAGCTTGTTAAACCACTTCCACTTCCCGAAGTGAAATATCTCTTCAATATATCATGCAACAATTGTCGCTACATTCTCCGGCGGCGGCACCTTCGTTCAACTCGGAAGTTTTGCTGCCTGGGACCGTAACGACCCAAGGTTTCACACTCCCGAAAGAAGGAGATTCTTCACCCGTTGGGTTTAAAGTGTGGAATCTATTCTGATGCTTCGGAAGTCCCTGACTTCGTTCTGGATGCATATGCGTGCGTGTGTTCCCATCCAAGGCAACGTGGCTCGGTTATGATAAATGAGCGAAAATTTTTCACATCACGAATCCGTTCCCAAGCGACATGAGCGTGAATTTCTGCAGCATAAGCAGCAGCAGCAACAGCTGTGGTTGGGTTTTTTTGAGGGTATGTGATATTCCGAAGATTTCCGGAAAATTCTACGGAATTCAATAAGGCGGAAATTTTGCTTTCTAATTTCGTCACGTTTCGTCAAATTGAAAAATAAAAACGCCGAAATCTTTCTGTGACAAACGGAGCAAAACAGACTCAAGTATGTTTCAATGCTATCTAGTGTAATTTGTTTCGTTTCGTCATGTCATGCATCGTTTCGTTTCGTATTGATATATGAAAAAATACATATCGCATACCCCTAGCTTTCTTTCCTTCAAATAGCCAATATAGCAAAATGTAAATTTGTTACGTTATTTTCAGTTAATCTTCTTGTCGAAAGGATCCCCGACTAACTTTGTATTTTTCCCCCACTTTTCTCTAAATCAATTTCAGATTCTCCCTGTCAGTGAGTGAGTGAGCGGGTCCGTGTGTCTCAGTGAGTTAGTGTAGGAAAAATGATGGATCCTGCCAGGCGGATCGCCGGGATCCTCTGCACGGTGACACTGCTTGCCGTCGTACGAACACGATTCGGTGCCGACGGGTGGAAACTGGATAACCGGAACATTCTCTACACCAATCAGGATGTCTCATACGAGTGCCCCATCAACACGATGTGCCGTTGTGCCAGCTTGCCAAATGAGACCACGCTGCTGCAGATCAACTGCAACGAAGTGTCGCTGTACAAATTTCCAGGTTAGTATGCGATTTAGGTTGCGAATAGGTTTCGATGTGCAGCAACATATTGTTGAGCAGTTGCCAAATGTTTTACTAGGATATTCAACATCTATAAGATATTGGACTGTTCAGTAATTGAAAACCGAGCCTTTAGCTTCACCCATTTTACGATTGTCACTTTACCAATGTACAAAAAGTGGAGCTTAAGTAAAAGAAACGTCCCAATTGAGGCCTAACAAGAGATACCGTGATGAATCAAAATCCGGACGGTACCAATATCCGGACACTCTGGTAATATTCATTAATTAAAGCTAGATTTGAATGCTAATATGTTTGGGTTTTATTCAAATTATTTCCTTTACCATTGTAGAACATTGTACTATCATTTTAAATCTAGTAACCACTGTCAAACAATTGATAAAAATTACAACAAATTAGTAGTTCCGGTTGAACGTCATTTTGTCGCGGTCCATGTCCGCTTAAGGCGCCCCGAATGTTCAAACTCTAATATGAGTGTGCTTTTTTAGGAAGTCCTCAATTAAATATTGTTGCAAAGATTGCCTCAAGCCAGATCTTCACGATAATGATAAACTTTCTAGTAAAAACCGTGATTTTAACATAAAAATCAGTCAAATATTGAGGCATGTCTTGTCTTTAAATCCGGACACATCATGCAAATGATGTCTTTAAATCCGGACACTTTTGGATCGAAATCCGGACAATTGTGTTAAAGCTGCAATATCCGTCTGATTCGAAAGGAAATAATATCGACACGCAAATGAATAATAATCACTAATAAACTTTATATCTGCGTTTGCCCTACAATGGCAAAAATAATAGCATATTTGTATTAGTTAGTTAATATTAGTTTGATTACCTACCTGAGCTGATGAACATGTGGCTTACACTACATCAGATGCGGCTTGAACTGTTATTATTGAAGACATAGACTATTTATTGATCAATCAATTGAATTCTGAAAACTCACTACGCTATCCATAGTTGTTTTTCAAGTTTTCATTTATGTTTTCTTTCAGAAAGCTCACTTACACTAGTCAAACGAGGGTTGTTAAGACGATATCCGGATTTGAAAACACTGGCTCGTAATCCCGGACAGTCTTTTAACGCACCGATAAATGTATATTTCCAGCATATTCAACAATAGTGGAGTCACTGAATTTTCAAAATATCTTTTTTCAAACACTTCTGGTCAAAACATTCTATGAAAATTCATTTTACAAACTTTCCCTTTCACTTTTACTTGTTCGCCTGTTAATCGATCGTTCAACTTGAGTTGAATTTGGACCTCGACGAAATGACGTCCAACATGAGCAAATTATTTGTTTTTATTTTTAATAATTATTTGACAATGGTTACTAGATTAGAAATGAATGTAAAATAATCAGAAATGGTAATAAAAAAAGGTATGAATAAAAACCAAACAGATTATCACTTAATTTCAGCTCTAATTAGTTAATATAATCAGAGTGTCCGGATATCGGTACCGTCCGGATTTTGATTCACCATGGTAGATTCAAGTTCGAAAATCTATAAACGCGCAAGCCAAAACACGAACAACGTTTTGTTTGCAGTAAAAATGTGTGAGTCTTTTTTCATGCAGTGTTTTGAACAAAATTGCTTACATGAAGCTTTTTTGAAAGTTTGGTATGAAGATCAGGAAGCAAATATGTATTTTATGATGTGTTGAAAGACTGTCCGGGATTTCGAGTCAGTGGTTTCAAATCCGGACAGCAATTGGAAAGCAAAATTTTTACTAGTGAAAGTGATTTTTTTTTTTGAGAAAATTAGAGAAGAATTGTACAAAATAAATGAAAAGCGGTGTGAGTTATCAGAATACAATAAATTGTGTAAATCTTTCGTGATTGACACTCAAGCCGCATGTACTTCAGTGCGAGCTGCAAGCGCTCCAGCTCAGGTAACCACAACATTGATATTAATATTACGTGCAACATTGTTAGGGAAGTACTAACATTGGTTCTGTCGAAGAACGATATTTTATTGAATTTGACATGATTTTTATTAGTGGTATTCAAATAAATCATGTTTTAACACAGATGTCCAGATTATGATCCAACAGTGTCCGGATATTAAAACATCTTTTGCATCTGGTGTCCGGATTTAAAGACAAGGTAAGCATCAGTATTTTAATAATTTTCTTGTTAAAATCATGGTTGATACCGGATATATCTTCACGTTTATGAAGATTTGATTTGTAAGAATGTGTTGAACAATAACGTTTTATGAATATTCCAACAAAACATACATAAATAAGAGTTTGAACATGTGTGCCGTCTTAAGCGTCCGGGAATTGATTCATCACGGTAGTAAGTTTAATTCTCTAGCGTTAAAAGGCAGTGCTATTAAAAAAGATGCGTAAACAATTTTTAACAAGTGATTTTTAAGAGTATTATAGGATCCTAGGAGCTTCTTATAGTTATCATGATATTTCAAAGTAGTTGTAATGTGTTTCCAGAGATATTCTCAGAGTTTCCTGAAATTCTCTTGAAAAAATATGGTGAACCTTTGACGGCTTCCTAGAAAACCTCTTGGAATCATCTATATCTTCCTTCAGGAAACCCTTGGATAGCTCTTGAACTACCCTGTGTATCGCTTGACCTTTGGTACAGTGAACAAATGATTAGTTTTATTCGATGTTAGTTTGTCAAGGTTTGTTCTACTCATTTTAAAGTACGTTGTCATGACTCTGTTACGCAGAGCAAAAAGATTTCGAGAATCTGAAATTCCGTGTTAGGAGCGCTAAGGCTCCCGTCAAACCTTCGTACACATTTTCGATGGCATTTTGTTCGAATCTAACCATCTGTTCCTTGTGCAGTAACCTAAACTACTGTCTGGAGGCCCTTGAAAATAACTTGATGACCTCTATGAACAGCAAACAATATTAACTGTTTTTAAAGATAAGTTACAGTTTTCAAAAAGCCTAAAAAGTTAAATAAAAAAGTTGTTGCTATCTTCGTAAAGATTGTCTCCCATCTGTTTCGTGAGGGAAGATTAACCCAAACTTTTTTCATGACCATTATCGAAGTTATAGAAGACCGAAAAATCGGTCGTAAATAAAAATTAGTGTTATAATAAATGTTTTTTTTTAATGCAACGTTCAGATGTGGAAATACTGACCCGAGATATTCAGCAAAGTTTGAACATAGAGAACTTTTGAAAATGGCCATTCAAGTTTTCATATTCTGCTAATATATGGCAACACTTATCGATTGTTATCAAAAGATAGGAGTGATTTATGCAGACACCAAAACAAATTAGAGATAACGATCCGAATGTTCACCAAAAACGAAGGAAATGTTGGATGCCACACAGTCTAGCAAAGCCCAAATGTTAATGTGGCCGGAAATACTGTTTAAGAGGAGTTATTAAAAGATAAAAATCATGAAACTTGAGCGAAAAAAAAATAGAATTTTTAGCAATATAGGAATACTCTTCAATTGTAACCCAGTTTTCATGAAGGATTGAACATTTTGTCGTAGCTGGCAACATTGCTCAAGTGGAATCGATAAAACTCAATGTATGAAATTTTTACACGTTATTTAAGTAGAATCTTGAGCAAAGTTTTTGTCTGTATTTTTTGTTACAACGCAATCGCAATCGGGAAAATCAAACATAATCATTGTTTACGCTGGCAGCACTGATAAAATGGTTCAAATAAGCTAAATACAGTCAGGTCTCCTATAAGATGCATGGGTCTTCTATAACGCCCCTTTATAACAGTCCCAGAGCTTATGGGATTTCATTAATTTGGGGGTGTTGTTGGGTATCTCGTATGCATTATAAGTAGATAGCACAGTACTGTTTTAGAATTTTCAGTAATCAATACGATCTACGTTTAGGAGTTGAGGATTATCATTTAGTTGAGAACTTGGCCGGTAGGAGCGCTTTTTCAAACATGCACTTTGTGAATCTTAAGGGATAAGAATCTAACCGAGTAGTGTTTGATCCTTCGACCTTGTCACTTGCTCCTGCGGGGGCGGGTGATGAGGGCAGGATCAAGCATGTCACGCGGTGGTAGTAAAGTAGTGAAAAAGTGATCGGTTTGTTTGTAGTGTTTGATCTATTGATTGCGTCGCTTGCTCTTGCGTGGGTGAGTGACGAACACTTGTTCTGTGTTCAATGCGATTATCGAATTATTTCGCGAATCAGGTTAGGCGTGATTATATCATGGATCGCATCACCAAACATTGGTGACTCCCAGCTCTCTACCTTATCCCACTAACCCAATATCCTTTCCATGACAATCGTGGAGATGCAGAGGTGATCTCGGTCTCTAGTAACAACGGTAGTCACACTATCATTCCTTCCTTTCCCCCATGACCGTAAGGACATGGCCGGAGCCGTTATTGACTTTTAAATTTGAGCTCTCGATTGGTGCCCATTGAAGAATGGTAAGCTAATCCTAAGCCAATTACGGAGTAGCAACTACGAATTGTACGGTCATCTATGCTTATGCTTATGCTTTATGCTTATGATTAAGGGATAAGAACCTTAATTTTGGAACATATGATATCTCTAGATCCGGTTAATTAAATGGCTGAAATGCAGCGGAATTCTGCCACTAGACAGTGCTTTAAAGCTCCCCCAAATCAAGGCGATTTTTCACGGCGAAATCGACAAATGATCGCCGCAATTTCACGATGTTTCGCTGCATGCTCAGTTTTATGGTGAACGATTTCCCAATCCGATTCTGACACTACTCCATCTGATCCTGGGAAGGTTTCCAGAACTCGGCCTAAAAGCCAATATTTTCCCTTTTCGCTAGCATCCTGTAGCAACACGAAATCACCAACAGAAATGTTCGGTCACAACTGCTGCCATTTCGTCATTCCTTAGAGGGTACGGCCACCTGTTTCTGAAGTGTTATGAAAGCCTCTGAAAGAACTGCCAACAAGATATCGAGTTGATTTGACACTCCAGTAGATTAACTTCCGAAATGGTAGTGAGTGGCCTAACAATAAGAAAGTGGGCAGCAAGCATGGGAAAATTCACTCACTCATCCGAACGCTACCGATCGGTAGTGAATCATTCTGTTGCCGTTTTTGTCTAGCTTGTCGCTCGGCGAACAAGAGGAAAGCGCATTGGAAATTGAAACACTCAGCTTGGTTGGAGAAATGGCAATCTCGCTCTTGACCGCTTGTGGAAGTGAGCGAGAAAAACGCAAAATTCGAGTGAATGTTTTTCATGCTTGGTGGGCAGGAGTGAGAGGCTGATGGTCTCTTGGGTCGGACCAGTATTGTTAGCAATCACGGTAGTCGACCCGTTTTCTCCGATATTCAGCAGCTCTTCCCTTAAACATTCATAACACGAGCGATTAAAAGAATGTCGGAAACAAAAATGCCAATTGAATGCCTCTGACCACGATAGCTTCGCTATGGAACGTTACGGTTTTGTTTGTTTCTGTCATTTTTGTAATAGGCGCGATATAACAATACATGCGATATAACAATCAAGATCAAATTATTCATCTTCTTCTTTCTGGCGTTACGTCTCAACTGGGACAATGCCTGCTTCTCAGCTTCTTATGAGCACTTCCACAATTATTAACTGAGAGCTTTCTTTGCCAATTGATAATTTTTGCATTTGTATATCGTGTGGCAGGTACGATGATACTCTATGCACTGGGAGTCGAGAAAGTTTCCAACCCGAAAAGATACTTGACTGGTGGGATTCGAACCCACGACCCTCAGCTTGGTCTTATTGAATAGCTGTGCGTTTACCGCTACGGCTATCTGGGCCGTCGCTCTTTGATCTCGGTCGATTTGCAGCACATGCTGTTGAGTTAGCTATCGTTGCTTGAAGTTGACCAGCATGTGAACTCCGTGCATCTCTATTTCACCAGAGAGGGTTGCCTCACAGCTTTTCTGGTAGTACCCCACGTGATATGGGATCAGCGGAGAATTGATGAGTATCGACGTGTTCCCAATGGATAGCAGGGAGATGTGTGACAATTTCTGCCACGCGATTAGCCACAAATGTTTTCCAGCCGCCGCCTTGGGAGTTGGTCCAAGCATGCACTTCGAAGAGGGGTTCATTGACGGCATCTTAGACGATGCGATGGGCCAGCCAATGATTAGTCAACTCACCCTCACTCAATTTTTGCATCACAAACTTCGCCATGATTATAATGGGGGCCAGCAACCCTAAAGGGTCATAGAGGCTATTGATTTGGGAAAGTATGATTAGTTTTGTTGACTTGGGTCAACACGAACGTGAACTCATTGCTGCACGGCTGCCAGTGGATTCCTAGGGCTTTGATTGTAGTTGAATCGTCGAGTTTAATCGTTGATTTTACTTCGATGTCTGCTTCTGGTACACCGTCCAAAGCTTCAGCGCAGTCTGACGCTCATTTATGCAAATGAAATCCACCAGACTCGAAAATTTGCGACAGTTGGGATTCTAATTTCTTGGCCTCTTCTGCAGTTTCTGCGCCGGTGATGACGTCATCAACGTAAGTTCCCTTGATTGTTTTCTCAACGGTTGTAGGGTAACGATGCTGGTACGAAAGCAATAGTTGTTGAACGTACTTTGTTGCGAGGTACGATCAGCTTCGGGTACCGTGTGGGATGGTATTCAGCCGATACTCTTTCATTGTTTCGGAAGAGCACCAACACCATAGAATCCGCTGATAATCCCATGCAGTCGTACCATCCGATACATTTGTTAGATGTCGCCAGTTACGACCTCAGATGGGAAACGAAATCGCTGCAACATGTTTATCAGAGAGGCTTGCAGAACGGGTCCCAACATGAGCATGTCGTTTAGAGACCTACGTATCATCGGAAACAACTCTACATTTAGTTGTAGAGCTCGATTACTTCACGATACTCGCACACACTCGTGTGATAGTGTTTCTTAAGCAATGCATTTATATACATTTTCCGCTTGATGTGGCAAAAGCACTTAGCCACTTTGGTTCGAATGTTTGGAAAGTGGCAATTGAACGGTAAAACGACCAGCACTATCACGGGTTGTGTGAATTGCAAAAGACTGCTCTCAACGCACCTTTTCTTCACTAAACTGTGGTCTCGGGCTCACAAATTCTTCAAATTGCCAAAACTAATGTAATTGCTGTAATGGGCCCCAGATAGCCGTAGCGGTTAACCTGCAGCAACAGAGGTGGGACTGGTGCTCGTAGAAGCAGTCGATGTGTTGGAATGCAGCAACACATGGTTGTATACCGTAGGATATAAGAGTACTAACGTGAAGGCGATATACGTATATTTCGCATGCAGCCTTATAGGGCAAATACGTATATTGTGGTGGATGCACCCCCTGTTTACGCCTATGTGCGGCATGAAGGAGGTCGTGGAATCGAACGATGAGTGTTATGCTTTGTAAGCATAAACATCCAGCGTTCGAGAACGATAACCTACCGTAATGCACACGCAGCGAAATGGGCTGTAGCATACCACCTCGGTAGAATGCTAGAGTTAAGTAAGAATGAAAAATAAATGAGAATGAAAGTAACCATAGACCGGACCAGTTCATTGGCTATCACTCACCCAGTCATTGGGACATAACATGGCGATCCTTTGCCAGTGACTACACCAAACGAATCAATCAGTGCAAGTTAATTATGTGATTAACCCCGCAACTACACCAACGAATCAATAAGTGCAAGTTAATTAATTGATATAGTGATCGGAAAAGTGCAGCAAAATGGGTTGGTTTTCGGCGGACGAAATCGTCGCCCCAGCCGCAGTGACTACAACAGAAAGTCATCACACAGCACAGACCGTAGCGCTATGTCTTATGGCTGGAGTAGCCGTGGGATATCTACTCGTAAAAAGTCTGATGAAGTGTCACCGGCAGCAAACGGAGCGTGTTGCGGAGCGCACCGCACGGTTGGCAAATTTGCCTGCCTAATGATTCACATTCACATTCGGCGCGAAGAAAATTAGTGCCAAAAAGTGAACGAAAAGACTATGAACTAAGTCGTTAAATTGGAAAAGTGCACAGAGAAGCAAATGCTAGTGACCACGGTATACAAATTAACAAGTGATCAACGAATTTTAAGAACAATCATACATGATGGGAGATCGAAGAACACTAAATGAAGAAAAGCTGAGACAGTGCTACCAATTTTTCGAGCGAGAATTGATGCATTGGGAACGCCTCGCTAGGAAAAGATTGTTAATCACCATAGAGGAATTTGAATCCAAGAAGGCCATCATGGAAGCAGTTCATCGCGTGGCAGCAGTAGCAGCCATCGAATGTGGACCAGTGGACGTACAAAACCTTCAGTGGAACTACGGTGAATTATCCATGGCGATGGAGGCATATCGACAAATGGATTTATAAGGGAAGTAGCTAATGAATGAACCACATATAGGATAAGATACTGATAGAAAATTACAATTTTAGGTAAAAAGTACGAATGGGTACATGTATTCATGGACGAACATGGACGAACAAATGGCACAGTGGTGAGTGAAAAGTAGATGTAAAGCAAAAAAAAAAAAAAAAAAAAAAAAAAAAAAAAAAAAAAAAAAAAAAAAAAAAAAAAAAAAAAAAAAAAAAAAAAATGGAATGGATAAATTTTTCAGCATCGAAGATGCTATTTTCAAACTGCATCAAAGCTTGAAAAAATATAATACATTTAAAGTAGAGACACGAGACAAAAAGGTGCATACATTGATAGCTCTTAAAGAAGATTTAAAAGCAATAGTAAAGAGCAGCTCAATTGACTATGTAACTAGGCAACATTTGTTTGCCAGGTATAAAAGGCTAAGCGCAGTTATTTACGATTGTCTAAATCTTTTAAAGTCACCTTTGGAAGAATCGATACTGGGAAATTTATTCACTCTAGAGTTAGAACAGGAATCATTAGATAACAATAATTGTAAAGATTCTACAGAAGGCTCAGAAACAGAGTTTGAAGAAGAGTTTGAAAACATGGCCACGAAACTTGATCTCAGTTTAGGCCTGAAGGTAATTCAGCCGTTCGATGGAACAGTAGCTAAGCTAACTAGTTACATCGAAGGAGTTGAGCTCTTCCAGGACTACTCTGAAGGGGTGCCAGAAGACAAAATAATAAAATTTCTAAAGACTACGCTAGTAGGTTCTGCGCACGGTGCGATCGATGGATCTGTAACCGTTGCGGATGCCCTACAGGCTTTGAAAAACAAATTCGCGATCAGAGTAACACCAAGAGCGGTTCAGAACGAAATGAGCGCTCTAAAACAAAGCCAAAAGTCAATATCTGACTTTGGTTCTGAAATGGAGAAATTGTCGGCCAAACTGGCAGCAGCTCATGTTTCTATGGGCACATTTGCGCATGAAGCCGCCGCTGTAAATATTGTAGAACCTATTGCGGTTCAATCATTTATTGATGGATTGAAAGATCCGTCAACTAAATTTTTTCTAAAGGCCCGAAACCCAACAACTTTGAACAAGGCAATCTCTGATGCCTTAGAGTGCCAGGCAACGCCCAGCACAGACAATATGAATGAAAACATGATGGCATTATGGTGTACATCAAACCAACGCCCGTACTACTATGCGAGAGGTCGCAGAGGTTATGGTGGAAACCGTGGGTATCAAAATACTCGTGGTAGAAGCTATGGCCGAGGTAGAGGCAATTACTCAAATTACAACAACCCTAGGAATGACAATATGAATTCACAACCCCAGTCACACAATTATGGCAGAGGCCATAGAGGAAATAGACCACCTCGAGCTAACCACAACGGGAACGATCACAGGGCGCATACAGCAAATATAGTTGAGCAAGCACCCGAACAACCACGTCAACGTCAACCTGTGAACCAGGAGCAAAACCAAGCAGAGGAAGCGAACTTAATAGATTTTTTTCGCTAATTTCAGTGTTAAAAAAGCACTAAGAGCCAAATTTGAATTATTTGGAAGGAGTATAGAATTGATAGTAGACAGCGGAGCATCCTGTTGTCTACTGGACAAAGAGTATATTCCGAAAAATTGTAAAATAAATAAGTCATCAACCATTGAAGTCAGAGGAGTAAATGGAATAACACATACATTGGGATATGTGGATACATCTTTAGGCCATGAGTTGGCAGAGTATCCTGTTAGATTTCATATACTGGAGCAATTACCAGCAAACGTTATTGGTTTGATTGGTACAAACTTTTTGAAAAAATTTGGAGCAAAAATTGACTTTGCAAAAATGAAGATGGAATTCACAATTCCGAGTGGTGAAATACATTTCACAATACCACCAAGATATGAATATATTACATACATAGAAACAGAATTCGCCGAAACATGTGTGGTACTGAACCAGAAAGTTCAGCCAAATGTGTTTGTGGCCAATTCTATAGCAAATCCCGTGAATGGTAAAATACCGGTGCGATTGGTGAATATTTCAAATAAACCAGTTGTTATTAAAGATTTGAAACCAAGGATAGCATTAGCTGAAAACTACAATGTTATAGAATTGAAAAAGGATGATCAAAAATACGACAAAATTCGAGCGAGCAAATTATTGGAAGAATTAAAATTAAATCACTTATCTGGTAGTGATGAAAAAGCTATTAAACAAATTTGCTTGAAATATTCCGATATATTTTGTTTAAAAGGCGATAAGCTTGGTACCACCAATGTTTATTGCCCGTCATTAACGGTCAAGCCAAACATCCAACCAGCATTTAGTAAACCTTACAGGCTTCCTTTCTCTCAGAAAGAAGAAGTCTGCAAACAGGTGGAAAATATGCTTAAAGATGGTATCATTGAAGAAACCAAATCTGAGTGGAACAGCCCCTTGTTGCTAGTTCCCAAAAAATCAGACAATGATTCAAAGAAATGGAGATTAGTTATTGACTATAGGAAAGTCAATACAAATCTTCAAGACGATAAATTTCCATTGCCCAATATAGAGGAAGTAATCGATTCCCTCGCAGGTTCTCAATATTTTACTCATTTGGATTTGTCACAAGGTTATTACCAGTGTGAATTAAAACCGGAGGACAGACCCATTACAGCGTTTGCGACGCCATCCGGTCAGTATCAAATGACCAGGTTACCGATGGGATTGAAAACAAGCCCATCATCTTTTTCTCGATTAATGACAGTAGCAATGTCAGGATTAAATTTGACTAAATGTTTGATTTACCTCGATGATATTATTGTGTTTGGGAAAACATTTGACGAACACAATAAGAATTTGATTTCTGTTTTTCAGCGACTACGAGAAGTCAATTTGAAACTCAACCCCGCTAAATGTAATTTCTTGAAGCAGGAGTTGATATATTTAGGACATTTTATTTCAAAGGAAGGTGTACTACCTGATCCACAGAAAATTGAAACTATTAAAAATTGGAAGAGTCCTTCATCCTCTGATGAAGTTAAGAGATTTGTAGCTTTTGCGAATTACTACAGGAAGCATATACGAAATTTTGCGAGTTTGTGTTTACCATTAAATTATTTAACTCGAAAAGGAATAGAATTCAATTGGAGTGAAGAATGTGAAACTGCATTTCAACAATTGAAAGAGCGGTTCATCAAACCCCCCGTGTTAGATTATCCAGATTTTAGCGAGAAAAACACATTTAAACTACACACTGACGCATCTGGTTACGGAATCGGTGCAGTACTAAGCAACAAAAATGATAAACCAATAGCTTATGCCAGCAAAGGTTTAAATAGCGCTGAGAAAAATTATTCAACAATCGAAAAAGAACTTTTGGCCATAGTCTGGGCAATTCAGCATTTTCGTGTATATTTATATGGACGAAAATTTGAGTTGTATACCGACCATAGACCTTTAGTTTACCTTTTCACATTAACGGATCCTTCGAGTAGGCTGACAAAATTCCGTCTTGCCCTCGAGGAATTCAACTTTGACGTCTTCTACAAAAAAGGTTGTGAAAACGCTGTGGCGGACGCGCTATCACGTATTTCAACAACCGAATTGAGAGACATGCAAGAAAAACTCAGCAATGAGGCATTCGTAACGACCCGAATGCAGTCGAAGAAGGAAAATACTAATTCTACTAAAGAGGTGATCAATGGCCATGACGCTTCAAGTGGAAAAATAGTTCAACTGAAAGTAAAAACAAATAATTTTTCTGATAACGTTACATGGATTCCTGAAAGAGAAGAAATTATAATTAAACCAACAGATACCTTGGTCTCGTTACGACGAACAATGGAGGAACTTGGTTCAATATGTAAAAAATATGGTGTCGGAGAACTATACATTCAAATAGACGATGATTGTGCGCACAAATTTTATGAAAATATTATGCAAAATGATTTAGCAAAAAGGGTACCCTCAATTTTAAAAATATCAAATAAAGTAAAAATCATCAATGACGACACTACGAAAAAGTTAATCCTGAACGATTATCACATATTGCCTACTGCAGGGCATGCAGGTATTAAACGAACAATTAACACCATTAGGCAAAAATATTATTGGAAAGGCATTAACCAAGATGTAGCAAAATTTATAAAATCTTGTGAGAAATGCCAAAAATATAAATCAATTAATGTTGCGAAACCACCGATGATAGTAACCACTACAGCTGAAAGTGCATTTCAAAAAATTTATTTAGATTTAGTGGGTCCACTTTTACCCTCTGATGGATATGAATATATATTGACAACGCAGTGCGAACTGACAAAGTTCATTACTGCAACACCAATTTAGAACAAGACAACGGAAGCTGTAGCTGAAGCTTTTATGAAAAGTATCATACTGAAGTATGGTGTGCCAGATAGAATTGCTTCAGACAGAGGAGCAGAATTCATGTCTGAATTGTTTACTAAAGTCGCACAACTTTTGAACATTGAAAAGCTGAACAGTACAGCATATTATCACCAATCAATTGGAGCATTAGAAAATACTCATAAAAGCCTTGGGAATTTTCTGAGGGTCCAATGTGACAACAAGCTCTTTTTATGGGCAAACTGGGTGCCGTATTATGAATTTGCATATAATAATACGGTACATTCTGCAACCAAATACACTCCGTTCTTCCTAGTTTTTGGGAGACCTTCAAAAATGCCTTCTAACTTGGTGGACAGCCGCCCTGAGCCTCTGTATAATTTTGAAGATTACTGTAAAAGAATAAAAGCAACATTACAGATCAGTCATAGCGAAGTTAGAGACAGACTTATTCAGGAAAAGACAAAAAGGATAGTAGGCATAAATACAAAATCAAAGGAAACAACTTACCGGAAAGGAGATTCTGTTCTCATTAAAAATGAGACAGGGAAAAAACTAGACCCGAGATATGATGGTCCGTACCACGTAGTGGAGGACATGGGTACAAATGTAAAAATCAGTAATAACAATAAAGAAGACATAGTACATAAGAGTAGGATTAAGCTTTTTATTGAATAGGAATACGCATTTTTAAACATTTTATTTGATAGGATTAAACATTTTAAACAAATTTTTGGATAGGATTGAACATTTATTCATTTTATATAAAAATATTAATTATTTTAAACATTTTTTTTATGGAAGAGGATTGACAATTTTATAGGACGTGTGGTGGATGCGTAACCTTGAGAAGGTCAAGTCCAAGATACGAGGTATCGAGGATTAGTGTGTATCATCACGTAACAGTAGGATTGTACCTTTAGAGTGAAGGAAAACATATTGTATCAGATAGATTTAAATTTTTAACTGTAGATAAAAATTTAAATAAAATATGATAGGGCGTGTGGTGGATGCACCCCCTGTTTACGCCTATGTGCGGCATGAAGGAGGTCGTGGAATCGAACGATGAGTGTTATGCTTTGTAAGCATAAACATCCAGCGTTCGAGAACGATAACCTACCGTAATGCACACGCAGCGAAATGGGCTGTAGCATACCACCTCGGTAGAATGCTAGAGTTAAGTAAGAATGAAAAATAAATGAGAATGAAAGTAACCATAGACCGGACCAGTTCATTGGCTATCACTCACCCAGTCATTGGGACATAACAATATTACCTCCTTTTTTGCTCTCTTATGCGCTTCACGACCACAATATGCTTCAAACTGCTTAAAAATGTCTTCTTCCTCGTCATCCGCACAAATATCCATCATCTGCATAAGCCGACAAGATACGTTGTCCGGTTTTGCTCCACACTATCTAGTTCTGTGAGAAACTCAACGTCCTCCACAGTTTTATCCTGCCTCAATGTTTCCACATTCTTAACAAAGCGATTCGGAGCGAAATTGAAAATCGTGCGTACGGTTTAACGAATTCAAGAATTCAATGTAACTAATTTATCAACTCTAGATATGTCTCGAATGTGTGGTAACTATTCAGGTGTGTAGTATTAGAGAGAGTGAGGGCAGAGAGATATAAAATAAAGCGAGAAATATATTTATGCTGTATTCATTTGGGTAGATGTGGCTCGTCCACGAATCTTCGCCTACAGTCCCTTCAATATCGGCTTATAGTGAGTTGGCTGTATCTTAGGAAGATAACTACATAGAAAAATTTACGCCTTTGGCAAACTTGTTCAGTAAATCAGGGGTTATCATTGTTTAAGTCATGTAATTCAATAGTTTGCCCCCCAGACGTCACTAGTGAGTATTATTTTTACTAAGACGCCATCTTTCTTAGTGGCCTGGATCATAAGATATCTTCAAAATAGAAATCAGGATCCTGAGACAACCGCAAAATAAAAAAAAAAATATATGCTTATTAGCGCCGCCTGATGACTAAATTTCTATTTTCATTGATTTTCTAATGATAGCGTTTGAGCTGTTAAGCAACTTTGCCGAAGATACCTTCTACGTGGTCAGGATCCTGAGATATCAGAAAAGCAAAAATTTGATACTTAATAGCACCGTCTGGTGTAAGAATTCCGCATTTCAATGACCACCGCCCTTAATCTACTGAACAATTTAGCATAACACCCTTTATTTTGGTCACTTTTTAAGATTTTGATCATTTATAAAAACGGCCGTTGACCTTCACAGTACAGGGTGCGGATATCATAGCTCCAAAATTCTGTAACTTCGTAATCTTTCATTCGATAATTTTCAGGAAAAATCACAATTGAGTTATATTTTGAATTCAGACATTGCAAATTTCGAATTTGGTGATGGTTTTTGACAGTCTTAACTTGATACGGTACCTTTGGTATTATGAAATGGAAATGTTGTGCAAATGCAAGAAACCTTATCAATAACTCTATGAAAAATTTAACTAATTGGCATAATGTATCCACCGTTCGGAGTTTGAAGAATATTGAATACGAATACGACAAAGGGTGAATTTATAACGATAGCTCTAGGGTCTAAGTTAAGCAAAAAGCTTCATTCTAGTTGGGTCGTAAGGTCAAACAGAAAAAAAGCCTTTGAGAAGATTTATATTCAATTCTAGCATAGCATGGCATAGCATAGACTTACTGTACATGTCAATGGTTGCTATTCCGTGATTGATCGGAACTGGTAAGAATTGCACTACGATCCAAATGAATAAGGGATAGGAGTTTCCGCTTACTCTCGAAGTGCAATTTTAGCAGATCTAATATTATTGATCAATAACGGCGCCGGCCAAGTCCTTACAGTCAGTTGGGATGGGGAAGGAATGTTAGGGTGTAATGATTGTTGCTTCTAGAGACCGAGAATACCTCTGCATCTCCACAATCACCACGGGAAGGGTGTTTATTAGTGAGGGAGGGAAAGATCTGGGAGTCACCTCTGGTCGGTGATGCGATCCATGGACAAGGGGGAAATATACGACTTATATTTAAAGCTAGTTTTGTATTTTTATCTCGAGAAGTTTTTGGTAGAAGCTCTAAAAAAATACGTCAACATCTATAATGTCGAACAATTCAAAATACGTTTTTATTAATGACAAAAACTGAAAATTACATGTATATACTTTAAATTATATGAAACAGGAATAATGCCGATACTTGTAGTGACGAACCATACATAGTTTGTTTGAAAATTACATATTTGTATTACTGTGCATTTTGTCTCGATATGGTAGAAGTTTTAGAAAATACGTCAACATTCACAATGTCGAACAATTCAAAAGATAATTTTTAATAATGTCAAAAAGAGAAAAATATATGTATATTGAAATTGTATAAGAAAAAAGCAAAATGCCGACACTTATAGTGACGAACCATACAAAGTTTGTTTTAATATTACATAAAAGTTACGCTTTCAAGAAAAAATGTGTTATCATAAGCATGAAACGAACTCACCAGTTGGTAATCCATTTTCGACTGAACACAAAACTGACACTGACAGCAAAACTTCTTGGCGTCCCGAAAACAAACTGTTGTGCTTGGGCCTTCCCAAATACCTACCCAGCAAGACGCTCCAAAACAGAAAATATATATATATATCTCCGGCGACGAAAACACGCGCGAAACCGTGAGCAAAATCTATCGGACGAGGCAAAACCGAACCCAGACAACCAGACCAGAAGTCGCATAGCAGTATACGTACAAAGTCGCTTATTTGAACAAGCTGCATCACTCCCGCACTACATAGGGGATGAAATCGTTTTATCGATGAGTTTCCTCGCATAAAACGCTATTTTATTAGTTCATATGTACATTCCATTTCGTCCCGTATACTTGTACAAAGTAATTCGGATCAATCCGTAGCAGCTGTCAAATAAATTTTGTTATCATAAATTAAATCGCATAAGAGTTCAGACAAATTCGCAAGAAAATCTACACACTCGCATTGCATGTCGTGTTTCATCATATAAAAATGCACGTATATCGCCTCCACTTTTGTACGTATAAGGCCTTTTTGCGACATCTTATATGTGAAAATTTGCACATATAAGCATCGCATAATCTAAAAGGTGATTTGGTTATACGTACATTCTGGTTGTCTGGGAACCGTCTTGCTTGGGCTTCACGAAGCACTACCCAGCAAGACGCTACAAAACAGGAAAAAAAAACAAATATATATCTCTGGCGACGTAAACACGCGCGAAACCGTGAGCAAAATCTATCGGACGACGCAAAACCGAACTGTCCTGCTTGGGCTTCACGAAGCACTACCCAGCAAGACGCTCCAAAGCAGGAAAAAAAACTCTCCGGCGACGAAAACACGCGCGAAGCCGGAAGCAAAATCTATCGGACGACGCAAAACCGAACCGTCCTGCTTGGGCTTCACGAAGCACTCTTTGAGAAGATTTATATTCAATTCTATGAGAAAAACCAAGTTATTCAAGCCGTCACATGACAACTGCACAAGATGTTACAAAAGTGGTTATTTGTAGCCATATGGGAACCTGTCACAGAATGGCCGAAAATGAACCACCTCATAATTCATGACATGGCATTTATTCTTTTCTGGGAAGAAAATCATGAATTTCTAGCCGTCGAAAGGTATCACAGTATGATATTTTGAAAATATTCCTTTAGAATTTCTACCGAAACCGATATTCGGTGACCGTGTTCCCGAAACAATCACAATAGTCTCCAAATTGAAACACGTGATACATTCTGTGAAGTAAATCGGTGAATCTTATTATGTTTTCGATATGGTTTCTTGTATTTCTCTCAGATTTTCATTATTAAATACCCTAGGTACCATCAAAAAATTCGAAATTGTCAATGCCTGAATCTAAAATATAACTTATTTGAAGTTTTCTCTGGAAATTTCTTAAAAATCGATCGAACAATTACGTAGTTATAGAATTTTATAACTTCGATGTTGGCATCCAGAACTGTACCTAAAGGTTAATCTAAATTTCAGAGGTCTAAAACTGGTCATGCAAGGTTGTATATCATCATCATAATCACTCTGTTATCTTCGTGAATCTTGTCTTCTTGTCTTCTTGTCTTCTTGTCTTCTTGTCTTCTTGTCTTCTTGTCTTCTTGTCTTCTTGTCTTCTTGTCTTCTTGTCTTCTTGTCTTCTTGTCTTCTTGTCTTCTTGTCTTCTTGTCTTCTTGTCTTCTTGCCTTCTTGTCTTCTTGTCTTCTTGTCTTCTTGTCTTCTTGTCTTCTTGTCTTCTTGTCTTCTTGTCTTCTTGTCTTCTTGTCTTCTTGTCTTCTTGTCTTCTTGTCTTCTTGTCTTCTTGTCTTCTTGTCTTCTTGTCTTCTTGTCTTCTTGTCTTCTTGTCTTCTTGTCTTCTTGTCTCTTGTCTTCTTGTCTTCTTGTCTTCTTGTCTTCTTGTCTTCTTGTCTTCTTGTCTTCTTGTCTTCTTGTCTTCTTGTCTTCTTGTCTTCTTGTCTTCTTGTCTTCTTGTCTTGTCTTCTTGTCTTCTTGTCTTCTTGTCTTCTTGTCTTCTTGTCTTCTTGTCTTCTTGTCTTCTTGTCTTCTTGTCTTCTTGTCTTCTTGTCTTCTTGTCTTCTTGTCTTCTTGTCTTCTTGTCTTCTTGTCTTCTTGTCTTCTTGTCTTCTTGTCTTCTTGTCTTCTTGTCTTCTTGTCTTCTTGTCTTCTTGTCTTCTTGTCTTCTTGTCTTCTTGTCTTCTTGTCTTCTTGTCTTCTTGTCTTCTTGTCTTCTTGTCTTCTTGTTCTTGTCTTCTTGTCTTCTTGTCTTCTTGTCTTCTTGTCTTCTTGTCTTCTTGTCTTCTTGTCTTCTTGTCTTCTTGTCTTCTTGTCTTCTTGTCTTCTTGAAATATTGTCTTATTGTTTTTGTCTTCTTGTATTTTATCCTTTTTTTCAGTTTTTGTATTCACTGCTTATCAGCAAACTATCAAATAATAAAGACACATTCACTAACTGCTTTTGAAGTTTAATTTCTCTATGAAAGATGACGCATTAAGATACATCTCGATTCTATTAAAAAAAAACTGATTCTCGTGCTCAGGCTGTTCAACTTTTATCTATCAAAATTATTCATAGTGCACTATGCATTTCCTCTATACCTATATTTATTTACTTGCGAACAACTCTGACACAACTTTACAAATTCAAGCTGCTTATTTTGTCACTTGCTGCCAAGCTTTTCCTCGTTTGCATACAAGAGCATCAAAATCACTTCTGAAAAAGTTTCTGTCAACAATTTTGAAATGCAAGCATTGCTCATAGAATCTCTTTTGCTCATATGCTCGCTCACGTGGGTGGCTCATAAGGTGCCACATTTGCAGAAAAAAGACAGCAACTTCTTTCCTTCCGATGCACGACGGTGAGTTGAAATGAAATTCAGGATACATCATAAGAAGTGGAGCTTCGTTAACTAGCCCACTTTTGAACCGTGACTGTCCTTAAGTACATTTTGAAAAGGCTTTGCTTGATAAGAGGATCAGGTGGAAATCAAACAGCAGCTTTTGAAAAGATGAGTTCCTTGATTGACTAAAGGTTGTATGTCGGAAACGTGCTTATTTACTTTTCAAATGAGTTTCATATTTGCAGATGATTTGAAATGTAATTGACTGATTGAAGTTAAAAAGACACTCTGCTTAGATTCTTGAAATATGTTTTAACTGAATCCATCGATTATTTTGTTTGCCTTCATCACGGCCAAACATTTCATGATGCAGTTTATGATAATTGCAAAAACTTGGTTATAAATCCCAATTAGTCAATATAGAGGTTCTAAAGACTGGCTAATCTTTATCAAATATGATAGTATATTCTTTAATAATTCAAGGTGGTTTTTCATGTTTGTTTTTTGAATTGTTAATACCGAAACACATTTTTTCCCCGTTGTTCATGTCAAAATTAGCTGTGATAAAATTTTATTCTTCATAATCATCTGCATCCCCGTTCAAAGTTGAGTATCACATTCTTAGAGAGTTAGCTAATCCCAGACTCAGTCGATCCTCGGTACATTTCGCAATTCAATTAAAGAAACAAACAGCATCGTTGAAGTTTGCACCTGAGATTAGCTGCTTCTTGTGTGAAACTTGTCTCGTTGTGTCGTTCAACTGCTCGTGGGACGAAATTCCCTTCCTTCGAAACGACAAAACACCAGCCCCAATTTAATGCATGCGTGGTTTTAAGCACTTTGCTAATTCTGACTCTGATTTCTGTGTCTCTTCTCGTTTTGTTTGGCTCGTCGTCGTTGTTTGGATAAACATAATCAACCTCTAGATTGTACGAGAATATGTATGAGAAATTTGCTCGTTTTTTGGCGGTGTTTGGCAACGGAAGTATTCCTTTCCATTTTTCAGCGCAATCTTACCGGGACGAAGATCCCTTGCCTGGGCAACTTCCGTAATCCAGTAGCTTGTTCGTTCTGAGACAATATTTTTCTTTAATTTTCTTGCTCGAATTTCGTTTCTTGCTGCTTAGTGTACACAGCAGACAGTCTCATTGCTACTCCAGTTCACACGGGGTCTTTCCTTGTGGTTCGGAGAGAAAGGGACAAAGTTTTCGCTAAGCCTGGTCGGGGTAATTCGAGGATGAGATTTTGCACATACAAACGCCAAACGTTTGCACCATCGAAGAGAACGATTAAAGGGGAAAGGCACTTGTATTTGACCATCAAGAAAATCTAGACCATAAATTTTTGAATGATGTCGACTATGCGCGTCTGTCAAAAGATACAATCTCTAGTAGAATTAAATGGTATAGTACTGAATTCGATTTTTCCTTTATTTTGAAATAGGTCTACACACCAAGATCATGGATTGCAAGGTTTTTTTGTGAAATAAATAAGCAAGATACCAAGTTTTCCGAACATAGACTCAAAATATTCAAATCTCCCCTTCTCGCTAAACCATCACCCAAAGAAACGATAATGCAGTGCATTTAGCTAACGGCATTATGAGAAATTTAATTGCAGTTTGCTATTTGATAAGGAGTCAAAGACACATTCATATATGCAGAAGAAAGCACATGTGAAGTGCGAAAGAACGGCCCGATGCAGCAAAACGCGCTGCGAGAGTAATTTGTTCTGGGTTCCATAGAGATGAGCAGGATTTTCCTTCTGTATCCAGTGCATAAAGATCTTTGATACCATATAAATGATTTAGTGATGAATAATTGCTTCAATATTTAATTCGGACAGCTTTATGCGTCTTTTGTTGAGATTTTTCCTATTCAAAATCCCCCGGTGGTATTCATTGCTCTAACATAGTCCATTAATTGGATTGCCTAGTAAATAACCGGATATGGATTGCTCATTTCCCGGTTCTCATGACCGTGTCTTTTCGCAAGGCATTCGCATTCATGGACGTAGCCAGGGGGCATTGACTCCCATATTTATTAAATAATTGCGTCATGATACATTTTATGAAGAAGTTTTCGAATGCCCTAAACAAGCAAGGTCCGAGCATATTATTTTCATCAGCAGTCCGCGATAGATTTTGCCAAAAAAACCTGTAATGAAATTAAACGATTTCTGCAAAGAATATTGCCCGCAAATTCACCAAAGATGGCCTGAAATCAGTCTTCCAGGAATTTTTCCAGGAATCCTTCCAGCTCTTCCTCCAGGAATTCTTCAAGCGGTTTATGCTGATATTGTTTCAGAGATTCTTCCATAGACTCCTTCATGAATGAATGCCGGACGAACTCTATTGGGATCCTTGCAAAGATGTCTGCAAGTATTTTCAAGGTGTGGCACTAGAACAATCTCTTTAAGGATTGCTCTAAATGTTTTATCAGAAATTTCTTATGGATTCCACCAAAAATACATGAAGGGATAGTCTTCCTCAGGACTTCATGAATTCCTCCAGGGATCGCTCCAGGGACTCTATCAGCCAATTCTCCAGCGATTCCACCAGAATTTTTTTACAAGAAATAACTTCACGAATTTTCTGAGGGATTCCACCTGCAATTGCTTGAGGAATACCGCCTTGAAAATCACTACTATCAATTACTCCATGGATTCCCTCAGAAATATCTATAAAGATTCGTATCGGCTATTTAATAAAAATCATCGGGAATTAATTCCTCGAGAAATTCCTCCAAAGATTAATCGTGGAATAATCTCCCAGGAATTTTATCAGAAAATACTCTAAGAATTTCTTCAGGGATTACATTAGGAAAATCTCAACCCTCCAGAAATTTCCTCATGGATTTCTTCAAGGACCATCCACGGATTTCTCCAGAAATAACTCTGCAAGGGTTCCTCTTGCATAACCTTCACAGTGATTCTTCCACAGATTTCAAGGATTACTCCAAGACTTTTTCAGGAATTCCTCCTGTAATCCTTCAAAGATCGCTTCATCAATTAAACCAGGTAACCTTTCATTGAATAATTCAGGGATCTAGGAATTTCAGGGATTCATCCAAGAAAATCTTTCTAGAGTTTCCTCCAAAGGTTTACCCAGTAATTGCTCCAGAAAAATCTCAATATTGGTTTCTATAAAAATTGTTCCAGTGATTTCTTCAGAAATTCCTCCGGAGATTTCCTCGGATATTCATCCAGAGACTCATGCAAAGCTTTTTCTAAGAATTTTCCAAGGAATCTTCAACGGATCAGGCAAAGGTTCTGCGAGAGATAGTCCTAGATATTACTCCTAAGATAACTTCATTTAATATTACCAGATGTTTCTCAAGGGATGGCCCAAAGAATTTCTCCTGCGATACCACCAGGAATTTACCCAGGTTTTTTTTCAAAAAGTTCTTCAGCAAAGGAGTTCTTCGAGCAATTCCTGAAAAAAAAATCTTGGGGGAACCCCTGGAGGCACTCTTAGGGTAATTTCTGACTGAATCCTTGGAGAAATTGATGAGGAATTTGTATAAGAATATCGATTCTCTAGAAAAATTCTCTGGTTCCTGAAGGGTTTCTGGGAAAAACCTTATGAGTTTTTTATGTATCAATATTCTCAGAAAAATCTTGTAGAATCCCTGGAGGAATTCTTGATGGCGGAAACCCTGAAGAAATCTTCGGAATAATTTTTGGAGGAATCTCGAAAGGTCTACTTGGGGCAATTTTTGCAAGTATGCTTACAAGATTTTTTGCAGAAATCACTGGAGCAATTCCTGGATAAAGCCAAGAATTTTTGTACAGATTTTCCTGGTGGAATCCTTGGAGAAGTCTCTGGGAAGATTTCTGGAGGAAAACGTTTAAAGAAATCTTTGAAGGAAATGTTCCCGGGTATATTCTTGGAGAAATTCCTGGAGCAAAATCTCTAGAAGAATCCTTAAAGAGATTTTCCTGCAGAAATCCCTGGATTAATCTGTGGAGGAATCCCTAGACGATCATCTGACGAAATTGCTGAAGGTATTCCTGCAGCCCTGTTGGGACCGGTCTGAAAAATTTAGTAACGATGAAAAGTTGTCCCTGGAGGAATTTTCAGAGGAATATCTGGAGAGATCCCTGGAATTCCTAGAGAATTGAAGGGATTACGGTAGAGATCATCTTGGAGGAAATTTTGATACAATCACTGAAGGAATTTCTGGAGAATTTTCTGGAAGAGTGTCTGGGGAAATGGCTGATGGAAATATTGGAGATATTTCGGGAGGAATTCTAGATGGAATCTCTGGAGGTTTTCCTGTAGAAATTCCAGGTGTCAGAATTGCATTTGAGGTCAAAATGACATTTAGCTTAGAGGTTGAAAACATGAATAATAACTTGTCGAATGATTTAGCAAAACGAAAACGAATATAGGTATTCGGATATAATAATGTTATGTTTGTAAAGCGAAGATATCCGTAGCGGTAAACACATAACTTTTCAGCAAGACCAAACTAAGGGACATGGGTTCAAATCCCATCGGTCGAGGATCTTTTCGGGTTGGGAATTTTCCACTTTTCCAGAGCATTGTGCCATCTACACGACATGTTGTTTCACAGGAAAGAGCAAATTGAATTAACTCATGTATAAAGAAATGTCTTGAAGATTACATTGAAAGGTAGATAAATTTTGAAAAAAAAAATATCTTTATTAAACATCTATGATTTATTCTTAAAAAAAACAGGTATCGATGCTTGAAAAAATCTTTGAAAGAATTCCAGTTTTTTTTCCAAAGAATTAGAGAAACATACCTACAGGAATAGTTTTTTTTTATATCTTGCATTACTGTGTAGATGATTCATTTATGCGTCGTCGGAGATGTTTGGATCTCGCTTTCGCGCGGGTTTTCGTCGCTGGAGAAGTTTTTTTCCTGTTTTCGCTTGTCTTGCTGGGCAGTGTTTCGTGAACCCCAAGCAAGCTTGCCCGTACGATTCAAGCATGTTGGTGACGGAATTCAAGTAATTTGGAGCTCCTCTGTCAGTAATTGGTGAGCTCGTTTCATGCTTTTATTTATATAGTGAAATAAATTTACACATATATTTATCTTGAAAACGGTATTAATGTTTCATTTTTGTATTTATTCAAAAAAAACCCTGATTGGTTCGACACTCGTTGTCGGCGTACTATAATTCATAGTTTACCTAATACATTTTAAAGGACCCATACCTTTACTTCTGCCTGTAATTACATAAAAGCTTTTGAATAGCTCGACATGTTTTCCACAGACTGACAGAAGATTATTTCGGTGCATGTTGAATTGAATTGAATCACTTACCAAGCGCAACAAACTCTTTAAATGGTTCGTCACTAGTGGTGTCGACATAATTTTGTACATAATAATAAAATAGAAGAAGACTGTATAATTAGATAGGTTTTAAATTGAGCTTACATGAATCTCATCACTTAACAAGGTGAATCCCAATTGTGTAGCTTCTGAATCCTTCCCACTAATAAAAACTCATTCCTGTGACATCCATGAAGATGCAGAGGTATACTCGGTCTTTAGTAACAATGGATGTCACAGTAACATTCCTTTCCTTCTCCGATGACCGTTAGGACGTGGCCGGCGCCGTTATTGACTTCATGATATTCGGAATTCTCGAAAGTATACACTGAAGATGGTAAGCTACTTTCAACCTCCATCTGTTGTCGAAATATTTCAACCTGACCGCCATACAAAAACCGAGTGTTCGGAATTTGAGACAAAACGATACTCTCGTTTTTCAAAAGTTACTGAGCTTATATTTAGCCACAATATGCGATGTATAAAATTGCTTTTGTATGCAAAGTTTCAGACAATTCGGCCGGAAAAAACCCTCCATGCCAAAGTTAATCATGGAAGTGCCCAAGTAGCTCTGCACCCTATTTATGTGATTTTGGAAACGGGGTAAATCGATTAAAAGTCAAATTATTGAACTCGTCACTCGTTGGTACATACGATACATAGTTCACTGGATGTATACTAATTGTTGCGTGAAATTCGTAAATGAACTTTTAAGATCGTGCCCCCTTGATCGAAACCCTAACTACGCCCATTTCCCCATTCGTTCGGAAAATGAATGTCCAAACAATCAAATTCAAGTGCCCAAACGACCATTCGAGTGGCCATTTCGTTACCCTTCCTTGGTTCGTCCGGTCTTCGACGCTGGAGGTAGTGGGGGTAATCACCGAAAAATATTTTCTCCATCTATTCCCATTCGACTGCCATCACCAAGCTGCAAAGCCGACCAAGAAAAACGACCCTACCCCATTCTGCGAAAGCAGGTCTGAAGCGGGAAAAGCGGGAAAGAATGATGGTGGAAGATAAGGAGGGTGGCTGTGCAATAAACACGTTTTCTCTGACATGGCAGTTTTGCTGCTTTTTCTCTTCCGCAAATTGACAAATATTTACAAACGGATGTTTGGTTGCCGGTTAAATAAGACAAACTTCAGCTTTCGTTCGCCTGTGCCCTGGATTTGGGGCTAAGCAACTAAGGTTCAGCGCCAGCTTTCCGACTTTCCAAGAACGATGAGACGGACTTTGAAGAAAAATGAGGATACACACAAATCAAAGGCATCCGAAATGTCCTGCTTATATAGAATTTAGGGGTTCGGAAGTCGAAATGTCATGTGGTTGCATCTGGAAGCGAGAGAAACACACTTTCGAAAATTGAAGCAGGATGATTGTGGAGAAAAATAAAGCGATGAACATGAATCAGGTGGAAAAACGGTTGATAAACTTTTGGTATTTACGTCCTCACTGGGACATAGTATGCTTCTCAGCATAGTGTTCAATGAGCACTTCCACAGTTATTAACTCGGAGCTTTCTTTGCCAAAGTTGCTATTTTCGCATTCGTATATCGTGTGGTAGGTACAATGATACTTTATGCCCAGGGAAGTCAAAGAACGAGAAAATCCTGAACCGGACCGGGAATCGAACCAACCCACCCTCAGCATGGCTTTGCTTTATAGCCGCGGACTCTAACTACTTGGCTAAGGAAGGCCAGAAGCATAAACAGAGTGCCCACTTCGTGAAATGAACAGTCCTTAAGGCTCACGTAAAAATGGTGCAAAAGTCAAAACTGAAATATCAGTTTTCTCTTTTTAAATAGACAAATCGAAGAAAATAAAAACACACAGCTCTTTTATTTGCCAAATAAAAAGGCTGTGTGTTCTTATTTTCATGAATTAATTGTTTTAAAAGGAGAAAACTGCTTTTTTAGTTCTGACTTTTAAGTCATATTTTCTTGCACCTTAATCCTGATTTGACTTACATTCTTCAGCGCTAAGATCAAACGCTGTTGGGAGTAAGAATAAACCCCTGCTTTCTTGTCAGCATGAATTCAAATTATCCCGTGTTACTCGATCTTCCATGTCAGTAGGTACCCTGGAGAGGTTTTTGTTTAGTGTAAAAAATGAACGCTACCACTTCATGGACTACTTAATTAAGCTCTGTGAAACTTCCACTTACACCACCAAGTATAATTGACTATGGGCTAAATAGTCCTAATTAACTGTTTGCTAGTTCTATCCAGTTTGGTTATACGTAAGCAATGTTTTTTTCCACGAATTCTGAAGTAAATTCTAACCGTCGTCATTCTACCAACAGCAAACCAACATACCCCTCCGACACTGGAAATCAGGACCGATAATCAATTACTATGACGCGGCAACTTTGTGTACCTTCCGTACGTTATTGTAATCAAACCATGATTAAACATTCGACAATTTCCTCCCATTATGGTCTCACTTGCTGGTAAACACGCACGTTTGCAGGACTTCTCGTCTGCATAGTTTCTCTATTGATTGTACGAACAAACTGAAGCACCGTCGGCCACCCAACGCCCAAGTCCCACTCCGGTACGACCAGGTCCCATGGGAGGACCTAATATTGTTGATTACCTTCCTGCGTACCATTACTTCTGGCTTGACCACGGGACCACTCAATTAGGGGCGCCTAGACAGATGGACACAATGGGAATCCACAGCTGAGGCGGGTGATGAAGAAGGTGTGCGACCGAGGCGAGGGAAACCAAACGGCGACGTTTAATTCCCGCCCAGAAACACTTGTCATGTTGAAATGTTTACAGTTTTAATAGTTAATAGACTGGCTGCCTAGCCCTGGCACGAGTACTGTTTCTAGTAGGGTAAAAGCACCGGTTTTGGCCAGTCTAAGAGAAATGTCAATAAAAAATAAATGGGAAGCCGTATTTATACTACAAATATGTCAAATGCAAGCTTTCGATCCATATTATGTGTGTAAAATATCAAAACTGAGCTACGATCATTTTTTTCGCTTTGAAAATTCCGTTGGTCAATATAGGCCAACGGAACCAGTTTCGGCCAGAGATTTATCTTCGGTTCCTGAATTGGCCAATCGCATTGATTTCTCATGAGAGTGGCCAAATTAGGAGTGTCCTGGCCAAATTAGGTGTTTGGGAGTTAACATTATTAGGAAAATGAGTTGTTTATCTTATGTTTTGAGTCAATATGGACGAGTAAATGAATGTAGCTCTATCATGTGGATGTGATCAACTGAACACAAAAGATTTCATGCTGATTGGCTATGTATATAATCTCCTATGGCTACAACTGGCGTATGGCCAAAACCGGAGCTTCTACCCTACCTCCTTTCCATACTTGGTACTGGTACTTGGTTTACTCCTGACCATGGCGAGTTGGAATACGCGTGTCTGTAGAAAGAGCCTTGCATGTTTGTGTCTAACCCAGGAGAATCGAAACTTATGACCTATTAGACAGCAGGAACTTCATGTCCGACGGTTGGCTGTCCGGCATAGAATTATTGCGCTGTGAATCAAAGGCTTATTTATGCGGTGTAGGGTACTTTCGCAACGGAATCGGACACAGTGTGGTTGCAAGGGGGTTACCAGGGAGAAGCTCAATGTTAGAAGGAGTTCGTCAGCTGGGAAGAGTTCAATACGAGTAGGAGCTCAGAGAACAGAAAGAGCTCGGTAGAAGATTGTGCGGTTCGGAGATTATATAATAAGAAGAACTGTTAGATAACATGTAGGGTAACTTAGTGGAAAACTCCCCATCTAGAAAAAAACACCCTTCTTTATTTTCAAGGCATTCAATTTTATTTTATACTTCAACATGAGTACATATCTTGCTTAACTTATGATCTCGCCCTTAAAGCCATTGGTAACCGAGTGTGTAGCTCGTTGTTTTCAATCAAATAAATGAACCTGAAAGAAATACTATCACCACTGGAAAGTAGAGCAGAATCTCATCTTAAATGCTGGGAGATGCTAACTGAACCCCTTTTATTTTCAAGCAAATCTCGAAAGATTATTCTTGTCAAGAATTGGGATTGTTGTATTAGTCACTCAAACGTCACATTAAATTATCTGTTTATTAAATTTCTCTCTCTGATCTCTCTCTGGAGAGCTTGAATGCATGCTAGCTCGCATGACTTTCTCAAAGTGTGTTTATAAATATCTTGAAATCGGCTAATAGTGGGTCTGCTAAAAGTGCGTCCATTTTTATGTTAATGTGCCTGTGGATTACAATGCGATGTTCCTTCAAAGATTGCCGGAGGATCATGTTAGTTTCTATCGTTTACCGATGGATGTTTAAATATTATTCTTCGCTTCATGCGGCTCAAGTACTAATGATGATTTTAACTGGCCCAAGCATGGTGGGTTTGATTATTCCAGCTGTAATTTATTCCCTCAATCAACAAGGTGGGCTAATGAGATGCATAAACTCGATTCCTACCATTAAACCGAATAGAATCGGAATCATCCATTCTCCCAGACAACCAGAAATCGCATGAAAATTCACGTTACAACTTGTTTATTCATACAAACTACATCAAACCCGCAAAACACCATGGATAAACTCGTCAGATTGATTAGTTTCCTCGCATAAAACACTTTTTTTCTGAGTTCATTTATACATTTTGTTTCGTCCCGTACACTCGTACAAAGTAAGTCGAATCAATTCGTAGCAGCTGTCAAATCAACATTTGTTATCATAAGTTAATTCGCATAAGGTCACAGGTTAGTTCGGTACAATATTTATACACTCGCATTGTATGTTATTTTTCATCACATAATATATGCACGTATATCGCCTCCACTTGTGTACGTAGAAGGCCTTTTCGCGACATCTTATAAGTGAAATTTTGCACATACAAAGCCTCCAGGTGATTTCGTTATACGTACATTTTGGTTGATACATCGATTTCAGAACCATCAATGGCATCTCGAACGCTTTCACTTTATTCATTGCTCACTTTATTTGATCATATACGCATATTTCATAACTAAAGTTCCTGATTTGGAAGTTCACCCATATACCAAAAGCATAGAGAAGAAATACTCTACCGACTATGTTGCGCATGAAATATAAAGTATTTTTCCTTGTGTAGGTACACTGGTATTGGAACAAATACATTTCTTATATATTATTTAAGCTCTTCTTCTTTCTGGCGTTACGTGCCTGCTTCTCAGCTTAGTGTTCTAATGAGCACTTCCACAGTTATTAACTGAGAGCTTACTATGCCAATGACCATTTTTGCATGCGTATATCGTGTGGCAGGTACGAAGATACTTGATGCCCTGGGAAGTCGAGAAAATTTCTAACCTGAAAAGATCCTCGACCGGTGGGATTCGAACCTCACGACCCTCAGCTTGGTCTTGCTGAATAGCTGCGCGTTTACCGCTGCGGCTATCTAGGCCCCTTATTTATTTAAGCTATTGAGTAATTTGTTTCAAGATATATAAAAAACAACAAAAACTTTTTTTTTCTCTGCGATAGCAACATTTTCTCATGAGATTGCAATACTTTCTCCCCTTCTTAAAAGCAACATAACCATAATCTCGAATGTTTGGCTCCGGGAGTAGCATATTGAGTCGGTCTGCCGTACCTAGCTTCAACGTAGCGTTGTTGAATAACGGGTAAAACGATTCGTTTGCTTGGTAACAACAAACTTCACACATAATTACCAATGGTTTTTAGGACAAGATCATAAATTAAGTGAGATAATTAATATATTATCGAGAAAAGCTCGTTGCACAAGGTTTTTCGTTGAGATGTATAACCAATGAATAGAATTGGCAAAGATAAAGAAACCTCATTGTTAATTAAGCCAATTTTGTTTCTTAAGGCTTTTAACGAATGGAACTTTGATAGATAACAGATGTTTGGGATGATGTTTTAGGATAGATAAACTGTAAGGGACCGTCCATAAATGACGTAGCTTTATTTTGACTATTTTCAACCCCCTCCCCCCTCGTAGCAATTCGTCACAAATTTGTCAACCCCCCATGAAAAGGACGTAGCGTTCATCTGACCCCCCCCCTTTTCCAAACCAATTTAATATATACCCACACAACCAGAATGTACATCTAACGAAATCACTTTTTGCGTTATGCGATGCTTATATGCGCAAAGTTTCACGTATAAGATGTCGCGAAAAGGCCTTATACGTACAAAAGTGGAGGCGATATACGTGCATATTTTATATGATGAAAAGTAGTATGCAATGCGAGTGTGTATATTTTATTGCGAATTAATCTTATCTTATACGACTTAATTTGTTACAACAAAATTGATTTGACAGCTGCTACGGATTGATCCGACTTACTTTGTATGTGTATGCGAGACGAAACATAATATACATATGAACCCATAAAAAAGCGTTGTATGCGAGGAAACTCGTCGTTCAAACGATTTCGCACACCAAGTAGTACGGGTGTGATGCAATTTTTACTAATGAACGACTTTGTACGTAAACTGTTATGCGACTTCTGGTTGTCTGGGTAACTTTTTTTTGCATATAAAACTATTTTAGTTCATCATTCAAAGCATAAGCATAAGTATTAATGATCGTACAATTCGTAGTTGCTACACCGTGATTGATCAGAATAATCGAAGTTGCACAAGGAACCAACAGATGTAGCTTGGGAGTAGAATTTCATCTTCAATGTACACTTTCGAGAACCCCAAACATTATAAAGTCAATAACGGCGCCGGCCACGTCCTTACGATCATCAGGGAAAGAAAGGATAATGCGTATGACATCCATTGTTACTAGAGACCGAGAACACCTTTGCATCTCCATGGTTGTCACAGGAAGGAATTAGTTAGTGGGCAGGGTTTAAAAGCTACATAATCAGGATTCATCTTTTTAAGTGATGCGATTCATGCAGCCTTATATAAAAAGTCACACAAAAGATATTAGATATTCAAAGGTGTTTTTGTAACTACAAGAAATAGGTAAAAGGAAAGGTATGATACAGTGAGAGGCAAAATAAAGTGCCCACCTTACCAGTTTTCGAATTTCTCTCATTGATTTGGTTCAAATTAAAGTTAACACACCTAAATCTTTTGTGATATTTTATTTTTGATGTTCTTCTAAAGTTGCACTTACGAAATTTTGATAAAAAAAAGAATTTTACTTAAAGAAAAAGAAAATCAATTTGTATTGAAAAAAAAGTAGTGACAAAAATAAGTGCCCACTTCCTTCTTGTCCCCAGAAAAGATGATTTAAGAAAAATAAAAAGCAATTTAATAGTTAATGTGTCCTCCTTTGGCCTTAAGGACTTGCTGGAGGCTCTTCGGCATGCTTTTCACCAGGTTTTGTAGGTGTTGTGGATCTAGTTCTTCCCAGGCGCGCTCCAAGGCTTCAAAATAATTATTTTTGTTGGTAACACCAGTTTTTTCAACCCTAGCATCGAGAATCGCCCACAAATTCTCGATGGGGTAGAAAACCTCGTGAAAATCGACGGAATAATGATGGCAGATTCCTATATTAACATCTTGCTGGAAAATCTGGAGGTTTCGCTGATCCAGACGGGCCTTGAAGAGAAATTCATATTTCTCTAGAACAACGACCCGAAGCATACTGGAAAGAAGACCAAGTCTTTTTTCCGGTCTTGTCGGATTAAACCGCTGGAATGGCCTCCACAAAGCCCAGACCTCAACCCCATCGAGAATTTGTGGGCGATTCTCGATGCCAGGGTTGAAAAAACTGGTGTTACCAACAAAAATAATTATTTTGAAGCCTTGGAGCGCGCCTGGGAAGAACTAGATCCACAACACCTACAAAACCTGGTGAAAAGCATGCCGAAGAGCCTCCAGCAAGTCCTTAAGGCCAAAGGAGGACACATTAACTATTAAATTGCTTTTTATTTTTCTTAAATCATCTTTTCTGGGGCCAAGAAGGAAGTGGGCACTTATTTTTGTCACTACTTTTTTTTCAATACAAATTGATTTTCTTTTTCTTTAAGTAAAATTCTTTTTTTTATCAAAATTTCGTAAGTGCAACTTTAAAAGAACATCAAAAATAAAATATCACAAAAGATTTAGGTGTGTTAACTTTAATTTGAACCAAATCAATGAGAGAAATTCGAAAACTGGTAAGGTGGGCACTTTATTTTGCCTCTCACTGTATGTTAAACATGAACAAGAGTTTTTGTCGACACTTATAGTGACGAAACAATCATATTCTGTTGTATAAATACATAAGCGCGAGATCCCTATCGTTCTAATAATGAAAATATTTTTTCAAAGACACCGACACGTTAATGCTTCTGGTGGACGATTTGCCAGAGGAAGCAACACACTAGACATCGGACTACCATGCAACACCCAGTGGCACAGTCGAAAATTTTTCCTGACGAAAAGTTTTTCTGACTGAAGAGTGAATCGAACCCACACTATTTGACTCGGTACAATTAAATGCTTGATAGCACTACCCGCACGGCTACGGAGCTTACAATATGTTTTATAATAATCAAACATTTAACACCAAATTAATCATTCATCCGTGACTGAGCAGCTATACGCGATACACACACGAAAATTGATTCCGGCAACGCGAAAACAGAACTCGAACTCGAACCTTGGGACACTTATTTCCGGACGTAAATCTTTAAAAATCGTGTCACAAACGCTGCCTAAATTTACTCCAACAAATTTTTAGCTCATCATTTATTTTAGAACAAAGTAGAGAAATTCAAATACTATCCCAAAATATTAACATTTATTTTTAGCGTTCAGTTTCAATCTGTTTCGATAGTCCAAATTATTTCCATTCGTGTATCAAGTACAAGTATCGGACAGGCTTCTTCACTCAAGTCTTCGTTCGGTATCGGCAAGTCTTCAACAACGTCAATCTCGATCGACTCCTTTTCTTCATCTACCGTAACAACGAGTACTTCCTCAGCTCTTCTGCAAACAACTCTCTCGGGCGGATCTTCATTAAGACTGAGGTTCCTTTGTGCGTTTGGCAATGTGCTTTTTGTATGACGTTTGACGCAAAGTACAATTTGCATGTCTTACAAGTGCGTTCCTTGATGCCTTTGAATTCTGATGGACAGTAAGTATCGAAGGGAATATGTTCATTCTGAATTGCATTCGGCAAAATCTTAGAAAGATCCAGTGAATTGATTACAAACAATGACGCGAAAAGTTTGCTGCCAATATCCGCTGCACAGTGGTCCAGGAATCAGTTTTACGCGGAAAGATGCATTTTGAGCTTTAGAATGAAACATTAGACAAAAATGGTCTTCTACAAAGTTGTTTGTATTAGTTAAGCCCTTTGTTTGGTGTTATTGAAAATTAGGGTGGACCACATTTTCATAGAAATTGTGTAACTAACTTTCTTATTTGTAGAAATTATATTATACATGCTTCAGCAAAGTTAGAGACCAGCGGTTTTCAGATCGTGCTCCGCGGAGCACTTAGTGCTCCGCGACAGTTTCAAATTTTTTTACTTATTACAATTACCACTGTTTGTTTGAAAACAAGCTTTAAATAATAATAATAATTATTATTATTATAGCAATACTACAGTTAGGTTTTTCAAGAGTACAAATTAAGAGAACATATCATACGATGTTGACTTGTTGATGGGGACCAATCAATTGAATTTTCATTTAAGACTACTGTTTTGTGCTCTATAGTTGTCCTCTTGAAAACTTAGAAATGGTTTTAATTCATTTTTACCTTATGATGTTTCTGGCGTTATGGTGGATGACGATCGTTTCGAAACGTCATTTTAACGAGCCACACGGTGTAAAAGCTCAATTATTATCGAACTTTCATGTATCTCGAATATTTTTATGAAAACTTTCAGCATTTGGGTTAAAATTTTGTAATATAACTCAAAAATATGATATGGGTGAAAATGTTCTTATAAATTTTGTATATGACTGTATTGGTTACAAAATTGTGTTTTCTTTAATTTACTATGAAAAACAACTTTGAAGATGAAAAAGTTCGATTTCCCCGACAAAATATTAAGAAACTTTCAGGTTGTGCAAATTTTGTCGGGATAACTGTCCTCGTCATAAAAAAATCTAAGGTAGGTACATGCAACTTCGATAATAATTGAAATGTTATCACCATGATACAAAATTAGGAATGTTTCACAAGTTTTATCAAAGTAATGAATATATTTGTGAAAGCTGAACTTGTGGTTAATTCATTAAAACCCATTAATAAAAGCTTGAAAACGAAATATTTCGCTACAAAAACTTGCTTAGTTGTTTGACCTAGAAAAAAAAAAGTCAATAAATTTCCTAACCAAATCAACACTGCCGTTTTCAAGTCATGAATTTTGAAATATTCTAAAAATGTCTGTCTTACGTTTGCAACCAAAAGAATGTTTGGTAAATCAATCAGTTATGCTTAAATTTCTAATGATTGCATGATTTAAATTTTGAAAGTTATTACCAGTTTAATGTAAAACATAAATGTCTCGAATGGATAGGAATTGTTATCATCACGAAGCAAGGGAGAGAGTAATTTGAAACATTCATGGGGCTCTCCAATTGTGAAGTGCAACGAACTGTTAAAGTTTATGAATTGTTACACTCTCTGAATATAGGTCGTTCAGCGTATTCGGTTCTAAATCTAAATACTGTTTAAATGCCTAATTGTCACAGTTTAAGCCTGAAATAAAAAAGCTTGCTCTATCAAATAAAACAAATCTTTCGAGATAACAATTTGAAGTTTAAAAAAAAGCAAAATTCATGAAAGATTGACCAACATAAAAGCTTCTTCACGCATTTCCTAGAAACTATAAAGTCCGTTTAAGCGTGTAAACAGTCTGGATTTCAAACGGAGCGGTGATGAAGAATAGGTGCTCCGCGCAATAATTTAATTTCAGAAAGTGCTCCGCAAGACAGAAAAGCTGAAAACCCCTGTTATAGACCATTCAATTTCAAGCAACTTTGCCAAAAAAAGTTTTTTTGTATCTCTTAAATTGACCGATTTAGAGCTTTTTTCCTGCAGTGACATAGGGTGGTCCGAACAAAACTGGTTTTCTGGCTCTAGAGTTTTCAATTCAAATTTCTCATCAAAGTAGTCTATAAAACACTTTTAGATCTTTAAAAAATGCGTAATTTGGTGAGTGAAGAAACTCGCTATCTCCTTTCGTTTAGGAGTTATTGTTGTTTTTCTCTCAAAAACATACCTACTTTGATTGTGAATATCTCTGATTGGGGCAAACATAAAAAATATCTATTGACAGCATTCAAAAGACAAAACAAAATTGTATATTATATCAAAAAATTACAGATGTGTTATTTTTGTAACTCTAATAATATGTCTTGAAAAACAAAGGTGTTTAAGCAGAAAAACTTTAATAACTTTTGAACTAAAATAGATATCATCAATATTTTTGCATGGAAATTTGCGTTTTGTTAAGTTTTAAAAGTCGTTCATAGACTGTTTTGACGAGAAATCTGAAATAAGAAAGATAGGGCTCTAAAACTATTTTGAAAATTTTCATGGTATTTATTTCTTTATTATTTCATATTTTGAGCATGAAAATGAAATTTTAGACAAAAATGATCTTCTACAAAATTGTTTCTAAAAATAGAAGCTTTCATACTGTGTCATTTGAAACTAGGGTGGTCCATAATATCACACATATCATATAATCAACTTTTTTATTTGCAAAAATACTGGTATATGCTCTTAGGCAAAGCGGTAGAACTTGAAATTTTGATCAACTTTGCCTAAAAAAGTTTTTCTGTAGCTCAAAATTTGACCAATCTAGAGCATTTTTTCCTAATCATCGCAGGGTGGTCCAACAAAAATAAGTTTTTTAACTCTAGTTTTTTTAATATTATTTTCTCGTCAAAGTCGTCTATGAACGACTTTTAGAACTTAACAAAACGCAAATTTTCATGCAAAAAGATTGTTAATATCTATTTTAGTTCAAAAGTAATTAAAGTTTTTGTGATAAAAAATGTTTGACTTTCAAGATGTTTTATTAGAGTTACAAAAATAACACATCTGTAATTTTTTGATATAATATACAATTGTATTTTGTCTTTTGAACGCCGCCAAAAGATATTTTTTATATTTGCCCCAATCAGAGAAATTCACAATCAAAGTAGGCATGTTTTTGGAAGAAAAACAATAATAACTCCTAAACGGAAGGAAATCGCAAGTTTCTTCACTCACCAAATTACGCATTTTTCAAAGTTCTAAAAGTGTTTCATAGACTACTTTGATGAGAAACTTGAATTGAAAACTCTAGAGCCAGAAAACCAGTTTTGTTCGGACCACCCTATGTCACCGTAGGAAAAAAGCTCTAAATCGGTCAATTTAAGAGATACAAAAAAACTTTTTTTAGCAAAGTTGCTTAAAATTGAATGGTCTACAACTTTGCTGAAGCATGTATAATATAATTTCTACAAATAAGAAAGTTAGTTTAACCATTTCTATGAAAATGTGGTCCACCCTTATTTTCGATAAAACCAAACAAAGGGCTCAACTAATACAAAAAACTTTGTAGGAGACCGTTTTTGTCTAATGTTTCATTCTAAAGCTCAGAATGCATCTTTCCGCGTAAAACTGATTCCTGGACCATAGTGCGCTGGATTTTAGTCCAAAATCCGTTTGATATAATGGAATCGGTGGTGGGATGAAGCGATCTTGTACAACGGTTAGAAGGCTCCTGCGAAAGGGTTTGCAACAGTTTTAACGACTTGTAGGAAGTTTTGGCTACTTCTTACATGGTTCAATAAGATCTGATAATTCCGATCGTTCTGATTCCACGTACTCAGCGTACACAGGGCAGTCATCCAATTGTAGCTCATTCCACAATGAGGCGAGTGTTTGTCCGGCATGGCTGTAGTTCCTTTTCTCAAGCTCAAGATCTACTGTTTGCATCTGGCTGTCCAAATGAGACCCATAGAATTCATGTTCCAAAATGAAACCAGAGTGCTGCTTACTTGAAGGAGCCATTCGTCGTTCAACTCTATTGTATGCACTTCTCCTAGAGCATTTAATTTAGTAGTAAGGAAAATTGCATCCAGATTGTGCTGTATGAAATGATGAATAACCACTTTGATTACCCGCAAAAAAATTAAATCGCATCATTAACAATTCCAAATCACAATTCTAAGCACCAACCTTCTGATATCGAGGATTTTCTTCTGGACCTTCATCAGATACGGTAACATGAACTGGTTTAACCTCTCCACCATTCTTCGTAAAATCTTCGAACTCATGTAGATCGAGGAGCTGCGCATAGTCATAACCATGAGAATTTGGTGTAGACGAACAGTGCTTGGCTGACCTTATAGCAATGTAGGATGGACCATTATAACCAATTACTTCCGCATTTCCCATGGCATCTGGTTGGATTTTTACGGGAGCATAAACTGACATAATTAACTTATGCTACTGCATCACTGCCTAGTACCTTTTTGAAGTCAACTGAAGGTGGTTTCAAAAAATCGGATGAAAATAAACGCAATTGCAGCTGTTTAAAAATGCCTTGTCGAGAATCGGGGGCTTAAAGGTAAAATCATAATTTTTGCATTGAACTTAAAATAACTTGAAAAATACTACTTCTAGACTAGTGATCATGATAGTCATTATGATTAGAATAATTTCATGACGCTTATTGTATCATCACAACGTATTTATTTTGACAAAAAAAAACAAAATTCAAAATCGAACAAAACTGCCCATTAAAGTACAACTGTCCGATATATATTTTTGTACCAGGTAGTACTATATCAATATGGCATGCAGAAGTGGACCAAATAATTATTAAAATTTGGATGAGAAAACAAATTTCAAACAATTAAAAATATAAAAAATAGTTCTTGCGTGAAGCGTCATACTTATACTCCTCACTTTTGCACTTGTTTTGTTAAATGATTCACAGATTTTATTTTACTATGTCCATCTTTTTTTTTGTTGAACATATACAGTATCCTGAAAGTGGGATGTTTTATTATGTAACATTGACAACCCAACAAACCATAGATCATACAAGGATGTCAGTTTCAAATTGTATAAATGTACAGTATACGTTGGAATCGGATACGATGCAAAATGGAATCGATTGTAATCATTTATGCAGCCAGTAATAAGATCTGATTTGAATTTGCATCTTATCAAATACAAATTTAATTTGACAAAATATGCAACTTCATATTGTCATTTTCGTACGATTTGTGTTTTACTTGATTTGCTTCTATTATAATCTCCAATGTGAGATTACATATGAGTTCTTCTGACGTAAATATAATATAATACAGGGGAAGATTATACATCGCCGGATGCATCTCAAAACCAGGCAGAAAAAAAGAGATGTCCATTAATAAAACTAACAAACTAGATAACAAAAATCAAAGTTTCATACAAATACAATAACATCACTTGATATAAGCATTTCTGTATATTTTTCAAGAATTACTTAACTTCACTTTGAGGAGGGGCGACTGGGGTCACTAATCAGTCCTTTTTTGTTCCCCAATCTTACAGTGCGGTCACAGCTGCATACTTACATTTATTCGATGAAAATATTGAATTATACGGGAATAAAGACTTTCACCCATCCGTTTCACTGGAAAACTGTAAACTTTTATTGTTTTAATTCGATAACCGAAGGTCAGAAATTTGCAGCTTCTCTCGCGATCTTCCACTCGTGTTCATTATCTTTGTTTGTAAAAATTAAGTTATATAAACTGCAACACACAGTCATACATGAAGTTATAGTAAACGCCAAATAAACTTGCCTGGAATTGTATTGACCATAATGCATTGGCTTAAATGTATGTATAAGGCCTCCATATTTATGCGAATTGTGGGTATTCATGCATTTTCAACAATTTGTGTTTACCGAATAAATGATCATTTTATTGAGTCTCCGTCGTGTGAAAATATGTTTGGCTGAGTAGTAATTATAATTGCTAATGTGTCATTATCAAAAGAAGAACAAATCAATTGCTTCATAACATGTTTCAACTGTGTAATACTTGAAGATGATTGATGTAATTATAAAATATGCCTATGACTAATTCTCTCGCGCATAGCTCGTAGTATGGACAGGGATAACTGCAGATGAACTATATTGTTGGATTTATATTTGCCAAATTTCCATGTCATTCAATAATGACTCAACGGCACAGTGGTAGCTTATATGATTAGCGATCTAAAGATCATTGCATGGAGGCTTACTCCTGCATGTTTTACCTCTTTTATGTTTTGTTTGTTTGTTAAAAAAAAGTTACATAAAATGCAAAATACTATCATATGCGAAGTTATACAAAGCATCAAACGCACTCGTCTGAAGTTGTATTTACCACACTGAATTTTCTTGAATGTACGTATATGGCCTCCAGATTTGTACACATAGAGGGAATCTATGCATTTTAAACAATCTATTATTTCCGAATAAGCGTTCACATTACTGAGTTGAAACTCTGCTGTGTGAACACATTTGTTGGCTGGGAACAACTCCTTCATTTCAATTATAAACGAATATTGTTGTCATATAAAACTTAAAATTTGACCCATATACAGTATATCTTGAGAACACCTAAATGTTGCTGTTTGCGATTGACGTGCAAATTATGTTCAAATGCGTTCCAAATGCGGTAACACAAACTATTCAAAGGACACTTAGCAACCATGATCCATATCACCGCCAACCTAACAAAGAAAAGCTGTCTTTGACTTTGCCTTACTTGTGAAAAATCTTACCGCATTTGGTGTTCCTGCATTTGATATTTGCATTTCAAACGCACACAGCAATACTACCAACTTGAAATTTCGTCCGCCACACATAGGTCTAGTTTTTCAAATAGTTGGCAACCCCAAATCCACCTATAATACCAGATGGGCAATGGCGCATACGAGAATTTAAAAAAAAAATGTCCACATGTTTGAACGCTAAATAACTGCACAAATACAAAAACCTTACTTTTTTTTATCTCCGTGACCAGTGCAAATTCGGGTTTCAGTATACTTATTTTCTGGTCGATCACTCATTTTTGCCTTGATTCATTTATATATTTTTAAGTGCCTTTAACCTTAACAGTTAGTGGTGTAGGTACTCAATTAAATAATTGAAGTACATCATCTTAATACCGTACAAATTGCTCTCCGCAACTGTTCTCGGAGATATCTCACTGAAACCTGCTATCAAGACTAACCAATCGAATGAAGTTTGCCTAAAAACGTTAGTTTTTGGAAAAAAAAAAGTTAAGAGCCTCAAAAAACACAACAATTTTGTTTGAATTGTGTTCTACGAGGACCAAAAAAAATGTAACTATGCCCAAAAAAAAATTTCAACTCTGAATTATGTTCCAATGTTATGGCTAAAAATGATCAAATGATGTGAATGCGGAATATCTGCCACGATTGTTGATGTCTGGACCACTGTGCTCCATAGCTATTTTTATATTACTTTTCAGTCTTGGCTTAATACAAATTCAATTGATTAATTTATCCTACGTTTCGATAACATTTAGTACCTTCTGACGAATAAAATTTAGTAACCATGAGGAAATCGTTTCGTAGTTTGATATTTTGAAGTTTGATGCCCAGAAATTGATCAAAGGTGTCCGATCAAGGGCTAGATTCAAATTCAAGAGTAGTACAGCATAGTTACATGTATCTGTTCTATACAACTATCTAAAATCCCAAGCCGAACCTTCCTACGCCAGTGAGTTAAATATTTCTTTTCTGATAATCTGGTGACGCACTTCCTACCCATCATGCTTACAATTCGAATGAACGACCGCAGCTTGTTCTGTGTAACGTACACAGACGCCCTTCTTGTTGCACAACGCCGACAAAGAGGAAACACTGTGCCACACCTTGTGACAACATCCGAGAGGCACATTTTCACACATTGCCAGACGTCAGCAGGAATCGTAGCAGGAACGGAAACACCAACCAAGGTCGGCTGCTCGGTGTTTCCCCTCTTCTGGGTGTCGTAATGGAGAAGGAGTCCTTCCACAACATACACGACCAATCTCGGGGAATGGCTACGGATCGACCTTGAGGCAATCTGGGAACACCTGAAAAGGTGAAAAAAGAGGTAGGTGTGCAACTGGAAGATTTGCGTTCTTCTCCGTTTTGGTTTTCGTGCAACTATCATGAACACTGGTCAAGAGCACTTAGTCTCGACCCGGAGATGGTCGGGAGCGAGGATCAGGGCAGAGGGTAACTTTTTGTGTACAAGTGTCAACAGGGACACAACTCAACTCTGCAACCTCATTGCTGACAAGCGGAGCACTCACTCTACGTACCAAGCCAACCACCCTTCCGGACCCATGGGACTGCCGTGTGCGCATTATTTGTAGCAACATCATGTTTACATGAAAATATTTTTGCTTCACCCCTTCGCACACTATCCTGCTCACTGCTCCCCGAAGGGTTGACTCATATGGGGTGTTTTTGCCCAACCCGTTGTTTTTTGCGACGCTTTTAGGTTCAGCCATTCTCTAAATGTGTACTCACACGAGAACGACTAACGACGACGGACAATGTGCCCCATGTACAGTTGTTGATTTTTTACGGTTTTCTGGAATCGTAAATATTTTCTCCATTGTTGACACACTCACATGACGGCGACGGAGATGCGCGAGGGTTGTAACTTATAAAAAGTACAAGTCTGTGTATGTACAATGGAATTTCCATTTACGTTCCTTCTATTTAGATAAATTCTAATTACTTAAAAAAATTCACGTAATATTATGTAAACGGAATTTGTGTGCGGATTAGGTTGCGTGACATTCTCTTAGCACATATTTGTGAATAATTCTAAAATTCGGATCTTCGGAAGGTCTTAGAAGTAGTAGTTACTTCCTTTGCGATAACGTAAGATTTATGTTTTTGAACTCACGAACTCTGTGAAGTAAAGGTATTCAAATCAATATACCTAATTAGTGTTCATCAGGAGCTTAATCAATGTAATTAAGACTCAGTCAGTAGCAACCAACCGTGGTCTTTCACTTATTTATTTATTTATTTGTTTGTTTAATTCAACGGACTCATATTAGTCTAATTGAATATACTAATTCTAAGTTCTAGATCTACATAAACACGTACGATTCTTAAACGCTCAATTGCACATAATCGATAAACATAAACATAATTGATCGATATCAACTACAGAACAACATTAAATCAAAACAGTTAAAAGTGCTACAACAGTGAGGTCAACACATATACACATAACATTATTACAAATTATCAGGTTTCCATGTGTGCTGTCTTCTTTTGAACTCCCGAAATTTGATGTTTCTTGGCCAAGTAGACGATTCCATAGCAGCAGATTGCCATTTACGGTTCAGGACAATTTTAATTGAGACGTAATCGAAATAATTGCAATCGATCCATCGTGGAACAAGCTTCCTAATTTTTTTGCATTCAGCATCACTGGCTCCCAAACATCGAGAAACCATCTGTCGTACATCTCTCTCAGTAACGCTCCCATCGATATTCGTAAGCACCAAAGCGAAGTTGTTGTCATATCGATCAATAGAATCGGCAGTCTGAATCGAATTATTAGTTGTACTTGTAGACGATGTCCCGTTGTTTGCGCATGTTTCAATAGACTCTATTCCAAGCTGCGGGGATGAACATGGAGTTGAGTGTCGCATAACGCTTACCGACGGACTGGCGGTTGCAGAAATAATGGACATTATTTCTTCGACTTTTGTCTTCAACTTTTCGACGTCATTACGCAGAACACATTCCGTCTCCAGAGCAGTTTCAGCAGGAGATTTCCTTTTCAATTCTCTCCACCCTATAAACTCATCCATGCACTCATCACACAACCAAAAGCTGTTCCTCTTGGGCGGTGATACAGCAGCAAGATCGTCGTTGTTCAGCCCAACACAAGTAGCGTGGTATACTGCAACACACAATCCATTACAATGGATGAATGATTGACTTCGCTTTTCGACACTTTCTGCAGTCCATGGTCACACAGTTTTTTTTTCCAAAAATTTGCACACGATAGAGCTCAATTTATGTTTTAAGTGGCGATAACAGCAAAAACAGAAGTAAAGACGTGATTCCACGAAATCATTGAAGATTTTTCGACAAAATTTCTACACAAATAACCACGATTTTGGCGAGCGAGAAAAAAACACACGGTACTCGAACAACAGCAAACACAACTCATGTTTTAAGGTTAAGGACACTGACAGGTTAATGCTTCCAGTGGACGATTCGTCCTTTGAAGGAAGCGCCACACTAGACAACGGACCAGCATGCAACAACCAATAACACGAAAAGTTTTCCGGACTGAAGCGGGAATCGAACCCACACTCCTTGACTCGATGCGGTTAAATGCTTGGTAACACTAACCGCACGGCCACGAAGCCCAAAAAAGTTAAACGCCTACCAAAGGTATCACAGCGGAACATGTTTTTGACTCAAGCACCAAAATACCGCTATTTATTCAAACAACGGTTGGTAAATCTATTGCCGTTTTCAAAAATATCGTAGCCCGTCTAGTTTTTAAGATATTGGCTTTTTAAAATGCTAAATTTGACTATTTCAGCCAACTTGCATGCAAATTTACCAACTTGTATGTTAATCTTTTTGCTTAATTTACCCCAGAACTCAAACTTTATGTGTAGAACAATATTTATCAACGAAGTTCATAATACTTCCGATGCTCAAAAGTTATTTTTTGATGGTTGAGAAAAATTTTGTATTCTGCCTTATAAGAGAAACGAAGAACTTTACACGTAGACTGCAAGCATGTTGAAAAAGTCGATTTAATTTAAATTAAATCGTGCAATTTCAATCAAATTATATATGTTATAAAACTTATAGTTCTATTTTGCAAGCTTGGTGGGTAAGATCACAAAAAAGTTTTATAAATCGTACTTTAAATTTTATGTAAACTTCATTGAAACCAATTTTTCATACACCTTTGGCGATTTGTAGCTTAAAAAAGAGACGTGCTGGAATATTTCTGAGAACGGCATCAGATTCAGCAACCCCAAATCTACTATAGATACATAATTTTTAGGGGCCCCCACAAATCCTGACAAATATATTTATAGTTAAACTTTTACGAATACTTAGAATCAACGCAACAGTACATACTTTTTTGAATCGCATCATATGATTTGAAAGCTTCAATTTATTTCAAGAAATCCGCAATAATGAGCGAAATTTATGCAGATAAACTAAAATTAATTTCCAAAACAAAATATTAGAACATATAATGAGATTTTGTTGATTTCAAGAGAAACAAGAAGATTAAGAAAGATTCAAATCCGATTTTGATAAACAAACCTAAAGTTCTAACGATTTTTAATGTGACTTTTCCAACTGTACCAAAAACTTTCTCAACAAAGTTTAATATTAGGTTCGAATTCAATATATAGATCGGCAGATGAGGAAATAGAACATGTTGACTATAGATCATACTGCAAAGTTGGTAGTATTTATTTTTTATTTCGTGTCTTGAATATAGGAGACATTTTTTGCGATATTGAGCTTGGAGAAAGAGACCGAGAAGAGACCAGACAGCTAACAAAAAGTGACCGAAAATGAACCAAACAGGAAACAGAAAAACAAAACGTAACCTAAAAGGACCCAGAAGATAAGTGTTTGATTCTTCATCATAGAATCAGGCAAGACATTTATCACTCGTTTTTGTAATATCTCGTGTCTTTCCGCCTGTATAACTGTTTGTGATTTTTCATGATTTTCTCTAGAAATTTCGTGAAAATTCAGGTATTGCGAAAGATTTAGCGCTTATTCCGAAGATTTCTCCAGAAGTTCATTAAATGATTATTTCTTGCGGAGAATTTTCCTAAGAAAATTATCCAAGAATTTTGTTTCGGTATCTCAAAAATATAACCTGTGTTTTTCCAAGGATAACCATAAAAAATACCTTAAAGATTGCATCAAACATTTCTTCAAAGATTTGTTTAGATAATTTTTAAGGCAGTCCTAAGCTCCCAAGGAGTTTCCAGTGATTCTTCCATCAATTTCCTTGGCATATCCTCCAAGATTTACATTAAGAACATCTTCAAAAAAATATTAGTATGATCTCCTTGAATAACAACTGGAGAATTCGGTTGAAGAATTAGTGAAAACATATATGGAGGAACTCCTAGTATAGTTTATGGGAAAAAATCGGGGTAATCCCTGGAGAAATTACTGAAGGTCGTATCGTTGGAGTGCTCAAGGATTTCCTGAAGTAAATCCTTTAATTATATTTAAAAAACCGCTGGAGGATTTTTAGGGAGAATTGGAAGAGAAATCTCTAGAAGAATTTCTAGAAGGATTCTTGTATGAGTCCCTGAATCTCTGGCCAATTCACTACAAGATTTCTTGAACTTTTCTCTCGAGACATGTAAGACGAAAGCCTTGAATAGCCGCGTCCAAGTCTTTGAATTTTTTTTTCTGGAATCTGTAGAATTTTGCATCAGGATTCACTGCAATCCAAATTAAAAAACAGACTTTAGAGACACATTTTGGATTAAACTAGAGACCTTAGAGACCTTCCTTGAAAAAAAAAAGACCAAGTTTATAGAAAACGACTTGCTACCAGCTCCACACCGATTTCTTCGACTCAAATCTGTTAAATAAAGCTGTATTTTCAACAACTTGAATGTTGAAACAGAAAAAGAATAAGAATATATTGAATCATTAACCAATAAAAGAATAATCATCAAATGGATTCCGTGCTGAATTGTTTTTTCTGCAATTTTTAAACTTGTTTTTTTTTTTTTTGGAGAAAGCCCCCCTCAAGACAATGGCCCACGGGCCCCCACATTTGCAAATCCGGTCCTGATTTGATCCTTGATGCACGTAAAATGTAATTTTTGTTACGCTGTGCATTGGTAGATGTGTGGCGATCGACGGAGATAAGTTATAGGTGGTGGATTAATTTGTGTACCTCGGATCATTGGGAACGCCGGATAACAACTGCAGCAGAGAAATTCGAAGACATAGCATTGCCGGAGGTCGCGCTTACTATGGACTGCACCGGTATGGAAAATTTCACAACCGTACTAAGTGTACCACGTACAAGATGCTGATAAGACCGGTAGTCGTCTATGGGCATGCGACGTGGACAACGCTCGAAGAGGAACTGCAAGCGCTAGAGGTTTTTGAACGACGTGTACTTAGGACAATTTTTGGAGGAGTATGAGAAAATGGTGTATGGAGAAGAACGAACCACGAGCTTGCGCAACTTTACGATGAACCCAGTACACTGGTCCCACAATTATATTGATTCATAAGGCTTTTCGAAAATTCAAATAAATATAGCAAGCTAAATAAGCAACATATTTCAGTGCATTCAACACCAAATGGTAAAGTTGGACATATACTTACAGTTCATGCACACACAGCTAAAAATATATTGTAAATTTAAGTTTATTTTAATCCACATATTTGGAGCATCAAAATAAACGTAAATTTCAACGACCAATCCATTACTTTTCAATTGAATTCACTTTAAATTTACATGATCATGTAATATTCCACCATTTGTAGTTGAAAATTGAATGTATATTCATTTAAATTTACATGATGCTGTAGTAACACACGAGTTTGATTTATTTTTACAGTAGACTTCAGTTTACACCACATTGAAAATTAAATATTTTTTCTGTGCATTGTACTCATTGGAATAGCTGATAAAATTGAAAACCTTCACTTATTTGCACATCGTCTAAAACCACATTTTATGCATCTGCAAAAAACCTGTCCACAAATATGAATCAATATGACCACCATTTTCATCTATTTTACAATATCAACATAGTCCATATGTGTATGAGAACACTGTCTCGGACATTATAGGGGATATGCAGCGGAAGACCGAAACCAATTCCAAGAACTCAGTAAATGAATGATGATATTATATGTAATTCGAAATTGTACGATTTGGCAATTAAAGTTGAAGTTTGCTAATCTAAGTCTTATCTTAAAGACCTGATTTTTTCCGCTTTTGTCAAGTTGGTCAGTATTTCAAGCGATTTTTGTTTTTTGTTTTTAATTATGCTGCTGAGAAGTCAAAGTGAACATATATTTCAAGCCTAGTATACCACTTAAGTCTGTTTATTTAGCCGTGAGCCAACAGTATAGCCTGGAAGTTAATCCATATAAACTTAGGGTTCATTAACCCTCAGCTAGTTACCAAGTTTGTAGTTAGTACGATGTATTGCATTAACTCATGGTGAAAAAAATCACATCAAATGTCAGACAACCGACATAGAAAATTGTGTCGAAAGCAAGGTTGGTAAAAAGGTATCGGGGCAAAATGAACACTTTCTTGGAGTTTAGAGAAAAATATATCATAAATTAGTGACAAACGATATGATATGCAGAAGAACACCACCTTTTTCACATAAGCAATAAAATATGTTCTAGGTTAGTTACTTTTCTCAAACATTAGATTTTTCCACCACCTTGCTCTTAAACCAATTTGAAGCTGAGAAAAAAAATCAAATTGAAGAGGACAAATGAAGCAGAACATAATGTTTTATACCGTCAAACAGTTCATATGCAATACAGACTTCAAAAATTGCACGAAAATTTGATAAATTATGCATATTCTTGGAGAATAAGGGGGTGTCAATTTCACCTTGTGTGTTCATTTTGTCCTCAATCACCTTACGTGTAACAAACGCAATCGCGCCACCTTATATGGGATTTTACATTGTGACAGCATTGGTGTTCTGTCAAACACACAAGACTACGGTGGCGCTATCAATGCATTTCATAGCGGCCGTTTTGCTTATTTTATTGATCCATTCATCATGACCATGCTGAGAGTCGTGCGTTTGAATTCCACCGGTCTAGGATATTGTCGAGTTGGAAAAAAGATGATCAATGATCACTTAGAAAATAATGCTGTCAGTTAATAAATGTGAGAGACTTAGTTGATAATCATTTGAGAAACAGGCTACTTGCCAGTTGGGCCGTTACGCCAGAAAAAAATAATTGAAAAAGAAGGCGAATATCAAGTACGCCATAAATTCTTCAGAAATCCTTTCCAATAACACTGTTTTTGTTTTGTTCCTTTCAGGCTTGACTACAACAATTATTTCACCTTTCCGTATACGGAATTGAACTACTTTGTCTGATATTCGTGATTTATGTACGGCCCCAAAGCCATGTCATGCACTTTCCAAACTCCCATCTATTTTGTGGTTTTGAAAATTGATTATAAATGAGTATAACATTAAAAAATTCATCAAGTTCAAATAGTATGAACGCTGATTCAAAAATAGTGACAGGCGTGTTTATTTCCCACATTTTATGAATCAAGTACTTCACGCAAAAATCTCAGACAAATCTCTCATATTTCACATTTCAATCGTATAACCATATTTATTCAATCTGTATATGTTGTTTGTAACTCATTTTCCTACAATATCTTTGTACTACCCTTTCAAAACGTCGCTTGTAAATAGCCGTCTCAGGCGTGCTTCTCACGAAATTGACTGAAGATACATCCTCATTGACGACAAACATAATTCATTGATTTATTTGGTTTATACCGAAATAAAGAGACGTTTTACCGCGATCAAAAGCATTGAAATGGTAAGGCACATTATGTAGCTAATCAGGAACATTTGTTTCTGTGATGTTTTGTAATAAATTTCATTATAATTTTGTCTCTTGAAATCAGCTGATTTATAAATTGTGGGTGATTCAACTGTGTGGGGTGACTGTATCCAGACAGTTGCCAATGCTGAAGGGGACAATGGGCCGGAATGCCAGACAACAATCCAAAAAAGGTGATCACCTCTAATCCGGCCGGTACAATACGAAAAGGGGCACAAGATCTAGGTGGAAACTGCATAATGGTTGGGCTCCACATGAAAAAGGAGCCTAAACTACCAAAATGATTTATATTATTACAATCCTACTTGAAGTTGAACCAAAATTTAAAAATAAATGAAAACCCGAATGAAGTATCGTATTAATAAATTGCACTAGAATTTATATCCTTTGACAGAACTGTAAGGCCGTCTTCAGTGTCGTGCACTAGAGTCGAGTCTAGTACACGACACTGAGGACGGCCCTACAGTTGAGGGCGAAATACGCGTATCTGTCACAGGATATAAACTCTAGTGGAATTAAATGTCTGACGCCATTTTTGCATCCAAGAAGATGATTTCCGGTTTGTAAAAACCGCTTGAAACCCAAACTTTTTTGGAACGGGATTGATGAGTTGAAGGTGTCTCGTAAATACCCACATTGCATGGGTTTCGAGTGATTTCCACAAATCTAAAATCGCCATCTTGGATTTAAAAATAGCATCAAACGTCGATTTTCGGCATCTCCTTATCGGATCCATCTCGTTAATACCCATATTGCATGAGTCTCAAGTGATTTTTACTGACTGGAAGTCGCTATATTAGATTTCAAAATGGCGTTGGATATCAATTTCCGTAGATGTTTATCGTTTCGTTGATATCCTTCAACATTCATAACTTGTGCGGTCAAACGAAACTTCGAAATACAAATGTCAATTGAATGCAACTGATCGCAATGCCGTTGCCAGAAAACGGTATAATCCTTTCCTTTTTTATAAGTAGAGCTTCTTTCGATGCCTGTGTGTAATTTGCAACAAAACAAGTAAGATTAAACTATTCTCTTTGTTTATGAAAATTTATTATTTATGAAAATGTTAAAGTTTCAGACGACATTTATTTAAGAATTCATGTGTCTTGATGTCTGCCGATCTTGCTGTGTGTAAGAGATGGAGGTAGCAGATGAATATAAAGACTGTTCATTTAAGAAAGTGGACACGTGTTTTTTACAGTAAACTGTTTATTTTCGAACCAATTCATGAGTTTACCTAACATACATGGAAATCAACGTAATTTCGATCAAATTCACATAAATTTGAACATTTATTGCGCATTGCTGGAGAATGCTCTTACTTTTTTTTTTGATACCTCCCATAAAATTCTGCACAACTTTTTTCGGAACTTTTCGAACTGCTTTTTGAACTGCTGACCACATTTTCTTGAAAAAATCGATGGAGCTTGCTTCTCTTAAGATGCCGTTTGATTATTGCCCAATATGTTTCAATGAGGCGTAGTTCTGAGCAATTTGATGCATTCGATCATTTTTCTACAAATTCGACTTATTCCTTCTTGAGCATCTCCAAAGTAGCTGAAGCATAGTGAGCCGATGCTAGGTCTGGCAAAAACAATGGAGGCATGGTATGCTTTCAGTAGATGGGCAGAAGCCATTTTTTAATGCATTCAATTCTGTAATTTTCGATTGAACCCGTCGTGAATTATGTAGTAATTTCATACCGCAGGAGCAAATTGCTTGCCATACCAAATCATTTTTCCCAAATTTTTCTGTTGGGATGTATCGTACGTCGTCAGGAATATCTGTTTTGGCCACAGCGTTGAAAAATTTCAATTTGAACACTTCGCGATTTAAGCCAAATTTAGGAACGGCAGTTTTTCTGTACACCATTTGTGCAGAAAAAAATTAAGAGTCGCCATGTCAATTCGACCCATCGTTTATAATTTATAATTTTTTTTTGTCAACTTTTGTCTGCTGTCAAAATAAACACTTGGGTACACACTAAAACAAGATTTTATTTGTTTTTATGGAATCTTCACACCAAAATGTTAATATTTAGGTGTCCACTTACTTAAATGAACAGTCCTTATGAGTACCTACACAGTTATTAACGGAGAGCTTTCAATGTCAATACTCGTTACGATAATTATGTTAAATCTGGCATTACGATAATTATGTTGTTTCTTAGGAATTCTCGGATGTCGGAAGGATTTCAGCATATTATAAAGTAATTCTTAATTTTATGTACGACTTCTGACATCCTAGATTCTCTGATTTCCTTTGGAATTTTGGAATTCCTATAGTAATTATGGATTTCTGATAGGCATTCTTGATTTGTTACAACAGTTCTGGGATTCTGGAAGCCATTCTGGGAATATTGTAAATCCGGTATATGATCTGGCTATTAGTCTTTTGAAATTATTCGGGTATCTTCAAGATGGTATTTCTGTAAGAATCTCTGAGATTTTAGTAAGATTCCTGCAAACTCTGATCCGAATCATTGGAATTCTTGTAAACTTAAGATCCCTTTGATTTCCAATTCCGTTGGGATTTCAGAGGAAATCTTCAATTATAGTATAAACCTTTGAATGTCTGAATGTAAAAATGTAAAAGAAAATCCTTATTTCAACCACTATTGTGAGAATTTATTTTAATTTATAAGAATTCCAGGGATACAAGCAGAAAACCTACCGGAATGACGAGAATACCACAGAAATATTAAGAATCCCATATCCATCATCGGAGTTCAACATGCTGTGTTTTTTTTTTAATTCACAGAGGAAGCTCAAAATTCTACCACCATATCAAATTCTTAGTACTGAAATCTTGAAAATGTTAGGAACTTTATAATTTCACAATTGCTGTAATCTCAAGATTCCTTCATAGGGTACAGATTTCTAGTTAAAATTCCAAAATTCTCAGAAAAATCCTTGTTGTCAAATCATTATAAAATTTGCATGCACATAGAGGGAATGGTTATCGCAACTTCACACTTAAAATCGTGCAACGTTACATGAATTTGTATTCATGATCGATTACGCGATGCATAGCGGGAATTTAGTAATACAGTCGCCTCTCCACATCTCGATACCATCGAAATAGGGAGAGATCGAGACAAAGAACAACACTAGATTGAAAATCACTCCGTTACTATGATAATAATAAACAAATAAACTTTATTTCGAGTTTCCAAATTGTTCTGAATCATTTTAATCTGGTCTAGTAACCTTTGAACCGAAATGTTCACATCGATACATGGAGAGAAAATTGGGAACAAAAAATCAAAAGGAACACATCGAGATATGGAGATATCGAGATCAGGAGGATATCGAGATATGGAGAGCGAAATCGTATGTAGAATGAAGGGACCGAAGTAATCATCGACATACTGAGAGATATCGAGATGTGGAGAGTCGACTGTATTCATATTTCCACATGATTGGTCGTGTGAATAAGCGACAAATTTGACACATATGCATGATTTTATTCATTTTAAGTGCCACACTAATGTTCGAAAGTAGTAGGTACTTCATGTTCGAAAGATTTTTTATTCATACCAAAAGTGTAGAAAACTTCGTGGATTTTGTTTTTGAATAGATGCTACACGTACTAAAGTTCAACGCTTTTTATTCATACCGCCCAGTATTTTGTACGCCAAATTTACCAGGATAATTCCTCAGTAATTGGCACACTCCAGTCTGTGCCCTTTCTTGAAGATTAGGCGTATGAGGCATTACAATCAGCCGGTGAGCACTTCTTCGTCCCCAATTCAGAAGAACTCGGTGGGTCGAAGGGTAAAACTGCTCACTTCCGTGCTTGAGAAGCTCGACCTAGATCCAGCAGCCTCACAGTTCTTTAGTTCGATGACAGCCTTTTTAACCTCTCCTATGGTCAGTGGGTCCGCAGCTTAGTCGCCATTCTCAATGGTCAACCTGTTTCTTGCTACATTCCCAATTACGCCGTTAAGCAGTTGCTGAAAGTGCTCTTCTCACCTGGCAACTACGGCCGTTTTACCGGCCAGCGAATTTCCTTCTTGATCATTGCACATGGCGGGCACTGGTACGGTATTGTACCGCGCACCATTGACCGTTGCATTGAATCTCCGTGTGCTTCAGCTACCACACTTTCTTCGTGCAGCCTATTGATTTGTGGTGGATTCCCTCTTTTTTTCGGCTCTCGCTGTCTTGTACCGCTCTCAGTTCTGTCGGGTACCGGTCACTTGCATTCGTCGTTGTCCAGTGCTAATCAATTCACGCGCATTTGCTATCACAGCTTCGTGGATAGGGTCCCAAAGGCTGTCAACATCTCCAGAAACGTTGATTCTTCCAAAATGCTCGAAAACATCAATATACTTTCAGGGATCTCTCTAGAAATTATTTTAGCGATTCCTTTACCAAATCTCCCGGATATTCTTCCAGTGATTGTTTAAAGGATGCTTAGAGGATTTTAATCATAGTTTTCTCCAGGAAATCCAAATATATTACCACCAGTGTTTTTTTTTTCAGGGAAGACTAGGATTAGTCCAGATATTTTTTCACAAATTCTTAAACCGAATCCTTCGGTTGTTACTCTAGGAGATCTTACAGATTTTCCAAATGTTAATCTTGGAGGATATACTAAGGAAACCGATCACCGAAAAATTCTTTGGGATTTAGGACTTCCTTGGAAAATATCTGAGAATCGTCGGAGGAATTCGTGAAAGAATCTCTAAGGTTATTTTTATGCTGTCCTTGGGAAAATCGGGATATATTCTTGAGATATCCGAAACAATATTCATTGAAGAATTCCTTAGCAAAATAATTGGAGGAATTCCACGGAAATATTCACTTAATGCTTTTCCGGAGAAATCTTTAGAATAATCTCTGAGGCTTCGAGAACATATCTAAATTCTCAAAAATATTCTAGAGAAAATCAAGATACAATAAACTAACGGTAATAGGTGCAGTAATACTGTCTGTCTAAAAGAGATGTCTAACCTGATTCTATGATAATGAACCAAACTTTCACTTGTTCCTATTATAATAAGTTCATATGATTTTTATTGGGGCTGTTTGGTACATTTTCGGTCTCTTTTTGATTCCTGTCCAGTCTCTACTTGGTCTTATACTCCAAGCTTGATGTCTCTAAAGTGCCTATATTCAAGGCACTTAAACACTACCAGCTATATAGTGTGTTCAATAGAGTCATTTCCCCAGCTTTTGTAACAGTTGGAAAAGTCACATAAGAAAATCGTTAGGTATTCAGGCAAGAGGTATGCACTCTATTTGTTCATCAAAATCGTTTTCGAATCTTCTTGTTTCTCCTGAAGTCATCAAAATTCCATTCTGAATGTTCTGATATTTTGTTTAAATATTTTAATTTAAACTCATGAATTTTCCATAAATTTCGTCCATTATTCCGAATTTCTTAAAACAAAATTGAATCTTTCAAATCATATGATGAGAATCAAAAAAAGTATGTATGTTAAAAAAAAACAATTCCTATAACGTTAGCGTAGTTACGAGGGCGAGAATTGTATTTACGAAACACAAGTTCTATTCAAGTAAAAATTCTATAGACGCATTACGTAACTAGAGGTTTCAGTGTACTGAAACCAACCTTTCACCGGTGGCAGCGGTTGTCCGTCACTCTTCACTTCTCGTACTGGTGGCCTTCGTGAGTTGTGGCATTAGAAGAGATGGTTAGTTGTGACATGTCAAGTTGCGGTAGAAACTCTTATTTCAAACCAGGAACGGTGTTCGTCTTGTGGTGGCTTCTATGTGTCAGTTGGGTTTTCCCTTACAACAGTATCTAGAGCTATAACTGCAACTCTTCACAACTCTTTGCTCTACATATTCTTGTTTGTTCTTGTTCTTAGTACATTCTATTAGTACATGTATTTGTGTATTCACCATGAAAACAACATGTTAACATTAGTAGCACTTTGAAATAGAATACTTAATCATGGAGCAGTTCTCGAAATCAAACAAACACTTTGATTACGTTAAGACGAATTCCATGCAGAATGAGTCGAAAAAAATTAAAAATCGTGCTCGATAGTCTTCGATTTGGATTAAATTTTGCACATGCTTTTGGTATGGTAGAATAAGTGTTTTCCATAGAAAAATTGATCATTTTGACTCAAGTGGAAATTTTGAAAATGGCCTATGAATTTTTGCATGCAACTTATTTGAAAAATTCTAACTCCGAAACTGTTGATTTTAGAGAAAAATGTTCTATGAAGAAGTTGTAGTGAACCGTTTGGACTATAAGAAAAAAATATACACTGAAAAAATATTTTATTAATTTTCATACAAAATTCAAAAATAAAACTTAAATTTTAAATTACACAAAAACCCCATTTTTAATATTTTTTAAATTTTCACCATATAATCTTGATAGTAAAAAGAGTTTTGGGACAAAGTTTCATGATGGAGAAATTTTTGATAAAAAAGTTTTTCTAAGAACAACTTTTGGACGATTTTCAAAATTTTGATATTTTGTCAAAATAAATACGTTCTGATGATACAGTAAGCAACTTGAAATGATTCTAAGCCATAATGATTATATGATTAATTTCTCTAGAAGTAGCCATTTGTGAATTATATCGAGTTTAATGCAAAAAATATTATTTAAATATTAAAATAGGCCATTTTCATTAGTTATTCGTGATTCTCCATCAAGGAAAATAAGTAAATGTAAAGAAATATGGTCTTTATTCTCGAAAACGAATTATTATTAATGGAGAAACGCGAATAACTAATGAAAATGGCCTATTTTAATATTTAAACAATATTTTTTGCATTAAACTCGAAATAATTCGAAAATGGCTACTTCTAGAGAAATTATTTATATAATCATTATGGCTTAGAATCATTTCAAGATGCTTACTGTATCATCAGAACGTATTTATTTTGACAAAAAATCAAAATTTTGAAAATCGTCCAAAAGTTGTTCCTAGAAAAACTTTTTTATTAAAAATTTCTCCATCATGAAACTTTGTCCCAAACCTGTTTTTACTATCAAGATTATATGGTGAAAATTTAAAAAATATTAAAAATGGGGTTTTTGTGTAATTTAAAATTTAAGTTTAATATTTGAATTTTGTATGAAAATAAATGAAATATTTTTCCAGTGTATATTTTTTTCTTATAGTCCAAACGGTTCACTACAACTTCTTCATAGAACATTTTTCTCTAAAATCAACAGTTTCGGAGTAAGAATTTTTCAAATAAGATGCATGCAAACATTTATAGGCCATTTTCAAAAGTTACGCTTGAGTCAAAATGATCAATTTTTCTATGGAAAACACTTATTCTACCATACCAAAAACATGTGCAAAATTTAATCCAAATCGAAGATGGTCGAGTTCTGTGACTGACCGATTTGACATGGAATCCGTCTTAAGGTATTTAATGTTTTTCAAGTCAGTAGCAAACTATGACATTAGGATCGTCCATAAACCACAAGAATTGTCTTCATATGTCAGAAAAACATGACAACTGAAAATATTTGATAAATAAATGATCTATCCTCTGGTTTCGGATGAGGATATTTTTGAATTTTTGAAAAAAATGCTCTCTTAATTGAGAATGCTTTCAAAATACTGATTACCTTGATTTTCAATTGGACTAAATTAAAATTGTGCGCGCTTCCAAACTGCATAGCAAGATTTTGACTTTTTCGCAATTAGTTAGTAATAATTTGTTTCCCTTTTTCAATGCCAGCATTGGCTAGTAAGGTCTTAATTGAGTCAAACGTTCATTATTTTTTTATTTTTGCAGATTCTGCCATATAATTATTTATAGCAGAATCTCGTGTACGTTAAAATTGCCTTCTCCTCACGTTTACAAAACGGATCAAGTTTCAGGGTTGGTAACCATCGGTTTCGTCACTGACCGATGACAAAAAAAATCAGTGCGTAAAAGATCGCCATTTTTTAAAGATCGCCAAAAACCAACATAAGTTTCTAATTGTCACCGGGTGCACAATTCCAGACGAAGGGAGTCTGAGCTACGAACTACTAGCCAACAAGGTGTCTTGTGTTGGCAATTTAGCAAGCACATTCTCGAAAAGCTGTGTTAGTCATGCTGACAGGCGTGTGCTACCGATAATCTGAAGGTTCAACTCCGGTAGCGCGCAGATCTTTTTTGCGAGTTCTTTTTTTGGTTATACATTCCATTGGCACAGATAAGTTGTCTGCCTTTCGGTTCAAGCTGAACGTGTACAACGAAAACACAGATAGAGAAAAAACGACAAAGATTTTTCGTCGCGACAAGGTGCTTGGTTGCTGATCGTTGAGCGTCGTTGGTTGCGCTGAGCTGAGGCAGCGACGAAAAATTTTTATTTTTCGTCATCGTCACTGATAGTCTGTCAAATCCGGCGACAAATAACAACTCTGATCAAGAGTTCCAGAGTTCAAGATCATCTATAATGAAGGATTTGAAATTTACTTCAATGTTTGGTATTGCAATGCCCCTGGCTTCAACAATGGAATTTGTTGAGTTTCAAGAGCATTGTCAATATCATGTTTTGTATGCAAAGAAATGTTCACATCAAGACTACTATCGATGTAGGTTGCATGTGTATTCCAGTCGACTTGTAAATAAATGAAAGTGGAGCTGATAGGATTTTGAATTGCTTCTTAAGATATTTGAAATGTAACAGAACAGGGTCACTATCAGATTCAAAGCTAGCCTGAGTAATCAGTTTTCCACTCGTGACTAATTCTGTTCGTACAGAGTGTTATGTATCACACTTATTCTCAGGCAGATACCCAAATGTTGAAATAACACCACTTGGGCTGTATCTTTGCTTTTATGCTGAAAAGTGATCTGAGATTTTTTAACTGTTACCCAAACTGGGCAGGATTAAGCTCTTTGCAGTAACAACACGGATAAATATGGCAACAAGCTAACGGATTGGTATCTATTAAAAGATACTAAAGATGAAATTGCTCAGAAAACTCTGTGATTCAGTTTGATTTGCTTAGATTGGTCTGTTCACCAGACTGTGGATAATGTTACTGTTCAGTGTGCATGTCAATAATATCATCCTGATTTGCTCCCATGCATTTATCATCTTAATCTTTGTTCAAGGGTATACTTCCGAACTGCTTTAAGGGATCAGAATAGAGAAATTATTCAGTTGTATTCTTAATCTCAAATCCACAACACCAACCTGCAAAAGTTGAAGTTTGCTCCATGGTACAAACATCATCGCCATTTCCTTTTTCCAAGTAAATTACTCTTTTCAGGCGCCCTGCCCTTTCCATTCCCAGAGTCCATCTGACAATTTAAAAAAAAGCTCTTCGCCGTGATTTTTGTCCTAACTATCGCTTCACTGTGTTAAGCACCAAACATAAATTAAGTAACCAGTAACTAATTTACACAGTGATCGAAAGTTCCCTTGTTTTTTTTTTCATACATCTCGATCAAACTAATGGACCAATATACATTTTGTGCGACCAAGATGTGCGGAAAGGCAAAGGTACTATCGATCACTGTATGAAAGTTATACATCGAATGTGTTAATTTATTTCAGAGTGTACAAAACCATTCTAGCGTAAGAACGGGACTAAAAGAGAATAACTCTAAAGTTCTGTTTTTTTTTGTGTGCTCCATGCTTGCTGGAAAACTACAGCACACTCGATTCAACTGCATACTCAGATCCGCTGCAAAGTGGTGTTATCTCGTAGTAGCAGCTTTCCACACAACAGCAGGTAGGGTAGAAGCACCGGTTTTGAACAGCTTAAAGAATTTAAAAAAAAAATATTTTGGGGTCTAATATGTACTACAAATATGTCAAATACAAGCTTTAATGCTACATTATGACATTATGTATGAAAAATATCGGAACTGAGCAGAAACCTTTTTTCGCGTTGAAAGTTTCGTTGGTCAATATATGTTTTCCAATCAAACAAATTTCGGCCAGATATATAAATGCGGTATCTGGTTTCACTAATCATATTGAATTTCTATGAGATTGGTGTAAATTAGGAATTCCCAGCCCAAAAAGAAAAATGAGTTTTTCCTTTTATCTATATAAATAAAAATGGAATGATGTTTGTATGTCACGAAATGGCTTGAGAACGGGTGATAGGACTTACATGATTCTTTCACTGTTGAATTCGTCCAGAGCTCCGACGTGTTTGTGCGAAGAAAAATATTAAGGAAGACATCGGAATAGTGAGGAAAACGGGAGAAAATAATCTGACATTTTCTACACGGGACTTGCATAGCGCTTTCCAACAGCCTACTTGATGGCAAGACGAAGTTTGCCGGGACCACTAGTTTTATAATAATTTGTAAATGAATTTACCTATATCATGAACATTATGTAATGAGTTATGTTATGCTGATTTGCTATATAGAACAGTATATGATACACTATGGCCAAAACCGGTGCTTCTACCCCAGCTGTTGTTCTAGCGATGCTTGTCTGAATTAAGGCGGTGCACGGTGATGATGAAAAAAAAACTGAAAATACAAAAAGTATAATACTTCAAATCGCTTTGTTTTTTCTTCTTTTTCGTTTACTCAGATTAACTTCTGACTGTTTCGACTGCAACCAGCCACTCCGATGTGATGATAGTCAGCTCCAGCTCCAGAGCCAGCTGGATGCATGAATGTTTGCAAAGTGAGCACATATTTTTAGTAAACATTTTCCCACGGGATGCAAATACGTGGCTGCCACTACCTGTTGTTCTGTGGGTGAAAAATTGCAAAGAGAATTGGAGTGCATTGAGCGGATGTTTCGAACGGGGTATATAAAATGGGTACACCGCTGGAAAATGGCAGACAAACTGGTACCACAACTTTTTCGACATTCAATCTTGGGGAGTGAACTTGAGTCGTAGCATTTCCTGCAGTATTTTAGTGGATTATTTGAACGTTACCGTTATAGTTAGCATTAGAATTAGCATTAAACAATTCGCACAAATTCGTAGGTGGTATCGTTCAAGATCATTGTATGAGGGTAGCCTCCTTCCCGTCCGTTACTAAAGTCAGATATATGGAACTAATCTCCAACTCTTAGACAAGATTGACGCATCCTTCAACAGTCAAGAGCTGTCCTGGCCACGTCCTTGCGAATGCTAGGCAAAGGGAAGGAGTGGTTAATTGAACGCCTCCTTAAGGAAGATGCAGGGAACTCTACGGCCTCTCATAGGTGTTACGGGATATTGTGTAGTGTTAATGGGAAGGGTAAGGCCATAGGATACGTTCGTTAGACGTTTGCCAAGCATGCAGAAAATATTGGCTGAAAACCGGAACAAACTCACCGAATTCGGAACACCGCTGCAATCAATTGAATCAAAAGTGTCAAGAATAGGATCCGTCATCCTATTTGTCCAAAGTTTCATTCAGGTATTACTTAATAACTTTCTATTTTAATCAATCACGGGTTTTTAAAGTTAACCCCAGAAATTACCAGAGACTATGACTCCAACATGCATTTTTTTGAATTCCTCCAAGGATTCTCAGGGAACATTCGTTTGAACGCTATCGTTATAGTTAACCACAAATTTTGAAATTATCGAACGCTGATTGTAGATATGTTTCCCGGAACACATAACAAAATTTTATAACTCCCATATCAATAACTTGGTCATCTGAAAGTTATAAATTTTGTTATGTTGACATATATTACATTCACAATTTTTCCCAATAATTTCTTAAACTGGGATTTTTGTTTAGAAATTAAGATGTAATCATAGGGTAAGAAGAGTACTGAATCATATTTCTACGAACTGTGACGAATTTAAATTTGAAAAATCGTAGTTCTTGGACGAAAACGAAATTTTACACATGCAAAGAAAGCACACTAGGTATGTTTACTAGTGCACACTTTACTTTATTGTCACTACTTTTATTTTACACTTTTCACTTTATACAGTTGTACTACACTTTTCGAATTTTTAAATAAGACTGTATTCATCCGCGCACAGCACGCATGATAATACCACGCGTCTCGTGTTCTGGAAACATCTCGTCTCGTGTTCTGGAAACATCTAGAACTTTGGCACTGCTCCCAGGCGCAAATGATGGCGATGATGATGGCAGTGATGATTGATGTTCGACGCGTCAGCTATTCGTGTCTAATCGGTAATTTACTTCCTGCGATGCAATCGGTCACTCTTTGACAGATGCCGATGTGCGATGCTGCTGCTGTTGTTATTGTTGCTGCTGTGGATCATCTGTGAGGGAAAACTTCGTGCAATCCATCTGAGTGCCGTGTAGAGTGGTGCAGATGTGTAAGTTTCGTGGTTAGCTCTTTGTATGTAGCATAATATTCAGCTCCAATCAGTCTTCCCAAGCCAACACCAAACACTTTGGTTCAGGCGGTTTCGTACTCTCCTTAGTCCTTGTACACTGTTCTCGTGTGCAATCCGAAACGCTCGAACCTGAATCTAAACCCAAACATGTGTAAAGTGAACGTCGGTTCAAACACCGGTTCGAAAACCAGTCCATTTATACCTCGTATGCAACCGCGGTTCAAATTTGGGTGCAAATCTTCGGTTGCATCCGAGGTTCAGAACTATGTCACAAACGGACAGACAGTTGATTACCCACGTTGATATCCACGCTAATCAATTTCTACTTATCGTGTCTTGTTGTATGATATAGTAAAATCCTTGGTTTTTCCATAAATCTACCACTAAATGTTATTTAAAATATTAACCTTAGTTGATCTGCTTAAGTAAAACATTTCTTCAAGCCTCAAGGGTCTTGCGATTTGAGCTAAAAAGTTTATACGCGTGGATTTCAAGCGTTCCCTGTTTGCCTACTTTGTGCCATTATTTGAACCTAAGTTTGAACAGTAGAAGCATTAGCCTTAGAATGCTAATGTCGCTGCTGTTCGTGTTACCAACATCTAGTTTGCCACGAACTGACAGTTTGAGTACCGGGCCTCAAAGTGTCAGATTAATGTTAAGAACCAAAACAACATCATGGTATAGAACAAACAATGGAAAACCATAATTTAAGGTAATAAAAATTGAAAACAGTTTTGTGACAACTACGCCATTAGCGTTCTACTACTAATATTTCTATTGTTTGAACCGAAGTACACATGTACCGGGTTCGGTTTGATGCACTAGTACAGAGACGAAGCGCGTTTGCGGTTCAATACAAGTTGCTAGGTTGAAACCAAAGTTGCACATCGGTTCTGTTCATGGGAAGACTGGTTCCAATCTATCCTGTGACAAAATGTCCTCATTCAGCAAAGCAAGCCAACATATGTCAGAAACGGAATCCGGTGGTCTTGAGTAATGAATGAAGCGCAAGAAATGTCCGACGAGGTTCCTGATTCTCCCCAGCACATAACGTCTCTTTAACATCCTTGTTTCGAAGGTCCCTAATGCATCTCCAGAAACATTCCACTAAGTCATATGGCGAAGAAATTACTGACAAGTTATTACATTCAGAGTAAACCTGTATATGTAACTTGATGATTTCATCGTCGTTGGTCTTGAAAACTGTGTAACATCAATCTGTAACTGGGAAATCACCCATCACATAGACAACCACTTCAGAAGGGAACACACGTCTTCCTTTGTAATCCACTCCACTATGACTGATTGATCGGTGAGCAACGATTGGGTCGAGACGACACAAACACACTGTTGTCATCTCGCCCCACACATCCCCCTTCCTCTCCGGAGAAAAAATAGACTATGAAATAGCGCATTTTGAAAAAATAAACTAAAATAAATAACCAAACCTACTGCCTCATCGATGCGTGCCGAATAGGTACCCTATTTCAAATTAATCAAACTCTCAGCGCGTACTCCGCAAAAAGTATTCCCGAGCAGTACGGCAGTCCTCCATCAAGCAACATCGCTGACAAAAACAGAATGCGTATACCTCTTTGAGCAGTACAGTCCACATTCACCTTGCTTCCAGCAACCGCATGTTACTCTCAAAGAATCAATACCGATAATTCACGTTTCATCCTACGTAAATTAACAAGCCTTCTGATAGCAGCACGACGATGCAATGATTCTCTACTCAGCGAACTATACCGTAAAAACATTCCCTTTTACAAAGTTCAAGTTTCGGACTATCAAAGAGACTTCCTATGAACTGCCTAGAACTTAAAGCTATTACTTAAAGGTGGCGGTCCTCACAATGCGCTCTTACCCTTTGTACTGATTTGTGCGGTCCTCTCAACTCTCTACAAATCTCTTCAAAAGCGGTCCTTCCAACTCGCTCTACAATATCAGGGAAAGGTGGCGGTCCTCACAATGCGCACTTACCCTCTTTTCCGATCTCAGCGTTCCTCTCAATTTTCAAGCGGTCCTCTCAACTCGCTATTAGTTAAAGGTGGCGGTCCTCACAACGCGCACTTACCCTATTGTCCGATCTCAGCGGTCCTCTCAACTCGCTATTAAGCAACTTTCAAGCGGTGCTCCCAACTCGCTATTAGTCGAAGGTGGCGGTCCTCACAACGCGCACTTACCCTATTTTCCGATCTAAGCAGTCCTCTCAACTCGCTATTATTCCAAGGTGGTGGTCCTCATAACGCGCTCTTACCCTATTTACTGATTTTTGCGGTCTCCTTATTGGGGATTTTGCCCTCCAATAGACACACACCTAAGAAAATGTTGTCCCACCATAATACTCTTACATCATGTTTGCCACACTATTGGATTGTGCATTGAACGAACACAAATTCACGATCCATCTTACACAAATTGATTTCCTTAGAATGAAAACTTATCGATGTTTGTTCGACGTCATTCGAGGTTTCGGTCAACGTAAATTCAACAGAGAAATGACTGCTCAGCAGCCATTCTGTTTATATTTATTTTCTCACAGCAAACAAAACAATGTTGTGACAGTTCTCCCAGCAAACAAAGAAAATTTCGTCAACATTGAATTATAACGCAGGCAATTGGATTGGTCTATTTAAACTGACGTGTGAATATATATTTCTCCACGTTGAAAATTTGCACGACAATCTATTCGTCAACAAAACGAAAAATAACTTGCTACACATCTCTTCGCAAGCGTCCCTTTCAAATCGCATTACAATATAAGTTAGAGGTGGTGGTCCTAACTATGCGCACTTACCCTATTCCTATATCATCTCACTTTTTGTTTGTTTGCAAGCTGCAGCGGCTTTCTCAACTCGCTCCAACATGATTGAATATAGGAAAATATAATACGCCACCGTCATAGAGTTCGCTAAGGAAAAACGAGAGAAATATCACTGAAAATGTTAATATACGTCCAAAATTCAATTTTTCAATCCAAAAGTTAGGTCATAATCAATCGATTATTGCTCTATTTTCCATTTCCATTAATTTAAACAATTATTCTTGCGATACTTGTGATTTCGCAAAAATTTAACCACTAATAGAGAATCCGGATGTTTATAATCTATGTTACCAAACATCAATTTTCCAATTTTCTTCCACTAATCTTTCAAGATCATCAACCAGATCTGTTCATATTCGAAGGAAAAAAGTTTATCATGTTTTTCAGTGCTTTCTGATCGTCTGCAAAACAACTATTCCAAGAAAAAGTGTAAATTGTGTGCTCCTTCCTATGCTGCACACGGTGCGCTCTCAACCCAAACCCCTTTTGTGACGCTTTTTCTACTGGCCACCAGATGTCGAAGTGATCGTTTAGCTTTGAAAATATTTGCCTATACCTACCAGCCATCTTGGTTTGCTTCATCTCGGTCGCACTATATTCATTGAACTACGCAATGGGTGATTTCCGCAATTTTGGTAGAAAAAGTTCATTTTTTTTTTGCTATGATCTTGAGCTAAAATATCCGTAGCAAAACCTGTCACGCTCGCCAATGTGTAACATCAAACTGTAACTGGGAAATCACCCATCACGCAGACAACCACTTCGGAAGGGAACACACGTCTTCCTTTGTAATCCACTCCACTATGACTGATTGATCGGTGAGCAACGATCGGGTCGAGACGACACAAACACACTGTTGTCATTTCGCCCCACACACAAACGACTTCACTCTCATTCATTCGTTTTAATTTCTCTGCTCAAGCTCTAACTCATCATTGCACTTCAAGCAGCTTGTTTCTCTGATGACAGGCATCTGGCATAATGATTTCCTTGCTTACGACTGTTCGATATGGAAACTTATTCAAGCCATCTGGAACATCAGTTTTGTGACCTGTTGGCTCCAGGGGGGGTATACGCAACGAGATGCGCCTACCGTTCATGTTTTGTGGGTGTATTCGTTTGGCTCACAACGCTGCTAGGCAACCCGCTGTTTGAGTGTTGAAATGCATCAGCATTTGCTGCCTGGCATGGCCCGCGTTCGACCTGTGCTGTTTGGGGTCGGCCCGCGTGAGAGATGATGCTGTTTGGGACGGCCCGCCCGAGAGATGATTGTTAGGCGAGCTTTGTTTGTAGTTGACAGCCGTACACCCACCCTGGTTGGCTCACACTTTTTCGTGCATTCAGGTACATTCCACGAAGTTGATTATTTTTCTCCAGCTCGCGGTTTATGAAAGCCGCTTCATCGATATTACCTAGCAAGCACCTACCCAGGTAACCAGTAAGCACTTAATAAAGCATTTATTCAGCTGTACATATATGCGCCTTACTGCAGGTAATTAAATGCTAGCAAGCCGTATATGCGCCTTAAATGCTACCAAAATGCAGATTTTGGCCCGATATACGGCTGGTTAAATGCTATGCCTTCAAAAATTTCGTATCAGCCTGTCAAAAATGATAACTTCCAAATCTAAACGTCTCACGTAGAGCAAAACAAAAATATCTATCTCTCTTCTCTCCTTCTCTTTCCGCCCTCCTACCCTCTTTCGTTCCTATCTGTCATCTCTTAAATCTATTTTTGTCTTTGTCTCATCACATCGCTGCTGTTTCTGTTTTAACACTTGTTTTGTTGATAGGGAAAGTGCACCAGTTATGGCCAAAGTGGTTTCCTATTTGGCCTTATGTGAAATTTTCATTACTTTCACATTTGAAATCTTTTTGAATGTTTTAACAGCAAGATTTACCTTAAATCTAACTACTACAACACAAACAAATTTTCACGATTTGAATACGTTAAAGTAATCAAGTATGGCGAAATAGGGAACCACTATGTTCATAACTGGTACACCTACCTATATGTTGTTAATAGTTTTTTGTCAATCCACTGGGATTCGAACCTACGATCATACGATTTTTGAGTACTGGTTGGTGGTGCCTTGGCATGCTTTTCTTATTCCTCTTCGACGTTCATTCCTTCCTACGCGTCGATGGCAGTTTGTACGGTGTCGTACTCATCCCAGCACTGATTGATGCCATCCGTCGTGGCTGAATCAATTATAATGAGGTTCTGGGATTGGATTCGATGTTTCGGTGAATACTTCGATCCGAGTCAAGCGTCCGAGAATAACTCCACGCTGTCGTTTGAGCTCTGCCATACCGAAAGCTGTTGCGATATATCATAACAAACTAACCCTTCGAAAGTGTTCGAACATTCTTGGGACAGCCGTAAAAACCTGTGAAAATATCATTGTAAAAACATAGAAGCGAGAATTCCTAATTGTTTCTATAAACTGTTTGGAAACTTCTAATAAATTCTTCGGTACCAACTTTAGAATACCTGAAAATCTTCAAAATTCTTCTGTGAACTCTCTGGGAACTCATGGAAAGCAGTTTAAAGCTCCTGATTATGTCCATAAACCAGTGGCGTAGCTTGCATTTAAGAGGCCCGGAACTCACACGTACCTTTAATATTTATTCAAAAACCTTTGAAGTAAAAATATTTTCCTGGAACTCTGTCAAAATTCCCTTAATTCTAGAATTTTTTGATAAACTTCTTTAAAAAATGTGTTAGAGAAATCTGACTAAAATATTTAAAAGATTACTGAGAAAAAACTGGGAGGAACGCTCAGGAGTTTCTGGACAACTCATTGGTTTTATCCATTGAAGATCTTCTTGTAGTAATGGTCAAATCCAAGAAGGCTCCCTAGAAAAAATGATGGACCAATCCATAATGAATTCCAATTGACTGAAGAATTCAAACTTCTAAGACGAATACTAGAAAAAAAAGTTTTCTTCTTCTTCTTTCTGGCATTACGTCACAACTGGGACAGAGCCTGCTTCTCAGATTAGTTTCTTATGAGCACTTCGACAGTTATTAACTGAGAGCTTTCTTTGCCGATTGACCATTTTTTCATGTGTATATCTTGTGACAGGTACGAAGATGCTCTATGCCCTGAGAATCGAAAAATTCCTTTACGAAAAGATCCTCGACCAGCAGGATTCGAACCCACAACCCTCAGCATGGTCATGCTGAATAGCTGCGCGTTTACCGCTTCGACTATCTGGGCCCGTGTATACATGAAATAAGTACAATCATTCGTCGAAGAATTGTTGAAGTTATACTTGGGATAACAACGTTTGATTTTTGCCCAGATTACGCTTATGATTAGAGAACTCCTCAGTGGAACTCTTGATTGAAACCTTGATAAATTCCTAAAATAATTCATGTAGGAACTATTGAAGAATCCTTGAAGACATTTTTGGAATCTCTGTGGAAATTTCTATGCCAGATATATTATTACTAGCAATTTTAAAGTGGTTTTACGCAAAAAGCATTTTTTTGAAAACATTTTCTTTTTTTTTCAACGAAATCTGAGAGGATAGGTTCAATAAATAATGTCAGTAAAATCCACAGCATATTATAATATAAATAACCAGATGAAATTTCTAAAGTAATATCCTGATATTTTCTTAATATAACGTTGTTACTCGTGTCTATTGTAGAGGAGTCAGATCGTAAGAAAATGTGTACAAGTTTTAAGCTCACCAATGCTCTAAATTTTTAAAGGTAGCAAACTTAGGATGATTTGATTGGAAATCAGAAATTTGAATGCTAAATATTCATAAATTCAAAGCCGTAATCAGACTCAACATATTCAGAATTGGTATCCGCGCTTATTAAGTACAACCGGGCCACGTTTAGCTATAAGATAACTCAATTATCTCATGCGTGCAATCGATTGAACAACAATAAGGAAAATAACTTACAAAACAAATATATGTAAAAGCCCCTGAAATGTGGAGGCCCAAAACCAGGGTCCCTGGGTCCGGGGCCCTCGGTTCACTCTAAAAGTAGGTCTAAATTTAAAAAAAGGAATAATCAATGGACTCCTGTACATCGTTGATCTAAGCCTCCTCTAAAAATAAGCTTGCCATGCTCATTTTCTTTTTGGGGCGTAACAAATTGTAAGCTTCCTACAAGCTATGTCGAACTTTCATTGCTATGAGAGACCTTCTCTGTGATTTTGGGGTCTCTAAGTACTCGGGGCCCGGTGCGGAGCGCACCCACCGCACCACCCTAGCTACGCTACCCCTTGACAGTCTCTGAATAACTCAAGATGATTTTGATACAGATGATTCATTTTGGTTGTTTGAGAAAACGTGAAAGACCTTTGATAACCTGTAAGAATCTCTAAAATACTCAAGAATTTGTTAAAGAAACAAAAATAAAAAAAACGCCAAGAAAATTCCTGAGAATGTTTTGGAACCCCAAGTGACCGCGTAAGAATGTTCGAAGAATCTTGAAAAGCTTCTTTGCCCCTGCGAACACACGGGTTCCATTTGGGATCCATTTTTTAACACCTGGAAAACTCTCAATAGTACATGAGAAATTCTCAAACCTCCTCTGAAAAGCCCGGGAAGCAAAAGAGAAAACCTGCTAGTAATAGCTGATAACTTCTACGGGACCCTTGAGAAGTTAATATAAAGCATCTGAGAAACCTTCCCAAGCCATTTGACAATAAGTGAAATCTTTTAGAATCCATGGGAAGTCATTGAGATCGTTTGGTCGTCTAGTAAACTTCTTGGGAGCCATTTAATACTTCTTTACACATTTAGGATACCTTTCAAAATGCCTGGGAATCTCGTCAGGACCAATGAATTGTTTGAAATTGTCTTGGAATTTCCAAAAGCACTTTAGGAACTACTTTGGATTTTCCGGAAAAAATAATCTTTTAGAGCTCATAAAATCTTAAAAAGCTTCTTTGGAAGTCTCTTCCTTTGTTGCCCCTGAAAGCCTGTGTGTATTGTTCAGGAACCGTTTTTTAACCACTTTAAAGTCTCTCAGAATTCCTGAGAATTTATCAAGCAACTTCTGAGAAACCCTGCAAACTACAGGGAAAATCCGCTAGAAATAGCTGTGAATTTCTATGGAAACTCTGGGAAGATACATTTGAAGCTCCTTCGAAACCAAAGCCTCGTGTTTTTTAGTGGATTCTTTTAGAATTCATAAGTTGTCATTGAGATCGGTTGATTGTCCAATAAACTCATTGGAAGCTTTTTATAACATCTTTTCAATCTTTGAGATCTCTCGGAGTGCCTCGGAAAATCGTAAGGATTAGTGAATTGCTTGATATTGTCTATGCATATTCAAAAGCCTTTTAACTTCTTTGTTACCTCCGGAAAAATTGACCTTATAGAAAGTGCTGAAAAGCTTTGTAGACTGGTTGGTAACCTCTGGAAAACTTATGAAACCATGTCACAGCGCTTCTGAATACATTGAAAATTCCTAATGGTACAGAGAACCTTACCTGGGGCCCAAGTACTCAGGAGGTGAGTGCTCTTACTCTCTTACTCTCTAACCCTGAGAAGCTCTATAATAACCTTTGACAACCTTTGAAAAACAACTGGAAAATCTTTTGGAAGGTTTAGAAATATTTTAGGAACTGCTGTATACTGCTTGACAACTTTTTAAACTTTTTCCTGGAATGAAGCATCAGTGAAACTTTACTTTAACTTTCAGCAACCGAAGGAAGAATTACCACCGGGTATTAAATAGCCGGATTTGACGGCAAGTTTTTTGCTGATTGGAAGAGTTGTGCCATGAAGGCTTATTTCCTGACAAAGAACATTCCCTTTAATAGTATTGAAAGTTACATAGAAAACATTAGATTTGCTTTAATACGTCAAAAAACTTTGACATCCTATGTTTAATCCAGTGAAATGCTCTTTTGCGGTCTCTTATTATTATAGATGGAAATTGAACATCTTCTTCGGCGCTGTAGATGCTATCCAGAAAGGCATCAACGAAAAGGGTCTCTATTACCTTGACGGCTGCTCTTAAAAATCTTCATCGAAGTTGCAGTCTTTGGTGTGGAGCTAATTGGTATCAATTGATGAACAGATATCCATAAATGTATCCATATAATGTATTGAACGAATCAGAATTCTAATAAATGCATAATAGGCGGCATCCACAAATTACGTAACGCTCTAGGGGGAGGGGGAAGTAGGCTCAAGCGTTACAGCTCATACAATAATTTGAAAATTTTCATACAAAAAGCGTTACGGAGGGGGGAGGGGGTTGAAAATTCCCAAATTTAGCGTTTTTTAATAAATGGACGCTGCTATATCTGCTAAACCATAAAAGTTACAATACCAAGCTGTTTGAGGATTTCCCTCTGATGTAACAACAAGCAAAAGCGACCATCAGCAGCAATGCTCTGTGGCCACATCAGAATCATGACTTAATGGACGTAACAAGCAAATGGCATGAAAAGTGCATCGGTTAATTTTTAATGAAAACACTCGCTACAACTGCTAGCAGCGAGCATTTACACAGCGCACGTAAAGTGGTATTTTTAATTTTCACTTTAAAATCTCTCGGTTCTTTGTCTATGAGCGACTTCTTGCTCGGACTCTCGTCCTTCTCCCTTCCCATCACTCTTTATCGTCGATTGTGGTGCTACTTTTTAAACACTACGCCAGTACTGGATATGGTTCGGCGCTGCTGGCGAACGTTGGTGGACTGTTGTACTGTTGGGCAGTTTCCATGTAGTATTGTGGCCAAAAACTGTTTTGTGATACAAATTTGAAACCGTTTTGTCTTCTTCTTGGCATAACATCCTCACTGGGACAAGGCCTTCTTCTCAGCTTAGTGTTCAATGAACACTTCCACAGTTTTTAACTGAGAGCTTTTTTGCCAAAGTTGCCATTTCTGCATTCGTATATCGTGTGTCAGGTATGATGATACTCTATGCCCAAGGTAGTCAAGAAAATTTGCATAACGAAAAGATCCTGGACCGATCGGGTACGAAACCAGATACCTTCAGCATGGCTTTGTTTCGTCACCGCCGACTCTAACCGCTCGGCTAAGGATGACCGCTTTGTCTCAAATCCCTAACATTACACTTTTTCTAGAGAGTTTTCAAAAAACACTAGCAATTCTTTACAGGATGATCGATTCTTGCATAACTCAAGTCCCCTTCATTTCAAAATTGTGAAATACCCATCCTCACCTTTGATATCCAAGTCAAGATAAAAAAAATCCGAATGTTGCCTTCATATTTATATGCACTGAAGTGCGAATTTTAATTTGATTTATTTTTTCTAAGAGAGCTTTCTGAGTTAAATTTAAAACAGTGTAGAAAAATCTGTGTGAATAATAATATACGATAATGTAGCCTTTTTTCATCAAATATATTGTGTTTGCTTTGAATTTTCTATTTTTATTACAAATTCCAGTACTTTAATAGAAATGTTCTCTATGGAATGATGAACAAGAAAATCCTATCTGACCAAACTGTCTTTCCAATGTTTGGCCACCTGATCGCCCATAGTGTGTTGCGACACACGACTCCGAAGAATGGCACAAAAAAAATAGTTACGCTTTTTGTGCAACGCATCAAATTCCGGTGCCGTCGGAGCTCTGTAGTGATAATGGAAATAAATTTTGTGTAATGTGCATTTAAGCTCTCGTCGGTGGTTTTCTTTTCCGTTTTCCATCACAATGCCGGTTTTTTTTATGAAATTCTTCAAGAATGGTTGAAAATGTCAGAATTTAATATTGCGCACACTTGTAGCTTTCCGTGGGAAAAACTTCTAGCAAAAAATCAGTAGAAAAGTATTTCCAACTAAGCCATGATCAAACGAAACTAAAACGCAATATGTTGAGCTCGATGCTGCCACCCCGATGCCCTTTGACTACGGGCTGCATTTGTTATTCATAAGCTGTAGAGAGCTGCGTCGATTCGAATTCATGCATACTCACTTGGAAAGGGCACAAAGCTTCCAGATTAGGGGTATGCCATATGCGTTTTTTCTCATTCTGATATGGAACGAATCACCAACCTTTTTTTGCAATTCAAACATAACTTAGCCCTTTTCGTAATCTCAATTTCGGATCTGAAATAATTTGACAGCATATTTGACGGAAGATGTTTTTAATTAGGGACTGTGCACGCTACATAGTTTTAATCAGGCAATGAAATTGCAATGTATTTGTCAAGTCAAAGTTTGAGTCAAAAACACTTTAATTTAGAGGTGGCGCAAGCGACTTGAAGACATTGGCGTAGAAACAGGGGGGGGGGGGGGGGGGTTGGGGTGATGTAGGTCTCCTTCAGAACCATCCGGGACCCCTCCAGAATTTTGAATGATAAAAAAAACATTTCCCATAATTCTAATGCGAAGAAAAATCTTCCGAATCAACTTACATGACTCTTATTATTAACAACAAACTCTTAAGTTATTAGGTTCTTTTAGTATGTACAACAATAGTTAGCAAACCTCGCTTGTCGTACACAGCTTCAGCGTGGTAGTTCTAATTTCGGTGAATCGCGTAACAACCAAAAGATCAACCGCCCGGCTGTCGCTGGAATGGTTACCACTAAAACCAGTTCGTTGTTGTGTGCGAAAAGCGCAATTTCTTGACAAATTCGTCACAAATACTATCATTGTACGAAAAAGTGTTAATCTCCGGAAAATTCGGTTCCCTAAATTCAAATTTTCTGTATAATGTAAGCAATACTGTTTCAAATATTTTGGCATCCTCAATGTTTATGGAGGATGACCTGATCGAGGTGATTATTCCCATTAAAAAAATAACTGAAGGGATTCATCCACACAGCTTCTACAATGGCCAACAACATAACTTGGGAAAACGAAAAGGAATTTCTTAGACAATAGATATAGGGTTTTTTGGCGGAAAATAAGGCTTAATTCATAACAGATTTTTTCAAGAAATTTCAACCTGGCTCAGTACTTTTCAGATAGATGGCAGAAACCTAATGTGAAAGGCTTACAAAAATTAATAACAGTTTTTTATTACAACAATAATATATTTCTTTGAGTTTGATTCAATTATCCGAAGTTATTTAGATGTATATTTTCTCATGGAAAATCTAAAGGTGACTTCAGAACATTTACTACAAATAGCTTGGAAATTAATCAAAAACTAGTGTCACATTTGTTCATATTATCAACAACACAAATTCAACTAAAATTTTAAAAAGTTCATAGTTCAGTTCCTCCGATTGATTAATTTGTCAAAACTTAGCCTGATTCTGTCAAATCTTAACCTGAGATATGTTTCTGAAAGTTTCACTAGATATTTCTATGTGAGTTCCCTAAAATAGTTTTTATAAAAAATATTACAAATCCTTTTGCGAAAGTCCTGAAAAGTCTTTCTGAAACATTTACGAAATATAGGGGGATTAGGGGCATAATGAACACCCGGGGCGAAATGGACACCCCTTCAATCTCTGAGAATATGTATACCTCATCAAAAATTCATACTCTGCATGAAATCTGTATTGCATTTGAAATGTTTGACGGTAAAAAAGTTTATGTTTTGCTTCAGTTGTCCTTTGAAGTTTGACTTTAAGTTTTTCTCTGCTTCAAATTGGCAAATAAGTAAGGCGGTGGGAGAATCTAATTTTTGAGCAAAATGACGAACCCAGGTTCTTTTAAGTTCTCATGATAGAGGGACTTTTACACATCGGAATGACTTGCAGACATTAAATATTTTGGAATCATTAAAGTTCATGCAAGTGTTCATTTTTCCCCGATACCTTTTTACTGGCCTTGTTTTGGACCTAATTTTGTATCTCACATTTCTGGCATATGATATGATTTTTATTACCATGAATGAATGAAGCACGTCGTACTAATATCAAACTTGAAAACTAGCCGGGAGTAATTCGAAAATAATTTCACTATATGGTCATACAACAAGCATTTGCTTAATGTGTCCATTATGCCCTGAATTCCCCTATAACAAATTCAACCAGAAATTCTTCAATGGTTTTTGTATTTGCAGAGACTTCTCCAGAAGTTTCTACACTGATAAAACCAGGGATTCTTTTGATGATTCCCCCAGAGTTCTACCAAGAATTCCTCTAAGGTTCTTCCGAGGATTTCTTCAGGAATTTCTTCTGCAATATCTGGAGTAATCCCTCCAGAAAATCCTTCAGGGACTTTCCAAAGAATTTGTCTAGGAAAATTTCGCCGCCAAATAATTCAGGGATTCTTTCGAAAACTCCTCCAAGGATTTCAGCAATTCTTTCGAAAATTTTACCTTGACATAATTCATATACTTTCCAGAAATTTCTTGAAGGATATATCCAGAGAATCCTTCCCGATTTCTTCTACAGATTTCTCTAGAGTTTATTCCAATAAATCCTAAAGGAAGTCCTCCAGAGTTCCGTCAGGAAGTCCTGCAATTTTTTTGAAGATCCCTTACAGAATTCCTTTGACCTATGACATCTAGGTGAATTTAACCACATAATAATTCTGAGATTTTTTTGAAAACTCCTACAGTGATTTAAGTAATTTCTTCATAGGTATCACCTCGACAGAATTCAGATATTTTCCCGAAAATTCTCTAAGGATTCTCCAGATGGGTCCCCCTAGAATTCCTTCCAAGATTCACTCCTTCAATTTGTCCAGGGTTTTTTAAGAGGTTCTCTCAGGGATTTGTCCAGGATTTTTTCCAGGGATCTCAGGAATTTCTCCAAAATCCGCTTAAAAGATATATCGCCGTTTTTTCTAAGATCATTTCGCCAGGAAATGAGAGCTATTTTCAAGAACTTTTCTGGGTATTCCAATAATTTCTTCACACCTTTGCTCAAAGAATTTACCAAAAAATAATTTAAATATAACTCACTTGGAATTCCTCTAGAGAATACTCCAGAAATTCTACCAAAGATTCATCCAAGGTTTCTTCCGGAAATTCCCACGGAGGTTCCTCTAGGGATTCATGAAGGCGTCTTCTAGGAATTTCTCATGCAAATGTCTTTAAGGGTACCTCCACAGTATTCCTCGAGAGAATCCTTCAGGGATTTGTAATAGAATTTCCCTAGGGAAATTTTGCCACGAAATAGATCCGAGATAGTTTTGAAAACTCTTCCAAGGATTTCAGAAAATCTTTCAAAGATCTCACCCAGACTCAATTCAGATATTTAGAATTAGTTCAAGGATTCCGCTCAGAAATTCCTTAAGAAGCTCTTTCAAAGAGTTTCGAACGAATTTCTCTAGTAAAATTAAATTCAGAGATATTTTCGAAAACTTCTACAGGGATTAGAATACTTTCTCTAAGGATTACTTCAAAAGTTTTCGCCAAACAATATTTCTCGAAGGAAACATCCAGTAATTCTTCCAAATATCTCATCAAAGAATTCTCAAAGGGATTTCTCCACCGATATTTTTCAGACGTTTCGGCATTCCATCTAAGATTTCAGCTGTACAGATGTCTGAATTCAATTTCTAAATTTTTGTTTTCAAGGATTCCTCTAGAGATGCCTCCAATAATTCTCCATGGAATTCCTTCAGATTTCAGTAAGGGATCCAGGAAATCTTTCCACAGTTTTTCTAAGAATTCCTCCAGGAATTCATTAAGGATTTTTTTCTTATACTCGTCCATAGAATGCAGTACATCCTTCAAAGCATTCCTTCAAATATTTCCCCATTACTGAGGAATTCTCCAGAGATTCTTCCAAAAAATTCCAAAGGGACTCCCCAGGATTCCAGCATTTTTTTCAAAAATTCTTCAACAGAATTTTTTTAACTCCTTCTGGATTTTTTCAAGCAATTGCTCTAGGGTAATTTTACCGATCCATTTCAATAATTCCTCCATAGATTTCATCTCGACATTTTCCAGAATATTTTTCAAGGATTCCTCCAGGGGTTTCTCTGAGAGTTCTCTAATATCATTTCGATATGTATTTAGAGATATTTTCGAGAGCTTTAACATAGATTCCTGTATTTCTTTCAAGAATTTTTACAAAGATTAAATTAAAAAAGAAATTCAGATATTTACCAGAAGTTCCTCCAGAAGATTCACGAAATATTTCTGTAGAAATTCTACCAGATATTCTTCAAAAAAATTCCACCAGGGATTATATAAGATATTTTTCAGTGAATTCGCCAAAGTTTCCTTCAGTAATTATGCCACGGATTTGTCCAGTAATAGTAACTGGAGTTGCTTCAATAATTCAATCAGTGATTGTTTTTAATTCACCCTAAGTTTCCTCAGGACTCCCACCAGGAATTTTCCATGGATTCTTTTGAAAATTCCACCAGGCATTGCTCCGCGAATAGCACCAGGGAGTCCTCCAGAAATGCAGCCAGTGATCCCTTCAAAAAATTTCACCAAAATGCTTCCAAGGGTTGCTAAAACATTTTTCTGTTAAGATTTCTCCAGTTATTTATCCCCTCCAGATTCGAGCTCATGTCTCTTCTGTGGGGCAAAAGATCGTTTGAGACAATCAATTTTTGAACCGATATTACTAAAACGGGTAAATATTTTGGCTTCAGTTGTTCAGCAACATTCGAAGGTCCATTTTGTCATAACTTTTTGATTGTAATATTTTCTATGAAAATATTGATCATCAAAATAAGAACATTTGTCTCTTCTTATTCTATACCTCTTTGAATGACTCAACTGCCTCTTTTCCGTGACAATATATTCTGGAAAGTGCACTGAATGTTTATTGAATTGATATTTACCAAGACAAAAAGTGCCAATTAATAAACATGAAACTGCCCTCGAAACATATTTTAGGCAACACTTAAAGAATCGAAAGAAAAAGTCAATTCTAAGAGTTTTAAAAAATTGCAGAAGCCTCGTACGTATGGTTCCCGACTCCTGAAAGTTCATCAGGAATTCCTCGACAAATTTTCAAAGTAACATTTCCTCCAAGATATGAATTTAGTTTAATCTGACATAACGGCAATAATAATAATATACTTATTAAAAATAGTCCCTTAAAAAAAGTTTTGAATTTCTGCAAGTTCGAATACTGGTTTCTACACCAATCTGTGAAATCAAACCTTCAGTAAAAATTCCATCTGTTTAACGCCAAATACGAAGATAATTTTGTAGTAAATTCCACAAAAAAAACCTTAAGCTTTCCTGTGAGATATATCGTAAGGCAGCCATTCCATGAAAAACCGATCTAGTGGGTCACCAAATTCCGTGGAAATTTGCTTTTTTGTTCCTTATCCAAAATAAGGTTACACGTGTTTTTGGAATTTTTTTTATTATGCTGATCATTTCTGAAATAGAGTGACTAGAAAAATCACGATTTTGAATTTTTTTTATTTATTTCAATTATTACTTTTGAACTGTTTGACCGATTTTCAATTTTCTTGGACGAAATGAAAGCTAAAAATTTTGACTTTTCTAGAAAAATATATAATTCAAAAAAATCGTTTTTTCACTTGAAAAAAATCATATATTTCTGTTTTTTCGTATTTTGAAGGCCTCGGGGCAAAAGAGTCTATTTTCATTTTTTCTTGAATGTTCAAAATTTTTAGTGTTTTGGGAAATTTTTATTTTTTTTCTTCTGAGTTTTTGAGATTGAAAATTGGTTGAGCTGTTCAAAAGTAATGAAAAAATAAAAAATCTAATGAGCTGAGGCCTACAGAGCGTAACTGATTTTTAATTTCCAAAAAAATATATCTCAAAAACTAAAAAACATACATCGCTGAAAATTTGACAGTAAACGTATGATTTTCTGAACATTCAAAAACAAATGAGAACAGCAATAGCCCTTTTGGTCTCGAGGCCTTCAAAACACAAAAATGGGGAATTTTTGTTTTATTTTTCATGAAAAAAATTTTTTTTTCTTGAAAAGTCAAATTCTGTAGCTTTCATTTTGTCCAAGAAAATTGAAAATCGGTCAAGCGGTTCAGAAGTTATGTTTTTTTTTTTTAATAAAAATTTGGCAAAGTCGCGGCTTTTCTGGTAACCCTATTTCGGAAATGGTCACCCTAACCAGAACATCCAAAAACACGTGTATCCTTATTTCGGATAAGGCAGAAAATAGAAAATATTCACAGAATTCGGTGACCCACTAGATCGGTTTTTCATGGAATGGCTAAATAAGCAAAGTTGGAAAAGCTGTTGGTGAACTTTCTGAAGAATTTGTGGGAAAATCCTTGCTAGGTGATCTTGCAGACAGTTTTGTTGAGGCTCCTAGAATTTGCTATTCTTTTTTTTTTTGGATAATTCTCAGTTATTTATGAACGACGATGTTTTAAAAACTCAAAATTGTAATTTATTTGTAATGAAGACGTAGAAAACCATCTCTTTAGAAACGTTGAAAAAAAAAAAATTTCGTCGGTTATTTGAAAGAGTCGTCGTCAGTTATATGAAAGAGATTATTTAATAAACATTATGGTGAGATTAGTAAGATCAATCCTAAAGAAACTTCAGGAATAAAAATGTTGAATAAAAACTACTAACCGTTGGAATGGTTTTCCGTGGGAATTCCAGGGGGAACTGAAAACTGGTAAAGAAGTTTTCGAAAGCACGGAAAAAGTATGAAAATAATTCATGAAGAAATTACCATGTGAATTCTTAGAGGAATTTCTTAAGAGCACATGGTTGATAACCTGAAAAGTTCGTTCAAGAATCACAAGGGATTTTCTTCGTGAGTTATATGGGAAAATTTTTGACGTTCTTTTACTATTTTATATTTTCCGTTTATCCGTGATATTTTTACAAATAACACTGATGGTCATCGAAGTGAAACAAGAGTACAAACAAAAAATAAAATCAATCAGCCATTCCATGAAAAACCGATCTAGTGGATCACCGAATTCCGTGAAAATATGCTTTTTTGTTCCTTATCCGAAATAAGGATACACGTGTTTTTGAATTGTTTGATTAGTGTGACCATTGCTGAAATAGGGTGACCTAAAAAATCACGATTTAGCAAAATTTTAATTAAAAAAAATAATTTTTGAACCACTTGACCAATTTTAAATTTTCTTGGACGAAATGTAAACCAAAGATTTTGACTTTTCAAGAAAAATATAAATTTTACAAAAATTGTTATTTTTACATGAAAAAAAAATTTCCGTTTTTTCGTGTTCTGGAAGCCTTGGGCCAAAAGGGGCTATTGCTGTTCTCAGTTTTTCTTGAAAGTTCAGAAAATTACATTTACGCTGAGACCTACAGTGTGTGCCGATTTTTATTTTCAATAAATAATATCTCAAAAACTAAAAAACATACATCGCTGAAAATTCGACAGTAAACGTAAAATTTTCTGAACTTTCAAGAAAAAATGAGAACAAAAATAGCCCCCTTTGTCCCAAAGCCTTCAAAAACCAAAAAAAAAGTATTTTTTATTTTTTTTCATGTAGAAAAACATGTTTTATGAAATTTTATATTTATCTTGAGAATTCAAAATCATATCTTATATTAAATAATACATTTTTAACGTAAAATTTTATTTTACTTTGAAAAATTTGTGGTTCAAGCCACAATTGTTGAAAACACCATTTGAAACATTACATACCCCTATCGCAGTAAATGTCTAATTCTCCGAGAGATGCTCCATAACTTTTGGCCGCTGCTCGACTCGGGGTAATCGTTTTCCGACATTTATACAACTTTACGTGAAAGTATTCGAGGGAACATCAGTGCCTCGGGATATTGTTTTACTTTGTAAACAAGCTCGTCCTCGTCCGCTCCGCTCCCCCTTTGTTGCGAATGCCAATCTTTTCCGTCCGAATTTCACTCGACTCGCGAAACAACCGGAAAAAGGTATTCCAATATCGGAAAATAAAATTTCATTTCCTGTTATGCGCTACCTTCCGAAGTGTGCGGAGTCGGGGAATAACACTTTGAGCTCTGCGTGTAGGGGAAAGGTATGCAAGTACCACATAACGGACATTTCATGCTCTTATTGGAAGAAATCAAAAATGTCGAAGCTAGGATTAGGCAAGGTACATGAAATGTTTAATCGTTCAAAGTTTACGTGTAATTCGTGAGACTAATTTACACCACACACTCCTAGCTGTACCATTTTCTTTGAACTGGTTGTGTGTTCTCCTTCCATCGACCCCATTGATTGTTTCCCATTTTGATGTCTTCACCTTCTGGGACTTTCCGGGTGACATAAAGATTCGAAACCCACCGGGGGGTGGGAAGTCTTATCGAAACACCAATCAGACTTTTATGTTGAGTAGCGGCACGATTTACCAATGAATCATGGATAATGGGATGGGGATCTTCAGAAATCTTTGTTTTTGTGAGTGAGTGAAAAGTCTGCAATGCTTATGCAGAAGTTTGCTGCGAAATAAGGGTAGTTTCAAAAGATGTAGCTCTGAAAACTGTTCTTAGCATTATCGGCATCAAATGTTTAGTGGAGAATGATCGAATGTAATTTTCTATTGATTTCATTAACTGTGGTTTTTCCACTATTTTTTTTAATATAGAAAATTACTACCGAATTTCAAGTTTTTTGAAATATTTTCATGCAGTAAATCTCTAGTTAAAAATTTTAACTAGAGTGATTTGTTTTTACTCAAATTGTTTTGAGATTCGCTATTCAGTTCTTATTCAAATAATTCCACATAATTTAAGCTACAGTTTCCAATCCTCGCTAAGCACTTACACATTGTTACTCAAGCTGGCAAACAAAACGTCATGGTTTCCAGTCATCAAGTGCTTGGCGCCTGGATTTCCATTGTGTTCCCAACAAAGCCGAACGACTTGTTGTCATCATTAATTTCTAAATTTAAACGGGAATGCTATTTCATACGCTTGGAGCACCACTTTCCGACGACACCCTGGCTAGAATATCCACCGCCCACACTGCTGAGCGTGTGCTTTAGCTTTTCCCCGACTCGAAACGTGCGATTACCATCAGCAGCCAGGAGATCGCTAAAATCCCTTTTCTCTGTCTCTCGGTCACACCGTTTCCACACCCACTCAAGCCGGAGAGTGCTCGCATAAAAATTAATGATGTTGAAAAAGCCGTCTAAATGGAAATTAAGCAAATTAAATATTTATTCCGTCATCTGAAAATGGTGCAGCAACAGGATGTGCCTTCTTTCGTTCGTCTGAGGTGGTTTACACTAATCTCGGTCAGATAACAATCGCCCATGTCCGGTGCCAGAATGGTCCTGTGGATCCGAATGAGACGGAAAATAAAATAGTATCGTCCCCGGGTAAACGAAATGGAATAGAAGCAGGATACCGTTCGGGATCGTAATGGAACCAGTCAGTGCACTCTCGAGAGGGAGGGGGGGGGGGGTGGTTAATAGGAAAAGATTCAACAGCGTTATTGCTTATGGGAACTGAGAGCTACTGAAATGTATTTGTGTGCATGGAAGCTTACAGGTATGAAGACGAGCTTTTGAGAATTTTAATAGGGCTCTTAGGGGTTTGTTTCACATTCCTGTGGTATAGCTACTGTCGAATATCGGTTACGTAACTCAATCTACGAAGGTAACAGATGGCTAGATACATCATTATAAAGAGATGAATCATCTTCTTTTCGTTGGAATTATGTTCCCTTTGGGACTAAGCTGGACATATTAAAATAATGTTTCACAATAACTTTCACTGTTATGTATTTTTTTCACATGTTTATCGCAAAGTAAACAAGATAAGTTGAGTAATTTCTAATCTGAAATGGTCTTCAATCCTTCCAAGATACGAACCTAGTCGTCTTGAGCATAGCTCTTCTTTGTAGTCGTGTACATGATTGTTCCTAACGTTAAAAAAAGCTTCAAAACTCTGGAATATAAACAGATAATAGGGACATGTAGTTTAAATCAGAGAGAAATTTAGTTGATTAACCCTGCTTGATAAAGAAGAAGAATGTGAGATGATGTTTTTATTTTGCATACTCGGGGCAAATTAGGTATGAAACCGTTAGGCATAATAGATGATTTTAAAATAAATACGTTAGTCATAAATCATGTTTGGCATGGAATAACATTTGGATTGAAAATTGTCAACGCAAATGGTTTTTCATCTAGCAAGTTTGTTCCAATTTGCTTTAAAACACTTCAAAGAAATGTACGAAACTATAAAAATATTTGTTTACAAAAAAAACGGTGATTTTTGTTACCGAAGTCGTACAGTCAGATTTTTACAGTTTTATTTGCCAAGATTTTTTGTGATATTCTCAAGATATATTTTTACCTGGATTAACGGGTAATACTCCTGGTCATTCTTTAACACTCCGGGTCCCAGCATCAAATGTCAGTTGTACCTTAAAATCCAATCGGCTATATCTGTTCAACGGTTCAACCGGTATCTAAAATTCTTTCACGTTTCTCATATCCATATTCCTTAACTTAGTACGGTAGGAAAAAATATTCATATGAGTGTTCAAATTTCTCATAGAGATATTAAAGCAATACAATTGTGTTTCGCTCACTGAAGTGGAATTAGAATCGTGTCGAATTTCAAGCCAAAAAAGTTATGATTCAAGGTTTTTCAAACTCGAATAACGCTAGACAGACAAGTAGACATAAAATGCATATAAAGAAAAAAATATTTCGAGCTTCCCTAACGAGGTGGATGTGTGTATATCGTGGATTTCGGCAGACAAAACCTATAGTGCTAGATGTTTGTAGTCTTTGACAAAGTATCTTGAAACAAATTGCACTATATTTTAGATGGGTTATTACTGATCTAGATCAGTTTTATCTCATCCTAGTAAAAAAAACTTCCTTCTGCAATGTTGTGCAATGAGACATTTTTTGACACAAATATACGTGTAGAATTAAAAAAAAAACATGTTTGAGCAAAACTTCAATGTCAGGTAATAAGGAGCATCTCTGAAAAAATCATTCAAATCGGTTGAGTTGTTTCCGATCCAAAAATAACAACATGATGTTTTTCGAAGTTTTCAATGTCTTGTCACGGCCGGAGTGGTACCAAAATCCTAAAAGCTTATTACTCACAAACGGTTGCACCGATTTGTTTCACTTTTTTACAACATACTCTTGACAAAGTATAGTTTTGAAAAGCTGATAACCGAACATGAGAAAAAATCTGTTACTTGAGATATTCACGTGGGTCATGGCTACGCATCGGTCCCCTAAGGTATTGTGGAATATCCCCGAATCCAGATGACCAATGATCGAAATCAATACAGATGGTCAAAAAAAAAAATAGTTTTTTGAGAACTTGTGTAAAAACGTTGCAAATATATTGAGAAACAAAAATGTTATAGCGATTCGAATATTTCTTGATGGCAACAAATTGAAGCTGCTGGTAGAGGGGTTAAACAGATTGCAGTGGTCTAGAGAAACATTTTCGAGTAGAAATAGAAATTCGAGGATACACTCAAAACTTATTTGTTTGAAGAAAAAAACCTTGAAAAACTTGGTTTTTTTATTTTTTTTTTCGTACACATCAATTTTTAAAGCCATGACATGTTGTTGCGGTAAAAACTGGGTTGTACGTGTCCAGTGAATTGAAGTTTAATTTTTTACTAAAACCTACGAGAAATCCGTTATTTTCATCCTATTTGCTTTTACATAAACGTCTGATGTAATGGCATTTAATTTTATTAACTGAGAGTTTTCTTTGCCAAAGTTGCCATTTTTGCATTCGTATATCGTGTGGCAGGTACGATGATACTTTATGCCCAGGGAAGTCAAGGAAATTTCCATTACGAAAAGATCCTGGACCGACCGGGAATCGAACCCAGACACCTTCAGCATGGCTTTGCTTTGTAGCCGCGAACTCCAAGCACTCGGATAAGGAAGGTCCCCTTTTTAGAGCCATAATTAAACCATAATATAAATGTGATTGGCGCCTCTGTTTTGCTTAAAACTTAAGAGCCACTATTGATCTGTACAGGAAATATGTATTGAACTTCAACAAAAATTAAAAGCACAGTCCAACCTTTAAGATGCAAATGCTTCCTTAACAATTACACTGGCAAACTATTTTATTGTAACCATGAAAAGCACGTTTTCTAAGACCTCTTCCATCTTCTGATACCAAAAAAGTTTAATACTCGCAACAATGAAGTGTGATTTTCAAAAGTGGAAAGTTTATCACCAGAGTATACGAGGATTATACGTTTCATCTAGCTTTAGAGAACAAAACATTCAGACTTTTTTGCTGTATGAGTATGAGAAAAACTGAATTATTGGCGGAGGTGTGTCAGAATACACTACAATAATCAGGAATTATATTCAATTAAAATTAAATTTTAGGATTTATTCCAAACATTTCTCCGCAAGTTCTCCTATGAATTTCTACAGGCCTGATTAATAACTTAAAAAAAGCTCTCCAGATGTTGCTTTAGAAGCTAAAGATTCACTAATTTTATTCAAGATTTTCTGCAAAGATTTATACTGGCATTTTTTTTTTGGAATACCTTTAAAAAATCCCATAAAATTTTCAGATGACGATATACAAACATAATTCAGAATGAGCGTGAAATAATATCTGAAATCAATAATTTAACAACTACTACAAGTATCTTTCCACGACTACAGGGTGTCCCAGAAAGCATGGGCACGACTTTACCATACTGCTAGAGTGAAGAAAAATCCGATATTCACACATATTAGTATTTCACTTATCAACAGCCGATTCTAAATTTTGAGCGATTTTTCCTGCTACCTGCGTGTTGATGGTGTTACATTTCTAGAAGCTCCTCTTATCAGCTCTGCAAAAATTGCGTTATGTTCGAGTGATTTTGTTGCACGAAATTTGTGATAGGTCATAAAGTACCGTTCTGATTCAAATTTCGGACTGCTTCAAATTCGGACCACCCATTTTTTATGGGAAAGGTTTCAATTGAAATGTTTGAAAATTCGCCCTTCAAAAGTTTCCAATTTGGAGACTCGTTATGATATGATTTTTCCATAGCAATCCATGAAAATGTACGATGATCAACAAGTTTTGACGTTTTTCTAATGGCTGGTAGTGTTTATTTAACGATTTAAGTTTTCCAATTTTGCTTTTCACCAGCTGTCCGGAATTTGAATCAAAGCGTCCGGAATACGAAGCAAAAGTGAGGTGGTGTCCGGAATAAGAATCATGTAGAGGGCACACATTTCTATTTATTTAAATTTATTGAACTTGTGGAATTCAAATCTTAACCTACCATTCGAAAGGCAAGTGTCCTGATACCATGATAACGCTGAGGAATCATATACATTGATTTAATTTATATGCTTTTAGGTGGCTCACACTTCAAAGATGCCTTAAGTGTCCGTAATATGAATCAAAACAGTACGTACAATAAAAATCTGGAAATATATATTCATCATTGTCGATAAGATAAATCATCAGACTATCATTTATTTCAATCGAAATTAATAACTTAAGTCTTTGACATTTGAATAGAAACTGAAATTAGAATTTAATCTGTGGTCGATTTATGAAAAGGTCAAATCCAAGTCGTTATATTTACGTTAAAACATAGAAAAATCTGAATTTTCTGTTGCCTACCCAAAAGTATAGATATTCGATGTAAGTAAATCTGAAATGAGTTATTTTTATGCATTTTAAAAACTCCCGGAAAGCTATGATTTTGTGAAGCTATCTTATGTGGGGATAAAGACTAGTGATTATTTAGATGTATATATTATATGGTCGGCGTTGAGTCAGAGTGGACTAAGTGACATTTTTCATATTTTGAGAAAAATGGGTTCAAAGTCTAACGCTCTGAAATTTTTGAACTCGTTTAAATTTTGGTACAATATTTCTACACATCTTTGTGTTACTTTCAAACAATATAATGTGAAGTGATAATCATAATAAATCATACAGTGATACCTCCATGAGTCGATGTTCCATGACTCGATATCGACTCATGGAACCATACTAAAAACAAAATTTCATGGTTACTATGATGGTCCCTATAAGCAGGTTTGCAAAGGATTGCTGTTCCATAACTCGATATTTCTATGAGTCGATGGTCCCTTCAATATCGACTCATGGAGGTTTCACTGTAATTCAAACCTCTGATAGAACGATTTTTTGATCGACTATGAGTACTTGGTCCACTCTGACTGAACTAAAGACCACCGTTTAGTGAATTGGTTCACTCTGACAGAACAATTTCTAGGAAAATAACAATCATTTAATGCTTGCATGGTCAAACTGGGTGCATATCTCTAAGATAAACAAATTATCAAGACCCTTCCATACCAGTATCGTAAATTCTTCCATAATCCATATCGTTAATACTGAAATCAGTGGCATTACGATAGCTTGAAAATTAAGGTTTTGTAGTGTCAGGGCATTGAAGTCCACAAATATTAAAATATGCGATTGCACCAAGCGAAAATCTTGATGACCGACCAAAATATACTGGTCCAATAAGCGGGTTCTAGGACATTCAGTACATACACCATAGAGCTACCATAAATTTCCATTGGATGCTGAATTTAAATATTAAAATGCAATAATCAATCAGATTATTGCTTGTCAACACTTGGTCCACTGTCTGCACAGAAATTGTTGCAATTTCTGATCATCGATCCTAATATGATAAATTATAAAAAATCAAAATCAAATGCATCCAATTAAGTAACATTTATAAGTTTCTATTATTCTATCCCTTCTTCTTCTCCTTGGCATTACGTCTTCGCTGGGACAGAGCCTGCTCCTCAGATTTGTGTTCTTATGAGCACTTCCACAGTTATTAACTGAGAGCTTTCTTTGCCAAAGTTGTCATTTTCGCAATCGTATATCGCAGTGTTGCATTTGAACGCGTTCAGTTTGCGTTCCAGTTCAAATTTTTGAACGAGGGATCAAGTAGGCTTGAACATTGATCAGTTCAAAATTTTGAACTCAAGGGAGCCGAAAAATGAACGCGAAAGGAAAATTCTTTCAATGGCAGATTTAAAACATGTTTAGAAGCAGAAAAACTTGTAAAAGATGTCAAGGAACACTTAAGGTTCCATACATTCTGCGTGATATGAATTCAATGTTGTTTAAAGTAGTGTTTTAAGGTTTCGTGCTTCGCTGTGCATTTTAAAGTGAACGGGCCGTTCGTGAGCAGCGTCCGAATCTTGCACGCAAGTTCACTGTTTGTTGCGTTCTCGTTCAAAATTAGAACGCGTTCAGTTCACTTCTGGCTCGCGTTCAGTTTGAAATGCATCGCTGGTATATCGTGTGGCAGGTACGATTATACTATATGCTAAGGGGAAGTCAAAAATCAAGGAGATAACCATTACGAATAGATCCAGGAGCGACCGGGAGTCGAACCCAGACACCTTCAGCATGGCTTTGCTTTGTAGCCGCGGACTCTGACCACTCGGATAAAGAATTGGGGTCGGGTATTTTAGACATAACTTAGGTTTTTCACATCCATCAGAAGAGGAGCCATGTCTGCCTTCGAATATCTTCATGAAATTTTTGTCATCTGATTCATCAAATTGCACTCTACTGAAAAAAATACGGCTACAGGCAAGCAATTATGTAAATAGAATTATGGATTACCCCGCTTCATGCTTATTGGTTGTTAGTCACTGTATTGCTCGAAGACATAACGCTGAAGAATTTTAGCATTCTGAAAACAATTTTCTCTGCTCGACGACCTTGACATGGTAAAACCAAATACAAAGTGCTAGAGATTACGCAACTGCTTGGCAGAGTGCAGAACGTGGACGTTTATTGCCCCGAAGCAGAATTCCACCGACCATTCTTTCCCCAGTTGGAGAAGGTGGTATTTCCATCGCTATGTTGTCATGCTTGGCGCGTCCATCATTGTTGCGTTTGTCTTCGGCATTAGGCCAACAACGGAAAAACCGGGAAGGACCTCTCTGTCGGAAGGCAATCTCCGAAGTGCTTTGAATGCACAAGATGCTCCCGGCAACAACCGTGGAATCATCGGTAATGGAGAACGTGACCCGGACTGTGATTGCTGCATTCTAGACGGGATTCATCCTTCGGAGAATTTGGTGTGGGAGGGGGTGAATCTTTGCTGTCTTTGATTGTTTATTTCTTAACGTTGAAGAGATTGGTGATTGCTTTCCATTTGAAAATAGTGTTTGGCACTGTCAGTTGGTGATAGCTTTCCATTTCAAATATGACAATGCTGGAGCTTGATCTAACCATGCTTATGGTGCTCCTCAGTCCGTATCAAACAGAAAAATATCTTCAACAAAACTGTGCTCACCACACGTTCAAACGAAGTTAAATATCTCCATTAAATTGAGTACAATTTACAAAAAAATCCACTTCTTCTAGACCAACACATCATGTGAGTAATTGCAACATATTCTAAAAAACTGCTCTTTTGTTATTTTCTCTTGTTGATTTTTTTTTTCGCAAAGTAGATGCATCGCAAGAAGCATATCCATTAGACTGGCCCAGCTCAGTATGGGAGAAAAATAAAGTTGTATGATTCCACGAGGCACCCCCAGGATTATTTCTTGGGGTTAGAGGAAGCCTTTCTGAAAAATTCAGCTCATTTGGTCGTTCCATGAGCTGGCGCATTTGAATTGCAGTTAATATGGGATTTTCAGCTCAAACATATGAGCAACAGCACATCATCTGCTGTTTGGTTCAGGAAAATTGAAGATCGCGTTCAATTGGACCCAGAATGTCAAAAATAGTACTTGATATAATAGCGAAGAATATTGTAGAAGATTGTACCACGATCAAAATTAATAAAGTTGGTGTTTTAACCATCTGAAGTATATCATGCAATACTGCTTGTATTTCTTCAACATAGCTTGGAGGTAACCACTAAGCGCATCATAGCCACCTATGACGCTGGGCGAGCTGAGGCACATGTCGCATGCATATAAGTGACTGTACGGGAGTGCTGATCTAAGCCTAACTTTCAACAACTGAAAAAGTAATGAAAATGAGATTAAATCCAGATAAAACCTTCTGCAATTATGTTCATTAGGGTATCAACTAGTGTATTTGTCATTCTGGGCTTATTTGAACGCGAACAATTAGTATACGGAACGAAACAGTGACATAGGGTCAATTTTCAATATATTTGAGGCGAATATCCCATACAAACTTCATAACGATTGCGCCAGCTGGTGGAGCAACCAATTGAGTTGAAATTTTGAGAGACCGTTTTTCTTACCTTACGGCTCATATGTAGGTGGTGCCCCTTTAAGTTTTATAACTTTTTTGTTTAAGGGCCAGTCTAATATCCATATGACATGGAATTTGTGAAAAAAGTCACTCCCCCGATGAGTTGAGATTGGATAAATTTTGTGTGGTGATTCATTAGCTTTTTTATTTCTTATTCCACCATGCTTCCAGATTACGGTTCGAGTAATCCAATACTTAATCAATTGAATTTTGATCATTTTATTGACCATGCTATAACATAACCCCTTCTGCAAATAAATTAATTTGTCCAACCTCACTATATCACTATGCTTGTGAAACTATTCTAATCTTCTGCCAACTGAAATCCTTCATGTCATGTCTTGAAAAATCACATCCCCCATTCTAAATGACACGTGGCCCTAGATGAGATGAGCTTAGCATTGGTTTTATTTGTCTAGACATATTTCAAGCGACGCACAGTGCTTCGAACGTATGGCACTTGGGGACAAAAGTCATAACAGGTTGTTTTATGCGGTTTTGCAGTACGCTGTTGAGGAGGAAGGCCTTATACACAAAAAACATCATTATTGGCATGACTGACACATGTTGCATAAGTAATAGCATAAGTGGCTTATACGTCAAGTTTTACATTTGACACCATAGAACAGTGCTCGCTTTAAAATAAATGTTCAAAATAAAAAAGCATGATAAGTACTTAAGTTGTTTGCATAAATGATGCATGTGGCATACGTAACCATAAAAGTGTCTCAATAACCAACTTTTTGTATAAATATTGAAGTACTGATTATTCAAACGAATAAAATGAAACCCAATAAAAAAGATTACATAAAATTTATGTTTCAACCGATTTCCCCTTAAAAACTTATGGGTTGCTTCCAACTTTAATTTTCAGAACAGCTCCAGTATCTTCTTTGATAAACATAAACCTGTCTGGTCTGCAGCAAAAAGTCGATCCGGGTAGAGGAGTTGACCAGAGGGTTTGATTTCCTTTTGTTTCGATCATAATCAACGGAACCATCGTGACTGCTGACCATTGGTCAGCAAACTTTCATCCGGTTTTCCCGCTTCCGAAAATGTTTGTTTTACATGCTGTGTCCTGAACTTCCATCGTAGCCCCACTTGTTTCTGATGCAGAAATCGGTTTCGGATTTTTTTTTGTTTCTCTTGCCTCAGCGCATAAAGGCTAGGAAGCAAGTTCGGATGTAATTCGTTCAAAGTGTTGCTAAGCAAAGTGTACTTTCACTCCGACAGATCTAAATCAATGTACTAAGCTAACGCCTGTACTGCAGTCATGACCTGTACTTGATCCCCACTCGAAGAGTTTGATACATACAGTCGGAGTTTTGCTTCACGAAAATTTTGTATAATCTTCCATATTTAGCCCACTTTTGGTTTATATTGCAGCAATAAAATTTTCAAAACGTCTTTAGCTCGTTCTCAAATATCTCGGAGAAAGAATCAGTGCCATAACAACTGTACATGACATTCAGAACATGATTTTTTTTGATTGGATGGAGCGGCAGTAAACCACAGCTCGAAACGAACTTTATTAATGATTGTGGCAGCATAATCTAAAAATCATAAGATGACATACAATCGGCAAACATATGCAGCTGGAATCACTTCCAGAATTTAAAAAATACTTCAAATTTTATTTAAAAGTGGATTTCAGAAAGGTACTTTGAGGTACTTTTTTGTATGGGCAAAAAGAAGATTTAGTGTTTTAATTTTCTTCTGTATTAAATAGCTTATAGCTCAGAAGCATCTTTTTCTACAACTGTTAGAATATATCCCACAAAATTAAATGGAATGACTCCTACTTACTTGTTTCAACACGGTCCATAACGGTTTTCACTTTGAAAAAATAATCAGAATGGGAATAAAGCGAATTGAAGAGGGATTAGATTGACACGAAAACAATGAATAATATATAATGATGAAACAACATGTCAACACGTGATGTTTTGGTTTGTTTTGAAAAGCGCACGAACTCTCTAGTATCTGTACTACACGCTCAAAACATGTGTTAACATCATGGCCTACTTGATTCGGTCGAATATGAAAGTTGATTTTTTGACTTTTGTCCAAGGCACGAAGCACTGTGCGACGTCAGCTGACCTTTTGCTTGCATGTTCCCAGCGTTCCCCCTTCCTAGACCCTGAGATGGAAATAAATATCATTCATTGGGTCACAAAATCACTTTTCACCCTGTTCGCCAGTGACTCTTAATGTCGGTCCTCCTCGAGAACGTTGTTCCGGATGAGAGGGCAGCACTCTGGCCCTTTGTCACCGGGGATGATGGTCGAGTGAAGACTCTAGCTGCTTGAATTAGTAGCATCATGCAATCCAACGGCAACCAGCAGCAGAGCCAGCACGAACCAAGCCTCAAATGTGACATTCTGTGGGCTAGTGAAGGAAATCACTCAGCCAGAAGACATTCTCCGGCAGAATAATAGGCTGTTGCTGCTGTTGCTGCTTGACGATGCCAGCTGGAAAAAGGTTTTCGTGCTCATGAGATTGTGCAACTCAACCCTCCTCTCCCTCTCGACCCACACAATGACTCCTGCCTAAGGAATGTGTTACATTTTCATTAGGAGTTTGATAAAGACGACGACCGTCGGAAAATAACTCATGCATTCATCTGTGTCATTGGCACACGGTGCTCCCCAAAACGTTATTATAAAAAAAATCTCCATCAGATCTGTGCTCACTAGTCGTTTTCTATGGCTAAGATAAATGTGTGGAATTTTTTTTTAAAATCATTTAGCCCTATTAAATCCGTTTGCTCTACTTTTGCCTTTCTTGGTTGTGGGCTTCGTGGCCGTGTCGTCAAGGCAAAAACTTTTCGTCAGGAATGTTTCTCGGCTGTACCATTGGAGTATGCTTGTCCGTTGTCTAGTGTTAAGCTACAGTCTGTGCAGCTAAATGGCTGAAGACGGTGTCCGTGTCTTTTAAAAGAGTCTTCGATAGGCCACCTAACCGGGGTTGCGCAAACTATATCGTGCTAGAGGAGATGTCTCCTTGGTGCTGACACATTACAGCATTGTTCGTTTGTTCTTTACATGATGACCACGGTCATAGCCATCACAACCATCCACCGTTATCAGGGCTTTGGACCTGTAGCTCTGGTTCTCAATAGTTTCAAGTTCTTTCGGACATGCTACTACGGTGAGCCGCCATGCGCTAGCGGTGTGCATGATATGCGGAGATTCTATGCAACGGTCAAAGATGCGCGGCACAATACCGTACCAGTGCCCACAGTAGAAGCATTAGCCGTAGAACGCTAATGTCGCGACTGTTCGTGTGACCAACATCTAGTTTGCCACGCTCTGACAGCTTGAGTACCGGGTCTATAAGTGTCAAATCAATTTTTTCGACCAAAATAAAACATTATCTACAACATGGCACTAAACAAGCAATAAAAAACTTCAATAGTAAGTAATAATAAAATAGTTCTATTTTGTGATAACAGCGCCACTAGCGTTCTACTACTAATATTTCTATTGTGCCCACCATGTGCAATGATCGAGAAGGGAATTTGCTGACCGATAAAACGGCGTTGGCTGCGAGGTGGAAGGAGCACTTTCAGCAATTGTTGAACGGTGAAAATGGAATTGTAGCGAGGAACAGGACGAACATTGATGACGTCTGATCAAAATCCAAACTATGGTTGGTTCACTGAGTTTTTAAGTTCAAAATCTTCCCCAATTTGTTACATGTCCCAATCTCCGTAATGCACAAATCTTTACATTTTTTTACGTTTACGTTTTTTTTTTGTACTCCTGCCATCGTAAGGCGCAAACAATTTTAGATCGAATGGGTTATTAGTTGTTAGATCAGGGTTTTTTGCATTACCTAGAAGCTTCCGAATATATATTGGGTTATGCAAACCAATATAAAGTTAGTCAAAAATATATCTACAAACAGTACGCATCGCTGTAATTTTGTTCGTCGCCAATAAATTCTCTCTTGTAATAGTCCGCAAAGCAACGTGCAGTGTTGAACAAGTGCAGTCAAAGAAGGGAACCCAAACTCTAATCGGTCTTTCCAACTCCGCCGCGGTTACATTTTTGGTCCAGGTCGAGCCGAATCAACCGTAATTCGAACATATCGATTCGCGGTTCGTCGGTTGTCCAATAGTGAACATTTGCGACACGTCACGTGACGTTGCAAAGTTACTATCTGGAAGTGAAATTGCGAACATTATCTGCCCCAGAGCGAGTACTTTATTATGCGCGAAAGATCGATCGTTAATTGACATCGATCTCGTTAGTGCCGTTTGAGTATTGGCTGGCCTGTGGTGCTGCATGTGCTGGATCCAGCGAATAGCGTGATGCCCGAAGTGCAATAGGGCATATTTTTGATCGAAGACAAAGGAATAGCAAGAAGGGAACTACAATCCACGTTTACATATTCCACATATATTATTAGCTAAATTTGGTCCCAAAAATATCTAAATTTGTTTCTAAAATATTATAATTTCGTAGGTACCTACCTAAATTAAAATGAATAATTTCATGAACTAAACACGTAATATTGCAGGGACAGAAATCAACAAAAATTATATTATCGGTGTCAGAGATCGGCGGTTACTTATATGCAGGTCTGATAATGTAAGTAAAACTTAACCTAAGCCAATTGAAATGGTAATGTGAATTTTTGTAGCTAAAAGCCAACTCAAGCTGAAGAAAACGAGTTTGCTCGTAGATGTGCGAAAAGCATCCGTCCTGTGATAACACATGGTGTGTAGCCGACTGGATCCATCTACACTAAAGCAGTAATAAACTCATCATGAATCAACAGAAGCTCTCAAATACGAAGATATAATCCAGTTTCTTCGTACTCATCTAACGCTGTTCTAATCGCTGACACCGTTGAAGTCTCGTTCGTTCAAACCTCCTAAAGCTGAATCGTTTCGGCCACAGAAACCCAATCATCTCGATGATTCTATTGTCGTTTCGTACCATGCTATTTTCGTCCGAATGGGTTCTCGCTGCCTTGATTTCGTCGCTGATGTACGTTGTAACGTCCTGAAGAAAATTACTAGGGTGCTACCAGTCAGATGTATCGATACTTCGCCATGGAATATACCGTCAAATCTCACCCTCTCTGACCCTCAGTTCCATGAACCTGGACCTATTGATATCCTGATCGGCATGGAAATTTACTATGAATTGTTGCTTGAAAATTTCATCAAACTAGGTCCTGAGAAACCGATCCTACAGAACACCGTCTTTGGCAGGGTTGCTTTCGGGAAGGTCGGATTTAATCAAGTTCCTGAGTGTGCACCTAAGCTCGCTCATGCACTAGTACAGAATCTCTCAATGAACAACTGTTCCATTTTTGGGAGATAGAATCCTGCTGAAACAACAGTACTCATTGGGTTGAGGAAACTCTGTGTGAAGAATACTTTGCCACCAACGTCTTTTGAGATCAGTCGGGTCGCTTCGTGGTTACTCTTCCCAAACATCCGTTGATCTTTAATAAATTAGGGAGCGTGAAGGATATTGCACGTCGTAAATTTCTCACTCTTGAGCGTCGCTAGCAAGCCAATCCGAAACTTTTGAACGCCTACTCTGCAATTCATCGACGAATACCACCAGCTAAACCATATTCAAGAATTATGCAACGGTGATGCTGCATCACGGTGTCGCGAAGGCAGATATTACGCATGAGGACGTTTAATGGACGATTCGCATAAAGCAGTTTCTTTCAAGAACCGGTAACATTTCAAAGAAGGCGTATAATTTACATTATGCCAAGCGTCCTTAAGCGAAACGTCCTTACGCGAAACGTCCTTATGCCAATCGTTTTTATGCGAAATGTCTTATCCCCGTGTTTGCCGCCTCCTGCTCAATTGATAGTGGAATCTCGCTGAATCAAGCGCTTATGGTTGACCCAGTTATCCAAGACGACCTGTTGGCAATCATCTTGCGTTTCCGTATGCATCGGTTCGTCATCATTGCGGACATAGAGAAAATGTTCCGAAAGATTCGAATTCATCCAATGGATTACCCCTTGCAGCGGATTCTCCTTCGCTATCTTTACGCACCTTCGAACTCACAACAGTGACTTACGGCACCGCCTCTGCCCCCTATTTATAACTGCCTTAAACAGTTGTCCAAGGAAGGTTCAAATGAAATTCTTCTCGCTTCGCTTATCCTAGCGAAGGATTTCTACATGGACGACATGTTGACCGGCGTCGAAGATGAAGACGACGTCCATGGCGAAAATGGACGTCGAATCTACCAGCTATACTCTCAAAGATTTCCCCCGAACTTCACGATGATCGAACCAGGCACCTGCCTCCGTGTTCGTATCGATTGAAGTTCACGGGTTCTGCGACGCCTCCAAGAAGGCATACAAAGCCTGTCTCTATTTGAGAACCGTTTCGACCGTTCGCATATTAGCTGCTAAGTCTAAGGTAGCGCCCTTGGGAGACTCGAAAAAGCAGTAGGGTATCTGTCCGCGGCTTTAGGACATTTTGTCGAATGACATTTGGTCGAATGACGTTTGGTCGAATGACATTTGGTCGAAAGTACATTTGGTCGAAGGGACATTTGGTCGAATGGTCATTTGGTCGAAAGCTTATTTTGAAATGGTTTTTGAAAAATCATTTGGGAAAATTGATTATTGTTTTCTAAGTTTTTCAAAGTTGGCACTATAACGTATTCATTTGAATAATCTGAATTAATACCTGTTGTTGAATGAAAAACGAGACATTAATGTAGTCACATTTTTAAATTTCATACGTCTATGTATTTGTAAATGATTTAAAGTTATGCCAATATCTAGGATATCGATGATTATTCAAATGATCTTTAAAGAAGTAATTTTTTATACATTGACTGGAATATTTAGATCTAGTGAATTTATTATTCTTTTAAAATATCATCATTCTTTGCCAAAAACTGCTCAATTATGATTTGTTGAATTCATTATTCTTTTTAAATGTCATCGTTCTTCGTAATGAACTGCTGATCTTCATCTGATGGAAGCATTCGGCGAGAGTGCTCGGGATCTTTCTTTCAATATCGGGTCTTGCAGCTGACGAAAGTGGGTATGATTTTTGCATGCGGAAATCAGACATAAAACGGCAGGAAAAATTTGCTTCAAGGAAAAAAAGTTTAATAACATTCCTCAAGCAAATATATGACTTCGGTGTTGATGACATTGGGTGCATTACAGAGTTTGCAGTGGAAGCTTTGAATAGTTGAACGAGAAAATTGTATTTATTCTATGTTACGGGTAAGAATTAGCGATGGGCGAGTTTGAATCGATGTTCCAAAAATCGATTTTCTCGTTCCGATTAATCGATTTTTTGAATCGATGTTTGGAGCACTCAAAATCGAGTGAATCGATTTTCTTCATTCGATTTTTGTTTCGATTCGTATAGTAGAAATTGATAAGATTTTTTAAAGAGTTGATGACCCAAAAGCCTAGTTTTGCATCCGCCTTGCAGTGTTTGATACATAATGTTCAATTTCAAACGTTATTCAATTTAAGGAATTTTAAGAATCGTATACAAATTCATTTGGTCTGATTTGCAGAGCTTATTTTGTGATTTTTAATATGAGCTTGCAAATCGAACCGATTCAGAAACATCGATTCAAATGATTCGATTAAATCGGTGAATCGATTCGTCGTATCGAATTTGAATCGATTCAGTAACATCGATGTTCTGGTCAAATTCGCCCAACGCTAGTTAGAATAGACGATTTGGCAGAGGTGACAAAAGTTTATTTGTTTCTATTTAAGATCAGTTTAAATGAAAAAGCAACATGTTGATCAGTATGATGGGAGAATAGGGTGCATCAAATTGAATAACAATATTTTCTAACCCTAGTTTGTTGGTAAAATGGCTGATACCTGTTTCAATAATTCAATCACTCTGTGTATTAGTGGAAAAATGCTACTCACGACGATAATGAGACTAAACATAAAATTTTGCTTCCATACTGTTTAGATTCGACCACATGTTCTTTCCACGAAATGTCAGTTCGATCAAATGTCTTTTGCTTTCTGTTCAAATAAACCTTTTCGACCAAATGTCCATTCGACGAAATGTCCGTTCGACCAAATGTACTTTCGACCAAATGTCATTCGACTAAATGTCATTCGACCAAATGTCTTTGGACCAAATGTCATAGATTCTCTGTCTGCCAAGATTGGAACTCTCTTCGACACTCTTATTGAGCCATCTCTACCACAAGGTTCAAGAAAGTACAGCGTAGAACATCAAGGCCATCTTTTGGACAGATTCAATGATCACTCTCCACTGGCTGCGTTCGACACAATCGCGGTGGAAAACATTCCTTGCGAATCTTGTGTTAGAAGTGCGCTGGGGTGAGACAGCGGTATTTGGGCGTATGTTGCTGGCATCGAAATGATTCTAAACCATAATGATTATATGAATAAGCCATTATATGAATGAGCCATTTTCGAATTATATCGAGTTTAATTCAAAAAAAATTAAATATTAAAATAGGCCATTTTCATTAGTTATTCGCGATTCTCCATCAATAATAATTTATTAATATTTTAATATTTAAATTATATTTTTTGCATTAAGCTCGATATAATTTGAAAATGGCTACTTCTTGAGAAATTATTCACATAATCATTATGGTCCAGAATAATTTCAAGATTCTTATTAAATCATCAGAACGTATTTATTTTGCCAAAAAAAAAAATCAAAATTTTGAAAATTGGCCAAAAGTTGTTCTCAGAAAAAAAAATTATTAAAAATTTCTCCAGCATGAAATTTATTCCGAATCATCTGTTTACTATCAAGATTTTATGGTGAAAATTTTAAAAATGTTTAAAATGGGGTTTATGTGTAACTGAAAATTTAAGTTTTGTTTTTGATTTTTTTTTATAAAAATTAATAAAATATTTTTCAGTGTATATATTTTTCTTATAGTCCAAATGGTTTACTACAACTTCTTCAAAGAACATTTTTCTCTAAAATCAATAGTTTCGGAGTTAGAATTTTTCAAATAAGTTGTATGCAAAAATTTATCGACCATTTTCAAAAATTGTTTTTTGGTCAAAATGTCAAATTTTTCTATGGAAAATACTTATTTTGCCATACCAAAAACATGCGCAAAATTTAATCCAAATCGAAGACTATCGTGCTCAATTATTTTTTTTTTCGACTCATACTGGATGGAATTCGTCAGATATCACTGATGCGTAAAGTTTAGCTTCAAATTAAGCAAATAAAATGACAATTTATCAGTACGATATTTTTGGTAGTGCTGCAGAAGAATTGAAACAGTGTGTTGGTCACTGAAAAACACTAATAGCTTGGATAACTACCATGTGATCACGCTGTTGGTTGTCAAATCAAAGTGATATTGAAAGCTAGCAAATGATAGTTGTAGTACATCAGCTATCAGTTGTTGTGACTGATATTGAGCAACTCTGATCCAAACCCTGTAAGTATAGCTACACTTTGTCCAGCTAGCTTAAGACCACCTGATTTTTTTTCAGATCCAATAGGAAAACAGTTTATATTTATGAACCACCCTATGACACTTTGCTTGTATTTGTGTAAGCAGTCGAATGTACGAGTAGTGGTGGATGATGATGAAGGATCAGTGTTTATTCGTCCTTCGCATACTTTTGCGGTGTCCATTTAAGTTAAGACCACAAGTGTTTTACGTGTGTTTTGAAATTTTTAAGAAGAAAAAGTTCATTATGTCGAAGGGAAAAGCACTGACGGATAAGGAGAAAGGCAAAATAGAAGCATTTCACCGGGATAATGTTGGAATCAGAGAAATTGCTCGTCGGATTGGCCGGTCACATCAAGTGGTCCTAACTTTTCTGAAAAATCCTTCCGGATATGGCAAAAATCGGAAGAAACCTCGCAAATCGAAGCTTTCCGGACGAGAGAAACGTGAAATCGTTAGAACCGCTTCGAACTCCCAAAAATTGCTGAAGCAGATTAAGCAGGAGCTGAATTTGAACGTTTGCCGGGAGACTATTCGTCAAGTTTTGGTCCAAAGTCCGTACATAAAAAGGGCCAAAAAGGCAAAAGCTCCAAACCTTACTCCATCCCACATCGAGAGACGCTTGAACTTTGCAAAAGCCAACATGAATCGACAGTGGACCATGGTAAGTTGTGAAAAGGGCGTATTATTTTAAAGCAATTTTCAGCGTGATTAAGGAATGTTTATTAAAAAGTATGTTCTCTTTTTTGTTTCAGTGATGAAAAGAGGTTCAATCTGGATGGTCCCGACGGATTTAATGGATACTGGAGAGATTTGCGGAAAGAAGAACAATATTTCACCACAAGAAATTTTGGTGGCGGTTCATGCATGGTTTGGGCAGGATTCTGTGCATCTGGAAAGCTGGACCTTGCGTTCACGTCGTTCAAAATGATCAGCAAGGACTACATCCAGGTGCTAGAAACGCGTCTTCTACCATTCCTGCGCAGATTTTGACGCAAAAAGTTCACTTTTCAGCAGGACAATGCAGCTATCCACACAAGCAAGGAAACCAAACAGTTGATAAAGGACCACAAAATCGATCTGCTGGACTGGCCAGCGCGCTCCCCAGACCTAAATCCTGTGGAAAACCTCTGGGGAATCCTTGTACGCAGGATTTATGCTGAAGGTAAGCAGTACGCCACTGTTGATGAGCTCAAATCAGCTATTTTGGAGGCATGGGGAAATATTGAGAAGACTGTACTGGAAAACTTGGTTAACAGTATGCCGAACCGAATGTTCCAGGTTATTAACAGGAATGGTAAGGTGACCGATTATTGACACATTAATTTCACTGTTTACATAGCTTTTACTGTGTAAAAGCGAACAATATATGAAATGGTCCTTAATAAAATGGACAGCAGAAATCAATAAAGTTGCTCTAAAAAATAAGATTTATTCATTAGTCGTAAGTTAATCATTACAAAATACTGTACAACTGAAGTACTCAATAAAACATTCACAACTACTTTGAAGTTCAACAAAATTTATTTCATTTGTTCTAAAATGTAGGTGGTCTTAAGCTAAATGGACACAGTGTATGTATGAAATTTCAAAAAGCAAATGGAATGTTTGTACTTAGACGTGTACTGCACATCGATGGCTACTTCGATGGTCTCCCATTGAATACGCTCAACCCGATGACATCGAGATGAACCATAAGATCAACTTATTCGAACCGAATATATCGCAACGAGAGGACGTCACAACCACCCACAAGATACCGTCTGTAGTGAACAATAGCACCATTACGGATTGATTTCCCAGTCGAAATGCAGTCTGATGGCCTCCACTGAGGTCGCTGATCTACGTTGTTTAGAAGAGGAACCAAAACATACCGGCGAGTCTTCCGAAGTGTGACGAAATATTCGAAAACGATTAGCAAACAATTCGTGGTTTACGACTAACCAGCCAAGTGGAAGTGAAACTAAACATTACATATATTTTGCAATTGGATTAGATGGACAAATTGATGTAAAATTTGCGAAAAAGTTACACGTCTTCTCGGTGAGAATCGAGCTCATAACTCCCTGTTCTCTAGATAGGGTGCGTTACCTCTACGCCACGAGAGGACTCATGGACGTAGAAGTTAACCTGAATTCGATTTGAGCTCAATAATCACGACTTACACTATTGAAAACCATCGTACATATTTACTGAAGGATTTCATTCCAATCACAAGCCAAACAACTTCTATAGCTCACGAAGTTTTAAGAAATTCTCTTCAACGACCGCGTATATTTGAGAACGTAAACAACGTTTTCCAGACTAAGAAAAAACACTTGTGCGTATTAATGTGTGTGTGATGTTTGGCGTAGAAAACCATTCCTTTCATTGTGGTGTGAAAGATTTTTTTCTGCGCTGTACGCCGTCATGTATTCGTTTGGTCAAAAACAACGGTGCTCTTGTGTTCGAGCTGTATTATGATGAGGCCGATGCATTTTAAAGTAAATCCAATATTTCATCGTTCTGTCGGAATGGACGTGGATGCCTGAAGAACTAAATAATCTAGTTAAACATTTCTTTATAACGTTGAAGTGTTGTATATTGACCACACAGTATATCACAGTGAACCATTAGTTGTGAGATGAAGCCAAACTGATTGGGACTGAAATAAAAATGGATACGACGGATTTAGGCAACAAAAAGTGATAATCACATTGCATGCTGTTTTTTTTGTTGGCTGCTTGGGCACGTCAGGAGTTAATCATCAATATTAACCTCCTTTTCCCGAGCAGCCTAGATAGCCGCGTAGTGTCGGTAGCGGTTGTTTCAACTGGCTAAGAATTAACACTACGGACTGCCTGTTCCGGTGGTAAAAGTCCACCTCACAGGTGACCCCTAATTTATGGTGTGATGCGTACCGTGCCTAAGAATGAATGGTTAGGGGGGTCTAAATAAAACCTAACCGCAAACGGAGCCTGTGGGGTACCAGGGCGCCCTCCACAGTATTGAGTCCTTCCTGTGCTACCCGGAGCAATGGTGCAGGTGACCTTGTGTTTCTCCGAGATAATCGGCTGCCCTTCTTCAGTCTCTATCCTGAGGCTTAATAAGGGTGGGATTATGAATATGTTGACATTTAATTTAAATTATCACCTATATGGATTCGCATTATGCGTTTTACACAGTGTATTCTGTGCTCTTTCGCCTTTGGCGACTTTAAATAGATACCGATCTGGTTTTTTCGTTGCTGGTCTTTTTCGTACTGAGATTGCAAAAAGCTTAATCCTGCCTAGTTTGGGTAGTGGCTACGGTTAGGTTAGCTCAGATCAATCTTCAGCATAAAAGAACAGCAACGATCAATCTTTGCAGACTCATGCAAAATGGTGCAGCCCAAGTGGCGCTAGTTCAAGAACCCTACTTTCGTAGAGGGAACTTCTATCTAGGTAACCTTGTGGACCCAGTTTTTGCTACTTTTAGCAAACTTGAAATGGCAAACTCGCGCTCCATGCCCCGCGCATGCGTGCTCGTTAATAAAGCAATCGTTGCTACATTCATTTCTGAGTTAACTACCAGAGATGTATGTGCTGTCACAATCGATGTTTCTGTTGGTTACCTCAACAGGAAATACGTCTATTGTTCGGTATATTTACCACATGATGAACCATCCCCAACGGATGACTTCAAACGAGTTGTCGTACACTGCGTAACAAAAGGCCTTCCGCTGATTGTGGGCAGTGATGCCAATGCTCATCACATCATCTGGGGCAGCTCAGATATCAATTTGAGAGGCTCCAGTCTGATGGAATACTTAAGTAGTACAGACCTTGGATTACTTAACATAGGCAATCGCCCAACCTTCATGGTTTCTAATAGAGAAGAAGTGTTAGACATAACGCTCTGCTCGAATAGAATCAGTCACGAGTTGACGAATTGGCATGTATCAGATGAGGAATCATTATCTGATCATCGCTACATCTTCTTTGAACATTCAAATGTAACTGCGCAGACTTTGCGTTTTAGGAATCCCCGGTCAACAAACTGGGAACTCTACATTGAATTGGTTGCGACCAAATTTCATGGATATTCTCCGTCCATTGAAAATCCAAGTGATCTGGATGATGCCGTTGATACTACAACATCCTACATTATGGAAGCTTTTGAAGAAGCATGTCCTCTGCGGTCTGTAAAGACTACAAGAGGGACCCCATGGTGGAATTCCGATCTGACTAGACTCAGGAAACAATGTAGAAGGAGTTGGAACAGACGCCGTTCAGCTGGATCAGAGTCGTTCAAGTCAGCTCGCAAGGCTTACAAGAAGGCTCTTCGTTCTGCTGAACGATCCGGCTGGAAAAACCTTTGTACAAATGTTTCCAGTTTGAGTGAAGTCAGTCGGTTGAACAAAATTCTTGCAAAATCTAAGGATTTCCAAGTGAACGAAATTCGCTTACCTAATGGTGACTTTACTTCTTCCGATGAAGAAGTTTTAGAATGTTTATTCAATACACACTTCCCCGGATGTGTGGACATAGCATCTACGGATGAACCAAATGTCTTTTCATGTAGTTACGAGTCTCTGGCCTCGGCTCGCAGTATCGTAACTACTGAATCGATTCAATGGGCACTTAATAGTTTTGCTCCTTTTAAATCTCCAGGAGCGGATGGGATTTATCCTGTTCTGCTCCAAAAGGGATTTGAGTTTATCAAACATGTTTTGAAAAAGCTACTTGTAAGCAGTTTTGCTACCGGGTACATTCCCAAATCCTGGCGTGATATTACTGTAAAGTTTATCCCAAAAGGAGGACGTGCGTCGTATGAGGAAGCGAAGAGTTTTAGACCAATCAGTCTGACCTCTTTTCTTCTGAAATGTCTGGAACGCATTATCGATCATCACATCCGTGATGTTTATTTGGCAAACATGCCTCTTCATGTGAATCAACATGCTTACCAATCTGGAAAGTCCACTGTGACTCTTTTACACAAAGTTGTATACGATATCGAGAAAGCATTCGCTCAGAAGCAATCCTGCTTGGGTGTTTTCTTGGATATTGAGGGTGCCTTTGATAACGTGTCTTTCGATGCCATATTGGAAGCCGCACGAAACCATGGGCTACCTACAATGATTACCAATTGGATTCATCAAATGCTCAAAAACCGACATCTCTTCTCGACATTGCGTCAAGCAGCGATTCGAAAATTGAGTGTTTGCGGATGCCCCCAAGGGGGAGTCTTATCACCACTTTTGTGGAATCTCGTAGCAGATACGCTATTGAGGCAACTCAATAATTGCGGTTTTCCAACCTATGGATTTGCCGACGACTATCTAGCTCTGATAGTTGGTATGTGCATAAGCACCCTATTCGACCTGATGCAAAGTGCTCTTCAGGTAGTCGAGAGTTGGTGTCGCCAATATGGCCTTTCGGTTAACCCGAATAAAACATCTATTGTTCTTTTTACGGAAAGACGAAACCGCGATGGAATTCGACCTTTACGTCTTTTTGGCACTGAGATTAATGTGACTGATCAAGTAAAGTATGTTGGAGTCATTCTAGATTCCAAACTTTCATGGACACCTCACATTGATTTCAGAGTCAAAAAAGCTTGCATGGCCTTCGGTCAATGCCGGCGAACCTTTGGTAAAACTTGGGGCCTCAAACCCAAATATATCAAATGGATTTACACAACAGTTGTTCGACCAATATTGGCATATGGATGTCTTGTGTGGTGGCAAAAGGGCGAAGTGAGAACAATCCAATCAAAATTGGGCCATCTCCAAAGGATGTGCTTGATGGCGATGTCTGGTGCGTTCTCTACAACTCCCACAGCAGCGCTCGAGGCCCTTTTCGACGTTGCGCCACTACACATATATCTTAAACAAGAAGCACTTTCTTGCTCTTACCGTTTATGGGTACTGGATCTACTGGAGAAAAATCCAGTGAATCGTAGATCTACACACACTTCGTTGTTTCCACTTTTGGTGAATTGGGACAAAATTGTCCTTGCTCCAAGTGATCTCACAATTGCTTGTAACTTTCCTTACAGGACATTTACCACACAATTCCCTTCACGGGAAGAGTGGACGTCTGGCTATTTGGAAAGAAGTATATCAAGCAATATAGTATGTTACACTGATGGCTCCCTTCTTGAAGGTAGAGCTGGTGCAGGAGTATATTCTCGTGAGCTAAGGCTGAATCAGTTTTACTCACTTGGTAGAAACTGCACCGTTTTTCAGGCGGAAATATTTGCTCTTATGTGTGGAGTGCAATCAGCACTCCAACAGCGCGTAATGGGTAAAGTCATATACTTCTGTTCAGATAGTCAGGCTGCTATAAAAGCTCTCGCTTCGGCCAACTCAAGGTCGAAGCTTGTCATCGCATGTCGAACTCAAATTGAGGAACTGAATTCAGTCAACTCTGTAAACCTTGTATGGGTACCTGGCCATTCTTCCATCGCTGGAAATGAATTGGCTGATGAGCTAGCTCGCGATGGAGCATCGCATGACTTCATTGGCCCTGAGCCGGCTATTCCAATTTCGAAGTGCTGGGTGAAGCTTCAGATAAACTCTTGGGCGGCAACTCAGCACAAGCAATATTGGAATAGTTTGGAGTCGTGTCGTCAAACAAAATTGTATATTACTGAGCCATCTCCAAAGGTGGCGAAGTATTTAACAAATCTGTCAAAGCAGAATTGCAGTCTCTTGGTCAGAGCGTTGACAGGCCACTGCCGACTCAACTATCACATGGCAAATATTCAGCGTGCTGACTCATTTGTGTGTGATAGTTGTGACTCCGATTATGGAACTTCGTATCACCTGATATGTAACTGTCCAGTTTTTGCGCAAATGCGATTCCAATTACTTGGTAAACACTTATTAAGTGAAACTGAATTCAGAAGCCTGAATCTTCAGGACATTCTGTTATTCTTAACCCGCTGTGGTAATGAGCTATAGGCTCTCTTTACGCTCATGCGTTTTGCAGTGCCCTTTTTAGGGCGCTGTTCGAACCCATTGTGGTATGGAGCTACATGCTCTCATTTCGCTTATGCGATCTTCCCTCTTCAAGGGACCCCACTCCTATTTCCTCCCATCTTTCCCTTCCCTTTCCTCTCCCATCGGGTAGATGATGAAATAGGCTCAAATATGGCGATGGCACAAATCTCCCAACTGGTGGGGAACGTGCCTTTGGAGCCGGCCTTCTGATACCTGATACCTGATAATCACATTGCATGCTGTTTTCAAAAAAATGATCAAGATTTATCAAACTTTTTTAATCAAATCTTATTCCACAATGCGAGAGCCGTCTTAGAAAAGAATTATTAAGCATCGGTTTGTATCAGCATCATTCACTGCAAAACCAGAAAAAATAGATCTCTCTAATTAAAGCTTAATACGATGGAAATTATCACATCATTCCAAATGAAGAAACGTTTAAAATTCTGGTCTCCAATGTTTTTGTAAACGTTTGGCATCTAAAAGACATTACTTCAAAACGGTTCCTACGATTTTTTTCCTATTTTGTTCAGACATGCAGCTTACCCATGGACAACAACGGGTAGCACAGAAATGATGGATATTTCCTTCTGATAATAACGGCCTGGAGAGCACCGTGTGGGACGTTGATGAAGATGAGAAATAATATAAATTCATTACCAAGATACGGGTTATCGATATGGAATCCTTGGAGCGGATGGCATCGAAAACCATCGGACCATGCCCCCCCCCCCCCTTTATCAGAAAATACTGTATCATTTATCAATTACATGATCCATCTGACTTGACAAAGTCCAAGGTCGGCAGAGTGCTCTCGACGGTAATTCCGTTATACAGTCGACTTCTTTACTCAGCAGAAAGATGTTTGCAAACTGTTATGAAATCAGAAAACCATCATTCATGAATGATTACGTAATTTTTGCCATGGGAACATCCCAGGTCAAGACCCCTCTTGAAGCTTCCGCTTTCTGCATTCTCGCCCGCAAAAGCTAATCCCTTTGTACTGGAACTGTGCACTCCGTACAAATCCATGTGTCAGTAGTGCTATTTCCAGTTCCCATTAAACACCGAACAGACTAACCCACAAGGATCGTAGGAGAAATCTGCAAACTAGAGAGTATAGAAAAGGGATTATATGCTGAGGAGCGAGCTATGAACGGATTGAAATTCCATTAATTATTGAAATGGCTGCAAACATGCTACTCAGGCGTAGGACAAGAAGAAGATTATCTTGTTAGTCTCTCTGAATTGTGTTATCTGGAGATCCTGCTGAAAGCCAAATACCACAGATGCTGTCGGGCCGTGGGAAGCAATCGGACCCAGAAATATTCGAGCGTTTGTCTGTGTGGGTGTGTGCTTGCATTAATCAATATTGGACTTGAATGCCACAACCGAGGGCCAGTGGCTTCTCGGAGAATATAATTTTGTTCGTATAACAAGGGATCGTCAGGTTTAGAGAAATCAATGAGATTTTATGAAGTTTGTGCAGTTGTTACTGCTGATTAGGATGTTTGATTGCATTGAGGATTGTTAAGAATAAGCGTCGTTCGAACATTTTGAATTATTGCGTTTGATGTTTGGGGCAATTTTGTTGATCAAGGCTTCAATTTATGAACAATGTTGCACAAATAAATCTTTCTTGTCTGAAGCATGTTCCTGTTTTTTTAATAATCTTTTCGTTACTAAATTAAAATGCTTGCTGGAATCCGCAGGTCTACTGTTATTTCCAAAATTTTATAATTCTCCATGAATAAAAATAAGACTCCCTTATCATGATTTTCAATTCATGAAATTCAGAAATTGATTGGTTCATGAAATCATGACTAACAATCATGATTTTTGTAGTCGTAATCATGTTTTTTCATATAAACGTTACATCCAGAGTCGAACTTGAATTTCTCATAAACTATGAGTGAATATTTCAGCTTTAAGTTTGAATAACAATGAAGACAGATAGTCCGCGCCTTCCCAATAAATTGTGCATAATCACGAAAAATTAGACTTTACAATCTCCTAGGATTCATCCTTCCAGTCGTAACTCCATCAAGTTTATTGTCCTCGAAAAGCTATCGCCCCCGGAATCTCAATCAACATAAAGCGACAAGCAATTAGACCAAACATTTTAACTCCCGCAGCGTTACTCTGTCGTTAACGTCCGTTTGTGTAAACCAAACGATTTCGTCTCCAATTCCAGGGAAAAGTCAAACGGACATCCAAATATTGTCACAAACTCATCTCACTGGTGATGAAGCGCACAGCAGGGAGCGAGCAATTCCATCCATCCACCCGAATCGAATACCAACAAATTGTCTCGTCACGTCCTAGGCGACCACCGATGGATTCCTTGGGATGAATGTCATGACTTTCTAACTACTTCTTTCTCGCGCCATCAGAAAGCCGTGCGAAAATGTTCTTGTTCCGCGAAATTGTAGTGGAATTTGGGGCAAATTTGCCACCTTGAGCAATAGGTTGTCTAATTTTTTCAAAAGCTTATCAAACGCACTAATTTAGCATTATGAGATCAGCTTCACATTTTTTCATAAGCATGATGACATTTGAAATGAAAAGTAATTTTATATTAATCGTGAGTGTTAATTGCCTTCTGAAATATCATACAAAATAATACAGTTAACTATCCACTAAAGTGATTCCAAAATTGTTTTTGCTCCATACCGCTCATTCGATTCTAGATCAAATTCTGAGTGTCTTCCCAAAATTTGAGCTCATTCGGGTGAAAACTAAGACTGCACAAGCCTTTCAAAGTTTGTATGGGAAACACTCAGAATTTGAACTAGAAAGTACGAGTAGACGACTGATTGTTTACTATTTAACCTTTTTTCCTGACAACGGAGCGTTGCAACTAGTTGCGTACAACATTTTTTGCAAATTTTGTAGAAGACAACTTAAGGGTGTCAGAAATAATATCATGGTCTCTTCTCTTCTTGCATTTCGTCCTTCACTGGGACAGAGTCTGCTTCTCAGCTTAGTGTTCAATGAGCACTTCCACAGTTATTAACTTAAAGCTTTCTTAACCAAAGTTTCAATTTTCGTATTCAATGATACTCAATGCCTAAAGAAGTCAAGGAAATTTCCATTACGAAATGATTCTGGACCGACCGGGAATCGAACCCAGACACCTTCAGCATGGCTTTGCTTTATAGCCGTGGACTCTAACTACTCGGTGAAGGAAGGCCTCAGGGACATTTACCATTATTTTGCTATTTCTGCAAATTATAAAAATTTTAAGTAGCTTGCCCCTGCACTTGCCGTACGCTTACCCTAAACTCCGCTACCTACTCGCGCTTCCCGCGAAATTTACGGTTTCGCACTTAACTGCTGTCACCCGCGTAAACTTGATCTCTGCCCGAGGCGAGACTGATTATGCCTACACAACTTCCCCCGTCATTAATGACTTAGAGGGGTGCTTTTCTGTCTTCGCCCTCCAGGGCAAACAATTTGGCGTTGGAGAGGAAACAAATAAACATGAACGAATCCGACCGAGTGGGATTTTGGCTAACATTCAGTGAGGTGGTGAGAGGAAATCGTTTGTTGGAACAAAAGAAGCTTACTGTTGATGAAGCCATGACGGTGCGTGGTGGTAAGAATTGCCTCTCGCTCCAAAGTGAGATTGGATGATGATGACGATGGAGATGTTTGCGGGGAGCATGTGCCACGTGAGTTAACTGGAAAACTCAACAAAATAACAGTGTTTTCTGGTGATGAAATATTGCAACTAGCTTGGACACAAATTTCCGACGTTTCGGTCCTGCATTGGAATCTTCTTTAGCATAGATAAATGATAGCTTTCGTCGGAATGGTTTTAGTATGTCATATATGTCAAGAGACTGCAATTCTGCTTTGACAGATTTTTTAAGTACTTTACCTACCTTGGATATGGCTCAGTAATGTACAATTTTGTTTGACGACTCCAAACTGTTCTAATATTGCTCGTGCTGAAATGTCGCCCAAGAATTGATCTGAAGCGTCATCCAGCACTTCAAAATTGGAATAGCTGGCTCAGGGCCGATGAAGTCATGCGATGCTTCAATGTGAGCTAGCTCATTAGCCAATTCATTCCCAGCGATGGAAGAATGGCCAGGTACCCATACAAGGTTTAGAGAGAGTTGATTGAATTTAGTTCGGATAACAAGCATCGACCATGAGCTGGGCGCAACTAGAGCTTTCAAAGACTATCTGAACAGAAGTATATGATTTGGCCCATTGCGTGCTTTTGAAGTACTTATTTTACTTCACACATAAGAGCAAACATTTCCGCTTGAAAAACAGTGCAGTGTCTACCAAGTGATTAAAACTAATTCAGCCTTAGCTCACGAGAGTATATATACCAGTACCAGATCTACCTTCAAGAAGGGAGCCATCAGAGAAACACTTTATTTTGTCTGATATACTTCTTTCTAAATAGCCAGACGTCCATTCTTCACATGAATGAAACTGTGATAAATATTTTGTAAGGAAAGTGACAAAAAAATGTTAGATCACTTGCAGCAAGGACAATTTTGTACCTATAAACGGTAAGAATAAGAAAGTGCTTCAGGTTTAGGATGTATGTGCAGTGAAGCAACGTCGAAAAGAGCCTCGAGTGCTGCCGCGGGAGTCGTAGAGAACGTACCAGTCATGGCCATCAAGCACATCCTTTGGAGATGGCCTAATTTTGATTGGATTTTTCTCATTTCGCCCTTTTGCCACAAGACATTCATATGCCAATAGTGGTCGAACGACGGTTGTGTAAATCCATTTGATATACTTGGGTTTGAGGACACCCAAGTTTTAACAAAGGTTCAACGGCATTGACCGATCATGCAAGCTTTCTTGACTCTGGTTAGGTGTTCGAGAAAGTTTGGAACCTAGAATGACTCCGGCGTACTTTACTTGATCAGTCGCATTGATCTCAGAGCCAAAAAGACGTAAAGGTTGAATTCTATCGCGGTTTCGTCTTTCCGTAAGAAGAAAAATAGATATTTTATTCGGATTTACCGAAAGGCCATATTGGAGACACCATCTCTCGACTACCTGAAGAGCACTTTGCATCAGGTCGAACAGGGTGCTTATGCACATACCAACTAACAAAGCAAGATAGTCGTCGGAACATCAATAAGTAAGAAAGCCGCAATTATTGAGTTGCCTCAATAGCGTATCTGCTGCGAGATTTCACAAAAGTGGTGACAAGACTCAATTTTCGAATCGCTGCTTGATGCAATGTTGAAAAGAGTTGTTAGTTGTTTAGCAATTGGAAAATTCAATTGGTAATCAGTATAGGCATCCCATTGTTTCTCGCAGCTCCCAATATGACATCGAAAGACACGTTATCAAAGGCTCCCTCAATATCCAAGAAAACACCCAAGAAGGTTAGGTTTTATTTAGATTCCAATAACCATTCATTCCTATACGCAGCAAACTGGACTATTGAAATTCATACATTTCGTCTAATAAAATATAGAACGATTACTGCAGTACGAACGCTCTATGCATCGTTTTACCATCGCTCCTTACGTCGATAGTTGCGTGGTGTACACACGGGGCTATCGATCTTAAGGTTCTTGGTTCGATTCCATGTTGACATGAAAACTTTTTTGTTTTGAAATTTTGGTTTCATAAGGCAAACTTATGATTTCTAACTCGAATTTTTGAGGCAAATTTTGTATTTCGATAGTCCTTTTTTCTCAGTGTAGGCACAGCCAGCATAAAGCCGCATCACACCATCAATTAGGGGTCACCTGTGAGGTGAGCTTTTACCACTGGAATAGGAACTGTGTAGTGTTAATTCTTTGTCAATTGAAACAAACGCTACCGAACCGATACTATGTGGATATCTAGGCTTATCGGGAAAAATAGTATTGAAGATCAACTCTAAAATTACCAAATAGCTGTCTATATTACAACGGAATTGATTATAAGCTATCTTTTAAGCGGTGTATTTACCAACTAATCTAAGGAATTGATGCCCCTATAATAATTCAAACAATTCATTAAAACACATCTAACATATCAAGACTTTATGCATAACGTGGAACCAAGGATATACCGATTGGGAAACCAAAAACGCCAATCCTTGCGGTTTCCCGATGATCATTCTTCGGAAGCAGTCTACCTTTCCATTCACGGTCAGTACCGTTCTGATTTAAATTCCAGACAGCTTCGATTTCTGAACACTCTTTGTATTGGAAACATTTCCGGTCAAAAGGTCTTACTTTGGAAGCTCGTTTTGATAAACATTTTCCATAGAAATCTATGAAAATTAAAAACACCTAACTGATTTGGATGTCTCTGTTATGGCATGTTGAGTTCAGATAATGATTTTACTATTTCAATTATCACTAACATGAGCTGTACGGAATTTGAATCAAAGTGTTCGGAATGTAAGGCAACAGTAATATAGCGTCAGGAATAAGAATCATGCAAAAGACTCACATTTCTTTTTATTAAATATTTTTCAGTGCGGAATCTAAATCTTCAACCATCATTCGAAAGCTTTATAACGCTGAAGAACCATACAAAACGATTAAATTTATATGCTTTTTGATGAGTTATGCTTCATTGAGACCTTAAGTGTCCGTAATATGAATCAAGACGGTAATCGTATGCCAAATTCCAGCGGCTGCATCGTTCTGTTGATCAATCGTGACTCGTGTCATATCTCAACGGTAGTGAAAAGTGCCTACTGCGGCCACTGCATTGGCCAAGCTGCAAAAACAAACCTTGCCAGAAGCTGACTCGGGACCCTCTCGGGGCAACAACAACGCCCCAGCCCCAAATGGCATGCAAATATTTTCGACCATATCCATATTTATAAAATGCTTTCATTTGTTTGCTTATTTATGTTCTTTGGGCCATACTGCTGTGGCACCAACACCAACCAACGTACGAATGTAGAGGCCATATATCGTGCCAGAGCGGTAAAGGATACAAGCAATTTTCTCCGGGCTACCAGCTTCCAACTGGTGATGAGCGGAGTGTTATGGATGCCGGGGGCCAGAATGTCCCTCTGGAACAACAACTCATATGGCTTGGCTCGAAAACTACACAGAAACAGCCGACATGGGCATAGCCAGAGGGGTCAGGAGGAGAGCACTGTCCTATCTTGGCTGAACCAAAAAAAAAATCGGTCCTAATAGTTTTGCTACGAAGGAAAAAAAGATGTTACAACTGGCTTCATGTTAGTTTTCTTCTGTTTTTTATGAATTTTGTGTTGCCATAAATCTAGTACGTATCGATGAATACGCGTATTTGTCAAAAAATACGAACTCTAGTGGAATTGAATGGCATAGTACTAAATCATATTTTCATTTATTTATACCACTAAACAGCTCGAAAATGTATTATCATTTCACTACAACTTACTTTGAAACTTTTCCAAAACCATAACCGAACCCTTGTTGAGAAATTGAATCAAGTTGCATTTTGGACTCAAGTTTTCCCAACAGATGGAAAATGATTAAATACTTCATAGGAACGTTTTATGCAAACATTTAGTATAACCAGTTATTCACACCCAAAATATTTTGATGATGTAAAATATGTCTTTTTTGAGAAGCTAACGAATAACGTCTTTGATATTGCTCGACCCTCCCCTAATGGTAATCCTGGCTACCCCCCACAACAGCAGACTTTCACCATTCTGCCGGGAGTAGCACCAAACATTCAAAAAGTCAAATTGTCTGGCTCTGTGTGCCGTAGCTGCTTTCGTTTTGCTTGTTTTTTCTTTAGTGCAGCTGCAGTTAGGGGACAGAAGTTCAAAACGCTCTGGCAAATCGAGTTCCAATCCGAAACCCATTTACCCCTAAGATGTCCTGAAAGTTGCCCGAACGTTAGGGATTTAATGGATCAAAACTCGCAGAATAAGAGTGTTCTACTCCACTGAAGCGTTTTGGGTTATCCTCCCCTGTGGAAACGTTTTTTGGGGTATTATGCTTTGTATAGGGGTTTTTCACTTTTCGCCGTGCTGTTTGTAGTTTTACACTTCATCTGCAATTTTCGCCTCGACTCCGGAGGGTTTGTTGGCCTGGCTGCCTGGTGCTCGTGCCTGTGGGTGTTTCGGTTGCTGTTTGTCATGTTTCTGGGAGGGAATGAATGCATTAATGTGCACATAATGTGTGGATTGCCATAAAGATATGAATGTTGATTCGGGCACTCTGCTGAATTGAATAGTTGACCTCACGAAGTGAAACAACAGACTAGTTTAGACAATTGAAATATATCAAGAGCATTCATATACGTAAAAAAAAAGTATTCAGAGTGCAAAATTACAAAATAGTTTTGTATCTTGAACGAAACAAGAAATTTTGGGTTTTAAATGTGTTTATTGCTGAGTATTGTTCATATTTTTTCAAACATAAACCGTTTTATGTGAATATTTTGAAAAATCTTAAATTCTTGCAATGCTTTAACCAGCCGACAGTGTTATGAAAAAACCTGAAGATCGTAGACGCAAAATTCAATTTGCACAAATTGAGATGTAAAAGTACGCTAGGCTGGGCTCCCAAAAATAGGCTGCTATTTGGGATTTTTTTTATTTTTTGAACACAAGTTTGTTCCGCAAAATTAAAGTCAATAAGTTGAAGGTTCGCTGTATGGTATTTATTTTGTTTCAACTGCTATTGTATTTCTGGAAACCTTCATTATACCACTAAGGTCGAACTTTTGCCCCACCTTAAGCGTCACCCACTAATAACGTATCGCTTAAGGAGGAGAGGGGAGAATACTCAAACGTTACGGGTCATACATAAATTTTAAATTTTTCATACAAAAATCCATCTCATGTATACTAACACGGGTTCGAATCCCAGCCGAGCACGTGGGTTTTTTCATAATTTTACCCATAATTTATCCATCATTACCAAACATAACGAGTTAATTCATTTAATAATCATGCAGATTGGATTACCGAACACCTCAATATATGTGCAAATATGCAAAAATCATTTTTCGAATGCTAAAGATACGGGAATCAGCAAAGTTTGTAATACTTTCATTATTAAAAAGGCACCTATGAATTGGAAAAAAAACTGTATTTTGTCAAACAAAAAAAGAACGACGAAATTTGTATCTTCACTGAAACTCTGTAATACATTCTACAAACTCAGAATCTACGCTGAAATCAAATGATCCACATTGTAATCAAATGATCTTCTGGAATCCCAAGCTCCACACTTAAATTATGTGATCCACATTACAACACCAGGATCCACACTAAAATCATACGATCTACATAACAATCCGAAGGTTTACACTGCAATCAAAGGATTCACACTGGAAAACCAGGACTCACATTGGAGACCCAGGATTTTCTTTTTCTTCTTGGCATTACGTCCTCACTGGGACAGAGCCTGCTTTTCAGCTTCTTATGAACATTTCCACAGTTATTAACTGAGAGCTTTCTTTACCAATATGGCCAATTTCGCATTCGTATACAGGGTATCCGCAAATTATCCGAACAGCAAAATATTGGAAAGATGATCTTGTTACTGAGATAGGCAAATTTAATTTTTTTCGGACACGTTTTTCCTGAGGGCCGCTAGTCATACTGGAGATTTGTTATCCCTAAACCCTAAAAGAGATGAATCCAAATGTCCTTTTATTATTTGAAGTAATCTACAGGTTAGTGGCTTCAAGTTAGACTGGAAATAGAAAATTGTACGGTTTAAATTCAGTGAGTTCTATGGACATTTCTCTTCCATCATAAAACTTGGAAAACAACTACCTTCAAGACACCTTAATACATTTTAGTTGGTTTTGCAATTATTTGAAATCGAAAATGTGCCAAACTTACTTCTTAACAATATAATAAGCCAATGTTTAAAACCATGCAAGAATATTGAATTTATTATGTTTGATTGTATTGAGCTATGTCTTCAAATTTGTACGGATAATTCGCGGACACCCTGTATCGTGTGACAAGTACGATGGTACTCTATGCCCAGGGAAGTCAAGGAAATTTCCATTACGAAAAGATCCTGGACCGACCGGGAATTGAACCCAGACACCTTCAGTATGGCTTTGCTTTGTAGCCGCGGACTCTAACCACTCGGCTAAGGAGACCCAGGATTCGTAATGGAATTCAAGGATCCACTCTGGAATTTTAAAATCCACAATTGAGTCGAAGGATCGATACGACAGTTCTGCGATCGACACTACAATCCTAGGGTCCACATTAAAATCCTACAGTCCACACTACAATTCCAAGTTTCCACACTGGAATCGATGAGTACACACTGAAATACTCATAGCATGCACAATGGAATCTAAGGATCCACACTGGAATACCAAGACCTGCACTGGAATCACATAATTCACACTAGAATCCCAGTATCCCCACTGGAATCCCAGGATCCATCCTGAAATCCCGGGATCCACTCTGATATCTCAGAATTTACACTGCAATCCCTAAATCTACACTGATTTCCATGATCCATTTTACAAATCTCTCAGGTACCTTTGATTTCGAATCCACGCTTATTGTAACATAAGACTAGCGTGGTGATGCCGACAAAATATGCTGACAAAACAGCTCAAAAAATTGAAATATTTTATGCTTACATCGCAACCGAGTAGAAGAAGTCTGACTTAACATTAGGAACCCCACGATCAAAAATGTAACGCGGAGTCACGGGATCAAAAACATCTATAAATGGATTATCGGCTATATTTCAGCCATCAGCTCAGCCGATTTTCGAAAGTCTTTCACGTTTCTCATGTCCATCCCAGACAACTAGGAGTCGCATATCAATTTACGTAAGAAGTCGTTTATTTGTGCGAATTGCAACACACTCGCACAAAATTTTGAATAAAATCGTTTGATTGATGAAATTTCTCGTATAGAACGCTATTTTCTGATTTCGTCAGTGCATTTTGTTTCGTTCCGTATAAACATACAAAGGAAGTCGAATCAATCCGTAGCAGCTGTCTAATCAACTTTGTTATCATAAACTAAGTCGTATAAGGTTACAAATTCATTCGTAATAAAATCTGTCCACTCGCATTGCATGTCATCTTTCATCATATAAATTATGCACATATATCGTCTCCACTTTTGCACGCATAAGGCCTTTTGACAACATCTTATACGGAATTGTTTTTTGGGCACAAATTCAACAATATTACATCATTCCAAGCGAAGAAATATTATGTGTGTTGAAAGTTTCAAACTCTAATGAATATGTGAAGAAACATATGGTTTTTGGTTAAACTTAAAGATCGCTATACTTAAACCCCAATATTTCAAACCTGTTTGACTATGATTCAAACTTTAACATGTAGTTTTTTTTCGATATGAATTAAACTATGGAAGCCCAGTGAATATTTTTAGGCAAAAATAGAAATCTCGCGGAACATTACTAAAGGACCTATCTAACATTGAGAGGCTCTCTTTGTTTACTTTCTCTTTCATTAATAACTGAGTCACATTAACCTCTTCTGTTGCGTTTTTTGTATGAAACGCTAGTCAAGGAAATTGACTTTCGATCTATAGTGAAAAACTTCCCAAAATCTTTAGTATTCCACTGTTATAATCGAAAGAGAACGAGAGAGGAGAGAATCTCTCATTTGTACATAGGTCCTTTAGTAATGTTCCGCGAGATGTTTTATTAAAAACCGATTCTTTTCATGAAATTTTTGAAAGTTGTTTGCCTATATTTTCGAATTTAAAGCGACGACATGTCATGAGTGTAATCAAAACTTTCTATTCTATCCAAACATTTACACTGAACTTCTTTAACTAAGGTTGCGTATATGTAGTTGCTTTTCATTATTATTCACTAAAAATCAGACTCAAAACCTTTTTTGTTGTTTTCTTAAATAAAAAGAAATTTTGAAAGTAATCCAGCATTTATCGTTCCACGTACAATTAAGAGTAGTGTTTGGTCCTTCGACCTTGTTTCTTGCTCCTACGGGGACGGGCGACGAGGGCAGGATCAATCATGTTGCGCGTCGGTCGCTTTATAATGAAAGAGTGCCGCGAGCCTCTGTAGTGCTTGATCTGTTGATTGTGTTGCTTGCTCTTACAGGGGCGAGTGATGAACACTTCTTCGGCGTACAATGCAATTATCGAATAATATCGTGAATCCGGTTACGCGTGAATATATCATGAATCGCATCACCAAACATTGGTGACTCCCAAATCTGAACCTTATCCCACTAACCCAATATCTTTTCCATGACAACTGTGTAGATGCAGAGGTGATCTCGGTCTCTAGTAACAACGGTTGTCGAACTAACATTCCTTCCCTTCCCCGATGTCCGTAAGGACGTGGCAGGCGTCGTTATTGAATTTTAAATTTTGAGCTCTCGATTTGTGGACATTGAGAATGGTAAGCTAATCCCAAGCTCCATTCGTTAGTTTCGAATTCCTCTTCGAACTCAAATGTGTTCTCTAGACTACTGCAATCAATTTAATTTCGAGAAAACTACATGTCAGTGCTTTGAATTTTGGCTCATAGGCAAACAGTTATTAAAGAAGGTATTTTTTTATTCTTTTCGTTAATTAAAATTTAGAGTGCAATAAAAAAAATTAGAGTTCTGTTCAGACATGTACTGCACTGCAATTCTGCAAGCAAATTTGCGTCAAAGCATTGTCAATATTGTATCGTTGAACAACATGACAGAAGAGAGTGTTTATCTAGGACGTTCCTACCAACAGATAAAACTGTTCTCGATCAAATCCAAGGTGATCAACATATAGTGCAACTTATTCTAAAGTACTTTGTCGAAGATTCCAAACCTCTAGCATGCATATCCAGAACACTAAAGGTTTTTAGCATGCGAAATCCGCTATCAACACAAATCTACCTCGTTAGGAAGTAACGTGTAAGAATATCGAAAATCGGTTAGGCCGTTTCTGAAATATGGCTGATTGACATTGAATTGATTGAATAGCTGAAAACATCGTTCAAATTGCTTCAAAATTGATGAAATACAACCAAAACTGCTTAAACTTTTCTCATTTGTACCAATAGCTGCGGTAAAGTGTTCCCATAAGAAAACAACGGATACCTCAACTATAGGAACACAAATTAAATATTTACCTCAACTAAATAAACAGTGTACGAATAGTGGATGTATTATTTTTCACTGACATGCCGTGGATTACTGCGATGAAATCATTTTACTCATTAAGTCAATGGTCGTTACTTTCTGTTACAACATTTACATGTATATTTATTGCGCTTCTTGAATTTAAGCGTTTAAACGAAGCTCAATCGTGCTTAGTACCTCCACTCTTTGTACATCCACCCTAAAACATTAATTTAAAAGCAATAAATGATCATCTATACAGGTATCTTTGATATTTAAACCATTTCGATAATTCCATTATAGCTTTGGTTTTTCGGAATTTGAATTAAAACAATATTGAGTTTTCAGCTCAGCTTTGGTTTTCCAGATTTGTGCTCTTGAAAATTTGAGGTTTTCCTTCGATTCATCTTCACCTTAATTCCACTAGATTTTATATCCATTGACTACACGTATTTCGACCTCAACTGTTAGGCCACCTTCACTCGAGTCTAGTGCCGTTCTGATTCGAATTCCGGACACTCTACTTTGTATGGGAAAGGATTCACATGATATGTTTCAAAATTTCCCGTTGAAAAGTTCACAACTTTCAGACACGTTATAATACGAATTTACCATAGCAATCCATGAAATTTTATAATCCGTGATAAGTTTTGACGTTGCTCTAACGGATGAGAAAGTTTAATTTATAATTTAACCATTTTAGTTTTGCATTTCGTGGGCTGTCCGCAATGTGAAACAAAAGTGAGGTTGCGTCCGGAATAAGAATCATGGAAAGATCACTAATTTAAATTTATTTCAGGCAATTCAAGCTGTGAAATTCGAATGTTTGACCGCCATCTGGAAGATTAGTGTTTTAAGAGCATGATAACGCAGAGGTGTCATAAATTATGTTTCAATTTATTTGCTTTTCGAACGGTTATACGTATAACTACAATACGTACAGTACTATGCTCAGTCCTTAAGTGTCCGTAATATGAATCGACACGACACTGAAAAAAGCCTTACAATTGAGGTCAAAAGGCGCGTATCTTTCAAAGGATACAAACTATAGTGGAATTAAACGGAATAGTACTAAATTCGATTTTTACATTTACAATATTGATGAAAATTTCACATTTTATAACTATGTTACCTTATTCTTAAACCTTGAGATATAATCAAATATTTTTCTTTTGTTTTCCAGGTACTGTGAATATAATGTTTATTAAGTTGGGGTGAGTACTAAATATTGTGGAGACCAACATTTTTTAATTCCATTAAAACATTAGTAACACTTCCTCCCTCAAGCAAACCAAAGCAATACATTTTCCCAGAAGTGAACCATATCGCGAAAATGAAATCATTTCCTCTCCGGTAGTGACGGTTGCGGTACCAATGGATCCCTGACTTTTAAATCCGCCATGAACGAAGGATTATAAATTATTCGGAAAGTTGATATCTTTTACGAGCACGCGGCACATTCTCTGTCATGTTACCCAGCAGAGCGACAACCAGTCATCTAAGCGTACCTTTATGGAACGTGATCCTTTCGCGCACCAAACCGCCATCATGTCGGTCCCTCGCCCTGAAACCAGCTCATTTCCACCTTCCACTACGAGAACCCAAAAAACCCTGACTCGACCAGAGGAGAAATGTAAAAACCACTCCATTAACCAACTGAAGAGGACGACGGAGGACACCGCAGCAGGAACAAGATTTTAAAGATTTATTCACCAAAAGTGGGTTGTGAAATTATCCTACTTTATGACTGACATCGGTGCTTTTGGCGCTACGCTACGGAGAACCCCGACAGCCAAAGACACGACACGGTTTTGCTTGATTTTGGTTTTTATCATCCTTACACGGGTTTGCACATTGGGTCAGGTCGCGAAAATGGGAGAACGACCTTATTTTGATTATTGAGATGACTTTTCAAGGCAAAATTGTCATTTACAAATTTGTTTAATATAATAACGCCTACATTAAAGTATTAGTGTGGTTCTACACAATATAAAACATTGTTTTTTTTAAACGTTTTTACTCTTCAGGTTGGCAATTTTTAATGTTGTAAAAAAACGTTCACATTGTTTAAAATCATTTGCCCATGCTTGTTTCGTTGCAGGTAACATTTATTCCGCCTCTTCATCAACGAAACTTCCAACGGAACTTCATAAGAAAATGTTCCTACTTCTAGTAAAATGTCTCCCTCTGATTTTGATTTTCTAACTGAACAATTGAACCAAATGATTGATGCAATGTTCAAAACCACCACTATGGCTGAAGCAGTCCAAGTTGGTGTTAAATTTACAAATAAAATTGTTATGCGATTACGTTTCTCCAATGGAGTCTAATATTCTTCCAAATAATTTGAATTGGACCGCTCGTTCTTTGAATGGTAAAAGAGGACGAGCTGTTGAATTTTCTAACCGCTAATAACATGCAGTAATTACTGAAACTAACTTGAAACGTGGATCCAAACTCAAAAGAGATTCAAACTTTCTTGTTTATCGTCATGATCGACTTGACGAAGAATGTGGGGGAGTAGCTATCATCATTCATAGGCTTCTAAAACATCAACTTTTTCCGTCATTTGAAACTATTTTTTTTAAATTTTGGGTGTTGAAACACAGTTTGCACATAGCTGTCTATTTGGCTATTCAATGCACTGGACAGCAAGTTAATTTACTTTAGACTTCCTTGTGGAAATTGACACGCTATGAGCCAAAATTTTGAAATCTAGCCCAATGTGTGGAGTGGTGGCTTTCAGGCTTTTTCTTGCGGAAAGTTTTGACGTCGCTTCGTCGCCGTCAACGTCTTCTTCTTGTCCTGGATGTTGTCATCGTGGGAAACCAGCGACTCGAAGCGACTGCACGCCAAAGGGTTTCGCGCTACATGGAAAACTTTTCAACAACACGATAAGAGCTGGAAATCATTAGTTGTTGTTGTCGTTGAAACCAGATCCTTGTAGGTAAAAGTAGTGGCTTCTTTTGAGAGGAGTTTGTTGCTGGTTCTGCCATGGGGCTGGGAGGAACAATGCATATCCGCGGATTATGTCGTAACAACTATTTCATGTTGCTTCTGTCAGCTCAGAAGTGCCACTTCTGGATATATTTCAGTCAAATGTATTTATTTAAAATTATGAATTACAAGTTTAAGAACGATGCGAATTTCATATGGATTCACGATCCTTTCTCATAAAGCAGAAGCGATGGCGATGAGTAAGTCTTGAGTGTTAAATATAACGTTTAGTACTTGCTGCATTTAAAACAAATTAGAAGATATACTATTTTTTGGATGATTTCAGGTCGATGGCCGGTATTCGAAGCGTTTAGGTTTCCAATCAACACGATAATCAGTAATCAAATTTTGTTCTACGAACACTAATAAAATTAAGTGACCAGTAAAAACTTCTGAACTGTTGATAAATGAAGTGTAATATGTTGTTATCAAAATTTTAATAATAGCTTTACACAGTTTAACCAAATTAAGATGAAGTATTGTCTAATAAACAAAATCTAGAAATAGGAAATTATTTTACTGTTTGAAATGCTAATTATAAAGTCATTATAAAAAAGCTGGTTGTCATGATGTTCTAATCAGTAACATGGATTAAGATTAGAGATATGCATATCATCACATAGGATCCTAAATATTCCTAGAAAGATCAATACGTGACCGTATGTTCTTCTTTTGTATAGCGTTGTATAAATCAGTGGATAGTCTTTTCATATTTATCATGGGCCATCACCCGGGGAGGAATCATATCCGGTTTCGATCATTTTTATCTTGTTATCCCCGATGGATTGCCGCTTAAAAGGATCCTAAAAACAACCCTTTTTCCCCCCTTGGCAGCCGAATTCTCCAACAAGGGTAAACGATGAAAAATATTCACCGACGGATTCCTTCATTCTCACCCGCGTGCGCGCCCACCCACGTCGTCATATTTTGAGTGAAATTGTTTTCCCCCGGGTTTTCGGATGAAAAGTTGGATTTATACTTATGGAATTTGTTCGGAGAAAAGGTCAACCACATCCCTCTTCTCGTGTTTGAGACTGGCTGTAGAGCGTGCTGTCGTTCCAGTCTCGAGATTGACAAATTGCTTCCAAATCAAATTTGTGGGTGATTCAACGAACAAAATCGATCTGAGCTTTCTTTTTCGGATCACAAGGCTGGAAAAACGACGGCTACGGGGGTGGGAGTGTTTATACTTGCTGGCGGCTGCTGAGACTTCAACTGCAGAGCTAGTCCGATGATGAACAAACATTGAATCCGTCTCGACGGGTAGACATCGTGACGGATTATGAACTTTGTTTATTTAGCTTTTCAAGTGATTTTGAATTTTTGTCGTTCTAGATTGAGAAAAATGGGTTGTGTAGAATCACGTTCACGGGTGGTACCTATGTTTCACATTTAGATACAATTTGTTTTTTTTTTAGATTTATTAGAGCAACAAAAAATATTTGATTATAATTTGTTCAGTACATGTTTAGATACACTTTTAGTAGAAATCACGTCCACAGTAATGTTCAATAGGGGTAATGCACCAATTTTTGACCCAGCAATAATTTTTGACCCATTCTAACAATTTTGGCCTACTTTGTATGAAAATCCTAAAATTGGCACAGATTTCTTATAGGTCGAAAATTAGTGCTTTTCCCCTACATATATAAAACCAATGTTCTCTAACGGTTTGACTGAAAAAACAATCAATTTTTTTCCTAGAAAATGCTGAGTTTTAACCCAGAACTCAGAATTTTAACATTTTAATGGTTTTATCTATTGTTTTTTATGCCCACAATAGATTACAATAGTGAGCGATTTATAAAACCCAAGCAAGACGGTTCCTTTCTTGTATCGTTCAAGTGGGTTATTTTTTCGTTTTTGCGCATTATGACGTTCTGAGAAAATTATTTGGAGTTGCCCTGTTCCATGCTGATATTTCAAATAAGTGAAATATGTTTACACACATCTTTATTGTGAAAATGTTATGCATATTGCGTTTATTAAATTATTCAAACAAGAATGATTGGTTCAACACTATATAGTTTTCGCGGCTACAAAGCCATGCTGAAGGTGTCTGGGTTCGATACCCGGTAGGTCCAAGATCTTCTCGTAATGGAAATTTCCTTGACTTCCCTGGGCATAGAGTATCATCGTACCTGCCACACGATATACAAATGCGAAAATAGCAACTTAGGCAAAGAAAGCTCTCAGTTAATAACTGTGGAAGTGCTTATAAGAATACTAAGCTGAGAAGCCGGCTCTGTCCCAGTGGGGACGTCAATGCCAAGAAGAAGAAGAAAGTTTTTGCAAACGCTTTGAATGGTTCGTCACCATTAGATTTTCAGAATTAAACACTTAAGATGGGACGACACTCTCGACCTCCGTCTGTAAGTTCCTTGTGCAATTTTGATTATTCTGGCCAATCACAAATTGTACGGTATCATCAAAGAACAACATACTCAATAAGAAGTTTATGGAAGTTCAATTGCTATTGCTATTTAATGAATAAGTCGTCTTTTTTACCCATTCTCACCCCAACGATGGTATTCCAACCTTTATAGTACTGAGTGCTGACATCAATGTTTTTAAACCCTTTGCCATCGTTCGATCGATTTTGATGAGATTTTCTAAAGAAATCACTTGTTTTTTATTCACGCATTAAACATTTTCGGATTTCGGTGATGGTTCAGGATATGGGTCTGAATTTGTTACCTAGAATATATCATGCATTATGGAGAATATGCATGAAACTTTCTAAAAAAATATCAATGGAACATTGATAAATTTGAAAGAATATTTAAAATGTTTCAATCTAGAAACTATTGTACTCGTTTAGTGGAATCTTTGACGTTTGTTCGAAATTACGTTTGGTCGAACGGACATTTCATCGAATGGACATTTGGTCGAATTGGTTTAATTGCAACAGAAAGCATATGACATTTGATCGAAACAACATTCCGTGGAAAAGATATGTGGTTGAATCTAAATAGTATGTAAACAAAGTATTACGCTTAATCCGATTATCGTCGAAAGTAGCATTTTGTCGCTAATACGTAGGGTGGTTGAATAATTGAAAACAAGTATCAACCATTCTATCAACAAACTATAGGCGTTTGCAAAATTGTGTTATTCTATTTGGTCGGCGTTAAGTCAGAGTGGACCAAGTGACATTTTTCATATATTTAGAAAAAATGGTTTAAAGTCTAACGCTCTGTAATTTTTGAACTGGTTTGAATTTTGGTTCAATATCTCTACACACATGTGTGTTACTTCCAAACAATATAGTGTGAAGTGATAATCATGAAAAATCATAATTCAAACCTCTGATAGAATGATTTTTTGATGGACTGTGCTTACTTGGTCCACTCTGACTGAACTGAAGACCACCGTTCAGTGAGTTGGTTCACTCTGACTGAACAATTTCTAGGAAAATAACAAGCATTTAATGCTTACATAGTCAAACTGGGAGCGTATCTCTAAGATAAGCAGATTATAAAGACCCTTCGAACCAGTAACGTAAGTTCTTTAATAATCCGTTCGTCAATACCGAAATCAGTGGCATTACGATAGCTTGAAAATAAAGGGTTTCAGGGTCAGGGCATTGAAGACCAGAAATATTCCAATATGTGTTCAGTCAGAGTGGACCAAGTGAAAATCTTTAGTACCGACCAAACTATACTGGTTCTAGGTTCCATATATACACCATAAAACAATCATAAACTTCTTGCGGACTCTGAAATTGACTCAAAAAATGCAATAATCATTCAGTTTATTGCTTGTCAACACTTGGTCCATTCTGTCTGCACGGAAATTGTTGCAATTTCTGACCACCCATCCAAATATGGTAAATGGTCAAAATGGTCAAATGCATCGAATTAAGTAATATTTATAAATTTCTATTGATGGATAAGTAGGAGAATCATTCGATGTCGAAAAATCTGACTAATTTCTTGAAAGGTTTTTCATTTCCTCGCATTCCTAAGCGCGCTGATCCTTTTCGCTATTATGGTAATAAGCACTTGGTCCACTCTGACTGCACACTTTTGTCGATTTTTATTGATCATCCAAAGTAAATTTGTTACATATCTCTCGCAGTTTACAGTATTTGATCAAATCTGGTCAAAGTGAAACGAAGGTAAAGGAATTTCGCATCTCCGTTTTTCACCGTTAGCAAAGCAATATATTTGCTTGACGAATGTCATTAAGCTGGATGTCACAACAAGCCAATTGGCCATAAGTAGAGTTACCGACATTTAACATTCGTCATAAGAGTTTTCCTTAAAGCAAATTTTTCTAGCCGCTCCACAGTGGGACGCAATCAAAAAAAGTGGGACATGTGTGTTTGTGCTGAAACCATTGGGCTTAGCGTTTCGACATGTTCTATAAAGTTTCATCATTTGTTGAGTACTTAATTTAGACACTGAAAAAAATTTCATTTAAAAAGATATACACTGAGAAAAAAAAATAACTTTTTTAATTATTGTCAAAATTGAAAACTGTCTAAGGAAGTATTGTAGGCGACATCATTTCATGAAAGTTTGTCGAAGACAGAAAAGCTCTATCTCCTACACTGCCGAAGTTATGGGGTAAAAATGATGGGTACCCTCTTAAAACTCATATTTTCTCCATAACTTTGAATTTTAACATTTTTACAATGTTCTACAATGTTTAAGGTGCTGTAAAAATACACATTTTTGCCAAAGACACTGAAGCGCTAGCTCTTCATTTTGAAAATTTACGAACGATTTTCTGATTTTTTCACATCATATTAAAGTGAGAATATTTTACAGTGGGGCTCATCGCAGTTTGTTTAATTGAAAATTGTATTTCCTATAATTATATATATATTTTTTGCAGTTGTTTTATGTATGTGGTATAGTTTTTAAGTATTGTTTTCATTTTGCTATGGAATTTTTAATGTTTACCCATTTTAAACGATGATAAAATGTTATGTTTTACAGTTTTTGTCAAAATTTGAACAGTTTTATTTTTTGAAGTAATTTTTATTTTTTCATGTATCTGACAACATTTTTATAAGTGTATCAAAGTACAAAATACCGCTATAAGAATAAAATCAACTGTTCAACTGATTCCAAATGTATAATTTGATTGTATATACTACAATCTTAGTTTAAAAAATAAAATAATTGCACTCCTAAGAACATTAAAACATAGAAAGATACAAATTTGTTTTGATAGCTATCAATGACATTGCTTGGATATCTATTATAGCGCTGTATATCTGTATATGTATTGATTTCCTAGCTTTGCAAAATTACAAAAAGTGACAGACGGTATCTAGCATAGGGACAAAATTGAGTATTTAAAGATTAATAAAACTTTGTTTAACTATTAATAAGCCTGATACACTTGAAAAAATCCAGTAATTTTCACGGAAACAACAATTTTTTTCTGTAAAGCCGTGTCAAATTGAAAATTGAACAGTAAACGTTATAAATTTGCAGTTCGTAAAATGGGTCAAGAGTTGAATATTATAACAAAACATAAAAAAAATAACAGAAAAAACAATAATTAAAATTTAGAAAACATGCTTTTATTCATAGGAAATACAATTTTCCATTAAACAAACTGCGATGAGCCCCGCTTGACCCCGCAATTATTCGTACATATATTAAAAGGGTATAGGTTGAGGAACAGCTTGATGCTAAAATTAGCTGCTACTACTTGCAAGTTTACAAGATATGCACACTTAAATTTGATGTGAAAAAATCAGAAAATCGTTCGTAAATCTTCAAAATGGAGAGCTAGCGCTTCAGTGTCTTTGGCAAAAATGTGTATTTTTACAGCACCTTAAACATTGTAGAACATTGTAAAAATGTAAAAATTCAAATTTAGACGTTATGGAGAAAATATGAGTTTTAAGAGGGTACCCATCATTTTTACCCCATAACTTCGGCAGTGTAGGAGATAGAGCTTTTCTGTATTCGACAAACTTTCATGATTAAGGAAATTCAACAATATGACTGCAAAAAATGTTTCATTTTTAATTCAACAATAGTTAATAACTCAGATTATTAAAAAGAATACGTTATGTTACCAACGTTGCAAATCAATGATCATTCAATGAACCATTTCAAAATAAGCTATGGACCGAATTTCCGCTAAACTAAACGTAATTTGACCAAACGTCATTCGATCATCATGACCATCATGAACACTTCTCTAAAGATAGCTATTTTTAAGTTATTTCAAGCTTAATACAAAAAATATCAAATAAATAATAAAATGTACCATTCCGCTCTCAATCAAATGCACCATTCCACTCTCAATCAAGAAAATAAGTCAGGAGAGAGAAACCGATGAAAAATATAGAATTACTAATGAAAATGACCTATTTTACTATTACAGATCGGACTCGATTATCCGGAATTCGATTATCTGGAATTTTAGACTCGATTATCCGGAGTATGTTCATTCAAATTTTTTGCAGGCTTCAATTAATTTTTAGTGATTCGATTATCCGGAGGGTTTGATTATCCGGAGCTTCTTCTTGAGAAGTGATTATAATTTTAAGGTTCTTATTGTATCATCAGATAGCCGTAGCGGTAAACGCGCAGCTATTCAGCAAGACCAAGCTGAGGGTCGTGGGTTTGAATCCCACCGGTCGATGATCTTTTCGGATAGGAAATTTTCTCAATTTCCTAGGGCATAGAGTATCTTCGTACCTGCCACACGATATACGAATGCAAAAATGGTCATTGGTACAGTAAGCTCTCAGTTAATAACTGTGGAAGTGCTCATAAGAACACTAAGCTGAGAAGCAGGCTCTGTCCCAGTGGGGACGTAATGCCAGAAAGAAGTAAAAGATTGTATCATCAGAAAGCATGTATTTGGACAAAAAAAAAATACAAATCAACCAGAATTTGTGAACAGAAATTGTTTATGAAAAATCTGTTTACTATCAAGTTTCTATGGTAAACGTTGAAAAAACAAACAAAAAAATGGAGTTTTTGTGTAACTTTTTGTTTTCTATTTTTCGAGATAAAAAATAAAATATTTTTTCAGTGTACATTTTTTCTTGTAGTTCAAACGGTTTACTAAAAATACTACAGAGAACATTTTTATTGAAAATCAACAGTTCTGGAAATATAGTTTTTGAACAAAGAAACAAACAAAAAAATAATACAACGTAATAAAATGAACTAATTTTTTTTTTTCCACGTCAAGCACGTCAAGTTTGATTGTTTTTGAAATCTCGAAATGAACGCGATGAAATTGGCCTTAAAAGTTTATTTAGTACAGAAACTCTGGGACTTGAGCTTATTCTGTTTTAAATGAATAAAATTGCATCGGAATATTCATAAAATTGTAAACGGTATAAAATAAAAATAAAAATAAAAATAAAAAATAAGATTTACAGAACTATGCTCTCACTTTTTATTATAAACAAAGTAAGTTTTTCAGCTCTATCAAATACGCCTTTTATTTTTATTAAGGTTTTGAAACTTATAATAGACGTTATTATGTCATATATAGATATGTTTTTATAATTATAGAGATTCATAGCCATAACGCTTGATCTATGGTTAATCGCCAGGTTTGCTATGTTTTAAAATCTGTTTCAGCCTTATTAATGAAAACTATGCTTTACTTGAATTAATCTGCAGAATCTCAGCTAAGAGCAAAAATGAATGACACATATGAAGGGTATGCCTCAAAGTTTCCCGAATCATAACGTAATACAGGTATGTTCCGTTTTTATCACGTTCCGATTTTGTCACGCTCCGATTTTGTCACGTTCCGATTTCGTCAACAAATTATTCCGTTTTTATCAACACACAAAAATTTTTTTTGTTTGTTTTCAAAATATTCGGAATATAAAATAAATACTTGTTTTTAAGCAGCTTAAATGTTTTTCAATACCCTCAGAGTTAAATTTTCGACATTATATTAATGTTAAGCACCTAAATACATGCTAGGTGTCAAGCCATATACGATTCAATAAGGTGCGACTCCTTCTGATCGACTAATCAATTGGAGTTTTCAAACTAAGCATGGTCTGTTGGACAAGATTGACCCATCCTTCAATAATCGAGAGTTGCTCTGGCCACGTCCTAGTAATAACTGGAATTTGTGATCAGTTGGATTCGTACTTTAGCGAGTTGCAGAAACCTCTCCATTTTCTTATATAACATAGCATCAAAGCATTTATGTGAATTTAATAGACATAGAGGCGTATATTAATTACTATTTTGGTGGTTTTTCAACATCCTTCTCCTATGGTATGATATTTTGCATGAAAATTGTAATAATTTGTATGGCACGTAAGATCTCTCAAACGCCCTCACTTACATGATTATTGGACGATCCCATATATGTTCAGTTCATCAGGATGCACGTGGGAATGAACTCAAGAATGTTTGGGCAACGGCAAGAGATATGATCGAGTCTACTTTATTTAAGATACTGTCGATCCCGTCATACTTTGGACATTATCTTCTATCTAAGAAGAAGAAGGTCCAGCAAAACTAAGCAATATATAGAAAATTTTGGAATCTCCATATAATAAATTTGCATCGAGGAAGCGGTAAAGGGCTGAAATGGATGAGTCTTATATCAACAGCCATACGTTTATTCATAAAACTTTACAAAAGAGTTTCTTACCAACGAGTTCTAATATGGTGATGCTTGTTCTAAAGTTTGTACACTTTTGTGTTTTTGATAAAATTCTATATAAATAAAAATTGAATGGTGTTTGTATGTCATGAAATGGCTTAAGAACGGGCTAATAGACTTTTATGATTTTTTCACTGTTGAATTGGCCCGAGTGTTTGAGTGAAGGAAACGTTTTGGAAAATTCACTGGAATAACTGGAAAAACAACTGAAAACTAATCTGTCGTTTTGTATGGTAGATTGAATGCTATTTTTCAGCAGCCTACTTGATGGCAAAACGAAGTTTGACGGGGTCACTAAAATTTAATATTATTTTTACTTAACAAAAAACTAGAACTTTAGGTTAGTTTATTGCTAATCTATTCGTGATCTAACGTGAAACGATTTTCTAGATTGACGATTGAGGCATCCCTGTCGAAGTTGGCAGTAATAACTTTAGAAGAAAGATCACCACAATCCATTTACTGATAAGATTTGGGCAATTCAAAGCACAGGAAACCGTAAATATTCATTTCAGTTTGCAAAACTTTTGCAACATATCTCCACATTTAATCGCCAATCGGGTGTGACCAAAAATGAAAAAAATGTACCATGGCAAAAAAGCCCTCACTTGATAACTGCGGAAGTGTTTATAAGAATACTAAGCTGAGAAGAAGGCTCTTTCTCAGTTGGGATGTAATGCCATAAAGCAGAAGGATGAGGATGAATAGTAGAAAAAAGAAAGTGTTTGTTGTTTAATATTTTTTGGAAAAGAAAACAATGATCAGCTTGACCCACCTCCTTGTGATTATTTTTACAAATATGACGCACTTTATGATGCAAAGGACTTACTAACTTACTTGATGGGCTACAATCCGCTACGTTGAATCTACGCCGAATGGATAATTCTTCTCCACTGGGCTCGGTCCTGAGCCAATCGCTTCCAGTCGCCCTGAACGTTAAGTGCCCTTAAGTCCTCTTCAACTGCAAAAAGCCAACGTGTGCGCGGCCTACCACGAAGCCGACGGCCTCGTCCGGGTTCTCTACTGAATATTATTTTTGCTTGTCGTTCTTCTGGCATTCGTACCACGTGACCAGCCCAACGCAGCCTGCCGTGTTTTATGAGCTTGATAATATCCACTTCTTTATATACTTGGTACAACTCATGATTTATGCGACGCCGCCAGATGCCATTTTCTTGTTTACCGCCGAGTATTGTTCGCAGCACTTTACGCTCAAAAACTCCAAACGATTTCCGGTCGACCTCTTTTATCGTCCAGGATTCATGGCCGTATAGAGCAACCGGAAGGATGAGAGTCTTATATAGCGCGAATTTTGTTTTCGTCTGCAGGCTACGGGACTTAAGCTGGTTACGGAGCCCGTAAAAAGCCCTATTTGCAGCTGCAAGACGCCTTTTCACCTCGCGGGTAACATCATTATCGCAAGTCACTAAAGTACCAATATACACAAATTCTTCCACTACTTCAAATTTTTCACCACCCAGGACCACTTCACTACAAACGTCACCATTGGAACCACGCTGTCTACCAGCGATCATGTACTTAGTTTTGCTGGTGTTGACGGTAAGTCCAATCCCCGCTGTCTTCCTTTTAAAAGGCACGAATGCCTCTTCTACGACTCGACGATCAATTCCGATTATATCGATATCGTCCACAAAACCCAGGAGCATATGCGACCGGGTGACGATGGTACTGCTTCTTTGCACGCCCGCTCTCCTTATAGCTCCTTCGAGAGCAATGTTGAACAAAAGGTTCGAAAGCGCATCTCCTTGCTTCAATCCATCTAAGGTTACGAAGGAGGTTGAAGTCTCATCCGCAACCCGCACACTTGATTTCGATCCATCCAACGTTGTACGAATCAGTCTAATCAGTTTCGCCGGAAAACCGTGTTCTACCATTATCTGCCATAACTCATTTCTCTTTACTGAATCGTACGCCGCCTTGAAATCAATGAGCAGATGGTGAGTCTGCAAGTTGTATTCCCGGAACTTATCAAGGATTTGACGCAAGGTAAACATTTGATCCGTCGTTGATCCGCCCTCACGAAAACCAGCTTGGTATTCGCCGACGAAGGACTCCTCCAGCGGTCTCAATCTGTTGAACAGAACACGCGACATTATTTTGTACGCCGAATTGAGGAGCGTTATTCCTCGGTAATTGGCGCACTCCAATCTGTGGCCCTTCTTATACAGAGGGCAGATGAGCCCCTCCAGCCAGCTAGCAGGCAATTCTTGCTCCTCCCATATCCTTAACAGAGTACGGTGCAGTATTTCATACAGCTGCTCACTACCGTGCTTGAAAAGTTCGGCCGGGAGCTCGTCTTTTCCAGCAGCCTTACAGTTCTTCAACTCCTTAATCGCTCTTCTAACCTCATCTAGCGTCGGGGGCTCCACAGCTTGTCCATCGTTGCTGATATTTAATCTGTTCTCAGACGCGCACGTGTTCTCTCCATTCAACAATTGCTCGAAGTGTTCTTTCCACCTGGCAGCCACCAAGATTTTGTCTGTCAGCAAGTTTCCGTCGCGGTCATTGCACATGACGGGAGACGGCGCATTTTTTCTCCGTACGTCATTGACAGTTTCGTAAAATCTCCGCATATCGTTTTGTTCGATGCTGTTTTGCGCCTCAGTAATGATGTCTTCTTCATACTGCCTTTTCTTTCTGCGGTGAATTCGTTTCTCGGCTGCTCTAGCTTCCTTGTACCGCTCTCTATTTTGCCGGGTACCAGACACTAACATCCGGCTTCTGGCAACATTCTTCTCATCCGTCACATTCTGGCACTCCTCATCAAACCAACCGTTTCTGGGCCGTCTCTGAGCAGTACCTATCACCTCTCGCGCTGCTGTGCTCATCGCACCGTGGATAGACTCCCACAGATTGTTGAGGTTGTCACCTACGTTGTATCCCCTTATCCGCTCATCAAGCTTCCGGCGGTACTCGTCTGCTATACCTTCTGTTGATAAGCGCTGGATATTGAAACGCAACGGTCACTGTGTTCTTGTGTTCGCCACGGTAGACAACCGTGCACGAATTTTACTAACTACGAGATAGTGATCAGAGTCGATGTTTGGGCCTCTAAAGGTCCTCACATCGATGACATCCGAGAAATGCCGACCGTCCACCAAAACGTGGTCTATTTGGTTGCAGAGCTCGCCATTTGGGTGCATCCAGGTGTGCTTTCGGATGTCTTTGCGTGCATAGTAGGTGCTGCTGATGGCCATCCCTCTAGCTGCAGCAAAAGTTATTAGCCTTAAGCCGTTGTCATTGGTGGCGGAGTGAAGGCTCTCCGTACCAATTATTGGGCGGAAAAAATCCTCTCTTCCGACCTGAGCGTTGGCATCCCCGATAACAATTTTTACGTCATGTTTTGGGCACTCTTCGTAGGTTTTGTCGAGACAATCATAAAACGCATCCTTCGTGTCGTCGGGTTTATCGTTTGTCGGCGCATAGATGTTGATCAGACTGTAGTTGAAGAATTTGCCCCGTATCCTCAATACGCAGATTCGTTCATTAATCGGTTTCCTCCTCATAACACGCTTCATCTGCTTCCCGATCACTATGAATCCGACACCATGCTCTGCCTTATCGCTGCCACTATGGTAGATGTTGTATTTGAAAGCTGTGTTGGCGACGGGATCCACCGCCCTGAATTCACGTTCTCCAGTTCTAGGCCATCTTACTTCCTGAATAGCAGCCACGCTCACTCCAATCTTCTGCAATTCACGAGCCAAAAGGCTCACTCGTCCGGGTTCATTTAACGTCCTGACATTCCAGGTACCGAGTTTCCAATCATAGTCCTTATTTCGTTGCCAGGTCGATTGCCGAAAATATCGTTCGTTATTTTTCCTTTCTCCATTTTTCGTGGTAGGTAAGAAATTCGATATGCTACCTTACCAGGGTCGCGATACCTACATCACGATGGTGGGGCTGCCACCTTAGGTGTAGCTGACGTGATACAGCATTTCATACTCAGCCGCTGGATGCCAGAACAGACGCTGTTTGAGCCGCACCTTCTTGGTGGACAGACGCTCGAGACGCACCTCCTCACTCTAGCTGATGTCAGAAGGACAACAATGCCCAGGCTGCACTACCAGCTAAGTACGCAACCCTTAGCTGGCGGTCTTTGTCATCATTTGACCCGTGGAAGCGTGAGGTAGGGGCTTGTGAGGACCAGAGCTATGTTGGACGCTCCTTCCTAGTTGTCGGCTCACCATTTCACAGCCCATTTGGACATTTATGTGATTATCATTTTTATATTCTATATTACATTTATTTAAATTCTAACCAAGAAAACTAAAACGGTTTATGATTTATTACAAAATCATATTGATTGATGGGAGTATGCAATCAACTTTCATTACGAATTTATAAGAATGAACAATATAAATGCTCCTCACAACTCCTGTTTACGCAAGTTCAGTTATAAACAAGGAATTCAGATTAGAATAGTCAGACTGTAGTGTAATCGTAACTGAATCTTATGCAATTGTTATGCACTCAGTCACTCAGTTCTGTTACCGCCAAAACTTAGCATTATGTGCATCAAACTTCCAGTAGAAGGTGATTGACCGCTCTATAACTGCCTTTAGAATACTTCAGAACAATTAGTCTAAACATCAAGATCATATAAAGGGTCAAGTCTGAGAACATTACAGTTAATAACCGATCAACAGTTAATGTAGTTAGTCCGTGCGCGTCCAGTTTGTTCAAAGTTCAAAGTTTATGTGAACAGTTTACAGTACAGAACAGTAGTTAAATAGAAATCCAGACAGAATAAACCGTAGTTGAAGCTAAGTTTGCAATAAATAGCCGTATTAATATAGAAGACTTTGTGTGCCACTTCTCCGTCAAATAAACATTGTGTTGTAGTTCAGCAATTTCGTGTTCCAATTCTGCTACAGTGCCGATTATCACCGCGACCATGAATGAAAGGTGTCCGACAAGATTCCGACTACCACACAGACGCTCTTATGTGCGCAAACAACTCCTAAACATCGATTCTGTGCATTTATATGATGAAAATGTGTATTATCCGGACAAAACTGCAATTTTCTTTTCAAATATGTAAAATATTTTGTCTAAGAAAATTATTCCGATTTTGTTACGGATCCATTTTTTTTCCTTATTCGTTTATTTATTAGGCTCGGGCGTGCGAAGCACATAACGGAGCCGACTCAATTCGTATTTGATTAATACACATCATTGTAAATGAAAAAAAAGCACAGAATTATTCATAATAAAAGATAATCTCATCATCTGGAGTATTGGTAGCAACCGCGATCCTCTGCTTATCTTCTTCCATCAGCAATTTTCGTTCTTGTTCATCTTCAATCCAGTGATACGTTAATATTCTGTGTCTACTCTTGGTGGGAGAGGCATCCGGGACTGTGGCCAAACTGCTATTGTCACTTTCACTAGATGCTGATTTTGTTTTGTTCCTCCTTTTGTTTGTCTGCTTCGTTGTAGAATCTGAATCTCGATGCGTATCAAGCGACCGTTGTCGTTTGGTTTCCGCCTTCTTCAAACTTGCTAGACTTGTTTCGTCTATTGTGTTTTCTGCTGCAAGAGTAGATATTCCTTTTTCTGCTTTTTCGGGATTTTCTGGCGCTTTCACCATTTGCTTTTGTTTTTTCTCGGCCTGGTGTTCTCGCAATACTGGACAACATTTTTTCACATGTGTATCGGACTTGCAGGTGAAGCACTTTGGTTTTATACCGTCGTAGAATATTCTACCTTTTCGGTTGCGGAAAAAGAGAATATCCGGAATCTCTTTCTCGATGTCCATATAGACACCCCTTACACCAGTGTACATTTCGAGCTTGAATTCGACAGGAAACCGCTCACGCACAGTTCGCTTCATCATTGCATATTTTTCCATCACTGCTGCTAGATCATCATCTGGCACTTCTGGGGGTAGATCGAACACGCGCACATAACGAGTATTGCCCGCTACCGACATACGCACCATTACCTTGTCTCCATTGCAATAATAGAATGGAACCACCTCGTCATTGTTTACGAGAACAAACTGCATTGTCGATTCACATTTGAAGCGAATAAAGACAGCCTTTTCATCGGAGATTTTATAGGCCGTCTCCATCAACGACTGGTCACCTTTCAGCGCCTTGATAAAACTGACCATATCCGCCACGGCTGGTTGAGCGGCATCCCCAGGAAAACGAAAAGCCAAAGTATTTTTCACTACTAATTCAGTCGACATCTTGATCACGTGACACGTACACCGTAGACGACCAGGCACAAAATTCGAAAAAAAAAACACTAGCAAACGAACAACACGTCCATCTACATTGAGACGTGAGAGATCACTGACGGTTCCATTTTTATCAACTGAAAATTGCCGATATTGTTGATAAAAACGGAACATACCTGTATAAATGTTAGCAATCAGAATATATTCAATGACAAAGTTTTCATCCATTTTCCAACAAATTTCCCCGTTTAAAATAAAAGATCAACTCAATCTCATATCATTTGGAAAGATAACATTGTTTCACACTTGCATAAGCCATTTGTACTTATAAAATGTCTCATTTTGGACTACAATTAATTTAATATACTCATACAACCATTGCATCACGTTTCACGCAAAAACTTAGGCCGCCAGCATTTTTTCAAATGGAAACAAAAATTGTTTTCAAATTTTTGGACTAAAAAGCGATGAAAGAGCGATATACAAAATTGAAAAGGCAATACTTCACGCTGTATTCTTATTGACATACAAACTTTGGAAGACCGGCGTGAAATTACAAGAGTTTCATTCGTAAATGATACCGATTCGCAACGTATTGATTCTACCGATATCTCATCAAAATTAAATTTCTGCGTTCCTTGTAGGCAACTACAAAATCGTAACAATGAAAGTCTCGTTAATAAAAACAATTCATTCATGTTCAAATGATGGCCATTGCGGAACTATAAACTCGGCATAATCTAAAAACATACTTCAAATCCATTCGAAATCGCAACATATTAAATAAAACAAAATGAAATTGACATTACTTACTACACTTTTTTCAATATTTTTTACAAATTTCATAATTTTAGTGAAACAAAAAATTGTATATGTAAAACGTATAGGTCTACGTCGGTTGTCGAAAATAAATAAATAAATAAACCTAAGATGGCTCTTTTTCAGTGGTAATAAAAACGAAATCCTGAAGCAAAAACAGCACAACGGAAGATGAACCAAACACAAAAAGATATGTATTCACATTACGCTTGATTTCTAATCACTACTTTTTTGATCCAGTTTCCTAATTGCAAGTAATTTACATTTTTCATTATTTTTCATACGTTTTGACAGTTTTCGACTACCATTCTTCCATGCGCTTGTGTTGAAAGTTTGAAAAATTTGAGAATCCAGCGTAGCACGATCACTGATTGCAATACAAATAACAGTGTCGTTGCTTTACGACCAGTGGAAGTGAAACAAAATGTTCGAAAGGTTGTTGCCTGTGATTTTTGCCGCCAACTGTTAGCGTTTAAGAACGAAATAAACATTCGTTACCCTATTCTTTCCGTTTTCCATTGTTAATAGATTGACTAGACTATGCGCTTCTAAAATGTATTAGAGTCTAGCTGAATTTAAAATTCTGGCAACACAAGCAGTTTTTCTTTTTGTCTGTTCATCGATTTGATGTGTCACATCAATCTTTCATAATGGCATCTCTGGTTGTGAAGTAGAATTTGGGGTCCACATTTTGTTTGAATATGGCACAAAATACAGCCTTACATTCAAATTATGAGCATATTCGATCATGTTTGCGTGATAAAAACTGTTTCACCATATTCAAAATAATTGATTGTTAGACTCAAATTTAAGTCAACACGTTAATGTTTTAACATTTTTCATACATCTTTATCTTTTTAGAGATGCAATCATGTTTCAAGGACGTGCTATTCTACGCAAACATTATTCTTCTGGATAGTGTTTTTTCCTTTTAATACAGCAATTAGATTGAACCATGCTTTCTCAATTTTTCGATAATGTCTGATATTGAGTGCTCTCAGGTTCTGGAGGATCTCCCTCTACATGCTTAAAATTAACATTTATATTTAGTTTCAAATAATCCACCTAAAAATACAGCTATTGTTTGCCTTTTGAGTTGGAAATTCTCTGAACCACAACCATAAAAAAACACATTTATTAACCATGAATTTGCGTCTCTCCGGCATGTGGGAAGTAATCAAGCAAATAAATTCAATCTATGCCAATAATTCCACCAATCAGTATTCAATTCACGCACATTTCCCACTAATAATAAGCTTCCTCCTTCACATGCTGAATCAAGTTATTTTCTAGGCTTCCTTTTCTCCTGCACGTGTCCTAGAATTCCACTTTACCAGTACCCTCTCACCTGTTCCAGTCTAAGGACCAGCGCTTTTGCGTCGTCAATGAAATGAAGGTGGCAAAACACCATTCTTCGCGCCAGGTGACCACCACCGCTATGAGCCATTCACGAGCACGGTCAATCGCAGCACCCACACCCACCCTGATTAGAGAGTCATAACAACATTAAAACACAATTCTAACAACTGTTGGGATTTATTTTAATTTTTAATTTATAATGAGATATATTAATGGAACGTGTTTTGTAGACATTTTTTTTTCTTAAAATCACAAAAATAACACAATAAGTTAGAGGTTCATCTGGCTTACAGCTACAGGCAAAATAGAAAAGATTTTAACCGACATTTATTCGACTTCGGCCCAAATAAATTTTTAACTGATCCGACATTTACCGGGTGTCTATATTTTTTTTTTTTCAAATGAATAACACCAATTGTTATAATTCCGCATTGCGTTTCTAATCGGGACACCTGCCGTCGGTTCAAGGCCATTGGGGCTAGGTGAACCCACGCGATTTAATTACAGCTGGTTCGTTCCGTTGGTCACGGCTCAAGGTATGCGATGGCGACGACTACGACGACGATGACTAGCACCATACCGGAAGAGCCTTTTCTTCATCGATTTCCACTTGCCGGCTTGAGAGAAAAAAAAGTAGGTTCTAAGTAGCATGCTCGCAATCCGGAGAGGTAGCGCGCCGTACACAATTGAAAACACATACATTTCCGGGTGCTTTCTTCTCTGGACAATGGAGCATTTCCTCGGGATAAGCAGCAACCGACCGACACTAATGCGATGAATGTGGAGTGTGGAGGGTGGAAAGCTTCCACAGAGCTGCGTTCAGAAAGGATTTGCTGGTTATGGTGTATGGCTTAAAGCGCTTCGTGGTATGCGGTTTTGTTACTTATATAAACGGGAGTTTTCAAGATTTTAAAGCTGTTTTCGTGTGCTAGAGTAGCTGAAGTGAGATGATAAAGATAAGATGAACCATAGCTTACACAACCAAACTAACATGATTCCAGTATGATACAGTTACCATGTCCACATAAAACAACAGGCATGAAAGTCGATCACCGTCCTGAAGAGAGTCGCACGATCTGGAGTACAGTTTAGAGATCTACACTTTTCCCACATTTCGTCGTTGTCATAATCAAATATAAAATCACCCCAGGTCACCTTGAAGTCAATGAGCAGGTTATGCATAAGAATGTAGTATCTTTAGTATTTGCAGTATGGAAAATGTATATTCCGTGAGCTGTGCGTGTCTTAAAAACTGTACAGCAGTTAAATTTTTTTTGGCATTCCACTTCCTCCAAGCGGAGGCTTCTCTCCCGAAATAGATGTATTTAGGCGAAAATCGCTACTGGGGGCCTTCTTTAGCCGAATGGTTAGAGTCCGCGGCTACAAAGCAAAGCCATGCTGAAGCTGTCTGGGTTTGAATCCCGGTCGGTTCAGGATCTTTTCGAAATTTCCTTGACTTCCCTGGGCATAGAGTATAATCGTACCTGCCACACGATATACGAATGCAAAAATAGCAACTTTGGCAAAGAAAGCTCTCAGTTAATAACTGTGGAAGTGCTTATAAGAACACTAAGCTGAGAAGCAGGCTCTGTCCCAGTGAGGACGTTAATGCCAAGAAGAAGAAGCTACCGCTTAAATCTTCATAGTTCTACGGTTTGTCACGGTTTTGCCCGCTTTTGTATCATAATCATTTGAAACCTCCTAGAACACTTTGTCGCAAATCATTGATTCTTGAACTCCACCTATTTCACAATAATTTCATCCCTGTCCTTGAGGATTGCTATGGCTGGCCGCCAGCAATAGCCTAACAAAGTATAGGAATATTCTAACTCTGGGAATGGAATTTATCCCAATTGGCCGGAAACGTACCTCTGGAGCCTGCCTTCTGATACTAACTGTTGCAGATCTAACAACCCAAGGCATGCACCTGTTTCTCCAAATCACTGGATACTGGGCTGCTCGTACAGTTTTTCGATAGCTACAACTGTTTGATCCACAAAGCTCGTGACGCAAATACAATTATTGAAAATTTGTTGACCGGCATTCTAACAACATGCCCCCTCATTGTAAGTTGTACTTGATTGTGCTATATACAATTGTGATAATAATTCTAGCATTAACGGGCCCTTCTCGAGCATTGTTCACGTCTCATGCCCTTAAAGAACTACTGACCGGGGTACGAGTAACCTTAGGGAAGATCGGGTAACCAACCCCGGAGGGAGTTGGGAAGGAGGGGTTTGCTTTTGCTTTTGCTTCTGCAAACCTTGAGCGTCTGTACTCCATGTTAGGAGCGGCACACAACAAATAAAGGGAAAATATACAGGGGTTGGTGTCAGGCCGGCAATCCAGCTGTAAAAAATCAAGCAACGAATAATCAACGAGAGAATTCGAACCGAGAATCGGCGAAGGTCACAGCGATGTAAAGGGACTAGCGATTGGAAGCTCGATACATGAAACTGTAAATCTCTCAACTTTATCGGGAGCACACGCATACTCTCCGACGTGCTGAAAGACCGCGGATTCGGCAACGTAGCGTTGCAGGAAGGATTGTACCCCGTTTGGCATAAAGTCGTTTGGCATAAGGTCGTTTGGCATAAAGCCGTTTGGCATAAAGTCGTTTGGCATAATGGTCGTTTGGCATAATGGCCGTTTGGCATAATGGTCATTTGGCATAATGGCCGTTTGGCATAATGATTCACTTAGAATAAATATCGGCATTTTTGAAGCTTTTACCGAGATCAACACCACCGAACCCATAGCAAAAATTTTTGGTAGGTTCTCAACAAGCGTGGTGTTCGTTCAGAGATTTTCCATGTTATGAATGTCAAAAATTGTTGTGACATTAGAGAGCATTACCAAATAAAAATCGTGACGGGTCTGGTGGAAGGTTTTTCGGAATAATAATTTTCTCTACATTACAGAACATAGAGTATCTTTGAGCTTGTTGTGATATACATATTTGAAATAAGTTAATTGGCAAAGAAAGTTCGCAGTTATTAATAAAGGGACCATTCATAGAATATTTCGCTGCAGATCAAGCTCTGACCCGGTTTGGACGTGACACTTTATGAAAATTCCTTGATACAAGAAGGGAAAATTTATTTACAAAATATTAAAAGCTCTTTCCAAAAATCTATTACTGCAGCATAATGCAAAAAAACCTATATACGAGAGCAGATTATTTTTCGTTCAAAATATGAAAGGCTCTAACGCAAAAAAAAATTTTCCCCACAGCATAATTCAAATGATCAACACATATTTGAAGAAAATATTAGTGGCAAAAATTTTTACCGATTCAATATAAATTTTAATTATGGAAGTGTACATCAAAAACACTGTCTATTATCGAAAGAAGGGAAAATTTGTGACTGAAATAATATTTTTTTCCAGCATATCTCGAAAGGAGTGCGTTTGCAAAAGAAAACATGTTGAATATTGGCAGGTTCTAAAGTAATTATCGTTATAACAGCATGTCTTGCAAGAATTGATAAAACAGGAAAATATAAAAATAAGCTGTATTAAATAATAAAATTTAAAACAGTTCAAATATGAAGAACAGCCTATTTTTATAAGAAAGCAAAATTTATGATTAAACCAATAGAAGATTGGATGCCAAAAAATATTACGGCATAATAAAACGAAAATACATCAACAATTACGTTCAGAATCATCGAAATAATTGTGCTACCTTTCCCCGAATTCCGTTTCTCCAAATGAAGGTTCCCCAAATGTCAGTTCCTCGAATTACTCTTTTCTCCGAATGCCATTTTCCCGAATGACCGGTTTCCACTTTTGCAGTTTAAATAGGTGCTATAATACTCTTCAGTGGCTGGATAGTAAACGAGAAAGAACGATAAGCAATCAAAAGAAGGCGGTATTCTGTCATTCTCGGCTATACACTTGTCCGAAAAAAATCTGAAGACGGTAAAACTTGAAAGAACCGCCAATTAAATAAAGAAGGGTGCATATTAGATGGCCAATTTGTTCACCACCATGAAATGTATAAAGTTTTGACAATTATGAGTGCAAAACACTTTTCGGTGAAATGGGCTAAACGGGGAAACAGCAACAACAAAGAAGAATAGCATAACCCATCAAAGTAACTGCAGTAATCGATGTATCTTCTCGTTGATAACTTGAGCAGATCATTGTTGTCGAATGCCGCCCTCTTGGCAGTTGGAAACAATAAAATATTTAAAAAAAAATAGCTCCAAATAACATCCTATGTCAATCAACAGTTTTTATACATATAATTATGGTTACAACATTATTAGAAAAAAAACACAGCACTTTTGAAAGAAGGGTAAATTTGTGCTGAATATATCAAAACCTTCAGTGCAAAAATTTATTCCAATAACGAAACTCAAGAGAAGAATTAATATTTTGAAGAAGGGTAATTTCTGGATAAATAATAAAATACTATTGACAATAACTTTCCTAAAATGCTTTAGTTTATTCAACAGCATATGAATGTTGAATAAAGTTTCATTTTTGTACAAAAATAAGCCTGATTCGTCAGAGGGATTCAATAGAAGCGAATGAATGTCATTTAAAGAAATTCTTGGTTTCAGACTCATTATGCCAAACGACTATTATGTCGAACGACCATTATGCCAAACGACCATTATGCCAAACGACTATTATGCCATACGACTTTATGCCAAATGACCATTATGCCAAACGACTTTATGCCAAACGGCTTTATGCCAAACGGCTTTATGCCAAACGACTATATGCCAAATGACCTACCACCGCAGGAAGTGAGTTGGAAGGAATCAATGGTGCGAACGTTTAGAGGTAACCATACCATCTACCAGAGCTGCGGCAACACACACGAGCTGGGAACAGTTTTTATAGTGATGGGTGATATGCAGAGGCACGTGATCAGGTGGTGGCCGATCAATGAGAGAATGTGCAAGTTGAGGCTCATAAGCCGGTTCTTCAACTTCAGCATAATGAACGCGCACAGCCCTCACTCCGGAAGCACTAATGATAATAAAAACGCTTTTTAAACGCTGCTTGAACGCGAGTACGACCGCTGCCCAAGCCATGACGTCCATATCATCATAGGAGATCTAAACGCTCAAGTTGGCCAGAAGGAAGAATTCAGACCGACTATTTGAAAGTTCAGCGCCTACCGGCTGACGAACGAAAACGGCTTACGAATAATTGATTTCGCCGCGTCCAAGAATGAGGTCATTCGTAGCATCTACTACCAGCACAGCCTTCCATACCGATACACCTAGAGATCACTACAGCAGACAGAATCACAAATCGACTACGTTCTGATAAATAGACGGCACATCTCCGACATTATCGACGTCGCTAACATCGACTTCGATCACTATCTGGTGATGGTTAAACTGTGCCCAAAACTCTCCGTCGTTGACAACGTACGGTACCGATGGCCGCCCCGGTATGACCTAGAGCGGCTTAAGCAACCGTATGTCGCAGCTGCGTACGCGCAGCACTTCGAGGCTGCATTACCGGAAGAGGGTGAGCTGGATGAAGCCCCTCTTGAGAACTGCTGGAGAACAGTAAAAGCAGCCATCAATAATGCAGTTGAGAGCAACATCGGGTACGTGGGACGGAGTCGACGGAACGATTGGTTCGATGAGGAATGTAGGCAGATTATGGAGGAGAAAAATGCAGCGCTGGTGGTCATGCTGCAGCAAGGGACTCTGCAGAACGTGGAACGTTATGGATGGAAGCGGCAACAGCAGACCCGACTCTTTCGGGAGAAAAAGCACCGCCTGGAGGAGACGGAGTGCGAGGAGATGGAACAGCTGTGCTGGTCTCAAGAAACACGTAAGTTTTATCTGAAGCTCAATGCATCCCGCAACGGCTTCGTTCCGCGAGCCGAGATGGGCAGGGATAAGGATGGGCGCATTTTGACGGAAGAGCGTAAGGTGATCAAAAGGTGGAAGCAGCACTTCGACGAACACTTGAATGGCGCTGAAAGCACAGGTAATGAAGGACAGGATAACGGCGGAAATGCCTTCGTCAGTACTGCGGGTGATGAAAACCAAGCAGCCCCCACTTTAAGGGAGGTTAAGGATGGCATTCACCAGCTCAAGAACAATAAAGCTGCTGGTAAGGATGGTTACGGAGCTGAACTCATAAAGATGGGCCCGGAGAGGCTCGCCTTTTGTCTGTACCGGCTGATAGGCACAATCTGGGAAACAGTACAACTACCGGTGGAGTGGAAGGAAGGGGTAATATGCTCCATCTACAAGAAAGGCAATAAGTAAGATTCTAAGAGCTTTCTAGCGATCACCATTCTAAGCGACTTACTAAATATTATCCCAGATCATCTTCCGTCGTCTGTCACCTACAGTAAGCGAGTTCGTATGAAGTTATCAAGCCGGCTTTGTTGACGGCCGATCGACAACGGACCAGATCTTTACTGAACGACAAATCCTCCAAAAATGTCGTGAATACCATGTCCCAACGCATCACCTTTTCATCGATTTCAAGGCGGCATACGATGGTATCGACCGCGTAGAGCTATGGAAAATGATGGACGAGAACAGCTTTCCCGGGAAGCTCACGGGACTGATAAGAGCGACAATGGAAGGTGTGCAAAATTGTGTAAAGGTTTCAGGAGAACACTCCAGTTTGTTTGGATCCCGCCGGGGACTACGGCAAGATGGTGGACTCTCGTGCCTGTTGTCCAATACTGCGCTAGGCGGTGTTATGCGGAAAACCGTTCTTATCAGCCGGGGTACTATTTTCACGAGATCCAGTCAATTTGTTTGTTTCGCGGATGATATGGACATTGTCGGCCGAACATTCGAAAAGGTGGCAAACCAGTACACCCACCTGAAACGCGGCAGCAAAAGTTGGACTGGTGGTGAATACGAATAAGATAAAGTACATGCTAGCTGGTGTAGCAGTGTTACGATAGACGGGTATACGTTCGAGGTGGTAGATGAGTTCGTCTACCTTGGATCCTTGCTGACGGCTGACAATAACATTAGCCGTGAAATACGGAGGCGCAGCATTAGTGGCAGTCGGGCCTACTGAGGCCTCCAGAATAAGCTACGGTCAAAAAAGATTCACACCCGCACCAAATGTACCATGTACAAAACGCTTATGAGGACGGTAGTCCTCTACGAGCATGAAACGTGGATGATGCTCGAGGAGGACTTGCAAGCACTTGGAGTCTTCGAACGTCGGGTGCTTAGGACGATCTTTGGCGGTGTGCAGGAGAACGGTGTGTGGCGGCGAAGGACCACGAGCTCGCCCAACTCTACGGCGAACACAGCATCCCGAAGGTAGCCGAAGCTGGAAGGATACGATGGGCAGGGCATGTTGCAAGAATGCCGGAAAGCAACCCTGCAAAGATGGTGTTCGCGTCCGATCCGGTTGGTACAAAAAGGCGTGAAGAACAGCGAACAAGGTGTGCGAATCAAGTGCGCATAGATTTGGCGAGCATGGGGCAGAACCAAGGATGGAGAGATGCGGTCACGAACCGAGTATTGTGGCGTGAAATTGTTGATTCAGTGTTATCTGTTTCGATGTTAACTAAATGAAATAACGAATCAAAATAAATATTGCAGATCTGATGCTGGCCGAATAGCAGAAGGCAGTACCGTCATGGTTAATCGAAGTCAACTTCGATTGATCATAAAATTAAAATTGACAATTATTGAAATCTGAGAGAGAGGATACAGCTGGCTTAGATCGAGAGCTTCCAAAAGTCAAGGGAACCTGGCACAAACTGTCACTGAAAAACCAACACATTTGGAGGGCAGAGCGTGAAAGAGCGACAAAATTCAAATGAACGCAATTGAAATTTCTAGTTGTTTTCCGATGAATTCACATTTAAAAAAGTAGAATACCTAAATATAGTGGTGTGTTTGCAAATTGCTATTGATTTTTTTGTATCCATATCCTTTTTCATAGTGAACAACATGAAGTAAATATGATTTTGACCAACATAACCAGATAACGTATGATCTTTTGTGTTTTCAGTTCAATACCTATCTGATGCTATCCAACTACTCCTTTGAATTAAGGATTTTAAATCTACACGCATAACCTCACAACCTCAGTGACCGTTCTGACTTTAATGAATAAGATTTCCACCCAAAGAACCATATATTATGTGCTATAGAGATTCGTAATCACCGTTTATTAACATGTATCCAAAAGCGTCTTTGAGTGAAGACCTTCATATATACACGCGTAACCGAAGATCTTTCGAAGGTGTATGAATAATACTTAACTTCAGCGCTTCGCTCTCGTCCGCTGTACCGACAAACAATATCTTCCCTGTTATTTTTGTGTTCTACATCCATACCATTCAGGTGTTTATAGTAGTTATACTTCTATCTTTCAATTACATTTTTTCAGGTCGGTATCTTTGGAGACTAATTTTGGATTTATTAGCTTTTAAATTTGATGATACAAGTTAGTTTGTCTTCTAAGCACCATAATTTTAAGACTTAGGATATGCTTTTTATGTTAAAAAACTTTTTTTAAATAATATATATGAAGTGTTTCAAACTTTGATTCCGACAAAATTAAACATAAATACCATATTTCTTAGCACTGATGAGTTTTTGGAAATACTCACAACTTTTTAAGCAGCGTGCTATTGTTTTTTTTACAATATAATGTTTCCAAAACATACATTTTCCAATAAAAGATAAGAAAATAAGTTGTACATCGCATATAAATGATAGAATGACCAGTGCTTGGCGTTCCATAATTTTAACGCAAATTGGAAAACTCATCTGAAATCTAAAAATGAATTGTAAAAAAATACTTAAAACAAAAATTGTTGAAATGCTGATACGTTCTGACTAGCAATTCGTCGACTTTGAAAATATTTGATCTAATCAACAAAAATATCGAGCCACATTGCCTTCAGAATAAGAATTGCTGAACATGCAACAATGCCTGCATTTTTCGCAAGCATTTCGAAAACGGCAGTAATTCATCAACCGTTAATTTAGTTCCATCCGATCGTAACAAAAGCGTTTCTCCAATTTTTTAACCAGGTTTACGCCAATGGAGACTGGCACGGTCATCATAAATCAATCTCTGAACTTTCCTACATGCGAAAAAAAAACATAGGAAATTGCAATATAGCTTTATGAAATGTGACTCTCGGCTTTCGGTATTCGGTTCCATTTGAACTTCGCTCGATGTCAGAGCACCTAAATTGAAAGCGAAAATTTCCTGCCTCGATTGGAGCTGTCAGATTGCGTTCGTCGGTTGGTTTTCTCGGGCTGCCACAGTTGACATGCATCCACTCGTCGTAATGTAGCCGTCCGCGTCGTCGTCGTCGTCATCGCAATGAAATGTGCTTGTTCATGTGAAAAGTGACATGTGACTCGCTTTGAAATGGCAGCCACAGAACAGCACTGATGATGGCACTGCAAAAGAAATCCTACACAGTCCAAGATTACCTACAGCCCCGCTTCTCTTTCGGCGTCCTGGGATTGGGATGGGATTGGATTAAATCACTTGCAACATGATCGGATGATTAGCTGTGATTCCTGGAGTTTTGGAAAAATCACGTCGTGTCGTGCTGGTTTCATGGACCGGAAATCTTCTGTGAAGTATGTCATCATAGACAACCAGAGATTTCATTTGATTCAGTGCCACGAAACTTTTTCCAATAAAATTAGCTTGCGCATCAAGTTTGAAATGTTCGGAGCAACAAATTACACATAACCGTTCTCGTGCAAATCCGTCGAGTTTATGATCATTCTCATTTTTGTATTGCAATTCCCCTTGTTCAACAATGGAATTTGTTAAAGTTTCGAGAGCATTTTCAATATCAGGTTTTGTTTGTAAAGAAATATCAACATCAAGATTACTATCGATATATGTATGTTTCAAATGTATTCCAGGGGCCTTCCATAGCCGAGTGGTTAGAGTCCACGGCTACAAAGCAAAGCCATGCTGAAGGTGTCTGGGTTCGAGTCCCGGTCGGTCCATGATCATCTCGTAATGGAAATTTACTTGATTTACCTGGGCATAGAGCAGTAATTCGCAAAGTGGGCGAATTCGCCCCCTTGGGGGCGATTTGCAGGCTCAAGGGAGCGAAAATTTTGTAAAACAGAATTTGGCGGGCGAAAAATCCAGAAAGGGGACGAAAAAGCTAACATTAGACCATTTGAAAATAATTATTCACAACCTTTAGAGGACACACATCTGAAGGATAGTAAATTCCATACTTTATCAATTTCAGGGCTGTTTTACCTTAGATCGTTATATCTCTAATTAAAATAATTTTAAAGACAACACTTGATGATTGTCAACCACAAAATGTTAGTGTTATGCATGCAGGTTTTTTAATATCATGTGCATTTTAAGAATGTATTTGAGATTTTCACAAGTTCGGACCATTAATCACAGATAACATTAAAAGCACACGACATATTTTGGATATATAAAACATGTATCTGGGAATTTTAAGAAGTTTTTGCAAATACTCAATATTCTATATAAGGATTTTTTTTGTACGGGAGCTTTGAGGTCAGGATGATAATATTTCTGTTATTGGCTTTTTACGAAAACAAAATCTAAGAACCCATTTTTTAGTTTTGGTTGAACTCATTTTTATCATTTATTATGATATAATTTATACAAAACCACTCTATTTAAAAAATTGAAGAAATATCAGAGATGCGTCGAATTTGAACCTTCAGATTGTCCGAAAAAAACACTTGATATATTCTTTCGAAAAATGAGTTTAAAATCATTCTGGACTTTTATATTTTTTTTTTCAGGGTTTATGGAATGGATGAAAGTCAAGTATTTATTGTTCACAATTTCTGAAAATTGTTGAAGCAATTTTAAAAATATGTAGAAGATGAATCAGTTTAGAATCACAATTAAAAAATTATATTACGGAACTGCCAAAAACGCACAATTTCAAACAGAATTCACCCAAATATGACATATTCATGTGAACAGAAGTGCGTATGCTCGAAAAACTGCATTAGGATCAATTTTGCAGAGCTTTGCTCCAACTTCGTCTCAAACTGGCGCTTATGCATACATTACATTTAGATAGCTGAAACTAGGCCGAACTTCTTTCAAAAATTGATTGCTTCTATAAATTTCAGTCCAGTAAATCATTCCTAACAATTGTGGGTTATCAATATTCAAGAAAATGTTTTATTTAACGTACATGGATATGTGAGTCGAAGACCTTTTTTGGTGAAGACAAATATTTGAATCACATATCAGGGGGGCGATACCAGATAAATATTGGCCTCAAGGGGGCGAATGTTAAGAAAGTTTGGGAAGCACTGGCATAGAGTATCATCGATATACGAATGCGAAAATGGCAACTTTGGCAAATAAAGTTCTCAGTTAATAACTGTGAAGCTGAGAAGCAGGCTCTGTCCCAGGAGGACGTAATGCCAAGAAAAAGAAGATGTATTCCAGTCGGCTCTAAAATAATTGAATGTGGTGCTTTTAGGATTGAGAATCGCTACATGGGATACTTGAAATGTAACTGGGACATGATCAGAACCAAAATCAGAGTGAGAAACCAGTAGGTTTAAAAGCTGACTAGAATCGATTAAGACCAAATCAATCGTAGAGGGATCTCTAGAAGAGGAAAAACATGTAGGGTGATTAGAGTGTTGAATTGAGAAATATTATGAAGATCATTCACCACACAAAATTCTGCTGTTTGAATTGCTTTGCGAATTATTCCATGAACGATTGAAGTCGCCAATGGCAATTTTTTGTGACTTATTGCGAGTCAATTTTCGCAAGTCAGTTAAATTACTTGCTACCCATTGCATTGAAAAACAAAAGACAAAATTTATACACCAAGGTGTGTTTCAACAGAAACACCCAATATTTGTTGGTTTGAATGACGAAAATATGATGTTTTTTTTTAGTATGATCCAGGATTCAAATAAATTTCAATATCTGTTAGAAAATTCGTCAGCTCATCCTTTTTATCATTCAAAGAACGAGCATTCCAATTGAAATTATTATTATTAGAGAAATGTTAACCAATAACAATTTTATTTGTAAATTTTACACCAATTTGGACCGTTTCATCTATAGAGGTGGTTTTGAACATTTCAACATTTCGATTCAATTGTTCAATTGAAAAATCAGAATCAAAGGGAAACATGTTACTAGAAGTAGCTACATGTTCTGATGGTTTTCTAAATTTGTTTTTTGATGATGAAGAGACGGAATATAAGTTGCCTGCGGGACAGAAACATGACTGTTTTTATTTGATTTGAAATTATTCGAGCGGAGGAAAATTTAAATGCGAGAAGTTGAAATTTCCTGTGACAACATTGATATAGGGATTTTGTTGGGCATTTTCATTTACTGCAAAGATTCAAATGGTTACCTGCCGGAAGAAAAATAGCTAATGAATCAGCATGATAGAAAATAAACTAAACAATTAAATTGTTGGAAATCTTGCTTGGGGAATTCTGGTTATGTAAAATGTTGCCGTTTATCTGCCTGCTACAAGCCGCAATGATTCGTTTGCGGGAACGGCAACTCCAAATGTTAAACTTACACTACCCACCATAAGTATGGAATCGCATCACATAGTATTGCAACACCTCAGTTGAATATTGCAGCACCCTCCAAAAACTATAATATTTTTGAAGTTATATCTCGGAATCCTTACTTTCTACCAAGTTGCGGTCTTCAGCAAAGTTGTTCGGAAGCTTTATGACGTTCATGAGGTGAAAATTTTAATGCGTAATTTTGCTACTACGTGGCGCTAGTGTACCTGTAATTGCGCTAGTATGCCGATCATCAGAAAGCTTATGTCTTCAGCTAAATTGTTGAGAAGCAATTTTAAAGAGCACTGCTTGGCGAGCAATTTTCATAGTTGGATATTTGAAGACCAAACAATTATATAATATCGTGGAAGATTGCGAACCATGAATGAAAACAAGACAGACACACACCACCCACTGTTTGGCCCCGATCTCTGTGTGTCAACACTTGTAACATTCGCTGACCCTGACACTAATTCTGATCAAGAAACAGAGGCGAATATTTTTTTATTTTCTGTGCTATGTTTGCAACTAAAGGGGTGTTCAATGGTCGATTAGATTATAATAAGGTTGTTAAAGGCTGCATGATCAGTAAATATGAAAGTTAGTACCAATTTTATGCAAAACAGAAATCACCCGAACGACTGGATACTGTTGCAGTCTGTGAGAGTTGCTGCTCGCGAACGCTCTCTTGCCACATACCAAACGAGAGAGTGAATGTTTACATTCATAGGGCTCTCCGAATGCGATGTGCCACGAACTGTTATGATTCGCGAACTGTAACACTTTCCGAATATGGTTCGATCGACTTATTCTGATCGAAATCCAAACACTGATTATTTTATAATCCATCAAGTTTTGATTTTTTCTTAGTTTGAATGAATACGAGTAACTGACACTGAAGAAGACTGCAAGTGGTAGTCGAAATAAGCGTATCTGTCAAAGATAAGCATTAAGGGCGGAATTAAAAGGTACTCGAATCTATTTCTTTGTTTCTTTATTCAGAATCTCAATATTACGAATACATCTCAGAGATTACGAATACATTAAAATAGTCGAATATTTTGTTATTTCATTTCGTGTTATTTCTCTTCAAGTAATATCTTTCAACTACTTCAAAATTCAACTGTACTTAACCAATATCGACAAACGCGCGACCGAGAATGGTATCAGCAAGATGGTTTCTCAAAAGCTTGGAGCTTCGTTGTCAGACTACGATGTTGTGAAGCTAGTACTAAAACGGAAAAATGTACTTTCGCTGGATCACGTGTCGTTCAAGATCGTTTTGGACAAGCGCCTAAAATCTGCAGCATTGACCGCCTCTAACTGACCAAAAGGGTTAAACTTCGGGAGTTTGTGAGATGAATATATGAAAATTGGAAACCTGCGTAAAAGACATTGAGGCTGCATATTGATAGAAATTGAATAAGTTAATTGTCGCTTGATGTTTTTGTATATGTAAGGTTGAGCTATTGATTGATGTTAGTATTGTATATGTATGACTATGCTGTTTTTATTGTGCACAGATTGAAGAATGTAAATGCGAATTTTAGATCTAAGGCTATTCAGTCTGTACGACTAACAGTCAAAGACGTTGAACAATAAACAAAATAAAAACAAATTGTTGAATTGGATTTCATGACTTTAGTAAAGATTATATTTCAAGTGACTTCTGACATGCAGCACAAATTTCAGGTAAATTATAAAGCTGAAGGCTGTGATACAGGTCTCCTGACTTAACTGTTTTGTATTGTAACCAGTGGTGTGTCTGTCTGTCCGAGATTGGTGGGATTTTCGCGATGTAGTGTGTTCCGTACAGTATTGTTATGTTTTAAAAACCAAGAAGGTGTGTGAATATTTGTTAGCGTCACCACCCATCGCCCACTGGACAGCATGCAGCCATATAGAAGACAGTTCCGCTACTCACCACTAGGCCTAAAAAGACGAGGAGAATGGGTGGCCATTAGGGGGTGGCATAAAAGGAGCCATGATGGGGCGAACTCGGATATTGCGGGAAAGTCTTGGTCGAGGGTTCTAAGAGCATCCACCATTGTTCTAGAATCATTATCGAGCCTATATTCAAACAAGATAGACGTCTGTGAAAAACTTAAGAAGTGATAAAGCGCTAAGTTCAAAGCAAGAAGTGGATTGGGATTTAGTGGAAACATCCAGGACCCTTGGTTTTACCCTTGGTTTTATCGTTAGTGTTACCTTTGGTGACCTTGGCCGTTGTCTTGGCGTAGAGCGTGGGCCTTGGAGTGCGAGTAGTAGATCCGAAGATCTTGAGTGGTCCTACCGCCTCGAAATACGCTGCAGTGCTCTTCGTTACCCTCGAGACTGCAAACGCGTGCCTTGTGCTTGAGGCCGCGTCTGGAAACGCCATTTTGCCAACAGCGACGCAGCATCGGCAAGCCAAGGTCTAGGAAGGTGAAGACTGTAGGAAGGAAGCACGGAGAGAAGTCGCGGTCGCAGTCCAACCGAGGAGAGGAGCGAACCGGCGGCGACGAAGCAAGGTGTGGTAGCGGAACGAAGAAGGGGCCCCGACACCAGAAGAAAGAAGAAGAAAGAGAGTGGAAGGTAGGAGATAAACTGTAAGAAGGTGGGAGGAAAGAATAAAAGGTACCTGTATGCAAACAACCGTAAATAAAGTGGGTTTCAGTGGTGTTAATCTGTACTCAAGTGTTTTCTTGGTCGCGGTTAATCACGCGCATATGCCGACCCTGAGGCAGTGTAGAAGGGGGTCTCATTGATGCCGGATAGGGGGCTGCTCCATTAGTTACAGTATGGAAATCAGTTATAGTTTACTTCGATCTTGCCAGTACTGTAACTTTAAAACCAATCTCGCAACTTTGGTTTGCTTTCAGTATTCTGAGCAACTATGATGAATACACTGTTGTTTTAGATAGTAAGGTTCATAACATAAAACAGTTTGAAAATCAATAATAATATACTTTACATTTTTTAATTTAATAAACATTTATGGGCTAGTTTGTTTAACACCAGAACATTTCAAATTATAAAGGTTTTGAATTATTTCCTTGTCTTGGTGATGCTACATTTTAAAGAGTTTGCAAAATGTTCAATTGAAGCGTTGCAATACTTAATGGAGCGATCCCATATATACGATGCGTGGTACCATTCCGATGTCACCTAAAACCTACTAAAATACATTGTATTCACATGCAATAAAACGTAGTACCAACATTGACAACAAAACAGTACTGACTTCAATAGTGTTACCGGCGGGTAACATTTAGTGTTTATTCTTGTAGAAGCGCGATAAAATAGATTAAAAAGATGTAGGTTAGTTTTGTTTCAACGCAAACCCGGTGTGAGTAACCCCGAGTGCATGACGGCAGGTAATCAAGAAACGCGCCGTGGGAGGATGAGTACCCGAGATGATGGATTGGAGAAAGGATGAGAAAGTTAGTGGCATTAGAAGAGTAGATACCACTGTGTAAAATTGTTGGGGAGTAGTCAGACCCCGTGTAAAATTGTGTGACCCTAAGCCCATGTGACAACAAAATCCGCCTTCAGCAACCGATACTGTGTGAAAAATACGGTTAGGTACCGCCAAACCGCCTGAAAATTAGCTTCCGTGGATCGAGCGACTGCTTCGTGGGTCGACCAGCCAGATTCGCCGACAACCGTCGTAACCGGATGCCTATAGCCATCGTGGACATCTCTGCGGCTGTCCGTGAATCACCGGCTGCCTGTTGGGGCAACGCTCCCTGGCCTCGTCGCAGGCCTCCAACAACAGGGTTTATCGCGATCCGAAGACCTTTCCGCGCCAATCGCCCTGAGACTCTAAGCCAAAAGAGATCTTGTAAACCCACCAAACAGACGGCCGTGACTTGGAGCAGCAGTCTTGGATTTCAGACAGTTCCCTTCCGGAACTGAGTGGTTCCGGGGCCTATGAAATAATTCTTCTAATAGCATTCAAGCTTCTGAACAACTTTGCTGAAGACACGAACTTTCAAAGTGGTCAGGACCATGAGCTAGAACCTGCTAGAATATGACCAAATTGAATGCATATTAACGCCAAATTGACAATCAAACATTGTTTTCAAGCTTCTTATGTTAAGAACATTCTGGGTGGGGGAGCATGGGTGATCGCTTCGTGATTGCAGTTAGGATTTCCAATCCATTCTCAATTTGTACAAATCGAGAGTTCAAAGTCTATAAGTCAATAACGGCGCCGGCCACGCCTAATGCGGTTATCTAGGAAGGGAAGGAATGTTAGTTAGACAAGCTTTGTTACTAGAGACCGAATATACCCCTGCATCTTCACAGTTGACATGGGAAGGATATTGGGTTAGTGGGATAAGGTAAAACCCTGGGAGTCACCTATTGTTGTTGATGCGATCAGCGAAAAATTGAAGGCAAAGATCGAAAAGGGAACAATAGGTATAAAAAGTAGCACTGAAAGTACTGTTTTATTGCTTTAGGTAGTCTTAACAACACCGCTAGCGCATGATAACCAGAGCTACCTGGCCAGGACCATGGTCATTCTGTGAAGAACAAACGGTCAATGCTGTATCGTGTCAGCACCGAGGAGGCTCGATGTAGTTAACGCAACCCTGGTTAGGTGGTCTATCGACGACTCTTCACCAACAAAGAAAGTAGTCCATCTGATTGATTTTACGGCAACAAATAAAGAACAACGATTGGAAAGTCCTAGATCAGATTTTGAACGTGAGAACTTTGAATGAACCTGCGAATTTGGGCATCCTAGCTCGTGAACTGCGGAATATCGACGTGAACGTGGCAGCTATCTAGAAAAAAAAACGCTGGCCAAAATCCGGAGAACGTGAATTCCGAGCGGTTGATCCTATTGTCTAAACTTCATTAAAATAACACATGTACTACAGCGGCGACGACAGAGCAGTACGTGGAGTTGGTTTTAAAGTGATCAGGTAGTAGATGAAGCTAGTTATTCGGTGGAAACCGATAAGTGACCAAATATGTGTTATGATAATGAAGGACAAGTTGTTCAACTGCAGCCAAATCGGCATGTATGCGCCAACAAACGATAAACCCGACGACATGAAGAATTAGTTCTATTAGAGCCTAGATATCCAGCTTCACGAGTTCCAGAACTAACAGAATGCTTCGCTTCAATATCCAGCGCTTGTCGACTGATAGGGTAGCTGCACACTATTGTCAGCAGCTAGACAAGCAGTTGGGAAGTATTAACGTTTCTGGAGATGTTAACAGCCTGTATGACCCTATCCACGAAGCTGTGACTACAACAACGCGGGATGTGATTGGCACTGGTCAACGACGAAGACAAAATGAGTGGTTCGATGAAAAAAGCAAGTGAGTGACAGACGTGGAGAATGTCGCCAGAAGCCGTATACTTGTGGCCGCTACCCGACAGAACAGAGAGGGGTACAGGGTAGCAAGAGCCGAAGTAAAGCGATTCCATCGCATAAAGAAAGGACTTCACGAAGAAAGTGTGTTTGCTGAATCTCAGGATAGCATTAACCGGAACGATATGCGGATACTTTATGCAACGGTCAATGGCGTGAGGCACAATACCGTATCTGTGCCATATGCAATGAAGGAGCGCCTTCATAAATTGCTGAACGGGGATAATGGGAATGTAGCGTGAAACAGGATGAACATTTATTATGACGACCAAGCTGTGGGCCCACTGATTATACACACTTAGATTAAATTGCTGGGGTCGGTAAAATTTTACTGGGTTTTGGAACTACCGAAAAATTCAGTAAAATGAAAACTGTCGCCACGCGTAATTGAAAAGCAAATTCCTCCATGTTTTATTTTTATCGATATATGATATAAAAAGAAAGCTCTCGGCAAAATTTCAGTAAAAATCTCTGTTTTTCGATTTTAGACATTTTTTTTAGTTTACTGACTTTTTCGGTATTTCCAAAACCCAGTTATTTTTACCGAACAGATTGAGTGTGTATGAGAGACTTAAAAGCAGGGTTGGGAAAAAATCTGAAATTCACTCTACAGTAGCCAAGCAACGCCAATCACAGTCAGCGAAGCCAGTGAAACTCACGCCCATCGCTGCTGTAGGCAAAATGCCTTGAAAATAGCAAAACACCCGTTGCTAAGGGCAACCCAAAACTACTGTAGAAAAATGTTCTATATCCCGCTGCATTTCCCGCATTTAGAGCCTTCAATGACACTCATGATTTAGAAAATTCGTGCAGCCAACATAGGCTACTTGATGAGATTTACGTTTTTGAACTACTGTACTGGGAGAGCCACGTGATTTTCGCGAAAATTCAAGCCTACTACTATTACCATTCCCAGCACTGCTTAAAAGGCTATCAGCGAGCTAAGGCTCAATAAAGAGGCTGGGAAGGACGAGATCCTGGTTGAGCTTCTCAAGCACGGAGGTGAGCAGCTTAACCAATCGATCCACCGAGTACTTCTGAAGGTATGAGAGGACGAAGAAACGCCCACCGACTGGTTGGATGGCCTCTTACGCTAAATCTACAAGAAAAGGCACAGACTGGAGTGTGTCAATTACAGAGGAATTACCATGCTGTATTCGGTGTTCAAAATACTGTCGCGCAACCTGGTTTACAACCAAAGACCACTCGAGGAGTCCTTCATCGGGAAACATTGGGACGTTAGTCGGATTTAAGCAGGAAGACGCACTTTCGAGTTTACTATTCAACGCGCTGTAGCCATCAAGGTAATGAAGGTAGGTTCATTCAAATTTTATTTAAAACAGCATTTTTATCCGAACTGGATAAAATGACACCTTTACGCACCAAAAAATTCAAATCTGAGTTCCAGTTTATTTTTTGAAAGTTATTTTGAGTAAAATGTAAGGTCTATTTATGTTAGCTTTCAATAGATTTTGGAAACTTTTGAGGTTTTGTCTGAAGGTCACTGTTAGGAGTTTCGAATGGAGATTTTTCTAACACATTTAGGTATCTGTTTGTCTGTGCTGAACTCTTTCATTTACCACTCAATACTGCGATGTTCGTGTTGCTTTATACAGTTCGCTTCGAGGAATTCCATTTACATGCATCATCAATTATGCATCATGAATGACTTTCCATACTCCGGTCGGGCGACAACGGACGGACATGGAGTGGGTAAAATTATTTCAAACCTGTCACCGGTAATATTTTCCTTGGCAAATCCAACCCCAGCTTAATTAATGCCTTTAGCTGTCGGAATCACAATGTCATTCGTCAGCCAATTCATTTAAGTCGGGCGGCGCTCACTAGAAATAACAGTAGTCCTGCAGCCGGAGAATAGGAATGTCCTTTCCTAGTTCATTATGAAACGTTCCGTCCAACAACGTCGGCCCCATACTTGGCGATGCACTTTTGTTTCAACACGAAGGAGGCATGTCTCTGGGTTGTCGCTGTCACACTGCATATTCCTGTTTCCTGTCACGTCATTCACCGACCACGAACTGCTCTGACTAGAGTCATCATGTGCCACTTGGAGTAATGAATCTCGTACCCCTCTCGCTCTGACTCTGTCTAAGCTAAACGGATCAAGCCTCGGCCTTATGCATGGACGTAGCCCGAAAAGTTTAATATAAATTCAAAATAAACTTACTTGTTGCAAACATCAGTAGGATTTTGATTGAATGTTTTAATAATTACACAGCGCAACAAAAATGTAATTTTTGTGTGTCTCAAGGATCAAATTATGTGTCTCTAGTAGATTTGGTATTGCTGAATCTGATGCCGTTCGCAGAAATTTTCCAGCACGTCACAATTTTTAGCTACAGGTCGCCAAAGTTGTATAAAACATTGGTTTTAGTGATGTTTACCTAAAATTTTTTAGTATATTTTATCAAACTTTTTTGTGATCTTATCCACCAAGCATGCAAAAGAGGACTTAAACTTTGGTTTTAGATATATTTTAATTGAAATTTCACGATTAAATTTAGATTGAACCGATTTTTTTAACATACTTGCTTGTCTTTATATCAAATTATTCGTTTCTCTTATATGGCAAAATACAATACTTTTATAAACCATCGAAAAATAACTTTTTCGCATCAAAAGTATTATAAACTATGATGATAAGTATTGTTATACACATAAAGTTTGAATTCTGTGGCAAATTAAGCAAATAAATTGCCTTACAAGCTGGCAAACTTGCATGCAAATTGGTTGAAATAGTCAATTTTTGCATTTTCAACAACCAATATCTCAAAAACTAGACGTGCTATGATATTTCTGTAAACAGCAATGGATTCAGCAACCCTTAATTAAGTAAATAGAGGTATTTTGATGTTGGAGACAAAAACGTGTTCCGCAGTGTTATCTCAGCCTTTTTGATTTATGACAAATTGTGTCATGATGAATTTCTCGGAGTTTATCTAAAACTCATGGAGAAACAAAAAAAAAAACGAAATGGATACGAGTAACTGACACTGAAGAAGACTGCGAGTGGTAGTCGAAATACGCGTATTTGTCAGAGATAACCAATTAGGGCAGAATTCGAAGGTAAAATCTACTTTTTTATATTTTTCTATTGAGGTTCTGCTAAGAGAATTCGAATACATTAAGAAGAGGTAAAAATCATGCTTCTGTCACCCATCATTCAAATTAAAAAAAAAATAATATTCTTTGAAATTTTGTATTGTTCTCTCCTGTTTTCGTAAGATATGAAATCAACGTGAAAGGCGAATTCAGGAACCAAATTAAGAACATGGCGGATACTGGGACAAGTGATTAATTATTTACCACCCCAATTTTCAATATAAAAACAAAGTTTCTGCTAAATACGAACGTCAATGTAAAGGCAGTAATCAGAGGTCTTTTGATGTGTTTATATACAATATGTTTCCATTGGGTGGCGAGGATGAGAACACTTTCCTGTTCCTTATAAACATCCCGACAAACTTCGTTTTGTCTTCAAGTAGGCTGTTGAAAAACGCTATGGTTCGTCCCATACAAAATGCTAGTTCCGTTCACTCTCGATTCTGTGACTTTCCCGGTGAATATTCTGAGATTTTTATTCACATAAACACGTCGAAACCTGCGAATAAACAAAATGGAGAAAGAATCATTCAGATCCGCTGACCCGTATTAAGTCATTTCGTGAGTCGTGACATACATCATTCCATTTTTATTTACATAGAAGAAAAGCCATTATCTCTGAAATAACCAATAGAGGGTAATATCAAAAGGAATTTGGTTTGGATGACAAATCGTCGAAAAGACACAATTTCGAAGCGATTAAACATCAAAAGGACAAAACGTCGAAATTTAAGAATTAGTACGAATATTTCTTTTTCTTTCGAAAGAATTCGTCGTCTTTTCCTTTGGACATTTCATCCCTTACGTTGTTTTGAGATTCTGCGTATTGGTATTCGTCTTTTGACATTTTATCTTCCGACATTTTGTCCAAAAACCACTCATCAACCCCCCTTCATGGAAATCCTACCTACACGCAAGGCCTTATGAAGGGGATCCTGTTGCTCGCTAGACTTGATTGGTTTTGGGCTGGTATGGTGGTATGACAACCCATTGTTTCCTGCTGGTGGAGTACCTTGTCCACTTGTGCCGTGGACAACAAGTAGCAGGTACCTACCTAACTATACGTGCAGTGCATTTGTGTAGTAATTATGCATAACGTATGGCTCTGAAGTGTGGCATTTGAATGCTATCATGTAATTAATTGTTAATTGTCTGATGGAAACAGTGCCACCGTGATTGCGTATGGTTCTTGTTAGCTGACCACTTGCAGCTGATAACGTGCGGTTATAGTGACTTATCGGATTGTCTGATCACTTTAACAGTTGGCTATAATGGTATGGGCTTATACATATACACACTCAGATTAGATTACTGGGGTTGGTAAAATTTAACTGGGTTTTTGAACTACCGAAAAAGTCAGTAAAATGTAAATTATCGTCATGCATGATTAAATGGCAAATATCGCCAGGTTTTATTTTTCATTGGTAATTGGTATTAAAATCTGGCGCGGTAAATGGCTGGGCATGGCGTACCATTGGTACCTCGCGTACCTGCAGGAATAAAATAGACCCCTTTGTGCGGTCCTTAGCCTCTTGCCCAGCAACTCCTATCCCTACCTCCTCGTGGTACTGGCCGGGGTACGAGTAACCTTGGGGAAGATCGGGTAACCAACCCCCGGTGGGAACTTTGGTCGTATGCTGACAGGGAAGGGGGGGTTTGCTTTTGCAAACCTGGAGCGTCTGTACTCCACGTTAGGAGCGGCTCACAACAGCGTCTGTTCCCCATGTCAGGGGCGGCTGATCATCGTCCGAGTGCCAGAGAAGGACTCTAAGCTAAACTGCGCACTATGGCCCTCCGAACATTTAGGGGGAATGGTCCTCCGGATATCTAGGGGGTTGGTGTCAGGCCCTGCGAGCCAGCCGTAAAAACACATCAGCACAGGAACGTCAACGAGAGAATACGGACCGGAACAATCGGCAAAGACCACAGCGACGAAAATGGACTAGCGATTGGAAACTCGGTACGTGGAACTGCAAATCTCTCAACTTCATTGGAAGTACTCGCATACTCTCCGATGTACTGAAGACCCGCGGTTTCGACATCGTAGCGCTGCAGGAGGTATGCTGGACAGGAGCATTGGTGCGAACGTTTAGAGGTAATCATACCATCTACCAGAGCTGCGGCAACACACGCGAGCTGGGAACAGCTTTTATAGTGATGGGTGATATGCAAAGGCGCGTGATCGGGTGGTGGCCGATCAATGAACGAATGTGCAAGTTAAGAATCAAAGGCCGATTCTTTAACTTCAGCATAATCAACGTGCATAGCCCACACTCCGGAAGCACTGATGATGACAAGGACGCATTTTACGCGCAGCTCGAACGCGAGTACGACCGCTGCCCAAGCCACGACGTCAAGATCATCATAGGAGATTTGAATGCTCAGGTTGGCCAGGAGGAGGAGTTCAGACCGACGATTGGAAAGTTCAGCGCCCACCGGCTGACGAACGAGAACGGCCTACGACTGATAGATTTTGCCGCCTCCAAGAACATGGCCATTCGTAGCACCTATTTCCAGCACAGCCTCCCGTATCGGTACACCTGGAGATCACCTCAGCAGACAGAATCGCAAATCGACCACGTTTTGATCGATGGACGGCACTTCTCCGACATAACCGACGTCAGAACCTATCGTGGCGCCAACATTGACTCCGACCACTACCTGGTGATGGTGAAACTGCGCCCAAAACTATCCGTCATCAACAATGTACGGTACCGACGCCCGCCCCGGTACAATCTCGAGCGGCTGAAACAACCGGATGTCGCCAATGCGTACGCGCAGCATCTTGAGGCAGCGTTGCCGGATGAGGGCGAGCTCGATAGGGCCCCTCTTGAGGACTGCTGGAGGACAGTCAAAGCAGCCATTAACGACGCTGCCGAAAGCGTTGTCGGATATGTGGAACGGAGCTCAAGAAACGATTGGTTCGACGAGGAGTGCCAAGAGGTTTTAGAGGAGAAGAATGCAGCGCGGGCTGCAATGCTGCAGCATGGTACGCGGCAAAACGTGGAACGATACAGACTGAAGCGGAAACAGCAAACCCGCCTATTCCGGGACAAAAAGCGCCGCTTGGAAGAGGTGGAATGCCAAGAGATGGAGTTGCTGTACCGTTCTCAAGAAACGCGGAAGTTCTATCAGAAGCTCAACACATCCCGCAAAGGCTTCGTGCCGCGAGCTGAGATGTGCCGGGATAAGGATGGGAGCATCTTGACGGACGGACGCGAGGTGATCGAAAGGTGGAAGCAGCACTACGATGAACACCTGAATGGCGCAGAGAACACAGGCACAGAAGGTCAGGACAGCGAAGGCGATGGCTACGTCAGCACAGCGGATAGCGGAAATCAACCAGCCCCCACGATGGGGGAAGTTAAGGATGCCATTCAACAGCTCAAGAACAACAAAGCCGCTGGCAAGGATGGTATCGGAGCCGAACTCATCAAGATGGGCCCGGACAGGTTGGCCGCTTGTCTGCATCGGCTGATAGTCAGAATCTGGGAAACGGAACAGCTACCGGAGGAGTGGAAGCAAGGCGTTATATGCCCTATCTACAAAAAGGGCGACAAACTGGAGTGTGAAAATTATCGTGCAATCACCATCCTAAACGCCGCCTATAAAGTGCTATCCCAGATTCTCTTTCGTCGTCTATCACCTATAGCAAACGAGTTCGTGGGAAGTTATCAGGCAGGTTTCATCAACGGCCGCTCGACAACGGACCAGATCTTTTCCGTGCGGCAAATCCTCCAGAAATGCCGTGAATACCAGGTCCCTACGCACCATTTGTTCATCGATTTCAAGGCGGCATACGATAGTATCGACCGCATAGAGCTATGGAAAATCATGGACGAGAACAGCTTTCCCGGGAAGCTCACAAGATTGATCAGAGCAACGATGGACGGTGTGCAAAACTGCGTGAAGATCTCGGGCGAACACTCCAGTTCGTTCGAGTCTCGGCGGGGACTACGACAGGGCGATGGACTTTCGTGCCTGTTGTTCAATATTGCGCTTGAAGGTGTCATGCGGAGAGCCGGACTTAACAGTCGAGGCACGATTTTCACGAGATCCGGACAATTTGTTTGCTTCGCGGACGACATGGATATTATTGGGAGAAAATTTGAAACGGTGGCAGATTTGTTCACCCGCCTGAAACGCGAATCAACAAGAGTCGGGCTAATGGTGAATGCGTCGAAAACAAAGTACATGCTGGTTGGCGGAACTGAGCGCGACAGGACCCGCCTAGGAAGCAGTGTTACGATAGACGGGGATACCTTCGAGGTGGTGGACGAGTTCGTCTACCTCGGATCCTTGTTGACGGCTGACAACAATGTTAGTCGGGAAATACGAAGGCGCATCATCAGCGGAAGTCGTGCCTACTATGGGCTCCAGAAGAAACTGCGGTCAAGAAAGATTCACCCCCGCACCAAATGCACGATGTACAAAACGCTCATAAGACCGGCAGTCCTCTATGGGCATGAGGCGTGGACTATGCTCGAGGAGGACTTGCAAGCTCTTGGGGTTTTCGAACGCCGAGTGCTAAGGACGATCTTCGGCGGCGTGCAGGAGAACGGCGTGTGGCGGCGAAGGATGAACCACGAGCTCGCTCAACTCTACGGCGAACCCAGTATCGTAAAGGTAGCTAAAGCTGGAAGGATACGCTGGGCAGGGCATGTTGCAAGAATGCCGGACAACAACCCTGTAAAGATGGTGTTCGCCACGAATCCGGTCGGAACAAGAAGGCGTGGGGCGCAGCGAGCTAGGTGGATTGATCAGGTACACCAGGACCTGGAGAGCGTGGGTCACAGTCGAGGATGGAGAGAAGCGGCCATGAACCGAGGGAATTGGCGAAATATTGTTGGCGAGGCTTTATCAAGATAATTGATGTAAAGCCAAATAAGTAAGTAAGTGGTATTAAAATCTATCCCACCGCAAAATTTGAAATAAAAATTCCTGTTTTTCGTTTTTTAACAAATTTTCTTAGTTTACTGACTTTCTCGGTAGTGCAAAAACCCAGTAATTTTTACCAAACAGTTTGAGTGTGTAGGTATACGTATAAAATGCAAACGAGCATCCACAAACAAAATTTTCTGTTAATTGAATATACCTGTTGGAGGGTAAACGAACCTTGACCAGCACTCATTATGAAAACTTTATTTTAACTAGCATTGTAGCGATGAACAATAGAATATTGTGTCGATGGAATTATAAATTTATTTGAATTTGATAGGGTGTCTTGTAGTATTCTCAGCCGGTTTGTTCTTTTCGTCGTAAGGTGAGTTTCTAAATGCTTTTGAACTCAAAAATTGCATCAATAATTTAGTAGGGGAGATCACTCCGTACCGGGCAGCACCCAATACCGGTCACCGTCAAAAAATTGAGAAATCATGATCCAATCAAGATGGTGTGTTACAAGAAAAGGTAGCTTTGGAGCTATGGAGAGTAATGTTTGCGTAGAACAACACATCTTTGATATACGCACGAGTTTAAGATTTACACGATTGGAAAAGAAAGATCACTACTGTAAATATAAACGCCGTTGAATTTTACACACGCATGTTTCTTCAGCGTGGTTTGTTTCCTTTTCATTTGTTCCCAAAGTGTTCCCCTACGCCCCGCAATTGGAATTTCCAAAACATAAAATTAACAGTTTCATATTAGGTTCAATCCAAAACGTTTATTTGAACGCAACTTTATTACTTTCTTTCCTATGCTTGTCACAAAATAAATCAATCGTTGAATCCGAAGACGGTAATATTTGCTGCTAGCAAGCGATGAATAGTACCACACGAATAGTTGTGGGATGCGAATGTCCTGTAAATAAACATTACGAACTTTGCTCACTATTCCATACGACACCGAATTGTATATTCAAATGGTTATTTGCAATAATCACTCGCGTGTCCGTGAAAAAGCTACAGTTTTGATACACTTAACCAGCGGCGTTTGTCTCTCAACACAACAAGTCGGCCATATTATTTATGTCAACAAATAATGTTTGTGTAAATTTACATGTTGGTTGAAATTGGTGGGTTCATTGATTTGATTTTCAATTCATAACCATTTTTTTCAGGAAGAGTTAAAAATTGTATGTTTTTTCATGCTCTAAAGATGTGCATTGATTTTAATTCAATTTTAAATCAGTCTCCCAATTCAAGCCGTGTAAATTTACAAAATTCACGTTTAACATGCAGTTTAAATTAAAATATTTTATCCGTGCAAGCATAATGGAAAACTATCATAAGTTGAAACTATGAATAAATAACTATCATCTTTTAAATAATTTTGAAAACCTATTTTTCATGCTCAAGTTAGAAGCAATGATCACTTGCTAATTGTAATGTGGCGATAGATTTTTATTAGTATTTTATTAGTATCTCCTTCTTCTCCTTATGCCTGAATAGTTAGAATCTGCTGAGGCTTGAAAGATTCAAATTAAACAACCATCATGTTGATGACGTAATCAATTCCCTTGATCTATGGAAGAGGAGACATTTTTCAAGGGAGGCTCTTATAAATTATCAGCGAAGTAGCATGCGTGGGTGAGTTTTACTCCCAAATAATGTTATGTCTTTTTGATACTGATCAGACATCAACTAGCATTATGTTTGTGAGTTTTCATGTGTGTATATACTAGGGTATACCATAATAATAAAGGTGCAACAATCTTAAGTTACGCACCGTTCATTTGAACCCCAATAAGCCAGTGGCATAATATTTGGATTGAATTCTTTAAGTCTTAGATATGATCTTAAACGGCTTGAAATTTGTATGAGAAAATTGTACAATGAATGTTTTCCCTTATATTTTTCGAAATAGGTGACACTGTAGCTGATGAACTTTTTTTGTTTTTGACTTGAAGATTCTCTTATCAATAGAAAAGTGGCTTAATAGGTTTGTAAAAATATGTCTCATTACTGTTGCCGCTTTTGATAGATGTGTAACAAAATCTTCTTCTGAGGCAAATTTCTTTGATTTTTACTTTTATTTTGTACAAATTGTAGCATATAAATTCACGCCATTTATGAATCATGCTATATGTTCTGTTGGACGGATAAAATGCGTAAAATGTATATAAAAAAATTCAAAACAGTAGAATTATTAAATACTTAACACAAAATCGACCAAAATGTCACTCACACCCCTTCGCGACCGATTATAGAGAAGTTCAGCTCACCAACTTACGAACGAAAATGGCCTTAACTGATTGATTTCGCTGCCTCCAATACCCTGGCCATACATAGTACTTACTTCCAGCACAGTCTCCGGTTTCGGTACTACCACCACGACATTCACATGTTTCTACATGACCATCAAAATTCAAAGCAAACCATGACAGTTCAAAACAAAAAAATGTCATGGCTCTGCAAAACTGTAATCTTCTTCTTCCCAATGTTTTTTCAAACCCGAATGCGAAATGACTCGAGCACAGTGGTAACACGATTTTTTCCGATTTTTTGGATTTCGACTTTTTGCTCGGTAAAGGCGGCGTAAAATTGAGCTTGTATATATGTATCGCAACAAATTGATTGTGCTCTTGCTGTTAGTACTAATAGATTTCAATTAATTGAAAACACCAGCAAAATATTAGCGATTGAATTATTTAACATTTTTTTCATTCATTCGTCTTGGGATGGCTGCCCGAAAACGATCATAGTGGAGAGACAAAAACATTCAAGCAGTGTGTAAACCGTTGGCAGCGCAACGCCTGATGGTATTGATGCTGATGCTGCTTTGTGTTTTGGTTGACTGGCAGAATCAATGGAATGTGGTAAATTGTGATCACAGTTCCCAAGCCTGACTGGAGATCAAACCCAACAGACTGAATCACAAATCAACGTCAGGACCTATCGTGGCGCTACATTGATTCAGATCACTAACTTGTGGTGGTTAAAGTGTGCCAAGGACTTTCCATTGTGAACTACATCCAGTACCAACGCCCGCCCCAGTACAATCTGTAACGACTTAAGCTATCCAAAGTTGCAATTGATAACGCGCAAAGCCCCTTTTGAGGACAGCTGGAGTAGTGTCAAAGCAGCCATTAACAAAGCAGCGGAAGGTGCCATTAGGTTCATGGAAGGAAATCGACGTAGAACGATACAAACAGATATATATACAGATACAGACAGCAAACACATGTATGCCGGGAGTTGGAGTGCGATGAAATGGAGCAGCTGTGTTCTTAAGAAACGCGTAAGATCTACAAGAGTCTCAATGCATCTCGCAAAAGCTTTGTGCCGCAAACCGGAATGTGCCGGGATAAGAATACAAGTATCTAGACGGACGAACGTAAGGTGATTGAAAGGTGGAAGCAGCACTACGATGAACACCTGATTGGCGCCGAGAAGGAAGACCAAGGCCGCAAGAGGAATGGCTTCATCAGTACGGCGGATGAGGGAGACGCACAGTGCGTTGAATGTATAGAGAAGCGGGACACAAATTAAAACTGGAAGATCAACCCATTTTAGTATGGAAGGAAAGTTGTTTCTGGTCAAAAGAGCAACAATTTGCATAAATGATATATAATATACGCATAATCGCAAAACTGTCCCAAGCTCCAAAGTCATTATTTTCGAAGAAGAACCTTATAATTTGTACTTCTATTGCTCATAATGATGTAAGAAGTTATTTGCAAATATATCTCTTTCATTCTTTGCTGTAAAAGTGACTAATACGCCTCTTTGCAAAAACAACGATTTTTTTTTATTTTTCAGTTTTTAATAAAATTTATAAATAAAATCTTGGAAACTACAATTAAAATATATTATTTCAAGCATCAACTTGCTCTGTTGTAATGTCTGGTTGAGCCGAGACTACAAAGCATTGCAAGATTTTCGTTTTTTTTTATCACAAACAACCCATTTTCATACTTGTGCTGGTTAAGGAGTATACCTAAAAATAGTCAAAAATCTCGAAGAGTTGCAGGGCGTTGCAGCTGTATCTTTCAGACCTTTTAGAGGACACTCTGAGAAACGTGTCTGTACGTGATGTAGGGTGAAACTCGGTGGAACTTTTTTTGAATCGATATTCAAAGTTACATATAAGTATTTCATGAGTTTGATTTCATAGCCAACTCAACGTGCCGATTTCTCATATTCAAAGTTAAAACTGGTGTTCTTATCTCATCAAATATACTTTACCAACCTTCAGCTATGTTTCTTTTAGATTTTGATTGAATAGATTGGTTTCAACACACTCAGTACTAGGGAGTGTATCGAAAAGTAGTCGCAAACATTCAAAACAGTCTTAAAAATATTGGGTTGTACCCACGAACAATTTTTTGATCAGAAATACTTTGCAATGTATTTAAAAATTATTATGCGGTGATATTGTTTCAATAAAGTGGCAATTTGTGTGATAATTTTTCAAATTACTAGCAGATGACGATGAAAATCTTGCCCACCTCTGAAAAAATTGATATGTTCAAAAATGTGTTGAAATTTAAGAAAAAAACTAACTCTCATAACATAATGAAAAATATATTGTAAATACATTAACAAGCATTTAAGTTCAAATACAAAAAATGAAAAAAGGCGATTTTTAAGGACCTTATTTTTTAATTTTTCATTTCTACACGTTAATGGTAATATCATTTTTTTAAATCCGTTTACGTGGTGTATGAAGTAAATATATTTTCCAATGGAATAAGCTTTTCATCCTATTTTGTTTGATGTAAATTTTGTTCTATACAAATCATCAAATCTTCAGAAGACACTTCAAATATGTAATTTTGTGCAAGATTTTATTTTCTACGCTTTATGAACCTTGTAGTATTTATTTTATTTATATTATTCAATATTTTTAGTTGCTTCAATACTTGCTGACATGATGAAGATTTGCGTGGATTTAGTTGGAAGAAATACTGAAAACATGCGACAAATTTAAGTTTGTTTGCTACTCCGATAACTGTTACTTTTGACGCTTTTTGTAGTAGTTTAAGTGCTTTGTATAGCTTATCAATACTATAACGGCTGCTATCTTAAAACACTTGAGGATACTTTTTTTGCCGGATAACATAACTTTAGAGCAACGCATTGTGAGACGTACCAACTCCTACAATAGGTGAAGTTAAGGATGGTATCAAATAGCTCAAGAACAATAAAGCAGCTGGGAAGGATGGTAAAAGAGCGACACTTTTTAAAATGGGCCCGGACAGGTTGGCTACTTGTCTGCGCCGACTGGAAGCCAGGATCTGGGATACAAAACATCCACCGGAGGTGTGGAAGGAGGAGACATACACCCAACGTAAAAAAAGGGTGTCAAGTTAGAATGTGAGAACTATCGAGCGGTCACCATTCTTAACGCAGCCTATAAAGTGCTTTCCTAAATCATCTTCCGCCGTCTATCGCCGCTAGCAAGCAGATTTGTAAGAAGTTATACGGGGGACGAATTTGTCTACCTCGGATCATTGGTAACGTCGGATAACAACTGCAGCAGAGAAAATCAAAGACGTATCATTAATAGAAGTCGTGCTTACTGCGGGTTCCTCAAGACTTTGCGGTCTGGTAAATTTTACCTCCGTACTACATGGTACAAGTTGCTGATAAGACCGGTAGTCCTCTACGGGCATGAGACGTGAACAATGCTTGAAGAGGACCTGCAAGCGCTAGGAGTTTTTGAACAACGTGAGCTTGCGCAACTCTAAGACGAACCCACTATTCGCAAAAAATGTGTTCACCTCGAATCCAACTGGTACAAGACGAAGGGGAACGCAAAGAGCTAGGTGATTTGACCAAGTGGAACAGGTTCTAGGAAGTGTGGGGCTATCAAGAAACTGGAGGCTAGCTGCCAAGGATAGAGTTTTTTGGCGTAACATTGTGCCGCCGGTCATGTTTAGAAGGACGTAGCGCCATCAAGATTAAAGTAAAGTAAGTACCCTTAATGGGGCCCAGAAAGCCGTAGCGGTTAACGCGCAGCTATTCAGCATGACCATGCTGAGGGTCGTGGGTTCTAATCCTGCTGGTCTTTTCGTAAAGGAAATTTTCTCGTTTCCCAGGGGATAGAGTATCGTGTGGCAGCGATATACACATGCAAAAATGGTCAATCGGCAAAGTAAGCTCTCAGTTAATAACTGTGGAAGTGCTCATAAGAATACTAATCTGAGAAGCAGGCTTTGTCCCAATTGGTACGTAACGCCAGAAAGAAGAAGAAGTACCCTTTAGCGTGGCCAAAAATGAGCTCTGTAGCTTTCCAAAAACCGTACTGCCGAAGTGAATTAAATGTGCCAAGAATAGGATCCGGCTCTCTAATCAAAAATTACATCAACCAATATTAATTTATTTTTAATTTAATGTTGCGGGGACGCATATGTCGTTCTTTACGAAGCTTCCTCTACCCGATCAGAAGAAAATAACTACTGAATACCAAATTGAGGTATTCTATACCAGATAATTTCCAATACTTACAACCTGAATGAGGTATGAATGAGCCCTGCATAAAAGGTAAAATACCTCAAATAATACCTTCTGCATATTCTACAAATACCAAGCTGATAATTAGATCAGGTATTGTAATACCTAAATAATACGTGATGGGTTTTCATATAAAGTCACTTTTTTCAATAATAGGTCAATACCTCCATCAGTCCTCAATACCTATAGAATACCAAAATGAAGTATTTTTAATTGTTTTACACATTTTTTTCAAATACCATTGTAATTCCAAAAGGAGGTATTGACAACTGAACAATACCTAATTATGATATGATACCAAAATATTGTATGCATAAGTTATTGCGAGTTATTCTTTCCTCCTCGGGTAGTGAGAGTTGTGCGCTCTCCCACAACCAATGTATAGCTGTGTTGCTTTGTCATCTTTTAATCAGAATATCAGTTCTAAGTAAGAAAAAAAGGTTTCCAGTATTAAAAACAAGTAAGTTAAGAACTCAAACTCAATTTTTCTCAATAATCATGTTACCTTCATTCAAACTTAAGTAAGTAAGCTCTCAGTTAATAACTGTGGAAGTGCTCATAAGAACACTAAGCTGAGTAGCAGGCTCTGTCCCAGTAGGAACGTAACGCCAGAAAGAAAAAAGAAGAAGCTAAGCCAAATCGTAAAAAGTAACCCAAACACACTTAACCGACAAAGTTTGCACTGGTTCAATGGGATTAGATTGTTGTTTACTTAACCATTCATTCATTCGCAAACTTGTTATGTCTCCTCGGTAATGCTATGGGTATTTGACTATATACGATGGCAGACCGTCGTGACACATTTACAGTGTGGAGCAAAAGCATATCATGCCTGTAATGAGAAGACTCTTACACTGAGCCCGACATTATGTACGAAATTTATAAATGAACGCATAAAATTCTTAAGAAACACAAAACATTCGATTTTGACATGTAATTCTTTTCGTTATTATCGAAGATCTCAAAAATTCAATACATACATAACAATTCCAAAGAATTCCAAAATTAATAAAAATGTGTGTCTTTTCAAAGGTTAAAACACCCAAAATCTTGAATATAAAACTTTTTTTTAGGTCGAAAAAGATTTCTAAGGTATCAATAACTTAAGCTGCAGATGCCTTAATGAAAAAAATAAGCTAAAAAAACGTGATAGATGTTTCTGTCCGATACTGTAGTTGCCTTCTCCTCACGCGCCGTCAGAAGATAGCACACGATCCCGCAATCTCGTATTCGCTAAACTTTGTAGCAATAACGTCTGGAGGGTGGATGGATGCTGTGTTAAACTGTGTCTACTGACTTCTCCGTGAGCAGATGACTCCGAAAACACGTTGTTCACTTCACAAATTAGCGCCCACATAATATGAAGCCTAGCTCTATTCGATTGCGCCCGGAAGAGGAAGGCGCCAAAAACACGCCGTGGGTGAGGAATTTCGTGTCTGCTCATTCCGGCTGTCGTCTGCCCAGGAAATTAATTGCTAATGGTTTCTCGATGATGGTTAATTTCCGTCTGAGACAGAGGGAGGAAGGGGACGAGGCGAGATGAGGCAATGCGATGCGACAGACAGACAGCAGTCAGAGATTGCGTCCTTTGCTGACTTGGCACCCTCGACCAGAGCCGTCGCGTTGCCTCATGGCGTCCTTCGCGAGCCTTTATTAGTACGCCCCCTAGTCATTGGCATAGCTTATCTTCGTATTTGTTCTCATTATAACAAGTTTCTAATTATTTTACAACTTTAATAACCCCTATGGGCCTGAGTGGAATCAAAAATACTAAAACCCTAGCCACCTAACGACTTTGGTTATTTGCAATGACAATCATTTCATTGGGATCTGATATTCAACATCATAAATGCAAAATTTAGCACCGTTCAGAATGTTCCGAAAGTGGCCTCTAAGACTTAATAGGGGAAGAGCCCTTATTTTCAATCCACAAGAAATCTGTTGGTTTTTCATACAAAGTAGGCCTGAAACGTATGAACGTATGAATGGCTCGAAAACTAGTGCTTAGGTTGACTCGAAGAAGAATTCATTGAAGTGTTAGTTAAACACGACTAAAAATAGTAAAAATGTCGTAAAATTGTAGATCTCTAGTGATCTAGATATCCTGTTATAGTAATATTATTCAATATGCGACTTTGAAGAAATATGTTTCCAATTATTTTAACTAGAACATTTGTTATTTTTGGCTCAGATTGGCTAAGTTGAAAGTTTGAAAAAGATAAAAATTCCTGTGAATGATAAAATGCACTGTATTTTATTGTTCAGGGCTTCCTTCATCAGATCAGAACCGGGCTTCTCAGAGCCCAAATCCGGCACTGTCCGCACCAACTGATCACATTTTTATGGTGGGAATTACGCTTTATTGGAGAAGATAACTTTGTTTCAGCAGCGGCAAACTGTTGATCGATTGACGGGTTCCGACCAGCAAGGGCCGGGGGGTCGTTAAATCGCTTATCGTGCCACGCTTCGTCAACAACAACCGTCGTCCGCCAGATGAAGTTGGGTGATTGAGAACGGTTGAGGTGCGTTCACGGTGGAAGATTGTGTGCTTAGGACAAACTGGTGGAAAGCAGCCATCGCCATGAATGGACTCTGAATGGAGCCATAAAAATTTCGCTTAGCAGTGGGTTTAACTTTCGCAGATAATTTGTTTTCGAAATCCTTACACGGTCAATTTTCTCTTTTGCGTCTTCTTGGAATTTACATAATCATAAACCGATGCTTTCTTCTGGAATGCATCAATAGTAAAGTAAGGGAACTGGGTGTAAAATGCGCCGTTGTGGTAAAACGCGCCACCCTCGTTGTGAACGAACGACGTGCATTGGGACGCTGTATTTCACCGGCGATTATAGGAAATGTATTAAAATGATTCTCTTTATATGTTTTAAATGATTTCCTGGCAGAAATCGTAAAAAAACTCTAAAAATGTTTTTCGCTGTTTTCATTGTAATTTTGTGTTATTTTCTAGGTCATTTTTTAGGTCGATAAACAACAAAACTTTTAAACTTATCACCGAGAATCACCTTGAGCACTCCCATAGTTTGTACTCCATGCGAAAAAAGTGTTGGATTTATCCTTAAAAAGCGTATTGAAGGACTTAAACTTCAATCAACTCGTGGGACAAAACGGCCATTCCTATTCCATAACACCGAAACAGCCGTTTGAATTCAAATTGAATTCAAATTCTACCTTACAAATGCACATCAGCTCGATCGGAGAATCTATATTTTAGCGCCAGCCGTTCAAAGTGTGTATGGGAAAACATACTTTTGCAAACAAAAATCGCCAGAGGTCGCCTATTGACCTCTATAAAAATTCTGAACACACACCTCGATAGGTATTTTTACGATGAAGAATATTGCCGAAGACCGCTACAAACGGCCAACAAACTGGGAACTCTACAGTGAATGGTTGCGGTCAAATTTGATTGACATGAACCATTAGCCTGGGACACGGTTGTATGAAAAATTTAGATTCTCGCTCCAGTCCATTTTTTGGATTGCATTTAGGGTCCATAACAACTGTGCAAAACTTCAGCTCGATCGGAGAAACTATATTTTAGCGCCAGCCGTTCAAAGTTTGTATGGGATTTACTATACAAAAACTTAGTTTTGCAAAGAAAAATCACCAGAGGTCGCCCATTGACCTCTATAAAAATTCTGAGCACAGAACTCGATAGATATTTCTACGATGAACAACATTGCCGAAAACCGCAAAGCAATCCGATGCTTGTGAAAAAAGTTATTAAGCAAAGACTGTTCGGAAATTTCGCCCGATTTTGTTGTTATTGTTATTCCTTTACGTGTTAATCAACGTCGCCTTGTCAATAGGTTTTCATTGAATAACTTTTTTCACAAGTGTCGGATTGCTTCGCAGTCTTCGGCAATATTCTTTATCGTAAAAATACCTATCGAGGTCTGTGTTCAGAATTTTTATAGAGGACGATGGGCGACCTCTGGCGATTTTTCTTTGCAAAACTAAGTTTTCCCATAGTAAATCCCATTCAAACTTTGAACGGCTGGCGCTAAAATATAGTTTCTCCGATCGAGCTGAAATTTTGCACAGTTGTTATGGGACCTAAATGCAATCCAAAAAGTGGACTGGAGCGAGAATCTAAATTTTGTCCCACACTAATGAACCATACGTACATTCCCGTTGAGATTTACTAAGTAAGTGTGAGGACTAATTTTCTCTAAAACAATCGCTGGAATCCAACGGACATAATCATCCATGTGATTTCGACACATAACCTTATCACCACGAGAATACGTTTTGGAACATACAAGGAGACTGCCGGACTTTTCGGGACGCAACAAAGGTTTAACCACATTCTTTTGTTCATTTTGAATGTCCAACTTAACCGGATTACATGATTTCAAAAGTGTGCGAGGCACGTAAGAAAACATCATTGATGAGGGCGTTCTACCGGTAGCGGTAGACGGAGTATTTCTGTAGTTGAACAGACTACGGTTAAACTTTCGCTGAATTGACATCGGTTTGAATTTCTCGTCCAACAGATTCTTCAATACAGTCTTGATAGTCTGTTCAATTCCGATTTCAAAAAATTGTGACGTGACCAATTAATTTGAACTTTGTGCTGATTTGACCTGTCTAAAACTTGAAAGAGGTTCCTTCTACACTCTTCAACAGATCGACCACCAACCACAATATCATCTCAATACGGAAAAGCTACTGTTCCTAGCAAAATTTGATCTACAAATGAACTTTAACACTTCACTTTTTGCAAAAAAAAAAAAAATAAAATACTAAAATCCATATGGTGAGCAAATACCTTTAAACTCTAATATGTGTTGCTTATCTTGACAGATAGGCCTATTTCGTCTGCGACTTACAGACAGCCCTGTCGTCGTAAAATTTGAGCTTCTTAGTCGTCCCTTTTCGAGGGGGGCGTTACTTTAGCCCAGAGGGCGCTTCTGTTTCCAGGCGTTATGATGTTTTCTCATAAGAAATATCACACACATTTTAGTGTTTCTGTTTATGGGTTTCCGACTTTTAGTCTGTACATATCATTAACGGGAATCCAAAAACCTAAGCAACATTTAATATATAAAAATTACAAATATCACAAATACTTCAATATACATTCCTAACAAATGAGAACTAATATGCTTTTGCACGTATTTAGTTTGTATTCCATTTCTATTAAAATATGGAACGAAGATATCAAGTACATGGGCTTAAAATGATTCAGTTGATAAATTTGCTAATGTGAAAAGTGAAAATTATTTACTCCATGTACCAATTGAAACTACCATAACAATGCCTGTGACTATTTATTAGAGTCTGACAACTAAGAATATTACGATGCACAATTTAATATTAATCTCAATCCATGAAATAAACTCAGTCTTTTAGAACCTATCACTCAATATAAAACGGATCATCGAGTGCAAATCCAAAATCCTCATCGAACGGTTTATTTGAAAACGTTTTTGTGTCCGCCTCAAATATTTTTTTTTCTTATGTTCGGCATTTTGCTTTTAAAACAATATATTGCTATTGCATTTCGCTTTTTAAACAAAATTGTGAAAAAGTTAAGCAAATTTATGCAACAGTTAAAAGTCAAAAGCATAATTTTGACAATACAACTGAATAGTATGATGTTTTTTATTACTTGACTTTCTTGTATTTCTTTTTGTTTGATAAATTGACTAAGAACGAAATGGCCTTGTACAAAATATGATGTTTGGATTTAATCAGAAATTCGTTCATTCGGTTGATATTATTGGACAGTTTATGCAGCTGCTCAAACTCAGTTTTTTATAAGCTTTTTGATGCTTATCTCTGAATTCAAAACGAAGCGCTAACGGTGAAACACGTTTTTCTGATAAAATTCAAAATGGACTCGAATTCGAAATGCCCCTAAGATTGCTTTGTGTTTCAAGGAATTTATGAGAAGAAAGATACGTGAAGAAATACAAAGATTTTTTTTTTTCAAAAAACTGAGCTTTTTGCAAACTGTCAAGCCTAGGGTTCAGCATTTTGAGTTTTTTTTTTTATTTTTTATTTATGAGGGTTTAAACTTGATTAGCCAGTTCATTCGCCTCGCAATTTTAATTAACCAAAACGCTTCTCCTCTAGTTTTATGAAATTAGCGAAATACGACACAAACTGTAATTCTTATTTTGTATGCCAATGGTAATCACATTTCAGCGATAATTACTCAACCATAACTCGAAACATTTTTTACGAAGTATTATGCGTATTCTCAGTCCTGTCAAACTAAGAAAATTTGATTAGGAAGCAAAGAAAAGTTTTAAAGTTAAGCATTAATTAATTAATACTTAATATTCAATGTTTCAAATGATTGATTTTATTTGAACGTAAAGTATTCATATATTATACATACATATAGAAAAATATTATATTTTTTTTCTTTAAAAAAATAAATCATATAATTAAGTTAACAAAGACTTTTTTTTGAGTTTTCTAAAAGCAGTACATCTAGAACGTTCGAACTTTTTTTAACTTTAAGAAGAGGTGTTCAATTTTCAGCCAAATCTTCTTTCTGGCATTACGTCCCCACTGGGACAGAACCTGCTTCTCAGCTTAGTGTTCTTATGAGCACTTCCACAGTAATTAACTGAGAGCTTACTGTGCCAATGACCATTTTTGACATGCGTATATCGTGTGGCAGGTACGAAGATATTCTATGCCCTGGAAAGTCGAGAAAATTTCCAACCCGAAAAGATCCTCGACCGGTGGTATTCGAACCCACGACCCTCAGCTTGGTCTTGCTGAATAGCTGCGCGTTTACCGCTACGGCTGGCTTAAATTGAAACAAAATATCGCTCTTGAAGTGATATCAAAATGAAAAAAGTCAACAATTGCTCTGGATTCCGCTATGGTTTTATCTTTTGTAGTTTTACGTTGGATGTATTTGTGAATCTTGGAATTGTCAAGTATCAATTACAGAATTTTATCAAATTTAATAACACGAAAATGCTGCTCATTTTGCATACCTGATTATGAAAGTTCACTTGAAAATTATTGGTCCAAAATAAACAAGGGTATGAACTGACTATCTTAAGAACATATAAGTTGAAATTTTTTTCAGCTTCAAACATTAACATATTTCATCAAACTTCGAGAGTGGTATTGGGCCTCTTAATAATCACGTGCTGTTATCGAAGGATCTCTCAAGATAATTTAACCAACAATTTATTTAATAATACCGAATATTTGGGATACAGCGCATTTAATTAAGCGCATACAGCCCATTTAATTAAGGGATTGTGCTACTTTGCCCTACATATTGATTCCCCAAATGTCGTTTCCTCGAACGTCAGTCCCTTGAATGTCTGTTCTCCGAATATACCGTTTCACAACTTCCTACATTTCAGAGTAGTGAACGGACCAGTCATCTGGTAGCACTCTGTCACTGAGAACTATTCTTGCACCTTCATGAACTGCATCACTTCTCGAAGTGACAGGTCATTTGGAAAAATGGGATTCGAGGAAAAGGATTATTCGGGGAACTGTCATTCGCAGAAGCGACATTCGAGGAAAAGTAGCAAAATCGTTTGACAAATAGTATGGAAATATAATATGAGACAAAATATAGATATTATAAACAACGTGTGGGCCCATTCACAAATATCATAGCGCTTGAGGGGGTGGGTGGGTGTCCTAAGGATGTTACGGCCCATACAAAAATTGAATAATGTTCACACAAAAAGCGTTACAAAAGGGTGGGTGGGTGTCCAATATGATCAATTTTAGCGTTATGAAATAAATGAATGAGCCCTATAAAACGTGAAAAACTCACCAACAATACAGTGTAACTAGCGCATAAGAAACTCTCTGTAACGGTCTACAAACATGATTGACAACAATAAATAAATAAATGAATATAATAAATAAATTACTCAGCATACACAATCAACATTGATCTTGATTGCATCGCTCGTTCTCGCAAAAGCAGACGACGCAACTAAAGTACCAAATACTACTCTCCACTTGATATACGTTAGTTAAGGTCAGAGAGCAAACAAAATTTAATTGTTTTTTTTTACAGGGCGTTAAGATGCAGCTGATCTACGTGAAACAAAGTATTATCACTTCAGGGCGTTGATACAGAATGAAAAATTTGATTGATTTTTACAAGGCGTTACGATTCAATTCATTAATGTGGACTTCAGTTAAATTACTGCAGGATGTTAAAAAAGCATGGAATTTTCAAGTAATGACCTACAGAGCATTGAGATCTACCTGATCTACATAGAATGAGGTCAAATTACTCCAGGGCGGTAATACAGTTTGGAATATTCAATTAATGTTCTAAAGGGCGTTAAGATGCACCTGAACTACATAAGATAAGCTTGAAATATTCCAGGACGTTGAACAGGCTAGAATTTCCAATTGATGGCATATAGGACGTTAAAATATACGTGAGAAAGGAATAAATTAATCCAGGGCGTTGATATATTTTGACAATTTCGATGACATCAATCAGATCCTTGAGATGCACCTGATCTTCAAAGGATAAAGTCAAATTACTCCAGGGCGTTGATACTACTAAGAAATTTCTATTTATTTTAAACAGGGCGTAAATATCCTCCAGATCTTGCAAAGATCTATATGGAATAAATAGAATTACTTCAGACCATTGATATAGCTTGGTCGATTGATGTTAAACAAAGTGTTAAGATGTTTCTGAACTATGTGAAATAAGGCCAAATTACTCCAGGGCGTTGCAAAACCTTGGAATTTTTAATTGATGTCCTACAGGGCGTTGTGATGTACCTGATCTACATAAAATAAGCTCAAATTACTCCAGGGCATTGATACAGCTTGGAATTTTTAATGGATACAGGGCATTAGGTTGCACCTGATTTACGTAAGACAATGTCATTGGACAAGGTCGTAAGGCAAGGAAAATAGATATCGAACAGGGCGTTAATATGAATTGATTACCGTAAAACGGGGTAACTTTGATAATGCGGGTAACTTTGATAGTGCGTAACCCACCGCATACTAAACGAAATATCATAATTTCTGTTAATCAGTTAAGCAAAACGAATGCAAAACTAAAGAATATTAGTATGACACTTCATGTAAGAGCGGTTTTCATTTGAATCAAGAACATTTTAGGCTTTTTATACGAATTTAAAAAATTTACACAATTTTAACATTTTCGAAACGCTTACAAACAATCTGTTCTACGATCACTATTTGATGTAGTTTTGAATAGTTGGCCACTTATCTTTGATAGCCTAGTTATCATAGAACTTGATTACGGTCTCAAATCTCTTAGCGAAAAGCATTTTCACAAACTGGGACCATTTTTGTAATCTAAGTCAGAAATTTCCATATAACGTTAAACGCCTAGAGGTATGCAATGCCCTACAAATGTTCGCTATTCATTCAATTTTGTTCGAATCATACTCCATTATCAAAGTTACCCCAAAACAGAAAACCAACTTTCGATTATATGAAAAATTATATATCCAATCAAACTAAATCTTTTGCGAATTTATCGACTGTAATCGATAGCTAGGATGCCAGTACTTGTTTTAAAAATATAAATTGTAAATCTTTGAAATAGCATGCAAAAATATTCAAGTTTTCTTCGAAAAAAACTATCAAAGTTACCCCATTTTACGGTACATGACACGAGTCCAAATTACTCCAGGACGTTGATACTGCATGGAGTTTTCAATTGATGTCCTACAGGGCGTTAATGTGCACCTTATCTAAGATCTACGTGAGACAAGGTCGAATTACTCCAGGGCGTTAATACAGATTAGAATTTTCAATCTATACAGGGCATTGAGGTGCACCTGATCTTCGTAAGACAAGGTCAAATAAGTGAAGGGCGTTTATACATCTTAACATTTGTCCCACAGGGCGTTGGAATGCAGCTTATTTACATGTAACAAGGTCAATTCACTCCAGGGCGTTGAATATTCAATTGATGTCCTACAGGGCGTAAAGATGCACTTGGTCTACGTAAAATGAGGTCACATTACTCCAGGACGTTGATAAAGCTTGAAATTTTAATGGATGTCCTACAGGGCGATGAGATGTATTTGATCGACATAGGATTAAGTCAAATCATTCCAGGGCGTTGATAGTGCTTGGAGTTTCTATTGAGGTCACACAGGGCGTCAAGATGCACTTGATTTACTTGGGATGAGGTTAAATTAGTCTAGAGCATTTAAACAGCTTGAAATTTTTAAATAATGTCCCACAGCCCTGTTCGTTAAGATGTTGCTGATCTATATGAGACAAGTTCAAATCACTCTAGGGCGTCAATAGATTGAAGCTTTCAATCAATGCAGGTCATTGAGGTACACCTGATCTACGTGAGACAAGGTCAAATAAGTCAAGGGCGTTTGTACATCTTGACATTTGTCCCACAGGGCGTTAAGATGCAGCTGATTTACATGGCACGAGTCCAAGTTACTCCAGGGCGTTGATAATGCTTAAAATATTTAAGTGATGTGGGGCGTAAAGATGCGCGTAAGGATGCACTTGGTCTACATAAGGGAGGTCAAGTTACTCTTCGGTGTTGATAAAGCTTGAATTTTTAATTGATGTCATACAGGGCGTTAGGATGCTACGGATCTATATGGGACAAAGTAAAATTACTCCAGGGCGTTGATACAGCTTGTAGTTTTCAATTTTGATCTACGTGGAATAATGTGAAATTACTCTAGGGCGTTGATACAACTCAAAAATTTCGATGGAATTTTACAGGGCGGTAATATGTTGTATATGAAGTTCTGAAAGAAATAGAGTAACAGAGCGTTGGGTACAGGTTGGAAATTTCGGTTGATATCTTATGGGGCGTTAAATTGTTGTTAATTTTGCACATTTTTTTTCTATGACTTCGGGTGAAAATTAAAATAAAAATCTGAGAAAAGCTTCTTAGTCGTCGACTAAGCGCGACTAAGCAGGACGACAGGGCTGCTTACAGACTTCTTCACGACTTACAGACTTCTACACCCCAAAACAAAGAACACAACATAATCAAACAGCTCAACACAAAACCGGTTTTCTATTTAAGAGCAGATAAAGGTAATTCTACTGTAATTTTTGATAAATCTAAATACGAAGAAATAATGCAGAACAAAATTAAACATGGACCTTACCGTATTCAAAGAACAGATCCTCTTCCAGGAATGATAAGACGTGTTGACGAAGCGTTAAAAGAAGCAAAACCGGTTTTAGGTAATGTTGTAAACTCTCTGAAAGAATCTAACCCTTCATTACCAAGAATTAAAGGACTTCCTAAAGTTCATAAACCTGGTAATGAAATTCGTGAGATTGTTTCAGCTATTGGATCACCCACTCACAAGATTGCAAAGTATTTAGTCCAGAAATTCCAAAATTTTCCAAAACAGTTTCATAGTAAAACAGTTAAAAATTCCAAACATTTTACAGAAGTAATTGAAAATTTAAAAATAGCCGATGATGAAGTTTTGGTTTCTTTCGATGTCAAATCTTTATTCCCTAGCATTCCAGTTAAAGAGGCCATAAGCCTATTAGAAGATTGGCTGCTTAGTCAATATGAAGGCACAGATTGGATAAAACAAGTACGTACATACATTAAATTAACTAAACTTTGCATGGAAGAAAACTATTTTTCCTTTAGAGATGAAACATATAAACAGTTAAATGGAGCCCCAATGGGAAACCCTCTTTCTCCATTTTAAGTGAGATTTTTATGGCAAATTTAGAGAAACGATTAGAAGATAAAAACCAGCTCCCTGAAATCTGGTGGCGTTACGTTGACGATGTTTTCAGCATAGTTAAAAAACACATCTTACCCCAAACTTTAGAAACAATTAATAAGGCTCACAAAAACATTGAATTTACTTACGAAGTGGAACAGGATAACAAATTGCCTTTCTTGGACTTACTTATTGTAAAGGAACACTCATAACTTACATTTGAAATCTATAGAAAACCAACTAACACTCAACTTATTATTCCAAACACATCAAATCACTCACACCAACACAAAATGTCTTCCTTCAATCACATGATATATCGAATGCTAACAATCCCCCTCAGTGAAACTGGTCGAAGAAAGGAACTTAACTACATTTTTGAAACAGGACAATTAAACGGTTACACAAGACAAACAATACAACAACTCATCGACACGAGAACAATACAAACGTTCACTTACTACTCTGACACAAGAACAACCAACACTCAAACGTATAGCCGTCAATTACAACGATGAAACAAAAAAGCTACGCCCAATCCTACGAAAGTTTGGTTGCGAGTTAGTTTTTACCAGTAGAAACAACCAACTCCAAACTCTCCTAGGTTCAACAAAAGACCCAATTGACAGTTTATATAAATCAGGCGTTTACCAAATTACATGCGACCACTGCAATAAAATTTACATAGGACAAACAAAACGGACTCTCAATACACGTTTTAAAGAACACGTAGCAGAAGTTACTAAAGCACACAAATACACAGAAAAAGGACATGTACACCATTTCAAATCAAAAGTTGCAGAACATATTTACAATGAACAACATTTCCTTAACACAAAAAATATCAAACTCTTACGACATATTTCAAATCCTTGGAAGCTTGACGTAGCGGAAAGCATAGAAATTTTCAAACAAAACCACAATAAATTACTAAACAAAGATCAAGGAAATGGGTACTCTTGGCTGTTTAGACTTATACCTAACCTTCACACACACAATACATAAACACATTGATTGACCACCTGCCAAACAAGCAGGAATTTGTAATTTTGACAATCCTTGCATTTGATTAGGTACACAATTAAAAAAAATGACCTCCTATATACGATTACAGGTAGAATCTAGTTCTAACATACCCACACACTTTCTAGTATCGCAGACGAAATAGGCCTATCTGTCAAGATAAGCAACACATATTAGAGTTTAAAGGTATTTGCTCACCTTAGTGATTTTAGTATTTTATTTTTTTGCAAAAAGTGAAGTGTTAAAGTTCATTTGTAGTTTTAAACATACTCTAATAATCCCTCCCAAAGTTTAATATAAAAAGTGTAGAGAAAATTTGATCGATAATGGACTGAAACAAAGATAATGCTGAACTGCTTTATGGGTGCACACCACTCCTGCGCTGCGTTGGACAATTTAACTTGCAAATATGCACCAGTTAGATCGATTATGCAAAAAACTTTACAATTTGATAGACTAGCGAGGACATCACCAATCAAGGGTAGCTGGTAATGCTCGGTGGATATGAAACGATTTAACGTAGCTTTTCCATCTAAACAGATACGAATTGAGCCATCCTTTTTCGGAGTGACCACAATGGGGCTTGCCCACGAGGAGAAACGGACTGAAACAAGAATTCCGCTCTCCACCATGCGATTAAACTCTTGATCTACATTTTCGCGAAATTTGAACGGAATAGTGTACGGTTTATGAAAAATTGGGACTGCATTTTGCTTCAAAACAATATCGGCACTGAAACTTTCAATTGCCTGCTTGGACTTACCAGCAAACAAATTTGGAAATTTGCTTTGAATTTCAGACTTAAGACTGGGTTAAATAGCACTGATAGAAGAAACATTGAAACTCACCATGTTTCTCCATTCAGGCCAGGGTATCGAGACTCGAACGACCAAGAAGAGGTGTGATGCTCCTATTCCTATGGTTGAAGAAAAAAAAGTTGAAGCGACACTAAATCACCACTCCGATTTCTTACCTTGACCGCTAATTCTCCCTCTGGACGGATGTCTTGACCCGACACTGACTGAAAGCACTTGACAGTCCGTCGCAATTTGACGTGGAACAGATTATCTTGATACGTATTTTTCGATATCACTGAATCACATGCTCCTGTATTAACTTCGAATTTCACTGACTAAGTCTCCCCAAGAACAAAAATACTGCAGGAACATTCCGCTGCAGCTACATCTTCCGAAGGTTCGCTCGATGAGGACAACCGATTCAACTTCCAGTTTTCAACGACTTCCGACATTTCTGCTACTCGATTCTGGTTGCTCGGCTCTAGCTTCGACGATCGACACATTGTGGACACATGGCCGACCTTGCCACATGCGAAGCACGTCCACTGTTTGGCTAGACACGACTCTGGGTTGTGGGACCTACCACACCGGAAACATGACTTCGAGGGCTCCGATGATTTCTTCGCTGTATACTGGCTTGCTTCTTCTTCTCCTGGACGACGAATTTTGACTTTTCACGCTTGAACAACTTCTGTTCTGGCCGCCGTCTCAAGGCAGCAACTTTGGATGCTCCCTGCATTGCTTTCGACTCCTGTTCCGCTGCTTCCCAGCTGCGAGCGATTTCACATGCTCTTTCGGTAGTGAGGTTAGCTTCCGTCAGTAACTTTGTCCGATTCGAATTGTACACTCCGGCCACGAACTGATCACGCAAGGCTTCTTGTAGAAATGCATTGTATTCGCACGATTGGGACTGGGCCTTGAGATCGATGATGAACTCCAAAATGGTTTGACTTGAAGATTGCTCACACTTTCGGAATTTATAACGATCATCCACCACATTGACGGTTGGGGCTAAGTGCTTTTTCAACAACGCGATCAATTGCTCGTAGGTTTTCGAACACGGGTCTTCCGGAGAACAAATTCTCGACGCAATCGAATACAGGCTCGGACCCGCCATTGTCACTAACATCGGGACTTTCTTATTATCAGGCACTTCTTTCACCAAGAAAAACTGTTCTAACCGACTGACGTACTCGACGAACATTTCACCAACCACAAATGGTTCCATATGTCCAAACATTGGCATCGACATTTTCATCATTCCCGGTGTTACCGACGTACCCGGTTTTGTTTCGTGTCCTTCTGCCATCGTTTTGTCTGTTTTTCACCGCACCGACACTACACTTATCACTGATCTCAGACGCAAGATCGCACTGATTACAGTCACCACGTGTTCCGTACCGACGTTGTCGTGCAGAAACCAAACACCGGACATTCACTATTCACTTTTAATTTATTACGATGGCTCAGCTTATACCTACTTACAGAACGGTCGATCGTTAAAAGAGATCGATCATGGGGACGCATGGTCTTTTATAGGGTGCAGAACAAAAGGTTTGTTTTACATTCTATTGAGCGTGGATTACCGTTTTGATTCATATTACGGACACTTAAGGCCTCAGGGAAGTATAACACAGCATAGAGCATACATAATACATAATTCTGTATGATTCCTCAACGTTATCGAGTGCCGGAAACCTAGAACTTTCGAATGGTGGGTAAAGATTACGCTTCCGTTACTTGAATAATTTAAAATAAATCGAAATGTATGGCCTTTTGATGATTCTTATTCCGGACGCTTCCTCACTTTTGCCCCATATTCCGGACACACTGATTCGAATTCCGGACAGCTCATGAAAATCATGGTTAGAAAGGTCAAATCATCAATTGAAATCGTTAAACCACTAAAGAGACGTCTATGGTAGTTGGGCATTATAATTTTGCATAGATATTTATGGAAATAGCTTATTGAAACGAGCCTCGAAAAAGTGAACTTTTGAACGGCAAAAATTAAAACGTTTCGTGTGAAATGTTTCCCATACAAAGTAGAGTGTCCAGAATAAGAAGCTGTCCGTAATATGAATCAAAACGGTATCTACTTCAAGATCATGACTACTTCTATACACTAACACTATTGCTAAATTATCACAATATATAGTTGATGGATTCTGCAATGCTAAAAGGGTTCACAATAGACACGAGAGTTGCTTTTGGAGTCCCCGACTGGAATCAAACGAACTGGAATGCCCACCCGAAATTTTTACACAATTTTACACATCTTCCATTGTTGCTATAATCAGTCTTAGAGATTACTCGAGAAAGCGAATTCTTTTACATGATTTTATATAACTATACGTGGCTGATACTATCATATGCTACCTTCAAATTGCAAGAAAGGTGATGCTTTGGAACCATTGTAGTTTGAAGAATTTATTGTATATAGTAATAATACGATCTGTCAACGAAATCGGTTGGATGACTTCCCACGAACTCGCTTACTAGGTACAGGTGACAGACGATAGAAGATGGTCAGAAATAACACTTTGCAGGCGGCATTTAGAATGATGATTGCTCGAAATTTCTCACAATCGAAGTTGTTTTTCTAGAAGATGGAATATTCCTTATACTCCTCTGACAGCTGTTCTATTTCCCAGATTGTATCTATCTGGCGATGCAGACAAATGATCAGTCCCTCCGGGTTCATCATTATGAGTTCAACTCCGATATGACCCTTACCAACAGCTTCATTATCCTTGAGCTGATAAATGGCACCATAAAACTACTACCAAGTGGAACTGTGAACACCCAAGTAACACAACTTGTTTTATAAATGAATAAAATACTTGATTCATACAAATTGGTATGTTTTGTGGTGAATATGGATAACTTTATTTTGTACACTTATATCACCGAAACAGCGCAAAAAACGGCGGCTTATAAAACATCTTTCATGTCATAGAAGATGTTTCCCAATACATTATTAGAACATACAATTATGTGTTAAAGATGTATTACATAGCATCACTAATACTTACTTGTTATATTGAAGCTAAGAAGATGTATTGTTTTACAAATAACCTCTATTTTTGTTTTGATAGCATCAGTTCAAAACAAAATCAAAATAATGAAAGCGATTTGTTTTCTCTTCACGGATTGCTAATGGTGATTATTAAATTTTCTTCTGTTAATTCCCAATAGTGTACTCAAACTGTGTGTGGCTCCAGATTTATTGTGAAATGCACAATTTTATTAATTGTAAATTCATGCGCCTCAATGAAATGGAAAAACAAAACAAACTATCCTAAAAATATGTGTGCCATCATAGAATTTTGCAGCGGATCAATTCCCAATGTCAGAAACACAATATGGTGTCTTCCACACGAAGCCTGCAGTGCCGTCAAAAAATGTTCGGATGTTTCTCGATTAAATATTCTAAACTATTCTATGAAAATTCCGTTACTAAGTAACATCCACATTAATATCAATCGAACTACCCTGAATAACACACTACCTGTGTTTATTGCGCTAACTTCTCAAATTAACATTCGGACAGCATGAATCAAACGACTTTATATACTGTGCCGTGGCAATTTTTTGGACCGTCAATGTTGCCCCCGGCAAATTTTTACTTTGCATTCGTACGTGCCACGTGGCAACTGAAGCGCTTGTATAGTTTGTTTGAACAACGTATTTAATACGTAAAAATAACATGCATAAATCTCAAACCATCAAGTTGGCTCAAACAGGTGTTAATAATGCGCTACTGACGTTTTACTTAGCATCATATTTTCAATAAATGTAATGAAGTCATATACTAGTATAATCAACGTATTCAATACGCATCAGAAACATATGTTTTTTTGATTGAACGTTGTGAGGCAATTCGTAATCATCAAACCTTACAATGACTGTATTTCATCACAAGATGTTTTTCAATATGATTATAATACTGTTGTAACACATATGTCAATCTCGTATAGCATCGAATGCAATCGCTGTAGCTCAGCTGTGATGACGATGGACTTCAAAGAATGACAGAGCATGTGCTACTGTATAGAATGCTTGCATTTATATTGGTGAACAATCGCGGCTTAACTATGCATTACTTGGTGGTGTAGTGATAAGGTGTTGACTTCTGAATCCAAAGGTTACGTGTTCGAGACCGGCTGAAAACTTTTTTTTTTAAATTTTCATCAAATTTTTGTGGCATCGTATGTGTGATTGTAAAAGTGTGGAAAAGTCGTGCGAAGTGCTAAGATAGCCTCCACTTTGATAGGTGTAAAATGGTGTGTAAAGTTTATACTAGCTGAAAATTGTCTTATTGTCTCATTAAAAATTAAGGTTCAAAACTTTGATCGTCATACGGGAGTGGGTTAGAAAAGTCCGGGTCAATATGAACAACTTGCCTGATGTTAATGCATCATCATGATGTTTGAATGTTATTGAAACCAAGTTCAAAATACTTTTTTAGCGCATACGTTTTGATAAAGAAAACATGTGCGGTTTAAATCTTAAAAAAGTTATATTAACGCTCATGAAGCTATAATAATACCTAGACCGTTTGTTTTATTTCCAATTCATGATCTTGCATGACATGTTTTTCGAATACTGTACTATAGCTCATATATAACACTAGATGTTATATAATACTCAAATAGAGCTTCAATATAACAATATATCGTTAATGCTGCACAAAAAGATGTATTTGGTGTTACTTGGGCAGTACCAACGAAACCATTACTTCCATTGTCTTGCCTGTGCTCTCAACACCATTCAGGTGTTCACCAAAATGCTGCTTCCACCTTTCGATCACCTCACGTCCGTTCATCAATATGTTTCCATCCTTATCTGTGCAACTTCTCGGCTTGCGGCACGAAGCTTCCAATAAAACTTCCGTGTTTCTTGAGTCCGGTGCAGCTCGCACTCCGTCTTCTCGAGGTGTTGTTTTTTCTCCCGAAAGAGGCGGGTTTGCGGTTGCCGTTTCTGACTATGACTGTCTACGCTGCATATTTCTCCAGTTCGTTAGATACCCAAGGTTTGCAGATGCAAACCCCCTTTTCCTGTCAGCATACGGCCAAAGCTCCCAACGAGGTTGGTTATCTGATCGATAAGGTTGCTCGTATCTCGACCAGTACCGCGAGAAGGTACGAATAAGAGTTGTTCAGAAGGCTATGGACTACACAAAGGGATCTTTTTAATTCCTTCAAGTACTCAAAGTATCAATGGAACTCCGTGATACTTGAAAGCTATATGTTAGTTTGTTTAAATATTCGATATAAACGTATAGCTGTTGTTATGTTTCGCGTAACTCAATAATGTACAGGACGATTTAAATTTCTCTCAATTTTACACAGTATCACATCGACTCTGGGATCCAATTATTTCGCTTCTTATTATTCAAGCATATCTAATGTATTCTCAAGTTGTTTTTGAGGCACCGTTTGCCAACTTGGTTTGCCAACACCGGCAGCAAATATTAAACATACCCAAAAAGTCAGTTGACTTACTTTCCCATTATATTTATTCGGATCGTTTAAACCTACTTAAGGTAGGTGTTTGAGCAGTGTTCCCGCAAAGCGGAGCTTTCTCCCCTTGCACATTGGGACACATTCCAACAACCGGGGAGTCTTTCCCCGTTGAAGGTTTTGCGCCGCCGTCGTCGGTGATTGGGCTTGATTTGCATAAAGGAAATTTGATTGCACAGCGGCGGAGATTGCTATACACACATACCCGACCGTAGACTTTACTGACTAACTGACTGACTGACTGGTTGACTCTGTTGAGCGGCTTCCCCGTGGTGTAACAATGGGAAACCACACCGGAGACGAGGAGCCGCACCGCGTGTGACTATTATTGACTGCGTACCCTAGGGTGGTGCATGATGATAGAAGTACCGAAATCATAAGTTTAACTTCCTAGATTTAAGTAAGTTGATGAAAACCGAATTTAGTACTATACCATTTAATTCCACTTGAGATTATATCCTTTGACAGATACATGTATTTCGACCTCAACTGTAAGGCCGTCTTCAGTGTTGTGTACTAGGCTCGACTTCGTACAGGACGCGTATCTGTCAAAGGATACAAACTCTAGTGGAATTAAATGGTATAGTACTAAATTCGGTTTTTCATCTCTATAAGTAGATTCTACTAAGGGGCTGTCCATTTATTCCGTAAGACATTTTTCGGCATTTTTCAACCCCCCCTCCCCCCATGGTAAGATTTTTTGTATGAAAATTAAAAATAATTTGTATGGCACGTAAGAAATCTCACACCCCCCCTCCCCCCATAAACCCTTACGTAATTAATGAACCGCCCCTAAACAGCTCGAAGATTTATTATCATCATTCCTAAATTTGTTCATTCAGACCCCCAAACTTTTACAAGTGGCTCGATAGCTTAGTTGTTAAAGCACTCGTCTAGCATACAAGACTCGTGGGTTCAAACCCTACCAGAGCACGTAGATTTTTTTTTCCATAATTTCACTCATACTTTGTCCATCTTTGTCACGAGTAATGAGTTAATTGATTTAACAAACGACTGGTTTTCAGAATGTGTAGAGATTACACATAGGATGTGTTGGTCCAAAAGAGGTCGATTTTGTGTTAACCGTACTCAAATTTGTGTAACTTTGCTTAAGCGTGTAATTGTCCTTAATGTAATTGGAACCGTATTTCCCATAAATTTGGTCGGTTTTCCCCATACAAATTTCAAGTTGGTTTAGACACCTCCCCCAACTCTCTACTAGAGTTGACTGATTCCGCTAAAACTTTCGCTTTAACTTTTCTGGAAGTCCAAATGAACAAATTTGAGGCGTGCAACTAAAGATTTTTACAGTAAAATTTTCTCATATAAAAATGGGCCACCCTTTTCTACCCTCTGCCTCCTGCCTGCGTGGGAATGAAATAATCAACAGCGGATCGGTAAGAATATTTTAATGGAAATTTTCGGCTACATTCGAAAGTTTTTCCTGACAAGCGTAAAGTTGGCCGCTTGGGGAGCAGCGGAAATGAGAAACGTGGTAAAATTGAAATTTGATAGAGGTTGTTTGGGACTGGATGTGATGTGTAAAAGCGGCAAGATGAAAGTTTGTTTGACTTTCATGGCAATGTATCAGATCAGATCATTGAAATTTCAAATAAAATCTTTCGCACTAAAATATGAAGAGTTTTAGAAGAGAATATCTCCGTTAGAAAACCTAATGGACATAAAAAAGGTAACATTTTGGTGGGCGAATTTGTAGTTCCTTTCACTTAATAAACTAATCAATTCATTCGGGATTTCTTTGTTCGATCCATTCAGATATCTTTCGTGAATTCGGATTTTTTTGTATTCAAGTATTCGTTTTTTTAATTCCTCTAAGATTAACTAAATGCATAATATTTCCAAAAACTAATAATACTCCGGTGATTCCTCTCTAAATTTCCACAAGCTTTCCTCCAAATCATTCAAAAGATTAAACAAAAAATCATACAAACAGCGTTTAGAAGATGCGGATATTTAAAAAGAATCATAAATGAAGTAGTTCGGTTATCACTCTTCCCTTTATTGAAAACTGTATCCATGTATTAATCAAGATTTTTACTATTTGTATTCATGACAATCGCAAGAGTGACAAAAACATTGATTAAAGGGCTTCTCCCCATTGACAAACAAGCCTTTTGGTCTCATCTCGAACTGCATTCACAACTTTTCGCTGCATGTAGAACAAAAAAAAAGAGGTGTACTTCCGTATCCACGAGATGAATTGAAGTACCGAATTGGATTGCCAACAGGATCAAACACCCACAACTGGTTTGTGGATTATGTTTACTGTGTCAAAAATAATTAATGAAAATATCGATTCCTTCGAAATAAATTCGAGTCAACATGAAACGATTCACTGCACCGAAATAAAATCAATATCCGTTATCCGATGGCTTATGTGGGGTTATAGGTGGTCATGATGTGTGGGTCGTTGCACTTGAAATGATATGCCACCGATGAGGCTCCCAACGGAATAACCTTCCCGAACCGAACCACTGTGGGCCAGAAATCAGAATTTTTCGACAAAATTCCTATAAATTTCAATATGAATAAGAATGAGCATAAGCATAGATGACCGCACAATTCGTAGTTGCTACTTCGTGATTGACCAGAACAATTGAAGTTGCACAGAGATTCAATGAATGGGGCTTGGGATTAGCTTACCATTCTTCAATGTGCACAAATCGAGAGCACAAAATCTAAAAGTCAACTACGGCGCCGGCCACGTCCTTACGGTCATCGGGGAAGGGAAGGAATGTTAGTTCGACAACCGTTGTTACTAGAGACCGAGATCACCTCTGCGTCTCCACAGTTGTCATGGAAAGCATATTGGGTTAGTGGGATAAGGTAAAGATCTGGGAGTCACCAATGTTTGGTGATGCGATCCATGATATAATCACGCCTAACCGGATTCGCGATATCATTCGATAATCGCATTATGCGCCGAAGAAGTGTTCATCACTCGCCCCCGCAAGAGCAAGCGACACGATCAATAGACCAAACACTACTGACGCTCGCGGCACTTTTTCACTACTACGGGAAGACGCGCGACATGTTTGATCCTGCCCTCGTCGCTCGCCCCCGCAGGAGCAAGCTACAAGGTCGAAAGATCAAATACTGCTCATAAATTTAAATATGAATATGAATAAGAATCACCAAATAGTTTTTATAGTGTTAGTAATACAAAAGTGGCAAAATGCCAGTTTTCATGCAGAATGATGTGGAGTGATTCCAAGCAACAGCACCAAAATTTGGTAAATTTTTTAATTCATTTTTTTCTATTGAGCTGAAACTTTGCACAGTTTTCCAGTTCCATCTAAATCGTCATTTTCCGATATCAAATCTTCAAGTTGAGTCACGACTAACTTTTCAAAAGGGTGTATGTGAAAATGGTTCAAAAATATTCAAAAAGCTGCACAGCAAAAACGGTTCGTTCGATTGTTAGACAACTAAAGAAACAAAGTTAGACAACTAAATAAAGATTCCAAAAAAAATACACACAGTAAATTTTTTTTTTTCTGCATTAAAAAACATCAATTTTGACACAAAAACTCAAATATCTCAAAACCCTATCGGAATACCAACGTAATTTTTTGAAGGAAAACGGTCCATTATATTAGCTATCTACCATAAAAATTTGGTGATGGTAAACCAATAAACAAAAAAGTTATGACATTTCAAACATGTCACAATTTTCACATTTAGTAGAAAAAAAATTTTTTTTTTCGGTGTAAATTATTACGGGAACCGCAGTTTGTTGCTGATTTTATTGTTAAGGGCCTTGCGTGAATTAAACAAGTCGTTTTCATGTATTCATTAGTATTATGTATATTATATGTATAAATATTATGTATATGTATAAATATTATGTATATGTATAAATATTATATGTATATGTATATATGTATAAATTAAAATGAATTAACAGATTACACGAAAATAATTTTTTTTTTTACCAGGATATTTTTTTTTAGAGTATGATCGATGAGTTTCTAAATGTTATATATAAACTTTAAAAGTTTTGGATTTGGGTATGCGTTATGAGATCATGAAAACATTTTATTAATACTTATTTATTTATTTATTGTTATTCAATTTTTTTACAATATCGAACACTTTTGCATCATTATCAGTACAGTTCGAGTATAGTTTTGCTTTAATTTTATTTTCTGACAATGGAATGAAACAGTGAAATTTTTGGGTTCCTTGGATCGTTTTCGCGTTATTATATTGCTCGCTGAGCTCTGATGCCGTTAATTCGTACTCTTCAGTAGTAGTAAAACAAAATGATAATTTTGTTAAATCTTCTTCTTTTCTGCGATTCGCCCAATCAAATAGTTCTTTTGCAGTTTTAATTGGATGCTCACGTTCTTTGGCTAAACTTGCTCTTGTGGCCATGCGCTTTAAGGTTCCTCCAATAGCATCACAAGGACCATTGCCATGTGACGTAACAAAGAAATGCCATTCTGCATCAATTCCGTACTTTGATTTAAATTGACATAGGCTCGAAAAATTCTTACGGTTTTTGTACTGCGATGCTGCTCTATCAGACATGAAATATATCTTTCTGATTTCTTTATCCTTATCAACGCGTAAAAAGTTAATCATTTTGGCAATGAACAAATTTACAGATACTGAGTCGTGTCTAAAATCTTCGGAAATTACAATAAAACTAAAATGTTCAATTTGCGTACTTCCATTGAAATAAATAACGAATGGATGAATTGTAGCTTGTTGTACGTTCCAGTGATGGGACTGCACTTCATCTTGCAATACAAAGCTATATTTTTCAGAAAAATCACAAATGACTTAAAATTCACCATCTTGTAATGCATTTTTCGTATTTTTTAAAAAGCGGGATTGCTCTGTTTTAATAAAGTCGTGAGGAATTAAACTTTCTAATTTCAAGCAAAAAAATGACACAAACTCATCTACAGGTTTTACAATAGTTTCTAGGTCACACCTATCCGTGGTCACCCATTGCTCAAATGATAACAGATCAATATAATTTTCTTCAAACTCAGCGAATAAAGTATTTTCATATGATGAAGAATCTGGACAATCCGAACAAGATCGTAGATAGCAATTTGATGTTGTATTTTCACACAAAAGACTACCAGTTAACATTTTAATATCCTTTGATAAATTGATTCTTTTCAAACTATGTAAGATTAGGTTAATATTTTCGTGTGTTGTGCACACACAAACATTATGTGTTCCTGAATTGGATAGAAGCTTGCATTGCCTTGGACGAAGGCTTGCAAATGAGGAAAAACCTACCTTAATATTTTCGTTAATTTCCTTGAAGCGTGTATACGCTTCTTTCAAAGTAGTCATCATTAATCGTTTTTGGATTGCTTGACGCTTTCCATCTTTTTTTACAGATACATAATCTTTTTGGCCAGGCATAGCTCTACTTACTTCATCGTCTTCAAAATATTGAATTATTTTTTCTTTTGTCTCATCTGTTAATGAAGTACTCGACCTAGCATTTTTGGTTGCAAGACAGTTATTTTTGAATTGTTTTGCCTCTTTTGCTGTATTTCTATTGGTTTTGAACTCATCAATGGCGTCTTGAATAGACCACGAGCTTGGCAGCATCGACAAAATCAATAATTTTTCTTTCCTTGTCGTGGCTAGATTCGAGAACCTTTCCTTCATATTCATAATTACCTCATCGTAGTCTGTATTTTCCACATCCTCAGGTCCTAATTTGAAGAGGTTTCTTCGTACAGCTTCGTTGATTTCACGGTATTTTTTCTCGGGATAATTGACGTAACCCATCTTCGTCCATTTAATCGGAGTCACTTTTATTCTAGCAAGACTATCTGCACTTGGTACTTCTGGTAACTCCTCAGTTGTTGTCGGTGCATCTAGTAATTCCTCAGTTGTTGTTGTTTTCGAACTTTCTGCAACCTGATCCACCGATGATGTACAGATTGCCCGTTTGTGAACGTTTAAACGGCAGGACGTACAAATGCGTAAATTTGTATTCAATGTAGACATTGGAGCATAACCAGCCGCTTTCAGTTTATCTATGGTGCTTTCGGTGAGATTTCGTAGCTCTTTCGAACACTTTTTTTCTGCAAACGGCCTGCAACAGTTGAGAAAGCGACTACTCATGTTGCTCGTTAGATTTTAATAAACAAAATCACTTTTAAGTTTTTACTGACTAGTTTGGTGTCGTTTGCTTGACTGAAGAAAAATTTTACAATTAAATCTTTTATAACCATAGTGGTAGTATATTTTTAGCTTTTTCGTGAGTATGTTCATGGTATGTACCTATCATGTTTTTGATGTTGTTGAAGTTACTCGCTTTCTCCCAAATATGATTAACAAAGTCTATTCTCTACCAAGGCGGGTCTATACCTAGGTCTAATCAGATTTTAACTTTGTGGAGAAAACCAGCGCCGAGAAAACCGACCTGCTTTACGTATACTAGATCACCTGGGTATAGACCCGCCTTGTTCTCTACGAGGTAAACTTTTTGCAGGTAAACTAGTCGTATACCTGTATAGAAAACTTTGTTTGTAGCTTTTGTCTTCAATATTAGATTTCTTATAGGTTTCTTTTATCAAAAGGTTTCAACACTATTGAGAGAATTTTTCTTCAGTTACGTACAATAAAAAATATGACACTATCAAGACTTTAGATCACAACACTGGATCGCGTCTAACTTTCTAATAGATGCTATAATAGTTATGAATAATTAAATAAAATATCATGAAAACAACTTGTTAACCTCATGTGGTACCCTTAACAAAAAATTCAGCAACAAACTGCGGTCCTAAAAAAAATTAACAATGAAAAAAGAAAAAAAAATTTTTTCACTAAGTGTCAAATTTGTGAAATATTTGAAATGTCATAACTTTTTTGTTTATTGGCTTACCATCACCAAATTTTTATGGTAGATAGCTAACATAATGGACCGTTTTCCCTCGAAAAATTACGTTGGTATTCCGATAGGGTTTTGAGATATTTGAGTTTTTGTGACAAAAATGATGTTTTTCAATGCAAAAAAAAAATTTTTTTTTACTGTGTGTATTTTTTTGGAATCTTTATTTAGTTGTCTAACTTTGTTTCTTTAGTTGTCTAACAATCGAACGAACCGTTTTTGCTGTGCAGCTTTTTGAATATTTTTGAACCATTTTCACATACACCCTTTTGAAAAGTTAGTCGTGACTCAACTTGAAGATTTGATATCGGAAAATGACGATTTAGATGGAACTGAAAAACTGTGCAAAGTTTCAGATATTTTTGAAATGGTCGATCAGAATCGACTTGCATGCCTCCGTGGAATCCCTCGTGTATTTTTGTATGTAATGATCCAAATGTAATAAAATAATCAGATGAAACGAGCTCATCAAATTGGTCCTCCATTCTTGAATTAGCAGCCAAGAGCCAATTTCAACTTCTTATATTAATAAAAATTAATAAAAATTAAAGATATTAAAAATTTCCTGCAGGAAGTTCCTTTAGGAAGTTATTCCAGGAAGTTTCCTCAGAAAGTTTCTTCAGGAAATTTCTTCAGGAAGTTTCTTCAGGAAGTTTCTCCAGGAAGTTCCTCCAGGAAGTCCTTTCAGGAAACTCCTCCAGAAAGTTCCTTCAGGAAGATTCTTTAGGAAGTTCCTCCAGGAAGTTCCTCCAGGAAGTTCCTCCAGGAAGTTCCTCCAGGAAGTTCCTCCAGGAAGTTCCTTCAGGAAGTTCCTCCAGGAAGTTCCTTCAGGAAGTTCCTCCAGGAAGTTCCTTCAGGAAGTTCCTCCAGGAAGTTCCTCCAGGAAGTTCCTCCAGGAAGTTCCTTCAGGAAGTTCCTCCAGGAAGTTCCTCAGGAAGTTCCTTCAGGAAGTTCCTCCAGGAAGTTCCTTCAGGAAGTTCCTCCAGGAAGTTCCTTCAGGAAGTTCCTCCAGGAAGTTCCTTCAGGAAGTTCCTCCAGGAAGTTCCTTCAGGAAGTTCCTTCAGGAAGTTCCTTCAGGAAGTTCCTTCAGGAAGTTCCTTCAGGAAGTTCCTTCAGGAAGTTCCTTCAGGAAGTTCCTTCAGGAAGTTCCTTCAGGAAGTTCCTTCAGGAAGTTCCTTCAGGAAGTTCCTTCAGGAAGTTCCTTCAGGAAGTTCCTTCAGGAAGTTCCTTCAGGAAGTTCCTTCAGGAAGTTCCTTCAGGAAGTTCCTTCAGGAAGTTCCTTCAGGAAGTTCCTTCAGGAAGTTCCTTCAGGAAGTTCCTTCAGGAAGTTCCTCCAGGAAGTTCCTTCAGGAAGTTCCTCCAGGAAGTTCCTCCAGGAAGTTCCTTCAGGAAGTTCCTTCAGGAAGTTCCTTCAGGAAGTTCCTTCAGGAAGTTCCTTCAGGAAGTTCCTTCAGGAAGTTCCTTCAGGAAGTTCCTTCAGGAAGTTCCTTCAGGAAGTTCCTTCAGGAAGTTCCTTCAGGAAGTTCCTTCAGGAAGTTCCTTCAGGAAGTTCCTTCAGGAAGTTCCTCCAGGAAGTTCCTTCAGGAAGTTCCTCCAGGAAGTTCCTTCAGGAAGTTCCTCCAGGAAGTTCCTTCAGGAAGTTCCTCCAGGAAGTTCCTTCAGGAAGTTCCTCCAGGAAGTTCCTCCAGGAAGTTCCTCCAGGAAGTTCCTTCAGGAAGTTCCTCCAGGAAGTTCCTTCAGGAAGTTCCTCCAGGAAGTTCCTTCAGGAAGTTCCTCCAGGAAGTTCCTTCAGGAAGTTCCTCCAGGAAGTTCCTTCAGGAAGTTCCTCCAGGAAGTTCCTTCAGGAAGTTCCTCCAGGAAGTTCCTTCAGGAAGTTCCTTCAGGAAGTTCCTCCAGGAAGTTCCTTCAGGAAGTTCCTTCAGGAAGTTCCTTCAGGAAGTTCCTTCAGGAAGTTCCTTCAGGAAGTTCCTTCAGGAAGTTCCTCCAGGAAGTTCCTTCAGGAAGTTCCTCCAGGAAGTTCCTTCAGGAAGTTCCTTCAGGAAGTTCCTCCAGGAAGTTCCTTCAGGAAGTTCCTTCAGGAAGTTCCTTCAGGAAGTTCCTTCAGGAAGTTCCTTCAGGAAGTTCCTTCAGGAAGTTCCTTCAGGAAGTTCCTTCAGGAAGTTCCTTCAGGAAGTTCCTTCAGGAAGTTCCTCCAGGAAGTTCCTTCAGGAAGTTCCTCCAGGAAGTTCCTTCAGGAAGTTCCTTCAGGAAGTTCCTTCAGGAAGTTCCTTCAGGAAGTTCCTTCAGGAAGTTCCTTCAGGAAGTTCCTTCAGGAAGTTCCTTCAGGAAGTTCCTTCAGGAAGTTCCTTCAGGAAGTTCCTTCAGGAAGTTCCTTCAGGAAGTTCCTTCAGGAAGTTCCTTCAGGAAGTTCCTTCAGGAAGTTCCTTCAGGAAGTTCCTTCAGGAAAGGAAGTTCCTTCAGGAAGTTCCTTCAGGAAGTTCCTTCAGGAAGTTCCTTCAGGAAGTTCCTTCAGGAAGTTCCTTCAGGAAGTTCCTTCAGGAAGTTCCTTCAGGAAGTTCCTTCAGGAAGTTCCTTCAGGAAGTTCCTTCAGGAAGTTCCTTCAGGAAGTTCCTTCAGGAAGTTCCTTCAGGAAGTTCCTTCAGGAAGTTCCTTCAGGAAGTTCCTTCAGGAAGTTCCTTCAGGAAGTTCCTTCAGGAAGTTCCTTAAGGAAGTTCCTCCAGGAAGTTCCTCCAGGAAGTTACTTCAGGAAGTTACTTCAGGAAGTTCCTTCAGGAAGTTACTTCAGGAAGTTCCTTCAGGAAGTTCCTTCAGGAAGTTCCTTCAGGAAGCTCCTTCAGGAAACTCCTTCAGGAAGTCCCTTCAGGAAGTCCCTTCAGGAAGTTCCTTCAGGAAGTTCTTTCAGGAAGTTCTTTCAGGAAGTTCCTCCAGGAAGTTCTTTCAGGAAGTTCTTTCAGGAAGTTCTTTCAGGAAGTTCCCTCAGGAAGTTCTTTCAGGAAGTTCCCTCAGGAAGTTCTTTCAGGAAGTTCCTCCAGGAACTTCTTTCAGGAAGTTCCTCCAGGAACTTCTTTCAGGAAGTTCCTTCAGAAAATTGCTTCAGGTAGTTCTTTCAGGAAGTTCCTATGCGGAGATCAATCACGGAGTGCAACTACGAAGCAGTCATCCATGATCCATGTCAAATTTAAATTACTGTCCCATAGTTCAACCCAATGGAGTTAAAATTCAAAAACTTCAATCAAAGCCAGACTCTATTCAGCGTTGTTGGTTGTGTTCTGTGCGCTCGCGCTCACCGCCTGCGTACATTCGGGAATATAACACTGCAGTAGTGGTTGCGGTCATCATTACTACGTCCGTCGATGCCCAAGCCAGTCAGGATGCACATCAAAAGACACACCGTCAATATTTGCAGCCAGCGAGTGGAGCCAGCAGAGCATATATTATTAACGTCGTATGTTTATTTGATATCTCATTTACAACGTCATGCATCATGAATGCAAATATAGATACAACGCAGCAGCGCAGTGGAAAATGTACGCGTGGGAGTCACGTCGCTTGTCAGTAAGCTGCAATTGAAGCGAACCAAATGATCGACCATTAAAATTTATATCGGATCTGGACTGGAGAACTGCCGCAGCAGTTGTCAGAATGAGAGCCATTTCGTTGATTAAACATTTGATATAGGTACGCACACAAGTGTCTTCCGTCTGGTCATACTGTAAATAGTTTGATTTGGCTAAAAGTCATTCAAAGTCATATTAAACATCACGCTAAAGGTCACAGTCAGGATCAACAACACTAGCATGCTTGTTGCTATATTGTATGTAGGAAAAGAGCAAATGGTGTTCATAACATGACTCTTAGTATAAATCTGACGCTAGCTACAATAGCAAAGGATATTAATATCTAAAAAACAATAACAGTACCAAAGCATTTAAACTTTAAATGTAGCATAAAATTGGAAGTATAAGCCGAACCAAAAATAAATGGATAAACAATAGGATATGGTAGCTCGACGCCGCAAATGATTCACTTTAAAGAATTAAATTTATATTTTTATCCCAAACGATGTCAAAAACATGTTTACCTACAAGTTGCTGATACAATATATGGAAATAAACCCATGAGCTTTCCTCTAATATACCGGTGGTATTCAACAATGTTTCATGTTTTTGCTTAAGTCGGAAGGTTCCCGATGATTAACGAATAAATATGAATAAGCTTGGTTGCTGAGCTTTCTTCGACAAATTTGTATTTTTTCTCTTCGTATATCATCTGGCAGGTACGACGACATATTCTATGCCCAGGGAAGTTAAGGAAAAGATTCTGGAATCAATATCTGACGCCTCTTGCATAGCTTTGTATTGTACAGGGTAACTTAGTGTTATACGCCCCACCCGGGCAATACGCCCTTCTTCGATATTTAATAAACCATATTGAATATAAAATTTAAAATGACTGGGAAGCCTTACTATTCATGAGACTGTCTTACTTTGAAAATTTGACAGTTGTAACGCGCAGAAAAACAGAGATAATGCACAAAGTATTAAAAGTCGAATATCGATGCAATTTTTTACGCAGTTTGTTTAAGCATTTTGTTAGTTAAATAACAACATCAAAGCAAACCATGGTGAAACGTCGACACTAGAACTAGTAGGTATCATTTGTTAGAATGACCAAAAGGAGTGGAAATTCACTAAAATATTCATTTTCCAACAACCATGGGCCCCACCATGGGCTGGACAATATGCCCCACTCTTGATGCCATCTATTCCCTAGCAAACTCATAAGGAGTTTTTTAGCGTGCATAAGCAGCTGACAGTCCTGGGGAATATAACCCCTATGTTGTGGCGAATACTATCCCTTTGACATGGAACGCACTATCCGTTTGTTGTGGGACATATTATACTGATGCTGGAACTTATTGTCCAGGCTTTTTCTGAAGTACGAGATTTGTATGCTTGCAAAAAGATATTATTTTCAGATAATTGAGTAGATTTTGCGGAACAGCTTTCTTTTTTTTATACAAACCATTGCCTATTGATGAACTTTTTCCATTAGAGATAGTGCTTTTGACAGAGATATTTCCATTTTTCTTAAGGGTGGCATATTACACCGATTTACCCTACACATACGTTACCACTCGGCTAAGGCCACTTCTCCTTCTTAAATTTCACTGGTAATTTCTAGAGATTCCTTAACAAATCCCATAAGGGATTGCTTCTGAAATTCCACCAAGGACCCCTTCAGGAATTTCATTAATAATTCTTCAGGGAAACCAAACAGAGATTCCTCCTGGAATTTCATAAGAGTTTTCTTCAGGGGCTCTCCTAGTGATTCCTCCAGTCATTCCACCAAAAATTTTACAGCAATACATTTTTTTACCAATTCCAACCGTAATTACACACATTCCCCCAAATATTCTCATGAAAATACTTTCGAAAATTCCTCACAGGGATATATCTAGAAAATTCTACCATTTTACCCCAAAACCCATTAACACATACATACATTGGGGGAATCAAGTTTAGGGCTTTCTGATTAATGGCATTCAGGGAAACGGGGTAGAATATATAATATAATATAATCAGGCATTGCAGAATTCGCTCTCATTTGAGTATGAAGCACGATTAAAGCAAGCAGAGAAAAACATCCCATCTGTTGCGGTCTACGACCGGCAATATATCGCAAGTCGTAACAAGTCTGATAAATGGAAGCAGCGAACAAGAGCCCCAAAGAGAGAACGATGATAAAATCCATTTTTCTCGCTTGTTTACCGTTGGTTTGGAGCATGTTTAGAGGGGGTTTATCATGCACCCCCCAATCTGATTAAAGTTGTAGCAGTCTCTCATAATGTGCAGCATATTATGATAGTTACAGAGAGCGATACGTGAGAGATTCTCTCAATTTTATCAGGATTCAATCCCTGAATAATATATTATATGATATCTCTAGAAACTGCTCCACGTTTTTCTTCCAGGAATTCTTCAAGGGAGTCTTCCAGGTATTCCTTCTGAGATTTCTTTAAGAGCTTCTTTCAGAGAATCCTTTATATTTTTTTCCGTAAGTTTTTTCAGGGATTCTATGAGGAATTTGTCCAGTTTTGTCTGTTCAAGATATACTACCTTCAATATCCCTATGTAATCTCTTTTTCCTTCTAGGGGTTTATCATAGGCTTCATCCTAAATTTTTACAAGGAATGGCTGAAAGTATTCTTCTTGAACTTTTTCCAGGCATTTCTGAATATTTATCCAAGAATTCTACTAGAAATTCGTGCAGGGATAACAAGAAATGTGGTAACTTACTACAGTGGTAAAACTTGCAACACATCGACATGTAACCGAATTATAGTTTTTTGTGACATTTTGTAAACTTATTATATTTTGTACACTGGTTATTGATCTTAGGTATGAAACAGAAGATTTCGACGAGAGTATGCAGATTATTTTTGTTTTGGTTGGATTGCTTGAAATGTAAACCCTATTACACGTTTGATCATATGGAAGCAAGACTGAAAATCATTCCTCGTACCACACAAAAATATGTCAACTGGTGATTTTTTTTCATATGATTTGTTTTGAAGCTGAAAAGGGCAAAGCAGGCAAAGCAGAACCAATTGGCATAATTCCGTTTTGCATAATGGCCATTTGGTATATTTTAAAATATATTTCCCTTCCGCAGTTCTAAACATACTTAGTACTTAGTACATAAGAAGAATTATGTTCGTATAGAAAAAGTTATATTTATTGGATGATGAGGCAAATATTGGCCAAATATTGGTACAAATATTAATATGATTTGTTGTTCAAATAGTTATTGTGAAGTATAAGAAAACACTTAAGGATAGGCTAGTTGCGTTTTAACCTATATTATTTCAAATAGTTTTGGATAGGAAATCGGGCTATCCTTATACAAACAAAAGTCATAAAAGAGTTAACAATATATGAGGCAGTTATAACAGCTTTTCATTTTTCTTTGTAATGGAATGGTCACTTCAATCGCGAAACGTCAAAAAGTCATGATAAAGGGTAAACGAAAAACCAGCTGATCGCAGCTGTCTCATGGATTGCCTTATTGGTATCGCGTAAATGGAGATCCGTAGCAATAGGATCTCCATTTCAATACAGCAAGTTTCAATAGACAGCTTTCAAGTTTGAGCGTTTGAGCGTAACATAAATGTTACCTTTTTTCTAACAGCTGTTCTTATGAGTTGGCAGTTTGGCGAATTATAACTTTTATACAAAGGCAATACAATGAAAATGAAAATAGACCATAAAGTAACTCGCTATGCTGCAAACACAGAAGAACAGCGCTTATGATTGAAAGAATGTAAAATTGCTGAAAGGATAATTTGTCAATGGTAGAACGGCAAAAATGCTGGCTATTTGTAGAACACGACACAAGGAATATACGCTCTGTTTAACAATAGGTGAGATTTTAAGCCATTCAACAATAGGCGAATTACTCCACCTAATTATCAACTTGTATCAACTCCTTTTTGAAGCGTTTAAGACAAATCATCTCTCTTGAGATATTCCTTCTTTTGAGCAGGTTTTCAACCGGTGGTCTATGGACTCTAGGGGGCCGTGACGATTTCTCAGGGGGTACGCGAAGCAAATATTGATTGGTGTTATTTTCTGATTGATGAGGATTCTTTCAGTTGGCTTATTTTGTAGGGTTTCATCGATAATGGAGTTCAGACTTTGAATATTGAAAATAAAGAAAATACGATTACTAATAAAATACTTGTAATTTATTTCTGGATTATTTTAGGCTTAACTTTTGGCAGTTTTAGCTTTGGCTGGTTCGTCTTGTGTAAGGAGCCCATGAGCAATTCTCGCTGAAACCAGGCCGCCATCGGCACCCTTCTTTAGAATTCCAATTTTATGTCACTGATCGCTAATTTTCGATAAAACTTATGGTTGGTCCTTTCGGTTTTTTCAAATTGGTGAATCCCTCGTACGCCAGCTAGCTAAACAGTTTGCGAAAAGCCCATTTTTTGATAAATTTTGGGTATTTCTTCATGTAATATGTCTCATATTTCGCTTGGAACACATAGCAAACTTAATGTCATCGTATAGAGAAAGGATATAGTTTTCATTTAAACTTGAAAAACTTTTGGCGGCCATTATGAATTTTGTTAGAAAAATCGTTTTTTCACCATTAGCGCATCGCTAGTTTCAAAATCTCAGATCACCATCAGAAAGCTGAGGAAAAATTGCGAAAGATAGGCAACAGAAACTAGGTGAGCAATGGTATTTACCCTATCAAATGAACGATTTTCTAAACCATGTTATATGATTTTGACGTATATGGCGAGTGCAATCAATACAAACACCATTTTTTGTACAACAAAGAAACAAGTTTTCAATCGTTGGTGTATTATTTGAGACAGATGAAGAATAAGAGTATTATTTTGAGTGAAAAAATCTGGCGGCCATCTTGGATTTTAACGCCATCTTGGTTTTGAGTAGTAAAATTTCACCATGTTAGCACTCAACATCTTGAATTTTAATGCTACCGTTACACCTACTCTTCTTCTTGTTCTTTTTTTTTCATCAGGCTCGATTCCGGTAGGGACGTAAGGTCAGGAAAATGACGAACAATAATAAGAAGAGCATTCGTAAACTTTCTTATTGGTTGCCTCTTAATTCGACATGTTGAGTGCTATCAAGGTGAATAACTCATACTTCTACTTAAAATCAAGATGGCGTCAAAATCCAGAATGGCCGCCAGATTTTTGTTCACTTAAAATAATATTCTCATTCTTTACTCGACTCAACTAAAACACCAACGGTTGAAACTTGTTTCTTTGTTGTACAAAAAATGATGTTTGCATTGATTGCACTCGACATATGCGTCAAATTCGTATAACATGATTTAAAAAATCGTTCATTTGAAAAAACCATACCATTACCTATACCAAATACCATTTCTCACCTAGTTTCTGTAGTCTATCTTACTCAATTTTTCCTCAGCTTTCTGATGGTGATCTCAGAATTTAAAAGTAGCGATGCGCTAATGGTGAAAAAACGATTTTTCTAACAAATTTCAAAATAGCGATCAAATTTAAAATTGAAAAAAAAAAAATTAAATGAAAGCTATATCCGTTCTCTATATGATGCCCCCAAGTTTGATATGTGTTCCAAGCGAAATATGAGACATATCACGTGAAGAAATTCCCAAGATTTATAAAAAATGGGCTTTTCGCAAACTGTTTAGATAGCTGACGTACGAGGGGTCCACCAATTCGAGAAAACCGAAAGAATGACCCTTAAGTTTTATCGAAAGCAAGAGATCAGTGACATAAAATTGGAATTCTAACGATGGGTGCCGATGGTGGCCTGGTTTCAGCAAGAATTGCTCCCATAAGAAACGTTTCCCCAAATAATGTAAGCAGCTTGCTGTGTGAAAGCTTGGTGAATTCCTGACATATACAAGTAAAATTTCTTGACGAGAACTTTGCGGATTGTGTTGAATTTTTTGGTGTACCCAAAAATTAAATAATATAAATCAGCCCTGTCGTCCTGCTTAGTCGCGCTTCGTCGACGACTAAGAAGCTTTTCTCAGATATTTTTTTCAAATTTTCCTCCAAATTCATAAAAAAATGTAGGTAATGTAATGAGCTGTAAAGAATCAGTTACAATCTGATGCCTTATAAGACATCAATCAAAATTGTAAAGCTGTATCAACGCCGTGGAGTAATTTTACCTTTTCCAGCTTAGATCTGGTGCATCTTATGGCCCTGTATCACACCAAAAGAAATTGACAAGATGAATCAACGCCCTGGAGTATTTGTGTGACGTAGAACTGCTAGTTCTTAACGCCTTCTAGGACAACAATTGTAACTTAAAAACTGTATCAACGCCCTATTCAGATTAGGTGCATCATAACACCCTGTAGGACATCAATAGAAATTATCAAGATAAATCAACGCCCTAGAATAATTTGACCTTGTGGTCTTTTTAACGCCCTTTATAACATCAGTTGAAAATTCTAAGCTGTATAAAAGCCCTGAAGAAATTTTACTTTATTTTATTAAGATGAAATTGTCAAGATGTATCAGCGCCCGGAAGCAATTCAACTTTGTTTCACGTAGTTCAGCTGAATGCACTCCATGACATTAATTTAAAATTCCAAACTTTGTTAACGCCCCGGAGTAATTTGAGCTTTTTTCTCGTAGATCAGGCTATCTTAACGCCCTTTGATATGTAAGCTATATCAACGCCCTGAATAAATTACACCTTACCTCTCTTAAATCTGATGCATTCTAACGCCCTGTATGACATCAATAGAAATTGATAAGATGTATCAACGCCCAGAAGTAATTTAACCTTGTTTCATGTAGGTCAGCTGCATATGAGCGCTCTATAAAACAGCAATTAAAAATTACAATATGTGTCAACGCCCTGGAGTAATTTGACCTTGTCTTACGTAGATCAGCTGCTTCTTCACGCTCTCTAGACAACAATTGAAAACTCCAAACTGAATCAACGTACTGGAGTAACTTGGTCTTGTCTCATGTAGATTAGGATATCTTAATGCCCTTTCAAGCTTTGTTAACGCCCTGGAGAAATTTTACTTTATCAAATTAGATCAGGTGCATAATAACGCCCTGTATGACATCAATCGAAATTGTCAAGATATATCAACGTAGAACAGGTCATCTTAACGCCCTTTAGGATAAAAATTGAAAGTCTCAAACTTAATCTATGCTGAAACAGCTGTTTTCTCCCAAACCGTTCCTTCATTTTGTCGATTCTGATAAACGGACGTTTGTGTTTTCTACATTTCTTGATCGATTCTTACTAGTGCCTTAATCTGTATCAACGCTAAGGAGTAATTGGACCTGGTGCTGAAATTTTTCCCATTGGGATCAGAAATTGTGAAGATGTATCAACGCCATGGACTAATTTGAACTTGTCTCCCCTAGATCAACTGCGTCTTAACGCCCTTTAGGATATGATTTGAAAATTTCAAGCTTTATCAACGCCCTAAGAAACCTTGTGTCAAGTAGATTCGGTCAAACTTCATTACGGCACCTAACAAAATTTTACCTTATCCTACTTGAATCAGAGGTGCATCTTAACACTTCAGTCGTCGCGCTGTATTATTTTGTACAACACTGTTGAAAACACCTCGCTTTTCGTTCACAACAGCAGCGTGGTGGTTCTGACCGTGGCAAACCGCGCGACGACTGGAAGGTTAACGTCCTGTATGACATCAATAGAATTTGTCATGCTGTATCAACGCCCTGGACTTTTTTACCATTTTTTATCTTTTATTTAGATCAGGTGCATCTTAAAGGTGAAAATCAAACGAAGCAAAACCTCAAATCTTGAAGTGCACAAATCTGAAGAACCGATCATCTGTAACTAATATTTTTAGTTTTCAGCTAGAACCGATATTTGGTTCTCCAGATTTGTGATTGAACATTTGAGGTTCTGCTTCGATGATCTTCACATTAACGCCCTGTTGACTTCAATAGAAATTGTTAAGCTGTATCAACGCTCTGAAGTAATTCAACCTTGTCTCATGTAGATCAACCTTAACGTTTTATAGGCTATCGATTGAAAATTACAACCTGCCCTGAAATAATTTGATCTTATCTTACGTAGGTCTTTGGAAAGTCAGATACATCTCAACATCATGTAGAATATCAATCGATTTTTTCAAGCTCTACCAACATCTTGAGGTAATTTTCCCTTAACTCACGGAGTTCTTTAAGAGCTTTTAAGCTTGCTTACGCCTCATAAGCTTATAAATGTTTATTGTTATGGTGCTAATTTTCGATTGTTTTCCTACAGGGCGTCAACAGTATGCACCATTGATATAAACACGTGGCTATAAAAGGGGTCGAACATAGGGCAAACGCTCCCTTAGTGGAGGTAGCTCCAATAGTGGAGGTAGTGTGTTTTGGCATGTTTCGCGCTAATAAATGATTATGTGATATTTTTGTATTATGTACGATGCGAAAATGATACAAGTAATCGAATAATATTCATGAAATTTAACCTTGAAACTATTTAAAACAATTGTTTTGCTTAATTTTTTTGCTCCTTTGCACCTATAGTGGTGCATCAGTACCCATAGTGGAGGGTCCCATAAGAAATCAATGGTTTGCGCCACTAAAGGAACCATCCTTAAAATATACCTCCACTTAAGGAACAGTGTTCCTATTATTGGTGCAAGGCTTTTTGCAGGGAAATTTCAAATGAATCGTGATTTTTATACATTTGAATGATAGAAGGATTTGAGATCTATCGAATGATACGTTTAAATCAAATATTTCATGATCTTAACACCGTATTTTAGCAGTTTTCCCTTAGGTGCACCACTAATGGTACACTTGCCCTAATTATATAAATTAAAAAAAATCTATGGAAGTGACTGAGTGAAGGACGCTCCATATTATTCGTATAATCTGAGACAACTCACCTTGGAACATCTTCAAATGCTAAAAGTTCCAATAGTGGAGGTATTAAGCACGACTCAACTACATTTAACCGCTCGAAATTCAAGAAGCGCAATGAATGTACATATTATTATTTTTTTTTTAATTTCTGCTCCTATAGTTGCGTAATCCGTTGGAACATTTTATCGTAACTACCGCAACAAGTGAGAAACGTTTAAGCAGTTTAGAGGGATTTAATCAATTTTGATGCAATTTGCTTGTTTTTTTGTATATTTCGTGTAACAACAAGCCAATACCCCAGACAACCAGAAGTCGCATTACATTACATTTACGTAATGACTCGTTTATTCATACAAATTTCATTACATTCGCACTACACGGTCGATGGAATCGTCTGCTGACTGATGAGTTTCCTCGCATAAAATGCTATTTTAAGAGTTCGTTTGTACATTTCGGTTTCATTCTGTTTACTCGTACAAAGTAAGTTGAATCAATCCGCAGCAGCTGTCAAAATGTACCAGTTATGGCTATAGTGTTTCCCTATTTGGACCTAAGCGAATTCTTGAAAACTTTCACATTTTGAGTATTTTTTAATGTTTCAACTTTAAGATATTTTTGGTATCTTACTGCTTAAACACACAAAGTGTCTAAAAATTTGAAAATAGTTCAATTATCACGTATGACGAAATAGGGAACCATTATGTCCGTAACTGGTACACCTACCTTATATGTTTGACTGTGAAATTTGTCGTCGCTTCCTAGTCAGCTAACACAAAATTGTCTATGATTCGCACAAAGGCGATCTCTTCGGCACCAACACATCAGTTTCGCAATCTTATCTCATGCTAGAAAATCTGCTCCTGGGATGATTTTTTTCATTTTTTTGCACCGATTTTGGCCGCCTGAGAGAAAATATTTCTTAAAAATATATGGGAAGCCCTATAAATATGACAAAAACGTTAAATATAAGCTTTCAACCAATTCAATGTATGAAAAATATAGAAACATTTGATCGCTTTGATAATCTTATTGGACAATATAAGCCCACAGAACCAGTTTCAGTTAGAGATATAACTTCGGTTCCTAAATTGTCCAATCTCATTGTTTTCTTATGGGAGTGGCCAAACTATGAGTACCCTGGCCAGGTTCCAATTATTAGGCATTCAGAGTTATGCAATATGTGACAAAAAAACATACAAAACCACATGAGCGATAATTTAAAAACCTGAAACACGCAACATGAAAAGGTATGAGGTATCAGAAAACTTCATTTAAACAAGGATACACCGAATACAGTTTGTGCTCATAACATGAATATCTCTATTATTCCACATTTTTGGATTATGCGAAGGGAAATCATCGAAAAGCTGTTGATAGTTTGGGAGATTTTTTTATTGTTGTTGCAAATTGAATTTTACCAATAACGTGATGCCACAAAATAATGTTATGAATCTCATGGCATAGGTTTGTTGGTTCAGATAAAGATGGAATAGTAATGGAAAATTATGTTTACTCATAGTATAATGATTCTAAAACATATTCTCAGACTTCAATAATATTTTAAAGATATACATAAAGCTATTTTCAAATATAATTTGACACAGTTCTAATTTTCATCAGAATATTCTTTTGAAAGCGAATTACCGAACATGCGAAAAATTGTGTAATCGGCCCGTCAAGATATTTCAGAATATCGGAGGAATAAGAAGACCAATAATTAAATAAGAGACACATTCTAAAAAAAAGAAAAGATCATTGAGAACTTGTTAAAAAAATGTGCAAAAATATCAAAAAACAAAAAAAAATAATCGCAATTCAAACACTTTTTATGTTCAGAAATGAGCTGCAGGTAGAGGAGTTTATAATTAATGATATTTGATCACCTCTTAGAAAATCCTACGGTAATTTCTAGAGTTATCTCAGCGCAAACCCTATTCAGAAGATGTTTTAAGTCACTTATAATATAATGGTGAGGTATCGTAATGGTGCTTCAATAAAAACTAACAAATTTTGAGATGTGACCAATCCCAGTTTTTCACTTATAATAGTTTTCGTCATTTATTTGAACGTCAGATGTTGAGAGAATTTTTCGTACAAATCGGTTATTTATTTCCAGATAAAGTTTGAAAGTTAAGTATGATGTTCTAATCAGTTCAAGTTATGATTAACAAATTTAGGTGGCCACAGTAATATCAGTAAACACTGGTAATATAGCAGTCATCTAAAATTAATCGGTTTATCCATGCAACCACAAGATTCCATTGAATTTTATGTTCGATTAACAGCGTTTCATAATTGATCCTTTATAATCAAAAGATAAAAACGTGGCACTGTTCCTTTGGAGATGTTTTGCACACGGTATAGATGATCTCGTACACGGTAGATGTGGTAGATATTAGGACAAAATTCTTGAACTGAACAATGTTCAAATTTATGTACTTGATCACTTTGTTTCACATTTCAATTGAATTGGAACACAAACTGAACTCGTACAATTGCATATTGACTCTAGTGTGTTTGTAAATACCATAAATATTTGTGACAATTTCTCAAAAAGATGACCCCATCAACGCCTGGGTGTAGATGCGCCCTATGGATTATAGTAACGCCCCCCTCAAGCAGGGACGACTAAGAAGCTCAAATTTTACGACGACAGGTCTGATATAAATATTTGTGATAGTATTTTAAGATGGTTCTCGAAATAATCTTCATCGTGCTCATAAGAATATTTTTGACAAATTTATACTTTTGTTGTTTTTGTTGAGAACTACCTGATTTTTAGTTGTATTTTGACAAGTCCGTTTTTTGAAGTTTCTTTACGAACTGTTGGATAGATGATTGATAGACTCCTGAAAATATTCTTAATGGCTTCAGTGAACACCAAGAAAGATTTATTGCATTATCTATGATGAACTACAGATTAAACATTTGAGTGTGTTTGCCAAGGATATCGGTTGTTTTATAATCAAATGTTCGAAGGTTGGAAACCACTGCTTTGGAACATTGGCTTCATACCTAATTTCTGCCCTCTCATAAATAAAATAAATAAAACATATGAAGTTAATTTTAAGGCTAGGCCAGACGATTTCGTATAACTGTGGGTGCAGCTACAGTCAGTGACAAAAATCAGTAACCAAATGCTGTTTTTACATACAAAATTCCCAAGTTTGGGGATCTGTATATCAGCATCTGGTTATCCAAAGTGGCTGAAATTTGAATGACGAACTTCAAATTATCTGAAATTGTGTCTATTTTGACCTAGACCTATTGACCTAGATTTTTGAAAGCGTTTCTAATTCATTGGTTATTTTGGATCCTTAATGCATTTTTGTGTAGGTTTGAGTGTCGCTTCGATGGAAGAGATCGCTTCTTCTTCTTATTCTTCTTCTTGCAATCCTCACTCGGAAAGAGCCTGCTTCTCAGCTTGGTGTTCAATGAGCACTTTCACAGTTATTAACTTCCTTAGCCAAGTTTACCATTAACGCATGTGTATATCGTGTGGCAGTTATGATGCTACTACTTTATGTCCAGGGTAGTCAAGATAATTTTTATTACGAAAAGATTCTGGAAAAAAACGGTCATCGAACCCAGACACCTTCAGCATGGCTTTGAAATGTAGCTGTGGACTCTAACCACTTGGCTAAGAAAGGTCCCATAGAGAAGATTGCTGAAATATTCTTCTATCCCGGGTATGTTTGTTTCCAGAAGTTACGAAAAGTCAGAAAATTTACGATTTCTACGATCCACAAAGTCGTCATTGCTGATTGGCCAAAAATGACCTCAAACCCCAATGCACAAGGAAAGTGAACTGGTGTTTAAATTACTTTCCCCTTAATTCAAAATGGAGTACCAACACCATCTAAGCTCGCATATGTCGAACTGCCGAAAGACAAAACAGTTTCAAATATGGGAAAAAACGACAAACACACTGTTCCATTAGAATTCGTGTTTTTAATTGTGCCATACAATCCATCTTCCGAGCAGGTCATTAGTGACGAAGCACAGAGACATCCAAATTTCAGATTCATATCTACATAAGAGTTCCCTGGGTATGCGGCTCTTGAGGGAGATTCATCATTTGGCTGGATGGCTCGATTGTAAACTAGAACGACATCGAAACGCTAAGAGCAATGGTACATTTTCCAAACGGTTTGCTTTAGATAAATTGGTCTCACTAGTGTTACGGCGTTTCCAGTGACTGAGAAAAAAATACGAATGAAAAAGGGGGTCTGTTTAACGATTTTTTGTTTGCCTTCTGAAGTTATCCATAGATAGAGGTTTCTTCCTGTCGCATATTTCTTGTTAGAAATGCAGATCTTGGATTACTTCAAAAAGTATACACATGGATGAATTTGTAGGGTCTTCCGTAGTCGAGTGGTTAAAGTCCGCGACTTCGAAGAAAAGCCATGCTGAAGGTGTGTGGGTTCGATAGCCAGTCGGTCCAGGTTCTTTTCGCAATGGACATTTCCTTGACTCCCCTGTGCATAGAGTATCATCGTACCTGCCACATAATATACGAATGCGAAAATGGCAACTTTGTTGATAAAAAACTGTGGAAGAAGCACATTGAAAAATAAGTTGAGAAACAAGCTCGGTCCCAGTGAGGACGTAATGCCAAGAAGAAGAAGAACCTATCTTGCAAAAAAGAAGAGAAATTAATCCTAGGAGCAGGTTTTTGATCATGTATTAAAATTCTGTACCCGATTAGTTGGACCAGAATAGCTCATTTTTATGAGAATCGTAAGGTACCCCGGGGCAAGTGAGAAAACGGGGTAAGTGGGACCTTCCATCATAGCTCGTTTAGGAAACGTTTTTGAAGAGGGTATTCTTCTAGACAGTTGAAGATACAATAATAAGGAATGTATTTAGTGCAAACAATATTGTTATTTTTATTACCATGTGCTCCTTGTACCAGTTGCCAGCTCAGCGCCATTTTCAACTTGCATGATAAATTGTGACACGTTTCACGTTCTGCATTGACTCGCAAAAAATAATTGTGCCATAAATCGAATTACCATCTATAAGTTACAACTTTAAGTATTATTATAAGCAACTTACGACGAACAGGTATTTTGTTTTCATTTCATATGAACTTACCCCAAAATATCTTAATACCCGGGGTAAGTAGGACCCATCAAAACAAGCTCTAGAATTAGAACTTTTCCTACACGTTTCAAACATTTTCCAAGAGAGTAGCATTAAAACATTCAAACCAATGATTTTTATCCAAACATAAATCAATCTTATATTACTTTACGATTAGTTTCCTATTTTTATTGAACTTTATTTGCTATTTCTACCAAATTCAGTAGTTGCGGAAATCAATTCCATCCCATTAGGTGGTTTTCCGCCATGCATAACAATAATAACAGAACATATTCAAAAATTCGTCAATTATTGAAAGTTGACTAGCTGCATTTTGATTGGTAACTTATAAATTATATATTTCAAACATGTTTTATAGCTCTTCATGCTTTTTGTGACAAATTTTCAGTTAAAATTAAATGCGATGTGACATATTATCCAATGGATTTCTTCCTAAAGCGTTTCGTATTTTATGATTGATCCCTTCTGTACATCAAATATGTACTCAAAATAAAATATCTATGATTTATCAATCCTATTAATGCTACGTTCGACTTACTGATGTGCTACACTTTTTTATATTAAACTTTGCAAAAAGTGAAGTGTTAAAGTTCATTTGTAGTTTTACTGATGTGGTTTTACGTACGAAACTGGATGTGTCCCACTTGCGCCGTTTAGCGAGGCAACTGCGCCTAATGGCTCATTATACATTTTTCTTCTAAGGTTTTCACAATTTCAAAATCATTCGATCAAATTCATGCACACACCAGAAAATATGCTGCCAAAATGTGACCGTGTTGTTGGATTTGCAAAATATAAACTTTGAAAATTATTCTGAACAATTTGTTTGAACTATAGTTTTTTTTATGTCCCACTTGCCCCGGGGTACGTTACTCAATTTTGAAGAATGACGTGTAACTTCGTATAAGCGAGATGTCATTCAGTACAACCTATCTATAGTATCTTTGGTTAGTAAAGCTATTCCAATGATCCATTAGTCCATTTAGTCTACAACATAATTAGCATATCTTTTTCCACATAAAAGATCCCCATTCTAGATCCCTCCAAATCAAGCCAATATAATGTCCTGCTCAGTATTTCAAAGTCCAATTACCCACCTCAGTGGGCAATCCCATTCTGTTTCTTTTTCCTTCTTCTATGACCAAATACGTCACCATGTTGAAGCATCCGCCACCGAAAGAAGGATGCCCGAAGCAAACGAATAGCCCGAAAGCCCCTAAATTAAATTTAGCCCCGAACACAAGGCAAATCGTTTAAGATTACCTTCTTGGGAGAGCTTCTTTTGCTGTTATCCTATCTAACGATAATACCCCGGTAATCATCGCGAAGGCCCATAAGAACCCCGACGGACAAAGCGAACGAAAGCGAACAGATTCAAAATGAAGAAGAACGATCACCTTTCCCTATTTGGTGGACTCTGAGCTCTCAATGCGCGCCCGTCCTCAGACCAGGGTCTCACTATATTGCTTCAGACAACGTCGTCAACCTTGCCAACAACAACCGGCATAATCATCTTCTCCTTTCCCGCCAAGTCAGGTGGGAAACCGGTGTTGAGAAAAGGTGACAAACTTTTCCTCTGGCTCCCAGCTTGCTTGGGGAATCCAGCTATTATATTTCTTAAACGTCAAAAGGAAAGTCAAATATAGAAATTTGAAACACTCTGAATCTAGTATTATGAAAACCAGTTTGTAATTTCTACAACTTAAAACAATAACTTCAAACAATTAATATAAAAGAACTGTATTAATAACAACATCAAGGTGTTTGGTTTCCAGACTCAATGCATATTGTTGTACCGGAATTTCTGGCAAACCTTCGATAATATAAACAGTTTTATATGCCCAAATCTCTATTTACCTACCCTATTTTGAAGTTAATTCCATTTACAAAATTTCATTCACGTAATATTATGTAAATTAAAATTTTCAGCAAGGCCACGCAGCTTTTTTCGGTAATCATTAAACTCTATTAAGAAGCTTTCAGATCTTCCAGCGTAGCTTTTAACATTTCTGACATTTATGAAAAAAGTTTACAGCCAAACAGGCTCAATGAAATATTTCTTATCAAGTTTCGAAACTGACGAATGTTTACGGTTATCCAAAAACATCTTTGAGCGATAGCTTCCGTGTTTACAAACATAATCAGAGATCTTTCAAACATGTTTTGATGACCCTATATCTACTAATCTTATTCATAAATCTACGAAAGATTGGTTACGCTTGTAGATCTGAAAGCCTGTACTTGTAGAATTATTATTATTATTATCTTTATTGAAAAGACTTTCAGAAGTTGGTTGGTTCTTCTCTAGTGTACTTGTAAAAGTTCTTGTACAACCTTAAACGGTCGTTGAACTCAAAACTTGACACATGTGTTCCCGAGAATATTTGTGTATAATTTTTGTTCATAAACCTTCGAGAAACCACCATCTACAAGCGTATAGATCTGAAGATCTGCAACCCAAAAGAAATTAGGATAACTTGCAATTAGCTTGATTGGCCGCCCGTAATTGCTATTCTAGTATCGCCAGATCAGTTGCACTAACACAAGTAACCCATCAGATGACTGCTTGAGACTAACAGACACCCTCAGTGGTGATCATCTATTTATTTTAGACAACAATGGCGCCTGCCACGTCAGAATGCAGACCAGTGAGGGCAAGGGCGAAGAATTGATGTTGCATTTAGAGTGGCCCACAGTAGACCGGATATACCCCTGCATGTACGCCATTTTATGCAGGAAGGAGAAGGGGGTATGGTAACTTTTTTATGGTAGAGAGGTTTGCTTTTGTTTGACAGACCTGAGCAGAAGAAAAGTGCTACTGAATACCAAATTGAGGTATTCCATGCCAGATATCCAGTAAATACAAACTCGTATACGATAGCGCATAAGAGTACAAATGTGGTGGCGATATACGTACATGCGTCATAAGGCTGAATGCAAGATGTACGTATATCGCCTCCACATTTGTACTCTTATATCTCATCATACACGATGGTATATTTACTGGGTAATTTCCTATACTAACAACTTGAATGAGTTATGGTTTATCGTAAGATGGTTTATGCATAAGAGGTAAAATATCTCAAGTAATATCTCATGGACATTTTGAAAACAACAAATCAATAACTAGATCAGGTATTGTGAAACCTTAATAATACATGATGGATTTTCATATAAAAGTAAAAAATTTCAATATTAGTTTAATACCTCCAGCAGACCTCAATAGCTATCGAATACCAAAATTAAGTATTTTTTATTGTTTTCAATATTTTTTTTCCAATACGAGTTATTGCGAGTTATTTGTTCCTCCTTGGGAACTGATACAAAAGGTGTAAGGAAATAAGGTGTGCTATTATGGTGGAACAATGAAAGCGTATGGAAACGGTTTCTTGTCCGTTCCTGGTTGTAGTGATTGCTAAGAACGATTGTACCCCGTTTGGCATAATGTCGTATGGCATAAGGTTGTTTGGTATGAGGTCGATTGGCATAAATCCGTTTGGCATAATGGTCGTTTGGCATAATGGCCGTTTGGCATAATGCTCATTTGGCATAATGATTAACGTAGAATGAATGTCGGCATTTTTGAAACTTTAACCGAGACCAACACCATCGAGTCCATAGCAAACATTTTTGGTAGATTTTCAACAAGCGTGGTGTTCGTTCACAGATTTTTCAAGCTATGAATGTCAAACATTTTTGTGACATCAGAAAGCATTACTAAATAAAACTCGTGACGGATCTGGTGGAAGATCTTTTCGGAATGATAATCTTATCTACATCCCAGAACAAAAAGTATATTTGAGCTTGTTGCGAGATACATATTTGAAAATAGTAAATTGGCAAAGAAAGTTCGCAATTATTATCAAGGGAAACGCTCATTAAATATTTTGCTGTCCCAGTTTGAACGTAACACTCCAAATTGTTTGATAAGAGAAGGTTTTTTTTTGCAAAATACTAAACGCTCTAATTCATAAACGCATAAAAAATCGAAAAGACATCATAAAATGAGTTCAGAATCATTGAAGTGGCTGTGCTTCTCTTCCCCGAATGACCGGTTTCCCCGAAAAGTGGTGCAGTTTAAATAGGTGCTGTAATAGTCTTCAAAGGCTGAATAGTGAACGAGAAAGAACGATAAGCATTTAAAAGAAGGAGGTATTCTGTAATTCTTGACAATACACATGTTGGCAAAAATGCTGAAGACGGCAAAACTCGAAAGAAGCGCCAATTAAATAAAGAATAGTGCATATTGGATGGCCATTTCGTTTACCACCCTGAAATGTATAAAGTTACGACAATTATGAGTGCTTAAAACTTTTCGGGGAAGTGGATATTCGAGGAACTGGCATTTGGGGAAATGGCGTTGGGGGTAACGGCATTCGGGGAAAATTCGAACAATCCATCGAAGTAACTGCAGTAATAAATTTCTTTTTTCGTTGATCAGATCAATGTTAATGATTGACGCCCTTTTGTCATTTGGAAACAAAAAATATTTTAAAATCTAGCTCCAAAGAACAGCCTATGTATTAAATAATGTAAAATTTATTTAAATTTCAAATCAACAATGTTTATACTTATAATGATGGTTACATCATATTTAGAAAAAAAAAAATAGAACGTTTGAAAGAAGGGTGAATTTGTGCTAAATATTTCAATAAAAAATATAAAGGGATAAATAATAAAATAGGTGTCCGACCATTTGGCCGAATGCCGTTTGGTCGAACGCCATTTGGCCGAATGCCATTTGGCCGAAAGGGTTATTTGGCCGAATGCCGTTTGGCCGAATCATGAACAAAAAAATAAAAATTGCTACAACGCTGATGTGTAGGATTCATAAGTGTGACTCAATAACTGATAAGCTAATTAATTTGTTGATTTTTATGATGTGACGGGACGTCATGTTTGTTACTATATAAGAGCTTCAAGAGAATGATAACATCGACCCTTTTATTCAGGACGAAGTTGTGAACCCCACACTTCACATTAAGACTCTGAGGTGATGATTGATTCGCCGCTGAATTACCAATGGTGTAATAAGGTTTCAAGTGTTTTTAATTATTTCATCAGAAATTTTTCCTTCTTTTAAACATAGGCTATTCTTTCTAGTTATACTGGTTCCATTACTATCGGCAATGATTGACCTTATATTTTAATTGGGAATTTTGCCTTCTTAAAATCATCTGGTGAAATAAATTATTATATGCATTGCACTTGTTTTAATTTTCATAAGAGATTTATCCTTCGTTTGTTCATAGGCTGTTCTTTCAAGAGGGAAATATTTTTCATAATTAATTTAATTAAAGCTTAAAATACGTTCTTTCAAAACATATTTTTTAGCTCAAGGATTCAACTTACACGCTCTGAAAAAATCATACGATTTTACGTCTTTTAAAACGATGGTGTCTGATTCGGGAAATGTCAATCATAGCGACATCGTTTTCATGTCCTTCATCATGTAAAATAACATTTTTCTTTCAATACATCTCTCAGAACCCATTTTTACGTCATTTCATCACTTACATAATATACCATTCAGTCATAATGTGAATTACATCTGGAGTGATTTTCATTATTTTTAAGAGTGTAGATGAGATGTCATTCTCCTCCAAGATTAAAATTACAACTTGGGAACTGAACACTGCACCGTTTCTTGAATATAGCAATAAACGACTCGGTGAACACTTACGTCAAAGAAGTACACTGTTTCTTCGTTGTGAAAAGAAGAAGCCAAGACTTGTTGATGTTAGAACTATGGCAAATATTACTTAGTACGATTCGAGGGATCGAAGCAAGCCGATCCAGCAGAAGGACGAATAAGTTTTAAACTGTTTCAGTTACTGTCAAAAGTAGCATAGCATTAAACAACTGCTTACATTTAGGATGTTCTTCTTTCAGCTCTGACTGTTTGTTTGTTTAGTGTTAAAAAGCTTATGTATATCATTGATGATATTTCCTTTTTTATGAATAAGCTGAATAAGTTCTTTGAAATTCATAATAAATCCATGCTAACTGTAGTTCACTTTTGTTTTCAATTTCGGCCAAACGGCATTCGGCCAAATGGCGTTCGGCCAAATGGAATTCGGCCAAATGGCATTCGGCCAAATGACCCGGAACCAATAAAATACTATGCTAGGAGCATATAAAACGAGGCGCGAAAAATCCAATAAGCAACGCGACTTTCATATGAACCCCCGAAAATATGCCACTGATCGATAAAACTGAAACATCCGCCGAACACTATAGTCAACAGGTCGAAGCGACAATATTTTTGCCTGTCTAGTGTTAGTAGTGACCCACGCTTCAACATCTAGCCGTTCAAAACCAGGACGTTAGGCAACGATTTATCGCTTCGATTGTGTTGTTCATATATGGCCCTCTGATAGTTTTGAGGCGATCAGCCTTGATAATGGTTTTTCGAAGTGAAATGATCCTCAACTCTACTTGACTGAGGTTGATAATAGAATGAATCGTTTATTCAAAGTTTCGTTTAACATTAGGTCCTACTGGAGGTAGCTGGATATCATATGCATGTATTCGTGTGAGCGATCGATAACGATCGGTATCGAGAAAGAAAGAGAGAGAATGAATGCACATCTGGAGAAGGCAGTTTCAAGGCTGAAGGCACTTGGTGATAACTTACCGACTGTGCTTTGAGAAATTGAAATATGAGTATGACACATTATTGTCATGTCAGATTTGTCGAAACGGTTGGTGGTCATCGTCCTGCTTATGCGTACATTGCATGTGTCGCCTAAGCAGTTCGATGCTATGGGAACGTTTTGACTTTCGCGGTAGGTACCACTGGTGTGGTCCTTCTAGAAACTATGGTTGCTATGCGGGATTGGATGACATGTGGAATACAGATGCCACACCATCCCCCTAAAGGAAAATGTTCGTAGAACATATAAAGCATGCCATATGACTCCAAGTACCTCTCACAAAATAAGTTGGTTTTTCGTTAATTTTTCTTTGTATACATGCTGTTTTTCGGTTGCGATATAATTTGTTGTGTTATTGATCTATGGAAAAGTTAATGTTGAAATTGGAATTTAAATACTACATTTTAAAAGATCATCAGATACTCTATCCCCTTTAGAAAATTTAGTTTTTAAATTTAAGTAGTCGTGATTTATGAACTTCTATACATTTGTTTTGGTCATTTGTAATTGTAGCATTCGATACTGTTGTAGTAATGACTTTATAAGGTCCTGAACTGACTTGATCGAGTTTAGTTCTATTTTCTTGCTCCAAATAAACAATATCGCCAATTTTGATATCCGTGTTTCTAACATTTTCATTTAATTTATGGGTTCTCTTCATTTTTATTTTTCGTATGGCATCTAGAACTTGGGTATGAGCAATTTGTAATCTGAATTTCATTTCTTTTTCGTAGGAATCATAATTGTATACTGGGTTTATTTTGTTTTTTACTATATCAAAAGAGTTTAGTTTCTTACCAAATACTAGTTCGAACGGTGTGTAATTGTGGTCAAGGTTAGGAGTTGTGTTATACGCAAAAGAGTAGTATGCAAGCCAATTATCCCAATCATTAGATCGATCGTTACAGAAATTTCGTAGGTATTCATTCAAACACCTATAGGCGGCGGAACAAGTGTGAGTTATTTGCAGAGTCTTGCACATCTCATCAAAAACAGCTTTGAATTCTGTACCTTGATCAGTTTTAATTTTTGTCATTGGTCCATATATTAATATGCAATGTTCAACTACGGCTTTTGCCATAGTGGCTGCTGTTTTGTCCGAGACCGGTACTAATATGACAAATTTTGTGAAGTCGCATTGCATTGATACTGCATATCGATTTCCATTAATTGAAAGCGGAAACGGTCCTACAGTATCAACTGATACTACTTCGAATGGTTTAATGGGCGTTGTCGTGATTATGGCTGGGGTTTGTACGTGAGTAAAATGCTTGTTAATTTTACAAAGTTCGCATTTTTTTACGTGATTTGTAATAGTTTGTTTCATACTTGACCAATAGAAAATTGGTCGTAATTTTCTGTACAAACGGTTTATTCCTGGATGTCCTCCGAGAGGAGTGTTATGATACTGGTGAAGAATATTTTCAATATCATTCAATTTTGAAATTATTTTTGGTCTATCGTACAACATAATGGTAACATTCCTAAGAATTTTGTTACCTAATTCCTTAAATGTATTGACATCAATATATTGGAAAATTTGGTCATTTGTAGCCAATGCAAAATGATTAGGCTTTTTCGAGCTAAATTTAATAGCATTTCTTGTTTTTGTTTTCTTATTTGTGCGCACATTTATATTTGTATTATTAATTGTAGGGATCCCTTTATCAATTTTTCCGAATGCTTTCTGTAGCGTGGGTAATAAATTTAACAATTCGAGATCTTGCTCTAAAGCAAGACTCTTTTTGTAGTTTTTATTGAATAAAACTAAATTAACCTTATTTGTATTCTGGTTAACAACGAAGTTAAGCTTAGGTAAGTCAAAAGTGTCACGACCTGTAATGGCATCATACACTCGGAATTGATCAGGTTCCGGTGAAGCCGATTGAACGATTACAGGTGTTGGTTTATTTCTAGTCATTGACCTGGTTAATATATACATACTTTTAAGTTCTTGTACATCTAGATCTACTCTGGAGAGTGCATCTGAAATAACATTGCTTTTGCCTTTTATATATTGTACTACGAAGTCATATTCTTCCAAGTCCAATCGCATTTGTGTTAGCTTGGATGAAGGGTCTTTCATGGTAAATAAATAAACAAGCGGTCGATGGTCGGTTTCAATTACAAATTTTCTGCCATATACATATGGTCGAAAATATTTAATCGCCCAGTGGATAGCGGCTAGTTCACGCTCTATAGTTGACTTATTCGCTTCACCTTTCGTGAACGTTCGGCTGGCGAATGCCACAGGTAATTCGATATCGTCATACTCTTGAGCTAGAACTGCTCCACAAGCCACTTTTGAGGCGTCAGTCGTGATAATGAAGTCTTTTTTAAAATTTGGGAATTTTAAAATTCTTGGTGATAATAATTGGTGTTTTAATGTAAGAAATGCTTTCTGGCATTGTTCATTCCACTCGAATTTTGTATCCTTTTTGGTAAGGTGGTTCAGTGGGTGTGAAATTTCGGCAAAATTAGGTATGAAACGTCTGTAGTAGTTGCAGAATGCAACAAATCTACGTGTTTCGTCAGCATTTTTCGGTACTGGGTATTGTTTTATAATTGAGTACTTAGTTTTATCAGGTTGTACTCCTTCCTGTGAAACGTGATGGCCAAGAAATGTGACCTCTGATCTGAAAAAACAACATTTTTTCGGATTTAATTTTAAATTGCAACTTCTCATCCGAGCAAAAACGTTGGAAAGATTATTAAGGTGATGACTCAACGAACATCCAATAACAATTATGTCATCTACATAAAGGAATGCGCATTCGGGTGGTAGGCCACTAAGCGCCAGCGTCATCATGCGCTGAAAACTGTTCGGACTAATGTTTAGTCCAAACGGAAGCCTAGTAAACTCGAAATGACCATTCCCTGCTGTAAATGCTGTGAATTTTCTACAATGCTGGTGTAAAGGAATTTGATGAAATCCAGACATTAGGTCAAGAGTAGAAAAGTATCTTGCTCTGCCTAATTGGTCTAATATTTCATCAATCCTAGGTAACGGAAATTTATCTGGTACGATTTTCTTATTTAGTTGTCGAAAATCAATAACTAATCTCCATTTTTTATCATCAGAAGCCGTTTTCTTTGGAACAAGTAATATTGGGGAATTGTATGAAGAAATTGAAGGTTGAATAATATTTTGATCTAACATGTTTTGAACTTGTACTTCGATTTCAGTTTTTTGTGCTTCCGGGGTTCTGTAATTTTTAATATAAACAGGAGAATTGTCATTCAGCAAAATTTCCTGTTCGTAAAAATTATTTGTAGTGAGGCTATCGTCTTGTAATGTGAATATGTCATTGTATTCCATACATAGACGTTCAAGCTCTGGTTTTATTTTTGGGTCAATATTTTTTAGTTGTAATTCGCGTAGCAATTGTTCGTTTCTTAGATTGTTCGTTGTGTGTGGAGAAATCTTATTGTGGTAGCAATAATTTCGCAATGGTGTCATATTCGGAAAGAAGTTTTCGGGAATAATCAAATTATCATTCGTAGTGTTGATAAATTTTAAGAATTTGTTGTCGTTATTAATTATGCAATTTGCATACACTAATCCGGGTGCTATTTCGTTGGATATGGTAACCATATCTTCTGAGAGATCAGGCAAATTAATTTTTTTAATTATTTCACATCTTGGGGGAATAATATGTTTTGTTTTTGCTTCGTTAAAAATTGGAATTGAAGTAATATTGTGGTGAGTTTTAATTGTAAGCATCCAAGTGTTGTAATCTATACAACACCTGTATGCTGTAAAAAAGTCTCTTCCCAAAATTCCATCCGTGGGGATTGGGAAAGTGTTGTCCACTAAATGAATTTTATGTTGCAAAGACTCTTCGTTAATTTGTAATCTAGTAATGATACTTCCATAGGAGGTTACAGTACCATTACCTATTCCAGAAATTGTGCAGTTGTCATTTGGATTATAGTATTGTTGGGATTTAATTTTACTGATTTTCAGAACGGAAATGTCTGAGCCACAATCAACTATGAAGCTACATTGTTGCTCGGAACCTTCAATATTTAAAAGTACAAAATTAGTTTGGGCAAGGTTTATCGCATAAACTGCCCCTGGGGGATACCTAAAAAATTTTGAGGTGCATTTTGATTGCTTTGGTGGATTGCTGGGGATACCTGGGAAGTTTGCTGTATTTGCGGGAGATTTTGTTGCTGTGGCATTGGGTGTTGTGGAATGTGTTGAGCTAAAAACATTCCGTGATGCGCATTAAAATGTCCTCTCTGTGGATATGATCCACGATGGAGGTACGACCCTCTTGTTTGTTGGTCATTTCTATTAAAATTTCCTCTGTTGTGAAAATTTCCTCGCTGATGATGATAATTTCCACGATATCTATGCGAATTATTGTGGTTTCCTCTAGTGTTGTAAAAATTTCCTCGACCGTGATTAATATTTCTACCGCGATATTGTGAATTTGTACCTCTTAGAGTAAAGATTTGAGCGTTGTGTGTCGTGGGAGTTGGTTTGTCATTTTCCATTAGCTTTTGTACCGCATCAGAAATCTTTGAAAAGGTACCAGCTTTCAAAATAATTTTAGTGTCGCTGCTTTTGGTTCCATCAATTAGAGCATCGACGCCTTTTTTTGTTGCCATAATACTTGCTCTATCTAAAGGGATTTGTTCCCTGACGTAGGTAGCTTTAAGTTGTGCCGTCAGTTTTTCCACTTCATTGCAGAACGATTCCGCAAAATCTTTCTGTTTCACGGCTTTGAGCTTGGCAATGATATTATCGGAAGTTGTTTTTGGTTCACAGTGTTGTTTTACTGCGTTTAAAATGCCTTGTAAGTCGTTGGCTTCAGCAATGACTTGACGGGCAACGCCCGTTAGTCGAGTCTTGACGAATCTTGTTACGGTAACCTGAGCTGCTGCCTGCTGATCGGCAGTAGCCCCGGCGAATGTATTTACGACAGTATCACTAAAAAGGTTCACTGCGTCGATAAATGATTCCAGATGTTCAGGTGTACCGTTATACACTGGTACTAAGCTAGTGCCAAGTTTAATATCAACAGTCGGGGCTGCCATGATTGGTGGTAAGACTCTTCTCAAATTCACTTTTGTTCGTAATTTAGCCAAAAATAATAGCACGTTTGCAGCAGTTTTGAAATCCACTGCATCGGCTTTAGCAAAAGGTAGTTTGCTATTAACAAGAAGAATTATTTCATTATATTTTTGCCTCACCCCTCTAGTGTAGAATGTCAATTCGGTTTCATGAAATAATGCTTCGTTGTAAGCCAAAATGGTATTCACGTCATTATATATAATTTTGGCTCTATTCTCTTTTGCATGTAAAAACCTTTGTGAGTAATTTCTTCTAGGTGCTTTTGAAAAATTGGTTAAAATTGAGTTCAATTCTGCTATTCTTAGTTCCAAATCACCCCTTACTTCTTGTAAATCCATAAATGGGATTGAATTCGATAATCAATATACATTTACACCGTTTGAACTAGATCCATTGGTTTGGGAATTTACTCAAAATTTTTAAAGTTACCTAAAATTAACTCAATATTAATGATTCACATCTAGCACAAAGCACGACCTTTGGTTTTTTTTCTTCATTACCATTAAAAGGAACTTAAATTAGCATGTTACAGGTCATTTGTAAGTTTCACTTTTTCAATTGTTTAGCGATAGTGGGAATTGAGGACGATCACTGGCTCACCTGTCAATCGGTAACATCGAAGAACACGTCATTCATTTACGGGTGTCGGGTGTTGAAATGTTGATACCTCTCGTTGTCGCCATCCTCCCTTGGCCGCTCCATGTTGCCGATTAGCCATCGACCGGGCCACTCCAAGTTGCCGTTTAGCCCTGGGTTTAATACACTTTTGAAGTCACTGCGCTCCTGCTGCTGACGTTACGGATTGCATTACTTCATAGTCAGCCGTTGATGTATGTAATACATGGTCATTAATTGGCATAATACACTTTTGAAGTCACTGCACTCCTGCTTCTTACGGACGTTACAGATTGCATAAGTCGTTGATTATGTTCTTCTTGCACTTTACACGTTTTCGATATTGGCCACACTTTTCGCTGCCTTTAAAGCATTTCTGCGGCTTTGTAACTTGAGTTCTTTATAACATAGAACTATCACTTGTATTGCAACTAGGACAAGGATTAGCCATAGCTTGAATTCATGGTACTCGTGTAGTTCTTGGTGTTGTTCCAGAATAGTGTTTATTTCCACGTTAGTTCCACTCGTGGTTATTTTTGGTTTTGAACTGCTTTTGCCCATTTTTGATTTTCACTGATAATATACTGTTAGCATTTTCCACAACGTATAAGCAAAGCACCAAAGAATAATCGTTGTTATCAGGAACAGAACTTTCACTAACATGATGTGTTCAAATATTTTAGTACAATTTTCACTTTGATTCACAGTCCGGTCGCCATGAGGCGATCAGCCTTGATAATGGTTTTTCGAAGTGAAATGATCCTCAACTCTACTTGACTGAGGTTGATAATAGAATGAATCGTTTATTCAAAGTTTCGTTTAACATTAGGTCCTACTGGAGGTAGCTGGATATCATATGCATGTATTCGTGTGAGCGATCGATAACGATCGGTATCGAGAAAGAAAGAGAGAGAATGAATGCACATGTGGAGAAGGCAGTTTCAAGGCTGAAGGCACTTGGTGATAACTTACCGACTGTGCTTTGAGAAATTGAAATATGAGTATGACACATTATTGTCATGTCAGATTTGTCGAAACGGTTGGTGGTCATCGTCCTGCTTATGCGTACATTGCATGTGTCGCCTAAGCAGTTCGATGCTATGGGAACGTTTTGACTTTCGCGGTAGGTACCACTGGTGTGGTCCCTCTAGAAACTATGGTTGCTATGCGGGATTGGATGACATGTGGAATACAGATGCCACAGTTTTCAACTTCTATTCATTTCTTTCGTCACTCGCTTGCGATTTTATCCATCGTATTCTGTCATTACTTTCCTTGCTCCCTTCCACTTTGAGTAGTTTCGCTTTCACCGATAAAAGCCAAGAAAAGCTCATTGTAACTTCTTAATATGCTTAAGTACATTCAACAGCAAATGGTTGTTGAAAGTGTCATTTTGTATCAATTGACTCCAAAACAAGTCTGATGTCATCAGAGAGATTCAATAGAAACGTAAAAACGAATGTCCTTAATTCCAAAATCATCATGCCAAACGACTTTTATGCCACACGACCATTATACCAAACAAGCATTATGCCAAACGGCTTTATGCCAAAGGACTTTATACCAAATGACCTACCAACGCTATGAACAAATAGTTTAAATGTGATAGATTAAGAGTGGGGATACAACTACAAAGTACGAGAAAAGGGACGGGCCTGGCATATAACCCATTACTTTCAGCTTATGACTACCACCATTAGACCAACAACCAGGACCACATTTACAGGGCCCCGGGCCCCCACATTGAAAGAGCCCTCGCAAATAACGACTAAGACTATTTTTAATTTAAAATATAAAAAATATTAGAAATCGAAAAAGTGGTACCGTGAACAGGGGGCAAATTGATAAGCATTTTAGAACATTCTGTAATATTATCTGTAATATTCCAGATATTGTCTAGAATAATTCGAAAAAATCAGTACATCTCGGATCTATGTCAGCCTACGTCATTAGTTTTTAATAATACCTCAAATTCTGTGATAAAAAGGAGTGCTTTGCGAAGACCAGATCAGTCCGATTCATTTTCGCGGGCTCGGAGTGTATTTCGGTGGCTTCGTTCGTTTGCCCAGTGCTTTTCGAAGACCCAAGCTGTCCGATTCATTTTCGCGCGTTCGGAGTGTATTTCGGTGGCTTCGTTCGTTTGCTCAGTGCTTTGCGAAGACCAGATCAGTCCGATTCATTTTCGCGCGTTTGGAGTGTATTTCGGTGGCTTCGTTCGTTTGCCCAGTCCTTTGTGAAGACCCAAGCAGTCCGATTCATTTTCGCGTGCTCGGAGTGTGTTTTCGGTGGCTTCGTTCGTTTGCCCGGTGCTTTACAGAGGCCAGAGCAGAGTGCGTGGTCTTTTGATTTGGTTGCGTTTTCCGATGGAACGCGCGACGGAATCAAAACAAAGCGTGTTCGGTTCGCGTCATTCGAGTGCGGACAAAAAAAAACGACAATAGTGCGTGGTCTTTTGATTCGGTTGCATGTTCCGGTGGGACGCGCAACGGAGTCAAGACCAATCGTGTTCGGTTCGTGTTGATCAAGTGCTTATGATAATTCATTTTTATCGTTGCTATAAGTAGCTTTTATTTTATTTTCAAACAAGCTATGAATGGTTCGTCACTACAAGTGTCGACTTTTTCGCGTTTCATTCAAACTTAATATACCATTATGTTTTCGTCATTGATCAAAATAACCTTTGAGTATTTTGACATTATGAATGTCGACGTAAGACATTTTTTTGTTGCAACGTAACTTTTTTTTAAATTTTATTTTAATTTTCAAACATACTTTGAATGGTTCGTCACTACATTTGTCGACAATACCCTTATTTCTGTTACATACACTTTTAAAATACGCAATCCTTTTTGTCTTCGTCATTACTAAAAATAAACTCTGAATAGTTCGATATTATGAATGTCGACTTTTTTATAATTTCTCTCAATGTATTTTTACTGCGATACAAAAATGCAACACTAGTTTTAAGTTTCGTATTTGCCCTCCTAATCCATGGATCGCATCACCGACCAAAGGTGACTCCCAGATCTTTTTCCTTCCTCACTAATCAACCTGTCCCGTGATGATTGTGGAGATGCAGAGGTATTCTCGGTCTTTAGAAGCAACGATCCTTACACAATAACGTTCCTTGCCCTTCCCAACTGACTGTAAGGACTTGGCCGGCGCCGTTATTGATCAATAATATGAGAGCTGCTAAAATTGCACTTCGAGAATATGCGGAAAATCCCATCCCTTATTCATTTGGATCGAAGTGCAATTCTTACCGGTTCGGATCAATCACGGAGTAGCAACCATTGACATGTACAGTCAGTCTATGCTATGCTATGCTATACCTCAAATTCTGTGATAAAAAGTGCTACTTTTCCGCACTAATTCATGTGCTGAAATAGTAGTGTAGGGTAACGGTCGTATTTTGGACCCCCTAAGGAAGTGACTTTAGTTTTTTGTCCCAGTTAATTAATTGCACAGCGTAACCAAGTCGAAAAAACATGGCAAAATGAAGAGATAGACTTCCTCTACGAGATAAAATGCCCATACGATCATTAGGGATCCAAAAAACTTCGAAAATAATTGAATTGCGAAGCACTGTTTTTCATTATTTTGGACACACTAATACATTTTGGACCCTCAAAGTATATATTTTGGACCCCCGGCATTTTTTATCGTTTGGCGACAAAAACCACGACACTGGTTGTATAATATGCTTGCCCATAGTCTAATCAATCGATTGACAATGGAAAACCGAAGAAATTCTACGCTTTTAGTTCAGAAATTTGAAAAAAGTTTTTGTTTACATATGTAAAATTTCTGACGGGTTAAATTTCTGTGTGTAACGTGTTGTAACGGTTGCATGAATGAACCGATTAAATTAAATTAATTTCATATAAAATGAACACATTTTCTTTGTACAAACGTTTGCTGCAAGTGCGGAATAGTCCAATCTTTCAAAATGACATGCGAATTGAGTTGGTCTTTCGATTCAAACATGGAAATTTGCAGGAAAATGGCCCAGAGGGTCCAAAACATATAGGGGTCCAAAATATATTGGTTCCCCTTCTAGTTGCAACAATTTTTGCAATTTCGTGGAAGACCACTTGAGGGTATCAGAAATTATAACGGAATGCCCTCACCATCATTTTTTACAATTTCTGAAAAATTGTTGAGTAATGTTGCGTAATGAGAAAGCGTTGCGTAATGAATCATTACAGCACTGGTTTCAGTTGCGTACTGACTATTCCCGTACTACTTGTTTTACTAACTATTTCTTGTGTATCGGTCGTTATTGACATAAACGTGAGTCTATGGAGTTGCTTATAGCAGTAAGTATGTTAAAAAAAGTTTTTGCAATTGAACTAATTCTGAACTTAATCATGCGCATGAAATTTGAATTGCCGTATAATTGGAAACATGCAGAATAGAATATGTTAGAGTATTTTACTGAAACATGTACTGCCACTTGTAGATTTTTTTGTAATTACACAGCGTTATAAACCATAACTACATTTGTAAAATTGGCTTAACTTTTCTGAGACAGTTGAACATGTTGCCAGTTTTTTTCGGTATGGTTCTTACTGTACACTACTCATACGGAAGATTTTCAAAACAGTCTGTCAGAGAAATACGACAGCTCTACCGATGAATTGCTAACGGTTTCTTTTTCCATTGTGTCTCTGTTTATTCTTCGTAAAGCATACTATCCGTTCAATATAATCTCTCCTTGGGTCGGGATGTGCTTGGGCCATGCAAATCGGTCTCAAGGAATGCTGCAGCAGAAACGATGAAAGCCTGTTTTCGCATTATCACTATACGGTGTGAAAATTTCCAAGACCCCTTCTTCGTGGTTCCAAGCCCTTTCCACCCGGACACAACACCATCCGAACCCTATCCTCGTGTGTCACCCTTTTTCCGAACAAACAGCGACAGAGCTCTTGAGAAGATTTAATTTTTTATAATCCCTTTTGAGGTGAAGACTCTTCTTATCGAAGACGCAATCCGGTGAGGAAAGTCGGTGCCGCGGTCGGATAAGAATCTGTCTGGGGAACGGGATCGAATCGAATCGATTGTTGGGAAAGTTCGCTCCGTGAAGAAGAGGAAGATTTCGTTTCTTTGATAGCAACGAGCAAGGGCAAGAAAGCTTTTGTTGATGGAGCATCCGAAATGTCTTGTAGACAGCTGGGACTGATTCGAAGATGATGATGATGATGATGATGGCGCTGACAATGATGATTGAACCAATAATAAGCTTAAGCTGGGTTCAAAGGGAAAATATTGATTTACTCAAGCTGCTTCGAACATGTGAGCAAGGATTGCTGGAATGGATGGGTTAGGGGATTGACTCATAAGTAGGACCGATCGAACAAATCATTATGGCATACACGATGTTGAAATGCTCGGTAGAAGAGGGAATTATTCTTTTATATACATATACCTATAGATACTTACATATATTTCCATTTGGTTTTACTTCTATCGTATTTGGCATTCAACTGACGTTTAGTTCGAGTCACTCAATTCAATACGTTTGTTATTTAACTGTAGTGAATGGTCAATCGTAATCGTAGATTCACAATGTACGTATAAGTGTTTCAAACATTTGAATACAAATCGCTGCATGACAAAATTATCCGAAACATTAATGTGTACCTGGTACATATTAATGCCTCGGGTTAATTTTATCATGCAGCAATTACCCTCTGCTTCTTAATAATATGGAATGTTTGAACACGAAGTTAATATAATATGCAATTACATTTGCGAGTAATTTCTAATATGAAACAATATTTTTCGGGTCTTGCGTCCAATTCCCATTTTTGCGAAGCATTCTGGTGGGAAATTTTCCCAGAGCATAGAGCATGTTCGTACTAGCCACACGATATACACATTAGGTGGGAGCTTGTGATTCTTGTCTGCCCAAGCGAAACTCATCTATACAACCGTATGGAAAACCACCTTGTCGTGTTCTTTCAAAATAAATAAACTATTTTTTTTCAATGGCAACACCAGCCTTTTTTTTCTATTTTCTCATCATGTATAAACACAAACCGTCCGCGTCAAAAATCGTTATTGGACTGACGATGATGCGCACCGACGCCGACCACTGAAGCACTCCCGGAAACGCTTTCTCTTTTCCTCTTTCATCTCGTTTCGTTTCATTCACCATTAGTCGCTACCTGTCGCCACGATTCAAACGACGCTGAAGAGCGTCCATTCAGCATAACCATTCTGCCTTCGTATCCGTGTACATTGTCAGCTTGCCTCCTCGTGTTCTATTCGGTCATTTTCACTTGAAGCAAACTTTCGTTTAGAAATTACGATTACACTGATGGAAATCTTCTAGCGATTACATCACGATAAGTTTTTTTTTGTTTTATTTATAAACTAAATTATGTTTTGGTATTCGTATACATATTTTTTTTTAACCTACTCTATAATACTACATTCGCTCTCTTCTCTACTTATTAAACGGTCTTTATATGTTTAAACTTGTTATTAAAGTTTTTTTTTTTAGACACCAACAAAACTTAATTTCATAACACCAGTGCATGTAATTATTATTATTCTACAAACATAATTGGATGACTTTTGTCTTTAATGCTTACACGAAACTCAATTCACGCCAATATAAAAACATGCACCAAATTATTTGATATTGATTATTATAATTACTTAATATCTTACTTGTATTTTACCTGAGTGTAAAATTAGAAATATATTCATCGTAATGATTATTAAATTGAATCAATTATTGTTCTTGCAACTTCATTTTATAGTAAATATATAAAGTTTGTCAAGGATTTAGGAAACTTTTTTTTTTATAATGTCTTAAATTATTCTTAAGTGGACTCATTGAGCAAACTTCATCAGAACCGAACAAATTAAACATCCTTATAAACGTATCAATTCACCTTATATGTTTAAAATGCCAGAATGCTATTGACTGCTATGCGCTAATACAACTAATTTTTCGCGTTTCGTTATTAAAAATGTCAAAAAAAAATCCAAACTTTTTTTTTGTGATATCAACTTTCAAGCGTTCTATTTTTATAATTATTATGTCGAACATGAATCTTCGTTTAAAACCGTTGATTTACTTCTCCAAAAAATTATAACAATTAAGAAAAGTTTTTCAGTTACTCGCTTATTCCATATTCAATGGCGATAGTACCATCAAGAGATAAAATCATGATCATAATCATTTTTTTTCCATCTAACTGACAAATCAAAATAATCATTTTCACTTGAAGCAAACTTTCGTTTAGAAATTACGATTACACTGATGGAAATCTTCTAGCGATTACATCACGATAAGTTTTTTTTTTGTTTTATTTATAAACTAAATTATGTTTTGGTATTCGTATACATATTTTTTTTAACCTACTCTATAATACTACACACCTTTGGCACTTTTTCCAAGAGGTGGCTGAGCTTCTGGTCCATTTGATTAAAAGCCTAAGTATTGTCTACCTAGGATGTGGTGGGGATTTATAAGTGGGCTCTGTTGCATCTCTACAGAAAACTACTTATCTGCAATGCGCTCAGAACAAGCAAGCTGGTACCGCTTTCAAAGTTCCTTAGCTCCTAGGATGAACGCCAATAAAATCCTGATTATGGTATACTGGCCACAACCAACATGGACACGATTACGGAATACGCGTGGATACCGATGATCCAGAGCTGATAGCCATGCTGTTCCACTTACCTAGTAAGGAAGGATGACTCATTTCCGATACGGCGAGTGGGCTAATAGCGCGGTTTCACCCGTCCCGGCACTTTCGCAAGCCTCCGAGTACGTTTCTAATCCGCCACCGTTTCTGTCTAGGGCCGATTTGGATCTGAACACGGTACTCCATGAAGAACCGTGTAATCCCTAGCATGGCTCTCACTTCATGCAAATATCACCTTGGGATCACGAAGGCGACTACTTACGACGGAGAAAGATAGCGGCTTGGAGGGGGTACCTAACCAAATGGAGAACATCTCAGACAATACCGTAATGGAGACTGAAGCAGCAGAGGGCAAGAATGCATAGGCGTTCGCGAGAAGCGGACAGCTACAACGTTCGCCAGTAGCACAGCAGGAGATACCGGCAAGTAGCAGCAATGCGTTACAAGGTGAGAATTCTTCAAGCAGGACTAGGGTTCCAAAGCCCATCGTTCAAAGCGAAATCGAACAACAGCATTTGACAGGAAGGCCTAACGCGGAATTCGAAATTGATGGAGGCCAAAAAGAAGGGCAATGAACTCTACGAGTACATGAAGGACAGGGCTGACGTGCATCACAAGATTTGGAATCTAGTAACGAGAATAAAATCCACCATAAACGCAGCCGAAATTGAACAGAAAGCCGAGGCAGCCGAAATGGCACTACAAAATGCTAAGGAACAAACAGTTGCTGACGCGCCTAAAACCTCTAAGGCACATGCCAACAAGCCGTCTAAGAAGCGTGATAGGGACTCGCCAGACGGAGAAGCGGGCCCGAAAAAATAGAAATACGAGCAGGGTAAGTACCTGCTGAACGGAGCAGAAAACAATTAAGAATGGCAAACCATCAGGAGCCAGAAGAACGCAGGAGAGAAACATGGCGAAGGGAGTGAAAAGAAACAGAAGGGTACGAAGAAAGAGACTAACCGACCGCGGTGATTTTTCGTAAGGTCAGAGGTGATCCGAAGCTTAATACCTCGGAGAGAACGTGATCAGAACGAGGCGTACTCAGAGAGAAAGAAAAGTTCTTCGAGCTGAGAAACGATCCGATGATCAAGAGCTCGGCCTACCAGGAGCTGATTGCTGAGTCGTTGGCAAAGAGGCAAGCGTAAAAGCTTTAACTCAGGAGGCAGTGGTTGAGTACATATATCTGGAAGAGGTCACATCCAATGATGATCTGCAACAGGAGTTGCGATCACAGTGCGATGTTGGAGATGGGGCCATGACAATCCGACAACGATGGCACACCGTTAGCGACGATTCGGCTACCAGTGTTCGCAACCAACAAACTCGTGGAGAAAGAAAAGGTGAAAATTAGATGGTCGATTTGTCCGCTGAGATTCGTCTCCCGAGCCGAGAAGTCACCGAAGAGATGCTTCACGTGCATGGACTTCGGACATCAGGCGGCAATCTGTAACAGTCCGGACTGATCTGAGTTGTGTAGCCCATCCAACGGGCGGCTTTAAGTGTCCTGCGTATCATAAGGCGATCGCATCGAGGTCGATGTAACCCCCCAGACAACCAGAATGTACGTATAACGCAATCACCTGTAAAACTTATACGTACTGTTATGCGACTTCTGGTTGTCTGGGGCAGATCCACTTGTATCATTGCGACACTACAAAGCAACTGTTGTGGCAGGCAACAACGGAAGCAAAGTGCGACGTTGCGATTATAGCTGAGTCGTATCGAGTACCGCTCGATAATGCCAACTGGGTGGCGGACAGCTCGGGAATAGTGGCGATACAGGTGATGGGTAGGTTTCCCCTCCAAGAAGTGTTTTCTAGCACCAAAGAAGGATTCGTGATCGCAAAAATCAATGGTGTCTACGTAGGCAGCAGCTACGCTCCTCCAAGGTAGACGCTAGACGAATTCAGGTGGATCTTAGAAGAATTAACCGATGAGCTTGTCTGTCGGAAGCCAGTACTAAATGGAATGGATTGGATATGTATAGGAATGCATAGGCCGCGGAGCTGGGTAGCGAGGTAACCAATGCCAGAGGTCATGACAAAGCCAGATCTCCAACTGTGCAATGAAGGTACCGTTAGCACATTTAGGAAAAACGGACGATCATCGATCTTAGATGGTGTAGCCCAATACTGGCGGGAAACATGTGCTGGAGGGTAAAAGAGGAGTATACCCATATGGATCACCAGGCAATCCGTTATACCATTGGCCAACCGGACAGCGCGGCAACGCCGATAAACACAACTATCGTGCAGCGGTAGAAGACACTACTACTAGGATAGGCCTTCGACAAGGACCTTTTCATCGAAGCACATCGTGTAGACAGAGATATCCCGGATCTCGATGTGGTGGAGCTGACAAGAACGATGGTCAGGGCGTGTGACATAGCAATGCCAATAAAAAATGAAAACGGAAGTCATCAAACAACCGGCCATCAAACGAGTCACTCTGCACTCTTCACGCCGCTTGTCTTAAAGCCAGGAGGTGCCAGGAGACGATATCAGAGAGAAAATCCGAGAAGAGTGGAGAAATGTGTTCCAGCAAACCATAGCGACTTTCAAAAGTGGGATTGAGCTGAGCAAGTCTAACAGCTTCAAAAAGCTGTGTCGAACAGCTGACGCTAATCCTTGGGAGATGCCTACCAAGTCATAATGTCAAAAATCAAAGGCCCGTCGACGCCGGTCGAAACGTGTGCGGACAAACAAAGAGTCATCGTCGAGGGTCTATTCCCAAGGCATGACCCTATCATGTGACCGGTCACACCATATGGCAATGAAGAGGTAGGAAGTGCTGGAGCTCGTTCGATCTCCAACGAGGAGCTTATAGCAGCTGTGAAAGCGCTGAAGCTGAACAAAGCCCCGGGTCCAGACGGATTTGTTAACGTGGCACTTAAAGCAGCGGTCCTTGCGTATCCAGATATGGTAAGGAATGTTATACAGAAATGCCTGGACGAAGACAGGAAAACTGCCCGGGGATACACTCGGTAAACTATTGGAACAGGTTATCCTCAATTGGGTGATGAAATGCACAGATAGCGAGAACAGGCTATCAGAAAAGCAGTTTGCAATTCGGAAAGTGATAGAGAGGGCCGAGAAAGTATTGAAACAAAAGCGTAGAGGGGATCGTTACTGTGCCGTACTGTGAACGCGCTCAGCAGCACCAGCTGGGAGGCCATTGTCACAGCGCTGCGCAGAATGCGGGTTCCCAATTACTTGTGTTATATTTTGAAGAGCTACTTCCAAAACCGAGTACTGAGGTATTGAACCAAAGCCGGCCCAAAGGAGTTAATAATAACGGCTGGAGTCCAATGCTGTGAAATGCGATATACGACGGGGTACTATTGCTGGAGCTACCCAAAAGGGTCGGAGGGAGTCAAGCTGAAGATAGCCCACCACAAAACAGAGGTGCAAGATTGGGATGTCTCCGAGAAAGGAAGGTGGATCCACTGGCTCTTCTCGAATCAATCGGCCTGTGTGAACAGGGAGCACGGAGAAGTGAACTTCCACCGGACGCTGTTCCTGTCAGGTCACGGCTGTTTCAAGCAGTATCTGCATCGATTCGGCCATGCGTCTTCACAATTCTATCATGAGTGTATGAAGATTGAAGAAACGCCAGAACATGTTGACTTCAACTGCCCGAGGTTCAACATTGTACAAAACACGGTTGCGGCTACTTTTGGTGAGTGCTTCAGCTTAAAAGGTGTGGTACACGGAATAATAAGCGATCCAGATCTTTGGAACATGATGACCAACAAGGTGGTGCAAACAATTTCTGGCTTACATCGCAACTGGCCGTCGGGGCGCTGATGAACCGGAAGGCAAACTCCCAAAGGATTTGTCGGACCGACCTCGGCATTCGACAAGTCAATCTGTTGATGAGAGGAGACCATTGGGCGCGATCGAAGTAAGCTAGATCCTCCGTCGGTGACTAGAACGAGTATAACGAGCGTAACGTAGTATCAGTAATAAGTCGTCGAGATGCCTGCAAACCGGAAGTCAAACGGAATTACAGAACCGACTCTGACACTTGTCCGACCACCATCGAGTCGGAGTAGGCTAGATTCTCCGCCGGGGACAAGCTGAGTAGATCGCAAAACAGCACCGGCAAATGATAGTCGGGGTGCCTGTAAACCGTAAGCTTCCTTCCACCGGAATCGCAGGAACGACCTCGGCATCTGCCCGGATAGCATCGGTTCGAAAGACCATCCACCGCTGGGGTTATCTTGGTTGGAGTAGGAAAGATCCACTGCCGGGGATTACTCTAAGTAGTATGTAGCGTATCATTGGCTTGAGTCTTCAGAGCCACAGTGAACCGGAAGTCATCCTTCAACCGCTGGAATCGCTGGACCGACCTCGGTATGCAACTAGTCAACATGGAGAGCTCGAACAGTAGCAGCCGAGAACGAGTCGTCGTAGAGCAACGAAGTGCACATGAGCGTGCAGAAGAAGTTAAACAGGGCTCTGACGCGAGGCCAGCCCAAGTGAAGCCCAAATCCCCGGCAAGATCTTCAACCGCCAATTGGGTAAAACGAGTAGTCACAGAGACACCGTAGAACTCAGAGGCGAATGACACTAGTTAAAACCTAGGTCAGGACGTGACAGCTCAACTAAGACTGCCCGGTTGTTTTTCAGTCGATAACCTTGACGATACGAAAGCCAGTGCTACCAGTATCTTTTTTAAGCAAATCTTGTGACAAAAATATTAAATCAAAGCACACATCTTGGTTGTTTCTTGCATGCTTCATTCATTTAGTGCAATAGAGGGTGCTATACTTTTTGAATATTACGTTAATAAACAAAACCAGAGATGTTTTTCAAGAAAATTCAAATCATTTTCATTATATTGCACTCAATTGAGTATTTTTTATTTATTTTAGCATTGTAGAAGCACTTAACATAAACTTAACATCGAATATAAATAGATTTGAAACAAAAAGATTTCATGGAAAAAATTTAAACTTTTGATGAAAACCCTAATGTACGAACTAGCAACACGGCTGGGCTAGCAACAAAGTGCCCTGTTGCAATCCAACGCAACAATGTGAAAGTAGGCCTTTGCCAAAACGACCAATAAGAAGTGGTCTTTTTTGACAGGCAATTGGTTTCGTTTTTGTACTTTGACCTGTCACGTCTTGTCTTAGAATTGTCGTAGTAAGCAGCGTTTTTGACGACATTTTGAAGCTTTTTTGTACCCTACTATAAACAAATAAACAAAAAAAGGAACGATGGTCAATTGGAAAAGAAGGCACTCATAAAATTACTGTGGAAGTGCTCATAAGAACACTTAGCTGAGAAGCCTCTGTCAAATTAATTCAGAATTTTCTTTATTCTTCTACTGTGAGCATTCTTGTACATTTAGTAGCAACCGGATCGTGCTACAGATCGAAGGATATTCTTGTAAGCCTTGCCAGTTAACATGGTTGACTCCGATCCAGTTGAACGTCGTTTGTTCCAACTCTTTCTACATTATTATCTGAATCTAGTAATAAAATAACAATTGACAGCCACAAGCATTACTTTTCCTCTCATTTGTTTATTATTTGCTGTACTGATTTAAAAAGTATCTATGGGAAGCCAAGTTCGACTTGTTTTCGCGTCCTAACCCAATCTCATTTTCTGTCACCGGTACCGTTCAGAAAACCCGGTCCCAGATTTCCAAGTATACTTGAATGATGTTTTTCTTCCCACTTTTTCTGCTCGTTTCAGAATTCCTTCACACGATAAAGCACATCGATATGTCACGCACATTCATCCACAACGTGGATGACGAGACGTTCCAGGGGCTGCGGCTCGAATCGCTCAAGCTAGTCGACAACAAGATCCAGGACATTTCCGAGAAGAGTTTCAAGTAAGTTAAATTGCTTCATCGCTGCGGGACTGCCCGAAGCGTTAGGGGATGGCAAGGGAAAACAACAATTCTAAACAAGCTGAAGGTGAAAAATTCTCGTGAATCCTTCACCGAGGGGGTATAGATTAACAATTTTTGACGGGGGATGACGACAAAAAATAAAATTATTTGCAATGGGTAAGAGAAAACACGGTTCATTGCTTGACATAAAGTTCTTAAATTCAAGCATTTCGTATAATTCACCTAATATCTCTTTTCCCGTGAGGGGCCAAAAAACATATTCTTGTTTTATTCAATTATACAAAACGAAACTTACTATGAGGTTTTCACAAGATACGTTGTTTTTCTTTTAGATAACTAACAGTATATATGATATAATGCCCACTGCTCAAAATCTTTTTATAGGTAGTGGAGAAGGAAAAAAACATGAAATCACTTTTTCATCCAACTTGATTTCTTCCGATGTCGTGAAAGGAAACGGAAGTTGCCAACAGTACCTGGAAAAGGACTATTCGTTCCCCCTATCCTTCTCCGAACACTGCCTTCTAGAGAGAGCCTCCTCGAGAATGATTGATGACGCCGAAGCACCCTCAAGGCTTCCTCTGCCCCGATGCAGATGGATTTTCCCTTTAGGGCTTCTACGGGGGCCCGTTCGCTGATGGTGATAAATTGAAATTTTGTGTGTTCTCCCTTTGTGTGTCGTCGTTTGACGAGGGAATGGAAAATCCGACTTTTTTCCGTCGTCCAGCCTGTGCACATAAATATTGGTCAACTTCTACCTGTTTGGTGGAAATTCCGCTGGATTTAAAATTGAATGGAATGCGGTCAATTTGGTTCCTGATTGCGGCGTTTTGTTGATGACCTGATTACGGTTGATGAAATCACGCTGAGCTCTAATAAAAAAAGCTCTGATTTCAATTCGCTTGTCATTTTGACGAAATCATTTGTCCAAATTAACAACAATGGCGAATTGAACATCTTAACCATGATTGAAACGATTTTTTTTTCAACGTTCACCACTTAAGTGATTTGAAATTCCACCATGTGGAATGGCATACATTGTCAACCCATTTTTTGTCTTAAACAATTCCAAGAATAATATCTCAAATTATTCTTGGATGTACAGAAAGTTTCAGAGATGAGTTTGGAGGAATCCATTCTAAAATTCGTCTTGGCATTACGTCCTCACTGGGACACAGCCTCCGTCACAGCTTAGTGTTCAATGAGCACTGTCACAGTTATTAACTGAGAGCTTTATTTGTCAAAGTTAGTCAAGGAATATTCAAATACGAAAGATCTTGGACCGACTGGGAATCTAACCACTCGGCTAAGGAAGGCCATCAAAAATTATCGATATGATTTTTTTTTTAATGCTCGCTTGTAGTAAGTGAAATGTTAATGTAGGAGAGACACCTGGAAAAATTTTTGAAGGGATTTAAATCAACTCTCACGAAATCATTGAAGGTCAACTTGAATAATACAAGAACAAAAAAAAAACAAAATTAAATGCAAGAATGTGTACTGAATTCATTTAAATTAACATGACATCAATATAATGCAATCATCAGAATGAGTATAGCAAACATTCGTGTTTGTTCAGTCAGAATCATAACTACTCCCTAATAGAAAAATTAAAGTGTGCTTTCAGCTCTCATTTTCATTTAATCCAGTCAAGCCCACTTTAGTTTGAGATTTCACCTAAAACAGAGCAACAGAGGAAAACCACATTGCAGCGTTGATCCACGGTTGGCATATTGGCCGCGATGCCACACGACAGATGGCAAAAAGTCCCCGATGGACAGTAGTGCTGCAGATGGATTCCCAGTTTCCTTTGTCAGTGCTGGTTAGCATTCTGGATGCCGCCATATCTATTCATGGGCTTTATGCAAATTTAAATTGTATTTTAAATCTTCTTTTATTTGATTTCCCGGTGGGTTTAGGGTTTTCCGGTGTTCTAGGGCGTACAATGTAAAAATGAGCTTGTTTTCGGTGGAACTGCAAAATGGGGATAAAAAAAGGAGACGGATGATTACATTTGTGGGAAAGAGGAAATGTTTGAGTTGTATTTAAAAGCTGAAAGTCAAATTAGTAGGCTGATTGCTGTGTTTGGTTTACGATTAATCATGACGAACATTTGATGCTTTGATTTCATAATTTCTAGTACAAAATAACGATTAAAAACATATTAGGGGTATTCACTAAACAGCGTAAAGCGCTGCGTAAGTCATGCTTAATTGATTATCATAAATGTTTCAAGACATTACCTTAATTGCCAATGAAACATTTCAGAATGATGACATTCAACGGTCTTTCAGGACTCTGAAAATATGACAAATGTCAATATTGGTAATCCAAACGAACGCTTTTGAAGTAGGTAAATACTTATTCCACGGCGTGTCTGGTAGAACAATATTATCACAAAAAAATGGCATCGCTAAATCTTTCACTATTTAAAAATATAGGTTTTTAGCTTTCATTTGACGTGTTCCTTAAAAAAATCCACCAAGGGATCCCGAACATTTTTTTATTTAAAATGTTTGTTCCTTGAAGTACATTATTTTCAAATATATTCATGATAAAAGGCAGTTTTTTTCTCTCAAGCTCGATGGTAGCCCAAATTTCAAATGAAAGTTGATATAGGAAAGATATATAAAATTACATTGTAATGAACATAACCCAGTAAACATAAACTCGTATACGATAGCGCATAAGAGTACAAATGTGGAGGCGATATACGTACATGCGCCATAAGGCTGCGTGCAAGATGGACGTATATCGCCTCCACATTTTACTCTTATATCGCATCATATACGATGGTGTGTTTACTGGGAACTGTCCTACGTGATCTTGTGGATTTCATATGTCATAGGACACTTATTCGTACAGTGAAGGGCACACTCAGTTAAGTTCAACTAATTTTCATTCTTTTACCGAGATCAGCACAGCTGAGCAGTCAGCAAATTAATTTTAACTGATATGTCAGCAAAAAAATCAAGTTTACTTAAAACAGTACCTTTGGGTGCCGCTGACATCGAACGTCACTTTTACTAAGATGTCAGCAAACGACCTTTAACCGAGATTTGCGAAGCTCATGTCGGCATTCTGAGTGAAATGTGTATCTGATTCTAGTGTATGACTGTTTCTGTTCATGGTTGGAAAAGATGAACTTTCTTTTTCTTCTGACTGGAATTGTCTATTGAGACAAAGCCAGTTTTCCAGATAAGAGTAATTAGGTTACTCATTAACTGAGAATGGATTCGCCAATCGTTCATAAATGTTTTTTTTATATTGTGTGTAACAAACATATTTTCGACCGTTGAGATCGAACCAACCATCCTGAAAAAATACATTATTCATAACAATTTCACTTGGCTTTTCCTTCAATTACATATTTCAGTGTTAAATTCCGAATAAATTCAAGCTGAAAGCGATTGATACGAAGTAGAGCTCTTTTAAACCATTTTTACAAATAAATAACACATGCAGCTGTGTTAATATTTTCATATTTTTCACAATTAATATGATATACAAAGATACTTGATTTACGAGTTTGGTAGCGAGCTAATAAGGGAGAGCAGATAAATCCTTCAGTCTGTTGAAAACTGTGTTTTTATTTAGTATAATGGTTGACTGCCGTTCTACGCATATTTGTTCGGTTGTTTGGTAGTTGATGTGCTAGTAGATGGACGGGACAAGTGGAACATATAATTAATTCAGTAAATTTTCCATTAAAATTTTCAATTCCAAAAATTTTTAATATCTAGTGAATCAGTCGCATTGTGATAGCATAATGGGGGCCCCATCTTTTATGTCGGTGTGTGAATATTGAACAACTTTGACATTTATTTACTGATTGATTAAACAACCGGCGCTCCTTAAGAGCCAAAGTGTAGATTAGACTAAACCAATTCAAATCAAACAGTTAAAAATCCAATTCAATCTTAGATTGAAAGGCCCCTAGATCGACCACATTAACTGTGGAATTATTGTAATCAAACAAAAATGATGAAAATAAATACGAATTAGAACCGAACCGATTGATTTGGTTTGACATGTTTTGGAACCGTAAATTCAGTACACTTTTGACCATGAATAGTTTACACATACATAAACAACATGCCAAAATAGTAACTCTTTGAATTGAAAATAGTCTTGCAGTTGTTTTAACTGTTACATCCTTGAAAATATTGTGGTCAACAGACACCATCTGGCTTCATAAATTAGCAAAAATTACACATTTGAGGAACAGAAAAGTTGACATATGATTTTAATTTGGAGACTCCCCTTGACTTAAGTATATGGAGCCACTTCAAAAGCAAAGTGTATGCTAGAAAATTTTAGACTATTGACGAGTTCGAGGTAGGCTCTTGTGCCGATATCATTACGTAGCCTATTTTTCCATACCTAATACATGGTCAGTAGCAAAGTCGTAGACTCCCCCTCCCCCCTAAAATGCTACGTAAATTATGGACGGACCAAGCTAAGGTTTGGTGGGTATAGGGCTTTTAAGAATAGTCCATTTACTTTCGTAGGTTGTTGTAATATTGATCCATTCTACTTTTTATGAACCAAATAATAATTAAGGTTGAGTAACTCAACGAATTTTAAGCTTGGAAGCAGGCTATGTCCTAGCAGAGGCGTAAGCCAGACAGAAGAAGAAGAAATATAATGTATTTTAACCATGAAAGGAAACAGTGCTCGGTTCGATATACTTCTACAGTATGAATAAGTGAATAGTCGAACTTCCAACATATCTAATCGAATAAGTGTCCTATAGCTTATTAAATCCTCAAAATCACATAGGAAAGTTTTGTTTTTAACTGGATGAAATCTAATATATATGTATGCATATTTATTTTATGAACTTTTATATGGAAATGAAACTATCATCGAGCTTAAGACCTACGAAATAATCTTTCACAATGAAAACATTTAAAAATAATGTACTCTAAAGAACAAAAATTTTAAATAGAAAAATGTTCGGGATCCCTCAGTGGATTTTTTTGGGGAACACGTCAAATGGAAGCTAAAACCCTATATATTCGAATGGTGAAAGATTTGGCAATGCCTATTTTTTGTGATAAACCTTTTCCATATACACGCCGTGATTCGTGCTGCTGGGAACAAACGAATCAACGAATATCTACTGAAATAATAATATTCGACATATTGGAGCATACAGTCAATGACATGGTTGAACTGGATGTTCTCAGCATAGAATTGATTTAAGAATGTGTCCTAAGTTTGGAGTGTTGGAGAATGCCTACCGTCATTTAATTTTTTTGTACATGTCTAAAAGTAGTGCCTGCTATTTTTTTTTTATTTATAAAAGAGCTGGAAGCAGCTATCAAATTTGTGATGGAGGAGAGGGGTTGTTTGTATGATGAAATTCATCCGATGATTGACGACAAACAGTACTGCAGAAGCTTGGACTAAATTTGAAATGCATTGAAATCGATCCACTTTATTTATTATTTTATAACACAAATCATGCTCCTGGGCATTACCGTTTTGACTCATATTCCGAACATTTAAGGCCAACAGTGACTTCAAATACATCCAATAATCATAAACTAGCTGGTTTTGTAAAAAAAATAATTTCTTTGCAAAATCTTACTGTTAGCTGTTATGTGTCAAGAAAAATGTTTATTTAAACTCGTAAAAACAATACTTACGTTCAAGTAGGGAACAACATTTTGATTCAAATGCCGAACACTGTGTTCATTCTGTCTCATATTCCGAACATATTAATTCATATTCCGAACCGCACGAATAAATCGTATTCAGATGTGTAATTCCGCAAACAAATTTGTCTGAGCTAGTTTGCCTACCCTCAAACTAGAGAATCAACACTACTTCGGAGATAAAAAAATAAATTGGAAGGCGTAAAATTGAATTGCAATCGACTGCCATTTGTAGGTAATTTGATGACATATTTCAGTGAAACATTTCAACCGAAGCGCCATACAAAAACCGAGTGTTCGGAATATGAGTCTGTTCGGAATTTGAGACAAAATGGAATTTAAGTATTTTTTCTTTATCGCTAATAATTAAATAAATGAAGGTCACTGATGGCCTGGTACCAGCTTCAGATGTTCCCGAAGAAGCCCTAGAAATAAAAATTGTTTTTTTTTTTCGATGGATGCATGGATAGACTCATAGTTTGCCAAAGGTTGAATCACATAACATATGTGGAACTCAGAAGTGAAAGCGAGTTGGAAAGTTGTACCCACTTCCAGCTGCTGGCAAGTGGTATATCTAGTATAGAAGACATCGAACTGTCATTACCAATAGTAAACAAAAAACATATGATTCGAGCAGTAGACCAGTTGCTGCGAAGATTACAGATATTAAGATCGGGGGACGATCGACAACGTTGGGAAGCAATGTCTAAAGATAAAACATGTTTAATTTTTCATAAAATGTATTTTTTTCTTTCATACTATATAATATTCATGTTTCATAACAACAGAATGTGATCGTTTCGGAAATATTATTTCCTAACAAAAAACTTCCTGTTTCATAACGTGAAAAAGCTTTTGCTTTATGAAATCCTTCCATTCATTCACCTAAAAAATACAATATGCTAGAAACAACACAGATATCTTATACATTGACTCAATTATCTCGGATACGAGTGGTGTAAATCTAATTCTAAACTTGTACCGTAAATAGTTATTTTCATTCCTTTCGTTGCCACTCTGGATATATGTTATCTTTGGTTCAATTCAATACAAATGGTATATCTCATAAACGAATGAATAGAATAACTTAACTCTTTTCCTAAAATACACGTTTCAACTAGTTCTAAATCTTTGTAGAATGCGTCATTTTGATAGAATTGGAAATAAAAAAGTTATGGGCAAAATATCAATTTTCATTGACTACCCTACCCTGCATCATTGGAAACGCCATAGCAACGGCTACAGTAGACTTACAAGATTGGCGTCTTCGGAAAAGTTGTTCAAAATTAAACAAAGATCAACTTGATAGAACACTTCACAGCGTTAAATTGCAAAGCATAAAAGTTGGCAAAAATATTTTCGTATTTTGTTGGACCACCCTAATGTCACTTAATGTCAAAATGTAGTCCTCATCATATGTAACATTTTTGTCTAAGCCATTTTTGTTCTAAAAAATCATCTTCATATACAAAATATTTTTTTTATCTAATTTCGCGGTCTGGCCCAATGCGCAATGTCGATTGATGTATTGGTGGTATAACTCTTTTGACATTTCGATGTCCTTATACCAGCATGCAAATATTAAAGTGGGTGCCACTTTTTGAGCTCGAGTTCCACTTATGTTATGTGGTTGAATGTTTACCTCTCATAGTAATAGAAATGGCTAAATTTTATTTAAAGCTTATAAAATTTGATTAATTTAATGTTTGAGCTGTTTTCGAGATTGATAGCTGCCATTTTCAGTCGGTGACTAGATTATCAATCCCTCATTTGACATCCGAAATACTCAGAAGAGGAATATTTCATATGAAATATTTTCTCTGCCAAAGTAACGCAGAATTTCACTTTACGCTGCTTTAAGTGAATACCCCTATTGATTTAGTCCACAAGAGAAAACAGTTTAAAATCAATCATATGTAAAAAAAATAGCTCATATACTGGCATGTGGAATATAAATCTTCATTTTGATAGGTAAATAGATAAAAAAAAGCCTGAAGCATTAGAGAGGAAAAAAAGAGTGAGTAAATAGACTATTCACGTTACGAAATGGTCGTACTGTTGTAGTTATGTTCAGATATCGGACATTCCATGCCAAGTGTGCAAACACGTGTAATCTACTATCACCTAGTTCAACCTAATTTTGTTAGTTTTTTTCATTTATAGCACGGTGTACTAAATTAGGAAGGTGATATATTCCGAAAACTGACAGCTACTTTGCGACGTCATTCCTATCCGCTTCGAACAAATTTGCGAAAAATATAATCTAGTGCTCCGGAAGGTATATGGTACGATAGGAGTGACGTCAAATGTTTACAATGAAACTTGATATTTACATCAGTAAAGAGCCTGCCTTGTTAATTTTTATGCCGTGATTTATAGTAAATATTGGTTTTCATGGCTAACTCGATAGTCCCTTGTGTTAAGAGATAGCACAGTACTCTCTTCAACGAAGTTTGAGCACTCAGTACGATCCACTTTAAGGTGTTGAAAACCTTCGTTTAAGTTAAGAACTTGGCCGGTAGGGGTGCTTTTTCTAACTTTCACTAGATGAACCTTGAGGGATAAGAATGCAATTTTTGTAACATATGATATCTCTAGAGGTTGGTGTCTACAGAAGAGTTCCCGGCCAACCAAAATGCACGTATAATGAAATCAACTTTTGCGTTTTGCGATGCTTATATGTGCAAAGATTCCGTATAAGATGTCGGCAAACTGCCTTATACGTACAAAAGTGGAGGCGGTATACGTGCATATTTTATATGATGTAAGCCGACATACTATGCGTGTGTAGAGATTTTATAACGAACTATCCTGTAATCTTATGCGACTTAATTTCTGATAACAAAGCTGATTTGACAGCTGCTACGGAATGATTCGACTTACTTCGTACGTGTATGCAGAACGTGTATTTACGTTAGTTCTTTTGCGACTTCTGATTGTCTGGGTTGTTCATTAGCTCAAGGACTAACATTATTTGAGCCAACAGATTCGAGATGTTGCCACCAGGCGGTGCTAGTGAGCATGAAGCTTTTGTTTTGCGGATAGCTTAGTAGACGGGCCACTTACTTAGAAAGATGTCGTCTTCGTTTTTTGAACCATAAGATATGAAATTTTCGCATCATGAGACAACCAGGTGATCTTGACAACTTAGAAAAAATTATGCATTCGGGAAAGTTCTTGTATAAGTAGAAGACTCATCACATTCTAGACAATATATTTGAATTTCTCCATAAAACGGCGGCAGTGAACATGAAATTATTGTTTTGCAGATATCTCATGATCATTACCACATGAAAATATTATGTCTTTGGCAGAGTTTTCAGATAATTATAAGCTATCATTATTTAGGCCAGTAGATTAGAGAGACAACAGTTTCATGCTAACTGGAGCCGCCTGGTGTCCAAATTTTTGATCATCTTGGCTGTATCAAATGTATCGAAGATTCTGAGGTATCAACAAAACAAAAGTTCCATGCTCATTTACGCAACTTGGTTAAACACTTTTAATTTCATGGCTCAAATAAATTACCATGTACACAAGCGGCACCTGGTGCCAAAATTTCTAATCAGCCGGCTCGAATAATGAGCTACTCAATGTTTCATACTACCTAGCACCATCTGGTGGCAATATATCCAATCTGTATACTACAAAAGTAATATCCCTGTGGAAGACGCAATCTTTTTGAGTAGTCAGGCTTCAGAGATATCGGTAAATCGAAAGTTTCATGCTTACTAGTGCTGCCTGGTGGCAAAACTTTGAATCTAATGGCTCAAATTATGGTAGTTTTTAAGCTACTGAACAACTTTGCCCAAGATTCCATCTTTCTAAGTGGTTAGATTACATAGATATCCGCATAACAAAAATTCCATGCTCACTAGCGTCGCCTGGTAGCAAAATCTTGAAACTTTTGGCTCAAATAATGTAGCACAAGGGCTAATGCTACTGAACAACTTTGTCGAAGACGCCATCTTTTTAAGTGGTCAGGCTACTGAGCTATCCGAGAAACAAAAGTTTCATGCTCACTAGTGCCACCTGGTAGCAAAACCTCAAAACTTTTGGTTCAAATAATGTTCGCTCTTAAGCTACTGAAAAACTTGGCCGACGGCCAATATGTAACAAAGTATGCATTTTTATATCATATGTAACAAAATTTGCATTTTCATCCCTCAAGGTTCATATAGTGAAAGTCAGAAAAAGCGCCCTTACCGGCCAAGTTCTCAAATAAAAGGATGATCCTCCACGCTTAAAGATAGATCGTACTGAGTGCTGAAACTTCGCCTCAGACCGTACTTTGATTTCTTTGAACGCATTTGAGGTATTCAACAACATAAGCCTTGGGTCTCATATAATGCTCTATTGTGCCAGTCACATATACAACAATAGATTACATAGAATTCAGGCCATATTTCTATCTGTGAAAACTGCGAACAACTTTTAAAAATTGCCTATTCTATTATTTAATTAAAAATTGTTTGCATCATTCTTGAAATAACTCAAAAGTGGCAACTTTTAAAGAAGTGATCGTAATAAAAATCGATCAAAAAATGCTATTAGAAAAAATAGTTCATTACCACTGTTTTTTTTTTGAAACCCGCTTCGAAAACGACAGAGATATGCATGGTCAAATTTGCACTTTCTGAGGGGGATTGGGTGTACAGGTGTTAATAGCTAATCTGACCTTTAACTTGCTGTTATGGGCCCTTTCTTCTAGCAGCTACCACCGATGTTCACGCTGTTTCCGGCTAGTAAACGGCCACTGAAGTACTCCTTCCGTTCTCGTGTGCCACCATACATACCTAGAGCCACAAAATTATTAAACTTAAATGAACTTAAAATTTTCCTACGTAGCTCCTAAACAACGTGATTGATATTTTGTTCACTTATCATAGCTGCAGTGATTGCAGTTTATAAGGCCTATGGGAGCTAGGGGTAGGGGGGCTGGGGGCAAGAAGGACACCTTAAGATATATAGGTTCAAATCATGGTTGATTAGCACAATTTTTGGAGATTATTCCAGTGTAGGGGCAAGCTTACCTCTTGCTCTAAATGATGTTATCGATAGAGTTCAAAAACATAAGAAACACATGATGATTTGGGATTTTTGAAAATGTCCCTTCTTATGAGGTTTTTAAACAAGGCACGGGGCAAGAGTGCCACTCATATGAGGCAAGAAGACCACCAGAGCAAAATGCCACAAATTTTGTATTTTATTATTTCCCCGCCTAAACGATAAATTGTAGAGTAAATAAAGATAAAAACTGAGGGATAAAAGTTGACCTATAGTCAAAAAGCAATTTTACGAAATTAATTTAGTTTTCATCTTATCTGACTGTAACAATAATAGTAAAAATTTTCAGAAACCATTTTGAATGTCCAAGATGGTTTTTTTTTGATTTTATTTAGTAGGAAACATTGATTTAATGCAATATTAAACAAGAAATATAAAAGTTCAGTTGATTTTACATGAGAAAATTGCGGTGTCCCTCTTGCCCCATAAGACATACTGTTATTATATATGTATATTAAACAATTGAAAATCATTAATACTGTGCGGAAAAATCAATATGTTTTGTATTTATTGAGAGTCAAACCTTGTTTTCCAGTCTTACATTCTTATTATATTTCGCATATTTTGCGTTGGTTTGCGTTGGTGAGTTAAAAACATTTTTCTAATTTTTTGTACTAAACATTTTTATTGTAATATTTACACAACCCTCAATTAGTACTCAATTTATACTTATCCTGCGTTAAACATCAAAAAATTGATTTGAACTACGTGAAATTGGAGGTGGCACTTTTGCCCCGGGTGTACTTCTTGCCCCATGTCCCCCTATGTAATGGACACCCTAAACAATTTTCATGTTTTTTGTTTATGAAGCAATCAGATTCTTTTTTAATTGATTAGAATTGAAGAAAGAAGTTTATGCAGTGTAACAAGTTAAAATATTGTGATGTCAACCATCACGGCATATTTAACTTTACTATGCCGTTATATGGTACCAATAAAAACGTATTATATGATTTTTACCACAATATGGTAATCATTACTATGGCTTCACGTGAAATAAAATGGTAAATTTAACCACATATTTTAGTCAGCCATATTCCATACTGTTGACAAAAACTTACAGTTCCAAGTTTAAAGTTCGTGCACGACTTAATAATTAAAAAATAATTGAAAATAAGGTACTTTATTCAAATTCATACTTTAGTTTAATTTTAAGCTAGAGATTGAATTATTTGATTTCAGAGGACGGAGCAAGCCAACTGGAGCAACCGAAGAACGATGGAGGAAACTAATCCACACCACCAATAACGCCACCCTTCCGCCACCGGTTCAACTAGCTTTACCTACAGTATCATCACCCTGGCCACCAGTACCCAACCTCAGCAGCGATGCATCGCGAGAACCTCCGGAACCACCTGAAACCATTCCACCTCCTCCGGTTGGATCCGGTAGATTCATGAAAATGTAAACCGCAGCTGCTTTGTACTACAGTGGGACTGACAAGGCGATCTAACATGCACTTCAGCTCATCAGACAGTGATCTCATCTCTACGCTTCCACCCTCCGGATGGGAATCTGTGGATCCCATTACCGAACTCCTGCAGCAGTTGCCTAGCGTTCGACGCGGTGGTGTCCCGCAGCCCTCTCAGCGGCAACAGCATCAGATACAAATCCAGTTGGAACGGCAGCAAATTACGGTGTGAGCTGTTTTTCTCGCTTTGTGGACAGCACCTTATTTTGCACCATTGCCATTCGATTTTATTTGATTTATTTTTATGAAATTGTATTGCCTCCCAATGTAATAATAAAAAATAGATAATAAAATATAAATATACCAATGTAAACAAATCAACTAAACTGTATATATAATACAACTACAAACGGAGGTTGCTCTTACTAAATCCATATATTCATTATTACCAAAACATGGTAAATTTTACTACGATGGAACTCACATAGTAAGTTTCACGATGGTATAGTAACACCAATAATAAAACATGTTCTGTTAAAATCAAGTGGTAACAATTTTTTAATTTCACCCTCGACATGGTTGGCGATACTATGCTTTTCTTTTCAGTGTAGAGACATAAATCGATGCAATATTTAGATGATGCCCGATTAATTTATATCCCTGCAAATCACAGGTCTTTTAATAATTGTGCTTAGGAATTTCAAAATTTCCGTGAACATTCTACGTTTTAGTATTGTTGTCAGATGATCAAAATGTTTAGAAAATAGAGATGGGTCGACTAAAATTATTATGATACCATAGGCATTCAAGTAAATGAAAATTACTATGAAAGATCGATGAAATCCATTATCAAATACATGTATTTTAAATGATCTACAGTTCTGCGTTCAACAGCATTACATTTTTAATTGTTTACTGATTTCTGATGAGTTTTGGAATAGTGATTAAAGTTTAAGTAAAAGAGATCCACTAACGATTTTGTTACGGAAACGAATGTCAAATACTCTGTTAAGTTATAATCACTCATGCCATTTTATTAACTTTGATATCACGATCAAAGTCAAGTTGTTTGGAATTGCTTAGGATACGGAATTAACGGTTCCAATTGGTCAGTCTTAAGATAATATTACATAATTATTTGATTTTTAGTAGGTAGAATACACTTATTATAAATTTAAGTATTTTTCCCTTGATAATTGATTTTGTTTTACAGTGGATATTCGTGCATCGCAATTTCTTTAATTGCAGTGCTTTCCATTACAAATCTTCAACATGTTGCAAACAAAAAGCAATTAAATACAAATTTTCTTCCAAATACAACTTCACACGTTACAGTTAGTAGTCATACCCACCTTCCTTAATAAGCCGCCACAACCACTTGTTTTTAGAAAATTCCATTACCAGAATAACACTGAATGGAAAAAGCTTGCTAAGCTAGCTAGCTTAGACTGACTACACATATCAATGGTTGCTATTCCGTGATTGACCGAAGTCAGTGAAAATGCACAAAGAATCAACTAGAAGTTCGGCTGGGATTGGCCATAATCTTCTTCTGTGTGCATAGTTCAGTGCCTCTATTTATACATGGTCAATAACGGCGCCGGCCACGTCCTTGCAGTCAGGTGGGATTGGGGGAAGGAATGTTAGGATCGTTGGGTCACAGGGTTCACTTTGATAAGCGATTAGACCATGATAAATAATTATCTGTGAGATATAAAGATGCTTATATGTAAATATAATATTTTCATTTGATATTAACAATATCTATGTAGAGAAAAAAAAGCCGACACTTGAGGTGACGAACCTTTCAAAGTATGTTGAAAAAAGTGAACCTTTTGCAAGTCTACACTTGTAGTGTCGAACCATTCAAAGTTTTTTTAATTACAAAAATAAAGGTAATAAGAAAAAAAAGTTTTGAAAAAAAAATTAGACATAAATAATTTATGAATCAGAGTTTATGTCGACACTCACAGTGACGAACTTTTCAAAGTTTGTTGAAAAATCATATTTACGTCTCACCGTTGTAACGATTAAAGGTGCAGTCATACATATATTATATATTAGGAATAGTAGCATGAAACGAGCTCACCAATTGATCCGTCATCCTTGAGCAGCAACAATCCACTTTCAGCTTCACTCGTTTGCTCAGCTATATAAAAGCCCAGGAGCAAGCGTCAACGTCGAAAGATCAAAAGGAACTAATCGAACGCTGCACTTTTTCACTTCACTCGTGTTTGATGACATGTTTGATCCTGCCCTCATCGCCGGCCCCCGCAGAAGCAAGCGTCAAGGTCGAAGGATCAATCACAACTCAATAACACTGAATGGAAAAAGCATACAAAAGCTGAGCTTTTTTCTAGCTAGCACGTCTAAAGTCGATAACTTGTCCGAATCAACAAAGATAACTAAGTGGCAGAGATTAAAATAGAAATAGTTTCGGAATATATTTGGCTCCGCAATGCCATATGCTACATGAGTTTTTAGTTAAAAGTAATGAAATGCTCAATTTTATATTTCTTCAAATCTTGCACGCATCCTTATAAATTTTTGAAGAAGTTTTAAGTCTAAGAGTCATGGAAAATATTTTCACACTCTATCTGATGAATCATATAGACCTTTTGCATATAAAATATAATAACTCGAATATTTCAATTTTTCACCGACAGAATATTTTGAGGCAAGGATTTTCTGAAAGGTTAGACCATAAGCTAAATCTGCTATGCAAATCCGGTATGCATTCCATGTCTGGTCACGCTTTCCTCGGGTTGACTTGTGGTTATCTCAAATTACTGTCACTTCTCATTCACTTCTTCCTATCAAACCTCTTCACTTCAATCTTTCAACTGTATAAATCTTAGTAATCGCTTTCCAACTTGCTTATTCAGCAGACTCTGGGTAAGTGAACGATCTGTGGTTTGGCTTTTGCCTTCCAGGTTCTCGAACTGCTTGGCCGGTCAGTACCCTTTCATTCGGGTCTTATCAACGATAGCCCAATTTCGCGACCGGTTCATGGAGTCTGCTAGAGAAACCTGCTCAACTCATACAAATATTGCCTGCCATACATTTCTACGAACAAGCAAAATACAATCTATCAAACTATCTACAAAACCTACCAAATGTATCAATCTATCTATTAACACTATCAATTAAAAAACCAAACAAGCTCGCCAAATCGACGCGCACTTGATCCGCCCACCTACTCGCTGTGCTTCACACCTTCATATACCAACCGGATCCGATGCGAACACCATCTTTACAGGGTTGCTGTCCGGCATTATTGAAACATGTCCTGCCCATCGTATCTTTCCAGCTTTGGCCACCTTCTGGATACTGGGTTCGCCGTAGAGTTAGGCGAGCTCGTGGTTCATCCTTTGCCGCCAAACACCAATTTCCAGCACATCGCGAAAGACGTCCTAAGCACCCGAAGTTCAAAGACTACAAGTGCTTGCAAGACCTCCTCGAGCATCGTCCACGTTTCATGACCGTAGAGGGCTACCGGCCTTATGAGCGTTTTGTACATGGTACATTTGGTGTAAGAGTAAATCTTTTTTGGCCGCAGCTTCTTGTGGAGGCCATAGTAGGCCCGACTTCCACAGATGATGCGCCTCCGAATTTCAAATGAAACCTTCACTCTATTGTGCATACCTTCCATTGGTGTATTTATCAGTCTCGTGAGCTTCCCGGGAAAGTTATTCTCGTCCATGATTTTCCATAGCTCTACGCTGTCGATACCATCATATGCTGCCTTGAAATCGATGAAAAGGTGATGCGTTGGGACCTGGTATTCATGACATTTTTGGAGGATTTGCCATAGAGTAAAGATCTGGTCCGTTGTTGATCGGCCGTCAACGAATTCGGCTTGATAACTTCCCACGAATTCTTTTACTACATGAGACAGACGACGGATCTGGGATAATACTTTGTAGGCCGCATTTAGAATGGTGATCGCTCGAAAGTTGTCACAATCTAACTTGTCGCCTTTCTTGTCGATTGGGCATATTACACCTTCCTTCCACTCCTCCGGTAGCTGTTCTGATTCCCAGATTATGCCTGTGCAGACAAATGGCCAGCCTCTCCGTCTTTATGAGTTCAGTTCCGATACCATCCTTACCAGCAGCTTTATTGTTCTTGAGCTGGTGAATGACATCCTTAACCTCCCTCAAAGTGGGGGCTGATTGGTTTCCATCGTCTGCAGTATTGAAGAAGGCATTTCCTCCGTTGTCCCGACCTTTATTGCCTATCTGCTCAGCGCCATTCAGGTGTTCGTAGAAGTGCTGCTTCCACCTTTCGATCGCCGCACGCTCGTCCGTCAGGATGCTTCCATCCTTATCCCTGCACATCTCGGCTCGGGGCACGAAGCCGTTCCGGGATGCGTTGGGCTTCTGATAGAACTTACGTGTCTTGAGACTGGCTCAGCTGAATCCAGATTGGGTAGCTCTGTATCCTTCCCTCTACAAAAAAAACTCCTTCCCATGACAACCTTGAAAATGCAGAGGTTTACTCGGTATTTAGTAACAATGGATGTCACACGAACATTCCCTCCTTTCTCCGATGACCGTTAGCACGTGGCCAGTGCCGTTATTGACTCTGTAATGTTTGAAATTCTCGAAATTGTACACTGAAGGTAGTAAGCTACAACCACGCTTCGTGTGTTGGTTCCTGGTACACTATTGATTGTTCTGGCCAGTTACGGAATAGCAACGGTCAGCTATGCTCATGCCCATGCTCTTTGCGATTTAACATATTCAAAGTGTGTTTATGAAAACTTAAGAGCAAGGATAGTAAATTTTTGAAGCGCCATTGAGCATTTGCCAAGGCTTTGTTGAGCACCAGGTCCTGACTATGGAAGACTTTGTGAAGACCTCGTTATATACAAATATGCATAAGCAGTTGTACGTGAATGTTTTTTTTTAATGCGTTCACTTTCAATATTCTAGTAATGTTAATTTTGGGGAAGAATGAGTATCTGCTATTCCCCATCTCCCTTGTGCAGTGCTCAACTCCCCTGTTCAATGTTTTAATGCCAAATAACCTCTATCTGTGTAACGCTTCGTTGCAACACAACGTCAAACAATTCAAAGTCCAAATCGAATTTCCTAACTTTTGAAAAGTTTCGGCTCACGTTCGATCTCTAACTTACTGCCGTTATTGCCGCAACACTAAACTGCTTGATGTGGCGAAATCCTAGTTTGCTTCTCAAATCAGAGATAATTGTTCTTTTTTCTTTTAAGAGGAATTCTTTTCTGTTCAGAAGTGAAATGCTATAAAGAATTTGTGTAATCAATCTAATTGCAAATTCAAGTATGTTCACGGTGCAACAGAAATATATGCTTTTGGCTACCGCGGAACGATTCGATTTATTGTAAAGTTTTAAGTTTTCGGCTTACTCGACTGCGTTTGAAAAAAAAAATATCTATTCACGCTAATTACATCCACATTAATTAAATTAAACTAAAACATCTCCTTCATCTTCTAGTGCACGAAAGCAGTGAAAGCTCCTTTTAAGAAACCTTCACTACCAACAGAGAGCAAAAACTGCCTCCGACAAAGTTGTAAAACAATCGAGAATCAATCACGCTGATTGCACGGTCAACCCGAAACCGTGACAACCGACACGAGTCGTGATTCTCTTTGGAATAGTTTTTCACCAGTGGCGGGTGTGCGCGGATTCGAGATCCCCGCTGCTCGTCGTTCCAGGCCGATGACGAGCCAAACAAAATGCCACAAAATCAGAACTAATGCAGCGTAAACTATAGTCGAACTTCTCCCATCAATTTGCCTTCTGCACCCGCCGCCTTGGCAGGGTAGAAGCGGGCATTCTTGTGCCCTGGCGACTGGATTCTATGGGTTATTAAGAGGGAGACAAAGGGGGGTTGCTCAAGTATTTCATGTTTGAATATTTCAAAAAGAAGTCTGATATTAGTCCAAAAAATTGTCCAAGGATGCTTCCGGAAATTATTCCTGGAAGTGCTACAAATTTCACTAGCGAAAGTTGGACAACACATCCACGTATTATCATTAAAACTCTTTTAACAATTCTTTCAGAAGATCATCTATTAATTCATCTGATAATTTGTATGCTATTTCTCATTATCATTCTCTTGGGGCTGTATTACACATAATTCCGTCACCACCCCCCTTGATGAAAAACCTGGCTTCACCCATGCCGGCTTCCAAGCAAACTCGAAAGAACCTTGGGTTTTTGTGCACCCATCGAAATATGGGTACACAAAGGAGCGGGAAGTTTCATTCACCGAGCTGCTTCTGCTGCTTCGTCAAGTTTCAATTTATGTGCTTCGCCTTCTCTGGCCGGGGTTTTTCTGATTGCATAGATCGAACGGGATCGGCGCTCACTCCGTGGCGCGTTGGCCCGATTCCATCTTTGCTTCCGCTAGCTCGCTGGGAACTCAAGGAAAAGGGTGTGCCTTGCTCGGAGAAAGGTAAAAGCCAGCCAAAGGAAAACGAGCATCCAAAGGCGGCAAGGCTCTAGCGCATAAATCTTATCCTGCTGTGCCTCGAGGCACGAGATCGTAAGTTTCCTTTTCAATTGTAAAGCAATAAAGATGTACAATCTTCCAGATTTGTACGATGCGACTTTGGTTGGCTGCGGATGGCTGTCTAGTGTGCTTTTTAGTTCGGTTTAGAATGTTGGCGGGTTTTCTGAGTTGGGTAAGCTGAATCACTATGTGCATCCAGTTACGAAGCCGCTACGAAGAAAATCTCAAGAGTTTATAAGATAGAGAACACATGTACATAAACAGGAATCCCGAGCTGGAAATGAAAACAAATGGTAAACTTGTTTATAGATTGTAATATGATTGTGCATGCTAACAAGAATAACCAATATAGCGAAGCATGGTGCATGTACGCCTCGTCAATCTGATATTCAATACTATAGCACAGAATTATTTGACAACATCTACAATTGACTTTACCAAGATAAGTTTTCTCAGCCGAATTGTCCTGGCAATAAAAAGCACTTCAATACGAGGAATATTGTGGTTTAATATGAGCTTAGTAGCTTTGTAACACCCTCTTGTCAAAGTGAATCTAGCCCTCTAAAAAATCAACACACTATGTGTGTGATTTTAACAAATCTAACACTTTTTTAGTTTTGATTTCTGCTTCATTTTGTTTCAAATTACACGTTGCACAGAAATGCTTAGCATTGCGAAACTTTTTAAGTATTATATATTTCACAAGCAAGAAGAATCGTACCATTTTGTCTAAAATTCCGAACATGGCTCATATTCCAAACACTGATTTCAAGGGTTAAAACCGGGGCTGTCATCAACTTGCACAATGCGCGCAAAGAGCGAAATTTAAGCATAGCACGAAGAGCAGTCAAGGCTTTTTACGTTTTAATGATTTTCATAAACCGGAAGTCACCATCTTGGATTCCAAAATGACGTCGGACATCGATTTCCGTCATCCACTCGTCGGCCCCGTTCCAAAAATACACCCAAATTATCCAATATATGCTTCTTCCCATCTTGTAGGTACTCATTGAGCAATTCAAAAAGTGTGTGTCATCATTTTACATTAACACTTTGTGTCGAAGGATGCATTGAACCGAGAACAGAAACACAAAGCAGCTTCAAAGAGGTAAAAATAATGTGTAAGTGCAACTAGAGTTACATATAAGGGAAGTGGTGGTAAAATGAACAGGGGTGCTTAAATGAAAAACGTGTCTTTAACCGAGGGAAAACAAATTTCAAGGAATTTTTATCACGCACGGACGATTAAGAGTGTAAATCGGAGTGTTCGGGTTGACGAAAACTAAGATTTTAGAAAACCACGTTTGAAAATTGAAACTGACGTTACTTTTAGCTCGGAGGTCGTGAGGTTTTGCAGTGAGCTGAATATCGTTTAATATGATGTCAAATCTAATACCTTTGGATTTCTTTTTGAATGGGTTACAATCCTTAACGGATATTTTTTCGAGAATGCAATGAAAATTTTCTAAAATTTTTGTTTTGCCCACATAGTGCAGGTAAAATTAACATTTGCATCGTTTTTTGCTAGCATTAAAAATATGGGGAAATTTAGCTATTTTATTCTGAATTCATGTCTTTACTATAGATAACATCCCTATTTATGATGTTGTGCGAACGAAGGTGTTCATTTTACCATCCCTTCCCCTATCTAAGGTGTACATAATTGCGCTAGCGAGTCACCAACCAAGCCCATCGGAATCCTAGTGTGCTGCGCTAGCCGGAGTCTCACGAAAATTCTGAAAGACACATCTCAAGAAAAAAGGCCTCATTAAAAAAAGTATTTCTAGTATCGTTTAACATGGAGGTATAACAATTAATCATGCTTTGTAGAAATTTTGAAGATTTTATTGAAAAATCACTGTTTAAGGTCGAGTCTTGTTCGGAATAAGAGGCAATACGATAATCAATTGTAACTTCTTTTTAGTGTGATATTTTAACTGCTCATCAGCTCATTTATTGCTTTTAAGCTGATACTGAAATGAAAAATCAGTACATTTGGCACATTGAGTTTAATAAAACCATAATTCGTCCAACAATTTCAAAGATCAAGGTTCTGAAGGTTTCTGAATTAATTTGGAAACTGATGATAACAAAAAGTGTGATATTCAATTCAAGTTATATTATTTTATGGCCTCTTTGGCTGTTTAACGGAATTCATCGAAGCCACAACTATAATTTAAAGAGCACAAATCTAGCGAATCAGATCACTAATCCAGTGAATCAATTGTCACCCAACACGCGGCAACAAAGACATTGTCATTTCCTATTCTTGTTGCAAAAATTTTATTCCGCAACATCAGTTTATCATCACTTGAGCAGAATAAGACAAAGATCGATCACCACGTGTGCAGCGATTTTCTGGGCTTCGCATTGTAATTTTCGAGAACTTTCTTCGGTCTTCAGCAGAGTTGTTAAGTAGATCAAGGTGATCAAGTTCGCAATTTTGCCACTAGGTTGCACTAGTGAGCATGTAAAATTAAGGATTTTAAGCATGTTCTATCCTGAGATCCATATGAGATAGAAAGTTCGTGTCTTCGACAAAGTTGTTCAGAAGGTCAAGGACATCCGAAAAGAAGACAGTTTGGTTAGAAGTTTTGCCGCTAGGTGGCGCCAGCAAGTATGTAAAATTGAACGTTCTAAACTAAATAGATGACCCGGTTTGTTTAACCCCTTTCAAAACTTCTTGCGGCTTCCCTTCAAAATGTAAGCAATTTATTGATGTTATTTCTTTCCTATTTCATGCGTATTCAGAGTACGTTTAACAGGATTGTAAAAAAAATGGAAAAATACGATACCAAAACAATGACAACAAAAACTTCTCCACGAAAAGGGATTGACAAAATCGGATCAGTACTGTAGTTCTAACTTGTGATCCACATGAGATAGAATGTTCGATTCTTCGACAAAGTTGTTCAGCAAAGTCAAGGACTATCAGATGGTAAACAATTTGGTTCTAAATTTTGCCACTTGGAGGCGCTAGTGGAAATAGTGGAATTCCAAACTTGTTTTATCTTGTGATCCAAATGAGATAGAATGCTCGTGTCTTCAGCGAAGTTGTTTAGAAAGTGAAGGGTATCCGGAAGGTAGATAATTTGGTTCATAACTGGTGTCGTCTGGTGGCGCTGTTGGTCATTTTGAAATGAACACTACATACTTGTTATATTTCATAGTTATAATAAGAAAGAATGAATGAATGTTTTCGGCAAAGTTGTTCAGAACGTCAAAGAAATCCGCTAGGCAAACGATTAGTTCATTATTTTGCCGCTATGGGCGGTAGCGAACATGTGAAATTGATAATTTTAAGCTAGTTATTTATTGTAATCTAAATGCAATTGGAAGTTCGAGTATTTAACTATAAATCTCTGTTTCTTCAACTTGATATCGAGTTAAGGAACATTAAAGGTTTTTAAAAGATATTTTTTTTAATGTATGAACAGCCTTTGACACATGGAAGTGGAAGTGATGAAGATCAGAGTCATATCCTATTCAAATAATTCAAGTCCGATCCATTTTATATTCTAGTATTTCAAATCTGGTTCATATTATAGTCAATCAGGTATGATGTACTTCATGTGCGTGTGATTCAGGCCTGACTAACATCACATTCAAACTCTTCAAGTCGGAACCACCTCGTATTCAATTGATTCAGGTTTGATTGACTTTTTAGGTTTAGGCGATTCATGTTTGATTCAACTCATTAAGGGTATGCGAAATACCGAATGATTCCGTCAAATACGCTTCGAAACGAAATTCCGCGGAATTCCACGGAACTCGCACTGGCGAAATTTGTATTTTGCTATTTCGTTTCGTTTCGCAAAATTGTTAAAATATTTCCACGGAAAATTGAAAACAAACGGAATAAAACGGAATTTCGCGAAATTCGAGTTTAATTCCGAACAAAAAAAAAGCAAAGCGTTCGCTTCTACTCCTAGCAGCTACAGTCAAAAATGGGTCCGTATTATGGATCAAATCGACTCATATCATGGATCAGAACACTATAACAGCAAATTATCTGTGAGGCAAACGAATGGTGTGCTAGTGAAAGCATACGTTTTGGCGTTTCTTTAGGAATCGTCTTATCTTAGATTCATAACTCAAGCGTGTGCTAGAATGAGGGCGTAAGTCGCATGATCGATTTCTCTTCTGTGAATAAAGGTGACAGGATGCGAGCTTGTTAGCATTTTTTCACTTCAGGACACTAGGCAGCGATGCAACCTTGCGTCCTGAGGTGAGAAAATGCTGCCAAATCCATATCTTGTCACTTTTAGTCATAGAAATCGTTGAAGAGAAATCGATCATGCGACTTACGCCCTTATTCTAGCACACGCTTGAACTGTGGTATGGGTTTCAATGCCCCACAAATATGAATCAACGCTCCTAGGCATATGTATGACATTTTATTTCCTACAAATGGAACAAATGTGTTTAAGCATGTTATTGTTGATTGCGATGCTGTATAGGTTCGCGTAGGTAAAATGGGTTCTGCGTAATTGCTACTCTATTTGATAAGATATTCTCCGTTTAATCCAATTTTGATCCATATCTGTGTGCTATCCATAACTGTGGGATGACTGTAGTATTGACTGGTCCGCAGGATATGATAAACTGCACTGCCGTTGTAAAGTTTCCAAAAACGCCCATTTGCCCTAAATTCCTCGCGGTGAATAGCCAGGAAAGGAACAACTGCGTTTGATGAACTACCGCAATGTTATCTTCCATAAAAATGAAGAGAGCAAAACCACAGTTTCCTCCGGGGAACATCGCGTGTCCTTTTGGGCAAATCCGTTAATATATCGCAAAAATTGTTTATACCTACACAAACGTCAAAAAAAGCTGCGGAGCATGAGTCCCTGATGTTCTGGATTTGCTCAGATGGGGCAGATCATTGATGCGCGCATTAGTTCTCTCTCTTGCTTTCCCGCTATAACGTCACTTTTAACTCTGCATAAGAACAGCGGGAGAATAGAAGAGAAAACTAATAGCACGCATCAATGAGTTAAGGCTCTCCGCGATTTCGTTGTTAAGTCATAAAACTCGGCTTTAGGACATTTGGTCGAATGACGTTTGGTCGAATGACATTTGGTCGAAAGTACATTTGGTCGAAGGGACATTTGGTCGAAAATCAATTTAATGATGAGGTCATTTGGTCGAATGGACATTTGGTCGAATGGACATTTGGTCGAATGGATTATACCTTCATTTGTTCAAATATACATACAACGAAGGAAAATTTTGTTTAAAAAAGGTGTGTGAAACCTTAATTTTTCGAAAATAATGAATGGTTATTACATTTAAGTGAGTTTATTATTCTTTTGAAATATCATAATTCTTTATTCTGTTCATAATCTTTCATTTTCATAAAACATTGTCAATTATGTTTTTACTTTAACATTTTATTGCTTTTTTTTATGAATAACACTTTAAAGATATTTCCATATAACTTACAATAATGAAAGATAGACTAGTTCGGAAGCAAATACAACCAAAAATAAAAACGATCATATAAGTCAAACACTGTTTTTTTTATTGTTTTGTCCTGATGTCACGATCTGAACCATCCAAATATTCATACTTATTATGTACAATACAAAATGAAAAGTATTTCTTCTGAATTTCTTCTTGGTTGTAATAGGAAAAAAGCGTCTTGAGTTCTGCTTCATAACGGCAAAAGGCAGGTCCTTTGGTACGTACCAAAAACATAAGCCAGCCATCAAGATTTCGGTATCCATTTACCCAAAAGAACGTTGTCAGTTTAACTCTTTCTGTGTAGCCAAATGTCCTTGATCTAACAACATTCCTGATGTAATCGGGCCATGTATATACGGGACCGCAAACATCTTGAATTGTGAATAAAATGTTCGATGAATATTAATTTTCACGATAAATCTTCGAGAGTTGTTCCAGTGGATTGTTCATCTTGAGAATTGAAAGCTTAATGAAAATCGCCAAGAACATCGCAAACTTGATTGCGCATGTTGCTATGGTAAGTATGGTAACTATAGAATTCTCCATAAACAATTATTTTCATACTGCATAATAGCTCCGCAGCTAACGCATCAGGATTTGATTTTCATTCGTAAAGTAACCTCCGAAGATGGACAACCAAATTGAGAAGCTCATCGCGGATTGGAGCAGCTCGGAGGACACCTGGTTGGACTGCCAGGACGAGGACGGTAAGTGTTGTAAAAACACTGCAAAGAAACCATTCGAAATAATAAAAACAACGGAACGGAACAAAATTGAAGACATGAAGACAGAGCAAGATGCAAACAATAAGATTGAAGACGATTTGGAGAAAAATATAGAGGATATTCCAGATGAAGAAGTTACCGGTGGTTTAATTGAGAACGCTGCGAAATCCACCACTGAAGCCCACTATGAAGTGGTGCATTCCATACGGGGAAAACCAAAAATGATGTTTGACGGCTACGTTTATCACCTCAACAAGAAGGTAAGCTGTCCAAATATTGTATAAGTGAATCTATATACACTTATTATTTGTCATGTGTTTAGATGGAAGATGTCCACTATTGGAGCTGTGTAAAGAAAAGGTGCACGGATAAGCAGAGCCGGTGTGGCGCAACTCTGATTTCGCGGTTTTCGGCAGGACAGCATCAATTAGAGGCGCCAAGTGATCATATCCACCCTCCTAATATATTGGAAAATCATTGTCTGCGCTACAAGCAATCCCTGAAAAGGCAACCAAAGGAAATTTATGAAGCTCCTGCCGTCACGATCAGTGCTTGTGCTTCGAGTGCACCACTTGAGGTAAGTTAACCTATTTTTTTTAAAGTCAGTAAACGTGTCATTATTCTAATTAAATCACATAGGTCCAGACGATGCTTTCAAAACCTGCTCAGAAGAAAATATGCCAGAGAAGCCCCAATAATAATAAATAAATATTTCCCCCAGCTCCGGAGACACCAGATGATTACTTCAAAATCGACGACAAGTATGTTAAAACCTTGGACGGCACACCGTTTTTAGTAGGTCAGAAGACAATAGAAAGTGGTGTGATATTGATGTTTTGCACTGCAGGTGAAGTATTCCATTAAATTAAATAATTGAGAAAACATATTAATGAAAAATGAAATTTTAGACAACGTCAATCGTTTGGCTTCGTCTAAACTTTGGATGCTTGATGGTACTTTTGCCACAGCGCCGCAAAACTTTCGGCAAATGTATTCCATCCTGGCACACATCGGCAACGGAGAGTCTGCAAGATTTCTTCCTCTCGTTTTTTTCCTACTTAAATCAAAATATGAAGAAACATATACCGAAGCGTTCCAGATGCTAAGCGATTTTGCAGCACAGCATGGTGTCGAGCTGGATCCGGATGTAATAGTTACGGATTTCGAGAGAGCAGCCATTAACGCGGCGCAAGCAATATTTCCGGACAGCCGAATGCAGGGATGTTTCTTCCATTTGACCCAGAATTTCTACAAGAAAATTCAATGTAACGGCCTGGTGTCATCATACGCACGAAATAAGGATGTTTTTATGGCATTCAAAATGACAGAAGCCCTTGCGTTCGTACCTCCAGAATATGTGCCCGAAGCATTTCAAGTTTTGCGGAAGTCTGCGCCAGCCGAAATGCATAGTTTTTTCCAGTAAGTACAAAACTAAATTCTTATATGGAATATACATTTATAAACTTTCATTACATAGATATGTGGAAAATAACTACGTTCTTGGTTGTGTGAGGCGAACGAAACAGGACGGTAGCGTTGTTAGAAGCAAGCCGTGTTTCAAAAATGTATTGGATGTCAAAATGTATTGGATGATCTACCGTGTACTACCAACCGGTTAGAAGGATGGCACAATCGGTGGCGTATACTGTCAAAACCTAACCCTGGCTTCTATGAAACAATTGTCAATTTGCAGAAAGAGCAAAATATTACCGGCGGAGAAGTATTATCTATTCTTCAAGGCGTTCCCGTGCCTAAGCGGAGCGCAAAGGAAGTCGAAAAAGACTCGCGGCTAAAAGAATTAACTCAGAATTTTAAAATGTATCCAAACACCCAAGATTATTTGCGTGGTGTAGCTTTAATACTCAAGGACTCCTAATTTTAACTACAGTTTCTGTTTTGATTTTACTTTTTTGTTATTTGTTTTAATTTCGTTTTCTTCAAAAAAATGCCAATAAATGTTATTGAAATGTTGCATATATTATCGTGTATCTTTTTCTTTCATTATTGTACTAACTAAATATTATTTTGATTAAAACCTTACGCGTTTGAAAGTCATAAGTTTGTGAATATATCATAGTCACCTGTTTTGTGAACATATTTTCAATTTACTTGTGATGTGTGCCCAAAAATATGTATAAGATATTTTCTTTAAGTTTGTCTAATTGAAAAATGTTATTCGTATGATTTGGGTACGATCTCACCGGTCAAGGATATTTTCTTAAGAGAAATTTCCCGATTTCTCAGAGTATAGAATATTTTCGCACCTGTTACATTATATACGAACACACTTCTAATAATTCTACTAAATGCCGCACATTGTTCATTTTAATGAAATAATTTTCGTCTAAATGTCCATTCGACGAAATGTACTTTCGACCAAATTTCTTCACGATGAAATTTGCTTTCGACTAAATGTCCATTCGACCAAATGTCCCTTCGACCAAATGTACTTTCGACCAAATGTCATTCGACGAAATGTCATTCGACCAAATGTCATAGATTCATAAAACTCTACATGTAGCAGCGAAATTGCAGCGATAGTTTGTCGCTGTCGCCGTATAAATCGCGTTCATTTGGGTGATCCAAAGCCACACCTCAAATCTTCAAGAGCACAAATCCAGCACAGAACCAGACGTCCATTCAAGCTGAAAAATCTTTCGATTGGTTACTCGATGGCCAATCAATCAAGTGTTCAGCTTGAACCGCTGTCGGGTTCGAAATTCTGTGGTATGCCTTCGGTTTATATTCACCTTAAACAAGGAAGATGCATACATTATTTCATATCGAAAAATGAATCTAGGTTTATTCACGCTGTACCACACCACCAACTCCTCTCTCCTCTTATAACGTGACATAATTTCCTCACGACCACCAATTAAAAAAATGCGAATATTGATAATATATCATTACAAGTATTGGAAGCCAAATGCCGCAAGGCAAAGGTCTTAACCTTTTCAATACCGACATCAAGTTTCAAAATTCTCTAGTTTCGCCATCTTTCGATCGATTTTGATGATCTGTTTTAGTAAAAATCACAAATCAGTTATAAATTTGATTCATGCATTGCAAGCACCATCAAAATTGGTTCCGGATTTAGATTCAAGTTTGGTGGGGTACCTAGGGTATTTCACAATAGAAAAGCGCAACAATTTTTTTTTTTTCAATTTTCGCACATCTAGATCTCGAGAAAAAGAAATAAGCCCAACATTAAATTTAGCTCATTGAAAGACGGATTGTCTGAACGAACATGGGTGAACTTGTCAATCTTATTTGCGGATCCTCTATGCTATGTAGTCCAGGTTCAAAACTTTTTTTTTTCGAAGTTTTCAAATATATTTCAAAATACTCTCGAGGCTCAAAATTAAGTGAAAATGTGATTTTGTAGTCAGTTTTAAACAAAGAATCTCTTCCAGAAATCGTCCATAAATTCCTTCACAGATTTTGGAATAGGATCATTTCTCCAGTATTGCTTTACAAAATAATAGAAATACCTTCAGTATTTTCTACAAGGTTTACTCTAAAAGTTTGCATTCATCCAGATTTGATCCCTCCAAGAATTAATTCACAGTTTATGCAAGGCTTTTCAAGAAAATTTATTAGGAACTTCTAAATTACCCCAACAGGCAATCCTGGTTAAGTTGCTGTCGCAATATATCTTGGAGTTTATTACTTTCGCAGTTCTTTTAAATTTATCTTGATTGATTTCTTAGGTAGGTTGATGGATTTTTTTTTGAATTCCAGCAAATACTAAAGCATATATTCCAGTGATTCCACTGTTCTACTTATTTTTCTTTTTTCTTTGTTGCGTTGTGTTCCAACTGGGAAAGAGTCTGCTTCTCAGTTTAGTGTTTTTATGATTACTTATCGACTTGTGTCCCCAATCACATTCATTCAAGCCACAAAGCATAAAGTACAGCAAAAAAAATGAATATCATTATTCCACGTTTTATGGTATATATTAGCATATCCACATGATTAAAAAAAATTGTAAGGCGTTTCTAAAAATCAAATTAATTTTGGACTCCTCTCAATATTTTTGAAATTGGTTTAAATGTTTGTAACTGCTTTTCGACCCACTTCTAAGTTGCTACATTTAAATTAAACCCACTCATTGCCTTGTGTGAGTGTCAGATATGTTGAAATGAAACCTTATAAAGTTATTAAGAAGATTTCAAACAAACAGAAAAGAGTTTTACCAAACATGTAAGGATTCCGCTGAGCAACGCTAAGGTTTCCATATAGTAGAGGATTTAAAAAGACGTTTTGCCTGTTGTCAAATTTCCAGCTTTTGTCAAGAAAAAAAAAACTTAAACGTGTTTTCCGCGAAAAAATTCAAAAATTTCGTTTCGTTTCGAAAAATTTCGTGAGATATTTGATTCTGTATCGAGTTACACGAAACATTTTTAAATTTCGTTTTGTTTCGTCATTATCAGCGCAAGATATTCCGCGTATCGTTTCGTTTCGTATCGACATGGGAAAAATCCATATCGCATACCCTTACAACTCACGCCCAAGTGATTCATGCCTTATTCACTTCATATTCAAGTGACTCAGGTTTCGTTGGCTTAACATCCAAGTGATTTACATAATTATCAAGTGATTCAGGTTTGATTCATTTCATTTACAAATTATTTATCTATAATTTACTTCATATTCAGGATTCAATATTTTTTTAGCGATTTTGGTCTTTTTTTTAAATATAAGGAATTCAGCACTGATTTACTTCATTTTCGAGTTATTCATTTTATTTCTTCCGGTCTAAATAACTTCATATTCAAGTCTGATTCATTTCGAATTCAAGTTGTTACTTCTTGTTTCAGAGCATTTTCCAGTTATTTATGTCTGATTTCAGTTCAGGACTGATTTAATTCAATTTTTAATAATTCAGGATCAATTCCCTCCACGTTCAAATAATTAAGTACTGATTCACCTAATTTTCAAGAGATTCTGGATTGGTTTACTTGATTTTTAACAAACCATGTCTGATTTACCTCATAATTAAGTGATTTAGATCTGGCTCACATTATATTCAAAAGATCTGAACCACTTCATATTCCAGTGATTCAGATGTTAATCATTGGAAATTCAAGACCCGAATTGTCTAGCCTATCTGCATCAGAAGAAATAAATAGCTTGAAATGCTATTTTTTTTGCTGACTAGCGACACCAGACCGATTTTTTTTAATATAAAGGTCTTCCTTCCGGATGTCTTTGACATACTGAATAACCTTGCCGAAATCTGGAGCTTTCTATCTAATATAGATTACAAGAAGGATTTACATAATATGCATTTTTACATGCTTATTAGCGTCACCCAGCGGAAAAACTTAAATTTTTTTCCTAATGTCTTTGACTTTCGCAACAACTTTATCGAAGACTCAAACTAGGTACGGGGTTGGTGGTCTAATGGCTACCGCTTCTGCTTCATAAGCAGAAGGTCATGGGTTCAATCCCAGGCCCGTCCCTTTCCTCGTACTTTGCAGTTGTATCTTTCACTTGCTTCTATCTACCACTCTTAATATATCACAGTTGATGTATATCTATCACAGTTCATAGCATTTGCTAGAACTCGAGACAGACAGAAATAAACCGTTTCCCTACGCTTCCATTCGTTCATCATTATATAGCATGCCTTACTTTACGCCTGCATACCAGCAAGCCTATCTGTCTTAAAAATTACCCCCCACCCTTTCACCCTTCCCGCATGAACTGGCGTTGACGCAGTGGTATATACGGTCGACCGTGGGAGCCAGTTGAATGCATCATCAATTCCTTCCCCTTCCCCTCATTGGTTTGCATTCTGACGTGGCAGGCACCATTGTTGCCTAAAAATAGAAGATCACCAGCACTTATACACTGAGGGTGCCTGTTAATCCCAAGCAGTCATCTGATTGGCTCCTTGTGTAAGTGCTGCTGATCTGGCGATACTGGAGTAGTAACCACGGGCACACGTTAGAGATTTTTTCATTAATTTGACCACTAATTCCTCCAGGTTTTGTCCTGGAATTAAATCAACGATTCTTTCTTATACCAACAAAACATTCTATAAAATGGTTTTCAAAAATCAATTTCCAGAATTATTCCGCATATGTAACTCTCTATTTCTGTAATTTTTTTCAAGAAGCTTCTTTAGAAACCAATTTAAAGTTTCATTCAAAAAATTTGCAGAAACTCCTGGGGAATTTTTTTTATTACCGTACGAGTTTGGGCCGAAGGGTCTCAGATTTTCATGAAACTTTTTCCACAGGCAGGGCTCATGGATATATGAATAAAAAAAAAATTGAGAAAAATTCAGGGTCGCCTTTTTTTCCGGAAAACTCATGTGGAAATTTTTTGTTTTCCCTTGACACTACTTACTTTGAAAAATCATAACTCAAGAACGAAGCATCGTAGACACAAAGTTTTTATATGAAAATTTAAGCAAATTTTCTCAAAAGTCCAAAAAAATATGAACTGGAAAAAGTTTTCCACCAAATTTTTCACCGTTGGGAAAATTTGTAAAGAAAAGCCGGAAAAACTATGCCCGAACTCTCAGCTGTATATTCCTCGTTATTAATTTTTGGAAAGTGAAAAAAGTTTTCCCGAAGCTGTTGAAATGGACAAAGTTCAATATTACGAATACAATTCTTTATGCTGTAACCCCTTCAGACTGGACGGCCACAAATCAGTAAGGACAAATCTACGATCGATCAGCCAAGGCCTCATCAGTAAGCTTCATTCGAATGGAGTTCGGTGGATTATGGAAAAGATGAAAATTTGCGTGAAGTGCTCCATTACCGGTGACCAGAAGGCTCTCGTAACGGATCTTCCAGAAGCAATGGCGTTTGAGGAACAAGTTTCACCACTACTTCGTTGGCGTTGCCAAAGGAAACTCCTTCCTCGGGTGAGTCAGTTGGTTCTATAAATAATGTACAAAAAATACAAGAGCTTGCTAAATTCTTGGAAATTTCTTTTCAAGTAAAATCTTCACGTTTGGATGCTTCTAGTAGTAACTATCGCAATGCTTCTATGGACGAAATGTTCAATCAAATTTTGAGTAAAATAAAGACTTGGTTTCCGCCTAATATTGTCGATGTTACAGAGGATTTTAATTCCGTTTTATTAAATTTGAACTCAGATGTTACAAAAGCCGAACCTGACAAGCAAATTGAACTTCTAAAATTACTTCCTAGGAATTGGTCATATGCCAAAATTGAAGCTCATTTTGACGTGTCTCAACACGTTATAACTGAATCAAAAAAATACAATTTAGGGATTCAACCACTTTCAAAAGTAGGATGACCCTCGCATGGATCAGATGTCCAAGACATAGTTTCAAATTTTTACCTAAGGGATGATATCAGTCGGCCATTTCCTGGCTTGAAAGATACCATATCTATTAAGTTACCCAATGGAGTGCGCCAAAATGTTCAAAAACGCCTTTTGCTTGACCCTTTGGATACTTTATATAAACAATATTTGGAAACCTGTAAGAGTGAACAGGAATCTGTCTCATTCACATCGTTCTGGAAACTTAAACCAAAACAATGTGTTTATACAAAGGATTCATCGGCCAAGAATGTTTGTGTTTGCATGATACATGAGAATATGAAATTCATGGTTGATGCATTGAAAAAAAAAACTAATTGCTTTGAAGTTCATAATACAGAAAAAAAACTTAACACCTTTTTAACTAGTCAAATGATATGTCCAGATAGTACAGATGATTGTTACTTGAGGTCCTGTGAGGATTGTAAATTAAAGAAATTAGATTTTGTTGCCAATCGCTTAGATGAAAACAACGTTGAAGAAGTTAAGTATTGTTTTTGGATTATTTCTCCTCGTTGTGAAATTATCAACAAAGAGGAAAATGTAAATGATTTTATAGAAAACTTGAAAAATCTCACAGAGAAGTTTCTTGTGCATCAATTCAAAGTAGATTAACAAAATAAATTTATAATAGCTGAAAAGGAATCACTAGTTGAAAACAAAGAAATAATGTTCCAGATGGATTTCGCGGAAAATTTTTCGTGCGTGATACAAGATTTCATTCAAAGCCATTACTTTGTACGACCTCAAGTAACAATACATCCATTTGTAATTTATTACAAAGACAAATCTTCGATCAAAGTCTTAAATTTTGTTGTAATTGCTGACATAAAAAAGCATAACACGACATCAGTTTATGCTTTTCAAACAAAACTAATTTCAAGATTGAAAAATAAATTTCCTGAGCTTGAAAAAATCATTTATCTTTCTGATGGTTGCGGAGAGCAGTACAAAAATAAATCAAATTTCAAAAATGTATGCAACCATGAAAATGATTTTAAAATTAGAGCAGAATGGCACTTTTTCCCAACCTCACATGGAGTTTCTTTCAGATCTTTTAGAAAATTTGCAATTGCTTTGATAAAAAAAAACCTTGTTTTTCTGATGCTTCGATTGAAATATGGGTTTTCAAAGAAAATGCTAATATGGTTGTGAAGCTCAGAATCGTTGTTGGCAAGCGGGAGCACCACGAAGAACCTTGCATTCCATTCTGACATTACTAAAGGAGTGAGGCGTCGAAGTTGTGCCATGCCTACTAGATCGTTTGATGTCCGATCCGATGTTACATTCTCGGAGTTCTTTCAACAGGCTTTTGATTGTCAACCATCATAACAGGGTTGGAAGACAAGATCTATGACAATGTTCATTCAGTACCACACATCCTCCCTCTTCTCAGGAAAAAAAAGTTTGAAGTGATGAGTTTTCACATCGTTTCCGTCATCACAAAAGCTTTCAGGAATTCAGGATGTATATTTCACATCGCTAAGAACTTCACCGATGTATACTGTTTCATATCTCAACTGTTCACTTGTACATGCGACTTTGTAACATTTTTCCGCTGTAGGATACCCACACAATCAGAACGGCGTTGAAATTATTGATCGGTTGAATGTCGTTCCATACATTAGAAACGGCAAGCTAATTATATTGAATGACATATCTAAGACGAATTTTGGACAAAATATTGCTATTAATAAACTGACATATATGCGTTCAACAGAGTAGCATCAGTGTTTGACTTTCATCTTGTTGTACATTCAATCCACCGTACTTTCACGGAAATACTCACTCAAAGACTTGTTTGACTGTTGTTGCTTGTTTTGATATAACATATCTACTAAGTTACTAGCCATCATTGGGCTTACATATCTTATTCTATAGATACATTTTCGACCGCCAGTCGCGCATGCATGTGAACATCACATTTATTAGGAAACAATTTGTGACCACTAGTCGCGATAGCAAGTGTACACCACCATTACTTAGAGCAAATATACGACCACCAGTCGAGCTTACAACATCAATAATACTTGCTAGGAACAAGTATACGACCACTAGTCGAGTTAACAACATCAATAGCAGTTACTATGAACAAGTATGCGACCACCAGTCGCGTTAGTAAGTATACACCACCATTGCTTAGAACAAATATGCGACCACCAGTCGCGCTAGCAATATCAATAACATTGATTGCTAGGAACAAGTATGCGACCACCAGTCGAGTTAATAACAAATTCATTGCAACCATCAGTCGCGTTAAAGACAACCAAATACCAAACCAAATGCAATCACCAATCGCGGCAATAATATTTTTTTAATTGCAACCAGTCACGTTAAGGACATTTTTTTGCATTGCATACACCAATTGTGTTAAGGGTATTTTTTCCATAGCAACCACCAGTCGCGTTAAGGATATATTTTTCAAACATGTTATTATTTTTTTTTAACATGGCATTTATTTAGAAATAATAATGAATTAAGTAGATTTGAATAGTTTGGATCTCACCGGTTATCAACACAAAATTCACAAATTTCACCGATTCAGTATGCTTCACACTTAACTTGTTCGTTAAACATTACGGGATACACAATGTACTGAAGCAAATAGGAAAGAAAACAAGCATGTGCATTATTGGTCAAATTTGACCAAAACATCGATAATACTGAATCGATTAAAATTCGATTCGTCCTCTGTATCGATTTTATTTAAATCGATTCGATTTCTTCACTCGTAAGCAAATTTACAAGAACAACGACTCAAAATAAGATCAAATCCCTTGTATTAGGATTTCATGTTGTTTCAACATCAAAAAATCGATTAATTGGAACGAAAAATCTTCTTTTGGAACACCAATTCAAAATCGCCCATAGTTAGGAATATTTGCACACACTTACATTCATTTTTCACTCTATTTTATTTTATTTAAATTATTTTGTTTTTATTTGAAAGCAGAAGAGATAAGATATAGAAATGTGTGCATCATCACAGAAGAAACGATGAAATGATCACATACAACCAAAGCGAAGTTTTATTATTATTTATATAGAAATATGCACAGTTGATAAATGCTACGGGAGTTTTTTTTTCGATTGAAATTACTAATTGATAAGTTATACAAATTGATTAATATTCATGAAAACCACTAATAACTTTAACACTTCACTTCTCTTTTGCAAAATCACATTATTTTACAAATTATACTTAACTATACGATATTTTTTTATACACGTTTTGTACGGATATGTTCAATTGATTTCTGCAAAAAATAGTTCAGTACCTAACGTTATTCTTTTTCCGTTCAACCTATGCAGAAAATAGGTCCCTGATAAAAGCAGAATGCGCACTTCATAACTTAGATGAATCAGCTCGAAATGATCATAATCTTTGAATCGGATAAAATAGATGAAACACTTTCTATTACATTCAAATATTTCCATCGAAGCAATCTGTTTGAATTCAAATGCAAAACAAAATATTCACTTCAAAGCCTGCATCGCGCAACTCAAATAGTTGAGGTGATGCTGGTGTTCAATAAGAGCAACAACAAGAACAGAGAGAAACATTGCTGCTTCAGCGAGTAGTGAAGCGGCTAATGCATATGAATGTCATATTTCCTCTTCAATCAGTTTTCTATTATTCATAGAAAATACCACATTACTGTTTACTTACAGATGCCTTTTTATCAGATTCAAACTTCACTCCACAATCACTCTGAATACATATTTTCACACGCGGTTTAAGAAGCACTCGACATAAACACATTTCCTAGTGGATACTCCCGCTTGCTATCGAGTCCAGGCTCTCCAGGAAAAACAAAAATTTATTTAAAATTCTGGCAGGATCGCCAAATGTGAAGCTCAGAATCGTTGTTGGCAAGCGGGAGCACCACGAAGAACCTTGCATTCCATTCTGACATTACTAAAGGAGTGAGGCGTCGAAGTTGTGCCATGCCTACTAGATCGTTTGATGTCCGATCCGATGTTACATTCTCGGAGTTCTTTCAACAGGCTTTTGATTGTCAACCATCATAACAGGGTTGGAAGACAAGATCTATGACAATGTTCATTCAGTACCACACAATGGTCATTTTTCACAAAATTGACCATAACTCAGGAACAAAAAAAAAGTACATCCTAAAAGTTACTAGAAATGAAGCTTATAAAGTTTCCTTCTCAAAAATATTTTAATAAAAATTTTCCGCGAGTTCGGGCATAGATTTTCCAGCTTTTCTTTATGAATTTCCCTAACGGTGGAAAATTTTGTTGAAAACTTTTTCCAGTTCATATTTTTTTTTGGATTTCTTAGAAAATTTGCTTAAATTCTCATATAAAAACTTTGTTTCTACAATGTTTCGTTCTTGAGTTATGATTTTTCAAAGAAAAGTCTTATATGATACATCTGGACATTTTTCACAAAATTGGCCATAACTCAAAAACAAAAAAAAAGTGCATTCCAAAAATTTCAGTGATTAAAGCTTTTAAAATTACATTCTCGAAAATATTTGTTTGAAAATTTTCCAAGAGTTCGGGCATAGTTTTTCCGGCTTTTCTTTACGAATTTTCCCAACAGTGGAAAATTTTGTGGAAAACTTTTTCCAGTTCATATTTTTTTTGGATTTTTGAGAAAATTTGCTTAGATTGTCATATAAAAACTTTGTTTCTACAATGCTTCGTTCTTGAGTTATGATTTTTCAAAGTAAGTAGTGTCAAGGGAAAACAAAAAAATTCCACCTGAGTTTTCCGGAAAAATAGGCGACCCTGAATTTTTCTCAATTTTTTTTTATTCATATATCCATGAGCCCTGCCTGTGGAAAAAGTTTCATGAAAATTTGAGACCCTTCGGCCCAATTTGTACGATAATAAAAAAAATCCCCTCCTGCAAACATATATATACCTGCTATAGGAATTTCCTCTGTGATGCCTTCAAATTTACCCTCAAACTCAAGCACATTTTTTAACAATATTTGAATGATAAGTTTCTTCCAAGTTCTTCCTGGATTTCTGTTAGAAATTTTTCTTACAATTTAGTCAAGTTTTTCTATTATTTTGAGATTGTTTCAAGCAAAATTTCGAAACAGTTTTTGTGAAACAAAGACCTCGCTAGTTCTTTAAAAGTTGCTCAAGGAATTATGCCATAAGTACAGTGAGAGGCAAAATAAAGTGCCCACCTTACCAGTTTTCGAATTTCTCTCATTGATTTGGTTCAAATTAAAGTTAACACACCTAAATCTTTTGTGATATTTTATTTTTGATGTTCTTTTAAAGTTGCACTTACGAAATTTTGATTAAAAAAAGAATTTTACTTAAAGAAAAAGAAAATCAATTTGTATTGAAAAAAAAGTAGTGACAAAAATAAGTGCCCACTTCCTTCTTGGCCCCAGAAAAGATGATTTAAGAAAAATAAAAAGCAATTTAATAGTTAATGTGTCCTCCTTTGGCCTTAAGGACTTGCTGGAGGCTCTTCGGCATGCTTTTCACCAGGTTTTGTAGGTGTTGTGGATCTAGTTCTTCCCAGGCGCGCTCCAAGGCTTCAAAATAATTATTTTTGTTGGTAACACCAGTTTTTTCAACCCTAGCATCGAGAATCGCCCACAAATTCTCGATGGGGTTGAGGTCTGGGCTTTGTGGAGGCCATTCCAGCGGTTTAATCCGACAAGACCGGAAGAAAGACTTGGTCTTCTTTCCAGTATGCTTCGGGTCGTTGTTCTAGAGAAATATGAATTTCTCTTCAAGGCCCGTCTGGATCAGCGAAACCTCCAGATTTTCCAGCAAGATGTTAATGTAGGAATCTGCCGTCATTATTCCGTCGATTTTCACGACGCTTCCTACTCCACTCCATGAAAAACACCCCCAGACCATCACATTTCATCACATCACACTTCCATGCGTCACCGTTCCTTGGATGTGGCGCTCCTGAAGCTCGAGCTGTCTAACCGAGAGCGGCGGGCTCGTGTGTGATGCAGAGCACCACATCCAAGGAACGGTGAAGCATGGAGGAGGAAATGTGATGGTCTGGGGGTGTTTTTCATGGAGTGGAGTAGAAAACCTCGTGAAAATCGACGGAATAATGATGGCAGATTCCTACATTAACATCTTGCTGGAAAATCTGGAGGTTTCGCTGATCCAGACGGGCCTTGAAGAGAAATTCATATTTCTCTAGAACAACGACCCGAAGCATACTGGAAAGAAGACCAAGTCTTTTTTCCGGTCTTGTCGGATTAAACCGCTGGAATGGCCTCCACAAAGCCCAGACCTCAACCCCATCGAGAATTTGTGGGCGATTCTCGATGCCAGGGTTGAAAAAACTGGTGTTACCAACAAAAATAATTATTTTGAAGCCTTGGAGCGCGCCTGGGAAGAACTAGATCCACAACACCTACAAAACCTGGTGAAAAGCATGCCGAAGAGCCTCCAGCAAGTCCTTAAGGCCAAAGGAGGACACATTAACTATTAAATTGCTTTTTATTTTTCTTAAATCATCTTTTCTGGGGCCAAGAAGGAAGTGGGCACTTATTTTTGTCACTACTTTTTTTTCAATACAAATTGATTTTCTTTTTCTTTAAGTAAAATTCTTTTTTTTATCAAAATTTCGTAAGTGCAACTTTAAAAGAACATCAAAAATAAAATATCACAAAAGATTTAGGTGTGTTAACTTTAATTTGAACCAAATCAATGAGAGAAATTCGAAAACTGGTAAGGTGGGCACTTTATTTTGCCTCTCACTGTATCTTTCAGGACTCTTCGCTGATTTTTTGTTTGGTTTCGTAGCTGTACAGCTTAGGCAGCGTCCATTTATTACGTAACGCTAAAATTGAAAATTTGTGACCCCCTCCCTCCCCTCCGTAACGCTTTCTGTATGGAAAACTTCAAATTTTTGTATGAGCCGTAACGCTTGAGCCGACTTCCCTCCTCCCTCTAGAGCGTTACGTAATTTGTGCATGCCGCCTTACGACACCAGTTATTCAGGCGTATTTTCAGTGCCACGAAGCGTGGTTCAATTCCTGCTCCAGTGAGAACTTTTCGTCAAACGAAAAATTCCTGATGTTGATGATAATATGAGCAGGCTTTGTCTTAAATACTTAATTATACGGTTTAAATTGTCTGTTTATTATCGTTAGAATAATTTATAATAATAATTTATTACATATTGAGTATATAATCAATGTCAAGATTACCATATGTTTCAAATCTCTTCTAAATAATATACGATTTTCTGACTTATCAACATTTCGAGCTGATCATCTAGACGATTGACTATGAAACTTAAAGCTAAGATTCTGTACGAATTCGATTTTTTTTTCAAATTTCGTGCACTTCTTTTACTTGGGTACAAATTTTGTGTCAGGATAACTGAACAAAGATATACACAAAAAAAAACGAAACATCGTCCTGCAATGTTTCTGCATTTGAGGCATCCTTTTATACCAGGCTTTCTCCAGATGCTCACTTCCTGCTCTATCGCTTTTATTTTCCCACGCTTTAGATTCTTACATCGGATTGTTTCCTGCTAAACCAATTCGGTGCTGTTGTAGCCCTTGCTCTCTTCAGAGCTAACTTTCAGCTACCATTGTTATATTTCCTTATTCGCAATTTCGACTCAGCAACTTCTTTTCACAGAAATGGGCTTGGATGGAAAATTGTAACAAAAACGGAGAAGGATTGGCTGACTTTCCTCATGAACCATTTCCTCGACTATAGCTTAGCTGGAGTCGAGCTTGTTTCTGCACCAACAACGAAGTGCAATGAAAACACGAACAACTGTTCTTCGATTTTGTTCGATGTTTGAACTAGTTGCAACAATGGAGAATCGAAACGGAAGAAAAGACGCTCTCGAACTGGGTCCCTCACAAACTGGCAATAAACCAACAACCAGGATAGCAGCGACGAGAATTTGTTCTAGAAGCAAAACTTTGCCGGGAACAAATTGAGCTACTCTGTGGAGCCGGGGTTGGTCTGTTCCTTTGTCCGGACTTTGGGTCGATTGGGATTAGCTGAATGATTGCATGTGTGCGGTTTCCAGTTGAGCTTGTTCATCAAAGTGAAACTTTATGATTTCGTCGAATCTGTGAAGAAAGGGGGGGGGGAATTGCTCTTCGGAGCGAACAAAGTTTTCCCACTCAGACGATTAGGCAAATCATGGTCGGGTTGGGAGAACGAATCGAACCTGGGGTCTGTGGGGGACTTCGTTTATTTGTACGGCAAGGTTTGAAATTTATAGTAGAATGGTTGTCTATCCGGAACAGATATTTTACAGATTTTTTTCAGCTTTGATACAGAATGAAGACGACTTTTTTCATTTTGGTATTTTAATCGAGACATAAGTTCAACCACGTCTGCTCTTGTTAGTGTTTCATATCTTGATGTCCCACTATCGTCCCTTCAATCTCAAGATGCGGAAAGCAAACTTCATACATTACATACAAATAGCGGATGCCAAAGCATAGATACGTGACCTTTCCTTTGCGGTCTCGTCGAGAAGTAGATTATTTCTGATTATTAGCTTCGGGTATACGAAAATGGCAGAACATAGAAGCCTTTCCTATTTCGTAAAAAAAACTGCCTACTAGACAGAGTCAAACTAACAACTTTTGCGAAACCAACTAATGAACCGACATCTCACTCTATATTTGTACAGTGTGTTTATCGCGTACCCGTTTCTGCTATTTTATTCTGTCGAAGTCTACCCAACACTACTAGTGTTAAGTAGGTACTGAGCTCACGATTGTTCTTATGGGCTGTTTGCCTTTTTCCATTAGAGAATTTGATAAGCAGGCTTGTGGTTTCAAGCTACTATTGAAGCAGTACTTTTGCTGAAGCAATGCTGTGTTAATTTTACCTCGAAGAATAGAGCTGTTACTGTAGCTACATTTTTTGACTCTGAATGTGAGATTAGTTGGGAAGCCTTTTATTGTTTTCATTTCAAGCTACCTTCAGCAAAATTCAACGAATGACTTGGTAAGGCATTCTGCAAATCCCTCAATTGCTTAGAGCAGTTGAGCTGCCATTTCACTAATCCATTAATAAATAAATCCGGGCCATTTCTGTAATCTTTATATGCATGGCTTTTCAACACGAGAGGCTTATTTTTTAAAATTTTGCACATAAAAAGGTTGAAAATATGTGCTTTCGGCAATACTACCCGATAACGTCAGAGCATGGACATGAGCATGATTAACCGCCCGCAATTCCTACTCCGTTATTGCAAGAACAGCTTTACTTATATGATGACGATTGCCTTACTTCAAGGAAGTTGTTGAGTCCTCTGCAGTTGTACAAGAAAACACTTGAAGTTAGTGTTCATCACTCGCCTCGCAGGAGCAAACGTAGCGATCAAAAGATTAATTACAACTCACTATCACAACTTTCCGGGATTTGTGAAAATCTACAATAATACTTCAAATTGTATGCCGCTTGTAATTTTGCACAGTTTGGGCCATTGATTAGCCTTAAATTCTTACTGTAACTTTTATTCGATAACTTTAAAGTATCAGTTCATTGTTCTGGTGAAACTTCTTTCCCAATCGTCCTCCTAATCCGAAAGCATTCTGTGGTCTCCTAGTGTCATCAAAACTAAATTTTCTCCACCATTTGCCAAGTATTCACAGCTGGTTCCCAAATAAGCAACCGAACGATCCGTTCGTATCTGGTTGCGAATGTCTCTTAAAAATTCATCCCACTACGCCAACTAAGCTGGGGCCAGTGGCGCACCCGTCTCCTTCACTGTCATCTTTTATGTTTTCTAGGGGTATGCGATTGTTTTATATGGCTAGATGCAGTACATTTCCTCAACAACTAAATGCACATTTTTAATATCGAAAGTATTACAAACATCTTTGATTCGTACTCTTCTTATTCTTATTGGTATTACATCATCACTGAGACAGAGCCTGCCTCCCAACTTAGTGTTTAATGAGCACTTCCACAGTTATTAACTGAGAGCTTTCTTTGGCAAAGCTGTCTTTTTCGCATTCGTATATCGTGTGACAAGTTCGATGATACTCTATGCCCAGGAAAGTCATAGAAATTTCCATTACGAAAAGATCCTGTAAAATAAATTTCGCCTCTTCTGATTTTGTGACACTATGCGAATTGCTATTTTACGAGGTATTTTACGGAATCATTCGAAATATCACATACCTTCAATGTTTCCGATTCTCAGCCGAATCAAAAACACAATGGAGCCCACTCACTCCCCTGCTTGCAATGGAATAAACTTTTTAAAGCCTTCTAACTGAGTTCATAATCCTTCAACCGTGCATGAACGCATATGGTCTCCTCCGGGGGTGATGATTCCTTTGCTCTGCCCAAGAACTTCCGAATGTGCGCCTCTTCCTACGTATTCTCTAATGCAGAGGTTTTCAGACTATGTGGCTTCGCGGAGCAATGGAGCTTGCAAAATGTTCGATATCAAAGTGCCCATTGTACCTTCTTGCTGTGCGTATACAAATTCTCTCTGCCTTTGGAAGTTTTATCAAACTAACCAAAGCAATAAGACAGATCTTCTAAAAAAACGAAAGATTTCAGTGCTGCAAAAACAGTACTTTTCAGTACTATTTTTCTATTAATGATCCCTTCACGATCCTTGTTTAGACCCGTGCATTCGATTTTTTGTTAAACCCGTTAGTGAAAGCTAGCGGTAGTAATCCTTCTTGGTCACCTTCTTGAAAAAAAATTCTTAGAAGGTCTCTTCTTCTCTCGTTTATTCACTAAACATGGTTGCAACCACCCCAGATAGCCGTAGCGGTAAACGCGCAGCTATTCAGCAAGACCAAGCTGAGCGTCGTGGGTTCGAATCCCACTGGTCGAGGATCTTTTCGGTTGGGAATTTTTTTCGACTTCCCAGGGCATAGAGTATCTTCGTACATGCCACACGATATACGCATGCAAAAATGGTCATTAGCATAGTAAGCTCTCAGTTAATAACTGTGGAAGTGCTCATAATAGTGATCTGAGAAGCAGGCTCTGTCCCAGTGGTGACGTATTGCCAGAAAAAGAAGAAGAAGAAGGTCGCAACCAAAAAAAAAGATTAATGTCTGGATTCACAACTTCCTTCCAAAAAAGTGGGGTTTAAAACTCTCACTAAACGTGGCAAAAATGGAAGAAAGGACGCTTCTCCGGAATGCGCACTTTCTTTTAAGGGTGAAATGGATAATGTTGATAATTGCATCGAAATGAGAAATCAGATCGACGCTCTAGACAAATTTTCCGAACATCAAATTGAAGCTACCTGATTCAAGTGAGGAAGTCAAGAGTGCTGCCTATCGTGGTCAGTTGTTCCCAATTTGGATGTTTTAGGCAGGAGATCTTGAACTCCAATAGGGGAATCAAGGTTTCCTTCCAAATCGCAATGAAAGGAGACTGCTGCGTTTTGCCGGAAACTCTCAAAGATCGCGAACTTCTTCTCAAACATCTTGAAGAGAAGAAGCACATTTTTTTACTTATGACGACAAAACTGGACGTTTGTTCAAAGTCGTCTTGAAAGGTCTCTCAGGTGCCTGTCACGTTAGAATGTAGACCAATGAGGGGAAGGGGAAGAAATTGATGATGCATTCAACTGGCTCCCACGGTCGACCGTATATACCACTGCATCAACGCCAGTTCATGCGGGAAGGGTGAAATGGTGAGGTAGTTTTTATGGCAGAGAGGCTTGCTGGTTTGGTTAGCAGACTGCCAATGTATCAGGCGTAAAGGAGGGCATGATATAATGATGAACGAATGGAAGCGTAGGGAAACGGTCCGTCTCGGGTTCTAAGCAAATGCTATGAACTGTGATAGATACATCAACTGTGATATATTAAGAGTGGTAGATAGAAGCAAGTGAAAGATACATCTACACAAAGTACGAGGAAAGGGACGGGCCTGGGATTGAACTTATGACCTTCTGCTTATGAAGCAGAAGCGGTAGCCATTAGACCACCAATGTAATATTTGAAATGATACTAATAAAGAAACAAAAAAAAGGAATTAAAAGAAATGCTTCGCATAGCTCCAAGTGCTTCGAGGAGCACGATCTAAAATCCACTGCTCGAACGGAACGCAAGTTCGATTCCATTCGAAGGGAACGGAACCGATACCACCAGCACAGAGTAGCCGGCTCTTTGGGATTGAGTTTCAACTTTTGTGTGAACTAGAACATATCTGGAGTCATCCGCTCGTACACTTTCCACATACCTATACGGGAGCAGAGTTGCTTGGTTACCCCGGAGTCTCTGTGTGTTTGAAAGCACTTTATAGATTCTCCATCAGCAGATTGGGTAACCCACAATCCGGTTGAGCAGCCAAAGCCGGCTAGACAGAGATCAGAGAATTGTGTGTGAATACGAATATAGGTACCTAACTGAAGCAGTTGCCATTATTCGTATTATCAAATTCAATGAATCGAAAAGAAGCTTTCAATTGTGTGTGCGGTTATGAGATTTATTTATTCTGCTCGGATTCAAACCGAGAAAGTAGCATCCGAATGAGGAATGTGTCGACGATGGAGGCTGTCTTCGAAACGGAATGCCGAGCTTTGATGTTTCGTTTCAAACGACGACAGTGCAACAGCAAAAACTGTCTAATTGAAGAAATTCCACTTCAGTCAAGCTCGAAATTTCCGGCATTTGTACAATTATTTCTGTGGCAGTAATCGATGTGGTTCTGTGGAACCCAAATTAATTGCGGTAATTAACGAAGAGGAATGTGACTTTCTTTGGCAAAAAACTTTTTCGGATTGGCCGAAAGTTGTTCCAGCGCACTGGAGTGAAGTGTGTTGTTTGGTAGAAAATGAGGGAAAATTAATTAAAAATTCCAAATGTTTCTTTTGTTCGTGATAGAAATAGTACAAACGTCATCGAAATTCTTGACTGAAATCTAAGCGATGATGGAATTTACAGAAAAAGGATCCCTTACACTCTGAGATTTTGGTTTGAGTCCCAACAATTTTACCGGTTGGAAAAAAGGAACAGAAGATACAATAAAAACTGTAGTTACTTGTTTAACCCTATCCCGCCCATGACTTTTTTTCATGATTAAAAATAGAAATGTACATTTTTGCGCAAAATCGTAGAACAAAACCTTGTTTTTGAACTATCAATTAGTGTTCAAGGTAACTTAAAATCATATATGAGGTGGTGCTCTGATGCACCACCAGGAACTTGGAGTACTTTATGGCTTCATCGTATTTTTTTCAGATGACCTTTTTTCAAACGCTTTTGTAATTGTCGTTTCTTATCTTTTTCTTCACCTAACTCGTTACATAAGTATAATCCAATACTTCGATGTTTTCCGGCAGTGGAAGTACCGTCAACTGGATTACTTCATCTTCATCATCGCTCATATCCAAATACTCCTCTTCCGTTTCATCTCTTTTGGGACAATGCTAAAGTTCACGATATCGGAATCTGTAATATAGCTTTATATATTTATTCCGCTTACGATACGATTCTAATTTTGAACTTACTTCTGGATCTAATCGATTTCGGAGTATCCTTAACGATCCACTTTATCAGTAACTTCGTCAAATCCACTCAAAACATCAGAGAATCTTTATCAAAATATCCGATAAAATCTCTTTCTGCACAACTGTCGTAAAGATTTACCTTATTCTTGCCGAATTTTTAGTAAAATTTGCAAAATGAGCTGATAACAACAATTTCATGTTGAATGTAAACAATGATGAAATTTCGATATTACGATTTTTTGTGTGCCGTGCGCCCAGTGGTGCATATGTGCACCATACAAGTTCCATCAAATTCAATGATTGCGAAACTAAATTATGCGTTTCTGAACATATGTTAGTGCTAATAAAGGGTAAATCTATCGGAACAAATTTTTATTGCTACTTTGAGGATTGATACTCTTTGTTATATCAGGCTTTGAAATCATGTAATATTTTTTTACCGGTAAAACCCATTCCTTCATACATATGTTTAGTTGAAAAACATGTTAAATTTGCAGGCATCCCTCAAATAAGGCATTGAAGTGAAAGAGGAGATGTGTATTTATGAAGTAGCGTGAAAACAATTTAATTTTGTTCGTTATTTTTAAAGATACAAAGGTTGAAAGTTTTGGTGCTCTACAGACACCATGGGCGGGAAAGGGTTAAAAATGTATTTTCAACAGAATGTACATAACATGTCCATTAGGTCAGGGTTGTGCAATAATCAATAATATTGACATCATCGGATCAATTTTATCGATGAACTGTCGGATATTTATGGGCCCAATATTTTCCGGTCTCGATAAAATTATTATCGGTCCGTTCACGATTTCGATAATCAGATAAGGATTTATTGATTATATTACATAAATTAAAGGGGTTCAATTTAATTTTGGATATTCGTATGACAAAGCATCGGATTGATATCGATAATGTCAAAAACGATACATTGGGTATACTGATATTGATTCAATATGATATAGCCGATACCGGTAAATTATCATATCGTAGAACCCATATTCATAAAACTAATAATATCTTAAGTTACACAACAAATTTGTTCCTTTGGACTTCCAGAAGCCACTGTAAAAGTTTAAGCATGATCCGTCAACAGTTAAGCTAGATGTTCATCTAGCCAACGAAGGTTCCATCAGAACATTTCGATCAGAGAGTGTGTGAAGAGTATACCGGTAGCGAGCATCAGATAATCCGGTACCGCATCGGGGGCAGGTTCCAGCCAGTATATTGCGAAACAGGCAGATGTACGAAGGGGGAAAACGGCGGACTTCAAGAAGGACGTGTTCGTCGAAGCGCTTAGACTTGAACAAATTACTTTGAACCTCAGTGCAGACCAGACGAGTTAACGACAGCTCTAACTCATGCTGCGATACAACCATACAAGCCTACTGGTGGAACTCGACCATTGCCGATTTTCGTGGAAGCTGCCTACGAGCCAGAAGGAGAATGCAGTGGGATTGCAACAACGTTGAAAGAGAGGAACGTAGGTTAGTCTACAGAGCGGCAGGATCCACACTTAAAAGAAAAATCAGGCTTAGCAAAAAAGCTTGTCTTCAAAAACTCTGCGACAAAGCAAACGCGAATCCGTGGGATGACGCGTACAGCGTAGTCATGGCGAGGTTAATCCCTCTACCGGCAGCTTCTTTTTTCACCGCAAGAAAAAAAAATTCAAATCGCGATAACTTTTTTGTTTCTCGGTAGTTTTGCACCATTTTTTCACAAGTTCTCAAAAAACTCTTCTAGTTTGAGGATCCGTGTCGATATTGATGATTGGTGATCTGGTTTTAAAGATATTCCAATGTTCCTTGGGGGACCGACATTTTCCATACAAAAGGTCTTAGGCGGCCATTTTGTTTTACGTCAACTTATCGAAAAAGTAAAATGTGGGTTATACAATGCTATGTAATAAGGACCTACTCTGAAAAAATCATACAAATTCGTTAAGAATTCTTAGATATCTGAAAATTACGATATGAGGTTTTTTGAAGTTTTCAAGATCTTTATTTGGTCAGCTTGGTATCAGCAACATAAATGCTCATTACTCAAAGACGGTTGCTCCAAATTGCTTCATATTTTCACAACATACTCTCATTAATGTATTGTTCCAAATAATGAACATCTGAATACGTTAAAAAATCTGTAGCCTAAGATATATACGTGGGTTATGATTAAGCGTCGGTCCCCCAAGGAATTTCGGAATATCTCTGGATCCAGATGACCAATGATCAATATCGACACGGATCCTCAAACTAGAAGAGTTTTTTGAGAACTTGTGAAAAAATGGTGCAAAAATACCGAGAAACAAAAAAGTTATCGCGATTTGATTTTTTTTTCCTGCGGTAAAAAATGAAGCTGCCGGTAGAGGGGTTAAAAGGACCAACCATGCCACCGGAAAAGTGCCCGGAGAGAATGAACGTTATTATTGACGGACTGTTCCCGCAGCACGATGCCACAAGCTGGCCGCCCACTCCTTACGGAGTGCAGGATGACGACTATGAAGAATTTCGAGTAACAAATGAGGAGTTGATCGGTGTGGCGAAAGCCTTGGACACAAAGAAGGCCCCAAATCCAGACGGAATCCCAAATCTGACTCTGAAAACAGCGATTCTCGAGAACCCCGATATGTTCAGGACCACACTGCAGAACTGCATTGACGATGGCAGCTTTCCAGACTCCTGGAAGCGACAAAAGTTGGTGTTGTTGCCAAAGCCGGGTAAACCGCTTGGCAAATCTTCAGCGTATAGGCCGATATGCTTGCTGGATACTTCCAGCAAATTGCTCGAGAGCGTAATCCTGAACAGGCTGTCGAATATGCAGTTCGGCTACCGGAAAGGAAGGTCTACTGTGGACGCCATCCAAACTATTGTGGAAACCATGGAGACAGCTCAGAAGAGAAAAGGAGTGGAAGCCGTTATTGTGCGGTGATCACACTACACGTGAAGAACGCTTTCAACTGCGCTAGTTGGAAAGCAATCGCCGATTTGTTGCATAGCATGAGAGTACCTGAGTAAATCTGTCGGGTTCTGAAGAGCTATTTTCAGAACCAATCACTGATATTCGAAACAGACCAAGGAGTAAAAACTATTCAAGTTACGGCGGGCGTTCCTCAGGGCTCTATTGTCGGCCCGACTCTGTGGAATATTATGTAGTTGGTATCTTGAAATTGAATCTTCCCAGAGGCGTAAAGATTGTTGACTTTGCGGACGACGTGATGCTATTGGTAGTCGGTGATTCAAGAGAGAAGTTGGAGGTAATCGCCACCGAGACGATCGAGACTGTAGAGGATTGGATGCGGGACAAAAAGCTGGAGATATCCCACCACAAACCATGATCAGCAATCGTAAGGAAGTGCAGGAGGCAAGAATCACGGTTGGTGATTGCATCATCGACTCGAAGCGAGAAGTTAAGCATCTGGGGGTGATGATTGATGATCGACTTAACTTCAACAAACATATCGACTATGTCAGTGAAAAAGCGGCGAAGGCGATAGCGGTGTTATCCCTCATCGTGGCAAATGACTGCGATTAAAAGCAGCAAGAAGCGGCTGCTAGCGAGCAACACAACATCGATTATCAGATATGCAGGTACAGTACGTATAAGTTGATGACTATGCGGGTTTCAAGTTCGTACCGAATGCATCAACACGGAGGAAACTGCGGAACATATATTTTTTGCATGCCCGAGGTTCGGTCTGGAACGAGAGGAGATGAAAGCCATTCTTGGTGACGATGTAAACGTTGACAATGTCATCCAACGAATGTGCAACGACGCGAATAAATGGGATGTGATGAACAGGACAGTAACGCAGATAATGTCAGCACTACAGCGGAAGTGGAGAGTAGAGCAGCGGCATGAAGCGTAAAGATCAGTGCTTGGCTTCGGGTCGTCGGAGCGCCAACGAACCGGAAGCCATCCTCCAACTGAAATTGTCGGACTGACTTCGGCACTTGAATGCGGAAGTCATCCCCAAACCGAAATTGCCGGACCACCTCTGAAACCCGGAGACGAAGACTGCGCGTGAAATTTCCCCCGAGATATCCGCCGGTAGACGGGGCCCCAGAATGTGGCAGTTTTCCCCCGCCGGAAGTAGTGGACAACTTCCGTCGCCGGGGGGAGAGCGAGCGAGAGCCAGCTTAAGAATGCAATGAACAGAGGCGGAGAGATTAAAGTATGACAGCGTTAAAAATTTGAAGCCCCCGTGTTGCGACCCCTCGGTCGGCGCGACTCATCTAGACTATCTATCCTAACAGTACCATGATCCTGTGTACTGGCGTTTAACTGATAGGTAGAGCATCAGAATTGAGGCCGTCAGATTAGATGATTCGACAATAATACGGTGTATATCTTGTTGTTCCCGATAGTTATTATTAATTTGAAGTAACCTACATTTAACATTCCCATATCTATTATTACAAGGTAACTGAGTGAACTATAGTAAATCAAATAACATAAATTATTTCATAAATTTCCTTAAAGATAAATTGAATTGAACCACTATAATAGCCGAAGCAAATGGTCGTATGAATTCACTATTTTTAGTCACCGTAAGTTTACAAATAATTATATTATGCACCAAATAATTAAAAATCTAAACTTAGTAGGAGCTGAGCTAGGAATTCAACTAAGTGCTCAATTGAACTAAATTATTTCGGGACTAAGAAAGGAGGAAAAAGAACACGAAAGAACTAAACGTAAGTGAAGTTGGGGCCAGAGTGGAATGATAGTAATGTATCTGTTCTTTCAGGAATTTTTTAATGTGCGAAATAGACATTAGGAAATTGGAATCTCGTGGTCTCCTTTTCTTATCCCTAATATTGATTGGTAAATCAACACCCCGTCTCCCGAAGTAATACCATGAGGTAGTTCCGGGGGACACTTAGGCTTTTTTCCAAAAGCCGATCGGCGCCAAGATAGCCGTGCATAGTGAATGTTTCTAGCTTTCATCCATTAAAAAACAGTTATTAACTAAGAGCTTCTAGCTTCTTGCTGCTGGCTTCTTGCTTCTAACTTTTAGCTTGTTACTTTTAGCTTCTAACTTCTCTCTATATTTTTCAATGTATAGTTATTAAGAGTTTGTTTAGCAAAAATCGTCAGAGGTCGTCACTGTGTACGGTTTGAGTAAAGTTGTTCAGTAATTCAAAAGCTATAATTGTTCGAGCTAGCTGATGCAAAACATTGTCACCAGGCGGCGCTAGTAAGCATGATTTTTTTGTCTTGTAGATATTTCAGGAGCCCTACCACTTAGAAAGATAGCGTTTTTGGTAAAGTTGTTTAGTAGCTCAAGGGCTATCATTATTTGAGCCTTGAGATTCGAGATTAGGACACCAAGTATAGCTAGTGAACATGAAAATATTGTCTTGCAAAAAATCGTGATTCTGACCTTTTTTTGCTTAGTAATAGAAGGACCATCATTATTTTAGCTAGTTGATTCAAAAATTCGCCAACACGTGGCGCTATTAAGCAAGAAACTTTGGATGAAAATGTTCACAACGGTGGTAGGTCGTTTGGCATAAAGTCATTCGGTATAAAGCCGTTTGGCATAAAATCGTTTGGCATAATGGTCATTTGGCATAATGAGTCTGATACCAAGAATTTCTCAATTTTTATTTTTTACGTTTCTATTGAATCTTTCTGACATCAGGCTGACAAAATGACACTTTATTCAACAATTATTCACTCTTGAATAAATTATAGTATATTTGGAAAGTTATTACCAATAGTATTTTATTATTTATCCAGAATTTACCTTTCTTTCAAATATTAATTCTTCTTTTGAGTTTCGCTATTTTTGCACTGAAGATGTTTGTATATTTGGCACAAATTTACCCTTCTTTTAATTGTTCTAAGTATTGTTTTTTGTTTTTGTTTTTTTTTGTATTTTTTTTTGTTTTCAACTGACAAAAGAGCGGCAATCGATAACATTGATCTGCTCAAATTATCAGCAAAAAGAGGAATCGGTTACTGTAGTTACTTTGAAGGGTTGTGCTACTTTTCCCCGAATGTTCCCGAGCAGAAGCGAAGTTCTGACCATCAAATCGAGATATTGATTTGATTGACATAGGAGATAAAAGATCTGAAGATAATATCTAAATTTTATTCCTGGAACTTCTAAGCCATATCAAAATTTGATGTTTGTAGATCAAATGAATAGCTCGCTGATATTGGTTAGATCTTACAAAAGCTAAATATGATATGCTAATGATATTCTAGGAGTAAACTTTAGATATCATTTTCAGATCTTTTATCTCTTATATCTATCAAGTTAATATCACTTTTAGATGTCCATATCAAAATTAGCTATTGCTGAGCTTTTTTCACCTGCTCGGGTTGTTTCACCCAACGCCAGTTCCCCGAATGCCAGTTCCCGGAATATCCCGTTTCCCGGACTAGCCCACTTCCCCGAAAATTTTTTAGCGCTCATAATTGTCGTAACTTTATACATTTCAGGGTGGTGAACGAACTAACCATCTAATATGCACCCTTATTTATTAAATTGGCGGTTCTTTCGAGTTTTACCGTCCTCAGCAGTTTTTGCCAACATGTGTATAGCCGAGAATGACAGAATACTTCCTTCTCTTGACTGTTTATCGTTCTTTCTCGTCGCCACTTTCCGGAGAATCCAGTCATTCGGAGAAATGGCATTCGGGAAAATGTAGCACAATCACTTCGATGATTTTTTATGTGTTTTCGTTTTATTATTAAGGGTATGCGATATGGATTTTTTCCATGTCGATACGAAACGAAACGATACGCGGAATATCTTGCGCTAATAATGACGAAACGAAACGAAATTTAAAAATGTTTCGTGTAACTCGATACGAAATCAAATATCTCACGGAATTTTTCGAAACGAAACGAAATTTTTGAATTTGTTTCGCGGAATACACGTTTAAGTTTTTTTTCTTGTCAAAAGCTGGACATTTGACCATAGGCATAAGAAACGTATTTTTAAATCCTCTGCCATATGGAAAACCTTAGTGTTGCTCAGCGGAATCCTTACATGTTTTGGTAAGACTCTTTTCTGTTTGTTTGAAATTTTCTTAATAACTTTATAAGGTTTCATTTCAACATATCTGACATTCACACAAGGCAATGAGTGGGTTTAATTTAAATGCTACAACTAAGACGTGGGTCGAAAAGCAGTTACAAACATTTAAAACAATCTCAAAAATATTGAGAGGAGCACAAAATTAATTTGATTTTTAGAAATGCCTTACAATTTTTTTGATCATCCGGATGTGATGTTATGCTAATATATACCATAAAACATGGAATAATGATATTCATTTTTTTTTACTGTACTGAATGCTTTGTGGCATGAATGAATGAGATAGGGGACACAAGCCGATAAGTGATCATGAAAACACTAAACTGAGAAGCAGACTCTGTCCCAGTTGGAACATAACGCCAGAAAGAAGAAGAAAAATTAGTAGACCAGAGGAATCACTGGAATATTTGCTTTAGTATTTGCTGGAGTATTGAATTAAATTAAATTTTAAAGAATCCATCAATCCATACCTAAGAAATCAATCAAGATAAACTTAGAAGAACTGCAAAAGTAATAAACTCCAAGAGATATTGCGGCAGCAACTTAACCAGGATTGCCTGTTGGTGTTAATTTAGATGTTCCTAATAAATTTTCTGGAAAAGCTTTGAATAAACTGTGAATTAATTCTTGGAGGGATCAAATTTGGACGAAAGCAAACTTTTAGAGTGAACTTTGTAGAAAATACTGAAGGTATTTCTATTATTCTGAAGAGCAAATACTGGAGAAATGATCCTATTCCAAAATCTGTGAAGGAATTTCTGGACGATTTCTGAAAGAATTAAGTATTGTTGATATTATCTCATTTTCAGATTCTTTGTGTAAAACTGACTACAAAATCACATTTTCACTAAATTTTAAAAAATATTTGAAAATTTCGAAAAAAAAAGTTTTGAACCTGGACTACATAGCATAGAGGAACCGCAAATAAGGCTGACAAGTTCACCCATGTTCGTTCAGACAATCCGTCTTTCAATGAGCTAAATTTAATGATTGGCTCATTTTTTTCTCGGGATTTAGATGTGCGAAAATAGAAAAAAAAAATGTTGCGCTTTTCCATTGTGAAATACCCTAGGTACCCCACCAAACTTGAATATATATCCGGAACCAATTTTGATGGTGCATGCAATGCATGAATCAAATTTATAACTGATTTGGCGAAACTAGAGAATTTTGAAACTTGATGTCGGGATTGAAAAGGTTAAGACTTTTGCCTTGCGGCATTTGGCTTCTAATACTTGTAATGATATATTATCAATATTCGCATTTTTTTTTTAATTGGGGGTCGTGAGGAAATTATGTCACGTTATAAGAGGAGAGAGGAGTTGGTGGTGTTGTACAGCGTGAATAAACCTAGATTCACTTTTCGATAAAAAATAATGTATGCATCTTCCTTGTTTAAGGTGAATATAAATCAAAGGCATACCTCAGAATGTCAAGAGCACAAATCTAACGAACTCGACAGCGGTTCAAGCTGAACACTTGATCAATTAAACATCGAGTAACCAATCGATAGAGTTTTCAGCTTGAATGGACGTCTGGTTCTTTAGATTTGTGCTCTTGAAGATTTGAGGTGTGGCTTTGGATCACCCAAATCAACGCGATTTTATACGGCGACAGCGACAAACAATCACTGCGATTTCGCTGCTACATATAGAGTTTTATGACACAACAACGGAATCGCGGCGATGTCGCCATCGCGGAAAAAATCGCGTTGATTTGGGAGAGCTGTTCTTATGCTGTGTTTAAAGTGATGTCATAGCGGGTAAGCAAGAGAGAGAACTAATGCGCGCGCATCAATAATCTGCGCCACCTGAGCAAATCCAGAACATCAGGGACTCACGCTCCGCAGCTTTTATTACATTTGTGTACAAACAGTTTTTGCGATATATTAACGGATTTGCTCAACAGGACACGCGATGTTTCCCGGAGGAAACCGTGGTGTTGCTTTTTTCATTCTTATGGAAGATACATTGCGGTAGTTCATCAAACGCAGTTGTTCCTTTCCTGGGCTATTCATCGCGAGGAATTTAGGACAAATTGGTGTTTTTCGAAACTTTACAACGGCAGTGCAGTTTATCATAATCCTGCGGACCAGTCAATACTACAGTCATCCAACAGTTATGGATAGCATACAGATATGGATCAAAGTTGGATTAAACGGAGAATATCTCATCAAATAGAGTAGCAATTACGCAGAACCTATTTTACCTACGCGAACCATAAATCTATACAGCATCGCAATCAACAATAACATGCTTAAACACTTTTGTTCCATTCGTAGGATATAAATTTCATACATATGCCTAGAAGCGTCGATTCATATTTGTGGGGCATTGAAACCCATACCACAGTTGGTCGGTGTTCAGACAGACCGGATCAGATGATATTTTAGCGTTCTAAAGATACGTTAAGGACTCAATCAAATGTGATTTTGCCTATGCTATTTTTATACAGATGTATCATCAAATTGAAAAGTTCCATTATTACAGCAAATAACACAAATATTTGGATATTTCGCATGCCTGGGAAACGTTTTTCTGGAACCATGAAAAATACTTGGTTCAGTCTGTCTGAACACCGACCAGTTATGAATCTAAGATAAGACGATTCCTAAAGAAACGCCAAAACGTATGCTTTCACTAGCACACCATTCGTTTGCCTCGCAGATATTTTGCTGTTATAGTGTTCTGATCCATGATATGAGTCGAATTGATCCGTAATACAGACCCATTTTTGACTGTAGCTAGGAGACTCCTAGTAGGAGTAGAAGCGAACGCTTTGACTTTTTTTTTGTTCGAAATTAAACTCGAATTTCGCGAAATTCCGTTTTATTCCGTTTGTTTTCAATTTTCCGTGGAAATATTTTAACAAATTGACGAAACGAAACGAAATAGCAAAATACAAATTTCGCCTGTGCGAGTTCCGTGGAATTCCGCGGAATTTCGTTTCGAAGCGTATTTGACGGAATCAATCGGTATTTCGCATACCCTTATTTATTATGCCGTAATCATTTTTGGCGTCCATTCTTTTATTGGTTTAATTATAAATTTTGACTTCTATTAAAAATTGATTGTTCTTTATATTTATACTGTTTTAAATTATATTATTTAGTAAATCTAAACGTTAACCATTTTTATATTTTGCTGCTATATCAATTCTTGTCAGATGTGTTGTTAAAATGATAATTACTTTAGAACCTGCCAATATTCAACATATACTTTTTTTTGGAGCAAACGCGTGATCTCTTTCCGGGATATGCTGGAAAAAAATATTATTTCAATCACAAATTTTCCCTCCTCTCGATAATAGACGGTGTTTTTGATGTACACTTTCAAAATAAGAATTGGTATTGAACTGTTAAAAAGTTTTTCCACAAATATTTTCTTTTGAAGATGTGTTGTTCATTTAAGCTACGCTATGAAAATATTTTTTTGCGTTAGAGCTTTAAACTTTTTAAACGACAAATAATCTGCTCTCGTATATAGGCTATTTTTGCATTAAGTCGCCTTGCTATATCTTTGGATCAGAGCTTTTGATATTTTGCAAACAAACATTCATTCTCTCATCAAGTAATTTTCACCGAGTGGTACGTCCAAACTGGGACAGAGCTTGATCTGCAGCGAAATATTCTATGAACGTTCTCTTGATGAATAACTGCTTACTTTCTTTGCCAATTTACTTTTTTAAAATATGTATTAAATGTTTTTTTTCCTAATGTCTTTGACTTTCGCAACAACTTTATCGAAGACTCAAACTAGGTACGGGGTTGGTGGTATAATGGCTACCGCTTCTGCTTCATAAGCAGAAGGTCATGGGTTCTCCCAGGCCCTTCCCTTTCCTCGTACTTTGTAGTTGTATCTTTCACTTGCTTCTATCTACCACTCTTAATATATCACAGTTGATCTATCACAGTTCATAGCATTTGCTAGAACCCGAGACGGACAGAATTAAACCGTTTCCCTACGCTTCCATTCGTTCATCATTATAGCACGTCTTTCCTTACGCCTGATACATAGGCAATCTGCTTACCAGCAAGCCTCTCTGTCATAAAAATTACCCCACCCCTTCACCCTTCCCGCATGAACTGGCGTAGATGCACTGGTATTTACGGTCTACCGTGGGAGCCAGTTGAATGCATTAACTCCTTCCCCTTCTCCTCATTGGTCTAAATTCTGACTTGGAAGGCACCATTGTTGCCTAAAAATAGAAGATCACCAGCACTTATACACCGTGGGTGTCTGTTAGTCCCAAGCAGTCATCTTTTTTTTTCCTTCTAAGCAATGGGGGGATAATCTGCTCAACAGACTCCGGACCGAGGTCCGGGAGTGTGGGGTTGGGGACCATTTACTACGTACAAGCAGTAAACAGGACTACACCCCCGACCCACTAAACCATTTCCATTGCCGCCAAACCCTTCGTCTCTCCGGGACCACAAGAAGGCATTGCTTCGGAGAGGGGCTATTGCACATCGCATCCTCCAGGTTAGCTGCGTAGCCATGCAGCAACGAACATCGATGACACGCTTATGGGGGTCCACCAAGGTAGCATGCTGGCGCATTGCCAGCTTCCCGGGTGGTCCTCACCTCCCGTTGTCCGCGGGCAGGGTTGACCACTAAGCCCGCGCCCAGCTGCACCGCAGGTATCAAGAACTGATACTGCGGGCTTCGCAATTAGACCTACTGAAGGCTCAGGCCCTATCAGCTAGCACCAGCTGGGATTGCTGACGAAGGGGCCTCCACCTGCCCCGAACAACCAGAGACTCGTATCCACCCAGTAGGCCGGCGCCACGACAGCAGCGCTACCAGGATGTTCTCCCCGCGGCCACTTAATCGCTGTAAGGGTCGATTTCGACCGTAGGGCACCAGTATGACCTACGTAGCCGACTGCGAACTTTTGGACCACCTGTTGATTAGCGTCTGCACTAGTCACTCCTCGAGTCCACACGCCACCTCCTTTGGAGTTCCGAGACGATGTGGGTGATAGCCGATGAAACGGCATTCCAGCCAAACTCGTCTGCACACATCCTCTGGACCAAATTGTCCGGAGTCATGTCCCGACCGCATGTGGCAAACATGCGGTCACGCATTGTGCGGAAACGCGGGCACACGAACAAAACGTGTTCCGCCGTTTCCTCTAAACCTGCACAAACTGGACATTCGGGAGAACCCGCATGACCGAAACGGTGTAGATACTGTCTAAAGCATCCATGGCCCGAAAGGACCTGTGTTAGGTGGAATGTTAGTTCCCCATGGCGCCTATTGACCCAGATATCTAACCTCGGAATCAACCTGTGAGTCCACACTCCCTTGGTGAATCTGTCCCACGCACGCTGCTATTTGACCATGGAGGTCAGTCTGGCAGTCCTGCGTATGCCTCTTGTGCCGCGCCTTTCGAAGCACTCTATGTCTTCCATGATAAGGATACCAATAGGCATCATACCGGTGATGACACAGAGTGCATCGTGTGACACGGTACGGTACGCGCTCGCAACCCTCAGGCACATTAGCCTATAAGTACTCTCTAGCTTGCTACGGTAGCTATCGGTACTCAGAGCCGTGCCCCAAGCCGGGTCACCATACCTCAGTATGGACGAGGCGACACTGGCCAGAAGCTTACGCTTGCTGGCGTACACCGCAGAGCTATTGGACATCATCCGGGACAGTGCCACAATAGCTGTGGAGGCTCTCTTGCAGGCATAATCGACATGGCTACCGAAGGTAAGCTTGTCGTCGATCATCACCCCCAAGTGTTTGACGGAGCGCTTCGAAGTGATTGTGCAGTCGCCTACACTGATCACCGCTTGCTGCACCGACTTTCGGTTGTTGACAACAACATCCTCAGTTTTGTGGTGAGCCAATTCCAGTTTCCTGGAGCTCATCCACTCCTCCACAATTGCGATCGAGTGGGCTGCAGTCAATTCCACTTCTTCGATCGATTCACCGTAGACCTCCAGCGTAATATCGTCGGCAAAGCCAACGATGACCACACCCGCCGGGAATTTTAATCTCAACACCTCGTCGTACATGACATTCCATAACACCGGACCCAGGATGGAACCCTGCGGGACTCCTGAGGTTATGTGAAAGCACTTCCGACCCACCTCTGTGTCATAGACTAATACCCGATTCTGGAAGTAACTTCCGAGAATCTTGTACAGGTACTCGGGTATCCCCAAACGCAGGAGCGCATCAGCAATAGCCGCCCAACTGGCACTATTAAATGCGTTCCTTACATCCAGAGTCACTACTGCGCAGTAGCGAATACCCCTCCTCTTACGCTGGAGTGCTATCTCAGCGGTTTTCTTAACCGTCAGAATAGCGTCTACAGTGGACCTCCCTTCCCGGAAGGCAAACTGGTTGCTTAAGAGACCATTTACACCCTCGGTGTACCTCGACAGTCTGTTGAGGATGATCTTCTCGAGCACTTTCCCCACCGTGTCAATCAAGCATATTGGTCTATACGCCGACGGGTCACCGGGTGGTTTCCCCGCCTTTGGCAATAGTACCAGGCTCTGCCTCTTCCACGCATCTGGAAATACTCCCTCGTCCAGGCATATCTGCATAGCAGATCTGAACATACCGGGAGCCTCCAAGATTGCGACTTTGAGGGCCAGGTTTGGAACTCCGTCCGGACCTGGTGCCTTCCCCATGCTTAGGGATTTTGCAATCCCTACAAGTTCCTCATCGGTTACTCTATCCTCATCGCCAGCCCCAATCCCCGGCTGTCCTACAAAAGGAGGCCATGGGCTACGGTTGTGGCGCGGGAAGAGCCCCTCGATGATCCCCTCCAGCATCTGTGGAGATTGCTCCGTAGGAGCAGTTGCATCTCTTGTCTTCGCCATTACGATCCTGTAGGCATCACCCCACGGGTTCGCGTTGGCACTCTGACAGAGTCCCTCGAAGCAGGCCTTTTTGCTTGCCCTTATCTCAGACTTCAGCGCGACTTTGGCAGCGGTGAACACCGCCCGTCGTTCTTCACGCTCCTGCTCGGTACGTGCTCGCTGCATCCGTCTCCTGGCCCGTAGGCAGGCACGGCGCAGGTTCGCAATAGCTTGAGTCCACCAGTATGTCGGTGGTCTCCCATTCCTAGGGTGGACTTTTCTAGGCATGGTCGCATCGCATGCACGCGTAAGCACCGCTACCAGTTCGTCCCCGCTTAGGCCGAGTAGGTTACGCTCACGGCGGAGCGCCTCCCTAAGTACTTCATCATTGAAGTACGATGTCTTCCACCTACGAGGGCTTGGCCTTGACCTAGCCGCTTCCTCAACCCGCTGCCTGCTGTTGTTGTAGTCGATACTGTAGCGAACCGCCAGGTGGTCGCTGTGAGTGTAGGTATTTTCTACCCTCCAGTTCGAACTACTCGTTAGGCCAGGACTACAAAAAGCAACGTCGATAATCGACTCCACTCCGTTACGGCTGAAGGTACTTTTGGTACCAACATTAGCCAGATCGACATCTAGCACGGCCAGTGCCTCTAGCAGGATTTGACCTCGCTGGTTCGTGTTACGGCTTCCCCATTCCACGGCCCAGGCATTGAAGTCACCCGCTATTACAACTGGCCTTCGCCCTGTCAGCGCGGTCGTCATACAGTCCAGCATCTGCGTGAACCGCTCGGTCGACCAACTCGGAGGCGCATAGCAGCTACAGAAGAGGACCCCGTTTACCTTGGCGATCACGAAGCCCTCGTAGGTAGTGGACACCAACTGCTGGACAAGGTATTTACCCGTTGTCCATATGGCCGCCAATTTTCCGGATCCATCCACGACCCAGTTGCCGTTGCCGGCGGGTACTCGGTATGGGTCCGATATGATGGCGATGTCCGTCCCCCACTCAGCAACTGACTGATACAGCAGTTGCTGAGCTGCGTCACAGTGGTTCAGGTTCAGCTGCGTTACCTGCACTGTGACTTTTCGTTAATGGCTCGTTTGAAGGTCGGGCACCTTGAGCCTCCCGTTGGGTGATTGTTGTTCACGGACTTGCCGGAACAAATCAAGCACTTGGGAGGGTTCTTGCAGCCTAGTGCCTTATGACCTTCCTCACCACAACGCCTGCACAACTTGGTCCTATCAGGGCCTTTACAGCCCCAGGACTTGTGTCCAGGTTCCCTACACCTAAAACAGATCACTGGTTGCTCATGTATGTTCAGTGAAATAACGAAGTCGTTGACGTTAAATCAACGCTGTGCGTTAACGTTATCGTTAAATCGTATTTCAACGCAATCAACGCATGCTTCGTTAATCGTTACAGGTTAACGTTAACGAAATAACGAAACGGCGTTAATCGTTGATTAACGTTAACAACCCTGATACTGACCAACCAACCTTGATCTTACCTACCTTAGCGGACGTATTTGCGTCCGCCACAGGTAGGTGTACTAAGACCACCTGAGTACCTGCCGGTCCTTTCCGTAGCTGAACGGCGGTGGTGGGCACCTGAACTTCGCACTGTTGCCGCAATGCCGTGACGAGCTCTTCTGCGTTGGTGATCTCGTCAAGGTTCATCACCTTCAGAGTCACTGACTGCGTCAGAGCCCTCACTTCAACGCCAGCGCCAAGGACCTCTTCCGCCAAACTTTTGTAGGCGGCGCCCTTGCGCTCCTTGTCGCGCTTAAGCTCGAGGATCATTTCACCAGTACGAGTGCGTCTGACACTGCGTACCTCGGCTCCTAGATCCGCAAGCTTCGCGTCACTGCGCATCGCCTTCAGGACTGCCGAGTACTTGAACTCTTCCGTCTTGATGATGATCGCATCACCCTTTTCGCGCTTGGCACCTACCCTCCTACCTTTCTTAGGCCTGGTATCCCTGCGCTCCTGAGCCTGCTGAAGAACATCCTGCTTCTTCTTCTTCTTCTTTTTCACTACGGTTGTCCAAGGGGCGTCCCCCCCCTGATCCGCCCTAACCTGTGGTGATTGAGGGCCTCTCATAGGTCGCAACCCCCTGTTCCCATCACTCCGTGAGGGACCAGCCTTTTCAGGCCCACCCTTCTCGGCTTTCCGGGACGCCTGGCTGGGGTCCGATTTTCCGGCACTTCTGCCGGATTTCGGGGTTATTATCCGCCTGGCCTTACGAGCGCCGCCGGGTAACTCCTCCCCTGACGGCTGCCTCGCGCGCTTCTGCGATTGCTTGTTGTAAGCATTCGCTTCCGCGCTTTTGGGGCTACCCGCGAAGACGAAGGGCTCCGTCTGGGTAGACTTCGGCACCTTCAATTCCACGGGCTCTGCCGCAGCCACAGTCGCCATAGGTTCGGCATGGCTCTGCTTGGCCGCCAACATTGACTTACGAAGTCTGAACAGGGCCTGCTTGAGGTCCTTGCTGATGTTAGACTTCGAGGACGCAAAGTCAATTATGGAGTCGAGCTGCTGTGCAGCCACTTCCATCGCAGAGAGCCCATCCAAGCAGTCTTCTGGGAGGTTCCTTGTGTAAGTGCAGCTGATCTGGCGATACTGGAGTAGCAACTACGCGCGGCCAATCAAGCTCAAGCTCAAAGATACTCTATGTTCTGAGATGTAGATCCCCGTCACGAATTTTATTTAGTGATGCTCTCTAATGTCCCAACTATTTTTTAAATTCTCAGCTCGAAAAATCTGTGAACAAACGCCACGCTTGTTTAGAACCTACCAAAAATTTATCCGAGATCCTATATTTATTTTAAGTCAATCATTATGCCAAACGGCCATTATGCCAAATGAGCAGAATGCCAAACGGCTTTATGCCAAACGATTTTATGCCAAACGGCTTTATGCCAAACGGCTTTATGCCAAACGACTGTATGCCAAACGGGGTACAATCGTTCACAACCCCCATATTTACAATTTGTCAGGATTCTAAGATATCTGCAAAACAAAAATTTCATGCTCACTAGTGCCACCTGGTGACAAAATATCGAATCTCATGACTCAAATAAAGATAGAACTTGAATTATTGAACAACTCTGTCAAGGACGCCATTTTTCTAAGTGATCAAACCCCTGAAATATCTCTAAAACAAATGTTGCATGCTCTCTAGCGCTACCTGGTGGAAAAATACTAAATCAGATAGTTTAGCAATTTTGAACAATTTAACCTGACATCGAACCTGAGGCTCAGAAATATTTGAAATTTTATAATTACAAATTTGAACATATTTGTAGTTCTGTGAAGAAAATTTCATCTCGATTGCTATAAAGGAAACTAAACTAAAGCACGCCAATGTTGTCCATTTTGTATGAAAATAGACATGCACTGCTATTTTTCGGAAAAGCACTGTATACTCAATGTTGAATTTTATCCTAGAACGTGAAATTAAATCAAAAGAATCGTACAAGGAAATCATATGGCATCAATATAATGAATTTTAAAAAAATCATTCCTCGATTACTTCTTTAAATCGACGTAAGTAACTTTCATGCGGATTAGAGAAAATTAATAAGGACGAATCACAACATGTCTTCTAAAACTGTTTTAAAATGAAGCCCCTAACATTTTTTCACCGTGTACATTGCTTAAAATTTGCCTGAAGTCAGCTCTGAAAATGATAAGCCGTTTCATTCAGTTACTTATGACGTTTTTGTACCAGTGTGAAATTGACTCAAGTAGTAATTTGTTTTGATTCGTAGTTAAGTCACTCTCTCTCCATACAACAGAGCGGCAAAAGTTGAAAATGTTACATACGCATAATTTAAAGGTTAAAAAGGTATAGAAGAAAAAAAATATTAAATCTTGACACAAGCATACTCTGTATCACGCTAAAATGAAATTTAAACTAAACTATATCGAATACAATTTATTTTTTCCCAATTCATTAGATGGAGTACACAAAGCTCGCAACCGTCTCTATGGTGATATAGTGTAATCCACAAAAAATGCACCTGCTCACTCTCATTTTCTCGGCCAACCGTTAAGTCGGAAAAGAAACCGAACCGGAGCGGGTGAGTTATCGATATTTCACATCGTTCGAAAATTTATTGTTTTACATCTGAATACTTCTGATACGGGCGCAGACTAGGGCGGATTCTAGCTTCGCACAAGCATGCCCGAATGTGTCCTTCCAAAACTAGAATTCAGTAATTCATTCTGATTTTAGAGGGAACAAGGGCTGCGTTGTTGGTAGAATTGTCTCTCACGAGTGGTTCTCAAACGTTGTGCAGTAACTACTGTTTATAATAATTCGTTGTATAAAACTCAAAACTATTTACCAGTAAGTGAATTCCAGCGTAAAATTTGAAGAGAAGAAAATTTCTTTCATTGCTAACTTGCAATTTTTTTGCCTGGATCCAAGCAACTTTCATTCATTTTGCAACCAAGTACCGTTTTGATACATATTACGGACACTTAAGGCCTCAGTGGAGTATAATCCAGCTTAGACCATACAAAATAAATCATTCTGTATGTTTTTTTTAGCGTTATCAAGCGTCGGAAGCCCTTAACTTTCGGATGGTGGGTACAGAATACGCTTCCGCAACTTGAATAATTTTAAATAAATCAAAACGTGTGGCCTTTTCATGATTCTTATTCCGGACGCTTCCTCACTTTTGCCTCATATTCCGGACGCTTTGATTCGAATTACGGACAGTTCATGATAATCATTAATGGAACAGTCAAATCATCAATTGAAATCGTTCTTCCACTTAAGAGACGTCTAAGGTAGTTGGGTATTATAAATTTGCAATGATGTTAATGGAAAAAAACCTAAAAAAACGAGCCTCAAATATGAGAACTTTTGGACGGCGAAAATTGAAACATTTCGTGTGAAATGTTTCCCATACAAAGGAGAGTGTCCGGAATTTGACGCTGTCCGTAATATGAATCAAAACGGTAGCCGACAAATGAAAAGTGATCATTATGTTGATTTTGTTTCGAACTAATGTCGAACTCTTTCAACCAAACAATTACGTTCACGACCCATTGGAAAACACTGCCCTATCGATCCCACGCAAACGACCCAAACGTTATCCGTACCTACCGGTCAGTTCCGACAGATGCCTATAATGGGTCGTACCTATACCAACAAACAATACCGACGAGTTTGGCTTCGGTCTTCGACCGGGTGATGAAGGTAGACACCCGAAAAAATAAAAATGCAAGACCTCTTCTGGTGTTTTATCACCCCTTTCTATTGTGTTGCCGCCGTGACGGGTTCTGGGAGCCCTGGACGATCTGTGTGGCAACGAACCATTCCATGTACCTAGCAACTCTTGTTTTGTTTGTTTTGGATAGAAATTTAAATTACTGCTGCACAGTTCAGTAGTTCTCCGGTTGGTCGGGGCGGTTGTTGCCTTCGTTCCCACTGCTGGACACTTTGTTGGGTTAGAAGAGATGGTCGTTTCGTTGTTTTACTGGCCGGGAGAAGGTACCCGGTTGTTGTCGTTGTCCGTTACCGAACTCAGAAGGGACCTGAAGTTTTCCGAATTGGGACTGAATTTGTCACACATTACGGCACAATGAATATTCATGCAAGGAGCAAGCTGTGTGGATGCAGCCGGAAGTTGTTATAATGAAATCGGTTCGAGTGCCGAAGACACTGCAAGCAGTTGTTCACTACATGCCTGTCTGTTTGCCAAAGAAGATTTAATTCCGTACGTGTTCTACTCAATGTTCACAGTACAGTCAAAAGATTTCGTTGAATGTGATGCATTTTGTGATTTCATTAAATTTACAATAAATTTTGTCTTACGCTACACGCAGTCGGTATTTAGTTTATGTCTATTTAAAGTTTCTTTATGGGTAAGTTCATTCTATTTTTAACACTCATCTTATATCCATTACTCCATGTCTAATTTTACTTGTTTTTTTTTTCATTCGGTGTGAGTTAACTTGTAGTTCATTATTTTGCCCCTCAATATGATACTAAATTGAACGTACCTAACTGACGAATTGTTGAAATTTGAAATTGACAGGCTACTGTCTTTTATTTTTATATTTGGCGAATGCTCATAATCTTATAATTAACGGTTACGAACATAAGTGCAGAGGTACACACATGGTCGCCAATATTCCATCTCACCTTTTCCTCACTTTTTCTTTACGATACGTTCATCCCTCCTTCATTGTAGGTGAAGAACTTCCTGTAACCTACTCGCTTCATATATGGATTTCTTCATAATTGAAAGCATTCTAAAGAATTTCCCATAATTCATCAATTCTTGTTGGTGCGAAATCAAATTACTTCTTCCTCACGCAGCGTATTTTTGTTTGATGATCGTTTCTCTGTCGATTCCTGAACCACTTCTCAGACAATTTTTTCATTTTCTTTGCTCTGTATGTGTTTGGAAATAAACAGAAAACCACGACTTCATATGATGTTATTTATACAATTTCGAAGCAAAATATTTCAAAATGTTTTGATGTGTAAGACACTGTGCAATAGGCTGTATCGATTTTCGCAATTTTTCTATATAAAAGAACCACATTATCACAAATGGTAGCAAATGGGCCCAAACAAAATCATGCAAAATTGAATTATTCTAAAAAATCGTAGAGCTACACGGCAAGCGACTTGAAATAGTATGGATATATGATGGGAAAACGGACACTTCCAAAATTTAATATTATTTCAAGGACGTACTAAAAATTTCTCCCTAGCTGATAATTTAAAACAAGTAAAGTGAATATTTTGTTAAAACACAACTTTCAAATAGCTCTTTAAATAAATGAGTTCAAAAATTTGGAAGCACCGAAAATTTTATAAGCATAATGTGCCACTTTTCAATCTGGCATCACGGTGCAATTTATGTAGGAATGAGAGAGGCAAAGTCGTCTTCAGCATCACCGCACGCTGGATAGAGGTACTTTATTAGTTTCATTATTTATTTCATTTAGTTGATGTTACATCAATTAATTTGATAAAACCTCGTTAACGATGTTACGCCAATTTACTCGGTCCATGGCTGTGTCTCTCCAACTTCGATTTTGGCCCACGTTCTCCAGATCTTGTTGCATCTGATCAAGCCACTTCGCTCGCTGTGCTCCCAGCCTTCTTGTGCCAACCGGATTCAACTCAAACACCATCTTCGCAGGATTGTTGTCCGGTAGTCTTGCAACATGCCCTGCCCAGCACACCCTTCCGGCTTTCACAACCTTCTGGGTTCACCGTAGAGCCTAGCGAGCTCGTGGTTGATCCTCCGCTGCCACACACCGTTCCTTTGTACTCCGCCATAGATCGTCCTAAGCACCCTTCGTTCGAACACTCCAAGTGCTTGCAGGTCCTCTTCCAGCATGGCCATGCTCCATGTCCATAGAGGATCACCGGTCTTATAAGCGTTTTGTACATGGTACATTTGGTGCGGGGGTGAATCTTTCTCGACCGCAGCTTCTTCTGGAGACCATAGTAGGCGCGACTTCCACTGATGATGCGTCTCCGTATTTCACGACTAACGTTGTTATCAGCCGTTAATAAGGATCCGAGGTAGACGAACTCATCAACCACCTCAAAAGTATCCCCGTCTAACGCAAGACTGCTTCCCAGACGGGCTCTGTCGCACTCGGTTCCGCCTATCAGCATGTACTTTGTTTTTGACGCATTCACCACCACTTTTGTCGCTTCACGTTTCAGGTGGGTGTACAGGTCTGCCACCGTTCCAAATGTTCTGCAGACAATATCCATATCATTCGCGAAGCAAACAAATTGGCTGGATCTTGTGAAGATCGTACCTCGGTTATTGATCCCGGCTCTCCGCATGACACCTTCTAGCGCAATATTGAACAGCAGGTACGAAAGTCCATCACCCTGTCGAGGTCCTGGATCTGGAATGTTCGCTCGAAACCTTCACGCTATTCTGCACACCGTCCATCGTTGCACGTATTAGTCTTATGAGCTTCCCGGGAAAGCTGTACTCGTCCATGTTTTCCATAGCTCTTTACGGACGATAATATCATAAACCACTTTAAAATCGATGAACAGGTGATGCGTTGGGACTTGGTATACACGGCATTTGTGGAGGATTTGCCGTACAGTGAAGATTTGGTTCGTCGTCGAGCGGCCGTTGATGAAACCAGATTGATAACTACCTACTTATTTGCTATTGGTGAAAGACGACGTAAGATAATCTGGGATAGCACTTTGTACGCGGCATTTAGAATAGTGATCGCACGATTGTTTTCATATTACAGTTTGTCACACTTCTTGTAGATGGGGCATATGACCCCTTGCTTCCACTCCTCCGGCAGCTGTTCCGTTTCCCAGATTCTGACAATCAGCCGATGCAGACAGGCGGCCAACCTCTCCGAGCCCATTTTGATAACTTCAGCTCCAATACCATCCTTACCAGCTGCTTGGTTGTTCTTGAGCTGGTTGATGGCATCCTTAAATTGCCTCAATGTGGGTACAGGTTGTTTTCCTGCATCCACTGTGCTGACATAGCCACTTCCTCCGCTGTCGTGACCCTCGTCGCCTGTGTTCTCCGTGCCATTCAGGTGTTCATCGTAGTGCTGCCTCCACCTTTCAATCACCTCACGTCCGTCCATCAAGATGCTTCCGTCCTTATCCCTACACATTTCGGCTCGCGACACAAAGCCTATTCGGGATGCGTTAAGCTTCTCGTAGAACTTTCGGGTTTCTTGTGAACGATGCAGCTGCTCCATTTATTTTCATTTTGCTTCTTTCGGGTGACGCTTTTTGTCCCGGAATAGGCGGATTTGCTGCTTTCGTTTCCTTTTATATCGCTCCTCGTTTTATAGCGTTCCTTGCTGCAGCATTGCAGCCCGCGATGCATCATTCTCCTCCAAAACCTGCCTGCATTCTTCGTCGAACCAATCGTTGCATGTCCTCCTTTCCACGTACCCGACGATGCTCTCGGCTGCGTTGTTGATGGTTGCTTTTATGGTGCTCCAGCAGTCCTCAAGAGGGGCTTCAACAAGCTCGCCCTCTTCCGGTAACGCTACCTCGAGATGCTGCGTGTATGTGGCGGTGACGTTCGGTTGTGCCAGTCGCGCTAGGTTATACCGAGGTGAGCGTCGATACCGTACATTGTTGATGACGGCTAGTTTTGGGTGCAATCACACGATCACTAGATAGTGACCAGAGTCAATGTTAGCGCCACGTTGGTTATATCGGAGAAGTGCCGTCCATCGATCAAAACGTGGTCGATTTTTGATTCTATCTGCTGTTGTGGTTTCCAGGTGTACCAATACGGGTGGCTGTGCTGGAAATAGGTGCTACGAATAGCCATGTTCTTGGAGGCAGTAAAATCTATCAGTCGTAGGCATCCCGTTCTCGTTCGTCAGCCGGTGGGCGCTGAACTTTCCAATCGTTGGTCTGAACTTCTCCTCCTGGCCAACCTGAGCGTTCAAATCACCTTTGATGGTCTTGACGTCGTGGCTTGGGCAGCGGTCGTACTTGCGTTCAAGCTGCGCGTAAAATGTGTTCTTGTCATCATAAGTGCTTCCAGAGTGGGGGCTGTGCACGTTTATGATGCTGAAGTTGAAGAACCGGCCTTTGATCCTCAACTTGCACACTTGATAGGAGCTGCTGGGCAAGAAGCTAAGGACTAGAGATGCGCAAAACGGCTCTTTTTAGTGAACGGATTCGATCCGAGTCATTCACTTTAGTGAATCGGATCTTTTGAATGGTTCAGTATGGCTCGTAAATGAAGAGCAAACAGATCCAACGGTTCATTCCGGTGCTCCTTTGCAATCTTTTGCTTCCTCATTCTTCGTACAGAAACTAACGATTCGGCCGGACATGAACACTATATCCGGCCGATTTCCCCTACCCGAACCGAACGAAAGATGCAGATTTTTGCCGTTCAGGTTGGTACTTTTACTCTTCATCTTTCGTTCGCCTGTAATGTAAGTGGGTGGGGCAAAATTGTCTGTTCATGCTGAGAGTGTTAGGAACACGGAACAGCTGCAAACTGAGCTTGCATGAGTGGCGTGGCGCGCAAAGCAAGGCACATGTCAAGCGTTATAATAAAGCCGAGATGCGAATGAAAGAGACAGAGAGAGAAAAATCAGTTGGTTCTTTTGACGGGTCACTTTTTATCTAATCCGTTCTAATCAGCAGTCGATCGATGAACCTACTCTAGCTAAAAAAGGGTTTTTTGAACGGCTCTGACATCTCTACTAAGGACCACACAAAAGGGTCTATTTTATTCCCGCGAGGATCAATGATACGCCATGCCAATTTTAATTTTTGGTCAGGTGTATTTTTTTCGGATTTACCAATGAAGTAGGCTATGAATCTGGCTTGACAGTTGGAGTGAAAGAAGTTCACATTCATTCATATTTTAGACTTTCTTAAATCAAGATCTGTTATCGCAACTGCTATATTGGCAACGAAGATAAAATTTCTTTTATATTTCGACACGCATGAAGCATTTCAATTTAACATAGAAACGTGCAAAACACGAACATCTGAAAAGTTTGGATGACGACAAGACAAACGTTTAGCCAGACCAATAATTGCGAAAATGAATGCGATTGGTAAGCTCTAAGCAGCATCTAAACCGAGATTTAAGCTGGCAATCGTTATCTACCTTTGGCCAACATAATACTTGTATTTATCTTAGAAGAATAGATGGTAGGAAATAATTCCATATGAGAGAATTTTATTAGAGTTATGGAACTTGAATAAAAGGAATCTTGCGTTCTAGGCCATTCAAGTAGATGCATGAAAGGAAATCAACATGCCAGGCCATGTTTCTGTAAACTCACCAAGATGCGGCAAATTAACATTATGAATGGGAACAGATAGTCAAGTGTACGGAACTTTGATTCTAGGCCACTTGACTGATCAGAGATTTATTTCGAAGCACTGGAAAAGATAAGCATTTTAAAATGCCATACGAATGAATGTAAAAATGAATTAAAATAGGAGATAATTCCTGTATGCAAAATATCAAATCTGCCAAAAATAAAATAATTGTTTTCAATAATTGCTAGACATTATTTTTTTATTCAAAGTTGACGAGGGATGTAGTAGGAGTAGGCTATGAATCTGGCTTGACAGTTGGAATGAAAGAAGTTCACATTCATTCATATTTTGGACTTCATTAAATCAAGATCTGTTATCACAACTGCTACAACCAACCATAGTTTTTTCCCTAAGGTTTATCCAATGGTTCCTTGAAGATTTCTCCTAAGAATTCTTGAAAAATACTCTGCATGGAAAGAAGAAAAAATCATTTAAAAGAGTATTTTAAGAGCTTACCATTGGGACATAAATCGTCTGTTGGCGTAAGATAATAAATAAATAAAGGCCTGTACTCAAAACAAAAAATGCACCATCCGTGTGTAATTTTTTCGTCCGTGGATAGAAATTTATGAAAATCTGGGTATAACTAGATTTGAGTGTATTGTTTACATGTGTAGAATTTCATAACAATCGGTTTAGTGATTATTGAGATGGCATCGAATCAAGAAGAAAATCGCCGATACTTTACGCACCGTCATGGAAAACCCGACTGCGAGCATGAGATGGATCAGAAGACAACTGGGAATCACCCATACAATTATCTCTCGGGTGGTAAAACCTTTAAGGGAGTCCCAGATGACCGAGCGACGTGCTGGCAGTGGAGGAAAATCGAAGGCAGCTAACCCTGTGTAGGCCCGGAAGGTGTTAGATTATTTCAAGCGTAATCCAAACCTTTTGATTCGCGACGCGGCTCTGAAGGCCAAGTGTTCCGCCTGCTTCGTTCAGCAAAACATAAAACGAGCAGGGATTCGTGTATTCAAGGAACCGGCGTGATCAACAAAACACGGTGGCCAAATCCCGCGCAGGGAAGCTGTATCGAGAGTGGTTAACGAAACCGAAATGAGTGGTTATGGATGACGAAACCTACATCAAGACAGACGCAAAGCAGATACCGGGGCTGGAGATCTACGTGGCCAAATCACGGTTTGATGTTCCGGAAGACATAAGGAAGAAAAAAATGAACAAATTCGCCAAAAAATACTTGCTCTGGCAGGCCATATGCTAATGCGCTAAACTGAGTAAACCGTATATTGCAACGGGTGCCATCAACAGCGAAATTTACTGCACCGAGTGCCTCCAGAAGCGTCTGTTGCCCTTCCTGCGGTCTCACGGAGGCGAGACATTATTTTGGCCGGATCTGATATCATGCCATTACGCGTGGTCGACGTTGGATTGGTACAGATACAAGAACGTTGTTTTTTGTAGCAAAAACCGCCAATTTGGGGGAAATTCACAAGAAATTCGTCCGACGGAAAGATTTTGGGCTATAATGAAGGCCAAAGTTCCAAAATTGTCCAAGGTGTTTAAAAACGAGCTGGAATTGAAGAAGCATGGATGAAAGTGACCAAGAAGGTTGGCTCCACCATTGCACAACATGTAATGAGGGTCTTAAGGACATAAAGGAAGAAATCATGGCAGGGAAAATGGCTTCCTCACACATACAAGCACATTTGCTGGCGGTTCACATTTTTTCTCAAAATATTTCACTTACCAGATGCCCGCTTGCAGTGCTGTTAGAAATGTTGATGGTAACGTACAGCATTAAGCCAAATTATTAAGTCGAAATGAAAAAGACTGAAACTGATGCAGGGATGACTGGCAACGGCGTGTTATTAATTGTAATTTTACTATTACCAACAATTAACTGAATATTTTATGTGTACCACTACCTTCAAACAGAAATTTACGGATTCAACGGAGTTTCACCTTAAGGTGAAGATGAATCGAAGCCAAAACTCAAATTTTCAAGAGAACAAATCTGGAGAACCAAACATCCGTTTGAGCTGAAAACTTAATCGATTGGTCATCTCCAGCTAGTGATCATTCGATAAAGTTTTCAGCTCAAACGGATGTCTGGTTCTCCACTTTCATGCTGCTGAAAATTTTAGGTTTGACTTCGATTCGTCTTCACCTTAAGGGAAAGGTGCGGGATTTCAACGAAGGAAAGGAGATTGAATAAAGCAGTTATACCGAAACATAATCCATATGTATTAGTTCATTACCTGAAAGTTTCAATAAAATCCGACTTAAATAAATGTTTGGCGAACACTTTCGTCTGGTGCGTTTTTTTTTTCGAGTATAAGGACTGTTCATTTAAGAAAATGGACACGTGTTTTTTACAGTAAACTGTTTATTTTTGAACAAATTCATGAGTTTACCTAAAATACATGGAAATCAACGTAATTTCGATCAAATTCACATAAATTTGAACATTTATTGAGCATTGCTGGAGAATGCTCTTACTTTTCTTATGATACCTCCCATAAAATTCTGCACAACTTTTTTCGAAAGTTTTCGAACTACTTTTTGAACTGCTGACCACATTTTCTTGAAAAAATTGATGGAGCTTGCTTCTCTTCCATCCTTCTTAAGATGCCGTTTGATTATTGCCCAATATGTTTCAATGAGGCGTAGTTCTGAGCAATTTGATGGATTCGATCATTTTTCTATAAATTCGACTTATTCCTTCTTGAGCATCTCCAAAGTAGTTGAAGCATAGTGAGCCGATGCTAGGTCTGGCAAAAACAATGGAGGCATGGTATGCTTTCAGTAGATGGGCAGAAGCCATTTTTTAATGCATTCAGTTCTGTAATTTTCGCCGTTGATTGAACCCGTCGTGAAATATGTAGTACTTTCATACCGCAGGAGCAAATTGCTTGCCATACCAAATCATTTTTCCCAAATTTTTCTGTTGGGATGTATCGTATCGTGGTGAGGGATAAGTGTGGTATATTGGACTAGTAGGATTGTGGGGCTTGGGGATGCTACAAAAGTCATTAGCCAAATACTTCAGTTTACCGTAGCGTAGCTATAGTATAATTGGTAATGCGTCCGTGTACAGAATGGAAATTGTGGGTTCAAGTCCCGCCGGCTACATAATCTTTTTGCGCAATGTTACCACAATTACACTTAATTTGGCAAACATATCTCTATCTGCCGATATTGAATACCTTTACCCTAAAAAGTAAAAATAGCTGACTGCAAAAGTCAAAAATAAAAAAGAGAAGATGTATCGTACGTCGTCAGGAATATCTGTTTTGGCCACAGCGTTGAAAAAATTCAATTTGGACACTTCGCGATTTAAGCCAAATCTCGGAACGGCAGTTTTTCTGTACACCATTTGTGCAGAAAAAAATTGAGAGTCGCCATGTCAATTCGACCCATCGTTTAGAATTTATAATTTTTTTATGTCAACTTTTGTCTGCTGTCAAAATAAACACTTGAAATCACACTGAAACAAAATTTTATTTGTTTTTATGGAATTTTACACCAAAATGCTAATATTTGGGTGTCCGCTTTCTTTTATGAACAGTCCTTAGGCCTTATTCTACACATCTGAATGTCCGATAGGACTAACGTATGAAGACTTCAAAGTAAACAACGATGTCTACGACATGTATGAGCAGAGGTTAAATTTATCGATTAACAAACTATTCTCTAAATCATCTTTCATCCAGAAATCAAAAACAATAAACTAGGAATCACTAATCAAAACTAATTCATGATCCAGTATAACAAATCTGTAAGTTAAATAAGGCCATTATCTTGTACAAACCTTTAAGGTACAACAATGAATTCAACACAATGACAAAAAGCTGTTAGGGATCATGCACAAATTACGTCACGCTCCAAGGGGGGGAGGGGGTCGAGCCAAGCGTGACAAGCCTTACAACATTTTCGGAGGACTCATACAAAAAGTGTGACAAAGGGGGGGGGGGGGGGGGGGGGGGGTGTCGAAAATGTTGAAATTTAGCGTGACATAATTTGTGTACCATCCCTTATTTCCGTTGCTCCAGGATGAATTCCATATTGCGCTTTCGGATTTGTGCAACGAACACCATTCCCTGGTAGAAATCCTACGTTTGTTCAGTCCAAGGAGGGTGTTTAGGATTTGTTTCCTGTGCTTTTGTTCACCAGTCAGGTGTGTCCACTGGTGTTGACGTTAACCCCCAGCATCATCATTGCAAATCACAGCAAAGCTGGCCAGACCGGAAGGAATTCGAATCGGAAAGCTTTTCTGCTGCCCAGCTCCAAACCACATTCCCTCGTTTCTACCTCTTACCAGCCCAGAAGATGTAAATACCAGATATGTAGGGCACAAGGTCTACCGAAGTGTTCTTTTCGGCACGTCTGCCCTCCGGCACACAGATTTGCCGCAGGAGATAAAATTCAATTACCGGCCGTTCAAATATTTTCCTGTCCTGACTTTTGTGATTTTTGCCGATTGGGAGTGACACGTCTGATGGGTGCCATATTGCGGCAACAGAAATCCCAGCACAAAGCTCAAACGACGCACGCAGGAGCAGCTGAGCTTTTTCTAAAATTTATGTAGACTTTTATCTGGAAAGATCAAATTTCTTTCTAAATTTTTTTCAAAATAATTTAAACGAAATATGACAACTCCTACATGAAGTGTTGTATAGATGACTTATAGATAATTGTCTCAACTTTTGAATAACAATACTGAAAAAAATCTCATTTGTTACCTACACTGAACAAAAAATGATTTTCAAAATTATTTTAAAAAAGCATTTTTTATTTTAATGAAATTTTGTCTCAAGATAGGAAGTTATGTTAACTACCACCCATCCGTACATCGTTAGGTGTTCACTTTTAAGGAAAAACAGTTTTTCTAACAAAAATCTTTGCTTGTCCTACACTTTTTTTCAGCGTGTCATTTTCAAACAAATCTAAACAAGTGAAAGTCACAATCGTCACAGAATTCAATGAAACTTAATAACGAGGTCAATTTTTGTCTAATCAGGTTACTTCAAATTTTCGGGAATTCCGTGTAAAAAGGGGTAATGATGCGTCTGTGCCACATTATATTCGTTATTTGCAGCACTCTCTTAGTTGGGAATGTGCTAAAAACAATATTATCTATACTTTCATATCTCATAACAAACAAACTTCAAACATTTTTGCCATGAAATTAGTCCTGTTACTCCTCTGTGCGCGACCGTACGAAGCGGAAGTGGGACCGGGGGAAACGAAAAGTTTATTCAATTTTTAGTAACATGCTCTATTTGCTTTTCACTTCTCTTTGCAGCTTCATGCAACACTCGCTCGTCTCGCTGGACATCTCCGACAATCAGCTGCAAGGACTGCCGTTGGATTCGCTGAAAAACGTTCATACGCTAAGCCGATTAGTGGCACAAAGGTGAGTGAAGTTTGCGACCACTGACTGGCTGACTGACGACGATGACGACGACTACGACAACGACTGGGTATTTGCTCTATGGCTTAGCCGGCGTGTGGCTTTCGAATAAGTGATACGTGTGGTTCCGTTTGCGGGAACTGCAGAGTGTGTGGTCTGCCTGTGATGAACTCCTATGCGATAACTGGATATTTCTTTTATTTTTCTTTCAACCTAACATTTAACTGTAATTCATCCTGGAATTTTTAGAATACAACGAGCAGGGATTTTGTTGATGTAAATCAGGTGAAACAATTTCATACATATTAGTAAAACTTACAACCGGATGTCGCCAATGCGTACGCGCAGCATCTTGAGGCAGCGTTGCCGGATGAGGGCGAGCTCGATAGGGCCCCTCTTGAGGACTGCTGGAGGACAGTCAAAGCAGCCATTAACGACGCTGCCGAAAGCGTTGTCGGATATGTGGAACGGAGCTCAAGAAACGATTAGTTCGACGAGGAGTGCCAGGAGGTTTTAGAGGAGAAGAACGCAGCGCGGGCTGCAATGCTGCAGCATGGTACGCGGCAAAACGTGGAACGATACAGACTGAAACGGAAACAGCAAACCCGCCTATTCCGGGACAAAAAGCGCCGCCTGGAAGAGGCGGAATGCCAAGAGATGGAGTTGCTGTACCGTTCTCAAGAAACGCGGAAGTTCTATCAGAAGCTCAACACATCCCGCAAAGGCTTCGTGCCGCGAGCTGAGATGTGCCGGGATAAGGATGGGAGCATCTTGACGGACGGACGCGAGGTGATCGAAAGGTGGAAGCAGCACTACGATGAACACCTGAATGGCGCAGAGAACACAGGCACAGAAGGTCAGAACAACGAAGGGGATGGCTACGTCAGCACAGCGGACAGCGGAAATCAACCAGCTCCCACGATGGGGGAAGTTAAGGATGCCATTCAACAGCTCAAGAACAACAAAGCCGCTGGCAAGGATGGTATCGGAGCCGAACTCATCAAGATGGGCCCGGACAGGTTGGCCGCTTGTCTGCATCGGCTGATAGTCAGAATCTGGGAAACGGAACAGCTACCGGAGGAGTGGAAGCAAGGCGTTATATGCCCTATCTACAAAAAGGGCGACAAACTGGAGTGTGAAAATTATCGTGCAATCACCATCCTAAACGCCGCCTATAAAGTGCTATCCCAGATTCTCTTCCGTCGTCTATCACCTATAGCAAACGAGTTCGTGGGAAGTTATCAAGCAGGTTTCATCGACGGCCGCTCGACAACGGACCAGATCTTTTCCGTGCGGCAAATCCTCCAGAAATGCCGTGAGTACCAGGTCCCTACGCACCATTTGTTCATCGATTTCAAGGCGGCATACGATAGTATCGACCGCATAGAGCTATGGAAAATCATGGACGAGAACAGCTTTCCCGGGAAGCTCACAAGATTGATCAGAGCAACGATGGATGGTGTGCAAAACTGCGTGAAGATCTCGGGCGAACACTCCAGTTCGTTCGAGTCTCGGCGGGGACTACGACAGGGCGACGGACTTTCGTGCCTGTTATTCAATATTGCGCTTGAAGGTGTCATGCGGAGAGCCGGACTTAACAGTCGAGGCACGATTTTCACGAGATCCGGACAATTTGTTTGCTTCGCGGACGACATGGATATTATTGGGAGAAAATTTGAAACGGTGGCAGATTTGTTCACCCGCCTGAAACGCGAAGCAACAAGAGTCGGGCTAATGGTGAATGCGTCGAAAACAAAGTACATGCTGGTTGGCGGAACTGAGCGCGACAGGACCCGCCTAGGAAGCAGTGTTACGATAGACGGGGATACCTTCGAGGTGGTGGACGAGTTCGTCTACCTCGGATCCTTGTTGACGGCTGACAACAATGTTAGTCGGGAAATACGAAGGCGCATCATCAGCGGGAGTCGTGCCTACTATGGGCTCCAGAAGAAACTGCGGTCAAGAAAGATTCACCCCCGCACCAAATGCACGATGTACAAAACGCTCATAAGACCGGTAGTCCTCTATGGGCATGAGGCGTGGACTATGCTCGAGGAGGACTTGCAAGCTCTTGGGGTTTTCGAACGCCGAGTGCTAAGGACGATCTTCGGCGGCGTGCAGGAGAACGGCGTGTGGCGGCGAATGATGAACCACGAGCTCGCTCAACTCTACGGCGAACCCAGTATCGTGAAGGTAGCTAAAGCTGGAAGGATACGCTGGGCAGGGCATGTTGCAAGAATGCCGGACAACAACCCTGTAAAGATGGTGTTCGCCACGAATCCGGTCGGAACAAGAAGGCGTGGGGCGCAGCGAGCTAGGTGGATTGACCAGGTACACCAGGACCTGGAGAGCGTGGGTCACAGTCGAGGATGGAGAGAAGCGGCCATGAACCGAGGGAATTGGCGAAATATTGTTGGCGAGGCTTTATCAAGATAATTGATGTAAAGCCAAATAAGTAAGTAAGTAGTAAAACTTATGCAACCCTTATGTAATGGGTTAACTACTTCTTGTTGCAATAATACAGCGGAACAAGTTTTGTCTCAAACACCAAAATACCGCCATTAAAACCTAATATGGCGTCACTGAATGCATAGCCGCTTTCAAATATGTCATAGCACATATGATATTCGAGATAATTCTACCCCATTATCCCGAATGCCATTTCCACAAATTCCATCACCCCGAATGCTATTTACCCGAATTTACAATTATCTTAACATGATGATATTGATGACATTTCCCCATGCTATAGGAATTCGGGGTAATGTCATTCGAGGTGATGGGTCATTCGGGGTTTTGGAATTCAGGTATTCGGTTTAATGGCATTTGGGGTAATGGGATTCGGGGTAACGGGGTAGAATCATTCGAGATATAGCTTGTTGAAATTGCATGATAAATCGAAGGTAAATGAAGTTAACTTGCAAGCAAGTTTTCCAGCTTGTATGCTGATTTATGTGCGTAATTTACACCGTGTCCAGTATATTCTCATACAAATTCGAGGTAACATTACTTTGCGCTTGTTTAACTGACATCATTGGTGATAATATTTTTTGAAAGTGGTTATAATACTGATTCACTACAGGAAATATTTTGGAAATATTTCAATTATAAACTTATTTTATCAACTTAAAAATTTACGAAAAATATTTCCAGCGGCACGCTCATAGGCAGAGCCCAATTTCAATTTGCAGTTATCGCACATATATTTATCAAATGTTATCATTATTTATCTATTCAAAACGTAATATGATTAACTTAAAGTTTCTGAAACTTTTTTGTGAATGCTCTGATTTTCACTTTGTAAACCAGACCAATATGAACAAAAATTCATTTAAAGTGCAAAACACGACTTCAATGGACATTTCATTTTTTCATTTCATTTTTTTTTTCTAATTCATAAAACAAGCTATTCTACGTTAGTATAACACTACCAGACTACAACATTGGATTATCCTACATTCAGTAAAGTTCTACCAAAGAAAAGAAAAAGTGTATGAGAATATATTGGACACGGTGTACTGATAATGGGTGCTGAGGAATGTGAATCAACAAAGTTTGTAATATTTTCGTTGTTCAAAAGGTAATTAAACTATGTTTCAAACAAAAGATTAAGTCCTATTTTGTATGCAAGGTGGATTAAATTAGCAGAAAGTTCAAAAAATCATACTTTGAATCTCATTAAAACATCAATCAAACCTTTTTTTATCCAATAAAACTTTCACGATCTGTAGCACAAAATTGAAGTGGTTTTGAAAATGTTGCAACAGCACTTATTCAAATGTTTACCACCAATTACACTGCAGAACAAGTTTTTGCCTTAAGCACCAAAATACCGCTATTTACTTAATTAATGGTTGCTGAATCCATTGCCGTTTTCAAAAATATCATAGCACGTCTAGTTTTTGAGATATGGACTTTCACAAAATTTGACTATTTCAACCAACTTGCATGCAAGTTTGTTAGCTTGTATGGCAATTTATTTGCTTAATTTGCCACAGAATGAATAAAATTGTAAAATTGTTTGTAAAACAATATTTATCAACAGAGTTCATAATACTTTTGATGGTAAAAAGTTATTTTTTGGTGATTCAAATAAGTATTGTATTTTGCCATATAAGAGAAACGAAGAATTTTGTAAGCACGTTAGGGAAATGGATTTAATCTAAATTTGATCGTGCAATTCAAACTAAATTAGGGTGAGTGACCCAATAGTTGAGGGTGTTCATGTTGCGGTAATGACTTTAATGCCTGTTTCATTAATTTTGATACAGATCCGGCGTTTCATGGGCACTGTCGATCAATATGTTGGCTTGTTAATACCTGACACAGTTGAAAATATCGTTGAAATTCCTTCGAAATTGATAGAATACCAGCAAAAATGCTTACTTTTTTCCTTGCTTGTATCAATAGTTGCGGCAAAGTGTCCCTATAATGGAGGATCCCATAAGAAAACAACGGATACCGCAACTATAGGAACACAAATTAAAAATATACCGCAAATAAAATAACAGTGTACCAAAGATGAAGGCATCTTTTTTCACCAAAATGCCTTTGGTTACGTAATTACTTTGATGAAATAATTTGTCTCGTTGAGCAACCATCCTTTATTTCCATTTACAACAAAAATATATACATTGATTGAGCTTCTTGGGTTTTAAAGCGATGAAACAAAATTGAATCGTGCTTAGTACCTCTTCTATTGGAACATCAACCCTATATCTAAATTTAAAATTTAGGTCTTATTTCGCATGCTTGGTGGATAAGATCACAAGAAAGTTTGATAAATCATACTTGTAAACATCAATGAAACCAGTGTTTCTTGCAACTTTTACGACCTGTAGCTAAAAATTGTGACGTGCTGGACCATTTCTAAGAACAGTATCAGATTCAGCGATCCAAAATCTTATTTTTGTTACGCTGTTTTTTTTTCATGTTTGAGTTGAAGCATGAACCTGTGAAGGAACTAAGTGAAAATATTTGCAAATTTGTTCACGACGTGTTAAATAAGGACTGTTCATTTTATAAAGTGGACACCTTGTGCATGCTGTATCTTTCTTATTAATCAATGAAATTTCAATCGGTTTTTTGCACATCGTTCGACTAGTATTGTACAATGTTGTGATAATAAAAATTCTTCAAAATAATTAAATTTCACACGAATATGGAACAACGATTAGATCGGTCGATTTTTTGAGATTATCAAAATCAATGATTGTAAGAAATTGGCTGTAAAAATCGATAATTTATATTTTCTATTTTCAAAAAAGGCTTGTTCTTCGAAAGCATCATCAATCAGAAGCCTGATGGAAAAAATCAAGTTATTTATGGAGCAACAATTTTACAGATATAATAAAATCAATTTTCCCGTATATTTAAAGAATTTTTTTTAAATTTGATGGGAATTGATATGAGTAGAACTTTTTGTGTAAAAGTACGTCCTGACGGAAGTCCTTATATAGTATCAATATGAAAAATAACTTACTCCTTCATAGAGTTACTTAGTAAGTCCCCACGTCACATTCAAAGCACAACAGAAACACAATTGTTTTATTCTTAGAAGACCTATCAAAGTACATTGACAATCATCAAAATTGGCAGCACTGCTGTAATAAAATCGATTTTATTTTCCACATGTTATTTTCATAATATATTATTCTGAGATTACCAATTGAAAAATTCGGAGAAAACTGTTTACAATTTGCTGTAGATCGATAAATATGCGTACATGATTTTTAAAGTATGAGACTTTTTAGTAAAACTACCATAAACAGTAAAATTTATACTTAAGACTGTAGTTTAATCTCACGATTTAGCTTTCGTTTATACTAATATAGTTTCTTTAGTAATCCAAACTAGTTTGGAACACGCTTTTTACTTTTCTCTTTTGCTGGGAGTGAAAGGATGGTGTATCAGCAAATTTGGCCATAAATGGGTAAATCACTAAAGTTACCTAAAGTCATAGAATGGTGGAATATAATTGATATTTTTAAAGCTTTACCTTTAGTAGAATAGTAAAGGATACAAACATACAATTTGTTTATAAAAATAAGGACGCTTTTTTAAAGAGTTTTTGGCAAAACTATTGAGCTCTTCAACCAAAAGCATTTTCAAAGATTTTATATTTTCATAGCATTTTAGAATAATAGGTCAACGATACACAGAAAACCGATTACGATTTTATCGATAAATAAAAAAGATATAGCATAAACAAAGTGTCCACTTTATAAAATGAACGGTCCTTAATTTCAAAAAGAAACTATGGTAAAGGTTTTTATTAAAATTTGTACATCTCTTACTGTCTTAAAAAACATGTTTAAAATTTTTATTTATTCCTATATCTATTGTAATCTGATAAAATTACACTAGGAATATATAATCTAGATTTAACAGGTGTAAGTAATTTGTAAGTGAAAAATTAAAGCCGATATAAATGGAAAATTTTGTATTTCAATGAAATTTTGTCTCACTAACAACCGCGAGATGGGCACATTTGAGAAATACAAGTTTTTCGTACAATTTTTTTTTCTTGTCCCAAATGATTTTTGATAACATGTTATTTACAAACAAAACTAAACAAGTGTAAGCTACAATTATCTCAGAATTCAATGAACCTAATTTAGCGAGTCAATTTAGTCTAATCACAATCATTTCACTTTAAGTTATTGAAAATTTCGTATAAAAAATGTCTCATATGTGGCCTACACTGAAAAATACATGATTTTCAAAATTTCTAGTCGATTTGAAAAAAAAATCCATTTTTTTTTCGATGAAATTCGTTCTCAAGAAATGTTTACTACCAAACGTTCAAACATTACGAGGAAACAATTTTTTCAAGCGAAAACTTTTTCTTGTCTTATTTTTTTTAGAAAAAAAAAAACATATTCAATATTATTATATTTCTTTAATTTTAACCACCAGCTAGTGACCAATCGATTAAGTTTTCAGCTTAAATGGATTTTTGGTTCTCCAGATCCGTGCTCTTGAAAATTTGAGCTTTGGCTTCGATTTATCTTCACCTTAACAGCTCGATGAATTATTATGGGTGTAGGAGAGGGTGCTGCCAGCTCTGAATAAGATTTGGCGCGAAATGGGTCCTTAGCACCGGTCAGAACTTCACTCAAATTTTTCATAAATTGCTATATTTTTCCGACTTTGGTGAAATTCTTGATGATATCCCTGGAAGAGTCACAAAGAACAGAGAACAGAGGGTGAGTTTCTGAAGAAATTCATACACAGTAGTTTTTCGGTTTAATCACGCCCAAAAAAAACTTGCCTTGAATTTTACGAAACAGTGTAATTTGGAGCAAAATATATGATACGTCAAAAACGCAAGCGGTTGATAAATATGATGGGAGAGCGTCCATCAAATTGAATAAGAAAGTTTTGCTAAACGCATATAGATTTTTGGTAAAATGCCTGATACTTTTTCAATTATTCAATCACTCTTGTATTAGCGGCAAAATGCTTCTCTCGCAAAACTTTGTTTCCATAGATTCGCCCACTATCCGTTCCACGAAATGTCGGTTCGACCAAATATCATATGCTTTCTGTTGCAACTAAACCTTTTCGACCAAATGTCATTCGACCAAATGTCGAGTAAGTAAAGGAACTAAATTCGGTTGGTCAAATTGATGGACTCCTCAGTAGTTATGATTAACGTAGTTTTTGGGGACCCCTCGATTTTTGACAATTTTTGGCCCACACAAACTGCCGTAACTCAGAAATTTCTTCAACAACCCCTTCACAATAACATGGTTTTAGAAAGCATAAAATATTTGACCTCCACCACCTCTTGGAGCAGACATGATTTGCGTGTGACCCCTTTGAAGTATCTAGACAAAGTATGTGTGCCCGATACCCAAATGAGTGATCATTGAGCTCTCGCCGAGCGGTGTCACGAACACATGTGCAAATTTGCTGGTTGAAAATACTGACATTTGATTTTGCTGGGAACAGCTGATCTTTGTTTAAATTTTCCACCAGTAATTTTCAAGTAGTGTTGGTGACATGTACCGTGTGTGTAGACGAGCGCAGAAACTACTATTACAAGAGAAAACTAAATTTTCATACCAAGGGGGGTATGAAATGTAAGCCATCGTAGTTTTTGCGTGTCTCAAGAATCAAATTATGTGTCTCTAGTAGATTTGGGATCACTGAATCTCAGGCCGTTCTCAGTAACTTTCCTGCACGTCGCAATTTTTAGCTACAGGTCGCCAAAGTTGTATATATCACTGGTATTATTGATGTATACATGAAATTTAAGGTATGATTTATCAAACTCTCCAGTGGTCTAATCCATCAAGCATGCATAGTAGGACTTAATCTTTGATTTCAGATATAATTTGGTTGAAATTGCACGATTAAATTTCTAGAAAGATTCGCGAATCAGGCGAAACTGACAAAATGTACACAATTTAAGAAAATATAGCGTTGGAATTGTAGCTCGATTGTCTATTAACCGCACTTGAACTTTTCCCCTATCGATAATTTAACTATTCAAAAAACGCAAATTTGTAGAAGACGAAACTTCACCTCATGCCAAACCACACACTTTATTGATTACGCCTGTGTTTTTGTTTATCAAAGTGATGGGCGCATTTGAAATCGAAATGAAAACACGGCGAGAGTAAATGGCGACACTGCAAACAAAAAATAAACAAGGCGTACATGGCGGGCTTAATTGAAACCAGAATGTAAACACGGCGCAAAAGTAATAGGCGACACTGAAAATAATATCGATTACAGGCTCATAACATTGGGCGATACTGGCATCCTTGAGTGCGTTTAAGGCGAAACCTTATAATATTTTTTTAGTACGAAATAGCTAGGGAAATTGTAGGAGATGTGCGTGGTATTGATGAGGATTTTAAAACTAGGTTTGTGAAATGTGTATTAAAGTGGAAAGGTTAAAGTTTGAGTATATTTTCTCCAATTGGGATTAAAAATTGCACATGAAAATTTCATTGGTTATTTTCTCATTGTTATTGATTTGTCAGATAGGCCCTTATCGCGAATCCCTCTCGATTTAGATTAAATCGATTTTTTTCAACATGCTTGCATTCTCCATACAAAGTTCTTCGTTTTGGGGGCTGTTTAGGCACGTCAGGAGTTAATCATCAATGTTAACTTCTTTTTCCCGATCAGCCTAGATAGCCGTGTAGTGTCGGTAGCGGTTGTTTCAATTGGCTAAGAATTAACACTACGGACTGCCTGTTCCGGTGGTAAAAGTCCACCTAACAGGTGACCCTTATTTCATGCGGCTTTAAGCTTACCGTGCCTAAGAATGAATGGTTAGGGGGGTCTAAATAAACCTAACCGCAAACGGAGCCTGTGGAGTACCAGGGCGCCCTCTACAGTATTATGCCCTTCCTGTGCTACCCGGAGCAATGGTGCAGGTGACCTTGTGTTTCTTCGAGATAATCGGCTGCCCTGCTTCAGTCTCAAGCCTGAGGCTAAATAAGGGTGGGATTATTAATACGTTGTAATTTAATTTAAAATTTTCACCTCTATGGTTTCGCATTATGCGTATTACACAGTGTAGTCTATGCTTTTCGCCTTTGGCGACTTTTAAGAGATACCGATCTGGTTTTTTTGCTGCTGGCCTTTTTCGTTCTGAGATTGCGAAAAGCTTAATCCTGCCTAGTTTGGGTAGTGGCTACGGTTAGGATAGCTTAGTCAGACCAATCTTCAGCATAAAATATCAGCAACGATTAATCTTTGTAGACTACCCAAGCAGCACATATTGTTACAAGTAGCTTACAGCAACGGCTACTTAACATATTCAATAGTTACAATATGATACATTTGAAACATGAAAAAATACTGCTATGTAACCGAAAAAGCGCAAAAAGTCGAGCCTTATGTAACTTGTTTGTTCGTTACATAAGAAGTTTACAAGCGACTGCTATGTAATTTGTTGATTACGCATGGGTTTTCCTGCGACAAAATAAATGAAACGGCGTTGAAGTTCTTGTTACTTTCTGACAGTTTTGGAACCGAACAACCATTTTAGAATTGAATGTCAATAAAAGTAATACGTATGATTTTCGAAAGCGTAATTATGCACAAGTACATAATAGATTTAACTAGCCGATTTGAATTTGTGGTGAAATCAATCATTTTACTTGCTCAAAATTAACGCGCTCATAAAATAGATAGTAATTTTATATTGAATAACACATGATACCTGGATTGTTGAGATATTATTCCATTAGAACTGACACAAAAAAATGGATATTGACACTGTTACTCAAATCAGCAGTGTTTTTTTTATTTTAAGTTAAATATTTGTGAAGATTGTGATTCCAAAATCACGTTGTTTCGTGTCCCGCAGTTGGATTTTCTGGGATGCCTATCATAAATCGCCATTTAATTTCATCTTGCTGCAGAAACACTTCCGAATAACTGTTTGAGGACAGCCAATCCAAAATGATGAAAAATATTAAAAAGCTGTTAGAGAGGCTGCAAGTTGTAAATTCTACAATTTTAGTTAATCACTGGATAAATATCTATGAAAACAATAACTAGTCATAAAATAGTAAAGTTCTTATATCAAAATTTACAATACGTATAAAAATGTTTGACATGTAGTGTTGACCACTGTCAGCAAGTTACCGTAATTTCGGGTGAAATTGATCACTTTTCACTGTTTTCCATGTCTGCTTTCTATGATGTTGCCAATTCCAAACAACCTAATGCAGGAAAACAAGTACGATGGTGAGCTTCATTGGTTTATACTCTCAAATTTTCATACAGTTGTAATTTTAGTGCTGAAAATCGTCTCCAAAATAAAAAATCAAGGAATTCCATTTCGGGGTGAAATTGATCACCTGTTAAAACAATTGTTGTTAGTTTTGAAAACAACATTACTTATTTAATTTGAGCCTTCTTCTTCTTCTTTCTGGCGTTACGTCCCCACTGGGACAGAGCCTGCTTTTCAGCTTAGTGTTCTTATGAGCACTTCCACAGTTATTAACTGAGAGCTTACTATGCCAATGAACATTTTTGCATGTGTATATCGTGTGGCAGGTACGAAAATACTCTATGCCCTGGGAAGTCGAGAAAATTTCCAACCCGAAAAGATCCTCGACCGGTGGGATTCGAACCCATGACCCTCAGCTTGGTCATGCTGAATAACTGCCTTCTGAATCCAAATATGCTTGCCAAATTCTTAACAATGCAAAATTTATGTGAATAATTATCAATTAATTTTCAGCAATGCCGCATAAAACGCCTAAATGTAGGCAATTTCCGAAGGAATTTGATGATATCTATACAAAAATTCAATTATTACAACAAAATGAACAAATTGGTACGAATTTTGATGATAAAATTCGTTTTGGGGATATATTTCAAGCATCCTTACAAATTTTCAGGTTGACACCATGCCCAAATCCTTGTTAAAACTATAAGTTTATTGATGTCTGCCAATACCACACAAAACACGATGATGGAATTTCCTATTATAATAATAGAAATAAACATTCCTTAACACAAAAAGCTTCACAACAAGCAATTTGACAATAGTTAAGACAAACAACGTTCATTTACATAGGGTGCAATGGTTTCTGTGCTCTAATTGAGGGAAATAAAATCGTATGACACAGTGATCAATTTCACCCTACTGATCAATTTCACCCGAATTTACGGTACTCTTTTGTTACACATTAGTTACCCAGAAATCTTATGTTATTTTGAAACTGATGTGTAACTATACTGAAACTGCCAGTAAATTACACTGCTGTCAATAGGGGAAGGGGTATTAAAATGAACACCTAAACGATATCGTCTTATTTTTAATGGGAAAAACGATGGATTTGCGATAAATCATCAAAAATTGTACAAAAATCCCCTATGCCAATTGACTGGAACATTACAAAAGTATGAAAATTAAATGCTCCGTCCAAGAAAGCACACGGTTTGTGACGTGCTCAAATGCAGGGATGCCAAGCCAATTTTTCAAAAATCTGGAAGATTTTAAAAATTTGTCTGGAAAAGTCTGGATCTCCTATATCGTACATGGAGAACCTTACAAATTATTTACAAAACTTTACAAATCCCTTACACATTTTATCTGGATCTTCCAGATTTTTGTAAAATGGGGCCTCAAAAATCTGGAATATTCCAGACAAATCTGGAAGGTTGGCAACGCTGCTCAAATGGCTCAAAAAGCTCGAAAGAAAGTAAATTCAAGCGTGTGCTATAATAAGGGCGCAAGTCGCATGATCGATTTCTTTTCATCGATCCTCTCTTCTGTGAATAAAGGTGACAAGATGCGGGTTTGTTAACAATTTTTCACTACAAGACGCTAGGAAGTAATGCAATCTTGCGTCCTAAGATGAAACAACGAATTGAATTTAGAAATTGATCAATTTGTGCCAATATAAGGGACTGAGGATAAAATGCCCATGATAAGGAAAGTAGCGATTTAGATGTGAAAAACATGCTTTTTTATTATAATCTCTCTAATTATGTTCTCTATCAAATAGTAGAAACAACATCCATCCATTTGAGTATTTCTAGGGTTAATAAATCAATTAAAAATGCGTGCTTATGGTTATTAACCACGTAGTCATTTATTGGGGGAGGGGAGAGATTCTGCCCAATGACCACGGTCCATACAAATTGTAAATTTTGTGTATGGACAAATGACTACTAGGGGGAAGGTGGGTCTAAAATTTGGAAAAAGTAACCGCGTTGTTAATGGTAGCCCCTAGTGCATTTCTGTGCTGTCACTTCAATAGGGCCTACACGGTCGTTTGCGAATACCCTTTAATGGGTAAAAATTCACCCATTTCCGCTAGAAGTGCCTCTCCACATTTAAAGAGTAAACACGGTTTACTCTTTAAAGGGTAAAAGCGGTTTCTGTCAATGGATGGGTATTTTTTACCCTTTTTGTAAATCTCGCTCGCGGCACAAAAAGGGTAAAAAATTACTCTTTTTGTAAGAAAAAGATGTAAATAATTATAACCTCAAATTAACCTTATGAAATAAAATTAATATTTTATTGAAGATGATAGTTTTTAATATTACAATTCATTGTTTTACAATCTTGAATAATATATTAATATATTGTTCATTGTTCCCGTACCAACAGCTACTCCCTTTCGATGGTCGCTGGTACTAGAACATGTCAGCGGCAGGCAAAGTGGCAGGAAAAACGAGACTACCTGGAAATAATGCGTGTTTCAAGATTATGATTAGTTTATCTGTATAAAGGTGTTTAAGTGTTTATGTCTTAATTAGTGAACACATTGTATACAAAAAGTAAAATAAGCTAACTACGTTTGTTTGCAATCGTTGACTGCGTCGCCCAGCTGCTTTAAATTACTATAAAATGATCCCAAACTATTTTTCACCAATAATGGGTTTTTAAACACCCATTTCTAAACTGCAGTTGCTTTACTGTAATGGGTATTTATTTACCCTTTTTACATTTCTGAATTTACCCGCTTTCTGACAGATATTGATGCTATTCTGAAATGAGTATTTTTTTACCCATTAAAGGGTATCCGCAAACGACCGTGTAACTAACATGAGTTATTTCTCTTCATCGATTATGCATATATAATGCATACCTACAGGCGTTTGTTCTGATGTTATTGTTCAATAATATACATGCTGATGCGAAAAATTTACATTTGTAAGGTTCTAATTTGCGCGTTACTTCAGCGTGACATTACGTTTGGTAGAATTTGAATTCAACAGCTGTTTTGGTGTTATGAAATAGGGGGGTGGGGTTTTGCCCCCGCGAGTTGATTGAAGTTTTGGTCCTTCGATAAGTTTTTCAAGGACAAATTTAACATATTTATTGCACGTAATACAAACTATGACAGTGCATAAGTGGACCCTGTGGGAGTTGGAATCCCAGAACAAATTTCAACAAAGAAGACAGCCACTGACTGCTGTCGTCTAAAAGTAATTAAGCTTAACAAAACACAATCATTTACGGGATTGACTGTTTAACGAGAAACTTGCGACGATCGACGCGTCACAATATTTCGTGGACTGAGGGTATTAGAACTAAGTTGGAGATGTTGATTTTGAAGTAAACATCACCTCCAAACACTAGCGCTTTTGCGGTGGAATGTTGACGTTTGCTTACAAATTGTCTAGAGGACCCAAACACTTTAGCGTTTAAGGACATTATAAATGGAAGCCACGTAAACTACTGCATAAGTATTTGTTAAACAACCACTTTTTCCAAACAGTGATAATGTTTGTGAGGGATAAAGCATCTCATTAACACAATTGTAAAATCAAACTGTCGCTACAAGAAAGCCACCAATACTACGTAACAACACATAGCAAGCAGTCGCTTTCGTAAATGTTTACATTTTGTAGGAGTGAAATTGGATGTGAAAATGTTTAAGCACTTCCTCGCGATTTTAAGCTTTAAACAGTGCATTTAACTGGAGTTATGGAAAATCAATAAAAAAACGATTCAAGTGATTATATTTTTATCGATGAATCTTTTGTGAAAAAGTGTGAAAATGCCATATAAAAATATGTACGGCTAGTGATGGGAAAAGAATAAAACTATAAGTTGGAAGAAACATATTTTAGCATAGTGATAAAAATGCACGAATTTAGTGTTTCTAATTTAATTAGGTGAAAAACGCCCGAGCCAGTTGTGTGGCAAAGGGGGTGAAAGTGGGAAGAGGTGCGGAAGGTGCCATATCAGACGCCATATTTGGCTCCGCTTTATAATGTCCTTAAGGATCCGTCATCGTAATCATCGAATCTTCAACAGCCATTTTTCGGTTCAAAACTGAAATTTACTCGTCGAAAATGTGTTCACTGTGTTTCGGTTGGAGAATAAAATACAGTGAACACATGAATATATTCATGATTTTGAACGAAAAAACTGCTTTTGAAAATTATCGAGTTGATGACGGATCCTGCCCCCTTAAACGAATTCTCGTCATTCCGTGTCATCGGCTCAAAGATTGGCGTTCCCCACAAAAGTAGTAAATAGAACATTACAAATGTAACTCGATGTCTTCGCAGAAATTGTCCTTCATTTATTAATTTGTTTATTCATTATAACTAGTTCTATCGCACAACATCAAAAATAGAGAAGTTAATTAACGCAGCGACACGAATTAAGACTAAGACAGCTAAATTTTCACATACTTTCATCGTCATTAAAATATTATGGAAATATTCATTTTATGTTGGTGGTAAAACACACGAGCAAAACAAACATTTTTGATTTTTTTTTATCACAGTCCTAAAAAAAACATCTATGAATGATTATAATCCCTTCAAAAACAGTTCTAAAGGTTTCTGCTTCGACATCATATCATTACGATATTCGCCTCATTGAAAAAACTCAACATCCCCGTGCCTAAAATTACATCAGTTTTAATTTTGAACGTGGTTCTGACTTCAATTGATCTCCGTATCAACAAAAACATTATGCTCTAAATCATCCGTGCGTAATAAAAATCATTGAAATTTGTTGTTCATGCGTAACAAGTTCGGTGTTCATTTTACCATCCTGTTCATTTTTTCACCCCTTCCCCTATGACAAATGGTAAACAAACTTTATGCTGTTACACACATGTGACTTAGCAATCTGTATGTAACCTAGCGTGTTATTTGTTTCTTTGCAACCACAGATTCAATTTCAATGTAACTTATTCATTTTGACAGCTCTAGGTTAAGTTACATGCAAGTAAAAATGCAACACCTATGTAATGTAAACAAAGCGTAAGTTACAATGTAATAGTTTAGTAACCAAGTTTGAAAATCATCAATAAGATATGCTACAAATTATCTGAAATGCAACGGAAATGTGATTTGTTTTATTTTTCTAAAATATTGCATTTGTTACCAGTGCTACTTGGGTAATGCAAATGGTTCGCGGGACGAGTTGACGTCTGGCTATTTGTAAAGGAATATGTCAGATAGTCAAGCTAGTCCCAAAGGTGGCTAAGTATTTAACAAATCTGTCTAAGCAGATTTGCAGTCTCTTGGTAACAACCTTGACTGCCGACTCAACTATCACATGGCAAATATTCAGTGTGTTGATACATTTGTGTGTGATAGTTGTGATTCCGATTATGGAACTTCTTATCACCTGATATGTAACTATCCAATCTTCGCGTAATTGCGATTCCAATTACTTGGTTAACACTTATTAAGTGAAACTGATTTCAGAAACCTGAATCTTCAGAACATTCTGTTATTCTTAACCCGCTGTGGTAATGAGCTATAGGCTCTCTTCACGCTCATGCGTTTTGCAGTGTCCTTTTTAGGGCGCTGTTCGAACCCATTGTGGTATGGAGCTACATGCTCTCAATTCGCTTATGCGATTTCCCCTCTTCAAGGGACCCCACTCCTATTTCCTCCCATCTTTCCCTTCCCTTTTCTCTCCCTTCGGGTAGATGATGAAATAGGCTCAAATATGGCGATGGCACAAATTTGGGGAACGTGCCTCTGGAGCCGGCCTTCTGATGCCTGATACCTGATGCATAATATGACTTAATCTTTGATTTCAGATATAATTTGGTTGAAATTGTACGATTAAATTTAGATTAAATCGATTTTTTTCAACATGCTTGCATTCTCCATTCTCGTTTTTCTTATATGCCAATATGAAATACTTTTCTAAATATCAAAAAATAATGTTTAAGCTTCGAAAGTATTATGAACTTTAATGATAAGCATAGTTATACACACGAAGTTTGAATAATGTGGCAAATAAAGCAAATAAATTGCCATACAATCTGGAAAACTTACATGCAAGTTGGCTGAAAAGCCAAATATTGAGATTTCAACATCAAGTTCCTCAAAAACTAGACGTGCTATGATAATTTTGAAAACGGCAATGGATTCACCAATCCTTTATTAAGTAAATAGTGATATTTTGGAGCTTGAGAAAAAAACGTGTTCCACAGTATAACTTCAAAAACAACACACACCTCTGATTTTTTCATATTTTGTTTAAAACTTGCTCAGCTTTCCAATGATGCAAAAATTGGTGGTTGGGAACACTATGAAATTTCAGTTGTTCCAATATAATCCAATGCGATAAAATTCAGTTGGTCCGATAAAATCCAATAAGAATTTGACTTAACTTCAAATGGCCTAAAACTACAGTTCTAAAAATTACATTTAATTTTTAACAGCAAAAATTGTAATACAAGGCAAATTTTTAGCATCGCTTTTTAACTAACGTCTTTTTGATTTTTGTTCTTCAAGCGGCTTTTTTATGCGGAACGACAGCCAACGTGAACATACCTTAGCGTTATCTTTTTTATTTAAACCATTTTTTGTTCAAAACCTGTACTGCGCATAACTACATATTTGTAACATTCGACGAAAGTAGGCATTGTGTAAATGGATAAGGCAGTATGGAAGGATACAACATTTCTGAAATTACCAAGAACTCGAAAGTGCTTATTTGAGGCTGAAATTCTGTACAGCTTATATCGCATACCGGGTGGATAGTCAGAGAATTATTCTGATAGAAATTACATTGCTACTACATTACGTGGATCATGTATAATCTCAATGTGACTGTTATGCGGTTACAATTACCAATGTGACAGAACAACTTAGTACTTTTGTCGAATTTTCTAGAACAACCTCACAGATTTTAGTAAGATGATTGATTATCTCGAAATTTTCAAAAATGTCGAATGTGACAAGTATGCAGTTATAGGCAGTATAGTACGTTAAAGAAATGTTGAGTTTCGAAATAAGCGGTTCAAAATCCTTCGAGTCCATGAAGAACATTAATAGTGTGTGAAACACTGCTGCATGGGAATTTTTTGTTGTTATTTGAAGTCGAACGAAAAAGCACTTGCGTGGTCTAATCCTAATGTACTTTTGGATCACATCAAAGATTCATCTTCATTAAATTCCTCAGAAAAACGGAATTGAGATAAATAGTCGCCTAACGTTTTTGACACAATTCTGCTCCATTTTTAGCTTGACTTAAACCCATAGAATAGCCTAAGTCTTTCATCATCATTTTTTTACAGCAGGATCTACCTTTTCCATTCCTATATCGTTTTATGGAAACGACCAACTGTGGAGATTAGGCAATGGTGCGATAGAAGTAGATACCATTTTTTCCTCTGCTCCACTCAGACTTGAGTGGATGGGGATTCGAATTAAGTACCGAGAGATTTCGTTCAGCTTAGGAGCAATCCCCAGGGAGAAACTAATTTAGCTTTAGAAATTTCTACCGGCTGCAAATTAAACCGACACGTTTTTTCTCTGCTTGGTTTGTGCTTTCAGAAACAACATCCACCACCTGGACGGCAACTGGGGCAGCCTGGCGGACTCGCTGCGGAGTTTGCACATCTCCGGTAATTCGATTTCGGAGCTGTCGCTGTTTTTGCACGAGGACAAGCGTTCCAATCACACGGTGCCCACGTTCCAGGCTTCGTCCTCGATAATCACCGCAAAACACTCACCGTTGGGCCCGCCCCTTCCAGCATCTCCCACGCAACAACAGCAGAAACCATTTGCCAAGCTGAAAAAACTCGTTTGGTTGGACATCAGCTCCAATCGGATAGCCCACATAGGTCCAAATATTTTTCCGAAATCGCTGGTGACGATTGATTTGTCAAAAAACATCCTGACTGCGTTTCCTGCCGCGGTGTTGGAGCATTTGCACGATTTGCGGATCCTATCGCTGAAGGACAATTTGATAGCGAAACTAGTTGGCGTGGACATGGCAGGGTCTCGAATCAAATTCGAAAAGCTGGACCTCAGCATAAATCTGATAGAAGAGCTGCCCTCAGGGCTGTTCAATGGGACGGTACGGGTGAAGGCTATCAATTTCGATAAGAACTTCATACGCAGCATTCCGGGGGACGCTTTCCGAGATCTGGGGGTAGTGCACATGGTGCTGGCATTCAATTTTATTGAATCGGTGGATGATGAAGCTTTTGCCACATTGGAGCAATCGCTGGAGTATTTAGACTTGGAGCGCAACCGGCTGTTAGCTTCCCCGAGGGCCATTGGCAGTTTGAACAAATTGCGGTATCTGTACTTGACATCGAATGAACTGACGGGGATCGATCAGCTGCCAGCGACGCTGAAGGTACTGTCACTCAGTGGCAATAATTTTACCTCCATCCCTGTGGAAGGGCTGGCTAATTGTACTGAGCTGTCCTATTTGAACATGGGCTACAATAAAATAGCGGAAATTGCGGAGAACGATTTTGTCGGATGGGGTGCCAATTTGCAGACACTGCTACTTAGGAACAATAAAATAACTAGTCTGAATTACGGCATTTTCAATGGACTGGACACGATAAAGGAGATTAGTCTGAGCTTCAACGATATTCATTACGTACATCCTAATGTGTTTGATAATGTGTCCAGCACGTTGAAAATCCTAGAGCTATCGTTCGGAATCTACCGGGAGGAATATCCAATGGATGCGCTCAGTGTGCTAACCGAGTTAATGTGGCTGGGGCTTGACAATAACAACCTGAAGGTGATTCCTGACGATGCCCTTTCCACTCTGAGCCAATTGACATACGTGAATTTCGCATTCAACCGAATTACGGTGCTGCCACGTACGGTGTTCCGGTCGGACATTCACAAAAATCTCGTCGAAATTGATTTGTCATTCAATCAGATTGAAACTCTTCACTCCGGCACGTTCGACAATCTCGAACTGATTCAAATCATAAATTTGTCCTCGAACAAAATAAAAAGCATCGAGAAAAGCTGTTTTTTCGACTTGCCCTACTTGACGTACGTGGACCTGTCATTCAACGGGATGCAAAACGTGAGCGAAACTGCGTTTAGTTTCCTACCGGCGTTGCTCAGTGTGGACCTGATGTACAACGAGATGAGTACGTTCTCGCTGAAAATGTTCAAGCACGTTTCAAATGCCACCACCCCCATGAGGCTGAATATTAGCAACAATGCGATCGATAATTTCGATGGCGACGTGAATTCACTTCTCTACGTTTATTCGCTGGACGCCAGCCACAATTTGCTCCAGGAACCCCTCGTCTTCCGTGCTCTGGCCTATTCCCTTCGGATACTGTACCTCAATTGGAACAATTTCACCACGCTCCAAAATCATGCCTTCGGCGATTTACAAATACTGGAAGTTCTCAATCTAGCGCACAACAATATATCATCATTAAGAAGACGCAGTTTTGCTGGTCTGGTTAACCTGCAGGAATTCGATTTGAGCCATAACAAGATTGAAGTGCTCCAAATTGAGCAATTTTCTCCGCTCAAAAAACTCCGTCTGCTGAAACTGAATAACAATCGGCTTCGGGCAGTTCCTCGCGATGCCTTTCTCAACACACGAATCGAATTTTTGGATCTATCTAACAACCTGTTCGCTGCCTGGCAGGCAACCGCTTTCGCCGATATTGGATTTACACTTCGCTCCATCCAGTTTAGCAACAATTTACTAGAGTTTCTCGACGAGTACATGTTTACCAGCACACAATACTTGCTTGAGCTCAACCTCTCCTACAATCAAATTAAACTCATTCCGGATAACTCATTTGCTAATCTCAACAACCTCACCATTCTGGACCTCAGTTGGAACCCATTCATTACCATAAATTTCAAAGAAATTTTCCTCAATGTGCCACGACTCCACGAACTACACCTCCAACACACTGGTCTCTACCGCCTGCCTTCTCTCATACTACCCCAACTAGTAACGATCGATATCAGCCACAATCACGTCCAAGAAATCGAATCCCTAGAGGAGCTCTACTACCTCCGAGAATTCTACGCCAAAGACAATAAAATCAACAACATCACCAACTTACTTCGAAACCTTCCGTCCTCCATTCGAGTGCTGGAGATCTCGCGAAATCCAATCCGAAAAATATCGTTCCATGATTTCACCCAAAATCGACGATTAGAAGAGCTCTACATCGAAGACATCAAAATCACCAACCCAGACATCTTCATCAAGCTGCACAACCTCAAAAAACTTCGCATTAACTCCCAGCACAACTTCTCCGAGCTCATCTCAAAACTTCGTGGTCTCCAGGAACTCTACGTTACAGTCTACGAAGATCACATCGACGACAATCTCTTCACGGCCAAAATGCACACAATCACCAAGCTGAACCTACTGGAGATCACCGGACGCCGTCTGGTGCAGATCCACCACAAAGCCTTCGTCGGCCTGGCGCGCAACCACGACCTCAAGCTGCGGATACGAAACACCCTGGTGAACGATCTTCCACCGGGGATATTCTACGCCCTCAAGTACATCCCCCGGTTGAGCATCGACCTGTCGGATAACATGCTGGCGGCGCTGGCGCCCGATAGTTTCTATCCGAACGCGAGCTCGTGGGATGCCGTGGGGACTCGGAGCGTCATCGGGGGACTGGACATCAGCAACAACCCGATGCAGTGCGATTGCGGGCTGGTGTGGCTGGGGCACTGGCTGAGGCGATGGCTTCGGGAGACTACGCAGGTCAACCCGATCCAGAAGGACGAGATGCGGAAGATGATCCGGGTGAGTGACTTTTTATTTATAAAATGATTTATTGAAGGGGCCTTCCAAACCAAGTGTCCACAAAAAATACAAACGTGTAATTGATCATCACCGATTACAATAAAATTTTAGTCATATGCTCGTTAAACTTTAAACTAGTGGGTGTCGATATTTTCTATTTTCTGATCGTACGTCCCGTATTTAACGGGACAGCACCAGTGAGCTGTCCTACCGTTTTATTGAAAATGGTCAAATTGTCCCGTTTTTTGAAAATTGACAGTAGACACAACAGATAAAAAGTAAAACAGCAGTATACCTAATTATTATTATTATTATTTATTTTTAATCAACAATTTTGAAAGAGGGAAAAACCCCTTTGAGTGATTTCTTTTTGGAAATCTTTCTCAGAGAGGCACAAAACCTCTTTATCTTTTCACAAAACGTTATAAAACATACTTAAAACTAAAGGCTCACACGGTAACGAACCATAAAAGAGCCATTGTCTTGAAAGGGACGTCAATTAGGTATGGAATAAGGGCATCAATTCAGTCGAATAAAAACCAGTCGAGGAACGAAGCACAACCTTATTGATATCTGAAAATAAATTGAAAAGAAAAAAGAAATAACGAAGTATAAACAAAATATGAGGTTTCATTCAAGAAATTGAACAATACTTTTAAAATTGGATAACATTTTACACCTAGTATGTCACGCACAGACACAGAAACTGAGAGACCAAAATTAGTTATGCTGTTCAATAATTTGTTTCTTGGAGAAATATATTTGTCGCAATGAAATACTATATGATCAATGTCTTCATAGGATTTCCCACAGTCGCACAAATTGGAATCTGCAATGTTGATACGATACAAATGGTTGTTGCAAGTGTAATGATTTGACATTAACTTCGAAAATGAGCAAATTAAATTTCTACTAGCTGACATATTATTAAACCATGGAAAGTGACTTACTTTAGGACAAAACGAATGACACCAACGTCCTTTATCACTAGAGTTCCAACAATTTTGCCAATTGGAAAGAGATATTTTTTTTAAATTTTGAATAATATTCAGAAGGCGAAATATCACGATTTAAAATTACGCCACGATTCACACCTAATCTAGCTAAAGAATCAGCCTGTTCATTTCCATAAATATTACAATGAGCTAGGACCCATACGAATTTTATGACGAATCCTTGAGAGTTGAGATCAAATAGTATTTTTTTAATCATAAAAATGATATGATGAGTTTTAAAATTAAAATTGATTGTATTCAATGCATGAAGACAGCTCAAACTGTCAGAACAAACAATATATATATTTGGAGTACAATATTTGATCAAGATGCATGCAAAATATAAGGCAATCAGCTCTGCTATGAAAATAGAAGAGGGAGATTGTAATTTAAAAAAGTGAGCTGAAAATAAATTGTACACACCGAAGCCAGCATCATCATGAATCAAAGAACCATCTGTATAATAAAATTGTGCAGGAGTGATTCCATTAAATTTCCGCTCGAATAAAAATTTAGAAATATTAGAATGTTAATTTTTTGGAACTTGTTGCAATTCATGAAATAGAGACAAGTCAATTAATGGTTGATAAGTATGAATGCTGATATTAGAATTATAAAATACTTTCCAAGGAATTGAAACAATATTTTCAACAGAACAATGATTAAAGGAGTCTAACATTTTGCTCGTGGGATAAATTTCAAATAAAGACCTTAAAATATTAATAATGGGATGATTGTTAGAAAAACAATTCATCATAAATTTACAGTTCAATTCTTGAAAACGAATTTTAAGTGGAATAACACCAAAACTTCAATTGATTGAGTATGAGTTGAACTCATAAGTTTTAAACAAATTCTCAAGCAACGAAATTGTATTTTTTCAAGTTTGACAAAATATGTTTGTGCAGCACTACCAAATGTAAAACAACCATATTCCATAATTGAACGAATAGTAGTTTTGTAAAGTGTTATTAAATCAGAAGGATTTGCTCCCCACCAAGTACCAGTGATTGTTCGTAGAAAATTTGTTCGTTTTGCACAAACTTTTTGAATATATTTGATGTGAGTGTTCCAATTCAATTTAGAATCAAACCATATACCAAGATATTTGTAAATATCAACTTCTTCAATTTCAAGTCCATTTAGATATAAATTTATATTTGTGGGAGAATATTTTCGTGTAAAAACAATATATTTTGTTTTTTGAACAGAAAAATAAAAACCATTTTCATGTGCCCACATATCAATAGTATCTAAAGGACATTGCATAAAATGTCTAATGATCTCTCTATTTTTGCCACTAATAGAAATCACATTATCATCAGCAAATTGTAGTAAGTAACAACCATGAGGAATAATGGAAGCAATGTCACTTGTGAATAAATTGTACAAAAAAGGACTTAAACAAGACCCTTGTGGAAGGCCATAATAACTATAACTAATAGTTTTGGAACATCCATCATGGAAAAAAAAATCATAATTTTGAAAGAAAACAAATTACATAAAAACTTAAATTGGTCATTTTATTGAACAATAAATCAATTAAAACAGAATCATATGCTCCAGAAACATCTAAGAAAGTTGAAACAACATCCTGCTTTTTATTGAATGAAAGTTTAATTTGTGAAGCCAAAAATGAAACACAATCACGGGTACCACGACTTCCTCTAAAACCAAATTGAGAAGATGGAAAAATTTTGTTATCTTCAGCCCATAATTCAAGGCGGTTTAAAATCATTCGTTCAAACAGTTTACGAAAACATGACAGCAAACTAATTGGTCTTCTGCTATCTGCAAATTAAGGATCTCTACCAGGCTTCACTATACTAATAACTTTAATGGAACGCCATTCAAGAGGTACAATGTTCTGATATAAGAAAGAATTATAAATTGAAAGTAAATGTAGTTTCCTTTATCTGACAAATTATTTAATACAATAAATTTCATATTATCAATTCCAGAAGCAGTATTTTTGGTAATTGATAACGTCATATTAAATTCAGCCAATGAAAAAGGATTGCAAAGTTCTGGAAAATAATTAAGAGAATTTGCCTTGAAATGTATTGGAGGAGGTACAAAATCAGGACATATTTTTGAAGAAAAATCATCTATCCATTTTTTCGAATATTCCAAAACACTGGGAAGAGACGATTTATAATTCTTTAAATTACGAGCACAGACCATAACTTCGATAAAGAAGTCTCTCTGTTAAGATTTTCAACAAAACTTTTCCAATAATTTCTCTTTTAAAATTTTGTTATTCTTGTAAACTGTGCTTCAGCTTTACAATATAATAAATAATGATTTCTGGAACCAGATCTGCGAAATAATTTGAAAGCATCTGATTTATTCTTTAAAGAAATGGAACACTCATCATCTCACCAAAAGGAAGGAAGATTTTTCTTTACAGTACCAGACACTAATTGCCTGTTCTGTGAATTCCGTAAACAGTTATTCAATAACTTTGAAAAAGTATTATAGTTTTCAATTGGTGAATCAGAATTAACTATATTTATCAATGAATCAGATATAAGGTCAGAAAATTTGGTCCAATTGACATTTCTACAGAGATCAGGAACACATGGTTCATTTAATATATTATTGTATTTAGATGTTTGAATTTCAATTAAAATAGGCAAATGATCATTACCATTTGGATCATCAATAATATTCCAAGCAGATTGCATTGATAAATTATTTGAACAAAGGGATAAATCAACACATGAATGATTATTGGAAGGCACAACAACCCTAGTAATCTATCCATCATTAAGAATATTTAAATTCAAATCATCAATCAAATCCATAATAAGAGAACCCCTACCATCCGTTTTTTCACTACCCAGGCAAAATTGTGTGCGTTGAAATCGCCCAATACATAAAATGGAGAAGGAATTTCATTCAAAATACATTTTATTTGAGATAACGAAAAACTTGCATTTGGAGGAATATAAAAAACAAACAATAAAAAACTCACATTTTCTTTTCTAATAGATACAGCAACGTATTCTATTTGTGATTGAAAAGATAAAACTAAATGTTTGAATTCAATATTTTCACGAACACCAATTAATACTCCTCCAAATGATGAATCCCTATCTTTCCTTATTAAGTTAAATTGAGGAACACGGAAAAATTTTGGTGTTCCTAACCATGTTTCATTCAAGCAAAACACATCTACATTAAAATTTGTAATTAATGCTTTCAACCCATCAATTTTGGGAATAACGCTGCGGCAATTCCATTGTGAAATGTAAAAATTATTGCAATTATTCGAAGCCATTAGGAAGAAAATAATGAGGCAATGAGGGGAACAAATGAATTAAATATTTTCAAAAGAGTGTCCATATATGGTAAAACCAAAAATCATTTAATCCCAAAAAGTCAACAATTTCTTCAAGGATTCTCAAAATTGACTGACTTGAATTTTCGTTATTTTGCTCATTATAATTAGTCTTGGACTGCTCATTAGGCTTGGATGAACAATCAGAATCAAATCTTTCAAAACCTGGAATATTTTTGTGAGGTGCAGATGCCTTAAGGGGAGGAAAATTCATATCAAAAGAAGTTGATGGTTGAGGTTGATCAGAAATATTATTTTGTTTGTTCGAAGAAATATTAACAGTTCTTCTCCTTTAATTAGGAGGTTTGTTAACAAAATTATTGAAATAATCAAATGATTCTATTCCATCATCATTGGGTAAAATTTCAAAAACAATAGCTGAAAAAATGTTATCTGAAAATTTCATTACTTCAGCATATGATAAATTGTTCTTATTTCTTATTTTTTTATTTAATTTGGATTGATGATCAATGTAAACAGCACAATCTTTCGAAGATTTGTGCTTCTGTTTACAATAAATACAAAGGTCCGAATTTTCATTACATTCAGACGAAGAATGCGCTTCGCCACACTTCGAACGTTTGTGTTTATTGGAGCAAAAACTGGAAGTGTGACCAAGAAGGAGTTATTTGTCACAATGCATTTGCTTTGGGTAGTAAAGCCTCATGCGAAGTTTGACATTATTAATAATTACGAAGTCTGGCAGGACTGAACCAGAAAACGTAATTTTGATGCAATTCGAATGCATATATTTGGAATCATTTCCTACAAAATATTGAACAAACGAACACAATCCAGGACTCCAACAGGAGAAAGGGATTGGTTCTTAAAAATTCCTGAACCATGGTTGCTGTCAGCATATGACCAATGTTCCCGCCGGGGTTGGTTACCCGATCTTCCCTAAGGTTGCTTGTACCCTGTCCAGTATCACAAAAAGGCAGGGTCGATCATTACGATAAATAAAAAAGTTTGGATTTAAGTTTCAGTAATAACTGCTATATATATGTAATTAACTGTTTGAATATTTAAAAGCTAGTCATCTTTTGCATTCAAAGAACGAGCATTACAATTTAAAATATTAGAAAAAATATGTTAATCCCTTAGAGAAGCATAATCCGATAACAATTTTATAAATAAGTTTTACACTAGCTTGAACTGCTTAGGTCATTGTGGTGGTTTTTACGATTGCACAATCATTCGATTCAATTGTTCAGTTAAAAAAATAAAATCAGAGGTAGACTTTTGACTAGAAGTAGATGCAGACAATTTGAAGGGGGAGGAGCTTAAACTGCTCGCTACAATATCGGCATAGGAAATTCCTTTGGTAAATCTATTTGAAATCATAATGATTACTTGGACTGGGGAAAATCCAAGTAAATCAATTATTCCATTTTTGATCGTAAGGTCACTTATAGCCACTTGTGAGACCGTCGTCTTGACTTTGAACGAACGTTCGGTTTTATCGTCATAAGTAGAACATTTTTGCTTCTTCTCTTCAAGGTATTTGAGAAGAAGTTCGCGATTAAGAGTTATTGGCAAAACACGAAAGTCTTCTTTCTTTGCGATGTGGAAGGAAACCTAGATTCTCCTAATGCAGTTCAAAATCTCCTGCCTAATTCCTTCAAATTCGAAACAACTGACCACGATAGGCAGCACTTTATGTTTCATCTCTTGAATTAAAGAGCCTGGGCTAGTGGCTGCTTCAATTTGATGCTCGAAAAATTGTCTAAAGTATCAATTTGGTTACTCATTTTGATGCAATTATCAAGATTAACCATTTCACCTTGTAGGAAGAAAGTGCGCATTCAGGAGCAACGCCATTTCTCCCATTTTTTCCACATTCAGTGACATTTTTTAAACCCGCTTCAGATCAATGGGTTACATACATGACCTGATTCGTTACTCGCCACATAGTAACGTACATGCGTTGGTGTCCATGCACGAAAAATCGCTAAAAGTAAGCGGGAAAATGAACGTCTAACGAATTATTTCTCAAAATGGGGAACTATTTTCGAAAAAATATTTGGTACCGGTTGTACGTAATGATTTTGGCCATCACGACTACCAAATATTTTTTCGATTATTGCTTTACGATAAATTTGAAGTTAGATGCCTTTCCCCATACAAAATAAAACGAGAAAACTCCTGCTGATCAACTGTGAACAAGTGCAAAGCAGGTTATCCATTCTTGGGCGACGACTCAGCACAAAAAAACTTTTTTGCTTTTCCTTTGCAAATCAACTTAGTTTTCACTAGCCGGTTTGGCTTTTCCTAACAAATGAAACAGTGCTGAAAAGTGCTACTTTTCAGCACTATTACACAGCGTAACAAAAATGACATTTTTGCGTGTCTTAAGGATCAAATTATGCGTCTCTAGTAGATTTGGGGTTGCTGAATCTGATGCCATTCTCAGAAACGTTCCAGCACGTCACAATTTGTAGCTACAGGTCGCCAAAGTTGTATAAAACACTGGTTTTAGTAATGTTTACATAAAATTTAAGGTACAATTTATTATACTTTTTTGTAATCTAATCCACCAAACATGCAAAATAGAACTTGAACTTTCATTTCAGACATAATTTGATTGAAATTGCGCGATTAAATTTCGATTAAACCGATTTTTTTAACATGCTTGCAGTCTCCATACAAAATTCTTCGTTTCTTCTATGTGGCAAAATACAACAATTCTCTAAACCATCAAAAAATAACTTTTCCGTATCGAAAGTAATACAAACTTTGATAATAAGTATTGTTATACACATAAAGTTTGAATTCTGTGGCAAATTAAGCCAATATATTACCTTACAAGCTGGCAATCTTGCATGCAAGTTGGATGAAATATTCATTTTTTGCATTTTCAACAGTCAATATCTCAAAAACTAGACGTGCTATGATATTTCTAAAACCGGCAATGGATTCAGCAACCCTTAATTAAGTGAATAGCGGTATTTTGGTGCTGGAGACAAAAACGTGTTCCGCTGTGTTATCGGTGCTGAAAAGTAGCACTTTTCAGTACTGTTTTTGTAATCCTCAACTAAGTACCTGAGCATTTTTAAACGCCATCCATCGAATGGATCCAGATTTGGAGAGCTTCTTATTGTGCATCTGTTCGACGATCGGAATCCGATTCAGATGAGCGATTCTGATTTGGAATTGGATCGTCTAGCAGACTTAGGTTTAACAGTAGAGTCCGCTAGTTTACTCCCAGCACAAAGCATCACACGACGATTCTATAGGCCGTTTGAAACATGTCTTCATGTGCTGCCTTCGTCGTTGGATTATTTTTACAATCGCAAATTGAATGCAGCATCTTACCTGTCCTGTCCTCGAATATTGAGCTTGATCTGCTTGGTATCAGTTGAAGCGTGAAAATTTTGTGACAGTTATCTAGTATGTATATATCACAGCCTACCTGATTGAAAAGTCCTGAATCTATATTAAGGTTCCCCCAGACCTAAGCGACTTTTTACGACGACAGCAACAAAAAATCGTCGCAATTTCACTGATGTTTCGCTGCATGCACTGTTTGATGAGCGCGTCTAAACCACAGCTACGCGATTTCGTAGCGATTCGCGTCGTGTCAGTCAAGATGGTTCCATAGAGGAGTGCTTGCAGCGACACAACAACGAAATCGCGACGATTGTTTGTCGCTGTCGCCGTAAAAAGTCGCGTAGATTTGGGGGAGCCTTTAAGGTGAAGATGAATCGAAGCCAAAGTTCAAATTTTCAAGAGCACGGATCTGGAGAACCAAACATCCGACTGAGCTGAAAACTTAATCGATTGGTCACTAGCTGGTGGTGACCAATCGATTAGGTTTTCAGCTAACACGGATGTTTGGTCCTCCAGATCCGTGCTCTTGAAAATTTGAACTTTGGCTTCGTTTCATCTTCACCTTAAGTGTGAACATCCATGTGGGTTCTCATGTAATATGCTAGTGATTCAAGAGTCAATCCGATTAAAACAGCATTTTCCGTAATAGCAAAAAATGTTGTATGCAACTCGTTGCTAAACTCGATTTTTTCAGCACTCGTTGTATTCATCCAACTCGGCGAGCCTCGTTGGATAAATGTACGACTCGTGCTGAAAAAATCTTCATTTTGCAACTTGTTGCATAAATATTTATTGGAGTTTGGAGTCGTGTCGTATAACAAAAGTATACATTTTTTAGTCATTTCTAAGAGTTGCAAAGTTTTTGTTAGCATAAAGACTGGAACGCGCAAAAATTGGTCTACTTCAAATTGATGTGTTTCTATTGAAAATGCATTAAAACAAAACCTGAAATGCTGCATTTGAAAGTTGAGTGTATATGCAATGGGTGCTATAATGAGTTTTTGTCTTTCACTCTCCAGTTTCCAAAATGACGTCCAAGTAAGAAGAACAGTGTATCAAAATTTTGCTCGCGCAGCAAGAAAATCTGACGTTCTCGCATGAAACTTATGTAGAGGCGAATTTCAAGCAGCTTCCGGGACAGGAGTTTTGTACCGCATCAGGAGAAGGGAAGGTGGCTGAGATTTTCAACACCTTCGAACTATCAAAATTCCCGAAACAGCAACTCGTGGGGCATGCCATATGCTCGTGTTCTCTTCATTACGGGAACCATCAATCATGAGATCTACATCTAGGAGGCCACGAAAAGCGGCTACTGAAGCAACATAATGGACCTGTGGTGTTCTGGCCAAAATTGACGAGCTGTCAATATGGGAAAAAGGCAATCGGATTGTAAGATGCTAAAACGTGGTTCATAGACCACAACCACACCCCCCCAACACACGGGTAAAAATGCGGCACTCTAAAACAGGAGAAAGAGTAATGATTTCGGGAGGAAAGTGTGTTTTCATGTTATGAAAATACACCATGACCAAAAGTCATGAAATCATGAAACATTTTACCGTAACGCCGGCTGTTTGTTACGTTTTCAATTTTTAGCGAAGAAAAATGGCAATTAAAATTCTCAAATCATGAAGCATGTATGCTGGAACCATGATTAAAATTCATGGATTTGGTCATCTGTTATTTATGATTCCTATTTTTGATACGAAAAGTGGCAATTTCGGTCATGAAATCATGAAGCAGGATCTGATATCATGAACACAGGTCATGAAAACATAAGCACTTTTCATGTATTCAGATGCCTGTCATTTATGATTCCAATTTTGGTGCTGAAAAGTGGCAAGTTGAGTCATGAAATCATGAAGCAGGATCCCTGAATCATGAACTCAGTTCATGAAAACGAAACATTATACGTCAATTTAGATCCCAGTTTATATTTGCCATTGGTAAACAAATACAACAAAGTTTTACTGCTTTTGTGCCGATAGTTTTGTAATAAACCGTGAAAACATTCCACAAATGTCAACCTAACGAGTGTGACATCTTTAGCAGGAATGCGAACATTCGGTGGGTAGGTTTGTACGCAAAATATTGTTTCGAGCATCAATTGAATTGGTAAATGGTCCCTGGGCTGGTGGATTGCATGAGTTATGGAACACTCTTTAACAACTCTGCGGATGTGGAAAGTGGAACTGGATCATCCGGCTGCCGAAGGCCTTTTGTGACCTGCTCTGTTATAGGACGTGGGGTATGCATCACTTCCGAACAGTTAAAATCGCCGATGAGCTTGTCAAGCAAAATCTTCGCTCAAAGTGAAAAATTGCCCGGTTCTGCAAAGTCACGATTAAGTAAGTACATTGATTGTGTCGTGAAACAATGTTGGAACTCACGAGAATTTCACCATGAATGTCATCGATATGATGACAAGGTTCCGAAGAATTTAAACTTTTTCAAAACAATTTTTTTGTTGTAATTTCACTAGAAAAGATTACCGATCACCACGAGACACGTTGACTAAGGTGAAGAAAGTGACAGTTAGATTTGTGTAACGCCCTGAGCATACGAATTCTTGCATAATAGTCACGATTTCATGACTTTTAGTCATGATATCATGAAACATAAAATTTTATGAAATCATGACTTTTTGTTCATGAAACCGGCAACGGATTTTTTTCCGTGCAGCCCAGAACTCCGTCCTACTTGAACGGTAAATCCGTTTAAGCTGAAAACTTAATCGATTGACCTCTAGCTGGTTGTGACCTGAGAGAGACTCGCGAAGAGGAAAAATATCAACGTCATATGCAGCTCAGATTCCCCTCTCATGAAACGTCAGATGCAGCCCACCATTTTTATGGCTGAAAAAGTGAAAAGTATTGTGTTCAAAGTAAACTGTTATTTAAAACCTCAGTCGGCGGAGCAGTTTTTTCCAAAGTTGCTGATAAATCTAAGCAGCAGATTAATTATTTCTAATGTCTGCTACGTTTGCTGGCATGGAATTTCACTCAAACAGGTATTTATGATTCGATGTGATGCAAACTCAATCATGTTTTGCTGAGAGGTTCATGTGAGGGTTTGAACAGCATGCTCATAATTGGTATAAACACAATGTGAAATAAGAAAAAAAACTCAGCAATCACAGAAAAAGAAGAGCGTCTTCGCGAGCCTCGTCTCAGGTTGTGACCAATTGATTAAGTTTTCAGCTCAAACAGGTGTTTGGTTATCCAAATTTGTGCCCTTGAAAATTTGAAGTTTGGCTTCGTTTTATCTTCACCCTAAACCAAACTGACGTTCGGCGGCAAATAAGTTTGATGAGACCAATGTGCAAAATTTTTTGAAAGGGGTCAAACTGAAGGCACGGCAGTTCGGATTTGTCAAACCAAAATAATAAATTTAACATTTTTTCCCTAAAATATATGGATCAAGTTACCAAAATAAAATAAGAAGAAGGTTTTTGTATTATGAATTTTGACTGAAAGAAACGATTTTCTTGTCGACCAATTTTTGCGCGCTAAAGTTTTTATCCGTCAAGCTGTAGAATTACAGTCTTTTGGCCAGAATGTTGATCAATATCCTTCAACGTAGATATTTAGACATGATCCCTGGGAGAACACATGCATCTAATTTGTTAAACAAACTGTAAATTCGAACGAAGCAATACTATACTGTTATGCTTCTCGGACATAGAATCACTAATTATTGATAAATGGTCACTTGCGAAGAGTTTGTCCGAAAAGACATCAACACAAACGAAATGAAACATTTTCTCTATATCCAAAGAAATCGACCTCTATTCAGAGTTGCACAATATCGGTCATATCAGCTGATGGCTGATGGACTAAAACTATCAATATCAGTTGCGAACTATCAATATCACTTGGATCTGACAACCAACAGCGGTGATGCGACATCGCACTCTAGATCACAATCACTGCAGAATGAGTGATCACGTGGTAATTACCCACGCTATTGATGTTTTTCAGTGACCAACACACAGTATCAATCCGTCTGCAGCACTATCAAGAATATCGTACTGATAAATTGCCATTTTATTTGCTTAACTTAAGGCTAAACTTGACCCATCAGTGAAATCCATAGTCTATCGCCATCAATGCACTGGTGATGGAGTAGAGAGCATGATGTTGATGTGATATGGAATGATCCGAATTGCATCGCAGTCGGCCTATACAAATCAGCAAATTTCAAGCGTTGATAGTGACAGCAAACAACTCTATTCCCTATTTTGAGTAAAAGCAAGTTGGCTTTCTAAAGCATGCCGTGCAAAAGGATACCTTCTATGGTGCCAGTAATTTAAAAATAAGAAAAACTTTATCGCTCATTTACGTTTGATTTTTCTTGGTATTCACCACAATTAGCCCCCACTCTCTGCTGCCCTGTGCAACTGTTGATGCCATTAAAACCGCCACCCGTAAAATAAATAGAAGTACTTTCATTCACTTCCTGAAGGCACCGGCAAAAGTACATTTCTTCAACCATAAGCATACACACCCGCTCCGGTAGTAGACTAACGATGGTCTCTGTGCAAATTTGTATAAACATGCGTGCGTGAGCGCCAGCATAAGTTTAAATTTATGCGGCAATAAAACATGAATAAAGCACAAATCAAAAGGATATGCTGGAGGAACAACTGCTGACTGGCACATTTACCTCAACGCGTCTCGAACGAGAAGCAACAACGACAAGGAGCGCTTTGAAGATGTGTAGTGCAGGGGGTTTCAAGCTGTATGGTCCAGGAAGCACCTCTTCATTATTGAGGTTTCGTTTTAAATTCAGCAGGATTTTTCTAAGTTCTTATTTTGTTTATAGTTCTTGTGAAAAATTGTGCGTAAACATTTCGAAGAAGTGTCGTCTGTAAACAATCCAGAAAATCATTAAATAAATGAAGACGTAGTACACGATTGATGCCATCCACGAGTTTCTTTGAATAAAAGATCATATCAGCAAAACTATAGTGTGGTTTCGAACAAAGCATCGCAGCAAATTTAAAAGTATCGGTAGAAACTTTGAGAAGTATGACAAAGCACCTGCGAAGCATTAACTGATTCGGAGAGCATAGTTTGAAAACCGCTGGTGTATAGTGTGTCGTCAACGATGGATCCCCAGAAGAAACCAAAACCAGCCGGGCGGCCATCTGAGGGGAACAAAAGTTTATTTCCAACCTGCTGTTTATATTGCTAATTGAAAAGTTATAAAAAGTTTCCTCCGGATTGCCTTCGTCGTCACCGACAGGGCTTCCTTTCCCCTATTGTGTCACTACCAACACAAACAAATTGCCAACTGGGTCACCATCAGCAAGCATTTCGACCAATTTTGCATATATTCCTTCCTTTACGCATAAAAATGGCACAAGATTGCTGATAGCTTGATGTCAACAAGAGAGCAACAAAAAAAATCAACGCCATCAGTTCTCTGTCTCGTCGTCGTAGTCGTTGTTCTGCTTGACGGACGAAACAGGGTATTAATTTCTGTCAATCGAGCGAGAAACTGCTTTTTTCCTGAAGAATGATTTTTCGGACTGTTGCTCTTCGAAAGACGAAAGGAACGAAGCAACACGTCAGGCGGAAAAATATTCAATCAAGATTGACACATGTGCGTTTTGGAAATATGGGAGAATTCTTGGAAGGCTACGTTCTCAAAAGCATCAAAAAACATCTTGTTTTTTGCAGTTATCAAAGGTTTCGAATGGGAGCTGTTCACAGAAGTTGTTTGCGGTATCTATTTTGCACTCTTCAGAAAAAATACGGCTGTTTTAAATAACATTGGCTAGGAATACCTTCTATAGCATTGCATGGTGAGTTTTAGATTAAGTCTTATTTTTCCGAAGGGATTAAATGTTGTTTTTAATTCTTTATAAGCCCTTGATAACTCCTAACATGATACTTATAAGCATATATTCTAAAGGATTAACTGAACGAAGTACTGATAAAATATATGGAGCATTTTTGTCAATCTTGTTGTGGTTTTGATCACCGTTTACTTGATTGTTTCCATTTTATTGGTATTTTTTGGTGAAGGATAATGACTTCCGATTTAGAATTTTTCGTATCAACCTACTTTTTTATTTCGGTCTTCTTCAGAAACTGTTGCACACACATAAAATATAAAAAAATAATTCACAATTGACATAATTTTTCCATATAAAATCAATCAAAAATTTACAAAGAAGACACTTACAAATCCACCGACTGCTTGTCCTTTTCAGCAGTATACTTAATTCTAATTTTCTATGTCGTTTCCCTCAAGGTGTACTGCATTGTCCCTTCCCTTCAAGTCCTCAAGGTGTACTGCATCGTCTCTTTCGTCATGTTTGAGAGCCCGTCTACGTCACGTTATATGTTTACTGTTGTCTCTCTGTTTATCTTAATGTGAACTATTTCTGCTGTTCATCGGCGCGTGTCATGGTCGATCCTCTCGAGAAAAATCAAATTGATGTCTGTTTTCTATCGCGTGGTACGTGAGCCCCGTTGATGCGTATGGGATTTCTGTGTTGCGCGATTCGCTTGTCCACTGCAGTGGTTTGAGATGTTTGTTTCATCGGTGGTATAGCACCCTTGAGTTTGAGGAATCGATAGTTTGTACCTGTTAACCGGTTTGAAGGAAGCAGTGATGTTGTGTTTTTTTTTCAAAACTATGCTCACCTTCTTGCGTCACAGATGGGGTAAAATGGTTTAATACTAGGACATAAACTTATAGATTTTCCTTCAATTTCCCGATGAAAATCAATCATTTTTCACTTTTCTGCGTGAGGTTTTCCGATGATTCTATCAACAAACAAGCGTTTCCATGCCACAGAGCAAACTCATGCAGAAGCTTGGTTGCTGACTCTTGGTTCTCCATACTAAATTGCATTCTATTCCATTCATTCGGTCACTTCGAAGCATCCCCTTTTTTAACCTTTTTGACACTATTTAAAACCGCAAAAAAGCTCAAATTCGGGAAACGTTTTTATGGTGATTGCTAGCAAATATTGTGAAGTTACTGTTAAGGCTTCGAATAGCCATTAAACGTGGATCTTGAAACGAGACAAATCGACACAACGACACAAATCCTTGTAGTGGCATTTTGGATAATTTTGTAGTTGTTGTCCCGGAAAATATGTTTGACCGTTCTAAGGCTTTCCAGTATGGCTTTTCGAGTGCCACTTAAAAATTGTTAATCAAGCCAACTTAAGAGTTGTGGGCATCTAAAAAAATATAGTTTTCCACTTAAATTTGCTTATCTCTTTAAAGTCACAAGAACTACATACCTTCAATGTTCATCAAAAATGAGTATTATTACTTCTTCTACAATTCTTCTGAAGATCACATTCACGCAAAACTGGAAACAAAAAAAATGGACCAAAACTGATTTTTGGTTCCACCATAAGTTTAAACTTTCAGAATCAATTTACTTAGCTTAAATTAAGAGTTAGATCACAAACGTCTTAGACAAAGTTCTTCATAAAAACAATTCTATTCCTTACCCCGAATGCCATTTCCCCAAATGCCGTCACCTCGAGAGCCATTACCCCGAATATACTATTACCACGTATTCCTTCAGCCGAATGCTATTTCACCGATGTTATGATTATCTTGACATGATGACACTGATGAAATTTCCCCATGATATTGGAATTCGGGGTTATGGGTCGTTCGAGGATATGGAATTCGGGTTAATGACATTCGGGAAAATGGCAATGGGGTAGAATCCATTAAAACATTTTCTAAATGTTCGCAGAAGAGCATAGGCACAGAGAAGTGGCACACAAAAAAGTTTGAGTCAATACAAAATCCTTAATATCCTTAAACATGACGAGAACAGAAAAAACACTTTTTTTTCTGATAAAATGTAGTGTACACGCCCAATTTAAGATCGGATTAAATTAACTGTACTGTTATGCAACCGTACTGCGTTCACACTTAAGTGATAAGCACTAATGTACTCTCAACACTTCCAGTATTTTACCGCCATAATCGAGTACAATGTACAATTATCTAACAGTGAGAGGTGATTGACCGCCATAGAATTGCCTTTAGAAACAATTTAGAACGATTAGTCAATATGCATTATAATCCTATATATTACCATATCGTATTGAAATACAATTAATAACTGATCAGAAGTTATACAGTATACAGTACAGTAATCAGTGTCAAGAGTCCAGATGTGATCCAAATCGAGCACTCGACACTGAAGAAGTCTGTAAATCGCAGACGAAATAGGCCTATCTGTCAAGATAAGCAACACATATAAGAGTTTAAAGGCTCGCCTTACTAGTGATTTAAGTATTTTATTTTTTTGCAAAAAGTGAAGTGTTAAAGTTCAATCAGTAGTTTTCAACATAATTTAATAATCCCTCCCCTAAATTTAATATAAAAAAGTGTAGTCATAACCCATGTACATCCTGTTCATCGCTACATTTGCATTTTCATTTTCAACAATTTCTGAAAGTGATCCTTCCACCTGGGTGCCACCGCCGCCCGAGTAGCACGCGAAACATCCTCCAAAGAGATAGTTTTCAAAAATGGTTTCAATTGTGTATCAATAAAAGCATCTGTAATTTACCTGGTTCAAGTTCGGTTGCATATCAATATCAAGGCTCATAAAGTTTCATTGCCATTCCAAAAGACATGTTTTTCATACCTTGTTTGACGTTCAACATTTTTGAAACGGCAAGATTTGCTGCAAATGTCCCTTGGAAATAGCAATGAAGTCAAATTTATCAAGATGTTTTCAGCAACTTTTCAAACAAACTCTTGAAACTTCTTCCAAAATGCCGATTTTAATGTTATGTTAATAAATTACTTTCATTAGAAGCATCCGAAACTTACCTGAAATTTTCGTTCTTATACGCACAACTCAAGAAGATTCATCCCAGTTGCGAGAAAGTTGCACTAAACTACGTGTATGACAGCTAGAAGTTTGTTTGTTTCAATCCAGTTGTAATATGGTTGACTGGCACTTTACGTATCATCTAACAACGAAAACATGGTCTAGCAACATGTCTCATTTGTTGCGCGGAAGTTTTTGCGAAAAGTGAGATTATTTCAGGCGTGGCCTAATTTCGCCAGTGATGAACTTGTATTCCGAAGGTTACAATCAAGTTATAAGCAACAAGCTTTGATTAATGGACCATGTGATCGCTTTCATCGGCTTCGTGGCCGAGCGGTCAGTGTCGTCAGGCAGTGAGCGCATCGTGTCATGGGGTGTGGGTTCGATTCCCGCTTCAGCCATTGAAACTTTTCGTCAGATATGTTTCGCGGCTGTGCCACTGGAGCATGCTTGTCCGTTGTCTAGTGTTAAGTTACAGTCTGTGTTGCTAAATGGCTGAAGACGGTGTCCGTGTCTTTTTTTTTTTTAATATGTTGCAAACAGACTCCGGCTCTTGCGCTTTTTGCATTGCTATTCAGTGCAATTGTAAGTCATATTTTCAACAATTGACAACTCTGATTAGTTTCAAGAGATAATTTTATTCTTGAGTAGAAACAAACTATGCTGCTTCGGTGTTTTATCGGTCAGCAAATTCCTTTCTAGATCATTGCACATGGCGGGCACCATTGACCGTTGCATAGAATCTCCGCATATCATTCCTGTCCATGCTTTCTTGAGCTTCAGCTACCACACTTTCTTCGTGCTGCCTTTTCTTTCTGCGGTGGATTCACTCTTCTTCGGCTCTCGCTGCCCTGTACCACTCTCTGTTCTGTCGGGTTCTGACCACAAGCATACGGCTTCTGGTGACATTCTTCATGTCTGTCACTCTCTTGCACTCTTCATCGAACCATTCGTTCCGTCTTCGTCGATGACCAGTGCCAATCACTTCCTGCGCCGTTGTTGTCACAGCTTCGTGGATAGGGTCCCACAGGCTGTCGACGTCTCCAGCAACGTTGATTCTTCCCAACTGCCCCATTAGTCGACAAGCGTTGTATATTGAAGCTCAGCGTTCTGTTTGTTGTGGAACTCGGGACACTGGATAATCGCGCCCGAATTTTAGCTACAACGAGATAATGATCCTAGTCGATATTAGGGTCTAGGATGGTCCTGACATCCATGACATCTGAGAAATGTCGCCCATCAACCACGCGCGGGTTGGGTAATCGTCCTTGATTCGTTGCGGGGTCTTTTGCCGTAACATCATGCCGTTTACTCTACTTTTGCATTTCTTGGTTGGTGAAGAGTCTTCGATAGGCCACCTAACCAGGGTTGCGCTACCTACATCGTGCTAGAGGAGCTGCCTCCTCGATGCTGACACGATACAGCATTGTCCGTTATTTCTTTACATCAATACTCATTACGCGTGGTAAAGATGGACAAATTATGGGTGAAATTATGAAAAAAATCCACGTGCTCGGCTGGAATTTGAACCCAGGACTCTTGTATGCTAGACGAGCGCTTTACCAACTAAGCTATCGAGCCACTTGGTGACCCAATAACTGAGTTGATTACAAGTTTAGAATTCAAATCCCTACAGACCACGCGGACCCCTTTCACACCTATGCACTCATTCTTCAAACCATTACAAAGAAATTTGATGAATAGATAAACTCAATCCGACGGGTAGCTGAAAAGATTTCATGAGTTTTTTCGCTATTATTTAGCTTATTATGGAACCATAGCCTTGCAAACATACACAAAAATCCCAAAAAAAAAAACTCAAAAGGGATTTGTTACTTCAGCAACATCCTTCATTAAGGTTTGAAGAATGAGTTTTCAATATGGGATGATATGTTGCTGCTTACATTACAGTACTAGCGTGTTTGGAACATTTCTCAAAATTTCTTCATAGTAATTTCCATATAAAACTACACTGTCTTTGGCCCATCTTTATATCACCACCTATAGAGCTGAAAATTTCACAGAACACTATTTCCATGGTGAGGATGGTAAGGAGCATATAGGAGATTGGATTTTCAAACATTTTAAAAATTTGAATCGCCCTGATATACATGTTCTCTCGACTATGATTTTGATCGTGATTTGTTCTAGGTATTACGTCTGTTTGTCTGTGGATGTTTATGATGAGAATTTTCCAGAGACATTCATAGAGGTATTTTTTGTGAAAATATTGGAATATTCGTAAAAAACATGCAGAGATTCTTCTGAAGTAAAAATATTTATACTCTGTCAAAAATCCCTAGTTCTTGGATTTTTTTTTGAGAAACTACTTGTAAGAAAATCTTAAAAGAAACCTTGCAAGAATATTTAGAAGAATTATTGAAAAAAAAAGAAAACTGGTAGAATTGATTGGGAAGTTTTGGGGAAATAGCTGCTTTCATCACATGAAAAACTTCTTATAATAATGGAAGAACCCAAGATGGGCTCGCTGGAAGAAATGAAAAACGAATTCAAAAGTATATCCAATTATCTGAGCAATCCTCGAAAACTTTTAAAATAAATACCAGAAAGGCCAAAGGTACGATAAGAAATCTCTTCAGTGATTTTCAGCGATAAAAACTAAGAGGTCTCTTCAGTTGGATTCTTGGTGGGAGTCTAAAATGATTTCAGTGGGAATTCTTTGAAAATCCTTGAAAATTCCGGGTTGAAATTTTCGGAATCTCTGTGACAATTCCTTTAAAAAACTCAGATAAATTGAAGTCAATATGGATATGATAAGACTATTATAGTGACTCTTGAAAAAATCATTTCATAAATTATTTAAACAAAAATACTGGTGGCATTGTCAGAATATTCTGCAAAGTTTCTTGAAAAAAGTGCCATGGATTTGTTGCTGATGTTGATTATGGATTTCCCTGTTAAATTTTCTGCAAACATTTCTGAATGAATTCCTTAACAAATTCTTGTGCGTATTTTTTCGTTTTTTCGACGGAATATTGGAGGAATCCCTGCATACGTTTAATGGAAACAATGTTGGTAGATCCATGCCATAATTCAAAATAAATTACCTGGAGAAATTTTTAAAGAAATATAGTGATGAGTCACCCGAGAATAAATTTGGATGGGTTTTGGTAGGTATTTTGGATGACTTTGGAAAATAATACCAGAGAAGGAATTTCGATTTACAATAAATTTATTGGAAGAGTCATTGGGGATTGTTCAATGGAACCCGTCGAGGAATCATAAGAATATTTCCTGAAATAATTTTAACAAATCCTTTTTATACTTTATAGCCGAAATGCTGAAGTAATACCTGTAGCTATCTCTAATAGATTGATGTGAAGATAAATATTATTTTGTGGAGCAATCGACTGTATGTTTTAATTGTGGAATTTTTGGCTACGCAGTCTTGAAATGATTAAAACGAGTTTTATTTCAACCCAACGTTTCGACACGGGGATTGTGTCTCCCCTGAGGAAGATATACAAAGTCCCCCGGTCCCTCAGCCCACTCTGAATATAGCCCTGCAATTTTAACCCTTCAGTCGTCGCGCGGTACGATAAGCGATGTTATACAAAATACAACAGCGCGACGACTGATGTGTTAAAAATAAGGGTTAGTCAAGGGGCTCCTGTACGTCGCTGGTCCAAATCTCTTCCAAAACTTATGCTTGCCATACTCTAGCTACGCTACTGGTTGGAAAACCTCCACATAATGGAGCTCTCTAAGTGACATTTTAAAATATTTGCAATCCAAATGACAAGAGTTTGTACTTTTACATCGAATTCAAAGAAGAGTAGCAGACCTTTCAGGATTCCACAAGGTTAAGTTTAAATGATTTAATAACTTTAAATTGGCGTCTCTTGGCCTATCAAAATACCGATCGTTCAATAAGGAAATCACTAGTTTAGATCCGACCAGACCCCTCAAAGTCCTAATAATTGAAGTATCTGCATTTAGCAGATGTCAACATGCTTCTAAATCAAGTAACCACTTGAAGTCCGACTATTTACAAAAGCGGATAATTATCTCAATTGCATCCTCGCTCACACACATACACAGTTTAGTTCAGTGCAAACATTTGGCCGGCCAAGTTCAGTCCTGCAGCTATTTCGATGACGACCTCCCAGTTCTTACCCAGACCACTCCGTCGAGTGTCCGTCCGTTCTAATTATTACGTTCCGTATGGACGGGTGAAGGTCAGTATGTAGTGGCTAGAGGCGACCCACTTGGCATCGGGGGCACACTTCAACAAGAGGCTACGAAGTGCATTACCAAGAGAGGAAACCAAGGAACGGGAGCGGAATGTTCCGGTCCCTGACAGACGAGAAATAGTTGCACTAATTATCCCTGGAACAATTGCTATATCAAACGGAAACGAGTGGTAAATTATCGTGTGTCGGAAATTATGGTTTGCTTGCTGTTTGAGTAGATTTGTCCATTGGATGAGGGAAACAGATTTGGAAAGCAACAGTTACTCGACGTAATGATACCGGTGATTGGTGGTCTAATTTTGGAACGATTTCTGCTTTTATTCTATATAAGCATGATGTTTTTTGATAGATAACCATTCTGTAGATCTGAACCGAAATTTTCTATTATAAAATTTGTTTGACATAAGTCGATATCCCAAGACTCATGAAATCACTTGTTACTTTTTTTATAAAAGTGTGGGTCGATTGAGAAAAATCGATTATGTCACTAACACTCTTTTTCTAGCACACGCTTGAATGGTTATGAAGTAACTACAAAAACAGTAAATTTACCTTAAAACATCGTTTTCCACATCCACACACTCAATTCATTTTTTCTATGATTGATTAACTGATATTTTTCCTTCAAGCTAATCTCCGATCGATCACATAGACCACTGGCCATAATTAATCAAGAACCACCTCCCTTTGGATGGAACGGGCCGTCCCTCATCTGCAGAGGAAAGTTCTTTTGAAACATCTTTTTCCTCTGCCGGCATGGCCCATCAAAACTAGCGTATCACGATGACGACTCGGTTTGCCCACTAGTGCAAGTCATTTTGAGTTTTTCCCCAACAAAGAATCTCATTTGGTGTTGATATAGCGGAACCAGACAGTTTGCTCAAAATAAAAAAAAACTTTGCCGGACCCGGTTCATTTACAACAAGCATCCTGCCACAACCAAAAGGCTCCACTTTCCTCTACTCAGCAGCGCTTTTTTCCGGACCAAAAGCTTCGGGTGTAATTAATGTGCTCATACATAAAAGATGACATGCGGGGTATGATCTATTGGGCTAGCCATGAGAGAAAAACGAGTTGTGGAAAGTTTGCCAAATGAGATGCGAGTGGGGAGTGCTGCGGTGGCATCGTTAAACTAACCCCTCCCACCCATTCGCCAACTTTCCAGCGCACTTATCCGATTTCATTATTACGAAACTGCTGCGAAGGGATACTCATCCCTATTCAAAGGCAAATTCTTCAAAAATCTCATTTTTCAGTCGTATACAGTGCCACGCGGACACAGTGGAGTGAAGCTAAAAATGGAGAGTCTAACTCTCTGAGGGACATTCAAGTCTGTACAGTATTGGACTATAAATTTGCAATTTTTTAATTTTCATTAAAAAGTATCAACTTTTATATGCTATCTATGTTATTTATGAATCAATTTGAACAAAATTTTAGGACGCATCCATTTTTATAGGTTTCCCGATGGCTTACTCACTTTACACCACCTATTTAATTTCAATTTTGTCATATTTATTTCATTTCATTTCATTTATTTGGAAAAATTCTTCAGCAGACTCCCTTTACCTTTGAGTCGCATGACCGATATAGCCATACCAAAAATAAATACCTAGGGAGTCGATGCCGGTTATGGACCCTTTGCGTATTATGGACCCCCTACAGAAAAACATAAAATTAACACTCAAAGCAACTTTATTCCTATGAAAATCCACCGGGGAAACTTCGATTACATTGTTAGTCAGCAGTTTCAGGCAAAATATTTGGTTTGAGACGCATAAATACAGATATTTGAACAGTTTTGTAAATGAAACCACACAAGAGGGTCCATAATACGCATTTCCAGGTGGGTCCATAATAGGCTCGTCGGCAGTGTGCCAGATTACATGGGAATCAAATGGAGGGTCCATAATACGCAACGTCAAATTTGTAAGTAAACAATCCTATTATGGACCCCGGGAGGGTCCATAATAGGCTTTCGGAAAACAGTTTTTCAAATACATATTTCGCTGGAAAAATTGAATGGTTTTATATGTCTCATAGGCGTACTATGAAGTAAAGACATTGAATTTGTTGTTAGACTCTACAAAACGTATATGCGTCTGAGATATCATTGCGGAAAAACGTCTAGAATGAATTTCAGCTACTCCATTACTAGCATTGAAACCTATAAGAATTACGATCGATACCTTCTCAGTATTTTTTCCCGCACTTAAACCGCAATTTACGAAGTCATTTTTTACGTAAATTTAATTTACGTTACATTTTTTTACGAATTGAGATGAAACGATTATATACAAAACTATTTTTTGGTTTGATAATAATAATCTGATGTTTTTTTTTATGCCTTGTAGTTTAGTTTAGACGTGTTTATAGTATGAAATATTATAACATATTGTTGATCATACTTGCCATAAACTTTAGAATACTCTGCAATATCGAACATCCTGGAGAGGTCTTAGAGTCTTCAAACGTAAGAGGTACACACTTAAATTATTTTACGGATTCCTGTAAAAATCTCAACAGCTGAACAGTTCGGTGAAATAAATTAACGGAGTACGGTAAATTTTTACAGTATTCGGTGAAAAATCACCGGAATCCGTAAAATTTCGACGGAATTACGGTGTTTTATTTCACCGAACTGTTCAGCTGTTGAGATTACGGTGAAATTCACCGTAAGAGCTTAGTGTGTAGGTGCTCCAAGCAATTCAATGAAGCATGTTTCATGATGTCCAAAAAGAATTCAATTAAATATAATAATGGAGCATGGATATGGGAATCGTAATACGTAATAATTCGGAATCGTAAAACGCGAACCTTACACGATCCTGATTTCGCCGCTCGAGCATGCAACAGATTCAACGAATCAAACACCTCTTACTGTATGTACAGAAACAGGACTGTGAAAACGCTTGTAGCTCCTAAAGCCATTCCATGAAGTCTTAAAGGTAACAAAAACATCTACACAAATAAAATTGAAACTAAGTATACTTATACGAAAGGTTAAACAGGTGACCCCTAATTCATGCGGCTTTAAGCTTACCGTGCCTCTATGGTTCGCATTATGCGTATTACACAGTGTATTCTGTGATTTTCGCCTTTGACGACTTTTAAGAGATACCGATATGGTTTTTTCGCTGCTGGTTTTTTTTTGTTCTGAGATTGCGAAAAGCTTAATCCTGCCTAGTTTGGGCAGGGTGATGTGCTAGTATCCATCGTATTAGGCATTGATTTTCCCAGTATTGCAGTGAATGATGCTGATACAAACCGATGCCAAACAATTCTTTCTCAAAACGGCTTTAGCATTGTACAATAACATTTTGATAAATCTTGATCTCTTTTTGGAAATAATGCAAAGAAAATGCATCTTACCGTATTCTCAATCCATCGTATCGTTTTCAACTCCGTCGCAATCAGTTTCCAGATTCGTGGTTAAAACACAACATATCAACGCTATAATAAAATGTTTTACTAGAATATATAGATCTACGGGCATCTCCCTCCATTCCTTCAGCATGATGGAATATACTAATTTCCTTTAAAATTAATTGTTTGTCATCAAAGTTCCACCCGAACATATGAACACAATTCCTTTTGACCGTACAATTATGGCATTTGCTCACAGTACAGCGAAAACAACACAATCAATGGAATCGTATTTTTACGTCGAGAGTCGCGCACACATTGATGTGCACAAGCTTTTTTTTCTCAGTACGACGGATTGAACTTTGTTTACATTCTCAATTATGCGCGGCGGTTGAGGAAATTTCGTAAAATTTGGTGATTTATTGAAGTTTTACGGCGTGTGATTGGAATGAAATCCTTCAGTGAAGAAGTACGAAGGTTTTCCATAGTGATAATAAGTGCCCAGCGAAGTAAGTCACCCACGGGGGCGGGAAAAAACTTGTGTTGGAAAGTGGTGTGGCTCAGTCGATTGCTAAGCATTTCTCTCAAATCGTGTTCGTCCATGCGATTTCGGTGAAAAAGTGCAAAGTGGATAATTAAACTGAGATTATTTACCGAAATACAGTAGTTTTATTGCATTTTTGGTGTACAAGTGCACAAACCATAACAGCTTTCACAAAATTACACTTAGATAATGAATCTATGTTGCAGGTAAGTTTGAATATCCGCCGTAGTGGAACATTTAAAGTTTGATACGACGAATAGTAGTGCTTACGACGAAGTAGAACAAAACCCTAGTGGCTACGGTTAGGATTGCTTTGTTAGACCAATCTTCAGCATAAAATATCAGCAATGATCAATCTTTGTAGACTCATGCAAATGCTACAGCTCAAATGGCGCTAGTTCAAAAATTTTACTTTTGTGAACTTTTATCTAGGTAACCTTGTGGACCCAGTTTTTGCTACTTTCAGAATCATGCAATGGCAAACTCGCGTGCCATGCCTCGTGCATGCGTGCTCGTAAATAGCGCTATTGTTGCTACACTCATTTCCGAGTTAACAACAAGAGATGTATGTTCTGTCACAATTAATATATCTGTTGGTGACCTCAATAGGAAATACGTGTGTATTTACCACATGATGAACCATCCCCAAAGGATGATTTCAAACGAGTTGTCGTTCACTGCCTATGAAGAGGCCTTCTGCTGATTGTGGGCATTGATGCTGATACTCATCACATCATCTGGAGCAGTTCAGCTATCAATTTGAGAAGCTCCAGTCTGATAAAGTGCTTAAGTAGTTCAAATCTTGGATTACTTATTTTAGGCAATCGCCCAAACTTCATGGTTTCTACTAGAGAAGAAGTGTTAGACATAATGCTCTTCTCGAACAGAATCAGTCACAAGTTGACGAATTGGCATGTATCAGATGATGAATCATTATCTGATCATCGCTACATACACTGGGAATTGGTTGTGATCATTTCCGGTGAGTTGGGACACAATTGTCCTTGCTTCAAGCGATCTCACAATTGCTTGTCACTTTGCTTATAGGAAATGTTCCTTACAACTACCTTCACAGGAGAAGTGGACGTCTGGCTGTTTGTAAAGTATGTCAGATAGTCAGGCTGCTATAAAAGCTCTTCCTTCGACCAACTCAAGGTCGAAGCTTGTTATCGCATGTCGAACTCAAATTGAGGAACTGAATTCAGTCAACTCTGTAAACCTTGTATGGGTACCTGGCCATTCTTCCATCGCTGGAAATGAATTGGCTGATGAGCTAGCTCGCGATGGAGCATCGCATGACTTCATTGGCTATTCCAATTTCGAAGTGCTGGGTGAAGCTTCAGATTGATTCTTGGGCGGCAACTCAGCACAAGCAATATTGGAATAGTTTGGAGTCGTGTCGTCAAACAAAATTGTACATTACTGAGCCATCTCCAAGGGTGGCGAAGTATTTAACAAATCTGTCAAAGCAGAATTGCAGTTTTTGTTACAATTAATTAACAGTGAAAAAGGCATCAACTATATCAAGAATGTTCAATAAAGTTGTTCAAAATGAAAAGTTCTAAAACTAAATCTTCTGAACATTATATTAAAAAAAGTTTCTTGGCTGCTCTATTCTGTTCTATTCAATCAAGTCTGAATTTTTCATTATTACTCGGGATTCTATTTAAAATTAATAGTAAAAACCTATGGAACTGTTCATAAACCGCGAAGTTATCTATCGTGATTATGGCATAAAATGTCTCTAAGGGGTTATTATTATTATTATCTTTATTAACGAGACTTTCAGCCTAACTCTCTAAGGGGTTGAAAAATCCGCCAAAATTGTCTTTTGTAATGGTATTTATCAATGGACGGTCCCTAAGAAAACTCAACCGTGTTTTTCAAGTTTCGTTCCACTGTGCGCTGGTTTCGTCTAACTGATGCCAGTGGTGGACGACGGACGAATGATGCTGACGACTGAGATCTTCCTACAATCCCAGTCAGCCCGGATTGGTAAGAGAAATGAGTAACGAGCTGGAACGCTGGTTGCTGTACTCAAGGGATGACTGCAACTCGACTCAAACTGGACCGGCAAGGCAGCTACCACAATCTCAGCCCTTCTCAGGGATTCTAAAGCGGGGATACGATAAACTTTTGTGCAGATTAAAGAAAATTACAACGGAATGTAGGTTAATTGAGTTTTTCCGAACAGTCGGAAGAAGATACTCGAGGCAGCTGGATATGCTGCCGCCCCCAAACTATCATCATCATCATCATCGTCGTCGTCGTTGTCATCGCCTCGTTTGCAAAATTTTTGGCGACTAAAGAAAACGAAACGAACGACACGCAAAACGAGCTCTCAAAGTTATGTACAGTTAATAAAGTTTGATTAAATTAGCTTAGCCGGTCGGTGCAGGCACGTTGCCCGGATTGTACCGATGATGATGATGATGTGATGTATCTCTTTGAGCCATGAGAAACTTGATGGTTGCAGTTTTTGTTTGTGACCCTTTTGCACCGGCTAGATTCAATTTAGAGTTAGTCGAAGTGTGTCACTATTGCACGACTGGCTTCGGTGCACTTTGACTAGGGGGAATATCGGAGCTGAAAACAAAGTGGATGATGATCTAATTTGGGAAACTTATACGAGATTGGAACTATGGCATATTTTGAGCCCGTCCGTGATGAGCTTCCATTTGAATAACTAGATTTGTTGATTTCCCTCGGGTTTCGTAAACTAGAAAGGGATCTCTGCTGATTTTACTATTGATAAACCAAGAATGAAATGTACAGTATCATTTTAGGATCATTTGTCAATTCTAAAATTTATAAAATATATTTCAAACATATTTTGTATCAGAGAATTTAATTTATAGTTTAATTTTATTTGTGTGCAATGATTCTGAAATATAATACTTAGAAACCTGGAGTTTTTATTGAAGTGTTTGGTCATTTTCTTGTGATGATTGTTCTTGCGGGGGTGAAAAATAGGAGCAGACTCACATTGGTTCGATTAAAATCTCGAACTCGATTAGGCAAAAATAAAACATCGATTGTATCATCAAATAAATATAACTCCCAGATCCTTACCTTGCCCAACAAACCCATTATCTTTTTCATGATAATTGTGTAGATGCAGAGGTATAGTCGGTCTCTACTAACAATGGATGTCTAACATTACTTTACTTTTCCGATAACCGTATGGACATGACCGGAGTCGTTACTGAAATTCAAACTGTGATCTTTGTGCACATTTAGAACGGTAAGCTAATCTCAACCTCCATTAATTGTGCAACTTCGATAGCTCTGGTCAATCGCGTGGTGCGACCATAAAGTGGTCATCTATGCCCATGCCCAATAGCTTCGCGGCTCCTCGTGTTTTTTTGTTTTTGTGCTGAATATTCTTAGAAGAACCCTTGGAGAAATAACTGATGAACCTTGATTTGATTACTGAATAAATTTCTTAGGAATTTCAAAAAAATACTCTTTAACAAAGATAATGAAGAATCATTACAAATGGAAGAATCATTACAAATGGCTTAAGAAACCAATTTCAAAATTTTTGGACGAATTCCTTGAGAAATTTGGAAATATTCCCATTAAAACAATCTTGGTGAATTATTGATGGAAAATATAATTAAAGCGGCTAAAGGCTTTCTTTAAAGACAAAATTAGGAATCTATCTTGAAAATCTTGTAGGTATTGAAATAAAAATTTAACAAAAAATACAGTCAGGTCTTCTATTAGACACATGGTTGGAGGGCGTTATAGGAATCTGCGTTATAGGAAACCCATGGCTTATGGGATTTCATCACTTTGGGGGTGTTGTTGAATATCTCGAATGCCAAAAGAGATAGCACAGTACTGTCTTCGGTGAAGTTTCAGTGCTAAGTACGATCCACCTTTAGGAGTTGAGGATCATACTTTTAGTTGAGAACTTGGTCGTTAGGGGAGGTTTTTCTGATATACACTATTTTCCGTGGGGAATAAGAATGAAAAATTTTGTAACATATGATATCTCTAGATCCTGATGTTTTGGGACGTTGGTGTCTTCGGAAGAGTTGTTCAGTAGCTCAAGGACTGACATACGGTGGGCATTCTGATACGGAATAACGCCACCAGGCGGCGCTAGTGGGTATGGAATATTTGTTTTGCGCGTAGCTCAGTAGCCTGACCACTTAGAAAGATTGCATCTTCGGCAAAGTTGTTCAGTGTGCCAAGGGCTTTAGCTATTAATAGCTACTTTTAAAGAGTTGGATATTGAAAGGCTTCAGACTGAAACTCTGGTTCTCAAGAGCATCGAATCCATTCGGACACGCTAGTGTAGTGAACAGTCATGCGTTGGTGGATTTACTGGGAGCGGTAGATTTAGTCTATTACCAATTTTTTCGAAAAAGTTCTTCCAAGGACTTGCAGGGCCCTTCAAATTTTCTTTTCAATCAAGAGCATTGGTTGCAGAATTCAAACGTACACTTCGAATCTCTCTATACATTCAAGACAACTAAGGTATAATGTTGACCAATTATCCAAGTATAATCCAGATTTCTAAACTCCAATTAACCTCAAGTCATGACACGTGCTTCTCTCTCCCGCACCGAGCCATCAAATCCGGAACTTTTGAAACGCTTTGAATCATCCCTACGATAAAGGCCAAACTTCCCACGAAGCTAGCAAACATTAAACATCGCAACCCCCCGCCAAACTCAATGCCGTATAGACCGTCATAAACAGCTTATAATGTGACACTCGTTTGCCATTCTACTGTCGTGAAATTCCATTCCCATCCTTCCAAACATTTCCTCTGTCACATTAGCTCTCCGACCCCCCAATTTTCCCGCCGCTTAATGCTTCGACGCGTTGCACGGTGGTACCACCCAATAGGGCAAAAATCAAACAACAAACTGTCTTAATTTTCACTGCTATTTTTGTGTGTGGATAAATAACGATTTTTAAAGTGCAGCCACGAACAATGAAGCAGAATTTTTGGTTTCTAAATTTGTCAGAAAAAAATCCTGAAAAATGTTTTTCGCATTCCTTCTATTTACTTCGGAAACAATTTAATTGATTTTTAAATCTTATTTAAGTACATAACCTAAGAAGAGACTTATATTCATCGCTTCTGGTACATATTGAATTTTTTTGTGACATGTAGGAGCCAGTAGTGATATGATTAATCAGCATAAAAATATGCTTGTTTGATAACAATATCACTCGACTTTACCTATGGTTTTGAATATATAGTTAGAGAGGTATCGAGTTGTTTATTGCAAAACCACTGCAAATGTAATCCAAGGGACCATTAAGGTAGCCATGAGAGCAAACTTTATTATTATGCTTTTCAAACTCGATATTGAGATACGAAATATCGAGTAGAAGGGAGTTGACTGTATTCAAATATTATATAAATGATTTATAACCACTTCATACAACAAATGGAACCTTTGTGCCTTGTGCTGCTAGATTTGTCAGTGGGGGCGGAGGGCGGTTTGGATTCCGTGACATTTCGTGGCCCGACATCAGAACCAGTTACCAAAAGTTCCGGAACGGTTCATTCCATTTTCCGATTGGTTTCTGGCGCGGCACTTTGCGTGCGTCTCGCACTGATGATGATGATGACGATGTTGCTGGACGGTTTTCACAAAATTGGAAAAACACCCAATGATAGGTTCAATGCACGCGTTTGGTCGTCTAAGCAAAGGAGACCCCAGTCTGTGATGGCGATTGGTCAGCGTCTAGGATCTTTCGTGGGGAAAGAAAATTCGAAACGGTACTTAAATCGGACGATGATTATGAGGATTGGGCTTAGAAGTACTTCAACATCTTTTTGTGGCGGGAGGATATGGGCGGTTCGTGTTGTCTCCAAGGCTGCCAGGCTTTATCGTCTAGCGTCTAGACTGGAGCTTCGGTGGGAGGGGTTGTTGAGTGCCAGTAACATGATGCCATCGTCAGTGGGAATGGAGCGAGGAAATGGTGTCTGAACGATTTGTCTAATAGGCTTATGAATGGGCGAGGGTGATTACATGTGAAGCAAGGTTACTCACACGTCAGGGGTTACAACATACACAGAAGTTGTGAAAACAGTAAAACACCTGATTAAATTCCAGTTGACAGGGATTTTCGTTTTAATTATTGAATAAACACTTTTCAAAAAGATCAAAAAACTTTGACATGGAAGTTAGCCATCTGGAAAATCTGTTTGTAGAGGAAGTGGTGGAAAAATGAACAGGGGTGGTAGAATGAGCACCGTGCCTTTTACCGAGAAAAAACAAATTTGATTGGTTTTTTATCACGCACGGACGATTTAGAGTATAAATCGGAGTGTTTGGGTTGATACGGAAGTCAATTGAAGTGAAAATGCCAATGGAAGCTAAGATTTTAGAAAACCACGTTAGAAAATTAGAACTGGCGTAGCTTTTAGCTCGAGAGTCTTGAGGTTTTTCAGTGAGGTCAATATCGTTATGATATGATGTCAAATTTGATACTTTTTAATTTATGTTTGAATGGGTTACAATCCAAAATGGATATATTTTCGAAAATGCAATGAAAATTTTTAAAAATTTATATTTCGCACGCGTTTTTTGTATGATGTTCATATTACCATAGTTCATGTATAATGAACATTTGCATTGTTTTTTATAGCAATAAAAATATGTGAAAATTTAGCTATTTTAGTCTGTATTCTTATCGCTGCTATAGATAACATCCCTATTTTTGTTGTTGTGCGATAGAACTCTACAAAATTCTTATATTCCAAACAGATTCATTTTCCAAACACTCGTTATTTGTATGACAATTTTGTTGAAATATTTTGCTGAAATATTCCAATTTACAGAGTTTGGCAGTCAAATGAATTATAACTTCAACGTTCTCTAAGCTTAATTTTACACTTTGAGAGTTGTTATGATTTTCTTAATCGAGATCATTAAAACTAGCTACGATTTATATCAAATTTTATGTTAATGGGCGAGCCTTCAACTAACAGTTATGTTTTGCGAAGAAATTGAAATTTACCCAAATAACAGCTAATTTTTGTCTATAGCATATATTTGAAGCCACAGTGTTTGGAATGTGAGCCAAAACGATGCATCATAATTGCTCATAATTACAGTATTGAACCGATTTTGTCAGCTTTTTGACCCGATTTCGTCAGCCTATTTTAAGTTTATCAAAACATTGTTTTCGTAATGTTTTACCACGTTTACATTAAAATTGATGATGACGTTTGATGTCATGCATGCTTGGCCGTAGCCAGAAGGGACAATAGCAATGCCTTTTATTACGGAATTGTCCCCAGCGCTCGCATTTATTCAAAAATAACATCAAGATAGATTGAAATATTTACGGAGTCAACCAAACAATCAGCCTTTTGAAAAACATCTTGCAGACAATATTTGAAGGTTTTATCAAATCTGTTAGGAAGCTCGAAAAGTTCCTGCAAATATATTGTCAGCAGAATATTATAATTGAAGTAATTAGAGAAAGCTCCTCGTTTTTCCTTAGGAATTTCTCTCAGAATTTCATTTATATTCATCTAGATATTTCTTAAACGTGTTATTCCTGAATTTTTTTCTATTAATCGTTCTTGGGAGTACATCGAGGTTCGTCAGAGATTTCTCAACAAAATTTTAAGGTGTATTTGGAGATGTTTCTTAGAATTCTTTAATAAAAACTTGATATAGTATGCGGAATCTCGGCTTCTATTAAACTAGAGAATTTCATGAGATCTCGAGTATCGTTACTAAGCAACCTGAAAATTTGCTAGTTAAATATAACATAAAATAAAAAAAAAAACGATACTCATAAAGAGAGAATTTATCTGCATGCTATTTCAAAAATAAATCTATAGAATCCAATTTTTTTCAAAAATATTCAAAAAATAATTTTATAAATTGTACCAGAAACATACTGAATGGGGTTTTTGTCTAAATTAAAGGTTCATCATGCATTCTTTCTTGGACTCGACCACAAACCATACCCAAAATTCCTATAGAATTATCTTCTTTTACTTCTTGCTGAATTCTACCATTCTTTCATAAGTATGTCTCGAGATATTCTTCAAAATTTGCTCCTTAAAGTATTGATATTGTGTCTACTATGAATTCATAAACTCTTCAAAAGATCCCTTCAACAATGCGTTTTGTTTAAGCTTTCTTAGGATATACACGATGAAGTTTTACAAATGATTTATAAAGAACTATTTTCTATAATTCCAATATTCCTCTAAAAACTGTTTTAGAGATTCTTTCAGAAATATGTGTTGTTTTTATTTCTATGATCTATGGAATTTCAGAAATTTCACATAGATTGCTTCAATTAAATCTTCTCATAGTTCTAAGAATAATTTCTGAGATTTATTCACGACTTGTAATGTAACGAAACTTATAATACTTCTGCGCTTAGAACACAACAACAACATAATCCATTTAAACTAAAGAAAATTTCTTGCTTTCCATATCTCATATCAAATCTCCGGGTGAAGCATTCTATGAATTATACCTAAAATAATTTGTGCTATTTCGAAGGAGTTTCTTAAAATAGAGGAATTTTAATAAAAAGCTCTTTATGAACTTTGGTGTTCTGGAAGACATTTATAGATAATTTAACGATCATGCAAAACAAGGAAAACAGGTTGATTCCGTTTGTCAGAGTGGAATTGTCAATCGAATGCAAATCGAATCTTTAGAATTTTTCCAAGAGGTAAATTTCCAAGTAAGGGTATGCGAAATACCGAATGATTCCGTCAAATGCGCTTCGAAACGAAATTCCGCGGAATTCCACGGAACTCGCACAGGCGAAATTTATATTTTGCTATTTCGTTTCGTTTCGCCAAATTGTTAAAATATTTCCACGGAAAATTGAAAGCAAACGAAATAAAACGGAATTTCGCGAAATTCGAGTTTAATTTCGAACAAAAAAAGGCAAAGCGTTCGCTTTTACTTCTAGTTACAGTCAAAAATGGGTCCGTATTATGGATCAAATCGACTCATATCATGAATCAGAACACTATAACAGCAAATTATCTGCGGTGGTGCTAGTGAAAGCATACGTTTTGGCGTTTCTTTAGGAATCGTCTTATCTTAAGGTGACACATCTCAGAATTCAAACATGGCAGGTGCAATGGCCGGCTTGTGCCCCTACTCACGATTTCGAAGGCACTAATCTGTTGAAATTATGGACGTACAAGATCATTCTTCTTATTTTAAGCTTTCTGCTAGTGCACAAAGCTAAAATAGGAATTGCACTGTAGTTTGATGCATCTTTCGCGAGATTTGTGCCTTCAAAGATTTGGTACATTATTGAATTATGATTCCAAGCTGTTTCACCTTAAGCCCTCAGTACACTCTTTGCCAAGTGTGCAAATTTTTCCACACGCATAAACTAACACTTCAATATCCACTTGACACTTCAGATGTTTTGTCATTGTTGAGACCGATGTTTGCATGTTGGTTTATGCGTGCGGAAAAATTTGCACACTTGACAACCAGTGTACTGAGGGCTTTAGATTCATAACTCAAGCGTGTGCTAGAATAAGGGCGTAAGTCGCATGATCGATTTCTCTTCATCGATCCTCTCTTCTATGAATAAAGGTGACAAGATGTGGATTTGTTAGCAATTTTTCACCTCAGGATGCAAGATTGCATCGCTGCCTAACGTCCTGAAGTGAAAAAATGCTAACAAACCCGCATATTGTCACCTTTACTCACAGAAGAGAGGATCGATGAAGAGAAATCGATCATATGACTTACGCCCTTATTATAGCACACGCTTGAACTGTGGTATGGGTTTCAACGCCCCAGAGATATGAATCAACGCTTCTAGGCATATGTATGACTTTTTATTTCCTACGAATGGAACAAATGTGTTTAAGCATGTTATTGTTGATCGCGATGCTGTATAGAGTTATGGTTCGCGTAGGTAAAATGGATTCTGCGTAATTGCTACTCTATTTGATGAGATATTCTCCGTTTAATCCAACTTTGATCCATATCTGTGTGCTATCCATAACTGTGGGATGACTGTAGTATGGACTGGTCTGCTGGATACAGCGTTGCCAACCTTCCAGATTTGTCTGGAATATTCCAGATTTTTGAGGCCTCATTTTACAAAAAATCTGGAAGATCCAGATAAAATTTTAAATGAATTTGTAAGGTTTTGTAAATAATTTGTAAGGTTCTCCATGTACGACATAAACGATCCAGACTTTTCCAGACAAATTTCCAAAATCTTCCAGATTTTTAAAAATTTGACTTGGCATCCCTGGCTGGATATGATAAACTGCACTGCCGTTGTAAAGTTTCCAAAAACGCCCATTTGCCCTAAATTCCTTGCGGCGAATAGCCCAGGAAAGGAACAACTGCGTTTGATGAACTTCCGTTATCTTCCATAAGAATGAAGAGAGCAAAACCACGGTTTCCTCCGGGAAACATCGCGTGTCCTTTTGAGCAAATCCGTTAATATATCGCAAAAAATGTTTGCACACAAATGTCAAAAAAGCTGCGTAGCGTGAGTCCCTGATGTTCTGGATTTGCTCAGGTTGTGCAGATTATTGATGCGCGCATTAGTTCTCTTTCTTGCTTTCCCGCTATGACGTCACTTTTAACTCTGCATAAGAGCAGCAGGAGAATAGAAGAGAAAACTAATAGCAAGAATCAATGAGTAAAGGCTCTCCCAAATCAACGTGATTTTTTCCGCGATAGCGACGAAAAATCGCCGCGATTTCGTTGTTGTGTCATAAAACTCTACATGTAGCAGCGAAATCGCAGCGATTGTTTGTCGCTGTCGCCGTAAAAAATCGCGTTGATTTGGGTGATCCAAAGCCACACCTCATATCTTCAAGAGCACAAATCTAAATAACCAGACGTCCATTCAAGCTGAAAACTCTATCGATTGGTTACTCGATGGCCAATCGATCAAGTGTTCAGCTTGAACCGCTGTCGGGTTCGTTAGATTTGTGCTCTTGAAATTCTGAGGTATGCCTTCGATTTATATTCACCTTAAACAAGGAAGATGCATACATTATTTTATATCGAAAAATGAATCTAGGTTCATTCACGCTGTACCACACCACCAACTTTTATCTCCTCTTAGACGATCCCCACCAATGCGTTCGTAAATCGGTGAGTAGTAGAGGTATCTAAAACGTGTCTATTTCCGATACCCACCCGTTTTCGCACCGGTCGTTCGTATCGGCGTTGGCAAAATACTACCTCATTTCCCCACACCAGTCGTAGTGGTGCTGTTGCATATCATAAACAAAACACAGCAGCAAGTTATATCAACAATGGAATCTTGGGACACCTCCAGCCAGGCTTTGCACAGAGCTTCGTCCTCCGCCGGAGACCAATTTTACCGCGTGGTTTTGTGGCACTCATCACGAATAGAATTTTTAACACGAACGTCACCAACCCCCTTTTCGACTATAATTTTAAAATTCAAATTGATGGTTCTCAGCCGGTTTTTGACGGATTTTGAAGATTTTTTCATGGATCGGTCACAAAATTCTTCTAGTTTCAGGGACTGAGTTCGACTTTTCGGTAATGACCGTGGTTCCGGATATATTCAGGGGAGTACTGGGGTAACCTCCGTTGCCGTGAAGTTGGCCACTTTGTGATCGCATCTAAAACCCCGCTTGTGACACCTAAAACTTCACTATATTGCAAAATATGCACATTCTGATTCATTGTGAGACTTTTGGCCACATTGGGGACTGACATGGACATTCCGGGAACCTGGTGCCCCCGAGGAAGAGGACACTTTGCAGAAATGAACAAAACCTATCTTGCGACATATCAAACTTCATGTTTTTGAAAACTATGTACATTGGGAACCATTATGAGACTTTTTGACAATATTTGGCCAGTACCATGGACATTCCGGGAACCTGGTGCCCCCGGGGAAGAGGACACTTTGCAGAAATGAACAAAACCTATCTTGCGACGTATCAAACTTCATGTTTTTGCAAAAAATGTACATTGGGAATCATTATGAGACTTTTTGACCATATTTGGCCAGTACCATGGACATTCCGGGAACCTGGTGCCCCCGGGGAAGAGGACACTTTGCAGAAATGAACAAAACCTGTCTTGCGACGTATCAAACTTCATGTTTTTGCAAAAAATGTACATTGGGAATCATTATGAGACTTTTTGACCATATTTGGCCAGTACCATAGACACTCTGGGTACCTGGTGCCCCCGGGGAAGAGGACACTTTGCAGAAATGAACAAAACCTATCTTGCGACGTATCAAACTTCATGTTTTTGAAAACTATGTACATTGGGAATCTTTATGAGACTTTTTGACCATATTTGGCCAGTACCATAGACATTTCGGGAACCTGGTGCCCCCGGGGAAGAGGACATTTTGCAGAAATGAACAAAACCTATCTTGCGACGTATCAAACTTCATGTTTTTGCAAAAAATGTACATTGGGAATCATTATGAGACTTTTTGACCATATTTGGCCAGTACCATGGACACTCCGGGTACCTGGTGCTCCCGGGGAAGAGGACACTTTGCAGAAATGAACAAAACCTATCTTGCGACGTATCAAACTTCATGTTTTTGAAAACTATGTAAGGTACCGTGGGGCAAGTGGATACAGAAAAAATCAATAGTCCATTTCATTGTTATATACAGCAAACGTAAATAATGTAATTCAAACTTGTTTCTGTGGATAACAAATGAGGGACTAATATACTTCAATTTGTCATTTATTTAAATTTGTCTGATTGTTATGTACTGAGTATGAGGGACTTAAAAATTTGCGCCAAATGATCCACTTTCCCCACAATGGTGGGGTAAGTGGATCATCAATAAAAAAATTCTATTCTCGAAACAAATGTGGTGTAATTATGTATAGTAAGAATGATATTACTCTCGTTCTTGTTATTAGTGCTAGTAATGTTACATTTTAATACTTAAAAATTGAAAAGTATCTTCATTTAATCAAAATATAATGAAAAATATGAAAACATTAGTTCACACTAATTCGAACAAAAAAATCGTTGTAACTAGAATAATTTGGAGAAAAATCATCCATCTATACACATAAGTTATACAGAAGTATTGTAGAACCATTTCTAACGATGTTTTCGAAAAACACTTGTAATTTAAAAATATTGGTTACATATACTTTTGAATAACAAACTGAAATTCTTTTATTCTATTTATGAATACCGTAAAATGGGGTGTTAAGGGATGAAAAAAAAATTCTACCTAAATTTCGAGCAACTTCTTGTATGTCAATAATTGAACAAAATACAGTCCTACCATTCTCCCGACGTGTATATCAAAAGCCAATTACAATGAAGATGATACTATGGCAGATTTTTTAGATAATCATAAAAATGTGTGATTTTTGACGAAAATGCAAAATGGGGTGTTAGGGAATTTGAGCTTTGTAAATAAAACTATATTTTGCCAACAGCAAAAAAAAAATATTATTTTGGTCAATATCGATGATGTCTTCAATCTAAAGATGATATTACTTCAATATAATTCAAATTGGAACTCCTGCAAACGTTAACCGTTTTAATTTACCTGCTAAATCTCTCAAACATATTGATTCTTTTTTCAACCAAGCTATAAGTGCATCGCACAATTGTCTTGAAAGTATTTGTATACTTATATGCAGTATTCGTATCCTAGAATAGTGCAGAGCAACCTTGTCATGACTTGTCAAAAGAAGGATAATTTCAACAAGCTTTCAGTTTAAATAGAGTAAGTGTCCAATTTGCCTTTTCAATAAAGCACCACACCAAATAACGGATTTGCAAGTAACACCCAATGACATAATCGAAAAAAAAACTTAACGAATATAACTTAACCAATATAAAGCGGAAATCGCACACACTATACTACAATGTACTCAATGCTCGACAACACTTAACACATGACCACGAGTAAAAGTTTTCCAAAAAGAGATCGGAAATAACCTTATTATTGTTTATCTAGAACGTAGGTAGTTTTAAAATAAAATCAATAGCTCCAAAACCATCCCATATAAGATAACCATTCCAATTTCCAAACTTCTCACCAATGCGATGGAACAACTTTTGAAAATACTATCATGAAAACCCCATATTCAGAATAATCCGTTTTTATCTTTTAGGTTATGGTCTTCAGTCTATTATGCTCAAAACGGATTTTAAGTTTTCATCCGACGTTTCGGACATGAACACTTAAAATCCGTTTATGAGCATAATAGAGTGAAAGCCATAACCTAGAACATAACATCACAGTCGTATCCCCAATTCAGTTTTAATCTACATTTTCCTAAAAATTTTACCAAATTTTGAGATAAGTCTTTTCTGGTGATATTCAGTGACGAAATAGATCCCTTAACTTTCCATGCAGGTTAACTTCATTGAACAACCCAAAGCTATATTGAAATACATAACGGCATAAAACAAATGAGTTTAGTAACTTAGAAAAGTTAGAATAGATAATCCCTTAACACCCCACTTATTTTTAAAACGAGACTTTTTTCATAAAAGTTTCTCAAAATCGAAACCCAGATATAATTTTAAGAAGTTTTTGTCTGCACTATGATCTCAATTAAATTTACTTTTCTTCTACGTTACTCGCGAATTTTTCTCAAATATATTTCATGGTTTTGTAGATGAATGTATTTAGCCCATAAAATTAGATCAAAAATGTTTTGAAAAGTTTTCAATATCTAGCAACCACAATACAGTAATACCTCGATATAACGTAACTCGATTTTTATTTTCGTTACGTTATATCGAGGTTACGTTATATCGAAGCAAAATATTTTTTTTTTCTTTATTTCATTCAATATGTATTTTTTGACGAAGAATGGGTCTTGAATTGATATTATTGATCTAGCAGGCATTTTCAGTCTTTCCTACATAGTTGTTCGATTTTTCTCCGTGTCTATTTTTTTTTATATTTTTCTTTTCATTTTCAATTTTTTTTATTTTTGTGTCTCTATTACAGTAATCCTTAGAGAATTTTTTTCAGGAAAAATCTTTGAAGGAATCCTTGAATACTCGGAGAATCTCTGAAATAAATTCACAAATGAGATCTTTCAGAAACTTTTAAACAAACTTATGTGGAGCAGTCCATGAACATTTTTTGCAGGCAATTATGGAAATTCAACAACTTTGCTATTAGGAGCTTGTGGTAAAATTCTTAAAATAAATTCTTTGCTAATTTCTCGACAGAATTTTAGAATGAATGTCCCAAGAACTCATTATTTTTTTTCAGAATTCATGAAGAAGTCACTAGAACCAAAGAACGCTCCAATAAAAACAAGAACTATCCTTGAGGGGTTTTTAATGGAAAAGTTTCTGAATGAATACGTGGTGGAATTATCGGCAGTATTCTAGGAGAATTCTCTGGGGTAACTAGGGCTCAGTTTTTGATTGAATTCCTGAATATATTTTTGTAATAAAAACAATCTATAGAAAAATTACTTGGTGTAATTTTTGATCAAAGGTACAGTAAAATTCAAAGATATATTTAAAAAACACTATTGGAGAAATTCACAATCATTGAATTTAAAATGCCTAGAATCCGGAATTCCTAAGACATCTTCTGGAGAAATTCCTGGAGGAATATTTAAACCATTTTTTGTTGAAATTCAATGAAAACATTCTGAAGAAATTCCTCAATTAATTCTTAAGACAGGAATCCGTTAAGTTTGTATTGAAGAAAGTGACCCGGCGACACACAAGTGTAATCTGAGTTTGATGTAGTCTTTTTGACTGCAAAGTCTAAATAAAAAATCATAAAAGTTTTCGTAGAAAATTGAAGTGAGTAGCAGCCTTGGATCCAGTTGGAGCGTAAATGCAGCAAAAATAAAGAAGAATGATGTAAGCAAATGTACAGCAATGACAAAATGTTGTTCTTAATATTGAGCTGATAGCTCACTCGATATTATGACTGTATTCAGTGATGGTAAACGCTTGCATTGCTTTGATTTAGTATTGGTTGGTGTTTGAAACTTGAAAAATGTTTATTCTAGCTCATTAATCATGTTTTTATTTAAAAATTGAAAAATAAATGGGTGCTAAAAAAAGTTATATCGAGGTAAAAATTACGTTATATCGAGTTACGTTATAAAGAGGTTACGTTATATCGAGGTATTACTGTACTTCATATTATTAGATAGCTCCTATTACATAATGCAGCTCACAATCCTCCGAACAAATTGAGCATTTCAGATGATTTATATATCGATTTTCCACGTTTCTGTGATTTGTCAAACTTGACTGAGAAGTTTAATCCCTTAAAACCCCACGAGTCCTTAACACCCCATTTTACGGTACATTTGTATAATCTGTCTAGAACAATTTATATGGTCAAATAAGGTACGATGCTTTCATTTGGAAAATAAGTTTATTTTGCTCTTTTGCAACTCAGCTTAGATGAACCACAAAAAGTTTCGTGTAAATTTTGAAATTATTATTCTTTTATATTTGTTTATACCAGAAAGGCTTAAAATAACTTTTAGGTGGATTAATTCAAATTTTCCATGGTCAATTTGACAAATTTAAGCTGAGAATGAATAAAGCTAAAGGAAATCAACATTTGCGGATATTAAAATTTATTAAAATTCTCGTAAGCAGTCTGCCAATAAATGATAATAATACTTGATCCACTTACCCCACCCTATTAAAAAGTAGGGGTAAGTGTACCATGCACAATATATCTTTATTTATTTATAAATATCACATATTTTTCATTGTGATTCATTCAATAAGAACTGAAATGCTCACCATATGTCGAAAATACTAATAGTATTCGATTTTAGAGAGAGATACAATGGATTTTTGATTGATGGAAAACAATTTTCAAATTAATTAATTTTTGCAATAGTATTAGTGTGGGCGTAAGAATATAACTGAAAACGAAGCAACGGTATGAAAACATTCAACATATTCAAGTATTTATGCTTTATATTGACGAACGATCCACTTATCCCACTGATACACTTCCCCCACTGTACCTTACATTGGGAATCATTATGAGACTTTTTGACCATATTTGGCCACCACTATGGACACTCCGGGAACCTGGTGCCCTTGGGAAAGAAGACACTTTGCGATAATGCGCAAAAACCTATCTTGCGACGTATCAAACTTCATGTTTTTGCAAAATATGCACATCGGGAATCATTTTGAGACTTTTTGACTACCATGAACCCTCGGGGAAGATGACACTTCGCGATTATGTACCAAACCTATCTTGCGACGTGTTCAACTTCATGTTTTTACGAAATATGTACATTTGGAATCATTATTTTTGGATATATTTGGCCACTACTATGGACACTTCGGGAGTGCCCTCGGAGAAGAGGACACTTTGCGATAATTTACGATTCCAATCTTGTGACGTATCAAACTTCATGTTTCTACAAAATATGTACGTTGGAAATCATTTTGAAACTTTTGTGAACATATTTGATCAAGCCATTGACATTTCGGGACTTCAGTTTCCTCAAGAAAGAGGACACTTCATCATACTTCAGGTTTTTGCAAAATATTTACATTGGGAATAATTTTGAAACTTTTTGATTATACTAAGTCACTACAATAGACACTCCGGGAACCTTGTGAACTTGGAGAAGTGAACGATAATTGAACGGATCGCCAGGGGCACCAGGTTCCCGGAATGTCCATGGTACTGGCCAAATATGGTCAAAAAGTCTCATAATGATTCCCAATGTACATAGTTTTCAAAAACATGAAGTTTGATACGTCGCAAGATAGGTTTTGTTCATTTCTGCAAAGTGTTCTCTTCCCCGGGGGCACCAGGTACCCGGAGTGTCCATGGTACTGGCCAAATATGGTCAAAAAGTCTCATAATGATTCCCAATGTACATAGTTTTCAAAAACATGAAGTTTGATACGTCGCAAGATAGGTTTTGTTCATTTCTGCAAAGTGTCCTCTTCCCCGGGGGCACCAGAATCCCGGAGTGTCCATGGTACTGGCCAAAAATGGTCAAAAAGTCTCATAATGATTCCCAATGTACATAGTTTTCAAAAACATGAAGTTTGATACGTCGCAAGATAGGTTTTGTTCATTTCTGCAAAGTGTCCTCTTCCCCGGGGGCACCAGGTACCCGGAGTGTCCATGGTACTGGCCAAATATGGTCAAAAAGTCTCATAATGATTCCCAATGTACATTTTTTGCAAAAACATGAAGTTTGATACGTCGCAAGATAGGTTTTGTTCATTTCTGCAAAGTGTCCTCTTCCCCGGGGGCACCAGAATCCCGGAGTGTCCATGGTACTTGCCAAATATGGTCAAAAAGTCTCATAATGATTTCCAATGTACATTTTTTGCAAAAACATGAAGTTTAATACGTCGAAAGATAGGTTTTGTTCATTTCTGCAAACTGTTCTCTTCCCCGGGGGCACCAGGTTCCCGGAATGTCCATGGTACTGGCCAAATATGGTCAAAAAGTCTCATAATGATTCCCAATGTACATAGTTTTCAAAAACATGAAGTTTGATACGTCGCAAGATAGGTTTTGTTCATTTCTGCAAAGTGTCCTCTTCCTCGGGGGCACCAGGTTCCCGGAATGTCCATGTCAGTCCCCAATGTGGCCAAAAGTCTCACAATGAATCCGAATGTGCATATTTTGCAATATAGTGAAGTTTTAGGTGTCACAAGCGGGGTTTTAGATGCGATCACAAAGTGGCCAACTTCACGGCAATGGAGGTTACCCCAGTACTCCCCTGAATATATCCGGAACCACGGTCATTACCGAAAAGTCGAACTCAGTCCCTTGAAACTAGAAGAATTTTGTGACCGATCCATGAAAAAATCTTCAAAATCCGTCAAAAACCGGCTGAGAACCATCAATTTGAATTTTAAAATTATAGTCGAAAAGGGGGTTGGGGACGTAGGTGAAGCGAACGGAAAACGGACATGGACGGAATTAAAAAAAAAATAAATCGGCAGAGGGACCGGATAGAAAACGTATTGAACACCAAATGTCCAAACGATTACGTTTTGTTATGATGCTTCCACTTTTGTATATGTTTTGGTCGATAGCAACGGTTGGATCGCGTTGCCAAATATGAAAACTTGTTGTTCACCGGCAAGAAGGGTTTTTATTTCCCAACCGATTTGGCAACGATTGGTGCGGTTTCATGTTATGATGAAAGTTGCTATTTTAGGTTTACTCACGCATTGGTGGGGTTCGTCTTATAACGTGACATAATTTCCTCACGACCCCCAATTAAAAAAAATGCGAATATTGAAAATATATCATTACAAGTATTGGAAGCCAAATGCCGCAAGGCAAAGATCTTAACCTTTTCAATACCGACATCAAGTTTAAAAATTCTCTAGTTTCGCCATCTTTCGATCGATTTTGATGATTTATTTTAGGAAAAATCACAAATCAGTTATAAATTTGATTTATGCATTGCATGCACCATCAAAATTGGTTCCGGATATAGATTCAAGTTAGGGTATTTCACAATGGAAAAGCGCAACATTTTTTTTCGATTTTCGCACATCTAAATCTCTAGAAAATAATAATAACCCAAACATTAAATTTAGCTCATTGAAAGACGGATTGTCTGAACGAACATGGGTGAACTTGTCAGTCTTATTTGCGGTTCCTCTATGCTATGTAGTCCAGGTTCAAAACTTTTTTTTTTCGTAATTTTCAAATATATTTTAAAATACTCTCGAGGCTCAAAATTTAGTGAAAATGTGATTTTGCAGTCAGTTTTAAACAAAGAATCTGATAATGAGGTAATATCAACAATCCTTAATTCTTCCAGAAATTCCTTTACAGATTTTGGAATAGGATCATTTCCCCAGTATTTGCTCTACAAAATAATAGAAATACCTTCAGTATTTTCTACAAGGTTTACTCTAAAAGTTTGCATTCATCCAGATTTGATCCCTCCAAGAATTAATTCACAGTTTATGCAAGGCTTTTCCAGAAAATTTATTAGGAACTTCTAAATTAACCCCAACAGGCAATCCTGGTTAAGCTGCTGTCGCAATATCTCTTGGAGTTTATTACTTTTGCAGTTCTTTTCAATTTATCTTGATTGATTTCTTAGGTATGTGTTGATGGATTCTTAAAAATTTAATTTAATTCAATACTCCAGCAAATACTAAAGCAAATATTTCAGTGTTTCCTCTGCTCTACTTATTTTTTCTTCTTCTTTCTGGCGTTATGTTCCAACTGGGACAGAGTCTGCTTCTCAGTGTTCACATAGACTTGTGTCCCCAATCACATTCATTCAAGCCACAAAGCATAAAGGGCAGCAAAAAAAATGAATATCATTATTCCATGTTTTATGGTATATATTAGCATAACATCACATCCACATGATTGAAAAAAAAAAATTTTTTTGAGATTGTTCTAAATGTTTGTAACTGCTTTCCACCCACTTCTTAGTTGTAGCATTTAAATTAAACCCACTCATTGCCTTGTGTAAAGGTCAGGTATGTTGAAATGAAACCTTATAAAATTGTTAAGAAGATTTCAAACTAACAGAAAAGAGTCTTACCAAAACATGTAAGGATTCCTCTGAGCAACACTAAAGTTTCCATATGGTAGAGGATTTAAAAAGAAGTTTTTTATGCCTATTGTAAAATTTCCAACTTTTGACAAGAAAAACAACTTAAACGTGTATTCCGCGAAACAAATTCAAAAATTTCGTTTCGTTTCGAAAAATTCCGTGAGATATTTGATTTCGTATCGAGTTACACGAAACATTTTTAAATTTCGTTTCGTTTCGTCATTATCAGCGCAAGATATTCCGCGAATCGTTTCGTATCGTATCGCCTTGGAAAAAATCCATTTCGCATACCCTTATTTCCAAGTCTTTGAACAGACCCGTCACTTAACATTGCAACAAGATGCGTTTAGGACTTCACTTTGCTTACTATGAAAGAGTAGGTGGATATCTAGCATTGTTTTATGTCTATAATGATCGTTTTGTCGTAAAAATCGTAAAAGAAGTGTTAAGAATCGGTATTGCAAATATAAAGGGGGGGGGGGTTGCTGATAGAAAAAACCTGGCAACGCCCATGTTCATCGCCCCCTTCAGTAACCATGTAACACGTCAACATTTTAAAAACAGAAACAAAATAAAAAGACCCGATTTTGTCACCCTTAAATTCATCGAGGGGTTGACAAAATCGGATCCTCGCTGTTTTATAATCGTGTGTGACTGCTTATGATTTGTTGAAGTTCTAAAATAGAAGCGAAAACGCATTCCAAACGAGATTATTTGCAAATTATTATCGAAAGCGACTTATCTGCGCAATATTTCACGAATTTGTCAAATGGGATTTGAAGGAAGTTATGAGCAGGTTTCTTACAAAATTCGATATGATTACCGTTTTTGTTTCCGACCAGCGACAATTACAAAGGAAAGATATTTTCACAACTTTGCAGACTTGAGTCATTGAAGAAATGATCATCCTGTGAAGAAATAAAAAAAATGATACAAAACGGTACAAAGAAAATTCGTGCCACGTTTCTCTGATTTTTTTTTTTAATGATTACAGATTGCTGATATTCTATATGGAATGTTATAATTAAACGAGTTCCTCTAAGTAAAGGTTCCGTGTAAATTCTTCCTCATAACAGGTTTCTCATATGTTTTTGGTGGACCTTTTTTTCCTTACTTTCCCACTGTGACAGAGACTGAAAGTTAACACTTTACGTGTCTGATGTAAAATTAAGGGTTTATGAACTATTCAGTTTAAACAATAATGTAATATTAAATTTATGTTCGTGCCCATATTTGGAAAAAAAATCAAAATTACGTTGACTTTCAAATTTACACAACTGGACACAATAGGCCCAAAGTGTAAATTTCAATATCATTAAATTTTACACGAACGTGTTTCTCCTGCGTTGCTTGTTTCCTTTCCGTTCATTCATTGATGTGCGAAAGCGATCCAAAAGCACTAAATAAAAATATTTTGCTTTCAGATTGGATTTGTGTATATTTCAACTCAGCTTTTCTCCTTAATTTTCAACGTAAAATAATTCACTTGTTTTCCCGAAGACTTTCGTTATGGCTGCAAAATGACGACAACAATCACCAGTAGCTAGATTGTAAGATGCCGGTGTCTAAAAATAAAAATATATCGCTTTACTAAGAAGTTCACTTTCACGAACGACGTCAATTGAAGAAACGGATCCGTGCAAAACTGAACATTTTAGAATATTGAGCCAGCGGCGTTCATAAAGCAAAACAACAAGTCAGCCATATTAGTTATGTTCTCAAAGAACGGTCGTTTAAACTGAAATGTTGGTTGAAATTTGTAACTATATTTATCTAAAATTCTGTAGATAATGATTTTTTTTATGAATTGATAAAATAATTTAGATAAATATGTAAAGTCGTATGTTTTTTCATAATCTAATATGTGCTTTGATTTGAATTCAATTTTAAATTAAGTTCTCAATTCAAGCCATGTCATTCATTCATTTATTTAGTTAGCATCTAAACAGTTCACACTGAATCAACAATTTCACGGTTCGTGGCCGCATCTCTCCATCTTCTGTTTTGCCCCACGCTCGCCAAATCGATACGCACTTGATCCGCCCACCTAGCTCGCTGCGCTCCACGCCTTCTTGTACCGACCGGATCCGAAGCGAACAACATCTTTGCAGGGTTGCTGTCCAGCATTCTTGCAACATGCCCTGCCCATCGTATCCTTCCAGCTTTGGTCACCTTCTGGATACTGGGTTAGCCGTAGAGTTGAGCGAGCTTGTGGTTCATCCTTTGCCGCACATCGCCAAAGATCGTCCTAAGCACCCAACGTTCGAAGACTCCAAGTGCTTGCAAGTCCTCTTCGAGCATCGTCGCGTTTTGTACATGGTACATTTGGTGCACTGCCGATAACTACATATTTGTCACATTCGACATTTTCGACAATTTTGAGTTAATACCGGGAAGAGTCATCAAATGATGAATACTTTCGATCAACTTACTGAAATCTGTGAGGTTGTTCTAGAAAATTCGATAAAAATACCAAGTTGTTTTGTCACGGCGGTATGAGTTGTACGAAATTTCAGCCTCAAATAAGCACTTTTGAGTCCCTGGCAATTTTTCGAAATTTTAGTTTCCTCCCATACAGCCATAAAATGAAAACTGGAATACCAAGTTTTACGCAATGCCTTCTTTGGTCGAATGTTACAAATAAACACATTTTTTTACCGCAGCTTCTTGTGGAGGCCATAGTAGGCCCGACTTCCACTGATGATGCGCCTCCATATTTCACGGCTAACGTTATTGTCAATCGTCAGCAAGGATCCAAGGAAGACGAACTCGTCGACCACCTCGAACGTATCCCCGTCTATCGTAACACTGCTACCTAGGCGAGCCCTGTCACGCTCGGCTCCACCAGCTAGCATGTACTTTGACTTGGTCGCATTCACCACCAGTCCAACTTTTGCTGCCTCGCGTTTCAGGCGGGTGTACAGGTCTGCCACCTTTTCAAATGTTCGGCCGACGTGTCCAAATTATCCGCGAAGCAAACAAATTGACTGGATCTCGTAAAAATTGTCCCCCGGCTGTTAAGCCTGGCTCTCCGCATTACGAAGTCCATCACCTTGTCGTAGTCCCCGGCGGGATCCATACGAATGGGAGTGTTCGCCTGAAACCTCCACATAATTTTGCACTCCTTCCATCGTCGCTCTTATCAGTCTCGTGAGCTTCCCGGGAAAACTTTTATCGTCCATGATTTTCCATAGCTCTACGCAGTCGAAACTATCGTATGCCGTCTTAAAATCGATGAAAAGGTAATGCGTTGGGACCTGGTATTCATGACATCACGACATTTTTGGAGGATTTGCCGTACAGTAAATATCTGGTCTGTTGTTGATCGGCCTTTGGAAACCTCTAAACAGGCTTGAACTCCTCTGCGATGCAAAGATGAGGCGATTTTGTTGTTTTTCTGAGGAGTAAAATTTGAACTCAAAATTTTCAACACAGATCCTCAAACGATTCAAGTGAGAGTGCAAAAAATTGCGAGAATTTTTTTCGGGTTCTCTCTCCCTCTTGTTGCGATACTCACCTTTACTCGCGGTTCAAAAGAACTCAACAACCCGAATAAGGCAGTCCGCAGGGAGTTGTGAGAGCATTATTTTCTGATGGAATTTTACCCTGTTGTGTTTTGTGCTGCATCTTCCTCGCTCATTTTTCGTTGCTTCTCTGCATTTATTTTCGCTTCCTCGCAAAGAGGCAAAGGCAGTACGCTACTCTAGAGCATGTCATTGATCAGGGATGTTAACCATCGGTTTCGTCACTGACTGATGACGAAAAATAAATCAGTGCCTAAAAGATCGTCATTTTCTTTGTCTTCAATGAATGACACTGCACCAACGTAAGCTTATAATCGTCACCAAGCGCACAATTGCAGACAAAGAGAGTCTAAGCTACGAACTACTAGCAAACAAGGTGTCTTGTATTGGCAATTGGGCAAGCACATTCTCAAAAAGTTGTATTAACTCTGCTGGCAGGCGTGTGCTATCGATAATCCGAAGGATTTTTCTCAACTCCGGAAACGCGCTGATGTTTTTTTGCGAGTTACTTCTTGGTCGGCCATGCATTTGGCACCGATTAGCAGGCTTTATTTTGCTCATCTTGATCTGATAAACCTCGTACGCTCACAACAATTATGAGTCAGCATTCGATGTTGGTTGAATAATCCGTGGCTGAGAGAGTGGAGAGAAACGATTTCTCTAGCCAAACGCACATCTTCCATTTGACAGCTCTAGCTTACTGCGAAGCTCTGCAAACACATCATCATTAAGTAGATGAAAAAAACGAATTTAGTACTATACCATTTAATTCCACTAGAGTTCCGGCCTTACAGTTGAGGTCGAAATACGCGTATCTGTCAAAGGATACAAACTCTAGTGGAATTAAATGGTATAGTACTAAATTCGGTTTTTTCATCTACTTATAGGTATTCTACTAAACAGCTCGAAGATTTATTAACATGATCATTGCTTTTGGGATGAACTGAGGTTGGTTTCTCCATCAACGCAAGAGCATGATTTCGCTTTCCTCTTTGCCCTTTTGGGCAAAGAGCTACAAAGAAACAACGAAGAGCTGTCTGGAAATTCTCTTCCCCGAACTGAGAAATGGGAAAAAATGCTCTCCCTCTAACTGAGAAAGGAAGAAAATAATCTCTCGTGTTCAATATCATAAGGGCGTAACTGCAATCATCGATTTCTCTTCATCGATTTTCTCTTCAGCTAATTACTTGTCCGGGCGACTGTTTTCGACCACTATTTTTGACTCAGTAGAAAGTATTCATCATCCTTCATCGTATTGTACCGTAAAATGTTTCAAAAACCAATTGAAGTTCGTGTAATAATGCAAAGAGAAATCGATCACTGCAGATGCCTGTATGATACTCAACGCGAGATCTCTTTCTCTTTTAAGCACTGAGGTTGTCAAAACAAACTTTTAACCACTGTGGGAATGAAAATAAGCAAACACAAACGTGTATACTCTTCATCCCGCAGAGCTCGTACGCTCAGTTTGTTTGTGGGTTAAATCGCTTCTCTTTTGTAGTTGATAATTAAAAGGGGGAGAAAGAGGATAAGTCAAGAGCAAGGAAGAAGCCTGCCGATTAGTTGTCTACCTTTCTGTTCAAGCTGAACGTGTTCAACGAAAACACAGGTAGAGAAAAACGGCAAAGATTGTTCGGTACGACGAGGCACTTGGTTGCTGGTAGTAGAGCGTCGTTGGTTGCGCTGAGCTGAGGCAGTGACGAAAACTTTTTATTTTTCATCAAGTCACTGATAGCCTGTCAAATCCAGCGACTAATAACAACTCTGCTGATGATGTTGAGAAGTATTATCAAGCCTGCCTCTGAAGCCTAATTGATTACCGTTTGAACATCCTTTAAAATTCCAAAACGTATCTCTATACAGGTATACCACGATTAAGTGGACATTTTGATTTCTTAATTCTTTATAAAATCGAAGCAAAAGTTTTATCTCATATTTTTGTTTTCTTTACTTTTTAAAATGTATTAATTTGTACCATGATTGCTGAAAAGCTTATTTTTGATACAAGGCACATGATCTAAACTGACTTGAGTTAACACATTATTAATGATAACTGACCGCCATTGCATTCTAATAAATGTGTTTGCGTTTTCAGTAGTACACCGTCAAACAAAACAAAAATGCTTTGAAACTAAATCTCATGTAATTTTTCATTGAATGGCTCAGCTGCCAGTAGGCAGAACGGAGCTGAACCCATTTGATATTGTTTAATAGTTTCAACTAATTCTAACTATAATTTTCCTCGAGGATCCGTAAAAATCACAGTCTGACCGAAGTTAGGAACTATAAATGTTTAAGGTAAGCATGGTAAGAATTTTTCGATTAGATCATAAGCTGATATTTTTTGTCCTTCAAGAATTTATCCCCTATGCCAAGATATCTAATATGAACATTTTAAGGCAATACTAAAACTTTTACCAAGAATTCCTTATTAAGGACATATCTCCATGAGTACCAAAATGGCCTCTAATATGGCACCTTACTTCCCCCTTCACTTTCCACTCCCTCCTCCCACGCTTCTCACAATGTTTTGGAGAGCGATCACAAAAAATGATTATTTGAAGCTACTAACCTTATTGTAGAGCGGTGGTTTCTTAACTGAAAGCATTCCATAATGTGTTTTTTACAAATTACCTGTTTTTGAATGCAAACAAGTAGTTATTTCTGTGATTTGTGTTGCTAAATATCACGCACTACCGAATCACTTCTTCTTCACGCACCGTGTTGTTGTTTGAAGGCTTTTCGGTGCCTGTTCTAAAATTCACTTTTCATGGTATTTCTACTCACCGTGACAATTCAAAAATCTGATGCGATACTTGTAACACTTTATGTTTTCTCGCGCCGTACTCCTGGAAGCAATAAAACACTTTAATTCACCGATTTGTGCTCGAAAAATAACACCGGAATACGAATTCACTGGGCCAACATTGTTTATGAATCGGATGCGCAGCTCTCACTGATTAGCAGTGATGTCAGTTTTTATGTTTGGAATTAAAATTGTTTGGATATTCATACACTTGCTACAACCATGTATTTTACAATTTCATAACACTCAGAAGGTGTACAATGGCACAAGTGTTGCAAAACATTTTTAAGCATGAGAAAAACAATGTACGACGCAATTTAACAGCAAAAATGAATATTAGATATTATACAGTACAATTGACTGTAGATTTCAAATGCATACTGATGGCAACTTTCTCCGTCCGTGAGAAGCGAGAGAAGAGAGGAGAAAACTGCCAAAAAAGGTTAACAACACACGCATGGTGTGAAAAATGCTTATAATTTTGGTCAAAAATCATGTTTCCACTACCAAATGAAATAAATTGTGATTTTGAGCTTTAAGGAAGTTGTTGAAAAATTCATATCGACAATAATACATTTGTATGAAACGTGTGCAAATAATACTGCCTACATAATTCTGTAGGTGGAGGTATACATGGAACATGATGATTTATTTTTGGCCGACGCACATAACATTGTGCTCCGCCGTGTTGGGTGGCTCGAAAGGGTGGTTTAGCGGGTGGCTCGAGTGGCTGGCAACATTATGTTTACGTGCTCAATGGACCTTCACCTTAAGTTAAGTTAAGGAGTTTCTCCAGCAATTCATCCAAAGATTAGTTCTAATTAAACATAGCTCATTTAATTTCTCGAGTGAACGCCATAGATTCTTCAAAATTAAAATGAAGCCTTCACTCAAACAAATACTACATTAATTATTCCAGTAATTCCCAAGACCATACCAACATGAATTGTTTAAGTATTCTCTGTTGAAATTATCCAGGGATTGGATTGATTCCTCTAATATCTCAATAAAATCATAGCGATTTCTCTAAAAAACCACCAAGACTCGTTCATTATTCTAGCAGTTGCTTAGAGGCTGTCCATTAACCATGTGGACATATTTTTTTTTAATTTTTAGACCCCCCCCCCCCTGGTGTCCATCTGTCAATACAAAAAAAAAATACAATTTGTATGGAAGGTGGTCATTGGCCAGACCCCCCCCTGCCCCCATAAATGTCCACGTGGTTTATGGACGACCCCTTATTAGCTTTAGGAGTTCATCTGGAATGTTTGCAGAAGTTTTGTCAGACATTACAATACAATTTGTTTTAGAAATACCTCCCAGATTTTTTCAGGAAATTTTGAAATAATTACTAAAAAATTTCCCGACAACACACTGGAGACATCACCAAAATACTAGTGATGTTTTTTTTTATTTAATTAATTAATTTATTTATTTTTTCACTACAGCAGGGAAGAGCCCGCTGTAGTAGAACACTCTCCATTCCACAGACTTGAAAACTCCTCATCATTTCTATTCAACAATCCTAATTGAATTAAGATTTTCATTCTCACCTCCAGTGAGTTTATACTCTTTGAAGAAGGTGAAATTTTAAGTTATCACAATAGTTTTGGCGTGGGATTATCTGTTGTCGAAGTGATGTGGTATTAGCTTAAGGTGGCATTTGGTAAAGTTTCTCAAATAATTTCCGTAGAGCTTCCTGAAGTCTGGAGTTGTTCCTGAAAGTATCCTTAGAGAAATTCCTCAACGACATTGTAAGAGGAATTTCTAAGAAGTCAGTAGAAGCATCTGCCTGAATTCTTTAAAATATCCCACACAGAAACCTATTACGAAATTTCAGCAAAACAGATAGAAGCTTGAGGACTTTCTTAAGACATTTGTGAAAAAAATCTTTAGAGAAGGATAATTTCTGGAGTTACCCCTAGAAAATGTTCAAATGAATTCTTGAAGTTATCATAAACAAAGTTCTTGAACAAATTCATTAGTAAATGCGCAAAAAGGTTTACTAGAAGAACTCCTAAAAAATCGAGCATTTGAATTGTTTTCTTATAAAATCTCTGGAAAAAGTTATAAAAATACTGTCGAACAAGCAGCAATACAAGTCGTAATTGGGGCCCAGATAGCCGTAGCGGTAAACGCGCAGCTATACAGCATGACTATGCTGAGGGTCGTGGGTTCGAATTCCGCTGGTCGAGGATCTTTTCGTAAAGGAAATTTTCTCGATTCCCAGGGCATAGAGTATCTTCGTACCTGCCACACGATATACACATGCAAAAATGGTCAATCGGCAAAGAAAGCTCTCAGTTAATAACTGTGGAAGTGCTCATAAGAACACTAATCTGAGAAGCAGGCTTTGTCCCAGTTGGGACGTAACGCCAGAAAGAAGAAGAAGAAGACAAGTCGTAATTCTACAAAAAAGAAACTCTTGGAAATATTTTAGCGAAATGTCTGGCAGAATTTTCAGTAAAATCCTTAAGAACCTTATTAAAATTCTTATCTTGTGGTCCTTAATCGATTTCTTTTTGTCTATTGATTCTTGTTTGGTCTCCTTTTTTCTCGGGTATATTCTTCTTCTTCTTTCTGGCGTTACGTCTCCACTGGGACAGAGCCTGCTACTCAGCTTAGTGTTCTTTTGAGCACTTCCACAGTTATTAACTGAGCGTTTTCTTTGCCAATCGACCATTTTGCATGTGTATTTCGTGTGGCAAGTACGGCTATCTGGGCCCCATTTTTTCGGGTACATGGTATCTAAATTATCTTTTCTTAGCATGCTAAGTGGAACCCCTGCATTTAGACCTTAACCCCTCTACCGACAGTTTCAATTTTTACCGCAAGATAAAAATTCAAATCGCGATAACTTTTTTGTTTCTCGGTATTTTTGCACCATTTTTTCACAAGTTCTCAAAAAACTCTTCTAGTTTCGTGTCGATATTGATGATTGGTGATCTGGATTTAAAGATATTCCAATGTTCCTCGGGGGACCGACATTTTCCATACAAAATGTCTAAGGCGGCCATTTTGTTTTACGTCAACTTATCGAAAAAGTAAAATGTAGGCTATACAATGCCATGTAATAAGGAGCTACTCTGAAAAAATCAAACAAAGTTGTTAAGAATTGTTAGAGATATCTGAAAGTTACAATATGAGGTTTCTTGAAGTTCTCAAGATCTTCATTTGGCCAGCGTGGTATCAGCAACATGAATGCTCATTATTCAAAGACGGTTGCTCCAAATTGCTTCATTTTTTCACAACATACTCTCATTAATGTATTGTTCCGAAGAGTGAACATCTGATTACGATATAAATTCTGTAGCCTGTGATATATACATGGTTTATAGTTACGCGTCGGTCCCCCAAGGAATTTTGGAATATCTCTGGATTATAATGACCAATGATCAATGTTGACGCAGATTCTAAGACTAGAAGAGTTTTTTGAGAACATGTGAAAAAATGGTGCAAAAATACCGAAAATCAAACAAGTTTTAGCGATTTGATTTTTTTTAGTCCGGTAAAAAATGAGGGGTTATAAGACTTTAAAACACGATCATTCGTCCGATAGGCAAACAATACACAGTAATTACATAAAGCTATCCCTCATAAAGACACAAAATTTTCTGTTCTTATGAAAGAATAAAAATGAGCTGTTATGAAACTCAAAATATACTCTTATTGATCATTAACTATAAATAGATAACTTAATAAGCTTTTAATTAAGTACACCATATTGATTCGAATAGCCCGTACACTCTGAATCCATGAAAAATGAATTTATACCAAAAATATAATTGTTCCATTCTTGACAAAGGTTTTCGTAAGATGTCTTATGAAATGTTTTTCATAAGAAAACTGTATGTAAAATAACGCATTTTCTGGGGCATAATTTCACACCTTTGATGAACTTATTTATTTCATTATTACGATGTGTATTTAACAACTCCTAGTTGTGGCGCTTCGTTCCACTAGATAAGGTCAGCGGCTACAACACAAAGCTATACTGTAGATGTCACGGTTCGATTGTCGGCCGTTACTTCAACTGGAATTCATCATTACCTGTTCTACAAGAAAATCGCTTAAAAATTTTTAGTTAAAATATCGCATGTTTAGAATTGGTTGAACATTCTAAAATATAATATGAAATGTGGATGTCCATCAAATCAAGGTAAAATGTATATAAACTAGAAGGACATGAAATCAAGGGTCCATATAATTGAGAGTCCACCAAATCCAGGTACACTCGATTCTGTTTTTGGACGGGAAATGCGATCCGTGCAAAAAAAGTTTTCAGTTCAAAATTTAAGAAACTGTGCAAAAAAAGTAACAATATTTCTCGACGTTTCATGCAAAAATAAGGTTTTGACGAAAAAAATAATTATTAAAACATTTTCTGCACGGCCGTTTTAAAAAAAATCCGTTCAAAAACAGAATCTGGTGTATTCCTTAGTTTCCAAACTCGTTTTCCAGACAAATATACAAAAAAAAAACATGGAACATGCTCAGATCATAATGAAACTTTCACAATTTGCTTTTCATTACGTTATCTTCCCGAGAAAAATACAGAGAGGTTAAAAACAATGTTTTTTTTTGTGTTACATGGAACTGAAATCTGTAATGGGAATGATATGCGATTACTTTTTGTCATGGGACAATTTGACTTGCTGTTTTCTTCTTATTTTTTCCGAACAAATCATATTATCTTATTAATGTAGTTGAAAGCGAATTGAAAGATATGTTGTAAACGGAACTCAACTCAATTTTGATGAAAATGCAGATGGGACTGACTTGCAATTCACGGCAGTGTATATTTTACAGTGTTTAGATTTTGATCCGAATAAGCCGATCAAACCATATTCGGAGAGTGTAACAGTTCGCGAACCATAACACATCGTGGCACACCGCATTCGGAGAGCCCTATGAATGTTAACATTCACTCTCTCGTTTGGTACGTGGCACGAGAGCAGTCAAGAACAGCAACTCTCACAGACTGCAACAATATCGAGCCATTCGGGTGGTTTATGTTTTGCATAAAATTGGTAATAAATTTCATATTTTCTGGTAATGCAGCCCTTGCGAACCTAATTATAATCTATTGGATCATTAAACACCCCATTGGTCGCAAACATAGCAAAGAAAATGGAAAATATTTGCCTCTGTTTCTTGATCAGAATGAGAGTGGATCAGCGAATGTTACAATTGTTGGCACACAGTGATCGGCGCCAAACAGAGGGTGCTTTGTGTCTGTATTGTTTTCGTTCATGGCTCGTTATCTGCCACGGACGATAAATGTCATTCGTGTTGCATGAATGCAGGCGGATAAATGGGATGAAATTATGGCTCGTGTGTCAATGATCGTTAAATTTTCCAAAGCCTGATATATTAGAATGTTTTGGGAACGGGATTGCTTTGGAAAGATCTGATAACGTTTTAAGAACCTTTGATCTTTCATTTTTACTCATGACTTCTGGTAGAAGTAAAACCCAACAAAATGTTTGTATAATAATTTCCTAATTCGTAAAAATAGCTTTCTTTTTATTTAAGCTTCAATGGAAACAGTCCTATAAAATAGAACTACTCCTCCACCGAAAGCAATAATTCCTACACATGTTCGCACTAACAGCACTCTATCTTTTCCCCTTCTTCCATTGCAGAGGGCGAAGCGAAGTACCTGCACGGATCCGCTGACCGGTCGACGATTACCCTTCCTGGAGATGTTCCCAGAGGATTTGCTGTGCCACGCGAGTGCCCTCAGCAGTTTGGCGCTCAAGTTGCGCTTCCGGTTTATGGTCATCTGTCTGAACGTGCTGCTAATACTCGTACATAAATCTAGGATTCTGATATTTTAATGCTCCGTTTCCGCGCACAAGCCCCGACTATCACTTTCAACAAACTCCACCAGCAACAACAACATCTGCACACCGTTATAAAGCATCATGGATTGCGGAGCAAAGTTAGCCGAACTTTCGTAGGAGATTTTTTCTCTGGAAAAACAGCAGCAATTCCTACTTCTGCGGAGGCACGTAAGAGAAGCGTTCAGTCGAATGATGCGGATTAAGAACACTCCCACAATCTACCGTTGAAATGTAGCATTTAGTCGGAAGAAGGGCGCGAACGAGGACGCGATGCTGTATAAAGGATGAGCAGAGTAAGTGGAAAAGATTTTTCTGATTGCTTCAGTATTGAAGGTCAACTCGTTGTACATACTAGGGAAATATTTTTTTTAATCGAGTAAAAGGTCCAAATTAGTGTTACAGAAGCTCCCTTTCCTAGGAGTTGTTGGATGACCCAAAAAAAAAAAAATAAAACACATCGTTTGAACGAGATTTCAGAAAGCGTGTACCAAAGCCAACCTTTGTATAAGTGAGTATGTTCGCAATTAGTGTCCCTAAGAAGAAAAAAACGATAAGAGAGAAGAAGCTCTTAAAATGTGATAAACGGAAGATTTGCTATATAAATTCAAACTTATAAAAACCCGAAATGAAAATAAACAATCAATAAAATTGTATTAAATGGCGAGACGAGAAAACTTTTTCCGTTCCCAACGAATGGAAGCCAGCAGCAATGAGAAGGTGACATGACAGACGAAAAACTCCCATTTGTTCGTAACTAATTTAAATTTTAATTTGTTCACCATCTCCGACTGTTTAGTTCTCTCTCGCTTCTTCGTATTCTGAGTTCGGCATGGATCGTGGTTGGTAATCCACCGCAAACATTCCCATTTTACGTGAAGAGGAGCGAATCTCACCCCAGCAGCAGGAGGCAGTCAATATGTTCTTTAACTTTGAAAAAATATGGTAATATGCTGCCAAAAACAAGTGTGCGAAATTGGAGACGATGCTTTCGAATGGATGGAATTTTCATTATCCCAGTGGAGGGGACTTGAAGATAAGGGTGCTCCTAATGCAGCGAGAGGAATATTGATTATGGTTTCTGCCGTCAATATTATGCAAGCAATGATAAAATTATGTCAAAGTACTCAAACTTCGGTTGTTTTGATTGGGATGAGGTTGACTTAATGTAAATAATCTATCGCGAAAACGACAATTGCAATGGAAGGTTGCATGGAGATCTTTGTATGCAATTTCGGTTGTATTCCAGCTCAATTTCCAATCAAATAATTTGGTGTAGAATAATTTCAGAACAGTTGAACAGTTTTCATTAGTATGATGAACAATACATATTTGAATTTAAAAAATTTCTCTTTTATCTCTTTGTTATTATTGCCACAATGATTAAATATGCAAGGAATTTTGGGTTAGGAACAGAAGAATCATATAAAAAGGTTGACAAGCCATTGATGATGGTAACTGAAGGTTTCGACTTTCAGTCACAATAAAGCGTTAATTATTCTATATCATTGGCAATGATTAACATACTTCTTACAATAACATACTGATAAAACTTTGAAAGAACAATGAGAAAAAGCCAACTCGGATTTCTAACATGAAAAAACACCTTTAGATTAATATCATCATGGATGAATTTTGTTAGTCAAGTTGACTAAAACTCAATCAATTGATGTTTTTCTTCATGAAGAATTCGTTCCTAGTTCCGGGCCCAATAATAGAAAACCCGTTCGACAATGCGATTAAAAGTGTCGAAAATGGAAACCGCTCCCATCTCCGTTTCCAGAAGAAAAAAGAGTTTTTTTTTGTTCGCTCAATACTCGTTCAAAAAAACCCAAAACTCGTCCACTTTAGCCTGCAAGAAGCACATCAATTAATCTTGTTTTCACTTGTCCGCTCCCTTGTTGAGACTGTCGCATTTATTCAACGAGACTCAACTTTTCACTCTTGTTTGCGGCTTTGTGGGGAGGAGGACCTCAACCAAATCAAGGGATAAACGAACGACGGCACCAATCTCCTCAGCACTTGGAAGACGAAAAGCGAAAAAAGTATCTTTATGCGGGCATTCATGGCCATCATCACCTCTGCCACACCGAACTGCCATGGTTCGAACGAAGAAACGAACTAGCGACGGATGAAAAATCAAGTCCTGCCGGCTTTCTTTTCATAGAGCCGTTGATGCTGATTAACGCGTGTTACCACAAAACTTCGGAGCTGCGGGTGGTGAGTTCGAAACGCGAAGAAAAGCGTACTGGGAGGCGAATGACCAAACAAACGACGGAAAATCCAGTCACCAACAGTGTTTTCTTCTACCGTGTTGGGGGTGTGATGTTGTAGAAGCATGAGAAGGAGAAATGTTGCCTTCGTTCGGGAAAAGTGTAGAACAGTTATAAAGTTTTGAATGTTTAGTCTAGAAAGTGCAATTTTTGCAACTTTTCAAGGTATTTTTTAGTAAAGTATGCATAGAAAAATAATTTGATCAAATTTCATAAACAATCTACAATGAAATTTGGAAAAACTTTTGGCAGGAGACACCATAAGGACACTTCACGAGACTCCTTCATGAAATGTCGCAGAAATATTTTGGTGAACTCTGAAAGATTTCCTGGAAGAATTCTTGGAGGAGTTAAAACAGGTGCTTTTCTTGAAGTTATGGTTGTGGTTGGCTATAAAGCAAGATAATGCTAAAAATTGGCCTTGACGATCTCTCAAGTGGTTCGTGAAGCCTTTACAACAAAATGTGTTAATTTTGAGTTGGGTAAAAGCAGCATTATATTTGGAATTAATCACTCAAAATATAAAAATTAGAGATGCACGTTGCTTCAAAAACCGGACACTCTTTGGAGAGTGTTTCGAAATCCGGACACTTTTGCTTCGAATTCCGGACACTTGGATATTATCATTTGTAAAAAATCACATGAAAATTGAACATCTTAAATATTAGTTATATTTCTATTTGTTTTGCTTTGTAATAAATATCAAGAAAATTGTTCAAAATAAGTTGTAAGTTAATAAGTATTTAGCACAAGGTCTTGATCAGTTTATTTTCTAAACTTAACCTCTATGTTTGTTATTCTTAATTTTAATTGCTAGTTTTTTTCTATTGGAAATCATAATATTCAAAATTGCGTTGAAGTTACCAATTTTACCAATGTTGTGTGATAAATCAATATTCCGGCTGTTATTGGAAATTTATCAAAAGCATTAGCAGTCTACTTTTCGGTGTTTAATCTCCAAATGAAATCGAAACTCTATGGAGAACATGGAAGCGTGCAATTAAAAAAAATAAACAAAAATTGTCAGATTTCAAGAGTTTCATCAACTGGTATTTGTAATGTTGATATCTATGTAGAACTCAAATGATTGATGATAAAATAATCGATTATTCCAGTTCTAAGCAGATAAAAAATCAGTTGAATATTCAGTATGGTAATCCGTTAAGCACTATTAATAACCAATGAGTTATTGTGGCTTGACATCTGAGTAATTAACTTAAAATTGTTCACTTACTTATATATGATGCTTTTGTGTGGTACAAACAATGAACTTATTATGAGCGAAGGTAGTGGGACGCATTTATAGTACTATTTTACTGCACAGTTCGATTTTTCTATACAATTATCAAACACGTTATCATCATATAAATGCGCCTTGTTCACCGTTCATCTTCACGGTGAAAATTGATTTTGAGAACGAAAACTGTCTCCATCCGTTACCATGTTTAAAGGTTCAATAACGTTTCTTTGGTTAGCTTTTCTACAAGATTAAATACTTTCACGTCGTTAGAAACCACTCGGCAATGGGATATATAACAGATTTCTATAATAAAGATATTTTTAGTTACGGGAGTATTAGAATCTTGTTTATTTTTACTTACCAGAAGTTTTGACTCTATGACACTACCCCGAATGACATTACCCCGAACGCCATTATCCCGAAAGCGATTACCCCGAAAGCTATTACCCCGAATGGGTCACTATTCCGAACGCCATTACCCCGAATACACAACATTTTGAGGCTTATACTAGATAGAAAGTGGAGAGATAATTGTACGATTCTTTATGAGTATTTCACGAGTTTGGCTCAACAATGTAATTTCAATTTTTTCAAATATTAGAAGATAAAAAAGACGCTAGTTTTTTAGCAAATAATGTGTACATTCTAAGTTTTGTTTGGATTTGTCCTCTAATTTTGGTGAGATTCACACAGCAACATTGCAATGGTCTGAAGAACAGCCTATTTCTAAAGAAGGGTGCATTAAGTATGAAAAGGATAGCTATAATATGCACAAAATCAGGATGTAGTAAAGTCTCTTATTGGACGTCGGTCCCACTTCCTTAACTCATTTTTGTAGTTATACGGCTACTAGCATTATGATCTTCTTTTATTTGTTTTGTTTCGTAAACGTTGGTTATGGAAGATCACCCTGAGATAGTCGCTGCAAGTGATGTTCTATGGAACCCGGATTAAATTAAATTTGGATGAGATAACTGTTTAAAGCTGTTCTATATGGAAATATCATTGACTAGCTTATCCAACGAAAACTTTAAAGAACAGCCTATGTAAGAAAGAAGGGCAAATTTCTGGTGAAATGTATGCAGCTATGACGTGAATGATCACTGTAACAACATGATGCTATGGCACAACCTATATTCAGAAGAAAAGAAAATATTCGTTTAAAAAACAAAATTGAAATATGAACACCACCAAGAAGTCCAAATACCGGTGATCACGCAGCTGTTCAGCAAGACCATATTAAGGATTATGGGTTCGCATTCCTCTGGTGGCTGATCTTATGCATTGAATATTTCCTTGACGTCCCTGGGCATAGAGGCACATGTACAAGAATGGTTAATCGACAAGGAAACCTCTCATTCATAAAAGGCTTATCTTGTTAAAAGCCTATTCACAAGTTTCGTAACGCTGAAGAAGGCATACAATGTTGTGGGTGGTTGTCCTCAAATGTTACAGCCCATACACAATATGTAGAATTTCCATACAAAAAATGATACGATGGAGTGGGTAGGTGTCAAAAATGGCAATTTTCGGCGTTATGAATCATATGAATTAACCCTTGAATTGCGAAAGTGTCCACTGAGCTGATAAACAGGCACTATCTCAGAAAGAATGAGAAGAAGATAGTTGCCAACAAGATATTTCGGAAGAAACTTTTAACGAAATATTTTTTAATCCTATATTGATGTGTTTGAATGGATTACCCACATGTTCAGCACTCACGGAAACATCTATAACTTCGATAGAACTCGTCAAATATTGTTAACTTTATATCACGGTACTAAATTTCGATTGCGATCGAAGAAGCGTGTTATTCGGATATTTGTTCCAGAAGGATATACATCCAGATAAAATGTTCACACCCAGAAAGTTTCAAAAAACTCTGTCGGGGAGAATTAGGTTTATTTTTGTTCGTCTTCGGTGTAAATAAGACTCTCAAAAACTGTGCAATGTCATCCACTATAACACTATCCGTCATAAATACGGACTCGCTTGAAAAAGTATTGCAACACTTAGTTGAACATTAAATTGGTTCTAAATTTTGCCGTAGGTTACGCTTGTGAGCATGTAAAACTGAGCATTTTAGGTAAATTCAATCTGAACCACATGAGATAGAAAGTTAGCGTCGGCGAAGTTGTTCAAAAAATGTATATTATCTGGAAGGTAAACAGTTTGGTTCGAGATGTGGCCACTAGGTGCCGTTAGTAAGCGTATAAAATTGAGTATTTGACGTAAGTTTTTTCTTCTATGTTTTATATTCAAATGATTCAGGTCAAAATCATTCTAAATTCTAGTTATTGAGTTCTGATTCACTTCATATTCAAGTGATTCATGTGTAAATCACTTTATATTTAAATAATATTGATATGAATTACTTTCTATTCAAGTCATTCAGGTTTGATTCACCTCAAATATAGATCAATCAGATTTGTTTGATTGTATTTTTCAGTAATTCATGTTTGATTTACTCCATGTCCAAGCAGCTTTGGACTGATTCACTCAATTTTTAGGTGATTAATGACTGATTCAGTTTATATTCAAGTGCTTCTGGTAGATTTACTTTTTTTCTAATGATACTGGTCTGATTTACTTTCTATTTGAGCAATTTGCGACTGATTCGTTCCATCATTAAGTTATTCTGGTCTGATTTACTTCATTTTCAAATGGTTCATGTAAAACTTGAAAGGATCAGAAAATATAAATAGCTTAAAATGCTCAGTTTTCTTGTTAGAGCCACCTTTTTTGTTATGGCTATATTGGTCATTAGAGTGATTAAAATTTTGAAATTTTGGCTCCTCTATACTTAAATGATTTGTTTTATGGTAAATAGCATCCTCCCAAACTTTGAAATGATGTGGAAGAAATTTGACTGAGCACAAGCCGTTTGAAGTTTATATGGAGTTTACTATGGAAAACGCCAAACTTTTGGGGTCAGCCCATTATCTCTTCGTCATAATATTTTATGGAAAAGTGATTAAACTTTTCTCATGCGCAATCCTTTCAGCAACAACTTTGCCGAAGACCACATTTTGATTGGACCGCAGGATAAATTGCTATTCATGATCATAAACTGGATTTGCATTTTGCATGCTGAGTCTGTAGAAGATTTTTACAAATGATTAAATGAATAAGCAGATAAGCGTCGCAAGGGAGTGACATGATTGAAATTAATTATGTGGTGAAAATTGAGTGAGCTTCTCTGTATAGGGCTACCCAGTGGTAAAATTTAGAATCAAATTATTTACCTTCATAATTGCCTTGACTTTCTGAATAAGTTTGTCGAAGACTCCAGTTTTCTGTCTTGTATGGATCAGAAGATAGAACTAGCCTAAAATGCTTAATTTTCTACGCTCACTAGCGGTGCCTAGCGGTAAAATTCCGATTCAAAATGTTTGCCTTCCAGATGTCCTTGACTTTTAGAACAACTTTGCTGAAGATAGCTTCATTGAAAATAATCAGAATCTTGAGACATAGCAATGTGAATTTACCTGATTTGAGGTGATTAAATTTTCAACTAAGTGTTGCAACTTTTTCCAAGCGAATCCGTGCTTATGACAGGTAGTCCAGACTTTCAGCCACATCCGATTTCAGAGGTGAATCTTTGTCAAAATTTTGTGGAAAAATTGTAAGGGGTAATCTGCACTAGATTTTTTAGAAAATTTTTCAAAGTAATTTTAGTCATAATGCTAGGCTATTTTAAACAACGTCAATTTTTTGTTGCACATCGTTATCATTTTAAAAGTAGATTTAGTTTGTGTTAAACAAAGCACATTTTTGAAGTGACATTTTTAACCACTTTTTCATATGTTTGCTACTTCAAGCGTTGAACTACATCAACAATAATCCATAATACAAATGATTTTCATGGAACATCCTCCCATCTACCATTTTTATTCTTCTCGCTTTTTGTTTTCTCCATTTGATAGATGGTAAGCAAAGTCACCAACGATACTGAGCTGTTGGTCCGAGCAAGCAATTGTGAAAATTGAGTTTGCAAATGAGGATGTTTCTTAAATACTTTTTTCCTTCGATGTTGGTGGCACCGGAGGACAGTCACCAGCTTGTTGGGTGGCATTATTTTTATCCATCCGTGGACACACTCAGCGAAATATAATCAACTGGCGGAATTATAGCGCAGTTCTTAAATACCCACTTATTTCTTACGGATGACTGTCATCATCATTCATCAACCTTTCCGTGCAGTGCAGTGGGTGGTCGGCACTTTCTTCGGGTCTTCAACCCATTGTCCAAGAGGTGAACAATCGAACAAAAGCACAGCACTAATCAGGTTAGGACAAGATTGTCGGGGGTTCACCCAAACAGCTTGATGTCGGTCAAGGGGATCATTTGATTTCGGCAGAAATCCATGTACTCATATAATTAGAAAATTTGCATTTCATTGTGATTCCGCCCACGCCACACGACTCGAATCATTTTCATTTTCATCAATGTCCGTCCGGAGACTTGAAACCTGTTCCGTCCCAAAACGGGCTACAGTCATGCCTTGATATTATAATCACATAAAGAGCTTTTGATTAATGTTCGAATGTTATTAGTTGAATTTTAGAAGCATTAGGAGAAATCTTACAACTTTGCAAGTATGAAGTAAAAATATCCAAACATTTTTCCAATCGTCTACAGATGACACGCAGGCTTCGTCATTTGGCGGAGAGGCCTGCGTCATCCGCAAACAAAGATTTTTGACATCCCTGAGGTAACTCAGGTAAGCCGGATATGAAAATGTTGAATAATATTGGTCCCAAAAGGCTGTCGTGTGGAAAATCAGCTCTTACAGGAAGTCTTCCAGACTTGGAATTCTGATTATTAACCTGAAGTGTACGATTTAACAGATAACTTTGGAATGTTCTAACAATGTATGTTGGAAAATTAAAGTTTTTCAATTTTACGATTCAAACACTATCGAATGCTTTTTCAATGTCTAGATTGTCCATGTTGAAATTCGAACTGTTCATTGACAACAATTGAATTTTAATTTATGTGAACCATCATTCTGTTCAAAATAACCTTTTCAAAAAGTTAACTGATGGAGGAAAGCAAACTGATTGAACGATAGCTAGAAGCTTCTGTTGGATTTTTGTCTGGTTTTTAAAGTGGTACAACCTTAGCATTTTTCCATTTGTCCGGAAAATATGCCAACTAAAAACATTTGTTAAATATAACAACTAAAAATGATAAGATTCTATCTGGAAGTTCCTTGATGAGGATGTAGAAAATTCCATCATTGCCAGGAGCTTTCGTATTTTTGAATTTTCTAATAATATAATTCTCACTTCTTCCAAATCAGTCTACCAAGAATTTTTGAAAACGTTCTCTTGATTGACAATATTTTCTAAGTCCTGAGTAACTTGATTGTCTATTCGACTAGTAAGTCCTAAATCAAAATTGTGCGCGCTTTCAAACTGCATAGCAAGTTTTTGAGTTTTTTTGCAATTAGTTAGTCATAATTTTGTTCCCTCTTTCAATGCCGGTATTGGTTCCTGAGTTTTTTTTTTTTTTCAAAATTTTAGATAATTTGCAAAAGGGCTTAGAGCCAGGGTCCAATTGAGAAATATTATTTTCAAAATTTTTGTTTATTAATTGTGAAAAAACGTTTCTTGATTTCTTTCTGCAAATCCTGCCATATAATTTTCATAGCAGGATCGCGAGTGCATTGAAATTGCCTTCTCCTCACGTTTTTAAGACGGATCAAGAGTTTAAGATCATCGTCTATAGTCACGGATTCAAATTTTACTTCACATTTTGGATTTGCAAAGCTCCTGGCTTCAACAATGGAATTTGTTACAGTTTCAAGAGCATTGTCAATATCAAGTTTTGTTTGTATAGAAATGTTAACATCAAGATAAGAGTCAATAAATGTTTCATATATATATTTTAGTCAGCTCGAAAATAATTGAAAGTGGGGCTGATAGGATTGAAGAGCACTTATTAAATAAAATTCTCTCGTTGGAATTACTTCGTGAATTATTCCATGACCGATGTTTGGCATTAAAGTCACGAATGACAAAAAAAAATGACTTATCGCGTGTCAATTTTTGCAAGTTAGTTTGGAGCAATTTAACTTGCTGCCCAGAGCATTCAAAAGGCAAAGAGTTTGCTATGAAAGTATATTTACCAAGCTGTGTTTCAACAGAAATACCAAAAGTTTCTAAATCTTTGGTATCAAATGACGAAAAAAGTTGACATTTTACACTTCAAGGAATGGAAAGAGCAACTCCACCACACTCTCCATTCAGTCGATCATTACGATAAACAAAAACATTTGGATCACTTTTGAGTTTGGATCCAGATTTCAAATTCCCAATTGTTTACCTTATACCTCGACGTTACTTAATACCTGATGTGGCGTTCTATCGAGCTATGACTGTACTGCAGCTGCTAGAGTGGAAATTTATTCACTTCTGGAAGCTCGGGCAAACGTGTCTGTTGTTGGAGTTCCTGCCTCGAAAACGAGACGGTGATTACTTAATCTGTTCGTCCTCTTGGGGATCCAAATGCAAAAAAAAGAAACCATCTCCCCGTTTCGGAATAAAAATGTTCACTGCAAATCTCTTACCGTGAAAGTGGGCCCAGGAAGAACCAGCCTCACCATTCAGCGTTGCCAGGAAGGTTTTTTATTTGCCATATTTTTCCTTCACTGGCTTTCGCTGCTGGTGCTATTTTGTGATTCATGAAGTTCTGCATGAATTTAATTTATAAAATTGCTTTTCTCTCTCGCTCTCGTATCTTGGAAGATCTGTGCAGCGCCGAAGTTGTTGTCAAGTTGCTATTTTTAGGGGGAAAAACAGCATCATCATTCAAGAATTTCAAAACGACAAGCGCCAAGCGTAAAAACATTATTCCTAATTAATCGCTCTTGAGCTCAGAATAAGTCATCGTATCATGAGAGAAGGAGCGTCAATACCTGTGAATAATCATGGAAATATGAATTGTTGACTGTTCAATGGAATAATAGTCATTCAACATATTTTTGCAAAGCTCTGTCTGAGCCAACCTAATATCACATGTTCAGCGAAGGAAATCGATCAGAGTACCGTGAAACTGGGTATGTTTGACAACACAGCGTAACAAAAATGACATATTTGCGTGTCTCAGAGATCAAATTATGTGTCTCTAGCAGATTTGTGTTTGCTGAATGTGATGCCATATTCAGAAATGTTCCAGCAAGTCACAATTTTTGGTTAAATATCGCCAAACAGTGGTTTCATTGATGTTGACATGAAATCCCGAGGAGGAAAGAATAACTCGCAATAACTTATGCATACCATATTTCGGTATCATATTGCTGTGTGCGTTTGAAATGCAAATATCAAATGCGGGAACACCAAACGCGGTAAGATTTTCTACAAGAAATGCGATGTCAAAGATACATTTTTCTTGCTAGGTCGGCGGTGATTAAGAATATCGTTGCTAGGTGTCCTTTGATCGTTTTGTGTTACCGCATTTGGAGGATGTTTAGTCAAGCTTTGCAGTTCAAATGCAAACAGCAATACCATAATTAGGTATTGTTCAGTTGTCAATACCTCATCTTGGTATTATGATGGTATTTGAAAAAAATGTTTAAAACAATTAAAAATACTTCATTTTGGTATTCGATAGGTATTGAGGACTGCTGGAGGCATTGGACAATTATTGAAAACAATTTTTCACTTTTATTATCACTTTTATATGAAAATCCATCAAGCATTATTTAGGTATTACAATACCCGATCTATTTATCAGCTTGGTATTTGTAGAATATGCAGAAGGTATTATTTGAGGTATTTTACCTCTTATGCAGGGCTCATTCATACCTCATTCAGGTTGTAGGTATTGGAAATTATCTGGTATGGAATACCTCAATTTGGTATTCAGTAGTTATTTTCTTCTGCTCGCATGAGCAGCAAATGATTGATCAAACGTTTACGTGGTCTTTTAAAATATGAAAAGAATAAATTTAAAACAAATTGCGGAAATATTTAAAGTTTCTGCAAAGCTTACAAAGTTACACCGTTTTACAGTACCGCGGAATACCTGAGTCTCCTTATCGATTGCTGCTTCAAACATCACCATACAAAAAGCATTCCACCGCGTTCTCCACGTCAATTTGTCACCGATTTTCGCCTCTATTCGCGCGCTGCTGTGTGGCTTAAGATGTCATGTCACGTTGACGACACAGCGCAATAGCATAGGGCCGCCGTGTTCCGGGAAGATCGCGCGGGTTTTAGCAATCGACAGGCATTTGCCAGCGATTTGTATTAATCAAAAATGTGTTTCCGTGATTTCCCTTGCCGTTCCGTCACGCTAACGGTAGCAGCGGTGCAGAACCGGTGTGGTGATTCGCTAAGCTTGCTTCTCAACCTATCGGGACCGGCAATTTCTCGAAGGGATTAAAAGGGATAAGAGAGAGGTTTTTCTCGCGGTGTTCAATGGCATTGAATGCGGGTGCTTCCGGTGTTAATGGGGATTCGAAGTGGAGGGAAGCAGTGATGTAGTCAGTGTCATTAAGAATGGAAGAATTCTGCAACACTTCTTTATTAGATGCACAAGCTGTTGAATGTGCAAATTGCACATTTTCATAATATAACCCAGATAACAACATGTTTCTGGGAACAAATAGGCGATCATTGATTAAAAATTTGAATCCATCATCAAATATCCTTTACATGTGGTGCAAATATTCTTAAAAATCAGTATCAGTGAGAGCTGAAGGAGCCTAGAGGGAAACCATTGAAATTGATGATGAATTGACCCAAAAGAAAACTACGAGTTTGACGTGTAGACCTATATCTGAAAGTTTTCTGTCTAAGTTACATCTAAGGAGGTTTGAAAGAAGTTTTAAAACTGACTGCTAAGGTAGTTTAAAACTGTACTGGAACCTTACATTTTATCGGACTAACATTTATTTATTTGTACCACCAACAGGCTTCGAAGCCCCAATGATGTCATTTTAATACTAAACATATTAAAAATGATCATTCTTACGATTTATCAAAAAACTAACTGAATCTTCGTTGACGTAGCTGGCGAGACAAGTTGAAATCAAAGAGAGCAGAAACTCTATTTAAAAGCCTCTGCAGTCCATAAATAGCGCCAAACATGCTATGATTAGTTCGTTGAGGAGGTAATCTCAGCGTCACGATAGCGTTCGACTGAAGTTTCAGAAATCTGTAGTCATCAGTTGAGCGGATTCAGGTCAGCTCCGTAAGAAAGCCGTGGTCCTTTGATTACCAGGTTGACATCGTTGAAGTAAATCAGGAATAACAGAGGTCCCAGGTGACTTCCCTGAGGGATTCCATTTATGACAGCAAAAGTAAACGACTGGCAGTCTCCTAAATCGACAAACAGATGACGACCGGTGGGGTACGATTGAAATCATTGCAAAAGGCTGCCGTTGATTCTCAGCCTATCTAGCTTTGCAATAGCTATGCGGTGATTTAATTTAAGCTGTCAAATCCGTATAAATAACATCTGTTTGCGCACTTTCAGACATGCTGTTCGTGATATACGATGTTATGCATAAACAGTTAGTAGCCGTGGATCAACCAGCCAAGAAGCCGTGCTGATCGGTACTAATGTACGGCTTACAGTGCGAGAACAGTTGCTCCATGATAATCAGCTCGAAGAGCTTGGCGATAGCACTTAATGAGGTAATCCCACGATAATTGTCACAGTCCCGTTTATTCCTTTTTTTGTGAACAGGAAACATATGCGCCGTCTTCCATCATGATGGGAAGACTCCGAGGGTCCCTGGCAACTGAAAAACAAGGAGCAGTGGAGTCAGCGAACTGTCAAAATGCTCTTTAAAGAACGCCGAAGGAATACCGTCAGGCCCAGGATTGAAGGATTTTTTTAGCTTTGAGCATGCTCTAGCAATTACCTTTCTGTCAATATCGATAGCGCCCATGTTGTCAAATTTGAAGTTTGGCTTCGATTCATCTTCACCTTAAGCAAGATGTGCGAGTGTCTGGAGGCGAACAACAGCTTTTTGTATTGCCACCCTCAAACTCTCTGAACAGAACTCCGTGCGGCCAAGTGGCTGGATTGAGAGCAACGTCATGAAATTTCACATCAAATCCGATATTGAATGAGATGATAAAGTTCAATGAAGAGAGATCAGCTTTTCTCTTAACCAAAGAGACCACATGGATCGAGTCATTAGATTGTCTTTGGCAAGTTTCATCACTGCTTCACGCTTAACGCTTGGATGGATTCTAGAGAGATAAAGATGAAACAAATCCTTTGGCGGGGGAACCGTTTCCAAACAATGACCACGTGGGTAATAAATTGCCGCAAAGAGCTTCTGATGGAAAACCTGCAGAAAATCCTAATGAAACATAGTGAAGAACTCCTGATGTAATCCCTAGAGAATTTTCTGATGGAAACCTTGAAGGATCTTCTGATGTAATCCATGGAGGAATTCCGGATGGAATCCCTAGAGTAGTCTGAAAGAACTCTTAATGGAAACTCTGAAGAATTTTCTGTTATATTCCTAGAAGAACTCCTGATGGAATCCTGCTGTGATCCGTGAAGGAACTCCTAATGGAATCTCTGAAGGAACTCCTATAGGATCTCTATAGGAAATCGTGATGAAATCCCTGGAGGGATTCCTGATAATATGCCTGGTAGACTTCCCTATAAAATCCTAAGAAGAAGTCCCGATGGAATTCCTTGAGGAACCCTTAGTATAATCTCTATTGGAATTCTATGTGCAATCTCCGAAGAAGCTTCTGATGGAATTCGTGAATGAAATATTGATGTAATCCCTAGAAGAGCTTCTGATGTAGAAATTCCTAAAGAAATCTTTGGAAGAACTCCTAATGAAATTCCTTGAAAAATTCCTGTTGAAAGACTCAGAGAAGCTCCTAATGTAATCCATACAGAAATTTCTGATAAATATCTGGAGGTGTTCATTGAAGGAACTCCTGTTGAAATCTCTAGAAGAACTCCTGATGGAATCCTTGGAGGAATCTCAGAAGAACTCTGATGGAAGGCCAAAAAGTATTCCTGATAAAATCCTTATAAAAACTCATGATGGAACCCTTGGAGGAATTCCTAAAGATGTACTCCAAGGACTCTTGATGGAATCATTGGAGGAACTCCTAATGAAATCCCTAGAAGAACTCCTATAGACACAAAAAAGCTTCAAAAGCCAGGCCTGTTGTGTGTTGGCACGGTGTGGGACTCACGTTAGGCGTGCTTAACCCCTAAAAAACTTTCCCTACTGCTCCTGTGCCTCGATCCCCCCCCCCCCCCCCCCCGGAACTACATCAGGCAACTTCATCGGGGGAGGGCTGTGCATATATCGTGTGGCAAGTACGATGATAGAGAAGTCAAGGAAATTTCCATTACGAAAAGATCCTGAATCGAACCCAGACACTTTCAGCATGGCTTTGCTTTGTAGCCGCGGACTCTAACCACTCGGTTAAGGAAGTAACCCCTTATGAAGTCCCTAAAATAAATCCCGACGAAATTTCTCAAGGAACTCCTGATATGATCTCTAGAGGAATTCCTGATAGAATATCTTGAGAAATGTCTGCTGAAATCTTAGAAGGAACTCTCGATTGAATTCCTTGAGAAACTCTTGATGAAATCTCCAGTAGGACTCTGGTAGAAGCCCTACTCCTGATAGAATCTCTATAGGGACACCTAATGGATTCCCTGGAGGAACTCCTAAAGCTATGCTTGAAGGAACTCTTGATGAAAAGAACTCCGAGATTGACTGTCAAAGCAGCTGCTGGGCTGCATCACAGTGGTTTAAATTTAACTGTGTTATTTCCATTTTGGCTGCTTTGATACTCCACTTGTGCCACCCGTTAAGTGTGCATCGTCTGCTCTGTCGACACATATTAGACATTTAGAAATTTGCTTACCAAGTATTTCTTGTGCTAGTTGCTTATAGGCTGCACTCTTTTACTTGATATATTTCTTTTAGACTAGGACAATTTCACCAATCCTAGTCCGCCTTATGCTCCGCACCTCTGCGCCCAATGGCGATAACTTTTCCGCGCTTTCCATCGCCTTTAGAACCTCGGCGTATTTCGCTGCCTTCGTTTTGATTGCAAGGGCCTCGTTTCTACGTTTTACTGTCTTCGCATACTGTGTCCCTTGATCTCAGATTACGGTGTTGTCTTTACTTCCTTTTTTTTCAAATTCATATCCACAGGTTGCTATTGCTTTGAACCTGTGAATTCTCTGGAGGTACTGTCCGGTTCATGTTCTTTTTTCTGGACCTTATCGACTTCACAGTTGTCATGGCCTCTTGATCGCGGAACTTCACTCGAGCCAGCTTTTCCAATCTGGAGGATATATCGAATAATATCATCTGATATATTCAAGTTACCTGTGAAGGAAAACTCTTCAGTCTGGCACGACTAAGTGACTTCTTTGCCTTTTGCCTTTCAAAATAGTGCTTTGACTTCCTCGACTTGTAGTCCTGCTTTGCAGCTAAGACTGTTTGTCGAAATTTCAGCAGACTTGCTTTTACGTCTTTACTAATATTACTTTTTCTCTTTACAAATTTCATTATAACATCAAGTGGCTCAACAACCACCTGCATTTACAGGGGTACTCTCTATTGCGATCCATGGCCTCGATTAGTTCCGGGCAATCAATCACCTCACCTGTTGCACTGGAGCCATCGACACAGTGTCTAGGCTTTTACTCACACTGTTCCGGCTTAAGTTGATGTTGGTCCCCTCCTTTGTTGGCGGGAACCTTAGCCGTTTACTGACGGGTCCAGATCCATTCCTTCATATTCCACTATTTCTTTATTTGATGGATCATCTCTTGTGGGTCTCCCTAAGAACCGTTATCCACCTCCGCTGGAATAGTCGCCTTTGTGATCTCATGGTTACCTATGCAAGCAGGGAGACCCTGCTAGGTTTGACATAGTCCTTCATGGGGAACTAGGTTCAGCTCCCGATCGCCGCAAGTCAGGTAATGGCATCTGAACCTACTTCCGCCGAGTTGGAACAACTTGACGATGGATTTTGAACGTAACTCGCTACTAAGGCTTTCAGCCTCAACGCATTACTTATATTTAGTCGTGCGCTCTCAGTATACATAACAAAGCGTAACAAAAATGACATTTTTGCGTGTCTCAAGGATCAAATTTTGTGTCTCTAGTAGATTTGGGGTTGCTGTATCTCATGCCGTTCTCAGAAATGTTCCTGCACGTCACAATTTGTATTAACAGGTGGCCAAATGTGTATAAAACACTGATATTATTGATGTTTACATGAAGATTTCAAGCATGATTTATCAAAATGTTCCGTAGTCCAATCCACTTAGCATGCAATATATGATATTGAGATTTTTGGTTATAATTTGGTTGAAATTGCACAATAACATTTAGATTAAAACAATTTTTCTTACATGATCGCAGTCTGCATTCACCGTTTCTTTTATATGGCAACATACAATACTTTTCGAAAAAAATCAAAAAATAACTTTTGACCATAAATAGTATAATGAGCTTTGTTGATAATAATTGGTGTACACATGAAGTTTAAATTTTGTGGAAAATAAACGAAGAAATTGCCAAACATGCTAACAAACTTGCATGCAAGTTAGCTGAAATATAAGGATATGCGATATGGATTTTTTCCATGTCGATACGAAACGAAACGATACGCGGAATATCTTGCGCTGAAAATGATGAAACGAAACGAAATTTAAAAATGTTTCGTGTAACTCGATACAAAATCAAATATCTCACGGAATTTTTCGAAACGAAACGAAATTTTTGAATTTGTTTCGCGGAATACACGTTTCAGTTTTTTTTTCTTGTCGAAAGCTGGAAATTTGACAATGGGCATAAAAAATGTCTTTTTAAATCCTGTACCATATGGAAACCTTAGTGGTGCTCAGCGGAATCCTTGCATGTTTTGGTAAGACTCTTTTCTGTTTGTTTGAAATCTTCTTAATAACTTTATAAGGTAGGCCGGTAGTCCTCTACGGGCATGAAACATGGACGATGCTCGAGGAGGACCTGCAAGCACTTGGAGTCTTCGAACGTCGGGTGCTTAGGACGATCTTCGGCGTTGTGCAGGCGGCGAAGGATGAACCACGAGCTCGCTCAACTCTACGGCGAACCCAGTATCCAGAAGGTGGCCAAAGCTGGAAGGATACGATGGGCAGGGCATGTTGCAAGAATGCCGGACAGCAACCCTGCAAAGATGGTGTTCGCTTCGGATCCGGTTGGTACAAGAAGGCGTGGAGCGCAGCAAGCTAGGTGGGCGGATCAAGTACGTATCGATTTGGCGAGCGTGGGGTAGAACCGAGTATGGAGAGATGCGGCCACGAACCGAGTATTGTGGCGTGAAATTGTTGATTCAGTGTTATCTGTGAAGATGTTAACGAAATAAATGAAATGAACTTTATAAGGTTTCATTTCAACATATCTGACATTCACACAAGGCAATGAGTGGGTTTAATCTAAATGTTACAACAAAGAATTGGGTCGAAAAGCAGTTACGAACATTTAAAACAATCTCAAAAATATTTAGAGGAGCCCAAAATTAATTTGATTTTTAGAAATACCTTACAACTTTTTCAATCATGTGGATGTGATGTTGTGCTAATATATACCATAAAACATGGAATAATGATATTCATTTTATGCTGTACTTAATGCTTTGTGGCTTGAATGAATGTGATTGGGGACACAAGCAGGCATTATTCTGCTCATCTTGATCTGATAGATGAAGCGACCTCGTACGCTCACAACAATTATGAACCAGCATTCGCTGTTGGTTGAATAATCCGTGACTGAGAGAGTGGAGAGAAACGTTGGCTCTATCCAAACGCACATCTTCCATTTGACAGCTCTAGCTTACTGCGAGGCTCTGCAAACACATCATCATTGCTTTTGGGATGAACTGAGGTTGGTTTCTCCGTCAACACAAGAGCATGATTTCGCTGTCCTCTTTGCCCTTTTGGGCAAAGAGCTACAAAGAGACAACGAAGAGCTGTCTGGAAATGCTCTTCCCCGAACTGAGAAATGGGAAAACATGCTCTCCTCCTAACTGAGAAAGGGAGAAAATAATCTCCTTCTCTTTTAAGCACTGAGGTTGTCAAAACAAGCTCTTCACCACTGTGGGAATGAAAATAACAAAACACAAACGTGTGAACTCTTCATCCCGCAGAGCTCGTACGCTCAGTTTGTGTGTGGGTAAAATCGCTTCTCTTTTGTAGTTGATCTTTAAAAGGGGGAGAAAGAGGATAAGTCAAGAGCAAGGAAAAAGCCTGGACACAAGTCGATAAGTGACCATGAAAATACTAAACTGAAAAGCAGACTCTGTCCCAGTTGAAACATAACGCCAGAAAGAAGAAGAAAAATAAGTAGAACAGAGGAATCACTGGAATATTTCTCGATTACTTTTTCAAATCGACGTAAGTAACTTTCATACGATTTTGAGAAAACTAATTGAGAAGAATCACAACCTGTCTTCTAAAACTGTTTTAAAATGAATCACCTTTTTAACATTTTTTCGCCGTGTACATCACTCAAATTTTGCATACAATCAGATCGCGTTAAAAAACTAGGTAGTTTCTATTATTTTCAACAAAAATAATTATAACAAAATGATAAGCCGTTTCATACAGTTACTTTCGACGTTTTTCTACCAGTGTAAAATCGGCTCAAGTAGTATTTTGTTTTGATTCGTGGTTAAGTCACTTTGTCTCTCTATACAGCGGGGCGGCGAAAGTAGTGGTTAGGTTGCGAAAGTTGAAAATCTTACTTTCGTCGTTTTTTAAATCCGAAATTAAACGTTCTAAAAGTGAAAAATGTAGTTGAGTAGGAGCGGAACATGTAGAATTTCGTCTGCGAAACACGTAGGATCAATAAAGTAAGTTTATTCACTTTTTTGACTTGAGACTATTTGAATAAGTTTTCGAGATTTGCTTTAGTATTTGCTGGAGTATTGAATTAAATTAAATTTAAAAGAATCCATCGACACATACCTAAGAAATCAATCAAGATAAATTTAAAAGAACTGCAACAGTAATAAACTCCAAGAGATCGCCACGATTGCCTATTAGGGTTAATTTAGAAGTTCTTAATATTTTTTTTGGAATAGCCTTGCATAAACTGTGAATTAATTCTTGGAGGTATCAAATCTGGATGAATGCAAAGTTTTAGAGTATCGTAATTTCGAGTAAAATTGATCATTTTCCACGGTTTTTCTTGTCTGTTTTCTATAATTTTGACAATTCCGAACAACTGAATGCAGGAAAACAAGTACGAATGTGAGCCTCATTGACTCTTATACCGAAATTTTCTGACAAATGTTATTTTAGTGCTAAGAAATATCTCTAAAATAAAAAAAATCGGGGAATCTCATTTCGGGGTGAAATTGATCACTTGTTAATGCGATAATTGTTAGTTTTCAAACCAACATTACATAATACATTTGAGCTCCCTGAATACGAATTTGTTTGCTTAATTCTTAAGAATACAATAATTATAGAAATAATTAATAGAAAAATTTCAACAATTAGGGTAAGTGTTCCCTTAGTTGTGGGTGTTCCTATCGTTGCGGTAGTGCCGTTCTCACTGATTTTACAATATTAGCCACAGAACTGACACTGCCAATCGACGTACTGGCTTGTTGATTCACGGAATAGTTGAAAAGAGCGTTCAAATTGCTTCAAAACTGATGAAATATCACTAAAGTTGCTAAACCTTTTCTTACCTGTATCAATAGTTGCGGTAAAGTGTTCCTATAGTGGAGGATCCCATAAGGAATCAACGGATACCGCAACTATAGGAACACAAATTAAAAAAATACCGCAACTAAAGGAACAGTGTACCAATAGTGGAGGTATTATTTTTCACTGACATGCCGTGGATTACTGCGATGAAATCATTTTTCTCATTGAGGCAATGGTCCTTTCTTCCCGTTACAACATTAACATGTACATTATTTACGCTTCTTGAATTTTGGCGGTTAAAAGAAGATCAATCGTGCTTAGTACCTCCACTATTGGTACATCTACCCTACGCGAAAACTCCTAAATGTATGCAATTTCCAGCAGAAATTCAATTATTTCCACCGAGTGAGCAAATTGGTAAGAGTTTTGGTTAAGAAATCTGGTTTGGGGGATATATCTCAAGCATCCTCACACACATTTAGGTTCATATCATGTTCAAATCCTTGTTTTAAACTAGAAGTTGCACCGTACAAGATTTGATAATTTTACATTATTTTCCAAAAAATGAACATTCTTTAAGGTGAAGATGAATCGAAGCCAAAGTTCAAATTTTCAAGAGCACGGATCTGGAGAACCAAACATCCGTGCTCCTGAAAATTTGTACTTTGGCTTCGATTCATCTTCACCTTAACGCAAAAAAACTTCACAACATACAATTTGACAATAAAAACGACAAACAACGTTCATTCACTGCTGGTTACATTATTATTTGTGCTCCATTAGGACGAAATAAAATCGAGTGACACGATGATCAAATTCACCCGAATTTACGGAACCATTTTTGACTTATAGCTAGGAGTAGAAGCGAACGCTTTGACTTTTTTTTTGTTCAAAATAAACTCGAATTTCGCAAAATTCTGTTTTATTCCGTTTGTTTTCAATTTTCGTGGAAATATTTGAACAATTTGGCGAAACGGAACGAAATAGCAAAATACAAATTTCGCCTGTGCGAGTTCCGTGGAATTCCGCGGAATTTCGTTTCGATGCGTATTTGACGGAATCATTCGGTATTTCGAATACCCTTACTGAAATAGTCAAATTTAACAGTTTTCAACAGTCAATATTTCTAAAACTAGACTTGCTTTGTTATTATTGAAAACGGCAATGGGTTCAAAAACTCTAAATTTTGTAAATAGTGATATTTTGGTGTTTGAGATAAAAACGTATTTCGCTGTATCATAATTGAAGCTGTACTGTCGTTGGTCCCAATGTGCTCCTCTCACTTTTAATCGTAGTTCCATCCCTTGTCTGTTTGTGCTGCGACCAGTATACCGAAATCGTGACACGATCATATGCTAAGTTCAAAATGCGCCTCTTGTAGAAACCGAAACAATCTCTCACAAATTTTCATAGTTCCAATAACGTAACATCTCACGTTTAAAAATACGTCACTGGTGGAGTCTCGCTCCCACCAGAATTCACTGGCATACGACAGGAGCTGAACACTCCGCGCCAGACGATTTTTCACAATCACTCTGGTGTGCCGTTTTTCACGCGCCAAAGCACTTCGATTGATTGATGAAGACAAAGTTGTTGGTTGATTTTTGTTGCCTTCCCACCAGTTTGCTGTTCCAATGCATTCACCCTTTCTAGCAGATGCCTAAGGAGTTGCCAAGATTTGAGAACAATTCGTCACGTGATGATGGCGGGAACGGCGTGATTGCTCAGCTTTAGACTGCTGGATTTGAAGGTTCCGAAAATTTTCAAATTCCGCTCCCACAGCAAGTGTTGATTGGAGATGGATGACGATCAAAATCGTTGAAAAATTAGGTGTTATCGTGGCATACAAGCAAACACCTCAATTCCAATCTAATTTATTACCGGAAGGTGTGTCGAATTACAATTAAACTCCGCAGCGCAATCAACCAATCAATGTCATGTCGAAACTGCAAACAATGTCAGCTCACTGCACATATAAATACAAATTAGCCGCTCGTTGATTGCCCTTTTCCCAGCGAGGGACCATAGAGGGCAAGTACCTTAACGATCATCATTATTTCCGTGTAGTTTGTTCAGACATTATAAATCGTCCATTTAATGGTAATAATGATTACATAAATAGGGAGTTAATAAAGCGTTGTTTGAACGCCGGAAAAGGAGCAATAAAAATGTCCTGGTTCCTGTGGGTCGAGACTGTCGAGCCCCTCGGGCGGGTGAATACGATAACACACTCCCATATTGATGATAATGCAGTGGTCGAGCTTTCCCATCCTATCCATCTACGTCGCACAGTGGCGCATAGCCGAAAAAAAACTTCAAAAGCTTGCTCAAAATCACTTATAAGTGGTTTCTTCACCACCGCTAAGGCCTTAAACCTAGTTTAACCATATGGGTAAACGTGGTTTACAGCTTAAGTGAAAGTGATGAAATCTACCATTAATCACAATAAATAAAGACTTGTATGTCATTGAGTGACAAATTAACAAAATTTAAGATTGATCAGTTTTGTTTTCGCTTTTGCCAGCATCTTCAAAGGGCGAACACAAAATTATTGCGACACCAAAAATGTCATGCCAATTTTCTTATAATGTTTAGAATCAAACCAAAATTTTAGGGTAGTTTTATACGTATATTTACATCAAAAATCAAAAAAAAAGTTAACCAATGGAGCCTTGAGTGTAGAATTGAAAGCATTTTCGCTTGATGCCCTCTATCAAAGTCTTTACAGTGTCATCCGGTACCAGTTTCTCAGTTTTTTTTGTCCATTTTTTTAACATATCTTTCTCGTTTTTGACTGTCTTCTTGCTCTTCCGAAGTTCCCGCTACATTATTGCCCAGTACTGCTCCACCAGGCGCAGCTCCGGACAGTTTGGCGGATTCATGTCCTATGGAACAAAATGGACAGAATTGGCCTCATACCACTCCAGGACACTTTTAGAATAGTGGCATGATGCCAAATTTGGCCAAAATAGCGGAGCTTCGTCGTGCTGCTACAAGAACGGCAAAAGGCGCTTCTCGAGGCACTCAGATTTGTAGATCTCGCCATTTACTGTGCTCTTTGTCACGAAAGGCTCACTCCTTAGTCTGCAAGAGCAGATGGCCTGCCAAATGAGATATTTGGAGGCGAACTTTGACATTTTCTTCTTCTTAAATCGAACTTACTCTTGCCGGTAAAAAACTCAATCACCGGAATTTGCTTAAAATCGGCTTGTATATACGTTTCGTCGTCCATCACATAGCAGCCATATTTTGTCAGCATCTTCTCGTAGATCTTCCATGCCCGAGTTTTAACAGTCGATTGTTGCCACTCATCGCGGTTTGGGAAGTTCTGTACCTTGTATGTATGTAGTCCAGCTCTCTTCTTTGCATTCTGGACGTAGCTCTGCGACATGCCGATCTTTTAAGCCAAATCACAGCTTGAGACGTTGGGATTTGCCTTAATCATCCGCTTCACCTTTTCCTCCATCGTTTTGTTCTCCACTCTCGGTTTTCATCCAGCTCCTTTGCCGTGGTCCAACGTCAACCGCTCCTGGATCCGCTTCAACACTCTGGAGACGGCTGAATGGTGAATGTTCAACATTTTTCCCAACTGCCAGTACGACAGGTCAGGAAATTCCAGGTGTTTGAAATGAATTTGTTCTCTCGACTCGCGTTGGTTCACCTCCATTTTCGTTGTATCGAAAAACACGACTTCAAGTTTGACAGCATGTAAACAATACATATCAATTAGAAAGTGTGCCAAATTTGGTTGATTTTTACCCAATGCACAGTGATTTATTTCATCGATTTCACGATCAAAATAGAATAACTTCAAAACTATTGGTTCTAGATGTTTGGTGTCTTCCATGAAGTTTCTTGATATTAAAAGGCGCTTCTTTTGGTATTAGGGGTAAAATGATCAATTCACCCACAAGTGAGATAAAAAATATATGTTTTCTAAAAATTAAGTTAGAGATTTCAAGTCTTCGGCAAAGTTGTAGAGTATGTAATTACAAACAACTTTGCCGAAGACGCAAAATTTCTATATATTCGCGATAATGAGATATGGAGCATTTTGTCTTCGACACCCCTTAAAACTTGTTTTTTGTACATAACTTTTCAATATAATTTTTCACATTTTTCGAATCTTCTACAAAGTTGTTTGGATCGATAAAATACACATTTTTGCTGAACACGAAAACCTTGTATCTCTTATCGTTAAAAAGTTATAAACAAATTTATGTTAAATTTTAGTCCACTTTCACCTTAAAAATCTCCATTCTACGCAAAATGACGCAGCTAGTTTCATGGCAACTTCAAGTTCTAACTTTCTACTTTTGCATGCAGGTAATAACTTTTGGAAACAAAAGGTTTTTTGCAGTGTTTTCACAGATGATATATTGTTAATTTTAAATTTTAAGTTTTAAACCCTCCCTGTTAACTTCAATTTTTTTGTTAAGGTACATCGGAGCAAGTAAGAATGCTGGATAATGAAGATCTTGAGACACAACTTCAGTGAAATCAAATTGTCAGATATATTTTACAAGCTTTATAAAGCTATGATCATATATTTAATACAAACATTTTTTGGTATCAATACAATGTATAACATGTACCAGCTCTCACTGTTGTACCATTTTAATAACGCAAGGAAAATTGAAGCATTATGCGTTTGTTTGCAATACCACTTTAATTATTTTTTTAGTGAGACTTTTAGCCTTAGTAAACTAGTTGTGTAAGTTTCCGGGTCAGAAATTTGGCTGTGTGTAGTTATTAATTTAGTTTTAGATTCTCGAAAGTGAATTCTACTACCAAAATTCAAGAAATGGAATTAGGAAATTTTGAATGAAATGTTTGCAGGGCCCTCTTAGTCTATGTTAAGTCCACAGCTGCAAAGCGAAGTCATACTTAGGTGTCTGGGTTCGATTTCCCGTCGATCCATGATTTTTTTGTTTTAGAAATAGAGTATCACCGTTCCTGTCACATGTAGGGATGAATCGATTCTAGTAAATGCGAATAAATACTTGATACTTTTAATTCAAATAGGTATTGAATGAAATTACTTGAATCAAATGTATACTTCCTCATGTACGTTTTTGCAAAGGGTGGTACAGCCTTTGAAAACTCTTGTTTTATTCACGAAAGTTTATCAAGAATTTTGACTCAAAAGTATGTTTATTTTATAAATAAGTCATCAATGAGATTCTTTAAAAATATCTATCGCAGTCGTTTTAGTTCTATGTTTTCTTCATAATAAAAACTACTCAAATGATTCGAGTAGGTATCGATACATTCCTTAGGTAAACTTATGACATTGTTGACGGTGCTGATTACTTCAGGTAAATAGCAGAATTTGCGGTGGAAGCTAACCATTCAATACTATGAAAGCACAAAAAATAGTTTGACCTATCGAAAAGCCGGCTCCAAAGGCACGTTTCCCACTAATTGGTTTATTTGTTTCGTTGAGGAAATTGTGCTTATTCTGTAAATCGGGTGAGATCAGATGAATTGAATGAGGTGTCAAAGTTCAGCTTGCACCCATTTGAGATCAGTTCCTCTACTTATTAGATATTTTGTAGGTATCGATACTTTTTTATGACACTTTTTTTCATATAAAAGTATCGATGCCTTGAAGATATTTTATTATCCCTAATACAAAAGCAAAAAAATAATAACTTTACCATAGAAAGCTCTTAGTTAAGAAATGTGGCAAGTGCTCTAAGAACAAGCTGAGAAATAGGCTTTGTAACAGTTTTTAAGGAAGTGATTCCAAAAAGAAGAACAATAAACATTCCCTAAATTTCAAGAAAGTGAAAGGCTCTCGGGCTAGGCATTGGATATATATAGAAAGCGTTGTGTTTGGTTGGACATCTAATTCTTCCGAAAGAGGTGCACTTTGCGAAAAAGGACCACGTGATTATTGAGCTGAAATCGAATTCAGGTTAACTTCTGCTTCCATGAGTCCTCTAGTGGCGTAGGGGTAACGCGCCCTAACTAGAGATCAGGGAGTCGTGAGTTCGATTCACTGAGAAGACGTGTAACTTTTTCGCAAAACTTCACATTAATTTGTCCATTTAATCCAATTGCAAAGTATATGTAATGTTTAGCTTTTCGGTAGTTGTTAAACTTCCACTCGGCTGGTTAGCCGTAAACCACGATTCATAATTAAAAACAAGTAAAAACATTTTCTTAATTTTGTATACTAAATTCATACTTAAAGTTATGACCTTTTTTTAAAAAACTTACTGAAAAAACATGGCTGATTTCCTCAGAATTGGATTGATCAAAATTTCAAATCAATGTGTCATTAGATTCGTAATCTTATATTCTTTGAAAGGCGCTTACGAAAATTTGGTGGAAAATTCTGAAAACTATCCAAATTCAATGAAAGCATCATTCAAGTCATCGTGCTAAAGTTTGGGTTCACCTGAACTTACTAAAAACACGATAGTTCTGTGAAATCTCAAGCCAATCATGAACGCGCCATTAATTTCGTTTGGAAATGTTATGAACTATTGAAATTGGTTGAAAAATGGTAGAGATATTGACAAAAATGATTTGCGTGCGGCTCAGGTGATCCCAAACTTTTGCACGATAAACATCATACTGAGGGGTAAACCCAAACTTTCGCACGATAACTTGAATGACTGTTTCATTGATATTGAGTAGTTTTCACATTTTCCCTCCTAAATTTTTTAAGCGCTCTTCAAAGAATATAAGATTACGATTCTTAAGATACATAGATTTTTTTATTTTTATCGATCCAATTCTGAGGAAAATGGCCATGTTTTTCCAGTGTGTTTTTTTAAATGTCACAACTTTAAGTAAAAATTTAGTATACAAAATTCAGAAACTGTTTCCGGGAAAATACTTAAGAAGTGAAAATAACTCATTGGCTTTCAAATGCGCTATAGAGAGTTTCAATTGGACGTGTAATCACAGAGATGTGGACAAAACAATTGTTCATGTTTTTAGAGGGTGTTCCCAAACATTTGCACGGGAGTGTATCATCTGTGAAAAACACTGCAAAAAACCTTTTGTTTCCAAAAGTTATTACCTGCATGCAAAAGTAGAAAGTTAGAAATTGAAGTTGCCATGAAACTAGCTGCGTCATTTTGCGTAGAATGGAGATTTTTAAGGTGAAAGTGGACTAAAATTTAACATAAATTTGTTTATAACTTTTTAACGATAAGAGATACAAGGTTTTCGTGTTCAGCAAAAATGTGTATTTTATCGATCCAAATAACTTTGTAGAAGATTCGAAAAATGTGAAAAATTCTATTAAAAAGTTATGTACAAAAAACAAGTTTTAAGGGGTGTCGAAGACAAAATGCTCCATATCTCATTACCGCGAATATATAGAAATTTTGCGTCTTCGGCAAAATTGTTTGTAATTACATACTCTACAACTTTGCCGAAGACTTGAAATCTCTAACTTAATTTTTAGAAAAAATATATTTTTTATCTCACTTGTGGGTGAATTGATCATTTTACCCCTAATACCAGAAGAAGCGCCTTTTAATATCAAGAAACTTCATCGAAGACACCAAACATCTAGAACCAATAGTTTTGAAGTTATTCTATTTTGATCGTGAAATCGATGAAATAAATCACTGTGGCAATGGTAGAAAAGTTATGCCCTGTTGAATGTGTCGCAATAATTTCGTGTTCGCCCTTTAGTGTGGAAAAGTCAACTTAGTTAGACTACTTTCAATTCATCTACTATAGTTCATCTGGGAAATTTCAAACAGCTAGCAAAAAAAACATGGGCATTTTAAATATTTTACTATTTTTAGCCATTACAAGTATCTTAGAACATGATTTAAGGTGGAAGACTCTATTATGGGCAAAGTCATAATTTTTTGGTTGTCATAGGGCAAAATTCTAACAAAAATGCTGTTTTTCATAAGTTTTTCGGCTCTCATCTTTTACTAAAAACTATCGATTAGGCAAAATTAGGCAAGAGGATTCTTCTTCAATCGATTCCTTAGTCTTAAACGCGCGTATGTTCAAGATATTTCCGCGGGGAGTGAAGGGGAGCGATACGGTTTATAGAAGCATTTCTTTGATTATTTGAAGTACCTACGACAATAAGTATTAATTTAATAAGGTTAACAACACTTGAATACAAATTTGCTTCCGAAGATGTTGAATCTATATGAGAATGAGTTATTAACCAGAAAAAAAATATTCTCAAACCAAAATTTGCACGGGTTTTGGTAAAAAAAAAATGAGTAGTTGAGTTTTAAAGCAAAAATTTAGGTTTTTGGACATGTGCAGCTATTTATCGTCTGAACAAGTAGTAAAATATGTTTATTTTGAACTTCTTGTACGAATTCTCAACTATCTGATATAGTAGATGAATGTTTGACTTTGTTTTTAACTAAAAACTAAGTTTGGAAATAGGGTTTTTGCCAGCTACTTGAAAATCTGGACTAATGTGAGCTGTAGCTCAATAGGCTTAATTGAAAATGTAGTTTCCAACACGGAGGTTTATCGAGCAAATTCCTGGCAGTGGGAACCAGCAACCGTCATCGAGAAGATTGGATCTGTGAGCTACAATGTGTTCCTTGAAGATTGAAATCGCTTGATACGGTCGCATGCCAACCAGCTCAAGACACGTGTTCTGGAAAGCAATCCAGCAAGCCAACCTTCTCCACTATCGATATTCTTCGATAGTTTCGGACTCCCAACTCCAGTAGAGACTCCGCCAACCAGCATTCATGACAAACAGCAGCAGCGCCGCAGCAGTTCGAAGAATCAATGACGGCCAGTCCGGATACATCCTACCTGACGGAAGATTTCTCGGAGTATGAAGTCGGAAGCAACGACAGGCCCATAGACGAACCAGCCGAGAATGAAGTTCCGAATGCAGAGGACGAACCAGCTCCGGTTGCAACGGATGCAGCAGCCCAACCGACTACGCCCATCCTAGAGAGAGGACGGCGCATGATTCAAATATATTTTTCAAGCACAGCAACCCTCGTATGACTATGGTCCATTTTATTTACGTGACCATGGCAACGAGTGAATTTGGCACCGCGTTGCCGTGTTATTTATGGCACCATGGCGACCAGTGAATTCAGCACCGCTGAAACGTTAAATTAGTGAATTCGTGCATGGTCCATATAAGGGCACAGAGTAACACGCTTCATAAGTTATTTGGCTTTTAATGCTTCATAAGTTAATATACTTATAATAAATTAACATATGATTGTAACAGTAACAGTCCAGCTGATTTCATTTCGGAAGTAATCCGGACATAACAGTTCACTGTCCGTCCTTTTATATTCACCTTGAAAAACTTCTCAACTTCTCGGTTCACCACCTCAAATGGACCGTCATATGTAGGTGATAACAATGGCCGGACAGAATTGTTGCAAAAGAAAACGTTTTTGCAATATTGCAGGTCCTGATGATTATGTTAGGGTTTTAGATAATGCATGGATTTTCGAAGATTGGCGAAGCACTCCGCTTCATTTAGATTCTGCGAATTTTCTACGGTGATGATAACACTGCGGAACACGTTTTTGTCTCAAGCATCAAAATACCACTATTTACTTAATTAAGAGTTGCTGAATCCATTGCCGTTTTCAAGAATATCATAGCACGTTTAGTTTTTGAGATATTCCCTGTTGAAAATGCAAAATTTGACTATATCAGCCAACTTGCATGCAAGTTTGTCAGCTTGCATGGCAATTTATTTGAATTGACGCTTATAATTTATTTGATTTATTTGTCACAGAATTCAAACTTCATGTGTTAAACAATGCTTATCATAAGAGTTCATAATATTGTCGGTGCTCAAAAGTTATTTTTTGATGGTTTCGAAAAGTGTTGTATTTTATCATATAAAAAAACGAAGAATTTTGTAAGGAAACTGCAAGCACGTTGAAAAAATCATTTGAATCTAAATTTAATCGTTCAATTTCAACCAAATTTTATTGAATATTAAAGTTTGAGCCCTATTATGCATGCTTGGTGGATAAGATTACAAAAAAGTTTGATGAAACACACTTTAAATTTTATGTAAACATCAATAAAACCAGTGCTTTATATAACTTTGGCGACCTGTAGCTAAAAATTGTGACGTGCTGAAACATTTCTGAGAACGGAATCAGATTCAGCAACCCCAAATTCACAAGAGACACATAATTTGGTTTTTGAGATACGCAAAAATGTCATTTTTGTTACGCTGTGTAATCGGGAGACAGGTGATTGTGTGCGGCGCGTCACTTGGATTGCTGACACTGCAAGCAGCTTCTGGCAAGAGCGATGCTTTCCTTGCTGAGCTAAACGAATCTCTTCGTCATCAATTTGGCTGTTGCACGTGTCCCAGGATGAGACAGATGGTCAGTTGCGTGCAGAGCTTTATTACGAAACGGTTTCGTAACAAATGGGCGAATGCGATCGCCTGAGCAACACAAAACAATTGTTTTGTGCTGTCTGGAACGATAAAAAAATTTAATTTTAATGAGGACTTTAATTTACCTTGCTGAATATCTCGTAGCTCGATGTCATTATCAACAAGTGCCTCAAAGTCTAGAGAGGAAACTACTGAGATGCGGGAAAGCAGACCGTTTTACCTTGCTAATTATGTGCCCGATGTCCGTCGTAATTTGCCCAATGAAGTCCAATTGGCGCGCTTGGCGATTGGAAGCTTTATCGAGCTTCTGACGGAAAGCGAAGATGATTGGTTTGTGGCTGGTATAGATGTGGCAACTTCGTCTTTCTAACACGACTTAAAGTGCCACACTGCAAGGTAGATCACGGTTAGTTCACGATCGTAGATGCTGTAGCAAAGCAGGGCTTTGTAATACTTGTTCGAGAAAAATCTAAGTGGTTGAACCTTTCCGTTGACGATCTGGTGCAGCACAGCATTTGCTGCGAAGCACGAGGCATCAACCCAGATAGAGTGTGGCCTGAGCGAGTTGTTGTTTGCAACGGTCAAAAGCCGCAACCGTTTCGTCACTCCAGATTAACGGTGATCCATTGTTTCTTTTGTTACCGGGGGTCATTCCCAGCAACGGAATTTGAGCCTCGATCGCATTTGGCATGAATCTCCGATAAAAGTTGAGCATGGCAAGAAGCTCTTCAATTCCTTCCTTCACCGTTGATCATAGCTTGAAATTTGTTAACGCTTACGCGCGATCTAGTAGTGGTCGGATTCCTTTGGCAGAGACGAAGGAAATCGAGCGCTTCACGACAGAATTCGTGTTTGTCTACGTTTATTTCCAGGCTATGCAACTTTGCAATTCACGAACCAAAAGGGTCACTCGTCCACTCGGTTGACAAAATAAGGTTCGTTTCTTCTCCTTTCTTTATTTTACGTGGTGGTTAATGATTTCGGTATGCTGCCTTACCGGGGTCGCGTTATCTACATCACGTTGATGGGCCGGCCATCTACAGGGTGTCCGTAAATTAACCGTAAGGCAAAATAGGGGAAATATGATTTCGCATTGGAAACAATAACAAATCAATGTCCATGTACATTTTTTAAAACATCTATATGCTTAGCTTAGCTTAGACTGACTACACATATCAATGGTTGCTATTCCGTGATTGACTGAAGTCAGTGAAAATGCACAAAGAATCAACAAGAAGTTCAGCTGGGATTGGCCATGATCTTCTTCAGTGTGCATAATTCAGTGCCTCTATTTATACATGGTCAATAACGGCGCCGGTCACGTCCTTGCAGTCAGGTGGGATTGGGGAAAGGAATGTTAGTGTGTAATCTTTGCTATTTGGAGACCGTGTTTGCCTCTGCATCTCTACAAAGGCTACTGGGAGGGATGTTTATTAATGGGGAGGATCGTTGGGTCACAGGATTCACTTTGACAAGCGATTAGACCATTATAAATAATTAATTGTGAGATGTAAACATGCTTATATGTAAATAAAATATTTTCATTTGCTATGAACAATATCTATGTAGAGAAAAAATATGCCGACACTTGAGGTGAGGAACCTTTCAAAGTTTGTTGAATAAAGTGAACCTTTCGCAAGTAGTGTCGAACCATTCAAAGTTTTTTAATTACAAAAATAAAGATTAAAAGAAAAAGAAGTTTTGAAAAAAAAGAAATCAGACATTAATAATTTATGAATCAGAGTTTATGTCGACACTCACAGTGACGAACCTTTCAAAGTTTGTTGAAAAATCATATTTACGTCTCACCGTTGTAACGATTAAAGGTGCAGTCATACATATTTTATATATCAGAAATAGTAGCATGAAACGAGCTCACCAATTGATCCGTCATCCTTGAGCAGCAAGAATCTACATTCAGCTTCATTCGTTTGCTCGGCTATATAAAAGCAATCAGGGAAAAAGGTCGCGCGACCCATGAGAAAAAAAAACTGACGACTGCTCGGGCTTTCTTGACGCACTGCCCAGGAGCAAGCGTCAAGGTCGAAGGATCAATAAGAACTAATCGAACGCGGCACTTTTTCACTTTACTCGACCGACGCACGACATGTTCGTTCCTACCCTCATCGCCGGCCCCCGCAGGAGCAAGCGTCAAGGTCGAAGGATCAAACACAACTCCATTTTTTAAAACATCTATATGTTGATTCAAACTATAATTTTAAATGATTTCGAAATAATAGATTCTTACTAAAATAGGCAAATTTTTTTTCGGATACGTTTTTTTTCTGAGGGCCGCTAGTCATATTAGAGATGTTCTCTCCCTTAAATCTAAAATAGATGAATCTAAATGTCCTATTATTATTTGAAATAACCAACAGTCTAGTGGCTTCAAGTTAGGCTGGAAATAGAAAATTGTACGGTTCAAATCCAGTGAGTTCTATGGACATTTCTCTTCTGACATAAAGCTAAAAAGCAGCTCCTTTTAAGACCAATCAACACATTTCGCTTGGTTTTACAAATATTTGAAATCGGGAATGTTTCAAACTTACTGCCTTATAATATATATGTGCATGTTTTAAACCATGCAAGAATATTGAATTTATTCTGCTTGAATGCATAGAGTCTTGCCTTCAACGTTTGTACGGATAATTTGTGGACACCCTGTAAGATGTAGCTGACGTGCTACAGCATTTCATACTCAGCCGCAGGATGCTGTTTGAGTCGCACCTCCTGGTGTGCAGACGCTAGGAACGTACCCTGGTCTCTATGTAGGCGTATTGGTCGTACGCAGGAGATACCTCTATAATCGACCGTAGTTCGGTCAACTGTTTTAGGGGCACCTGTGCCTTAACGATGTTATAACTGCGAGAATATTTCTGGGTGCCGATATCATATGAGGCGCACCAAAATTCGAGTGACATGAAGTAGGTCTCGATATTCGTGTCGGCCATGCTGGGATTTAGACGTGGCGCGCTAATTGATGCGACAGCCGGCTGGATGCCACCCAGTTAACACAAACTCGTATACGAGAGCGCATAAAAGTACAAAAGTGGAAGCGATATACGTACATATGCCATTAGACTGAATTTCATATATGATCGTGTGTTTACTGGGCAATCATCTCACTATTGGCGAAGACGCGCATGAAGACGCGCCACTGTGCATCGACAATGGAAGCCGGGGTGTCTCCCCGAACAACAATGCCACGTGATTGGAAAATATTTATGTACTACAGTTTAATTCTATTCGAATCAATTAAATCGAAGTACCAGTCCATCACGTGGTGCTGGTGGTGGTGGCACTCTGATAAACGTGTCTGGCAACGGTGCCGCTGTCACACAATGCTCGTCGCGTTTCAATGGACTGTTTGGATTTCAATTATTGCATTGTGGAGCTTCAACGGTGAAACGCATAGGAAGAAAAAAAAAGACTCGGAATAAAAAGCCATTAAACGAACGCACACACAAAAAAAAATCTGGGCCGAACGCAATCGACAGGATATTGAAGTTAGCCATCGGCCAGACCAAAGCCAAACCAGTGGCGGGCTGTGTTTCCCAAACAATGCGGGTTGCGCATAATGAAGAATAGAACTGCGGAAATCCTGCATTTGTTTCTGACTATATTGTTGATGAAAAACTTTAAAATACCTGGTGAAAATTTTGTTATATTTTCCTGAATTATGCGAAAATGTCATGAATTCAACCGAATATAATGCGATGAAATGTCCATTCCACCAAATGCCCCATTGAACAAATGTACTTTTGACCAATTGTCGACCAAATGCTTTTTGACGAACTGTCTTGAAGTTCCCGTCGAGCTTCTTTACAAGATGTGGAGACATCTGTGGAATATTTTACGAAGACCTTTGTGGAGTTATTCTATGTTTATTCTGGAGACCATCTGAGAAAATTTTGCATTTTAAAGCTGTGGAGACCATTAAAGAGACATCACGGAGAATTCATTCTATAGCATCTTTTCTACTGCCAGGACAAGGAAAAAAGTGCTTTTTGTCTTGCAATCATTTTCCTTTAAACTTTTTGTCCATAATACTTCTTATAATACCTCAGGATTCGTCCGGAGTACAGCTGATGCTTCCAGTCAATCATTGAGTGTTACTTTATAAACTACATGACATTTCATGGTCATATTTTAACCATACTGTGATTAATTAATGTCTCATTGATTCATAGTTATTGAAATTTGCTTTTGGAAACTCAACCTTGTTGAAATTCCCATATCCTACTGTACTTGTTTCACTTCTTTTTAACTGCTTTCCAGATCTCATGATAGTAACATGTATAAACAAATGCAGAAGCAAACATAACCAATGGATTGAGTACATTTTTAATAAAAAAAGCTTTTTTTATAAATGTGTTTTCAGCTTATTTGACACGGTCAGTATATTTCTTTTGAGTAGAAAATAAACATCGCTAAATCCTCCTTCGACAGCATCGCCTTTCGCCCAATTCATCGCAACCAGAGTATACGACAATCCTTGTTCCATCAAATAGTTTTCCACTAACTCACGACATTTTTATTGAGTTTTCTTCCACTACATCGCGAAACGATTGAAACAATCTCTACCATACGTAAAACGTCTTACACTTTGTACTAGAAATAAACAGAAGCTGTTTTACGTGTTCTACACTCATCGATACTGTTTGTGTTATTGCTGTAAAACTGTCCATCAGTTAAACGACAACCAACTAACTGTTCATTGCATTAATACAAATGAAATGAAACGACTGAAAACTATTGTGTATTATTACAGAAAAAATAAGAAAAACACAAAAAAAAACTTTAGCAATACCAAAACAAATTGTAGCTTATTGAGAGAAGAGATCGCAAGAACAGCGATTCCAACGACCCTATATAACTCGATAAAGCAGAAGAAAAGTAGTTACACAAGATGCACCGAGATATTTTTAATACCGAAGAATTGAACGAATTTTATCAAACCCTTTATACTTCAGTAGAGAAATTCGTTGTAGTACCGCAGGAGATTATGCACACGATTAGGAAGCTGCTCTGATGTACATAAGGTAAGAGGGGAAAAACGAGCAGCAAACGTAGCAATCGGCACTACAAAAAATCTTGCACACTCTAATCTGCACTGACCATGGGGGTAGTGTCATCGGCTGAAAACCGGAAGAAGAGAGGAAACATAAGAAAACTTTTATACCAATGCATTACAGTTAGTTTATTGAAAGTTATGGCTCGTAAGAACAAAAAGCATGTGAAAAAAAAACAAACAATCACTGATGAAGGTGATTCGAATGTCCTATATAGTATATATAAACATAACAAAAGCAAACAGTTGTATAAAGTAAGAAATTGTAGAAAATGAACCACCTTCATACACATGAAAGAGACAAAACGGAAAAATTTCACAACCATGAAACAAAAAAAATATCTGGCGAAAGGTTTTACCAAGCAGCAATCGATGAAAAAACATCCAATCGAATCGGAATCCCGTTATAGGACAAATACATTTTTAAAAACTTCATTATAACCAAAACCAACAGACACCCTCGAATACTTATGAAGTCGGTAAATAAAAAGGAAAATGAAACACGTTGTTCAAAATATTATTAGTCCGAAATAATCCAAAAATGAGGCAATTGATCAGCATCCAAACTTATTTGTGCGCATATCTTTAAAACTGTAGAAGTCTGAATTTTCTGGAAGTCTGGAAGTTAAGAATTCCGATCGAGTCCTGTTAGAGATTCCATTTGAATCCTGTTAAAAATTACGTTCGACTCCTGTTCAGGATTCCATTCTCATCTTGCTAAGGATTTCATTCGAAACATGTTAAGGATTCTCTTCGATTCCTTTTCAGGATTCCGTTCGAATCCTGTTCAGGATTCCGTTAGAATGCTACTCAGGATTTAATCCTGCTCAGGATTTCGTTCGCATCTAGTTTAGAATTCCGATAGAACTCTGCTCAGGGTTCCGTTCGAATCCAGCTCAGGACTCCCAGAAAATTCTGTTCAAATATTGCTTTTGAATCCTATTACACTGCGGAACACGTTTTTGTCTCCAGCATCAAAATACCTCTATTTACTTAATAAAGGGTTGCTGAATCCATTACCGTTTACAGAATTATCATAGCACGTCTAGTTTTTGAGATATTGGTTGTTGAAAATGCAAAAAATCACTATTTCAGCCAACTTGCATGCAAGTTTGCCAGCTTGTAAGGCAATTTATTTGCTTAATTTGCCACAGAATTCAAACTTTATGTGTATAACAATACTTATCATCAAAGATTATAATACTTTTCAAGCGAAAAAGTTATTTTTTGATGGTTTAGAAAAGTATTGTATTTTGTCATATAAGAGAAACGAAGAATTTTGTATGGAGACTGCAAGCATGTTGAAAAAATCGGTTTAATCTAAATTTAATCGTGAAATTTCAACGAAAATACAACTAAAACGAAAGTTTAAGTCCTTTTTGGCATGCTTGGTGGATAAGATTACAAAAAAGTTTGATAAAATAAACTTCAAATTCTAGGTAAACATCAATAAAACCAATGTTTTATACAACTTTGGCGACCTGTAGCTAAAAATTGTGACGTGCTGGAAAATTTCTGAAAACGGCATCAGATTAAGCAACCCCAAATCTACTAGAGACACATAATTGTCGTGACCATCTGACCACAGTCCTCCAATTCTTCGGATCAAACCATCCGCCAAATCCGTAATCCACTAAATCGTAGGTACTCAGCACGCGAAAAGCACGTGTGATCGCGCAAACGTTCGCCAATAGAATGATTTTTCATTGCTAGCCACAGCGGCTTAGAACCTTCTAACACGAGTTCGTTTCTCATCAACGTGTTCGTGTCACTCTTCGTATTTTTCGAAACATGTTCTACCGACGCACGCTAATCGCAGTTTGTGTTCTCTTTCTCCACCGCACCCCCGATGATCGTTTTCTATCATATAACCGAAGGATGCATACATGTATAGCTTCAGATTTCGTGTAGGTGTAAACGTGAAACATTTAAGTCGCTTTTTTCTCTGACACATGGTCGATGATGGCATCTACACCTACTCTGTACATGCCGCTTCGTTGTCGACTACCGAAGCCGAACCTCCGGACAGATTCGTGTGTGACTTCTCGTTCTCAACATTTCATCTCTTCCCGAACACAATTGAATCTTCACATTACAGGGATGTTCGGGAATGTCATCAAAAACGCTTTTATTTTTTTTTTTTTTAATTCACTACAAAACCTTTATATACTACAATATTCCTCTCCTGTACTCTCACTAACCATGTTATTTTTATGTAAGACAAATGTTCTTTATCCAATACTTTCGAGTTAAGCAAGCCCAAATCCAATCCATATTAAGTCCAAAAGTTCAAACAAAATGGAAAAATACAATCCAATCCAAACCCGAAACCGAATCTATTTCAATCCAACACCATTCCAAATCCATTTCAATCCAATACCAATCCCAAATCCAAGCCAAATTCCATCAAATCCAATCCATATCAAATTCGAGTCCATTTCAACATCGATCCAATCCGAATTCAATTAAAATTCCAACACCAATCCAAATCCAGTTCAAATTCAATCGAAATCCAAGCCAAATTTTATCAAATCCAATCCATATCAAATTCGAGTCCATTTCAACATCGATCCAATCCAGATTCAATTAAAATTTCAACACCAATCCAAATCCAGTTCAAATCCAATCGAAATCCAAGCCAAATTCCATCAAATCCAATCCATATCAAATTCGAGTCCATTATAACATCTATCCGATCCAAATTTAATCCAAATCCAGTTTAAATCCAATCGAAATCCAAGCCAAATTTCATCAAATCCAATCCATATCAAATTCGAGTCCATTTCAACATCGATCCAATCCAAATTCAATTAAAATTCCAACACCAATCCAAATCCAGTTCAAATCCAATCGAAATCCAAGCCAAATTTTATCAAATCCAATCCATATTAAATTCGAGTCCATTTTAACATCTATCCGATCCAAATTCAATCCAAATCCAGTTTAAATCCAATCGAAATCCAAGCCAAATTTCATCAAATCCAATCCATATAAAATTCGAGTCCATTTCAACATCGATCCAATCCAAATTCAATTAAAATTCCAACACTAATCCAAATCCAGTTCGACTCCAATCGAAATCCAAGCCAAATTTTATCAAATCCAATCCATATCAAAGTCGAGTCCATTTCAACATCGATCCAATCCAGATTCAATTAAAATTCCAACACCAATCCAAATCCAGTTCAAATCCAATCGAAATCCAAGCCAAATTTTATCAAATCCAATCCATATTAAATTCGAGTCCATTTTAACATCTATCCGATCCAAATTCAATCCAAATCCAGTTTAAATCCAATCGAAATCCAAGCCAAATTTCATCAAATCCAATTCATATAAAATTCGAGTCCATTTCAACATCGATCCAATCCAAATTCAATTAAAATTCCAACACCAATCCAAATCCAGTTCAAATCCAATCGAAATCCAAGCCAAATTTTATCAAATCCAATCCATATCAAATTCGAGTCCATTTCAACATCGATCCAATCCAAATTCAATTAAAATTTCAACACCAATCCAAATCCAGTTCAAATCCAATCGAAATCCAAGCCAAATTTTATCAAATCCAATCCATATCAAATTCGAGTCCTTTTCAACATCGATCCAATCCAGATTCAATTAAAATTCCAACACCAATCCAAATCCAGTTCAAATCCAATCGAAATCCAAGCCAAGTTTTATCAAATCCAATCCATATCAAATTCGAGTCCATTTCAACATCGATCCAATCCAAATTCAATCCAAATCCAATTAAAATCCAATCGAAATCCAAGCCAAATTTCATCAAAATCCAATCCATATAAAATTCGAGTCCATTTCAACATCGATCCAATCCAGATTCAATTAAAATTCCAACACCAATCCAAATCCAGTTCAAATCCAATCGAAATCCAAGCCAAATTTTATCAAATCCAACCCATATCAAATTCGAGTCCATTTTAACATCTATCCGATCCAAATTCAATCCAAATCCAGTTCAAATCCAATCGAAATCCAAGCCAAATTTTATCAAATTCAAGTCCATTTCAACATCGATCCAATCCAAATTCAATTAAAATTCCAACACCAATCCAAATCCAGTTCAAATCCAATCGAAATCCAAGCCAAATTTTATCAAATCCAATCCATATCAAATTCGAGTCCATTTTAACATCTATCCGATCCAAATTCAATCCAAATCCAGTTCAAATCCAATCGAAATCCAAGCCAAATTTTATCAAATCCAATCCATATCAAATTCGAGTCCATTTCAACATCGATCCAATCCAGATTCAATTAAAATTCCAACACCAATCCAAATCCAGATCAAATCCAATCGAAATCCAAGCCAAATTTTATCAAATCCAATCCATATCAAATTCGAGTCCATTTCAACATCGATCCAATCCAAATTCAATTAAAATTCCAACACCAATCCAAATCCAGTTCAAATCCAATCGAAATCCAAGCCAAATTTTATCAAATCCAATCCATATCAAATTCGAGCCCATTTCAACATCGATCCGATCCAAATTCAATCCAAATCCAGTTTAAATCCAATCGAAATCCAAGTCAAATTTCATCAAAATCCAATCCATATTAAATTCGAGTCCGTTTCAACATCGATCCAATCCAAATTCAATTAAAATTCCAACACCAATCTAAATCCAGTTCAAATCCAGTTCAAATCCAATCCAAATCCAATCCCAATCCAATCCAAATCCAATCCAAATCCAATCCAAATCTAATCTAAATCCAATCCAAATCCAATCCAAATGCAATCCAAATCCACTCCAAATCCAATCCAAATCCAATTCAAGTCCAATTCAAATCCAATCCAAATCCAAATCCATTTCGATCCGACATCAATCCAAATTCAGTTCAAATCCAATCCAAATTCCATCAAAATCCAATACATATCAATCTCGATCCAATGCAAATTCAATTGAAATCCTGTTCCAACACCAATCCAAATCCAGTTCAAATCCAATCCAAATCCAATCCTAATCCAATCCAATCCAAATCCAATATAAATCCAATCCAAATCCAATCCAAATCAACTCCAAATCCAATCCAAATCCAATCCAAATCCAATTCAAATCCAATCCAAATCCAAATCCATTTCAATCCGACACCAATCCAAATTCAGTTCAAATCCAATCCAAATTCCATCAAAATCCAATACATATCAATCTCGATCCAATGCAAATTCAATTGAAATCCTGTTCCAACACCAATCCAAATCCAGTTCAAATCCAATCCAAATCCAATCCTAATCCAATCCAATCCAAATCCAATATAAATCCAATCCAAATCCAATCCAAATCAACTCCAAATCCAATCCAAATCCAATCCAAATCCAATTCAAATCCAATTCAAATCCAATCCAAATCCAAATCCATTTCAATCCGACACCAATCCAAATTCAGTTCAAATCCAATCCAAATTCCATCAAAATCCAATCCATATCAATCTCGATCCAATGCAAATTCAATTGAAATCCTGTTCCAATCCCAATTCAAATCAAATCCAATCTAAATCCAATCCAAATCAAATCCAAATCCAATCAAAGTCCAATCCGAGTCCAATCCAAATCCATTTCCATCCAACACCAATCCAAATCCAGTTCAAATCCAAGCCAAATTTCATCAAAATCCAATCCATATCAAACTCGAGTCCATTTCAACATCGATCCAATCCAAATTCAATCCAAATCCAATTAAAATCCAATCGAAATCCAAGCCAAATTTCATCAAAATCCAATCCCTATAAAATTCGAGTCCATTTCAACATCGATCCAATCCAAATTCAATTAAAATTCCAACATTAATCCAAATCCAGTTCAAATCCAATCGAAATCCAAGCCAAATTTTATCAAATCCAATCCATATCAAATTCGAGCCCATTTCAACATCGATCCGATCCAAATTCAATCCAAATCCAGTTCAAATCCAATCGAAATCCAAGTCAAATTTCATCAAAATCCAATCCATATTAAATTTGAGTCCATTTCAACATCGATCCAATCCAAATTCAATTAAAATTCCAACACCAATCTAAATCCAGTTCAAATCCAGTTCAAATCCAGTTCAAATCCAATCCAAATCCAATCCTAATCCAATCCAATCCAAATCCAATCTAAATCCAATCCAAATCCAATCCAAATCAACTCCAAATCCAATCCAAATCCAATCCAAATCCAATCCAAATCCAATTCAAATCCAATCCAAATCCAAATCCATTTCAATCCGACACCAATCCAAATCCAGTTCAAATCCAAGCCAAATTTCATCAAAATCCAATCCATATCAAACTCGAGTCCATTTCAACATCGATCCAATCCAAATTCAATCCAAATCCAATTAAAATCCAATCGAAATCCAAGCCAAATTTCATCAAAATCCAATCCCTATAAAATTCGAGTCCATTTCAACATCGATCCAATCCAAATTCAATTAAAATTCCAACACTAATCCAAATCCAGTTCAAATCCAATCGAAATCCAAGCCAAATTTTATCAAATCCAATCCATATCAAATTCGAGCCCATTTCAACATCGATCCGATCCAAATTCAATCCAAATCCAGTTCAAATCCAATCGAAATCCAAGTCAAATTTCATCAAAATCAAATCCATATTAAATTCGAGTCCATTTCAACATCGATCCAATCCAAATTCAATTAAAATTCCAACACCAATCTAAATCCAGTTCAAATCCAGTTCAAATCCAATCCAAATCCAATCCAATCCAAATCCAATCTAAATCCAATCCAAATCCAATCCAAATCAACTCCAAATCCAATCCAAATCCAATCCAAATCCAATTCAAATCCAATCCAAATCCAAATCCATTTCAATCCGACACCAATTCAAATTCAGTTCAAATCCAATCCAAATTCCATCAAAATCCAATCCATATCAATCTCGATCCAATGCAAATTCAATTGAAATCCTGTTCCAATCCCAATTCAAATCAAATTCAATCTAAATCCAATCCAAATCAAATCCAAATCCAATCAAAGTCCAATCCGAGTCCAATCTAAATCCATTTCCATCCAACATCCAGTTCAAATCCAAGCCAAATTTCATCAAAATCCAATCCATATCAAACTCGAGTCCATTTCAACATCGATCCAATCCAAATTCAATCAAAATCCAGTTCCAATCCAATCCAAGTCATATCCAAATCCAATCCAAATAAATCCAAATTCAATCCAAATCCAATCTAAAACCGAATCAAATCCAATCCAAATCCAATCTCAATAAAATCCAATCCATATCAATCTCGATCCAATCCAAATTCAATTGAAATCCTGTTCCAATCCCAATTCAAATCAAATCCAAATCCAATCCATATTCAATTTAAATCAAGTACAAATCCAATCCAATCCAAATCCAATCCAATTCCAATCCAAAACGAATCCAAATCCAATCCATATCCGATTTAAATCAAGTACAAATCCAATCCAATTCCAATCTATTTCCAATCCAAATCCAATCTTAATTCAATCTAATTCCAATCTAATTCCAAATCTTCTCCAAACCAACACCAATCCAAAACCTATCCAAATATTTTTTTTTTATAATCTCGCTTTGGTTTTCTTAACATAGGAGTCCTCTCGCTCCGTTTTTTCCTCTTTCGGAGACCTCTCGCTCCAGAATTAACTGCTTTTTTTTTTAGCCATGGAGGCCTCTCGCTCCAGTATAAAACGTTATTTTTCATCAAAGATAAGGTTGTTCACCTAGGAGTCCTCTCGCTCCTTAAATTCATGATTGATTTTTTTTTTTTGCGCGTTACTATTAATATCAGTTTTCACAATTTCTTCACTTGCTACCAATATCATTACAATAAAAAATCCACGTGCTTCAAAATGTATCGCCATTTTGTTTAAAGCTGCCTTATGTTTCAAATTTGAAATCCATTTTTTAGTTTTTTTTTTTTCATAGTAAACTGACCTTCAACACGAAAACCGGATACTCACCGTGCAGGAGCGTTCACTGCGCCATTGTCGTGACCATCTGACCACAGTCCTCCAATTCTTCGGATCAAACCATCCGCCAAATCCGTAATCCACTAAATCGTAGGTACTCAGCACGCGAAAAGCACGTGTGATCGCGCAAACGTTCGCCAATAGAATGATTTTTCATTGCTAGCCACAGCGGCTTAGAACCTTCTAACACGAGTTCGTTTCTCATCAACGTGTTCGTGTCACTCTTCGTATTTTTCGAAACATGTTCTACCGACGCACGCTAATCGCAGTTTGTGTTCTCTTTCTCCACCGCACCCCCGATGATCGTTTTCTATCATATAACCGAAGGATGCATACATGTATAGCTTCAGATTTCGTGTAGGTGTAAACGTGAAACATTTAAGTCGCTTTTTTCTCTGACACATGGTCGATGATGGCATCTACACCTACTCTGTACATGCCGCTTCGTTGTCGACTACCGAAGCCGAACCTCCGGACAGATTCGTGTGTGACTTCTCGTTCTCAACATTTCATCTCTTCCCGAACACAATTGAATCTTCACATTACAGGGATGTTCGGGAATGTCATCAAAAACGCTTTTATTTTTTTTTTTTTTAATTCACTACAAAACCTTTATATACTACAATAATTTGATTCTTGAGACACGCAAAAATGTCATTTTTGTTGCGCTGTGTTATGGATTCAGTTCGAATCTTGATCAGGATTCGGCTCAAATTCTGTTCAGGATTCCGTTCAAATCCTGTTCAGGATTCCGTTCGAATCCTGTTCTGAAATCCGTTTGAATGCTGTACAGAATACCGCTCGAATCCTGTTCAGGATTCCTCTCGAATCCTATTCAGGATACCGCTCGAATCCTGTTCAGCTCGAATCCCGTGAAGGATTCCTCTCAAATCCTGTTAAAGATTCCTCTCAAATCCTGTTAAGGATTCCTCTCAAATCCTGTTCAGGATTCCGTTCGAATGCTACTCAGTATTGTGTTTGAATCCTGCTCAGGATTTCGTTCGCATCCAGTTAAGAATTCCGATAGAAATCTGCTCAGGATTCCATTTGAATCCAGCTCAGGATTCCCTTCAAATTCTGCTCAGAATCCTGTTCAAATACTGCTTATGATTACTTTTGAATCCTATTATGGATTCCGTTCGAATCCTGATCAGGATTCGGTTCGAATTCTGTTCATGATACCGTTTAAATCTTGTTCAAGATTCCGCCCGAATCCTGTTCAGGACTCCTCTCGAATCCTGTTCAGGATTCCGCTCGAATCCTTTAAAGGATTTCGCTCGAATTCAGTTCGAATACTGGTCAGGATTCCGTTTGAACCCTTGTCAGAATTCTGTTCGAATCCTGTTCAGGGTTCTTCTCGAATTTTATTCAGAATTCCGTTAGAATCCTGCTCAGGATTCCGTTAGAATCCTGCTCAGGATTCTGTTAGAATCCTGCTCAGGATTCCGTTAGAATCCTGCTCAGGATTCCGTTAGAATCCTGCTCAGGATTCCGTTAGAATCCTGCTCAGGATTCCGTTAGAATCCTGCTCAGGATTCCGTTAGAATCCTGCTCAGGATTCCGTTAGAATCCTGCTCAGGATTCCGTTAGAATCCTGCTCAGGATTCCGTTAGAATCCTGCTCAGGATTCCGTTAGAATCCTGCTCAGGATTCCGTTAGAATCCTGCTCAGGATTCCGTTAGAATCCTGCTCAGGATTCCGTTAGAATCCTGCTCAGGATTCCGTTAGAATCCTGCTCAGGATTCCGTTAGAATCCTGCTCAGGATTCCGTTAGAATCCTGCTCAGGATTCTGTTAGAATCCTGCTCAGGATTCTGTTAGAATTCTGCTCTGGATTCTGTTAGAATCCTGCTCAGGATTCTGTTAGAATCCTGCTCAGGATTCTGTTAGAATCCTGCTCAGGATTCTGTTAGAATCCTGCTCAGGATTCTGTTAGAATCCTGCTCAGGATTCTGTTAGAATCCTGCTCAGGATTCTGTTAGAATCCTGCTCAGGATTCTGTTAGAATCCTGCTCAGGATTCTGTTAGAATCCTGCTCAGGATTCTGTTAGAATCCTGCTCAGGATTCTGTTAGAATCCTGCTCAGGATTCTGTTAGAATCCTGCTCAGGATTCTGTTAGAATCCTGCTCAGGATTCTGTTAGAATCCTGCTCAGGATTCTGTTAGAATCCTGCTCAGGATTCTGTTAGAATCCTGCTCAGGATTCTGTTAGAATCCTGCTCAGGATTCTGTTAGAATCCTGCTCAGGATTCTGTTAGAATCCTGCTCAGGATTCTGTTAGAATCCTGCTCAGGATTCTGTTAGAATCCTGCTCAGGATTCTGTTAGAATCCTGCTCAGGATTCTGTTAGAATCCTGCTCAGGATTCTGTTAGAATCCTGCTCAGGATTCTGTTAGAATCCTGCTCAGGATTCTGTTAGAATCCTGCTCAGGATTCTGTTAGAATCCTGCTCAGGATTCTGTTAGAATCCTGCTCAGGATTCTGTTAGAATCCTGCTCAGGATTCTGTTAGAATCCTGCTCAGGATTCTCTTAGAATCCTAATCAGGATTCTCTTAGAATCCTACTCAGGATTCTCTTAGAATCTTACTCAGGATTCTCTTAGAATTCTACTCAGGATCCTCTTAAAATCCTACTCAGGATTCTCTTAGAATCTTACTAGGATTCTGTTGGAATCCTACTCAGGATTCTGGTAGAATCATTCTCCGGATTTTGTTAGAATCCTACTCAGGAATCTGTTAGAATCCTGCTCAGGGTTCTGTTAGAATTCCCAGGATTGTTTCAGAATCCCACTAAGGATTCTCTTAGAATCCTACTCTGGATTCTGTTGGAATCCTACTAAGGATTCTGTTACAATCCTACTCAGCATCCCTATGATTTTTTTGGGTTTCTGTTTGAATCCTATCCAGAATTCCGATCAAATCCTGTTCAGGATTTCGTTGAATTACTGTTTAGCATTCTGTTTAAATCCTGTTCAAGGCTCCGTTCAAATCCTGCTTAGGATTCCATTCGAAATATGATCAGGTTCTGTCCAATTTTATTGAAACCCCTGAAGATATATTGGAAAACTCGAGAGGCCCAGATAGCCGTAGCGGTAAACGCGCAGCTATTCAGCAAGACCAAGCTGAGGGTCGTGGGTTCGAATCCCACCGGTCGAGGATCTTTTCGGGTTGGAAATTTTCTTGACTTCCCAGGGCATAGAGTATCTTCGTACCTGCCACACGATATACGCATGCAAAAATGGTCATTGGCATAGTAAGCTCTCAGTTAATAACTGTGGAAGTGCTCATAAGAACACTAAGCTGAGAAGCAGGCTCTGTCCCAGTTGGGACGTAACGCCAGAAAGAAGAAGGTATTGGAAAACTGTTTAAGGTACTTTGGGTACTACTTCTTAATTTATTTGAAAAAAAAAAATTACACACAAATTTTGTAGTACTCTACCATGAATACACACAGCAAAAAAAGTCCAATGTCCCAAGCAGAAAACATTGCGAATCACTGGGCTGTATAGTTTGAGAATTAATGACAAAACCATTGTGTACGCATTGTTGTGCCCCGGTAGTTGTAATCAGTGGTATACATATCCGTTGGATTGGAATGGTACAACGAAGAAAAAAAAGTCACCGCTGAAGCTAAAATTGTTGCCGTATCCCGGCAATGCGCCAATAGGACTAGCATACACACGTTCATTCATTCATTCATTCACCCGTTCCGTGGTTCCCATTGTGCGGACAAACATATTTGTATGCAATTGCATTGCATTGCTCTGGGAAATAAAAAGGGGTTATTGCACCGAAATTGTGAATGGGATTCGTTTGACGTCATTGTTGTATGTTAAAGCAGACATCGGGGCCCCTGCTGGGATTTAACTCGGACATCACCAGGACCGAGATCCAGACCGAAACAGGAAAACCATTTTCCCACAGACTTTGGAACTATTTGTCATCGGTGATTGGTGGGTTTGAGTGCTTAAAAGTTTATCTGGTTCCGATGCAGATACGGAACAAAAGCGATATCTCATAGGATTTCAAAGCAAGATAATCATTATAGCTTTGGTAATTATTTATGTCCCGAAAAGGGGAAAAATTGGATAATCCATACATTTAATGCATTTCACATTCCAAGCATTTTCAAATCAATCTTTGAAGAAATATAAAACAAAAAATCTGTTTAATGTTATTCCTGATTACGGTGTTCAAAATTATAATCGTAAGTCAATTAAATTTCTGAAATTCTTCGTAACGTACTGTTAAAAAAGGTTCTATCAATCTTTTGCTGCGGTGTTTGAGATGTTGTTCAGCGCTACTTCAAAACTGTCTTCATAAGCAAACATTTTTTCCATAGCTTCACCCTGATTTCAACCACAATCGCGTCCAAAAACAAACGTCCTGTGCACATATCCTGATAAAATACAATCAAACAAATTTGTAATAAAATTGTTTCAAAGCTGGCTTACTGCTCTCACTTCTTACAACCTGTGCTAAAACCACCATCATCACGTAACCCACAAGCTATGAGGTCATCCAAACTCCAACCCCATCCCCATAGAGAGGTGGCGAATGTTGGTCCTGGGTGATAATTCACTCTGATTTATAAATGGAAGCGTGGTTGATTTTTACCCTTTCATACAAATCCGTTCCCAAAACGCAACGGTGCGGTGTTGTGGAGCCATAGTTGTGTGGGAAGCTATTTGCCGGGCCGATTGTATCCTGGTTTTGCCCTAATTGGTTTCATTAAAACGATTTGTTATGTCAATAGGATGCACCCCACAAAAGCCGGCCGGTCCCTCACTTTGATGGGATTTAGCGATTGGCAGGGCCGTATTTACGGGTGGGCCGAGGGGGCCATGGCCCTCTTGCCTAGACATTCAAAGGAACTCCAGACATCATGACGGAAATGTTCATGTAAAAACAATTAGAAATAGTCCATTTTCCCGAAAAGTTTATGGTGCTCATAATTATCACAACTTCATACATTTCATGGCTATGAACAAACTGTTCATTTGATATACAAAGAATTATTTCGGCCCCCACATTTGCCTATCCGGCCCTGGACGCATGTCAGTTGCGTTGGAACAGTGCAACTGAGGGTCCCCCACCCAATCCAATCGAGCATATTATTGACCGTTATGCAGCAGTTGATCAACGAAACCAAGGTCGTGCGACTCCGGCTGGAGGTTTATTGATGCTTGGGACAATAAACAAGTGCGTATTAGCAAATTAGCGAAAATAAACCAACCGCAGCACTCATCGAGTTCGAGAGAGAGAAAGAGAGATGCATACGTGTCGTTGTTGTTTTGCCAGCGTGGTTTGGATAGTTTATGACTCGATTGAGTGACGTTGGCGTTATGCAAGAGAGATTTATATGATTGGTTTGCGTGAAAATGGGATTAAATTCACGTGAATTACGCTGGAAATGACATTTCGTTGTTACGTAAACACGTCATGCTGTTTTCCTATTCCTTGTCTGATTTACAAAGGTTTTTTGTGTCGTAAATTTAATTTACATTTCTTTTTTACGAAGTCCGTTAATTGAGGCAGTACGGTTAATTGGAAATCTTTGTATTGAAATGATAAATTTCGCGTAAAAAATGTGATTTGTTTTAAACTTTTGCATTGTAGTTTAGTTGAGACGAGGTTAATTTATGAAATATTAATACATGTTATTAGTAACAGCCAGTGCCGTAGCGTGCGGTTGGCCAGATTTTCACCCGGCAAGGGCGCCAGCCTTCAGGCGGCGCCAAAATTCGAGAAGTATTTGGTTTAATTTTTCAAGATACATATTTTATAAACATGTTTCTTAAGACACAGGTTTGAGAGAAAATAAAATGAAAACACGAACATGATAAACTGAAACGATTCCTGAATAAATTTTGACAACATATGTTGGAAGCATAACTATCTTGAAAGATTTGTTTATTGAATTTTCTGAATTTTTGAAAAAAATATAAAAAAGTTCTCTATAGCAATGATTTGTAAATCGGTAAACGCATCGTGAAAAAAAAAACAGTGTAATGAAATACCCATAAGAGCAGGGTTTTACAGAATTATTAACTGGGTTCACAAACAATTCGATACATAATTCTCACTGAAACGTGTAGATAAATTTTCCGTATACCGTAAAATAGGATATTGAGGGATGAAAAAAAAAATCGGCTCGAATTTCAAGCAACTTCTAGTATGTCAATAATTGAACAAAAGACAGCCCTACCATTCTTTCGTCGTGTATATCAAAAGTCAAATACAATTATGAGAATCCTATAACAGATTTCTGAGATAACCATGAAAATGTGTGATTTTTGACGGAAATGCAAAATGGGGTGTTAAGGAATTTGAGTTTCGTAAATAAAACCATATTTTGTCAACAACAAAACATAATCTTTTTGGTAAATAACTTTGATGCTTTCATTCTATTTCATAAGTTACATTCAAGCTTAATCAGATAATACCGTTTTGATTCATATTACGGACAGCTTCGAATTCCGGACACTCTCGTTTGTATGGGAAACATTTCACACGAAATGTTTCAATTTTCGCCGTCCAAAATTTCTCATTTTTGAGGCTTGTTTTATTAGGTTTATTCCATAAATATCATTGCAAATTTATAATACCCAACTACCTTAGACGTCTCTTAAGTGGTTGAACGATTTCAATTGATGATTTGACTGTTCCATTAATGATTATCTCGAGCTGTCCGTAATTCGAATCAAAGCGTCCGGAATATGAGGCAAAAGTGAGGGAGCGTCCGGAATAAGAATCATGAAAAGGCCACACGTTTTGATTTATTTAAAATTATTCAAGTTGCGGACGCGTATACTTTACCCACCATCCGAAAGTTAAGGGCTTCCGACGCTCGATAACGCTAAAAAATCATACAGAATGATTTATTTTGTATGGTCCAAGCTGGGTTATACTTCACTGAGGCCTTAAGTGTCCGTAATATGAATCAAAACGGTACATCAATATTATTGAACATGGAATTCCTGCAAACGCAAACCGTTTTATTTTAACTGCTAAATCTTTCACAGTTCTTAATCTTATTTGGAAACTATCAATACATCGTGAAATTGTCTTGAAACGATTTTTATATTTGAATGCATCAAATCTCATAATTTACTAATCCTATAAGCTCTGCAGAGCAACTTCATAAATAATCTATAATATAAGGAGATTTTTAACAAGTTTTTAGTTTTAATAGATGAAATGGCCAATTTGTGTTGTAAATAAAACACTACACTTTACAAAGTATTTGCATGCAACACCTAGTGGCATAGTCGAAAAATTACTAAAGAAGAAAAGTGTTCTAGTATGGAGCGGAAATTTGAATTTGTATACAGAGAGTTGCGCGAAGAGGCTTCTTTGAATGATTGTTCTCCTTCGTCTGAATAGAAGGTTACCAAAACGGGGATAATAAGAACACAAATAATAAAAAAAATACAGCAATGATAGTGATCCGGAAAGCTAGATGTTCTTGTAAGATACGCGTACAGCAAAATAGAGCCAAGGAAAAACTTACAGGAAAAAATTGTTTTAATATATTTCGATGCATAATTGATTTCATGACAAAAAAAATGCGAATATTCACGCAGAAAAATCATTATACTTCACTGTTTTATTAAATGCTAGAACTTTTTGTTTGATTCCATACATAATGTTCTGCATAGTGCTCTTTCTCTTTTTCCTTATTTGTCTCTTATGTAGTGTTTACGTGATTTTGCTTCAAGATGGCCAAAAACCTTTCCATTAGTCGTAGCTCTAGGTATTTGGAGGATCACATTGTTTTGGCACAATTTTAATGCTGAATATCACCTCTGAAACACTTTTTCATAACAGCATGACGCTAAATCAGGCTAGTTTAGCATATAACGCGTTTATTTTTGATTAAATGGCAATAGCTTTTTATGCAGGCATTTTAGACGTACTCTTTCTGTATAATCATACCAGTGGCTATTAAGATCGAGGGGCCCAGATAGCCGTAGCGGTAAACGCGCAGCTATTCAGCAAGACCAAGCTGAGGGTCGTGGGTTCGAATCCCACCAGTCGAGGATCTTTTCGGGTTGGAAATTATCTCGACTTCCCAGGGCATAGAGTATCTTCGTACCTGCCACACGATATACGCATGCAAAAATGGTCATTGGCATAGTAAGCTCTCAGTTAATTTCTGTGGAAGTGCTCATAAGAACACTAAGCTGAGAAGCAGGCTCTGTCCCAGTGGGGACGTAACGCCAGAAAGAAGAAGAAGGCTATTAAGATCATGTTATTGATATTTTAACTTCTTACCCAAGTAACACAACATGTCTCATATAAATCACAATGACTTCAATATGACTAATGAGAATGTTCTGTTTCATAGCGAAAAAAACTGGAATTCATACTTATATATGACTGGAAAAATGCAGAAGGTGGAGCTTGTGCAACATATTTTTGTTGTCAAAATTATGTATCATATGGGTTTAGGTATACATAATTATGTATTATACTTTGTCCAACAAACCATTGACTGTTTATCGATAAACTTGCGACGATCGACGCGCCACCATATTTCATACAACGGAGGTTATTGGAACTAACTTGGAGGTGATGATTTGGAGGTTATTTGGCAATTTGGAGGTTAAATCACCTCCAAACACTTGCGATTTTGCGGTGGGATGTTGACGTTTGATCACGAATTAACGCAACAAAATACTGAGAACATTCGGTAGTGGAAATGCATTGGATGGTCGACAATGAAAAATGTCAAAGTGCAAACATTGACAAGCCTTCATTTTTGATTGCAAAACTGTTATTGATTGAAAACTGTTATTTAACACTAAATTAATATGCGAATCAAAAATTATGGTGAAATATGCACTTTTGCTTCGAAATAATCAATTCACCCTTATTAATCGTTCAATATACATTTTTCGACATCAAGCCAAGTAAATGTTTCCAAAAAGGAATCATCACATTTTGCAAATTAGTTCATTATTTTGTTTTCTACTAATACACTGAACTTTTACTGAACTATTATTACTTTTTTCAAAGCTTCAGAACAAAAATCTCATCGTTATGGTAAATATTCAAAATTAAATTCAAAATTTAAAGATGGTCCCCTTAGACACACTGCATGACGAGTGTTTTGGGGAAAGACAAAAATTTCAAAATCATAAATTCACAGTGTAATATAAGTTTGATAAATCACTTGACTATGACAGCATTAATGGAAGTTAATGCATGGAAGTTGCTTCTCAAATCTCACGGACCGTTGTTGATTTGTACCCGAAATAAAATAGTCTAATCAGGTTATTACCAAAAACGGCAAACTTTATGTTACAGTTTTGTTGACGGAAAACTCCTATACCAAATGATTATGAAGTGTTTTCTAAGTATTTATATTTTTTTCCTACAAAAACACGTAAGCCCTACATGAACACAACTGTAAGCGAGTTAGGTAATTCCATTGAACCTTTTTCGTACTAAACAGTGGCAAACAACCACCACACTCTATGCATTCATATAAATTGATAAATCGGCATTTAGAGCATACCTTAAAAATAATAATTTACTCAAAACATTTGCTTAAAAGTTTTAATTGAACACCATATGGCGAATTTTTTAGCCGGCAGTGTATCATGCATACTATCAAAAGTATTAAATGTCACTTTTGTTGCATTTGTTTTATAGACAACTAGAAAAACTTATACTTGACTGAAAATAAACATGTTTGAATGGAGTATATAGTATGACATACATGTAACATGAATATGATATATTGAGACTGTTTATTTGTCGTACATGTCTAAAACAACCGAAATAAGACATATAACCAAACACATGTTTTGATAACACAGTTGACAACCGCTCTTCGTGCGCGACACACGTCTTTCTCGTAGCATCTCGTTCTCTCGTTCATCTTTGCACTGGTGCAAGATGTCTGCGTACAGGAAAAACACCCTCGTCGTTGATTTTAGCGTCCTGCCAAAACGACCTCCTTTGGAGCAGGTAGAGGAGTATCTTAAAAAGTTTATGAAGCTCGACATGGCCGACGTGAAGAGCATTCAATTACACAATCTGAATAAGTGCGTGTATATTGAAATGCTCGACGCTAGCGTAGCTCCGCGGCTGCACAAGCAACACCATCTGCAGTACTGTTTCGTACATGAGGGAGTGACGTATTACATCCCTGTATACGTAGACGGCCCCACTACAACAGTGAGGATCCTGGATAGAGCAGTACGGAAAAGTGATTTCGATCCAAAAGGAGGTTTGGAAGAACTTTTTTCCGGGCGTGCCAAACGGTGTTCGGATAGTTCGAATGCGGATGGTCAAAACGTTGCCATCGTTCATTTCGATCGAAAACTACAGCACCGTCATCAGCTTTCCAAACAAACAATCGGCTCGTGTCGATCCAAAGCCACAAACACCTTCAAGTGATGGCAATGGGCAAACCATAAGCAACAACCAACACGTTCAACGCGATGCCACTGCTCCATCATCGACCGACTCTGAGGAGTCAAATACAAGCGAAGCTGAATCTGAAGCAGAACATGCGAAGACTGCGAAGGACCGCGATGAAGACCGCATGCTGGCGATACAATGGAGCTCGAATCTGGAAAGCGGCGGTTGTCAACTGAAGCGGATGGTACAGTTGAGAACGAATCAAAACGGACTTGCAATCAGAATGACCCTGGTTCAGAGTGGAGAGTCCACAACACGAGGTCCAGGAAAAACAAAAGTTGTGCGAAGTTTGATACGTCAAATGTAAATGTAAAATAAATTGAATTTCCAATGACACGAATGCACCAGCGCGGTGTAAAATGTCACTAATAAAAAAAAAAAAAAAAATGTTTTGATAAAAATAAGAAGACAAATATGAAACATAATATGGTTGAAACCTAGTAAACATAATTAGAACATTTTCAGCAAAATGGTAGATTTGTATTGCAAAACAAATTGTATGCCTTAGTAGAATATCTCCATTCAACTTCAATATTGAAAGGTTTAACAAAACAAAATAGCGACTTACGTGAGACATGACATGTTTCAAAAACTTTATAGCAATCATTGTAGGACAAACTGTGTATTTTTAAATTTGTATTTATGTTTTCGGTGTTACTTGGGTATAAGCTTGCCAAATCATGTCAGTTTTAGGAAATCTATTGTTACAGCATCACTTTTAATTTTCAACTAAAAATGGTTGAATATTACGTTATCGTGCAAATATAAGGTACTTTCGATTAAAGAATGAGCGGTTTGGCGTTCACATTTCAGTTTATTTTGATGCTCCAAATATGTACATGAAGTTAAACTGAAATTTACAACATATTTTTAGCTGTGAAGCTTGCAGTTACAATTTTGTCAGCAATATGTCATACAGCTTACGTGTTTGCGTTTTTGTAGTTGATTCCTGCTTCCGTTTCTGTTCGGGGTTTTATTATCTAAAACGACTTATAGCTTGCTGTTTTTATAACTTCTTACACGTTGTAACCTGTACACTATTACCGATTTTGGTACGCGAGAGTAAACTTGTAGCTCTATATGTCTAGAGTGTAAAAAAAAGGCATAGATTCCTTACCCTTACCACTACACATAGAAAACCAACAGAACAACAGAACATCTGTAGTAGCAAGGGTCATTATTTGCTCACATTCGCCGTTTGGTCCATACGCCTTCTCAGCTCCCATATCACAGATTGGTATCTATCAGAGCAGAGAGTGAGTCTGGGAAACCAGGAATCGAGGTACTCAGAATTAGAAGTCAACCATATCATTATCACAGCAGTAGTGCCTCAAAATGGCTTCAGTAATCCGTCATAAGGGAGATTCTTTCATGAGTCTAGCTATATTCTCTTTATCACCACCCGCTGAGTGATATTCCCGATGGATAATAATTTCAGTAGCAGGGATTCAGTAGCTAGTTGATCGTTGAGCAGGCAGTGTATTAGATTTATTTTGTAGTCTGACATGCAAAGCTATAAAATGGTGAAGTGTGGTTCCGTAAAATATGCCAAACGTCCTCATGCAAAACTTCTTTATGCGAAATGTACCACCCCCGGTAAAAACAATCAATGATGTACAAATTCTCAGAAATCGAACCATTTTTGAATTGTGTCCGGTATTGGGAGCAACCTTTTATGATTGGCTAATTTGATACTAGAATAAATCATCAAAATGAAATGTAAAAATTCATATTTATATTTTCAAATTTATTTTTGTACGCTACAAAAATGATAATGTTTATCATGAAGGGGTACCAGGATCTAATAAAACTAACAATTTTGGAATTATAAATTTAGTGGCTTGAGTGTCCGGTACCTGGGGGATGCTCACGCTAAAATAGTTTTACAATTTATGTAACACAACGACCACCAACTGTTTAAGAAAAGTTGTGCTTGGTCCAAACTATGCAGAAGTCTTTTAAACTTTTCTAAAATATGTTTCCAACTAACATATGGCCAGAAACTTTCTCATTACGTCTATTTATTGGGTTTATTGCCTGCTTTGAACTGATGATACTTTCTGCGAATTATTTTCAGTATGCACTTTGACTGTGGTTTCATGTGAGTCAATCAAACAAACAACGGTTAGCACTCGTGAAAAAAACGTGTTCAATTTGAACGACCTGAATGTCCACCTGGAGTCCACACCCTCCAGTCCAGTACTGGAGAATCTCCCCCTATAATATCTGGACAAACATTTCAAAAGGGCACATCGACATTGGTAAACATTGGCTTTGCAAGACGCTGTTGAGCCCAATTCAACTCGATCGCGCTCACCAATACCACTATCAGGAAGATCTAACACCAATCTTTCTGATAATGCTGTTAGTTTGCGTGGGCGGGCTAAAAAGGGCTCAACAGCAACGTTTCTGAAAAAAGGCTCAAGACCTCTTGGGTCCTTTTCAAATGTTTGTCCAGATATTATTAAACCAATGTGATATATTCGCTTTTACACAGCACACCTAGATATTATGAATAAATATACATAATATTGAAACGAATATAAAATGTTCTTAAAGGGATTATTGTCAGAATTCTTTGCACATGTTTGAAGTGTCCGTTGGCCCCTTGTTTGGTAATCCAGAGTATAAACTCTATGCAGTTTGGGTTCACCCCCTAAAAAACATGCAAAAGTGTTCTGCCTATATCTCTGTGATCACACGTCCAATTGAAACGCTCTAAGCCACATTCGAAAGGCAAAGAGTTATTCATACTTCGTACGTATTTTTCCAAAAACATTCTTTGAACTTTGTATACTAAATTTTTACTTAATGTTGTGACAGTTTTCAAAAAACACGCTGAAAAATCATATCCAATTTCCTCAGCATTTGATCGAGCAAAATTCAAAATTAAAGTGTCATTAGAATAGTAATCTTATATTCTTTGAAGAGACCCCATGAAATTTTGGCGGATAAATCTGGAAAGTATTCAAAATCAATGAAACAGTTAGTCAGGTCTAAGTGCGGGACAGCTTTTGCTTTTGAGCAAACTGTTGAGTAAGATTCAGAACAACTCTGAACCACAACCAAGCTATATTCTTGGGTTCTGATATGAGAAATTATTTCAATTCTTGTGAGAAATGATTTACTTATTGAGCGCAAATTTGATGTCAGTTGTTTTTCGGATCCAAGTACCGTGGTGAATCAAAATCCGGACGGTACCATTATCCGGACACTCTGATTAAATTAATCAATTAGAGTTAAAATTAAGTGATAATATGTTTGGTTTTTATTCACCCCCTTTTTATAAACAATGCTGATCATTTTACATTGATTTCTAATCTAGTAACCACTGTCAAATAATTATTAAAAACAAAAACAAAAAAATGTTGGACGTCATTTCATCGCGATTTAACTTCAACTCAATTTGAAGATCGATGAACGCGCAAATAACGTTTGTTTGAAGAAAAATGTAGTGAAATATGTGTTTATAAGAAGTTTGATCCAAAACTGTTTAAAAAGACATATTCTGTAAGTTTGGTAACTCCACTATCATTAAATTCGTTGGAAATATTCATTTATCGGAGTGGAAAACGACTGACCGGGATTAAGAGCCTGTGTTTTAAGATCTAGACATCGCATATAAGACCCCCGTTTTACTAGTGTAAGTAAGATTCCTGAAAAAAAAAATAAGTGAAAACTTAAAACATAACTATGAATAGTAGTGCAGAATGCAAATGATTATTGGATGAATAATCTATATCTTCAATAATAACTGTTCAAGCCGCATCGAATGCAGTTCAAGCTACAACTGTGCTCCAGCTCAGGGAATCAAACCAGGTATTACACTGTTCGACAAAAAAGTCGATCTGAATGCACAGAGACCGGACACCCCGGGCTTGAAAGTATAAAAATAAACAAAAATAATGGCGTTTTCAGAATGTTCGTGTCTGCCCCAGGTCATTTTTAAAATATACTTGAACTTTTTGCATTTTTTATTTAAAAATCTAATCTAATCAATAAGTGTTTTATATTCAGGACAGCGGAATTCATGTGCCATATAATGTTTTTAACTTTAAATACAATATGAAGAGTTGTAACAAGATTTGCAGGGAGCCCTCCCACCTTTTTTTGTACCCTCCCCATTTTTAAAGTATTGCAAATGATGGAACATTTGAATATTTGGGGTTGTCAAAATAACTGGGACAGGCAAAAATTGGGCCAACTTTGGAATGCTGTAACTTTGACAAAAAATGACCGATTTCAATTCTTTAAGAAGTAATGGACGGGTCAACTGATCTAGTTTTGAGGTGCATCCACGGAGATGAACTATGACCACCGGATACCGGTGATAATCCGGATTTCCGGAAGCATGTCTTATGCAGTAAAATTATGTCGTGTTTTTAGCAAAGGTCTCGGCCAAAAAATCAAAATTTTACTACACATGAAGACTAAAGATCAAATTCTGAAGCGATTGGGGCGCCAAGTATTAGGATCGGTCCAGAAACAACCAAGATATGGCCATTTCTCTGGAATCGGTGCCGGTAGTGGATCCGAATTGGGATCAAATAATTTATTCACTCAAAATATGTCGCGCAATATTGTTTTCTCCCTAGCTTATCATAAAATACCCTATTATAAATTGAGAATGAGTCTTGTACAGATTTGGCCACTCATGGCGCCGCCAAGTGCCCCGGGGGAACCTTGCACAGGGGACATTTCGATTTTGACACCAAAACATATCATGCGACGGTTCATTCTCCATGTCTTGTCGTAAATAGGGCAACTGTAGACTCATAATGGATAGTTGACTACAGTGGCCACTTTTGGGACCACCGGATATCCCTGAGGGAGGCTGTGATGTCCCCAATGACAGATTCCTCCGGGAAATTCCGGTGGTCTTAAAAGTGATAGGTTACTTAGGGAACTATAGGAGGTCCCCAAAGTGGCCATTCTAGTTAAATATCAATTTTCGGTCTAAAGTAGACCTATTCATGACTAGACATGAAGAATGGGCCGTTGAACGATGAGTATTGCAGCTCAATTCCAATTGTCCCCAATCATAGGTTCCCTAGGGGACACCCGGTGGTCCCAGAAGTGGCCAATTCAATTAAATTCCCATTTTGAGTCTACAGTTACTTTATTTACGACAAGGCATGAAGAAAGAGCCGTCGCATGATATGTTTCGGTGTAAGAACAGAAATGTTCCCAATGACAGGTTCCTCCGGGAAATTCCGGTGGTCACAAAAGTGGCCACTGTAGTCAATTATCCATTTTAGGTCTACAATAGCCCTATTTAGCACGAGAAATGAAAAATGAACCGTCGCACGAGATTTTTTAGCCGAGACCTTTGCTAAAATCACGTCAAAATTTTACTGCATAAGACATGCTTCCGGAAATCCGGATTATCACCGGTATCCGGTGGTCATAGTTCATCTCCGTGGATGCACCTCAAAACTAGATTAGTTGACCCGTCCATTACTTCTTAAAGAATTGAAATCGGTCATTTTTTGTCAAAGTTACAGCATTCCAAAGTTGGCCCAATTTTTGCCTGTTTCAGTTATTTTGACAACCCCCTGTATATCAAATATTCCATCATTTGCGATATTTTTAAAATGGGGAGGGTACAAAAAAAGGTGGGAGGGCTCCCTGCAAATCTTATTACAACTCTTCATATTGTATTTAAAGTTGAAAACATTAGGGAAACTGGGTGTAAAATGCGCCGTTGGGGTAAAACGCGCCACCCTTGTTTTGAACGAACGACGTGCTTTGGGATGCTGTTTTTCACCAGAGATAATGGAAAATGTATTAAAATGCTTCTCTATATATATTTTTAAGTGTTTTCCTGGCAAAAATCGTGAAAAACTCAAAAAAAAACGTTTTTCGCTGTTTTCGTTGTAGTTTTGTGTTATTTTGTAGGCCATTTTTCAGGCCGATAAATAACAAAACTTTTAAAACTATCACCGAGAATAGACTTGTGCACTCCCATAGTTTGTATTCCATGCGAAAAAAGTGTTGAATTTATCCTTAAAAAGCGTATTGAAGGACTTAAAGTTTAATCAACTCGTGGGGCAAAACGGCCACACCTATTTCATAACACCAAAACAGCCGTTTGAATTCAAATTTCAGAAAACGTAATGCCAAGCTGTAGTTACGTGCCAATTTGAACCTTACAAAAGCACATTTTTCCAATCGGCATGTATACTATATTCGAACAATAACATCTGATCAAACGCCCTTATGTATGCAACGTATTTGCAAGCATGATTGCGCATGCGTGCGCGCGAGCGACTAACGCCGAGATCAGGTGGCGCGTTTTACCCCGCAAAAAAAAAAAATGCAGATAAGCAAGCATTTTATAGAAATTGATTTAAACACTCCAGAAAAAAGAAAATGGATGGCTGTTTCTACCATTTGATAGAAAACATGTTTGTCTATGAGATGATGAATAGAAAAAGGCTCTAGCAGCGACATGGATTCATACTAAAATAGCTAAATTTTCTCATATTTTCATCGCTATCAAAAAGCGATGCAAATGTTCATTTTACCTGCACTTTGTGGGTAAAATGAACAGCGGTTGGTAATAAAATGAACACCACGCAAAAAACATGAGCAAAACAAATATTTCTGAAAATTTTCATTGCCCCACCGAATTTTTTTTTTTTTTTATTATTAACTAGTGGTCCCGGCAAACTTCGTCTTGCCATCAAGTAGGCTGTTGAAAAACGCTTTTGATCGTCCCATATAAAATGACAGTTTCGATCGCGCTCGTTTTTTCAACTTTCCCGGTGAATATCCTGGGACTTTTATACACACGAACACGTCGGAACCCCTGACGAACAAAACTGAGAAAGAATCTTTCAAATCCGTTGACCCGTTCGTAAGCCATTTCTTGACATACAAACACCATTCCATTTTTATTTATATAGATAGATAGATGACACTTTACACCAGAAGGGTGCATTCGTGTCCAACACTGAAAATACATCCATTAATGATTGTAACCCATTCAAGCAGAATTCTAAAGGTATCAGATTTGACATCATATCATAACGATATTCACCTCACGGAAAAACCTCAAGTCTACCGAGCTAAAAGTTACGTCAGTTCTTATTTCCAAACGTGGTTTTCTAAAATCTTAGTTTTCGTTGATATTTTCACTTCAATTGACCTACGTATCAACTCGAACCCTCAGAGTTATGCTCTTAATCGTCCGTGCGTGATGAAAATTCATCGAAATTTGTTTTTTCTGGGCAAAAGGCACGGTGTTCATATTACCACCACTTCCCCTATTGACAAAAATGATGTGCGGTGAAATCAAACTTTTGCACGATTTGCATCATACTGAGGGGTGAACCCAAACGTTTCTACGATGACTTGACTGACTGTTTCATTGATATTAAATACTTTTCAGATTTTTCCGACAAAATTTCGTGGGGTCTCTTCAAAGAATATAAGATTACTATTCTAATGACACTTTGATTTTGAATTTTGGTCGATCAAATGCTGAGGAAATTGGATATGATTTTTCAGCGTGTTTTTTGAAAACTGTCACAACTTTAAGTAAAAATTTAGTATACAAAGTTCAAAGAATGTTTTTGGAAAAATACGTACGAAGTAAGAATAACTCTTTGCCTTTTGAATGCGGCTCAAAGGGTTTCAATTGGAAGTGTAATCACAGAGATATGGACAGAACACTTTTGTATGTTTTTCAGGGGGTGAACCCAAACTTTTGCACGGGAGTGTAAGTATGCATTGTCCAATTCTGCTCATCGAATCAGGAATATTCGTGCAAACTCATGACACATTTTTTTGAAAGCATCTGAAATTCATTTTAATTAACAGTCACTCCTCCAACCTTTGTGTTAACGGAAAACAATTATCAAATTATCGGACACAGGACACAATTTGTTTGAACGTCGAACGGCAATATTGGTAACCGCAAGTTGTAACCATTGCTGCAGATGGCGGCGTCACTATGTGCATGGCAAAATTAATTTCCATCATTCCATCGTTAACGGAAGTGGCAAATGGCAAATTATTAGAGCGGTATGATTTGCGGAATTTTAATTACGTGTTCAATCGCTGTATTCGAATTTCGCTGATGGTTATCTCTGTTAATGAATACTCTTCGCCGTTACAATGGTTGTGTGGCGACCATGGCAATACAATCGGAAAATTGTTGTCAATTCAATCATTGAAAAGTTTATTAATTCACGGATGAAATTAATTTTTGGTCAAAAAGCCTGGTAATCACCCGAAGTGTGTGGTGCGGTTGACAGGAGGTCGATATGTAAAATCTTTCCAATACTGCAACGTTTGTGCTAAAATAATTAATGTTTGCAGTTCCATTTTAGGAATTAATAGTAGTTAATGAAGGAGGACTGCATAAACCTAACAGTCCCAGTGAGATGCAAAACCACGACCCAATGGTTGACAGGTACGTTCACAATTACTTGATAGGGCACAAGAACACGTTTCTAGTATTTTTAAGTAGAGCTCCCTTGAAAAAAAAAACGATGTACTTTGTATTCAACGTTATCAATATTTCGAATATGGAACTGTTGGACTTTAAATTCATACGGAACTCGATATCCATATCATTCCTTCTCTCCTTCCAAGTAGCACACTTGCCGTAAAATGCTACTAAATTTCCAACCCAACCGCAATCTGTACACCACCACAGACTACCCAACCGAACGAGATTGCCACATATTTAATATCGGACGAAGCAAAACTACATTGCCCGATATGGGCCACATACTTTCATCTTTCTCTTCTTGGCTGACGCAGAGTACAGAGGCTGGCAGAGGCTTCCGAATAGAGTCCGTCCCACTTGACCATCAGTTTGAGATTATCTTCGGTATTCCCCCTGGTGATCGGCCGTTCACTCTGTCGTCCTCGGTGTTGCACTGGACAAGATACCTATCTGGTATTGAATCATAGGGTAGCACTATGTGTCTGATGGGGTGATTAGGTGACAAAAATATGTTCATGATTTAAGAATTAGAATGTACACTAACCGTAACAGCTAAACACGAATTCCCTAGAAAGCGTATTGAAACACTCAGTTGATATCTCGAGATCCTTATGATCTACGAAGAAGCGAGCTTCAGCAAAGTTTTTTAACGGATCTTGGACATTTGGAAGGCAAGCAGTTTGGTTCGCATTTTTTCTGCTAGGTGGCACTAGTGAGCAAGTGAAATTGAACATTTTAAGCAAGTTTTTTCTTATTGTCATCCACATGAGACTGAAAGTTTTAGTCTTCGGCAAAGTTGTTCTGAAACTGAAAGTAAAGGACATCCGTAAGGTAAATAATTTGTCGCTAGGTGGCGCTGACCTGTGTGTCTTGCTTAATTTCAATAGGGTAACGACTGTTTATTTCGTTCATAACCACTAACAGTTGGCGCCAGCGGCAAAAATTGCAGACAACAACCTTTCGAACATTCAGTTTCTCTTACCGGCCGCCGAGCGGCGACACTGATGTTTGTATTCCTCTCACTGATCGCGCTACGCTGGATTCTCAAATTTCTCAAACTTTCAACACAAGCGCATGGAAGAATGGTAGTCGGAGAGCTGTCAAAACGTATGGAAAATAATGAAAATCGTAAATTGCTCGCAATTAGGAAACCGAATCAAAAAAGTAGTGATTAGAAATCAAGTGTAAAGTGAAAACATTACTTTTTGTGTTTAGTTCATCTTCCGAGGTGCTTTCTTTGCTTCAGGATTTCGTTTTTACTACCATTGAAAAAGAGCCATCTATTGCCTTTTCAGTATTGAATATCGCCCTATTAGCTTCACTGTTCGAATATCGTGCCATTGGTTATTTCATTGGCGTCAACGACTTTCATTGCGGCTCTCATCCACTTGGAAGGGGGATGGTCAGCTGTCTTATAGCATCGTTGGCTAGGCGGTCGGCTTCGCTATTTCTACTGATGCCTGCATGTCCAGGAATCCGGCTGAATTGGATCGCTACTCTTATCTATTTCTTGGATCCACGGGTGCCTTGATGTACCGTAATTTCGGGTGAAATTGATCACTTTTCACGGTATTTCTTGTTCGATTTCTATAATGTTGACAATGCCAAACAACTGAATGCAGAAAAACAAGTATGAAGGTGAGCCTCATTGACTCAAGTACCGACATTTTCTAACAAATGTAATTTTAGTGCTAAAAAATATGTCTAAAATGAAAAATCGGGAGATCTCAATTCGGGGTGAAATTGATCACTTATCAATGCGATTATTGTTAGTTTTCAAACCAACTCTACATAATGAATTTGTGCTCCCTGAATCCGAATATGCTTGCCAAATTGTTAACAATACAATATTTATAAAAATAATGCATGTTTTAATTTCAAGAATAACGCAAAAACTGTCTAAATGTATGCAATTTCCTAAGGAATTTCCTGATATCGTAACAGATATTAAATAATTTTAACCGAATCAATGAATTGGTACGAGTTTTGGTGATGAAATCTAGTTTAGGGATATATCTTAAGTATGCTAACAAACTTTCAGGATTATATCATGTCCAAATCCTTGTCTAGAACTAGAAGTTTATTGATGTTTGTCAATACTGCACCGTACAAGATTTTGAAATTTTACATTATTTTCATAGAAATGAACAATTTTGAACGCAAAAAACTTCACAACACACAATTTGGACATACTTACGACAAACAACGTTCGTTCACAGTGTGTTACATTGATATTTGTGCTCCATTAAAAGAAATAAAATCGAGTGACACAGTGATCAATTTCACCCTACTGATCAATTTCACCCGAATTTACGGTACCTTCCTGTAGGGCCTGTAGGCATCCGTAAGAATCACCATTTCTCTACCTTTTTTTAAAGAAGTTGATTAATAATATGGAGAGCTGCTCCCTTTAGTTCAAGTACAGGTATGTTCCGTTTTTATCACGTTCGATTTCGTCAACAAATTATTCCGTTTTTATCAACACACAAAAATATTTTTCTTTTTAAATTTTCAAAATGTTTAGAATATAAACTAAATACAGTGATACCTCCATGAGTCGATGTTCCATGACTCGATATCGACTCATGGAACCATACTAAAAACAGAATTTCATGGTTACTATGATGGTCCCTAGAAGCCACTTTCCAAAGGATTGCTGTTCCATGACTCGATATTTCCATGAGTCGATATTGAAGGGACCATCGACTGTTTCACTGTAGTTATTTTGAACCAAAGCATTCAATTTTCAATAGCATCAGAGATGAATTTTAGATTTTATGTTAATGTTGAGTACCAACGATACATGGTAGGTGTCCAATCATATACGATTCAATAAGGTTCGACTCCTTCCTGTCCACTAAACAAATTGTAGTTTTCAAACTTGACATGGTCTGTTGGACAAGAATGACCCATACTTCAGTTGCTCTGGCCACGTCCTAGCAAGAACTGGAAATTGTGATTAGTTAAATACGCACTTGAGAGAGTTGCAGCGATCTCTCATTTTTCTTATGTAAAATGGAATCAAAGAATTTTGTTTGTAAATTTTATAGACATAGGGAATTTCCATTAACTACGTAAAACAATTTTGGCGGTTTTTCGACCCCCCTTCCCCTATGGTATGATTTTTTTGTAAGAAAATAAAAAAATAATGTGTATGGTACGTAAGATATCTCAATACTCCATCCCCCTTCCCCCACTCCCCTCGTAACTCATTACGTGATTAATGGACGGTCCCATGTATGTTCAGTTCGTTTTTTATAAAGAATGTACTTCAGAATGAACTCAAGAATGTTTGGGCAACGGCATCAGACATGATCGAGTTTATTTTATTTTTGATAAGACTGTCGATCCAGTCATATTTTGGACATTCTCTTCTATTTTGCAAACACGACAGCATTGCACAAATTATAGCAAACAGCGATTGATTAGATCATGTTCCATGGGTTAGGAGAAGAAATCCAGCAAAACTAAGCAATCTATATAATCTCCATATAATAAGTTTGCATCGAGGAAAAGTGTAAAGAGATTAAATGACTGACAATTTGAGAAACTGCTGATGCTAGACGTTCCCAAGTCATGCACGTTGCTATCCCAAATGTGCTGGGATTTTGATATTTGAGCAGACATGAACCCCTTCCCCACATGGAGACTAAAAGGTTAATAAGAAGTTTTATAACAACATCCATAGGCTTATTCATAAAATTTACCAAAAAGTTTTATTTCGGTGATGCCTGTTCTAGATTTTGTACACTTTCGTGTTTTTGATGAACTTCTATACAAATAAAAATGGAATGATGTTCGTATGTCACGTAATTGCTTAGGAACGGGCTAATAGACTTAGGGCCGATTTCTTCACCTTCGCTTAGGCCGTAAACCACGTTTACCCATACGATTAAACCAGGTTTAAGGCCTAAGCGGTGGTCAAGAAACCGCTTATTACATGATTATTTTACTGTTGCATTGGTCAAGTGTTCTGACGTGTTTGCATGAAGAAAACGATTTGGAAAATTCTCTGGAATAACTGGGAAAACAACTGAAAACTAATCTGTCGTTTTGTATGGAAGACTGCATGCCATTTTTTAGCAGCCTACTTGATGGCAAAACGAAGTTTGATGGGACCGCTAGTAATTAATGTTAATTAACTTAACAAAAAACTATAACTTTAAGTTAGTTTATTGCCAGTCTATTCGTGATCTACCGTAAAGCTAAAAAACGATGGTAGCGCTGTTCTAGATTGGCGGTTAGTGCATCCCTGTCAAAGTTGGTATTATTAGAAGCAAGATCACCACAATCATTTAACTGGTAAGATTTTGTCAACACAAAGCGCAGGAAACCGTAGGGCAATTCGTCTAATGTTGAACGGCTAAAAACCTCGCCTATTGTTGAACAGTCCATGTATTCCTTATGGAGTGTTCTATAAATAGGAAGGCGATAGATCTTTAACGATTGGCAAATTACCCTAATTATTCATATTATTTCGCAGTTTTTTTTTTCTCAACTAAACTCCACATTTCATTGCCAATCGGGTGTGGCCATAGCATTAGCATATCAGCTCTCAGTTGATAACTGCGGCATTGTTTATAAGAATAGGGGATTTTTTTTATGCAACTTTGGCAAAGAAAACTCTCAGTTAATAACTGTAGAAGTGCTCATAAGAACAATTAGATGAGAAGCAGGCTCTGCACAGAAGAAGACATAATCAGAATATAAATGCTTATGATGAAAGCAATAATAACAAAACTGATATTACAGTTTTTTGCACATCTTCGCCGAGTTGTGCTGATTGCATATGTTTTGGGGTTAGGTGGTCTATGGCACAAATTCGCTTTGGTTAGCGAAACGCAACTGTATCAGGCGTTTAATGAAAACATGTTGAATGCAAGAATATGTGTTCCTTGTCCGTGAGAGATATGTTGAGCGAAAGAAGTAAGAGATTAATACATCTATAAGTGTCATGAAGGAGATGATGCTGGTATTCGTGTGACACCCAAGAACTTCAAGCAAAACTAAAAACATTATTTTTTTTCTCTATATCAACAAATTTCAACCATTGTGCAAGATCCACCGCATGCTCAACAATGTACGGCACTTGAAGGTACAGAGACGATGTTGTAGACCAAACTGGCAATCGATGGCACTGCTAGATATTTTCCGGAATTGAATGCATACACTTTCTGCCCGGAAAGTTCTCCTTCAGGGGTTCCACTCGGGGAAAAGTGTAAGTGTGTAAGTGCATGTGTGTGTGTGTGTAAGTTCCCCCGATACACCCGGGTTAATCAAATGCCTTTTTCTAATTGAACGATGATGGGAACTATTTTGCTGGTTGCAACTAATTGCCCCGTGCGGTCGGGCAAAGTTCAGCTTGGGATCTGAAACATAAAGATTGCCGGTAGAAGCTTGCAGCAGTAGGTGAGTTTGTAGCATGGAAGCCAGTCTCAGAGGTGGGTTCTTCAACAGGTTTGTAATTGATGTGGTTCACTGTTCTGAGAAGAAACCAATATGCGTACGTACCTTATTGGAAGTGCGTGGTGAATCAAAGTGTATTTCTTATTGAAGTTACTTTGTCTTTTGTGGTCGTTCTTTAAAACATCTTATGAGACATTGTAATTACTGTAAGAAACAAATAAATATGTGCTTTAGTACTGTTTGACCAAGATTTGCAGGAATGCAATACTCTCATTCTCAAGCATTATTTTACATCCTTTTCGTTATCATTCCTGCCATAGAGTATTTCCCCTTCTTTCCAAACTCCAAACTGGAAGTGTAAAGTCACTTCTAGAACATCTTAAACAATTCTCTTTCTCTTGAAGCTTTCAATGACAAGCAAAGTAAAACTTCAGTAATGACTTAACGATTATCTTACTCTCAATAAAATTCGTCTGTTCTTATGTTCGGATGTGGGCGCAAGACCACTTCTTCCACCAACTACTCCAAAGTCATTCTTCCGGCACTTGCTGGTATGCCAAGTTCATAGGATCACCAATGGCTTCTTCCCATCTCGAGTGAGCAAGAAGTAAACTTTCTTTCCGGTTTGATGTGGCTCCAGAAAGTAGGTGCTGATGGTACACTTCTACAGCACGATGAAATCTTGCGAACGGCCAGTGAGCCAATGTGAGAAGTGTTCCAAACTGTTGAATCAAAAACTTTGATTATCATTCTCTGCCATATCGAGGGCACCGCAAATTGTAATGACTTTTACGACTGATTTAGTTCGAATGAGTTGTTTGCCTCGAACGGGGAGTGCTGCACTCGACAACTATGTGAACATGGGAGATCGGGAAGACCACTCGATTATACGCTTGGTTTGGTGGGAATGTCTGGGAAGGGCAATAATTCATACGATTCGTAAAAGTTTTGCTATAAATTTCCCACAGCTTCGAAGAGGGTTGAGCCAAAGGACAAGTTTTGCTGATGGCCAATTTCAATTTGAGATTGATATCCGATAGCTGCATATCACAAATTCCAGGTCAGTGGGTACAGCCGACTAAAAATCGACAAACTGTGGTCATCAATTGTTTTCGAGTAAAACTTTAAAGGACAATCAAACAAATAATTTAAACTCAGAAGAGCTAAAAAGCTTCAGTTTTAAAAGATTACATTAGATTTAAAGAAAAATCAAAAGTCAAATCACAATCTAGAGTCAAACCCAAAGCGAAATCCATATTCAAACTAGAATAAAAGCAAGACAAATCAGATGAAAAAACAGAAGATTAATCAGAAGTCAAACTGGAAGACAAATCAGATACAAAGCAGAAAGCAAATCAAGAAACAAATCAAAAGACACATTGTGAGACAAATCAGAATACAATAATAAGACAAATAAGATGACAATCAAGAAAAAAAATCTGAAGACAAATCAGAAACGATTCAGAAGATAAATCAGAAGCAAATCAGAAGAAAAGTCAGAAGACAAATCAAAACACAAACAAGGGGACAAATCAGAAGACAAATCTGCAAATAAATAAGAATTTATATCAGAATACAAATCACAAATCAGAAGATAAAAGAGATGACAAATCAGTCAACAAATCAGAAAAAAAAATCAAGAGACAAAACAGAAGTCTAATCAGCGGAAAAATCAGAAGACAAATAAAAAAAACAAATAAGAATATAAATAAGAGACAAATCAGAAGATAAATTAGAAGATAAATAAGAAGAAAAATCGGAAAACAAATCAGAAGACAAATCTGACAACAAGTCAAAGTACAAATCAGAATACAAATAATAAGATATATCAGAAAACAAATCAGAATATTAATCAAAATACAAATCAGAAATCCAATCAAATGACAAATCATAAGGTAAATTAGAAGACCAGAAGACAAATTGGAAGTAGCATCAGAAGACAAATCAGGTGGCAAATCAGAAAACAAATCAGAAGACAAATAAGTGAACAAATCAGAAAACAAATAAGATGACAAATCAGAAGAAAAATCAGAAGGTAGAATCAGAAGGAATTATCAGGAGACAAGTCAAATGACAATTCAGAAGAAGAATCAGAAGAAAAATCAGATGCCAAATCAGAATAAAAATCAGAAGAAAACCCAGATACCAAATCAGAAGACAATATATAATACAGATGACAAATCAGAAAACAAATAAGAAGACAAATCCGAAAACAATTTAGAAGACAATTCAGAAGCCAAATAAAGGAAAACTCAGAAAACAAATTAGAAGACATATTAGTGAACAAACCAGAAGACAAATCAGAACAAAAAACTGAAGAAAATTCAGACCACAAATCAAAAAACAAAGCAGAAGAAAAATCTGATGAAAAATCAGAAAACAAATTATAAGACAAATCAGAAGACCAAACAGAAGACAAATTAGACGAAATATCAAAAGAAAAATCAGAAGACATATCATAAAATATATTAAAAGAAAAACATAGAAGCCAATTCAGAAGACAATTCCAAAGGAGAACTAGAAGAAAAATCAGATGCCAATCAAAAGAATATTCAGATACCAAATCAGAAGAGAAAATAGAAGACAAATCAGAAAACTAATCCAAAAACAAATTAGAAGCCAAATCAATAGACCAACCAGAAGACAAATTAGAATCAAAATCAGAAGGAAACATCAGAAGACAATTCAGAAGGAGAATCAGAAGAAAAATCATATGCCAAACCAGAGAAAAAATCGGAAGAAAATTGAGAAGACAAATCAAAAAACAAATCAGAAGACAAATCTGATGACAAAACAGAAGACAAGGCAGACGACAAATCAGAAGACAGATTAGAAGAAGAATCAGAAAACATCAGATAGCAAATCAGAAAACAAATCAGAAGCCAAATCAAAAGACAAATCAGAAGACAAGTTAGGAAACAAATCAGAGTAGAAATCTAATGACAAATCAAAAGACAAGGCAAACGACAAATCAGAAGAAAATTCAATCCAAATCCAATCCAAATCCAATCCAAATCCAATCCAAATCCAATCCAAATCCAATCCAAATCCAATCCAAATCCAATCCAAATCCAATCCAAATCCAATCCAAATCCAATCCAAATCCAATCCAAATCCAATCCAAATCCAATCCAAATCCAATCCAAATCCAATCCAAATTCAATCCAAATCCTATTCAAATCCAATCCAAATTCAATCCAAATCCTATTCAAATCCAATCCAATCCAAATCCAATCCAAATCCAATCCAAATCCAATCCAAATCCAATCCAAATCCAATCCAAATCCAATCCAAATCCAATCCAAATCCAATCCAAATCCAATCCAAATCCAATCCAAATCCAATCCAAATCCAATCCAAATCCAATCCAAATCCAATCCAAATCCAATCCAAATCCAATCCAAATCCAATCCAAATCCAATCCAAATCCAATCCAAATCCAATCCAAATCCAATCCAAATCCAATCCAAATCCAATCCAAAATCCAATCCAAATCCAATCCAAATCCAATCCAAATCCAATCCAAATCCAATCCAAATCCAATCCAAATCCAATCCAAATCCAATCCAAATCCAATCCAAATCCAATCCAAATCCAATCCAAATCCAATCCAAATCCAATCCAAATCCAATCCAAATCCAATCCAAATCCAATCCAAATCCAATCCAAATCCAATCCAAATCCAATCCAATCCAAATCCAATCCAAATCCAATCCAAATCCAATCCACCAATCCAATCCAAATCCAATCCAAATCCAATCCAAATCCAATCCAAATCCAATCCAAATCCAATCCAAATCCAATCCAAATCCAATCCAAATCCAATCCAAATCCAATCCAAATCCAATCCAAATCCAATCCAAATCCAATCCAAATCCAATCCAAATCCAATCCAAATCCAATCCAAATTCAATCCAAATCCAATTCCAAATCCAATCCAAATCAATCCAAATCCAATCCAAATCCAATCCAAATCCAATCCAAATCCAATCCAAATCCAATCCAAATCCAATCCAAATCCAATCCAAATCCAATCCAAATCCAATCCAAATCCAATCCAAATCCAATCCAAATCCAATCCAAATCCAATCCAAATCCAATCCAAATCCAATCCAAATCCAATCCAAATCCAATCCAAATCCAATCCAATCAATCCAAAATCCAATCAATCAAATCCAATCCAAAATCCAAATCCAAATCCAATCCAATCCAATCAAATCCAATCCAAATCCAATCCAAATCCAATCCAAATCCAATCCAAATCCAATCCAATCCAATCAATCCAATCCAAAATCCAATCCAAATCCAATCCAATCCAATCCAAATCCAATCCAATCCAATCCAAATCCAATCCAAAATCCAATCCAAATCCAATCCAAATCCAATCCAAATCCAATCCAAATCCAATCCAAATCCAATCCAATCCAATCCAAATCCAATCCAAATCCAATCCAAATCCAATCCAAATCCAAATCCAAATCCAATCCAAATCCAATCCAAATCCATCCAAATCCAATCCAAATCCAATCCAAATCCAATCCAAATCCAATCCAAATCCAATCCAAACCAATCCAAATCAATCCAAATCCACCAATCCAAATCCAATCCAAATCCAATCCAAATCCAATCCAAATCCAATCCAAATCCAATCCAAATCCAATCCAAATCCAATCCAAATCCAATCCAAATCCAATCCAAATCCAATCCAAATCAATCCAAATCCAAATCCAATCCAAATCCAATCCAAATCCAATCCAAATCCAATCCAAATCCAATCCAAATCCAATCCAAATCCAATCCAAATCCAATCCAAATCCAATCCAAATCCAATCCAAATCCAATCCAAATCCAATCCAAATCCAATCCAAATCCAATCCAAATCCAATCCAAATCCAATCCAAATCCAATCCAATCCAATCCAAATCCAATCCAAATCCAATCCAAATCCAATCCAAATCCAATCCAAATCCAATCCAAATCCAATCCAAATCCAATCCAAATCCAATCCAAATCCAATCCAAATCCAATCCAAATCCAATCCAAATCCAATCCAAATCCAATCCAAATCCAATCCAAATCCAATCCAAATCCAATCCAAATCCAATCCAAATCCAATCCAAATCCAATCCAAATCCAATCCAATCCAAATCCAATCCAAATCCAATCCAAATCCAATCCAAATCCAATCCAAATCCAATCCAAATCCAATCCAAATCCAATCCAAATCCAATCCAAATCCAATCCAAATCCAATCCAAATCCAATCCAAATCCAATCCAAATCCAATCCAAATCCAATCCAAATCCAATCCAAATCCAATCCAAATCCAATCCAAATCCAATCCAAATCCAATCCAAATCCAATCCAAATCCAATCCAAATCCAATCCAAATCCAATCCAAATCCAATCCAAATCCAATCCAAATCCAATCCAAATCCAATCCAAATCCAATCCAAATCCAATCCAAATCCAATCCAAATCCAATCCAAATCCAATCCAAATCCAATCCAAATCCAATCCAAATCCAATCCAAATCCAATCCAAATCCAATCCAAATCCAATCCAAATCCAATCCAAATCCAATCCAAATCCAATCCAAATCCAATCCAAATCCAATCCAAAATCCAATCCAAATCCAATCCAAATCCAATCCAAATCCAATCCAAATCCAATCCAAATCCAATCCAAATCCAATCCAAATCCAATCCAAATCCAATCCAAATCCAATCCAAATCCAATCCAAATCCAATCCAAATCCAATCCAAATCCAATCCAAATCCAATCCAAATCCAATCCAAATCCAATCCAAATCCAATCCAAATCCAATCCAAATCCAATCCAAATCCAATCCAAATCCAATCCAAATCCAATCCAAATCCAATCCAAATCCAATCCAAATCCAATCCAAATCCAATCCAAATCCAATCCAAATCCAATCCAAATCCAATCCAAATCCAATCCAAATCCAATCCAAATCCAATCCAAATCCAATCCAAATCCAATCCAAATCCAATCCAAATCCAATCCAAATCCAATCCAAATCCAATCCAAATCCAATCCAAATCCAATCCAAATCCAATCCAAATCCAATCCAAATCCAATCCAAATCCAATCCAAATCCAATCCAAATCCAATCCAAATCCAATCCAAATCCAATCCAAATCCAATCCAAATCCAATCCAAATCCAATCCAAATCCAATCCAAATCCAATCCAAATCCAATCCAAATCCAATCCAAATCCATCCAAATCCAATCCAATCCAATCCAAATCCAATCCAAATCCAATCCAAATCCAATCCAAATCCAATCCAAATCCAATCCAAATCCAATCCAAATCCAATCCAATCCAAATCCAATCCAAATCCAATCCAAATCCAATCCAAATCCAATCCAAATCCAATCCAAATCCAATCCAAATCCAATCCAAATCCAATCCAAATCCAATCCAAATCCAATCCAAATCCAATCCAAATCCAATCCAAATCCAATCCAAATCCAATCCAAATCCAATCCAAATCCAATCCAAATCCAATCCAAATCCAATCCAAATCCAATCCAAATCCAATCCAAATCCAATCCAAATCCAATCCAAATCCAATCCAAATCCAATCCAAATCCAATCCAAATCCAATCCAAATCCAATCCAAATCCAATCCAAATCCAATCCAAATCCAATCCAAATCCAATCCAAATCCAATCCAAATCCAATCCAAATCCAATCCAAATCCAATCCAAATCCAATCCAAATCCAATCCAAATCCAATCCAAATCCAATCCAAATCCAATCCAAATCCAATCCAAATCCAATCCAAATCCAATCCAAATCCAATCCAAATCCAATCCAAATCCAATCCAAATCCAATCCAAATCCAATCCAAATCCAATCCAAATCCAATCCAAATCCAATCCAAATCCAATCCAAATCCAATCCAAATCCAATCCAAATCCAATCCAAATCCAATCCAAATCCAATCCAAATCCAATCCAAATCCAATCCAAATCCAATCCAAATCCAATCCAAATCCAATCCAAATCCAATCCAAATCCAATCCAAATCCAATCCAAATCCAATCCAAATCCAATCCAAATCCAATCCAAATCCAATCCAATCCAATCCAAATCCAATCCAAATCCAATCCAAATCCAATCCAAATCCAATCCAAATCCAATCCAAATCCAATCCAAATCCAATCCAAATCCAATCCAAATCCAATCCAAATCCAATCCAAATCCAATCCAAATCCAATCCAAATCCAATCCAAATCCAATCCAAATCCAATCCAAATCCAATCCAAATCCAATCCAAATCCAATCCAAATCCAATCCAAATCCAATCCAAATCCAATCCAAATCCAATCCAAATCCAATCCAAATCCAATCCAAATCCAATCCAATCCAATCCAAATCCAATCCAAATCCAATCCAAATCCAATCCAAATCCAATCCAAATCCAATCCAAATCCAATCCAAATCCAATCCAAATCCAATCCAAATCCAATCCAAATCCAATCCAAATCCAATCCAAATCCAATCCAAATCCAATCCAAATCCAATCCAAATCCAATCCAAATCCAATCCAAATCCAATCCAAATCCAATCCAAATCCAATCCAAATCCAATCCAAATCCAATCCAAATCCAATCCAAATCCAATCCAAATCCAATCCAAATCCAATCCAAATCCAATCCAAATCCAATCCAAATCCAATCCAAATCCAATCCAAATCCAATCCAAATCCAATCCAAATCCAATCCAAATCCAATCCAAATCCAATCCAAATCCAATCCAAATCCAATCCAAATCCAATCCAATCCAAATCCAATCCAAATCCAATCCAAATCCAATCCAAATCCAATCCAAATCCAATCCAAATCCAATCCAAATCCAATCCAAATCCAATCCAAATCCAATCCAAATCCAATCCAAATCCAATCCAAATCCAATCCAAATCCAATCCAAATCCAATCCAAATCCAATCCAAATCCAATCCAAATCCAATCCAAATCCAATCCAAATCCAATCCAAATCCAATCCAAATCCAATCCAAATCCAATCCAAATCCAATCCAAATCCAATCCAAATCCAATCCAAATCCAATCCAAATCCAATCCAAATCCAATCCAAATCCAATCCAAATCCAATCCAAATCCAATCCAAATCCAATCCAAATCCAATCCAAATCCAATCCAAATCCAATCCAAATCCAATCCAATCCAATCCAAATCCAATCCAATCCAATCCAATCCAATCCAAATCCAATCCAAATCCAATCCAAATCCAATCCAAATCCAATCCAAATCCAATCCAAATCCAATCCAAATCCAATCCAAATCCAATCCAAATCCAATCCAAATCCAATCCAAATCCAATCCAAATCCAATCCAATCCAATCCAAATCCAATCCAAATCCAATCCAAATCCAATCCAAATCCAATCCAAATCCAATCCAAATCCAATCCAAATCCAATCCAAATCCAATCCAAATCCAATCCAAATCCAATCCAAATCCAATCCAAATCCAATCCAAATCCAATCCAAATCCAATCCAAATCCAATCCAAATCCAATCCAAATCCAATCCAAATCCAATCCAAATCCAATCCAAATCCAATCCAAATCCAATCCAAATCCAATCCAAATCCAATCCAAATCCAATCCAATCCAATCCAAATCCAATCCAATCCAATCCAAATCCAATCCAATCCAAATCCAATCCAAATCCAATCCAAATCCAATCCAAATCCAATCCAAATCCAATCCAAATCCAATCCAAATCCAATCCAAATCCAATCCAAATCCAATCCAAATCCAATCCAAATCCAATCAAATCCAATCCAAATCCAATCCAAATCCAATCCAAATCCAATCCAAATCCAATCCAAATCCAATCCAAATCCAATCCAAATCCAATCCAAATCCAATCCAAATCCAATCCAAATCCAATCCAAATCCAATCCAAATCCAATCCAAATCCAATCCAAATCCAATCCAAATCCAATCCAAATCCAATCCAAATCCAATCCAAATCCAATCCAAATCCAATCCAAATCCAATCCAAATCCAATCCAAATCCAATCCAAATCCAATCCAAATCCAATCCAAATCCAATCCAAATCCAATCCAAATCCAATCCAAATCCAATCCAAATCCAATCCAAATCCAATCCAAATCCAATCCAAATCCAATCCAAATCCAATCCAAATCCAATCCAAATCCAATCCAAATCCAATCCAAATCCAATCCAAATCCAATCCAAATCCAATCCAATCCAAATCCAATCCAAATCCAATCCAAATCCAATCCAAATCCAATCCAAATCCAATCCAAATCCAATCCAAATCCAATCCAAATCCAATCCAAATCAATCCAATCCAACCAATCCAATCCAAATCCAATCCAAATCCAATCCAAATCCAATCCAAATCCAATCCAAATCCAATCCAAATCCAATCCAAATCCAATCCAAATCCAATCCAATCCAAATCCAATCCAAATCCAATCCAAATCCAATCCAATCCAATCCAAATCCAATCCAAATCCAATCCAAATCCAATCCAAATCCAATCCAAATCCAATCCAATCCAATCAAATCCAATCCAAATCCAATCCAAATCCAATCCAAATCCAATCCAAATCCAATCCAAATCCAATCCAAATCCAAATCCAAATGACGGCGGTGTGGATTGTGGCGTAGGGAAAGTTGTCCTTTGGAAGCATGACCACTCAAACTAAGCAATAATGATACCAGTCATTATAGTGCAGCTTGGCTGTGCCAACTTCACAGATGTGCATCGAGCTGTGAAAATTAATCCACTCGTTTGTGTAAACCACAGTAAGGGTATGCGATATAGCTTTTTTCCATGTCGATACGAAACGAAACGATACGCGGAATATCTTGCGCTGATAATGACGAAACGAAACGAAATTTAAAAATGTTTCGTGTAACCCGATACGAAATCAAATATCTCACGGAATTTTTCGAAACGAAACGAAATTTTTGAATTTATTTCGCGGAATACACGTTAAAGTTTTTTTTTTCTTATCGAAAGCTGGAAATTTGACAATAGGCCTATTATGCGTTGCAAAAAAAATTTGATTCCTGGAAAATCGAACGACTTCTAATGGTAAATTTTCCAGGCTTCTGATCAAAGTCACCTCTGTGCGTCGTTAGGTGCAATAGCTTGTTTGGAATGATTTGACGTCTCCCCTTGTGCTCAATATCACTGATGTTTTTATATCTTATTTGATTCATAGTTCTTTTGCTACAAAAACGTACTATTCTGGATGAAAATACAGTGGGATTCCGTTTTTGGCAACAAAGTTGAAATTTTCAGTTGCCAAAAACGGAACCGTGCCAAAATCGGAACCCATTTTTCAAATTTTATTTTTCAACTATTAATTTTGAAAACATTATTACTATGTTAATACATCATTTTTATGGAATCATAGGGCGTTGAGACTTCGAAAAGGTTCACTTCTAAGCATTTTTCCGAAGGGTTATACTATGCTAAAAACCTATAGCCCCGTCATGTTAAATCTGGCAAACGTTTTTCTAGTGGCGTTTATACGCCTCAACGTCTTCAATTATTTTTTAGATGCTTTATGTATAATTTTTATATAAGAAGGCCTTGTAAAACCAATAATCGCATAAGTGACTTTTATTGAAGAACTGGATATTTTCTTAAATCTATGAAAGAACACGAAAAAAATATTTTTGTTTTCTTTTAAAGAAGTATTTACGAAACAAAAGCGCTGAGTATTGCAAAACGGCATGAGCTTTTTTTTCCTAATTAAATGAACATTCAAAATCAGTTTAACTTTTGGACTTTAGCGAAAAATTTTGTTTTCCACCTACCTTATGAAATCAAATGAATCCTATTATCCTGTTATGAAACCTCAAGAACCTCAAAGGAATCTTCAGGTTCTCATAAGAAAACTACAGAAAAAAACGCTTGAGCTCTGAAGCATCTTGCCAAGTATCCGTAGGATTTTGCATAGAGTTCTCAGGATCTTGCTAAGGCTTTTGCTGCTTGGAATTCCGCTGCGATGTTGCTGAAAATCTCAAGTCTCCAATGAAAAAATTAAAAGTTTATTATTATTAGGCTACCAATAGCACACCTCAAATTCCTCTGGGAACCTTTTTAAAATCTCCAAGCTTTCGCCGGAAATAATAAAAAATACTACTAGAAATTCACATTATCCCGCTTAAAATTTACAGGACGCCTTAGAGTTTATTAAGAATCACCAGATTTTGGACGTAATTCTCCATAACCTATTATACACTCTAAGGATCCCTCAAGAAGCCCTCAGTGTCCACTTGGAATCTGTAGATATCCTCATGAATTCGTTAAAATTTTTGAAAAGTCCCACAAGAACCAAGAATCATTTAAGGATTCTTCAGGGTACAGTTAGGAAAGTCATAGACTCAGCTCGTGAGGAACATTTTGATGATGTTGAAGCCCGTACCGTTGAGTAACAATCTTTTACAGAATTCTGGATCGTCTCTTAACAAATCTAACGCCTTACAGAGTCTATAGAAAAGAAGGAACGTAGCTTTAAATAGTTGACGCAGAAAGACCAATATCACAGACGAAAATAAATTGTAGTTTGGACTATCCGCATTTGTCATGTTATTTAATGAAATTTATTTAAAGGTATGATACACGATATTTTGCTGCACATATTTATATCTATTATGGCGGTGTGTTTTAACATGCGCAATGTATGTAAATCCATAATAATAAAGACAGTGAGCTAACTAGATGAGAAAAAAATTATGATTGTTACTCTGTGTGAGTCATAGATTTTTTGTTGCTCTTATGTCGGTGCTGGTGCTTTGTTCAAAAAAGCTGTTTCAAATCTGAAAAAAAAGCGTTTTTTAGTGTATCACCTACTGGCAGACTCAAGTGGGCTGGTCGCTCAATTAGAATGCCTAAGAAAAGAGATTGGTCTTTAGTTGAGATACTGGTGGAGATTATTGGTCTCATGAAACGTTGCTAATGCATGACCAATGACCATTCTGAAGTAAATAAGCGCGTACGCGAGTCCTTATTTGTTGGTGAGATTTGGGGAAATATCGACGAAAATGGAGCTCTGAAATGTTATCAGTGTGAAGTTAACATGCTATTCAAATGACTAAAGCAACAGACACGATAATATTTACAAAAAATTACAAATTTTAATGTTATTGAAAAATGTTGCCAAAAACGGATCCATTTTGTTGCCAAAATCGGGGGGTGCCAAAATCGGAGCATGCCAAAAACGGAGCATGCCAAAAACGGAACCCCACTGTAATTACAAACTTCATGTCGGTCCAACTACAGCGTCCCGATGAACAATACAATAGGTAGAAGACTAGCTGCGAAAGTTGGCAATTGGGCACGGTTGTATAACTGCTATTAAAGATCTCTGCCTATAGCAATACAATGCCTTCAGATTTAAATTTTGAATCACCGTTAAGAAAGGAAGCTTTCAATGTTGTGTTTAAATTAATAACTCGAAATCCCATAAATTACTAGTCTCTATGTGCCGTTTCGGATCCTTTTTCACGGAACCATTTTGGTTCCCAGCTGAATAGGATTGGAAAACTTTTCTCCAAAAACATGATCAGTCTTAGGCGTGACATGAAGATGTGTAGTGGAGGGATGACGATGTTTTAATGAAACAGGATTCAACGCACACTGCGTGACTTTTGTTCTGTGCGGAGATAGCTCGTTGCGCGTTATTTCCGCGAGCCTGTCCAAATTTTTAAATATACCCGCAATAATAACGTCTTTTTAAATCCTCTACCATATGGAAACCTTAGCGTTGCTCAGCGGAATCCTTACATGTTTTGGTAAAACTCTTTTCTGTTTGTTTGAAATCTTCTTAATAACTTTATAAGGTTTCATTTCAACATAGCTGACACTCACACAATGTCAATGAGTGGGTTTAATTTAAATGTAGCAACTAAGAAGTGGGTCGAAAAGCAGTTACCGTAAAACGGGGTAACTTTGATAGTTTTTTCGAAGAAAACTTGAATATTTATGCATGCTGTTTCAAAGAATTATAATTTATATTTTTAAAACAAGTACTGGCATCCTACCTATCGATTGCTGTTGATAGATTGCCAAAAGATTTAATTTGAATGGATTTATAATTTTTCATATAATCGAAAGTCGGTTTTCTGTTTTGGGGTAACTTTGATAATGGAGTATGCATCGAACAAAATTGAATGAATTACGAACATTTGTAGGGCATTGCATACCTATAGGCGTTTAACGTTATATGGAAATTTCTGACTTCGATTACAAAAATGGTCCCAGTTTGTGAAAATGCTTTTCGCTAAGAGATTTGAGACCGTATTCAAGTTCTATGATAACTAGGCTGCCAAATATAAGTGGCCAACTATTCAAAAGTACATCAAATAGTGATCGTACAACAGATTGTTTGTAAGCGTTTCAAAAATGCTAAAATTGTGTCAATTTTTAATATTCGTGTAAAAAGCCTCAAATGGTCTCGATTCAAATGAAAACAGCTCTTATATGGGGTGTCATACTAATATTCTTCAGTTTTGCATTCGTTTTGCTTAACCGATTTACAGAAATTTTGATATTTCGTTTAGTATGTGGTGGGTTACGCACTATCAAAGTTACCCGCATTATCAAAGATACCCCGTTTTACGGTACTAACATTTAAAACAATCTCAAAAATATTGAGAGGAGTCCAAAATTAATTTGATTTTTAGAAACGCCTTAGACATTTTTTAATCATGTGGATATGCTAATATATACCATAAAACATGGAATAATGATATTAATTTTTTTTGCTGTACTTTATTCTTTGTGGCTTGAATGAATGTGATTGGGGACACAAGTCGATAAGTGATCATGAAAACACTAAACTGAGAAGCAGACTCTTTCCCAGTTGGAACACAACGCAAGAAAAAAGAAGAAAATTAAGTAGAACAGAGGAATCACTGGAATATTTGCTTTAGTATTTGCTGGAGTGTTGAATTAAATAAAATTTTAAAAAATCCATCAACACATACCTAAGAAATCAATCAAGATAAATTCAAAAGAACTGCAAAAGTAATAAACTCCAAGAGATATTGCGACAGCAACTTAACCAGGATTGCCTGTTGGGGTAATTTAGAAGTTCCTAATAAATTTTCTGGAAAAGCCTTGCATAAACTGTGAATTAATTCTTGGAGGGATCAAATCTGGATGAATGCAAACTTTAAGAGTAAAAATTGTAGAAAATACTGAAAGTATTTCTATTATTTAGTAGAGCAAATACTGGAGAAATGATCCTATTCCAAAATCTGTGAAGGAATTACTGGACGATTTCTGGAAGAAAAAAGGATTGTTGATATTATCTCATTTTCAGATTCTTTGTTTAAAACTGACTACAAAATCACATTTTCAATGAATTTTGAGCCTCGTGAGTATTTTAAAAAATATTTTAAAAATTCGAAAAAAAAAGTTTTGAACCTGGACTGCATAGCATAGAGGAAACGTAAATAAGATTGACAAGTTCACCCATGTTCGTTCAGACAATCCGTCTTTCAATGAGCTAAATTTAATGTTTGGCTTATTTTTTTTTTCTCGAGGTCTAGATGTGCGAAAATTGAAAAATAAAAAAAATGTTGCGCTTTTCTATTGTGAAATACCCTAGGCTTCTTCCTTGCTCTTGACTTATCCTCTTTCTCCCCCTTTTAATGATCAACTACAAAAGAGAAGCGATTTTACCCACACACAAACTGAGCGTACGAGCTCTGTGGGATGAAGAGTTCACACGTTTGTGTTTTGTTATTTTCATTCCCACAGTGGTGAAGAGCTTGTTTTGACAACCTCAGTGCTTAAAAGAGAAGGAGATTATTTTCTCCCTTTCTCAGTTAGGGGGAGAGCATGTTTTCCCATTTCTCAGTTCGGGGAAGAGCATTTCCAGACAGCTCTTCGTTGTCTCTTTGTAGCTGGAGGAGAGGACAGCGAAATCATGCTCTTGTGTTGACGGAGAAACCAACCTCAGTTCATCCCAAAAGCAATGATGATGTGTTTGCAGAGCCTCGCAGTAAGCTAGAGCTGTCAAATGGAAGATGTGTGTTTGGATAGAGCCAACGTTTCTCTCCACTCTCTCAGTCACGGATTATTCAACCAACAGCGAATGTTGGTTCATAATTGTTGTGAGCGTACGAGGTCGCTTCATCTATCAGATCAAGATGAGCAGAATAAAGCCTGGATGTGAGTCGATTTGATCCATACTGCGGACCCATTTTTGACTGGTAGCTGCTAGGAGTAGAAGCGAACGCTTTGCTTTTTTTTGTTCGAAATTAAACTCGAATTTCGCGAAATTCCGTTTTATTCCGTTTGTTTTCAATTTTCCGTGGAAATATTTTAACAATTTGGCGAAACGAAACGAAATAGCAAAATACTAATTTCGCCAGTGCGAGTTCCGTGGAATTCCGCGGAATTTCGTTTCGAAGAGGAATCATTCGGTATTTCGCATACCCTTAAACCACAGTACTGCGAAATACATTTAATTAACAAATTTTCGACAGTTTCCCGTAAAGGGTGGCGAAACAAAACCAAATCTCACATGGGTGCCTCGCTCTTTCTCTCTCTCCAGCAGGAAGTTGCACCACTGCAGTTGATTTTGTTCCGGCGTGGACCACTTCGGCACTGGTACGCTGCACAGGTTCGTGTACACGTGGGACCACCTTTTCCAGTTCATAGACTTTTCGGGAATTTTGTAGTTGGTTTTGGTTTCGACTGGTGCTTTGTATCGTATGGTACTCTGTGTTGGGCATTGGAAGTTACATCGTTTGCATGTTGCGGAACCGATTTGGGGTATGTTGCTCAGGATGTTACAGAAACTCAAATCCAAGGTAAGATAGAAATCCAGTTGGTGAATAGTCGAATCTAATCTTCAGAGCATGAATAGAAAAGAATGAGTACGGTAAGGCTCAAAAATTAGTTGTTTGATGATTTTCAACATGGGCTGTTTCCATTCTGTTCAATCTAAGTTGTTTATCATGACTCCATGGGCGTAGCCAAAAATGTAGCGTAAGCCATTTTACAATCAGATTTTTGCCAAAAATCTTCGAAAAAAAAATCCGACGATTTTGCGCTCCCCTCTTACTCCTTTGGCCGATGAACAAAAATACTACGAAAATAAAACATGTGAATAAAAAAAATTTAATTATAGCAACAAAATTTGAAATCGATTTTATTAATGATAAATTGATATCAAAATATGATTTCAGAAGATATGTTTCGACATGCTTTCATTTCGATGTCAAACTTTGCTCGGAAGAAGAAGGCGGGGCTGTCGATCATAGTAAAACAAGGTATGCCTCTGCATGACCCTACAGAATATGTGATAAACATAGACCATGGTCCTACAAAAAAAAATTTAACCAACAATTTTCCTAATCCAGAACAGGTTAACTTCCATTGAAATTTCAGATTCAAAGCACACACTGCGGTTGCAGAAGCAGAAAGGCCAGCCATAGTAGTTAGTAGGTACTTTCGTATATGCTGCACTGCTGCAGTGTGGTGTGCTTTGAACATGGTGCCTTCAATGCACTTTTGCTTGAGTCACTTGTTCCAACGTCGGCAGCAACCAAACTAATCTAAACATTCCCAAAACTGCCTGCTGCTGGGTTCTGCAAAAGAGGGTCTAAATTCCATATGCACCTAGGAGGGAATGCCACATCAGGGTTGTCTTGCACTGAAGTCATGATAATGGTTAGTTAAGTTATAAGAAGGATGCTCAAAAAAGAACTCCAATTTTCATTTATGATTAGTATTCAATATTTGTTTAGTTTTATTTGAAAGCAATAATTTCTTAGAATAAATACGACACATATTTGTTTTTTTTTTCATTCTAAATTATTAGAAAAAAAATGAATCCGCAAAGGTATTACAAATCAAGTTGAAAAATAATATGGATGTCATAATTTCAAGGAGTTTACTTCCATGACTGCAGTGTATAGTACGGTCCTGCCCAAGTTCTAGTAGCTGCAACTGGCACGATCCATGAGCTAAAAGGTACCATTGTGTGAAATACAGGTGAGATTGCGGAGCTTATATTTCTGGAAATTTTAACCGCGAAATGAAGCTGTACTGTAGGTGCATGCCGCATTGGCCACGTACTTCCAAAGCTGAAGGGGCGTAAACAATTGTAGCTATCTCAAATTGCGTGCATCTTTGCCGTTGTTGGATGACACATGGGAGTACTCAGGCTAGGGGGAATAACTTTAAAAGATGCACAAACATTCTTCAACACTTTCCGTTACGCTTGTTCTGTTTTTTTTTTATTAGAATTAACATTTAAACACCATGCCAAATATGCAATGGTGCCTTGCCTTGATATTTCCTATCCAATTTCAAATTGTTTGTTTTCCCAAATCTCTTCCAAGGCTGCTTGAGGAGTCCCAACCCCGGAGAGAGTTTTGTCCGTATGCTGACAGGGAAGAAGGGTTTGTTTTTGCATACCTGGAGCATCTGTACTCCATGTTAGAAGCGACTCACAACAGAGTCTGTTCCCCATGTCAGGGCGGCTGATCATCTTCCGAATGCCAGAGAAGGACTCTAAGCTAAACTGTGCACTATGGCCCTCCGAACATGTAGGGGGAATGATGCTCCGGAAATCTAGGGGGTTGGTGTCAGACCCTGCAAGCCATCCGTAAATAAAATCAAGCAACGAGTAATCAACGAAATAATGCGAACCGGTACAATAGGCGAAGACCACAGCGACGTAAAGGGACTAGCGATTGTATGCTCGGTACGTGGAACTGTAAATCGCTCAAATCCATCGGAAGCACCCGCATACTCGCAGACGTTCTGGATTCGGCATCGAAGCGTTGCAGGAAGGGTGTTGTAAGAGATCATTGGTGCGAACGTTTAGAGGTAACCATACCAGCTACCAGAGCTGCGGCAACAGACATGAGCTGTTAACAGCTTTTATAGTGATGGGTAATATGCAGAGGTGCGCCAGGTTGGCCAGGAGGAGGAATTTAGATCGACAATTGGAAAGTTCAGCGCCCACCGACTGACGAACGAAAACGGCCTACGACTATTGATTTCGCCGCCTCCTTTGGCCATTCGTAGCATCTACTTACAGAACAGCCTTCCATACCGATACACCTGGAGATCACAATTCCATACCGATACACCTGGAGAAGCCCCTCTTGAGGACTGCTGGAGAACAGTGAAAGCAGCCATCAACAATGATGCTGAGAGCAACTTCGGATACGTGAGATGGAATCGACGGAAAGGTAGAAGCAGCACTTCGACGAACACCTGAATGGCGCTGAGAGCACGGGCAATGAAGGACGGTACAACGGATGGAAACCAACCAGACCCCACTTAGAGCGAGGTTAAGGATGCCATTCACCTGCTCAAAAACAATAAAGCTGCTGGTAAGGATGGTATAGGAATACCAGGTCCCAACGCATCACCTTTTCATCGATTTCCAGGTGGCATACGATAGCATCGACCGCGTAGAGCTATGAAAAATCATGGACGAGAACAGCTTTTACGGGAAGCTCACGAGACTGGTAAGAGCGACGATGGAAGGTGTGCAAAATTGTGCGATGGTTTCAGGACTACGACAAGATGATGGACTTTCGTGCCTGTTGTTCAATATTGCGCTAGAAGGTGTTATGCGGAGAGCCGGGCTTGACAGCCGGGGTACGATTTTTACAAGATCCAGTCAATTTGTTTGCTTCGCGGATGATATGGACATCGTCGGCCAAACATTTGAAAAGGTGGCAGACCTGTACACCCGCCTGAAACGCGAGGCAGCAAAAGTTGGACTGGTGGTGAATGCGGCCAAGACAAAGTACATGCTAGCTTGTGGGGCCGAGCGCGATAGGGCTCGCCTAGGTAGCAATGTTACGATAGACGGGGATACTTTCAAGGTGGTCGACTAGTTCGTCTACCTTGAATCCTTGCTGACGGCTGACAATAACGTTAGCCGTGAAATACGGAGGCGCATCATCAGAGGAAGTCGGGCATACTATGGCCTTCAGAAGAAGCTGCGGTCAAAAAAGATACACGCCCGCACCAAATGTACCATGTACAAAACGCTCATAAGGCCGGTAGTCCTCTACGGGCATGAAACGTGGTCGATGCTCGAGGAGGACCTGCAAGCACTTAGAGTCTTCCAACGTCGGGTGCTTAGGACGATCTTCGGCGGTGTGCAGAAGAACGGTGTGTGGAGGCGAAGGATGAACCACGAGCTCGCCCAACTCTACGGCGAACCCAGTATCCAGAAGGTGGCCAAAGCTGGAAAGATACGATGGGCAGGGCATGTTGAAAGAATGGCGGACAGCAACCCTGCAAATATGGTGTTCGCTTCATATCCGGTTGGTACAAGAAGGCGTGGAGCGCAGCGAGCTAGGTGGGCGGATCAAGTGCATGTCGATTTGGCGAGCATGGGGCAGAACCGAGGATGGAGAGATGCGGCCACGAACAGAGTATTGTGGCGTGAAATTGTTGATTCAGTGTTATCTGTGTAGATGTTAACTAAATAAATGAATAAATGTCTTGTCCATAAATCCGGACACCTTAGACAAATTATGTCTTTAATTCCGGACACTTTTGGATCGAAATCCGGACCAACGTGTTATAGCATGCAATATCCGTAAAATTTCAATGAAAATAATATCAACCCGCAATTAAATAACAATCTTTAATAAACTTGATGTCCACGATTGCCCCACAATTGCAAAACAAATTACACGTTTGTAATAATACTGGTTTGATTACTTGAGCTGAAGCACACGTAGCTTGAACTGCATTAAATGCGGCTCAAACAGCTATTATTGAAGATAAATACAATTTATCCAATAATCAATTGCATTCTGAATACTCACTACACTATCCACAGTTGTTTTTCAAATTTTCACTTATTTTTTCTTTCGGGAATCCCACTTACATTAGCAAAACGGGGGTCCATTACGCGATGTCCGGATCTGAAAACACTGGCTCATATTTCCAGACAGTCTTTTTGCACACCGATAAATGTATATTTTCAATTAATTTAATGATAGTGGAGTCACCGAACTTAAAAAATATCTTCTTTTGAACATTTTTGGATAAAAATTCTATAAAGATATATTTTACTAACTTTTATTTCAAACAGACAACATCGATCGTTCAACTCGAGTTGAAGTTAAATCGTGACGAAATGACGTCCAACATGAACAAATTATTTATTTCTATTTTTATTAATTATTCAGCAGTGGTTACTAGATTAGAAATGATTGTAAACTGATCAGCATTGTTCATTTAAAGGGTGATGAATGAAAACCAGACATATAATCACTTAATTTTAACTGTAATTAATTAATATAATTAAAGCGTCCGGATATTGGTACCGTCCGGATTTTGATTCACCACGGTAAAACAAATACATTAAAATGTGGCCATTCGACTTCCTTTTTTTGAAGTTCATTACACGGAAGCACATAAGGAACCGATGCACGAGTTCACTATTTGACGTTTGAGCGGTGCCGTGTTATTTACGTGACCATGACAACGAGTGAATTCAGCACCGTACAAACGTCAAATAAGTGAACTCGTGCATCGATCCATAATGACATCAATCATGACCTGTTTAGAGCACTTCATGTTTCGTGTACTTACTTTCTTTGGCTGTAGTTAGACTCTGGATTACTCGTAATAATCATCATTGTTGGATCAATTTTCAGGAATAATCTTATTTTTCAAACAATCATACACTTTTCCCATCTATCCTTCATGTTTTCACTGCATTTTTCTTTCCGAATGTATATATTCTCAAGCAAAATATTACTTGAACGCGTAGCGACTGGATTTTAGAATCACGGTTCACCAAACCGGACACCTATTAATCACTAGAAAAATATTCTTTAACACAACTTTTCGCCGCTATAATATGTTTCAAATGTTCATTACTAAGTTTTCATACACTAGTAATAACCACAATTCACAAGCAATGTAATTTTCACTGAATTATCGTTAACTCAACATTGCTCTTTGTGTGCAGGCCAGCTTGAACCACAAAGCTTGCACAATGGAAAACAGTGTCAGGCGGAGGTTATAATTATGTTTTTATTTTTAATAATTTTCTACCAAATTCACATCTTAATTAGTGAACTGCATTGGAGTGTCCGGTTATTGGTGCCGTCCGGATTTTGATTCATCACGATATCCGATCGGGTCAATATTTTTTTTTCAAATTGTGATTGTGAACATTTAATTTAACTGATTTAGATCCGGTTTTAACTATATGCAAACCAATCTAGATTCATATTCTGACACAAGTGGACCAATTTATTCCCGATGTCTGGCGTTATTTCGGTGGGTTGTTATGGGTCAGATCGGGCAAAAATTTGATCAACTTTTTTCTTTGAATAGTAAACAGTAAACCTCAAATTCAACATAAACCGGGAATTATGTATCTCCGGATAATATTGTGATATTGTCGGCAACCAATTGCGGTCAAGGTCATTTTATGGTTCTATGGAAGATACGGAACACCCGTAAAATTGACATATCTTGAAAACTGTCCAAGAGAGCTGAGATTTTTTTCTTCAAAGGACTTGCAGTGATAAGCTTTGAATAAGTAACCATTGTTACCTCGGTATGATCTTAAATGGCCATTTCCTGGTCCTCCGGAAGATCCGTAAAAGGTGTTGAATTTGAGGTGTTTAAATACCATGTACTATGTTTAAACTATTCAGAAGTTGAAGTTGATCGAATTTTTACCCGACCTGATCCAGGAGGACACCGGAATAACTCCAGCCTTCGTCCATAAATTGGTCCTCTTGTACCAGCATATGAAACATGTAGTGAAAACCGTATCTAAATTATTTGAATTGAACGAACACAACAACCATTTAAGAAATATACTTAAAGGCTGTATTCGATGAAATTTGGACACACGCAATTGTGCGTAACATTTTAGCGTGTGGGTAAAAAATATTGAAATTTTGACTGAATATATTTCATTGTATAATGTTTACATCGGCTAAGTTTCTTGAAAATCGGTCGAGTCATTTCAGTGTTGGCTTTTAATGAAGAAATAGTGCGCCAACAAATTTTAGGCACTCACTTCGAAAACCCAAACGCTCCTCATCGATGGATAGAAAAACCGCTTGGAATCGCACATTCAACCGTAAAGATCAAAACGTTCAAGGACCGTCCCAACATTTCGATCAGGGATGTTAAGAAAAAGGCGAAAGTTTCAATTTGTTTTGTGCAGAAAACAATGCAACGTTCTGGATTACATGTGTACAAGTTCCAGAAGGCACCGAACCGGAGCGAAAAACAGAACTCGGTGGCCAAAACTCGTGCAAGAAAACTATACAGGGAATGGATCACAAAACCGTTCTGCATTGTGATGGACGATGGGACCTAAAGCCGACACCAAACGAATGCCAGGACAGGAACACTACGTCGCCACCTCTAAGGAAGAAGAAACTGCCGAAATTCGTCAAAAAAATCCTTGTCTGGCAAGCGTTCTGCGGATGTGGCAAAATGAGTCAGCCCTTCATCACCTCTGGGACCGCCAACGGGCAAATCTACAAGGACGAATGCCTCCAAAAACGACTTCTGCTCTTCTTGAGATCTCACGATGGCCCGACATTTTTTCGGCCAGATTTGGCCACTTGCCGCTATGCCCGGCCCGTCTTAGACTAGTACAAAGATAATGATGTACAGTACTGGACAGAATAAAGTACGCATTGGCCGTTTTCCCATACAAAATAGTCAAGTTTGGAGATCTGAATCTCAGCTTTTAGTGTTCCGATTGATCTGAAATTTTCACCACAGCCTAGATATAACATAGATTTTACTCAATTAAAATATCACTGAATTTAAATCTTTTAAATCAATCTTTTAAATTTTTGAAAATCTCTCAATTTGCAAAAAATTGCAAAATATTATTTCGAAAATATTTTGAAAACAATCAGTTTTACCGAAACATGATGTTCTGCAAATTTGTGTGTCTTATCAAATTGTACATTTTTGCAGAAGGACATTTTGCTCTAAATATTTTCATTTAAAAATTATTTTTACTTTAAAATTTTGTCATTTTTATCAAAATTTGAGATTTGCGATAACTTAAAAGTTCGTTAATGAAAAACTATGAATTTCTAGCCTAGCAAATTTGAGGTTCCTTTCAAGCTGCGGTGAAAATTTCAGGTCAATCGGACAACTAGAAACCGAGATATAGGACTCCAAACTTGATCATTTTGTATGGAAAAACGGCCAATGCGTACCGTAAAACGGGGTAACTTTGATAGTTTTTTCGAAGAAAACTTGAATATTTATGCATGCTGTTTCAAAACATTTTAATTTATATTTTTAAAACAAGTACTGGCACCCTAGTTATCGATTGCAGTCGATAGATTGCCAAAAGATTTATTTTGAATGGATATATAATTTTTCATATAATCGAAAGTTGGTTTTCTGTTTTGGGGTAACTTTGATAATGGAGTGTAAGTCGAACAAAATTGAATGAATAACGAACATTTGTAGGGCATTGCATACCTCTAGGCGTTTAACGTTATATGGAAATTTCTGACTATGATTACAAAAATGGTCCCAGTTTGTGAAAATGCTTTTCGCTAAGAGATTTGAGACCGTATTCTAGTTCTATGATAACTAGACTGTCAAAGATAAGTGGCCAACTATTCAAAACTACACCAGACAGTGATCGTAGAACAGATTGTTTGTAAGCGTTTCGAAAATGTGAAAATTGTGTCAATTTTTAATATTCGTATTTATAGCCTCAAATGTACTTGATTCGAATGAAAACCAGTCTATCATGAAGTGTCATATTAATATTATTTAGTTTTGCATTCGTTTTGCTTAACTGATAAACAGAAATTATGATATTTCATTTAGTATGTGGTGGGTTACGCACTATCAAAGTTACCCGCATTATCAAAGATACCCCGTTTTACGGTACTTTATTCTGTCCAGTACTGTAGTTTTTATATGAAAAGATGTCAACCTTCCAAACACTCCGGAACTTCGCCCGATTGAAAAATTTTGGGCAATCTTGAAGGCAAAGCTCGTTAAAAACTGATAGAAATTGAACTTGAACTAAAGAAAGTATGGTTAAAAGTAAGTAAGCAAGTCGCTCCTATTATTGCCCAAAATATGATGATGTAAAAACCAATGATGTAAAAACTTAATCATTTAGTACTGCTTTATTTTCAGAAAGTTTGAAAAGAACCGGGCTCAAGGAAAATGTTTGGTGATTTATTTAGTGTGTCCAACTTTTATCGAATAAAGTCTTTAATCCATTCGGATACGGGTTAAACAAACAGTTTCTCGATACTGCAAGAATTTCCCAACTATAAAAGAAGTTCATGTAAAACCTTCTTAATGTGTTATTGAAGGAGTTTTTGCGAAAATTTTAAATAAATTTTTGAAACAGAGAAAAAAAAAAGAAAAACTCCTTTCAGAATCAATACAGAACACTTTAATGGACCTTAGAATCTAATATTCGTATTTTTATCACCGTACCGGACAGTACCGTGATCCGGGGGCAAATTTATCACTATTGTACAACGTTTTATTGTATTATCCTTCGCATTTCAAACATTGTCAAATAAATTTCGACAAAATCAGTACGCCATTGATCTTTAATTGTTTATGAAATCGATTTTTCATGAAATAATGTTGACATACCATAAAAATAGTTTTAATATCAAAAAAATAAAATGACCCACTGGGGCGATATTGATCACCATATCACAAAGCAGATTTGACAATTAAAAATTTCCCTATTTAAAATATTGGGTGTCGTGAATCTGAAAATGATGTCAAAATTCTAACAACTCTTTAGTTTTTTGCAAAATATTACTTTGTAAATCTGCCTAATACGCCTAAATGTAGACAATTTCCCTTGTAATAAGCACATTATTCGAGATTAAACGGATTTATGAGCGAAAAACTATATTTGCTATGATAATAAATCTTTGAGCTGTTCAGTAGAATACCTATAAGTAGATGAAAAAACCGAATTTAGTACTAAATCATTAAATTCCACTAGAGTTTGTATCCTTTGACAGATACGCGTATATCGACCTCAACTGTAAGGCCGTCTTCAGTGTCGTGTACTAGACTAAATTCGGTTTTTTCATTTACTTATATTTGCTTTGCTGTATCGTATCAAAAATAAGTCAGTTGTTCATACTTATGCAAACACAATATTTTAAGCACTCAAAGTCCGATTATCGGACCCATACCGCATACCAACCAACAACGGGAACTGGGTGGCGGATAGGTCTCAACAGCTAGCAGCTATAGGGACGACAGGACGATACCCAATCCAAGAAGTAGTCTCTAGCTCAAATGACGGTTTTGCGATAGCAAAAATCAACGGCGTGTTCTATTGCAGTTGTTACGCGCCCCCAAGGTGGTCGATTGAGGAATTTTCCCACATGATTGACAGGATGATGGCCGAACTAGCTAATCGGCAGCCAGTAGTGATAGCTGGCGACTTTAATGCATGGGCAGTGGAGTGGGGTAGCCGCTGCACCAATCAAAGAGGCCAGCTATTGTTGGAATCCCTGGCCGCATTAAATGTAGAGCTGGCAAATGTGGGTACAGTGAGTACCTTCCGCAGAAATGGTGCAGAATCGATCATCGACGTGACGTTTTGTAGTCCTAACCTTTTAGGTACCATGAACTGGCGCGTTGATGACGGTTATACTCATAGCGATCATCAATCGATTCGCTATAGTATAATACCAGGCGGGCAGAAGGCAGCGCGATGTAACTCGACCCAAGCCCGAGGATGGAAAACAGCGCGCTTCGACGGCGAAGTATTCACTGAAGCCCTGAGGCGCGAACGAAACACTCTGGACCTAAACGGTGAAGAGCTAGTTGCTATGATATCACGAGCGTGTGATGCTTCCATGCCGAGAAAAGCCCCTCCTAGAGAGAACAGGCCGCCAGTGTATTGGTGGTGCGAATCAATTGCAAATCTTCGAGCAATTTGCCTTCGGGCTAGACGAAGAATGCAACGCGCACGCACAGAAGCACAAAGAGAGGAATGTGGTGCAGCATTCAGAGAGGCAAAGTTGGCTCTCAAAAAGGAAATCAAGAGTCGAAAACGGGCATGCTTTGAAAGTCTATGCGAGAGTGCCAATTCTAGTCCATGGGGTGACGCCTACAGAGTGGTAATGGCTAAGACCAAAGGAGCCATAGCGCCCCAAGAGAAATCGCCCGAGTTGCTGCGATCGATAATCGATGTACTCTTCCCGCACCATCCCATAAGCCCATGGCCCCCAGCGCCGTATGCGGCAGATGAAGGAGAAGAAGTGGCGAGAGTGACGAACGAAGAGCTGGCAGAAGTCGCGAAATCATTCGCGTCAAACAAGGCACCGGGACCCGATGGTATCCCAAATGTTGCCTTAAAAGTGGCAGTGAACACGGATCCGGACATGTTCAGAACCACGATGCAACGCTGCATTGATCAAGGAATCTTCCCGGATGTATGGAAGCGACAGAAATTGGTGCTACTACCAAAGGCGGGGAAACCACCAGGTGACCCGTCGGCGTATAGACCTATCTGTCTACTAGATACGACGGGCAAGTTATTGGAGAGGTTGATTCTCAACAGACTAGTACCGTATACGGAGAGTGCGGACGGCCTGTCCAACAACCAGTTTGGATTCAGAAAAGGTAAATCTACTCTGGACGCCATCCAGTCGGTTGTTCAAACAGCTGAGGTGGCAATCGAGCATAAAAGGAGCGGCATCCGTTACTGCGCGGTTGTCACTCTGGATGTGAAGAATGCGTTCAACAGCGCAAGCTGGGAAGCAATAGCACACGCGCTTCACCGCCTCAAGGTACCGGTGCAGTTGTGTAAGCTTCTCGAAAGCTATTTTGATGGTAGGATTCTACTGTATGACACAGAGGAGGGGCAGAAAAGCGTTCGAATTACCGCGGGAGTACCTCAAGGTTCAATCCTGGACCCGCTGTTATGGAATGCGATGTACGATGACGTACTGAGGCTGCCCCTTCCGACGGGTGTTAAGATTGTTGGCTTCGCCGACGATATCACCCTAGTGGTCTATGGTGAATCGATGGAGGAAGTAGAGTTGACAGCAGCGCACTCTATTTCCCTGGTTGAGGAATGGATGAAGTCTAGGAAACTAGGACTGGCCCGTCACAAGACTGAGGTGGTGGTGGTCAACAACCGCAAGTCCGAGCAACGGGCGCTTATCTCGGTAGGTGATTGCACCATAGAGTCCAAGCGATCCCTTAGGCATCTTGGGGTAATGATCGATGACAAGCTGAGCTTCGCTAGCCACGTTGAATATGCCTGTAAAAGGGCATCTACGGCTATAGCGGCGCTTTCGAAGATGATGTCTAACAGCTCTGCTGTAATTGCCAGCAAACGCAAGCTGCTGGCAAGCGTGGCGCTATCCATACTAAGGTATGGAGGACCAATCTGGTCAAAAGCGCTTAGAACGAACAGAAACTTAAAGCGGTTGGAAAGCACGTACAGGATAATGTGCTTAAGAGTAGCAAGTGCATACCGGACGGTATCTAAAGAGGCCGTGTGCATCATAGCCGGGATGACGCCCATCGGGCTCATCATCAAGGAAGATGTTCAATGCTTCAACCAAAGGGGTACCAGAGGAGTCCGCGACACGTGTAAAGAGGAAACGCTCAGAAGCTGGCAGCAGGAATGGGATAACTCCACTAAGGGTAGATGGACCCATCGACTAATACCAAATGTGTCAGATTGGTATGGTAGAAGCCATGGGGAAGTGAACTTCCACCTGACGCAGTTTCTGTCAGGACATGGTTGCTATAGACAGTACCTGCATAGGTTCGGGCACTCAGAATCTCCTGCGTGCCCCAATTGTGCTGGTGTAGAGGAAACAGCGGAGCATGTCGTGTTCGATTGCCCCCGTTTCATTGTTGTGAGAGGTCGCATGCTCACTACATGCGGAGGGGACACGTCCCCCGACAATATTATAGAGAGAATGTGTGCGGATGCCGAGTGCTGGAATGCAGTAACTACGGCTGTCACTCACATTATGTTAGAATTGCAGCGTCTATGGCGCGCCGACCAAGAGTTGGCTGCAGAGGATTAGCCCTGCCGAGGCTGGTCCCTTGTAACATTGTTTAAGTCGGCTAGGAGAAGCAGTTTGCCTAGGCTACTTCTGCTACACGTGTTGTGCTATATGCACTGGTCCCTTCCCGAAGAAATACCGTAAGGTGGTTCCGGGGAGATGAGGGTCTGAGTCCAAGGGTCATGTCGATGCACTGTTCACCACTTGAGCAATTCTAAATGAATTGCTCATGCACAGTGCATAGGCTGGTTTTAGCGGGTCGTCGTTGGTGCGTCATCCCCGCATTCCCTGAGTTATCTTCTCAGGGGATCTGTTTGCAGATTTCCCCCTTGTAAAAAACAAAAAAAAAAAGCACTCAAAGTTAATATGTAGGCATGGCACCAGTGGATTGTTTAGCACAGACATTTCCAACTGTATTGCTTACACCTCCAAAAACTGTGAATATTTCTATGCAAAACTGACCCTAAAAAAATAAAATTAAACTATCACCTTTAGACATCTCCAAACTAGAAAACATGGAACGTCTTTGGTGTCAATGCAAGCTTCAGAACCCTTGGAAGGAAATGTTTTTTGGTACCGATCTCGGACTACGGTACCCAAGGAGGAACAAACAACTCGCGCTTATCTATGCATACCATATTTTTAAATTAGATTTTGTTCAGTAGTCAAGAGGAAATCCCAATAAATTTCAGGAGAAACTTTCATTCTGTTAGGAATTTGTAGAGCTTCCGGGTGAAATTCCTTCAAAATGTTTGAAAAGAGTTTATGAAGTAGCGTCTAGTACACTGTAACGGCGTTTCTGCAGTGATTGATTTCTCTTCAAAGATTTTCTCTTTCGTCTAAAATTTGGCTCATAATAGCTTAAATACAAATCCGTCACTGCAGAACTGTCGTTTTGAAATATAATAAATCATGTTTTTTTTTTTCTTTTTACTTGGCATCTACAAGAAACCAAAAAATTTCATTCAAGACCCAAAACGTCCCATGATTTGTTCAAGTATAAAATTTGCTGACGAATAATTGGAACTTCGAGAAAACCTCTCAGGGTAAATTAAGCATTTCACAATGACGCAACTTTTCGAACCAAATCACGACCACTTTTTCCCCTGAAAACGCCCATGGGCTGGACCAGTACAACATTCCACAAAAGTGAGTTCAGGTTCACGCAACCTTCATAACTGTTTAGCAAAAAAGAAACGGGGATTGTACCGCCAGCGCAGTGATTTGGCATATATCGGAAGAACGCAAATATAGGGCTTCCATCAAGAGCAAAGTGGTATGAAATATGAGCAGCAGATATTACATTCCACGTGCAGCCACTCTTCATTATGGTTCCTATTTTTGAATTTAAAAATGGTGCAAAAATTCTTTGTGGAATTAAGAGCATCGACTATTTTCCCTAAACTAAGATACGTTTCTCATGTGGCACACACCACATCAGAGTCTAATAGTCATTAGCTGCCTGATACAATGGATAACATATGTAGCAAATATGGTAATTTTGCTTGCAAGATCTACAATTTATCAGCCGTTCTCCATCGACAGAGCAAATGAGCTCGTTATGAATATGGTAAAATTAAACGAAATCAAAATAAGCACAAACCATCGTAAATTTCACCGGCCGGGAACGTCACTAACTTCGTTCAACAGAACTACTAATGGCACACGAATGTTTGCTGTTCGAATTGGGTGTTTGTTCAGTTTGTTGTGATGACAATAAATTAGCACCATTGCTGTGTACAATTTTGCTTGGGGAAAGTGGTGTTGAATGCACTTCATGGTGGCAAAGTAATTATAAATTTTTACAAAGTAGAAATATAACCATCATTGGCAAATACAGAAAGTAATACGGATCAAAAATTAACTATAATGTTAGTACTTGAATGTAAGTACGAACTTTTTAATTCACAGTGAATATACAACAAGTGCCAATACAATTCCTTTATGGTATACTGGGGTTTAGTGGAACCAAGGCAACTTGAAAAGTCATAGACCAAACCTTCTCATCAAAGTGAACAACCGAGTTCACGAATATAACACGGAATTCACATACAGAACAATGAAAAACCTTTACAATGGTCCATTTTGCCCAATTCTTTCCCAAGACACGTCTAAATAGCCATAGGTCTGACACAGGCGCGGTGGAAAACAATAACACGAAGCCCTCTTGTTGATATGCGCTGATGTTTGGCATGGAATCGATTATCCACCGACGAGCGAAAACGGTCGGTCGTATAATGGGCGTCGGCAGTAATATGATATACATTAGGCTAATAGCAATTGTCATTATTATCCTTTCACCCGTCGTCTATGGCGCAGCCCTATGTTGGGATATCATAGATCCAATTTATTCCGAAGCATGGAATTTTCCCATCATTCGGGTCCAGATTTTCCATATGCTAACGGTGAAGGGATTGCCTCATATTGTTAAATGGATTTTAGTTGTTTGCGAGGTGTGATATCAGTAGACCAAAAAAACTGCAATTACGTTTGGAATAGATGGTATATATAAAGTGTGTGTTTTAAAAATTTATTTCTGGCAAAATTACAGAAGCCTTAATTAGTTTTTTGCTATGTTGTACATGAGAAGAGCTACAACGCTGTTATGATAATTCGAGCAAACAATAATTCAGCATCAAATAACTCAACTTACTGCACTTCACAGCATCTCAAACTCATCGCACAACATAATGGATATGGGAAAGTTTCCCTCTCAACGCACTCCTTGAGTGATATCAAATTTTCATCTCTTTCAGTTGCAGCACGGTTAACGTTCTGCATCTATATAACCTCCCGCTTTTCTGTAAGTGATTTCACTATAGGAATACTTTTTTCCCATATATTTCCTTCAGCAACGTTTACTGGCGGTGCTGAAAAGTTGAACATAATTATCAAACTTCCGCACTCTCTATCACGTATCGTATGAATGGGTAAAACTATTTCGCTCGCTCGCATGGTAGCTCTAGTAGCAACGTTTGTGAATTGCAGTGATAGATGAGAAATGTTCATTTGGATTCCCGGCAAAGCCGAATGGAATGGGAAATAGGGATGGGAATGCTCCAATGAGCAATGTGGTATTGACAGCTCGTGCGGAATTCTTACATGCAGAGTATGATCTAAATTATTAAGTTCTCATGGGAGCACATTTCAATGAACACCCAGAGAGCCACTTCTTGATGTGTTGCCTTTGGAACCTTCAGTCAAATGAAATTTTTTCGATCGGACATCGGTTGAAAAATTAATTTGTAATGGTTTCCAATACTTTTATGATCACTTTTGTAAGAAAGCAATCTTATTTTTGGATAGCATTTTGAAAAATTATATCTGAAAACTTTTTTCCAAATGTTCGAAAAATCACTTATTTTCACTGAAAATCAATTTTATTATTCCCATGTTTTTGTTTTACTCTTTCTTAACTGGTTATAGACTTTATTTTCTTTCAAACCAGAAATGGACATTGTTTCCCTGTACAAAAAGATTTTTTTTCCTCACATGTGATATCGACTAGTGGAGACATCGAGTTATAGAAATATCCACTTATGGAGAGCATGATGTATGGGAATTTGAAGGGACCGAAAAATCCATCGAGTTATAGAATATATCGAGTTGTAGAATATCGAGTTGTAGAATATCGAGTTACGGAGAGTCGACTGTAATTTATTCTTCAGCAGTTTTTGGATTTGAAGACGGGATGTTGTTCTACCAAATTTTGTAGAACCCTAAAAAAATATGTCTAATGCTATAGAAATAGTTTTCCTACGTTTACCAAAATATTTAGCTACTATAAATGCTCTTTAAACTAAAGTACCTACTTCAACGTTGGGAACATGAAGATGTGTTGATTTTATTATTCTTCCAGAATATCATCATTCTAAGAAAAATATCTTCCAAATGCTTTCGTTGTTTAGTTATTGAAATTTGAAGCTATATAGAATTCATTATTCTTTAAAAATGTCATCGTTTTTTTTTAAACTGCTAATCTTTATTGAATGACAGCTTTTAGTGTGATTGCTTGAAATATTTTTGAGTTTTGGGTCTTTAAGCGGGGCCTTTGGGCTTGAGAATTTTGAAAGTGGGAACCAAACATGAAACGGTTGAACTATTTTGTCACCTGTCATTGTCATTATCTTACTCATGGTAAATCAGTTTATTGTGACCTCCAGCTCTATTACATTCCTATTACATTCATTCGATCAAATGTACTTTCGACGAAATGTCATAGATTCGGTAGAACTGTTATATCCATGTTGATCTATAACTACCCAAGTAACCATTGAGCAGTTAAACAAGCATTCATTCAGCATTATATGCGCCTACAAAGCAAAGTATTAAATGCTCGCAAAACGTATATCTGCCTTTAGTGCTGCTTCAAAGCAGCTTTTGGCGAAATAACGGGCTGCTTCAATGCTACACCTTTAGGAACGTTGCAATTACTGTCAAAAAATGTAACGCCTCCTGGAAAGAGCTGAACAAAATAAAATTATGTTATCCTTTTCTCTCCCGCGCTGGTCCTTGTCTTGGGTATTGGATGCTCTTCGTTGTTGTACATATTTTTTGCTAGCTGCATCTATATTCGGAATTTGAGCCAACGACCCGGTGTTTCGCAGAATGGCCTTGGTGATATTCTATCCACGCGACAGGATATGCTACAGAGGATTTTATGCTGCGTGAAGATTTTCTACCCTTTAAAAGGTACGTTTTGTTTGCATTGATTTCTGCAGTGTGAATAAAACAGAAATCATAGAAGATAAGCTGGTTATGTTTAATTTTCGATAAAACCCTCCGCCCGGTAAAGCAAAAGAGTGAAAGGTTTTCGCTGGCTGGTTCACACCATTAATGTTCATTTTGATCATATCCCCTATCGGCATCGGTTATTCTGAACTCAGAGGTGCTGAAGTTTTCCTTGGCTTTGTGAGCGAGAAGGTGCAACTTTTTTTTTGCGTTTTGTTCTCGCACATGTTGACAGTTCCTTAAGACGTTTCTTGTTAGTGCGAGGGCGATTTGCGATCTCTTTTAGTCATGGAGGTGACAAAATTAGTCTATATAAACGAGGAAAGCGTGCGACAGAGACAAGGTATACTGTCAAACCAGTAACATATTATCTGTACGTCTCTAGCATAGCATTCATGCAGCAACAAGAAAGCATTTTGATTGCTTCAAAACTAAAACAGTTTGGGCAGTTAAAATGCTTATCAACAACATAGAGTTTTTCAATAGCAGTGCTTCTGCTGATTCAAGGCAGCAAAGCAATCAAACTGCTTTGATAGAGCAGCAAGCAGTTCAGATGCTGACAATAGTCTCTTGCACGGCTTATTTAAATGCTTACTGGTTACTTGGGTATATTATAACATAACATCGAGGACACAAATCATTTTTGATCTATTTTTAAGGATGTTTTTTTTCTATCTTCATTAAAGAGATTTTTAGCCCTGGGCTAGTTCATCTCAGGACAGATGCCCCCTAACGGCTTTACTTTACTTCTGAAGGAAGTTTTCACTTTAACTCTTACGTGACTATCTTGGGGATGGGATTCGATACCCCTTACCACCCTTTTTTAAGGATGTTTCCAAAAAGTATTGGACTATGATCAAAAACTAAGGAAAATAATATAAAGCAAATTCTTGGATATCTGTTCCCCATTCGTCGAATTTAATTCAAGCAACTTCCTTTATTTAGGATTAGAAATAAACTTTAACTTTGATTTGAAAATTTAGCTTATTTGTTTCAGACCTAACAAATTTGAAAAAAAAATTGAATTTCATCCATAATAATTTCCGATTAAACGTAAATCATCTTTGGGACACGTTTAAATGATTACCAAAATTGCTTACAATTTCACACAATAATTATAAGGAAATATATGGTTGATTGGATACTCAAACTTATTTGTATTTTGAAGCGCTTTCCTGGAGGTGGCGAAGTTATTGAATCTAAGCCCATTTCCTTTGTAAACTGGTGAGTGCTATACTTTTCATAATTGGTCTAAATTCCTCCTCATGTTCAACCTAAGCGTAGAGGTATTCAATAACACAGGACACAAAAATAACTTTAACACGTGTCTCAAAGATGTGTGTCCTCAATAAATTTGGGGCTGCTGAGTCTGTTGCCGTTATAAGAAATGTTCCAGTACATCATAATTTTGTGCAATAGGTTGTCAATGTTGTACAAACTACTTTTTTATCAATGTTTATATGAAATTAATATGTGCCTTAATTTCAATTTTTCGTAGCTTAATCCAACAAGCATGCAAAATTGGAATTATTTCTTTGTAGGTGACATAGTTTGATTAAAATTGCACGACTAAATATCCACTTAATCTTATTTTTGGACATGCTTGCTGCTTACATAAAATGCATTGTTTGTTCTAAATCGTTGGATACCATTCTCTTCCAAATCATTAAAACAAACTTTACAATCACGAAAGTATTACAAACTTCGTTGACGTATTCTTATGGACCTCAAAACTGATTCCCATCTTAAGTTACCCACTTTAATTTGCATTCAAGCTGGTAAACTTGCAAATAAGTCCTCCAAAGTCGTTAAGTAAGTTTTTTTAACCATAATAATTATCTCTTCCGCTGTGTTGTCATTTATATGAGCACCATTAGAATGACAGCAACAACATGCTTCTTCCAATCATCTCATAATGTACAACTTTTGCCGTTATTCCACCCTGCAAAGTCGTTAACAACACTAAATCGATACACTGAATTTTCGGTGAAAAAAAAACCATTACCATCCACCTAAGCCTGAAATGCATTTACCACCCATTACAGACTGTGGCCAAGTAAAAATGGCGACAGGCTGCAAACGATAAAGTACTACACAGCAACCATACAGGAAAAGTAAATTATTTTCTATTAAAAATAATCCTAAACGTGCTTTGGTTGCAAAATCAGAAAAACTTGTTCTTTTCCAACGCCAGCTAGCTGGGTGAAGCTCGTTGGAACTGCCTCTTGGAAGTGGTGCTCTGCTGGCTGACTGACTGGATAGTTCGGGTTAACCGCCGCCCCGCCTAGTGGAGAAATGCAACGGGAGCGTATGAGGATATAATTCGTAATTAGTTTTGAAAGTTTGCCCGTAGAAGTTGTACCGGCGCACGGTGTTGGCAGTGTAAAGTGATTACCACTCGGTTTGAATTCATCGCACCTCATTGCCGAAAGTTGACAAACTGCTTTGGAGTTGGTTCTGATTGAAGGAGTACGATAGCTCTAGCTGAGGATAAATTGGTAGAATTTTTGTGCAAGACTTAAGTAGTATTGATTTTAAACATACAGTTTTATGTGAAGTTTCAAATGATTCAGATGAATATGCATAGATAATGATTAAATAATTGAAGTTTGTTGAGTTACTTGTTATTTTTGAGTAAATTTATACAATTGTTCAAACCTCATTTTAAATAATAGTCAACAGAGTTAATAATTGAAAATTAGGCTCGATAGCTCAAGTGCAACTCCAAATCAGATCTCGTCATCGATGATTGCACGAATTTTGTTTCAGTATTCGGTCGCATTCTTTTGAACCTCAGGAAGGTGTTTATGAAATAGTCTCTGTAGGATAATTTATTTGAAAAAAAAAATGGATTCAATCATTGCAGAAATAACAGGAAAAGCATTGGATGTTTTTATATCGCTGCAATGAACACCCACAGAAATCCATGGAAGAGTCGTCGTAAGATTTCTGGTAGAACAATATTATATTTTCGTTTGGAATCTAAACTAATTTAAACAAATCTATTTAGATTTTTTTGGTGAATGTTAGAAGAATATGAAAAGCAGTATACTTGAAGTATTAACATTGCTAAAACCCCACATGTTTTCCTCTTCTAACGATTGATTTGATCTTAACCGACTCTAGTCATCTTTGTAGCCAACTGGTTATTCATGCTGATTTTGATTCTGATCATGTCCCTGATACATTGAAAATATCCCATGAATCGATGCTCAATCCTATCAGCTTCAAATTCAATTATTTTCGAGCCGACTGGAACATATATCGATAGTAATCTTCATGTTCGCATATCTTTACAAACAAAACTTGATACTGACATTGCTCTTGAATCTTTAATAAATTCTAATTTTACCATTAAGAAACAAAAAAATTGCAAATAAAATTTCTCAATTGGTACCTGGCTCAAAGCCCTTTTGGAAATCATCTAAAATTTTGAAAAACAAATTATTACTATTTTGGAAAACAAATTATTACTAACTAATCACGAAAAAGCTCAAAAACTTGCTATCAATTTTGGATTCACTAATCCAATTGAAAATTAAGTTACTCTACTTACTTACTTACTTATTTGGCTTTACATCAATTATCTAGATAAAGCCTCGCCAACAATATTTCGCCAATTCCCTCGGTTCATGGCCGCTTCTCTCCATCCTCGACTGTGACCCACGCTCTCCAGGTCCTGGTGTACCTGGTCAATCCACCTAGCTCGCTGCGCCCCACGCCTTCTTGTTCCGACCGGATTCGTGGCGAACACCATCTTTACAGGGTTGTTGTCCGGCATTCTTGCAACATGCCCTGCCCAGCGTATCCTTCCAGCTTTAGCTACCTTCACGATACTGGGTTCGCCGTAGAGTTGAGCGAGCTCGTGGTTCATCCTTCGCCGCCACACGCCGTTCTCCTGCACGCCGCCGAAGATCGTCCTTAGCACTCGGCGTTCGAAAACCCCAAGAGCTTGCAAGTCCTCCTCGAGCATAGTCCACGCCTCATGCCCATAGAGGACTACCGGTCTTATGAGCGTTTTGTACATCGTGCATTTGGTGCGGGGGTGAATCTTTCTTGACCGCAGTTTCTTCTGGAGCCCATAGTAGGCACGACTTCCACTGATGATGCGCCTTCGTATTTCCCAACTAACATTGTTGTCAGCCGTCAACAAGGATCCGAGGTAGACGAACTCGTCCACCACCTCGAAGGTATCCCCGTATATCGTAACACTGCTTCCTAGGCGGGTCCTGTCGCGCTCAGTTCCGCCAACCAGCATGTACTTTGTTTTCGACGCATTCACCATTAGCCCGACTCTTGTTGCTTCGCGTTTCAGGCGGGTGAACAAATCTGCCACCGTTTCAAATTTTCTCCCAATAATATCCATGTCGTCCGCGAAGCAAACAAATTGTCCGGATCTCGTGAAAATCGTGCCTCGACTGTTAAGTCCGGCTCTCCGCATGACACCTTCAAGCGCAATATTGAACAACAGGCACGAAAGTCCGTCGCCCTGTCGTAGTCCCCGCCGAGACTCGAACGAACTGGAGTGTTCGCCAGAGATCTTCACGCAGTTTTGCACACCGTCCATCGTTGCTCTGATCAATCTTGTGAGCTTCCCGGGAAAGCTGTTCTCGTCCATGATTTTCCATAGCTCTATGCAGTCGATACTATCGTATGCCGCCTTGAAATCGATGAACAGATGGTGCGTAGGGACCTGGTACTCACGGCATTTCTGGAGGATTTGCCGCACGGAAAAGATCTGGTCCGTTGTCGAGCGGCCGTCGATGAAACCTGCTTGATAACTTCCCACGAACTCGTTTGCTATAGGTGATATACGACGGAAGAGAATCTGGGATAGCACTTTATAGGCGGCGTTTAGGATGGTGATTGCACGATAATTTTCACACTCCAGTTTGTCGCCCTTTTTGTAGATAGGGCATATAACGCCTTGCTTCCATTCCTCCGGTAGCTGTTCCGTTACTCAGGACTTCGAAAACATTCTCTCTTGGGGACGGACCTGGTGTAGTGGTTAGAACACACGCCTCTCACGCCGAGGACCTGGGATCGAATCCCATCCCCGAAATAGTCACAAAAAATTTCAGTGACGACTTCCTTCGGAAGGGAAGTAATGCCGTTGGTCCCGAGATGAACTAGCCCAGGGCTAAAATTCTCGTTAAAGGTAGAAAAAAAAAAAAACATTCTCAATTAAGAGAACGTTTTCGAAAATTCCTGGGAGACTGATTTCGAATAAGTGAGAACTATTATTAAAAAATAAATATAAATGAAAGCCCCTAGTGATGATGAAATTTTTTACATCCTCATCAAGAAAATTCCAGAAAATAGCTTATCATTCTTAGTTGATTTATTTAACAATTGGCATATGCGAGGGTTGCACCAATTTTAAAATCAGACAAAAATCCTGCAGAAGCTTCTAGCTATCATCCAATCAGTTTGCCTTCTTCCATCAGTAAACTATTTGAAAAGGTCATTTAGAACAGAATGGTGGTCCACATCAACGAAAAATCAATTTTTGCCAATGAACAGTTCGGATTCCGCTATGGACATTCGATCACTCATCAACTTTTACGTGTAACAAATATGATCCGTTCCAACAATTCTGAAGGCTATTCTACTGGTCTTGCTTTTCTAGACATAGAAAAAGCATTCGACAGTGTTTGACATGAAGGCTTGATTGTAAAATTAAAAAAAAAACTTGAATTTTCCAACATACATTGTTAGAATTATCCAAAGTTATCTGTCAAATCGCGCACTTCAGGTTAATTAACAGAACTCCAATTCTAAAAGACTTCCTGTAAGAGCTGATGTTCCTCAAAGCAGCATTTTGGGGCCAATGTCATACAATATTTTCACATCTGACTTACCTGAGTTATCTCAGGAATGTGTGTAATTATCGTTTAAACTTTGGACCTTATTTTTGCTGATTTCTAAACATATTTGTTTCTGTGGCTGTTAGAAACAAATTGTTCAACATAAAAAACAATTTTTCTTATTTACACTTTAAATCCACCAGTCGGTCCGAAAAGTCCCAACTTTTAATATCTCCATTATGTGGCCAAATGTAACCGCCAGCAACAAACTTCAAACATGGAAAGCGACCCACCGCACCTTAATAACCACGCTCCAGTTGATCCCGATTGGGGAATTGCTCCACCGTAAAACTATAATACCTTTTTGCACTTTTCGACCTCCGCTTCGAACGTGGCGAGGAAAAATTGACGTCCAATCCGACCTTCTTTCGACGGTGTCCCATACTGGCCATAAAAGCATAATTGTCCCATGAAAAAAAATATCCAAACTTTTTTGCAATCTACTTCAAATAACACGCAGGCTTCATCCGCAGGCGAAGAGGCCTTTGTCATCCGCAAACACAAATTTTGACATCCCTGAGGTAACACAGATACGTCAGATGTTAAAATATTGTATACTATTGGTCCCAAAATGCTGCCTTTATGAAAACCAGTCCGCACAGGATGCCTTTCAGACTTGAAGTTCTGATAGTTAACCTAAAGTGCACACATTTGACAGATAACTTCAGATTGTTTTAACAATGTATGTGAGAAAATTAACCCATATCCGCCCAGCGTCCTAAAAATAGGACAGAAGCCTCGAACGCCCAGCGTCCTACACTACAGTACTTGTAGTGCAAATATCTTGAAAATAAAGAGGTTTACGAAAAAGCTGTCTTCTGCAAAGTTGATCACAGGACTGCTGACTTCCACTTGGTAACTATTTTAATTCAGAATTAACTTACCATGTGGCGCACAGACGCCAACAAATGTTGCATATATAAGCAACATATGAAACAACTTTCCGACGTACAAATACTTGCTTCGTTTATATCTCAGTCCAGCGATGAGATACAAAATTGATGTCTTCGACAAAGTTGAACAACTAAATGATACCTATTTGCATGGAACCTTACAAATTTGGAAAACACTCCCAAGATGCCGCTAGTGAGCCAATACTTTATATGCTTATATCTTAGTCCAGCGATGAGATACAAAATTGGTGTCTTCGATAAAGTTGATCAACTTAATGAGACCTATTCGCCTAAAACCTTGTTAGTTCGGAAAAAAACTCAAAAGATGGCGCTAGTGGTCGAATATTTTGATTGTTCATATCTCAGTTCAGTGACGAGATACAACATTGGTGTCTTCGACAAATGTGTTCAACTGAATGAGATCTATTCACCCAAAAACTTATTAGTTTGGAAAACATTCACTAGATGGCGCTAGTGGGCAAAGATTTTATGTTGCTAATATCTCAGTCATGTTATTAGATACAAAGTTTGTATCTTGGACATTGTTGAACAACTAAATGAATCCTATTCGCCTAGAACCTTATTAGTTCGGAAAACACTCACAAGTTGGCGCTAGTGGTAAATTTTTTTTATATCTCAGTTCAGCGATAAGATTCGCAATTGGTGTCTTCGACAAAAGTGTTCAACTAAATGGGATCTATTCGCCCAGAAACATAGTAGTTTGAAAAACTCTCCCAAGGTGGCGCTAGCAGACAAACATTTTATTTGCTTATATCTCAATCCAGTGATTGGATACAAAGTTAGTATCTTTGACAAAGTTGAATAACAAAATGAGACCTATTCGCCTGGAAACTTATTACTTCGGAAATCACCTAAATGGCACTACTGGGCACAAATTTTACTCGCTTATATATCAGTCCACTGATTAAATCCAAAGAAAGCTATGCGCCTAAATCCTTCTTATTTTAGAAGTTATTCTCATGCTGGCGCTAGTCGGCAAATATTTTATTCGCCTATATTGAAGTCCAGTGATGAGAAATTTTGTATCTTCGAAAACAATGATCAATGCGAAAGGAGATATTTTCGCAAAAAAAAAATAGCTGGGTATTGCTTTCAAGTGCGAAACATCACGGAAACAACCAATAAGAATTTGGTCTGCCTAGATCAAAACAATGGATAGTTACTATCGAGCCGAGCAACAATCGCTTATTTCGGATGCAATGCTTCTTACATTTTTAGATGGATCATGACACCATTTATTGAAGGCTAAAAGAAGAAAACACATGTCTTCTAGCCGTCGAATGAGTTAGATGATCTTTTGAAGGGAATGAAGAACGAAAAAACCGACAATTTGACTTATTCATCCATTAACTGAACTCCAAGGGGGCGGCTGTCTAATGAGAGTAAAATTGAATAGCCGCCTACCTAAGTCCAGAACCAGTTTTATGGCTTAACGTGGAAAAGTAAAAATAATTATTCGCAAAAATAAATATAATAAATGCACTAACTTTTGATTAGCACTAACGAAATTATGATATTGCCAAATATATATTTCGATAATCTGACAGTTATCTGAGCCACATTGTATACTAATAACTTGATCCAGCAAAAATATTTTGATAGTTATGTTTTCATTATAAGCTGGCAAGTTTTATAGAATTTTTTTGAAGACTGTTGTGAAACATCTGTAGGTTTTTTTTATAATCAAAATATTTAACGTAATATTTTATTTTGTTTTTGGTATAAACGGTGTATGTGTGCATAATTGTACATGTACATGTATAGAAATGTATGTATGTCTGTATCTTACTTACGTGGTAGAGCAGAAATTTAATTTGAAGTCACTAAAAGATTTAGTTCTGGCATGCATCTTTCGCCTCTGAAATTTTTATTCTTTATGTTGCAATTTCTTTATCAGGGTACGCACATAAATTACGTCACGCAAAGTTTTGACATATTCATCCTCCTCAATTTTCCTCTATATCACACTTTTTGTATGGATTTCAATTTTTATTTGGGTAGTCACGTTTTCTTGTAATCCCCTCCTTCCTCTTCTGTACGGAACGTAATTTATGAATTAACCATAACCTGAAATTTCTTCAACTTGTTTACATTGTAATTGGTCGAAGAGCAAGAAAATATTTTTGATTAATCTCGTAAATAAACTTATAGAACAACTAGATATGGACGTTACACTTTCAAGAATTTTTTTTGGATCCCCACCATAGACTTGAATTTTTTTGGTGAAATAAGGTTTAATATATGGGAATACGACTATGAATAACAAAAACGGAGCTGAATTTCTATTGTGAGATACCTTGGGCGTTAACGGGTTAAAGTTTGTTACTTTACAATCAAGCCTTCATGCCAAACACTGTCTAATGCTTTTTCTATGTCTAGAAGAACCAGAAGAACCAGTAGAATAGCCTTAAGATTTGTTTGAACGAATCAAATTTGTTACACGTAAAATTGATGAGTGATCGAATATCCATGGCGGAATCCGAACTGTTTATTGGCAAAAATAGAATTTTTATTGATGTGGACCATCATTCTGTTCTAAATGACCTTTAAAAAGTTTACTGATGGAGGATAGTTAACTGATTGGACGAGAACTAGATGCTTCTGTATGATTTTTGTCTGGTTTTTACTTCTACAGTATTAGATTGATCTTGTAGTTGCTAAAAGAGGTGTCATTTCCGGAACTAGCCGTCGAAACATTCTTTAAGAATTCATCTATTGGATAGTGAATTCAAATTAAAGATGGTTGATAATAATACGAACGGTGATCGGAATTGCACCCGATGTAGTAAATCGGACGCGGCAGGATGCGACCTCTGTGATGTGTGCGTACACTTTGGATGTGCCGGATTAACAGCTTCAGTCAAAAATCGCAGTTGGAAATGTGATAACTGCAAGGACAAGGTTCTAGAGCTGACAGTAACGCATCGAAATCCTCGAAAACTTGTTCTGAAAGTGTTAAGACGTCCCATAGTTTTTGATACCAACTGAAAATGACGGACGAACAACGCCAACTACGACTAAAGCAGTTGGAAGAAGAAGAGGATGCTCGTAAAAAACGAGCACAGGAAGAAGCTGAGTTCATTCGGCAGCAATAGCATGATAACCTGGATGTTCAAGGAAACATTGAGAAATTGCTTAAATGAAGGATTGTCATCGATAGTACCTCCAACGACCAAAACCACGGAACAGACTCAACAGCAAACCGTTTCCATGGTATCAACCCAGAATCAGGTGCCAACTTCTACTTCCACACCGCAGGTCTACAGGAATTCAGTACTGATTTTCATTGATGGTACTACGACGAGACTTGCGCCTGAAACGATGATGTCGTTCAACCAGAGTCAACTTAAGCAAATTAATGCTTCAATGCTAACCTAGAATAAAAGTGAGAGCGCGTCGTGCAACATCGATTTACCCAGAGCGTTGAAGGTTTCATTCAATCCACAGTTTCTTACGTAGCTGTTCCTAGAACGAACGTACATTCGACGTGGACATCCTGCCACAATACGATGCCTGGATACAAAACTGTGCCGAATCAATCGAACAACACAACTACACAGGGAATCTCCAATGCGAATAAACTCGGTCCCAGTGGTGCTGAGAATTACGACGGATCGCAATGGGAAAGTAGAAGTCAACGATACCCATCGATACCATAAGTGAATCGCTATGGAGCACATCCAGTAACGCTTTTTTTTGATACTACTCATGCATGCGTTTATTTGCACTCAGAAAGTTTGGCCAGATTACAATGCAGTCTGGAAGGAACTGCTCTAGAGATGGAAAAAATCGATTTCTGTTGCCAGAATCCGTACCACAGGTTACGAATACATTGAAGAAATTGTACGGGAGACTTGATATCCTGTTTCATTATTTACTTAGAAAATCGCGAAAATGGCGATGGAACCCATAAACTGAAAATTTTAGGTCTATAATCGACTTTGGGTTGGCGGTTGAAAACCTAATGGACCATGTAACGCTTGCGACAAAGCATTTGAGTAATGCTATGCTTCTCCATAAACTTGTGGAGAAACTACTAGCCTTCGGGAAAATGCAGTGGTCAAGTTTCAAGCAGACCAAACCAGATTCTAACTGTGTGACATTCAGCGTATTCATGTCAGGTTTGATCAGTACTGCCTCCGATACCACCCTTCCAGACATTTCAACGCTAACTTCATCACGGATAGAGGCAGTCGTCATAAATGAAAATTCTTGCTGTACATTCTGCAGTAATGTGGCCCACGAAATTGCCAATTGTGGTCAATTTAAAGAGTTTGATGCCGATGCTCGATAGAAAGAAATGCGACAAAGAAGTATAGAATCTGCCTTGTTCCACATCGAAAGTGACCTTGTCGCTCCGAAAAAATCTGCATTGTAGGAAATTGACATCTACGTTACCGTGTACTACTGGACTCGCAGCAACCTTCATCTTCGTTAGTCCAATCTTCTCATTCAGCACAAGCGAATTTGGCACATCAGAATCATCATCTCGTATTTCCTTGCACACTGTTTCGTTACTTACCGGTAACAATCGAAGAAAATGAAAAGAAGATTCACACCTACGCCTTTCTAGAAGTTGAATCTTCTTCAACTCAGCTTGAAGCTGCAATTGCACAGAATTGGGTACAGAAGGAGAGGTTTTATTTTTTGCGTTGCACTGTTGTTCGTAGGCACGCTTAGGAGAGTCGAATTGGGCATCTCAGAGAGCCGAAGGAGATGTAGGGTTCTGAAGGAGAATATGGGGTCTTGACGGACTTTGGTTTCAGGTTGGCCGATTGCGCTGCAGAATCGTTACCCGTTCTGTGGCGTAGTTGGTTAACGCGCCCAGTCTAGCGAATTGGGAGTCGTGAGCAACTGAGTTTCCACGCCGAATGGGAGAGTGGAAATCGTGAACTTCACAAACTTATAAAACAGTTTTTTGGAATCAAAGAAGCAATCATCAGGTCAAGCCCGAAGCTGGACATTCTACATAAGACAACCCGTAAGGTCAATGGTGATTTTGAGAGCGGTCTTATATTTATATATGACCAGTTCCAAATTACAATGGCTATGAAAATCCTGTTCTCAAAGAAAATTTGATCGAACAGATTTCTGCAAATAAGGAAAAATTATATGCACACCAAATAACAGAAGGAGAAATTCAGTCAACGGATTCTCGCAAGTTATGGTACCTTCCTATTGAGGCCTTCCTTAGACGAGGGGTTAGAGTCCGCGGCTACAAAGCAAAGCAACGCTTAAGGTGTCCGGGTTCAATTCCCGGTCGATCCAGGATCTTTTTGTGAAGGAAATTTCCTTGACTTCCCTTGGCAAAGAGTATCATCGTACTTGCCACACGATATACGAATTCGAAAATGGCAACATTGGCAAAGAAAGCTCTCAGGTAATAACTGTGGAAGTGCTCACAAGAACACTAAGCTGAGAAGCAGGCTCTGTCGTAGTGAGGACGTAATGCCAAGAAGAAGAAGACATATTTTAAAAAATCATCATTCTTTTGCAGAATCTTTGAAAAAATCATTGGCAAGCATTGGAAAAACTTATGAGAAATTTGTGTACACAGTACCAAAAAATAATGTGATTTACGTCTTTTGGGATGCACATAAAAGAAGCGAGCCGAATGACGTAAATTTGTGTCGAATTTCAAATACGTTAGTGTCTGATTCGGGAAATGTCGATCACAGTTCCATCGTTTTCGCGTCCTTTAACATGTAAAATTATTTTTTTCTGATCAACACATCTTCAAGGACACGTTTTTGTGTCGTTCCATCACTTATATCATGTGTCATTCAGTCATAACCATAATCACGTCCAGAGCAATTTTCATTATTTTTAAGAGTGTATCATTACTTGAAAGAAACCCTTGAAAAACCTCTGAAAGGCTCCCTGCAGCAATTACTGAAAGAACTACCCAAAAAAAACCCTGGAACAGAGTGCAGCAGTGTTCTCTGGAGGAAAACTTGAACAATTCTGTAAAAAAACAGTAATAATTGCTATGATGTAATTTTTGTACCAATCCCTAGAAAAGCGTCATGCAAGAATGGATCACTTACTTGTTCTAGATTTGAGAGATTTTTTTTTATTGAAGGAAAAATTGTAAGAATTTTTGGAGCAATTCTAATGGGAGAACTGCAGAAACTGTAGAAAATGCACAAACTGTAGAAATTGTAGCGGCTTTAAAAACTATAGAATATATAAAAACTGTAAAATTGTAGGAACAGTAGAAACTGTAGAAACTGAAAAAACTGTAAAAACTGTGGAAGCTGAAAAAACTTCAGAAACTGTAGAAGCTGCAGAAAATGTAGAAAAAGTAGAGACTGTAGAAACTGCAGATATTGTGCACACTGTAGAAATTGTAGAAACAAGAGAAAAAAGTAAAAAAAGAGGAAAATGTAAAAGAACTGTATACATTTGTGGATACCATAGAAACTGTGTAATATGGAAAAAATGTTCCTACAGGGAACTGTATCGACTGTAGAAACTGAAGTATTTTTAGAAACTGTACAAACTGTAGAATCTGTAGGAACTGTATATGGGTGGTAAATGACTGGACAATGCGTACCATTGGTACTTCGCGTACCTGCTGGTATAAAATAGATCCCATTTGTGGTCCCTAGCCTCTTGTCCAGTAACTCCTATCCCTACCTCCCCGTGGTGCCGCCTGGGGTACGAGTAACCATAGGGAAGATCGGGTAACCAACCTTGGTCGTATGCTGACAGGGAAGGGGGGCTCCTCACTTCTGAGGGTGTAGCTTATCAGAGCGTTTGTTCTCCATGTTAGGAGCGGCTCAAAACAGCGTCTGTTCTCCATGCTAGGAGCGGCTGATCAGCGTCCTAGTGCCAGCGTGGGACTCTAAACAGTGCTGTGCACGATGATCCTCCGGCGAGACAGGGGTTGGTGCAGGCTTTACAAGCCAGCCGTAAAAATCATCAGTACAGGAAGCATACAACGTAAATTCGCACCGGAACAATCGGCATAGACCCAGGCATCGAAAACGGACTAACGATTGGAAACTCGGATCATGGAGCTGTAAGTCTTTCAATTTCTTGGGAAGTACCCGCATTTTTTCCGAATTATTGAGGGTCCGCAAGTTCGACATCGTAGCGCTGCAGGAGGTTTGCTTAACCTCCTGGTACATACGTATAGGGATGGATATACCACCTACCAGAGCTGCGGCAACAGACATGAGCTGGGCACAGCTTTTATCTTGATGGGCGAAATGCAGAGGCGCGTGTTTGGGTGGTGGCCAATCGACAACAGAATGTGCAAGTTGAGGATCAAAGGCCGTTCCTTCAATATCAGCATAATCAACGTGCACAGCCCTCACCTAGCAAGTGACGATGACGATAAGGACGCTTTCTACGCGCAGCTGGAACGTGAATACGACGGCTGCCCAAGTCATGATGTCAAAATCGTTATCGGAGATCTCAACGCTCAGGTTGGCCAGGAGGAGAAATTTAGACCGATTATAGGGAAGTTCAGCGCTCACCAGCTTACGAACGAAAACGGCCTTAGACTAATTGATTTCGCCGCCTCCAAAAACATGGCCATACGTAGTACCTACTTCCAGCACAGCCTGCCGTATCGGTACACCTGGAGATCACCCCAACACACTGAATCGCAAATTGATCACGTTTTGATTGATGGAAGGCACTTCTCGGACATTATCGACGTCAGAACCTATCGCGGCGCAAACATCGATTCGGACCACTACCTTGTGACGGTTAAAGTGCGCCAACGACTCTCCGTGTGAACAACATTCGGTACCGACGCCCGCCCCGGTACAATCTGGAGCGACTCAAGCAACCCGAAGTCGCAACTGAATACGCGCAAAGCCTTAAGACAGCGTTGCCGGAAGAGGGAGAGCTCACCGAAGCCCCTCTTGAGGACTGCTGGAGAAGTCTCAAGGCAGCCATTAACAACGCAGCGGAAGGTGCCATTGGGTTCGTGGAAGGAATTCGACGGAACGGTTGGTTTGACGAGAAGTGTCAGACGGTTTTGGACGAGAAGAATGCAGCACGGGCGATGATGCTGCAGCAAGGCACCCGTCAAAACGTGGAACGATACAAACGAAGCGAAGACAGCAAACCCATCTATTCCGGGATAAAAAGCGCCGCCTGGAAGAGTTGGAGTGCGAAGAGATGGAGCAGCTGTATCGTTCTCAAGAAACACGTAAGTTCTACAAGAAACTCAATGCATCCCGCAAAGGATTTGTGCCGCGAGCCGAAATGTGCCGGGATAAGGATGGAGGTATCTTGACGGACGAACGTGAGGTGATCGAAAGGTGGAAGCAGCACTACGATGAACACCTAAACGGCGCAGAGGAGGAAGATCAGGACAGCAGGAGGAATGGCTTCATCAGTACGGCGGATGAGGGAGACGTGCCAACTCCCACAATAGGCGAAGTTAAGGATGCTATCAAACAGCTCAAGAACAACAAAGCAGCTGGAAAGGATGGTATTGGAGCGGAACTTATTAAAATAGGCCCAGACAGGTTGGCCACTTGTCTGCACCGATTGATAGCACGGATCTGGGATACAGAACAGCTACCGGAGGAGTGGAAGGAGGGAATAATATACCCAATATACAAAAAGGGTGACAAGTTAGAATGTGAGAACTATCGAGCGATCACCATTCTTAATGCAGCCTATAAAGTGCTTTCCCAGATCATCTTCCGCCGTCTATCGCCACTGGCAAGCAGATTTGTTGGAAGTTATCAAGCCGGTTTTGTGGATGGGCGATCGACAGCAGACCAAATCTTTATGTTGCGACAGATCCTCCTAAAATGTCGCGAATATCAAGTCCCTACGCACCACCTATTCATCGATTTCAAAGCGGCCTATGATACCATCGACCGCGAAGAGCTATGGAAGATTATGGACGAGAATGGTTTTCCCGTGAAACTGACTAGACTGATCAAAGCAACGATGGATAGTGTACAGTGCTGTGTGAAGATATCGGGTGCATTATTGGACCCGTTTGAAACACGCAAAGGACTTCGACAGGGCGATGGTCTTTCCTGCCTCCTGTTCAATATTGCGCTAGAAGGTGGCGGGCTTCAACATGCGGGGCACGATCTTCAATAAGTCCAGCCAGTTTATCTGCTTTGCTGACGACGTAGACATTGTCAGAAGAACGTTCCAGGTGGTTTCTGAACAGTATACCAGTCTGAAACGTGAAGCAGATCGGGTTGGATTGAAGGTAAATACGTCGAAGACGAAATATCTGCTGGCTGGAGGAACCGAGCTCGATAGAGCTCGCATTGGCAGACGCGTGATGATCGACGGGGATGAGTTCGAGGTGGTGGACGAATTTGTCTACCTCGGATCATTGATAACGTCGGATAACAACTGCAGCAGAGAAATTCGAAGACGTATCATTGCCGGAAGTCGTACTTACTACGGACTCCACAAGACCTTGCGGTCTGGTAAACTTCACTTCCGTACTAAGTGTACCATGGACAAGACGCTAATAAGACCGGTAGTCCTCTACGGGCATGAGACGTGGACAATGCTCGAAGAGGACCTGCAAGCGCTAGGAGTTTTTGAACGACGTGTGCTTAGGACGATCTTCGGCGGAGTATGTGAGAACGGCGTATGGAGGAGAAGAACTAATCACGAGCTTGCGCAACTCTACGGTGAACCCAGTATCAAGAAAGTCGCCAAAGCTGGAAGGGTACGATGGGCGGGACACGTTGTGAGAATGCCGGACAACAATCCCGCAAAAATGGTGTTCACCTCAAATCCGGCCGGTACAAGACGAAGGGGAGCGCAACGAGCTAGGTGGTTTGACCAAGTGGAGCAGGATCTTGGAAGTGTGGGGCGATCGAGAAATTGGAGGATAGCAGCCATGGACCGAGTTAGTTGGCGTAACATTGTGGCGCAGGTCATGTCTTGAAGGACGTAGAGCCAGCAAAAGTAAAGCAAAAATAAGGAACTGTATAAACTGAAGATACCCTAGAAATTATAGGAGTAGAAGAAACTGTAGAAAATGTGGAAACTATAAAAATTGAAGAGCTGTAGAAACTGTAGACATTTTAGAAAATGTAGAATTTTTGGAAACTGTTAAAACTATAAAATTTCTTATTTCGATGGAAAAGAACGGTTAAGTTCTTGTAATATCTCTAGAAAAAAAATGGAACACCAACTTGGACTGCCATAGTGATGGGTTTGAGCATTGCATCAAACATTTGATTCAATTGTTCAGTTAGAAAATTAAAACCATTACCGTAATCTTGGGTATCATTGATCAGCGGGGTAACATTGATCGGAATAACTCATCTCGTAATTAGTTGGTATCATCATTTATTGATGAAACATTTCCAAAGCATGAATGTTGCTTATCTTTCTTATATTTATGAGCTATTAAAAAAAAGGAGTTTTGCTAAAATTGCGTTAACTTTATGCGTAAATTTGTCAAGTTTGCGAAACAATGTTTTCAATGGTTAAGGATGACACTACCGAAGATTCATGTCTCACATAAGTTCTGCAAGCGATATGAGCAAGAAAAATGCGGTTCTTACTAAAAATGGCAGCGCCAAAAACGATTCCGCTGTCAAAACTTTGATAAGTATGTTCAATTAGGCAACATTAACGAATTACTGTTAAGAATGTAGAATTCCCTTAGGAAATTGCCTACCTTTAGGCGTATTCCGCTGTTCGAGGAAAAACTGATCAATGTTACCCCGGATTACGGTACCATTAAAACCAAACCAAATTACTAGAAGTATGTACATTTTCTGATGATTTTCCGTTAGGATTTACGGTTGACGAACAGTTGTAACAAAATTTACCTGCGGCGGCATAAGCAGGGATATTTCCATTTGATTTGAAACAATTCGAACGGTTAACCGTAGTAAGAAAGGGAATGATCTGATGTTACGTGATACAACATTCACATAAGAGTTATCACGGGTAGTTCCCTTCAAATTGCAAAGATTCGAACCGTTACCCGACAGAAGAGAATTAGCATGTGAATCAGCATGATTGATATTTACCTGATGGGTATGATTATAAGGCAAGCGCACGTTAACTGAAAAATGAGAATTGTTGGAGATGCTGCCTGAGAATGGCTACGAAAAACGTTGCCATTTATCTTCCTGGTAAGAGCCTCAACGATTTGTTTACGAGAAGGACAATTCCAAAAAGTAAGACTTATGGTTGCCCCGCAATTTCCGTATACAAACTGTTTGGTATGGTATGTTGGTTTCCTTCACAGGACAGGCGTCCTTAGAGTGAGAAGAACCTCCGCAAATCATGGATTTAGCATCCATGCGGCAATGTTTAGTACCATGACCCCACTTTTGGCACTTACGGCTATGAGTGGGGTTTTGGAAATTTTCTGGAATTGCTCCCATGTCACACGGACATCAAACATACGTGTAGCTTTTTCTAAAGCTTCAATATTATTTAGATCTTTTTTGTTAAAGTGAACTAAATAATGTTCTTGAGAAAGCCCTTTCCAAACAATGCCAGATTTGCTTCTCTTTTTCATAATGATTACTTGGACTGGGGCAAATCCAAGTAAATCATTTATTCCATTTTTGATCTCTTCAGGTAACTTATAGTCGCTTGAGAGACCTCCCAAGACGACTTTGAACAAGCCTTCAGTTTTGTCGTCATAAGTAAACAATTTCTACTTCTTCTCTTCAAGATGTTTGAGAAGAAGTTCGCGATCTTTAAGAGTTTCCGGCAAAACGCGATAGTCTCCTTTCTTTGCGATTTGGAAGGAAACCTTGATTCCCCTAATGGAGTTCAAGATCTTCTGCCTAAATCCCCCAAAATCTGAACAACTGACCACAATAGGCGGCATTCTTTGCTTCCTCACTTAAATCAAAGAGCCTGGGCTAGACACTGCTTCGATTTGGTGGTCGGAAAATTTGTCTAAAGCATCGACAGTGATTACTCACTGTTTTACAACTAAGTTTTCTTTTTTCAAGTAGGTATATATTGAACCATGAATGTTGCGATGAAAAAATGTATTGTCCTAAAAATCCTTATGCGACAGTTATGCTTTCATGAAAACTATACACGATGCCACCGACGAGGCACAGTCAGGCCAGAATGGTTGCCTTGTACAAAAGTGGTGACAGAAATAACTCAGCTCTACCTCGACGGAGTCCCACAGGCGTGCGGCTCAGCTCGGAAACGGCGCACCGGAGAACAGTCATCGGAAGCAAAGTGTAGAAAAATAGCGCATTGGTTCGTCTTACTCGGATACTGGTGGTGGCGGTCGGTGAGGGGCTAAAATTTTAAGCCTTCTTCCAGTCAAAACGAAACCACTTTTGTGCGCTAAGAGCCCGATGACAACAACGAAAGAGACCCATTGTGGGGCCAACTGAGAGCTCCACACTATGTGACGGCCCGGTTTAAGGTATTCGAGGAAAATTATGACAGACATTATGCCAGGAAAATTATGAAATAATAAAACAGACACACATATGTGAGCAGAGCACGTTCGCTACTTTTCTGTTTGCTCCCTGTGCTGAGGGGATCCTTCGCAGGGATGGATATCTGTAAAGAGGTGTCTGTGGGGTTTGATGGCTGTAGTTCGTTCTCTGATGGAGCACTAACCTCAGAAAAGCTTTTGTGTAATACTTGTCTGTGATATTTCAGAACAACCTTGTAAGGTTAAGGGCAAAAGCTCGCACAGGTTCGTTCGTATGAACAGTAGTTTCCAAGTTTATCGTTTACATTTTTAAATGTATTTTGTACTGCTGTGTACGCTGTGCGTACTTAAATTCTTTTTGCTAACAAAGGTTTTCAAACTACCTCAAGCAATAAATCAGTAGTAATTGAGTTGTTAAATATAGTATACTTACAAGAGATGGTACACAAATTTTGTCACGCTAAATTTCAACTTTTTTGACCCCCCCCCTCTTTGTCACGTTTTTGTATGTATCCTCCGGAATATTTGTAAGGCTTGTCACGCTTGGCTTGACCCCCTCCCCCCATCGGAGCGTGACGTAATATGTGCATGACCCCTAAGACATAAGAAATGAATGTAACGTTTGAATTGAATTAGTATCATAATGAAGAAGTTTTAAAACGCAAGCAGCCTACAAATATCGAATGAGTCAGTGATATTCATATTAACATAGCTATCACCACTCAAGTGAGCAACACTGCCCTAAATAATAACTGCCAGCTCCCCACATGGCAAAGTGGGAATCGCTGTTTTCGGGGCTAATAAAAATGGCAAGAATGTATCTTTTGAGAATGCGGGGAAATTAAAAGTTTTATTAAAGTTTTCAACAAAAACTTCGACCCACACCGGGTCCTAGAGAAAGATTGGCGCGGTGCCATTGTTTCCACTGGCGAAGTGAAGTGGGGTGTGAAGTTTTCAATTTTCATTTGCAAAACTATCGTCAATTGGTAAAGTTACGCGCTCAGAGGGAGGTTTGCCAAAAGTAACGAACCTCACGTAGAGTTGTGCTGGGGAACGTTTCGAAACAATTTGCTACTCCGGTGTCAATGGAGACGTGTTGAGTGATTGAATTTATATATGGAACTCATTATGGTAGATGTAACATTGACGTTTATTTGATTCACAGAAAATGAGTGGGATCTGATGGATTGTTTATTGAATAGCACATATTGCAATTGATTGATTGTGAATTTGTTCGCTTCAATGTTGGTTTCCAGGTAGAAATGTGGTCATTTTCCAAAATTAGAGGCTGTGATGAGGCAATGGCATATTGAATCCATAATTTAACGAAACTTGTATGCCTTGCTATTGAATGGCTTTGTACTTTTGTTCAAAATGTACATTCTGAAATGATCGTAACAAAGGCATAAATACACCATCCTGATAGCTCTGTCATAACGGCAAAATTAGTGTAGTGTTCTATAATTAGCTAAATTTGCTTACTGTGTATGAGGTCCATCAGTGAATTACGCATAAGCCTAAAATCCTTTTGTGTATCGTCCTATTCAGAAACCGAGCATTTAAACGTAAGCCACAATTCACTCAATCGGATTACACTGCAAACTTTGAATCATTTCCGTTTCTAACTCATCTATCGGCAAAGCTTCTTAGCGGAACCGTAAACAAGTTGTTGTAAATATACCCACGCAACTAGCATGCCGATCAATGCCCAGCTCATCATCACATATTCAGTGGCAGGCTCAAAATATTTTGCACCATTGTCCAGCCCAGAGCTTCGCAATATCGATACGCTAGTCACAAGTACGATTCCACCGAAATCTCATTTCCAAACTAACACCTCCCCGTTTATTCACGACCCACATGACAATTCTCATTTTCCGAATGCAGCCAACTCTTGACCGCCAACGGACACTCGGGGAAATCAATTGGACCATAAAACTGACGCAATGGCTGCAGGAACAAGCCAACCAATTGCTAATTGTGAACATCGCATCGCAATCTAGAGCTGATGGCGAATCAGGCCGAAGTATTCGTGCATCGAACGACACCATTGGGGAAGCTAGGATGTTTTTCTAGCGTGCTCTGGTGTCGGGGACGTAATATTCGTCGTAGAATCATTTTTAAAGCGGCCAACCAAGCTGAGGGTCAGGGGTTTGAATCCCATCGATCGAGGATCTGCTGGTAAACGAAATTTCCTCGACTTTCCAGGTCATAGAGTATCTTCGTACCTGCCACACTATATTTGCATGTAAAAATGGTCAATTGGCAAAGAAAACTCTCAGGTAATGACTGTGCAGGTAGAAGCAGACTCTGTCCAAGTTGAGCGGTAACGTCAGAAAAAAAGAAAATCTTCAATTTAAATTTGTTTTTCTATGTGTCATAATACTATATGTGAAAAATTTCTGGGGGCTGACCCCCTTGTTTCCTACACCAATGAACACCGCTCGGAGTAATGACAAAATCTGTGGAAATCATCAGCTTTCGGATGAAATTTTCACAACAAACATATGGCTGCGGGATCTGCGAGGCCTGAAAATGCGCTAATTATTACACTATAGGTACTGTGTCGATTCGTAGCGTTATCCATTGTCTAGTGGTCATTGGGACCGGGTACTTAACCAAGGTAGGCCCAAACGATGCTGTCAATGTTGAGCGCCTGTGGCTACCCGATACGAGTATAGCAATTGAGACCTTTTCCTCTGGAGCAGTATGTTTTGGAGAACTATCGATGTCAGCACATCGTAGCGATTATCGTCGGAGTCCATTATCTGTGGCAATGGCGAAAACGAAAAGGAACGGAGTAGGGCCACATTTACAGTGTCACTGTTTTCCCACTGGGTATCATTTATTAATGCTTACATTAACTTTCCATTTGCAGACTTTGTTCAGGAATGGGAAAGTGGATATTTTTGGGAAGGTGAACGTATGGGTTGCGATATGTTCAAGTAACTAGTCGTTTCAATCCCGACTTAGGATTCGATGATATTAATAAGCTACTGTAGTTTCTGTAAACCAGTTTGTAACGAATGGCACGTAAAATGTGACCGACAGTTTTAGAATATTATTCCTGCGAGCGTTTTTAGGACTCTTGCTGATTTTTTAGAAATTTCCGCATCGTATTACCATGGAATGTTCCTTGACAAATACTAAAAGTGATAAATGATCTGGAAAGATTTTCGTGGATTTTTTTTAAATAATGACCTCGAAAAAAATGCTTTCCGTCTTTCAGTCTTTTGAAGTGCTTAGTAAGTTTTTGGAACTTGTTTTATCCTTCATAAGTATCATTTCAAAAATTACATTTATTTCTTACATCGATGTATTCTGTATTAGGCAACACTATTGTTCAGGACACATAGAAGAAATACACCTTTTTGTAGCAAATAGTAGCATACAGCTTAAAACTGGAAATAATTTATTTCAATAATTGAATAAGGTTCGTTAACCAAAACAACTACTAACATTATTGATGTTCTTCATGTGGTTCAAATATTTTATTCTGGCGTTATGAGTTCTAGCCTTTTTACTATGAATTCACATAATTACCATATCATTTAATTTAATTCATTTATACCAACTTTAGGTTTAATTTTAATTTCAGTTCGCTTTAAATTTCAATTTCTAATAGATTCAACAACTGTTCCAAATTTTAGCATTTCTCAATAACAATTTAGTTCTTCTTGTTTGATTCTTATTTTTAGGTTAAATCCCTAAACATCAACTGCTTTCGACATTTCTCAGCAGGGCTGTTAAATGTCATGAATAGAACGTGACTTTGACAATTGAAAATTGCTAATATCATTGTTCCCCGTGGAAAAAGGCATCGGAAAATGTTTTTCCTGGTGACCTTTTCCGAACTACTATCAATTGGCAATATTTGCCGATGCGACATTACGCATGGGAGGATGCTATAAACATCTTATTTTTTTCAAAATTTTGACATTTAACAGCACTGTTTCTCAGACCTGTCACTGTTCGACAGGCCCCCTAGGGTTGTGCCAAGTGGGGGTACTTATTCTCCCTCCTGTAAGTCTAGTCCAGAATCGAGATTGCATCATATTTACTCCTAAGCTTGATGACTGCACGTTAATACACTCCTTTTGATGTTTTCTTCCATCGATTCGCTCCACTTCTTCAACCGATTCTTGTTTTTTACACCATTTAGTGCGATGGTTAATCGTTGGTATATACTCCTTCAGCCACCTCTGCCACAGGACGTCTGCCAACTTTTGAGACTGCTAATGCGAGCCCTAACTTCACCTTGCTCCCCCGAAGGCAGTCTACGGAGGAAATGGTTCGGTGTAAGAGTTACAACATCAGCTAATTCTTGTGGCACATACGTGAGAGGATGTGAATTAATCATATCTTCAGCTTCGGTTAAAACGGTAAGCAGGATTTCGTCAGTTAATTTCCTACCATCATGCAGAGTTTTCAGTGCTTCATTTGCCGACATAACTAGCCTCTCCCATATTCCACCCATATAAGGCGCTGCTGGTGGATATTAACTCCATCGAGTTCTAGCATCGGTCTTCTACAAACAAACCGTCTAACAGCCATAACGCAAGATTGGCTACTTAGCCTGAGGGCCACTTCCATGTTGATGGATCTGGTTACAAGACATGTGAACAGGCAGATTCACCTTTTCTCGGACCGTCGTACTACCGTAACGACAACAGGGCCGAAGTAACCTGGAGCGTCTGTACTCCATGTTAGGGGTGGCTCACAACAGCGTCTGTTCCCCATGTCAGGGGCGGCTAATCGTCGTCCAAGTGCCAGAGAAAGACTCTATGCTAAACTGCGCACTATAGTCCTCCGAACATTTAGGGGGAATGTTCCCCTAGAAATCTAGGGGGTCAGTGTCAAGCCCTGCCGTAGAAACAATCAAGCAACGAATAATCAACGAGAGAATACGAATGGGTGCGAACATTTAGAGGTGACCATACCACGTACCATAGGTACCATACACGTGAGCTGGGAACAGCTTTCATAGTGATGGGTGATATGGAAAGGCGCGTGATTGGGTGGTGGCCGATCAACTAAAGAATGTGCAAGTGGAGGATCAAAGGCCGGTTCTTCAACTTCAGCATAATAAACGAGCTTAGCCCACACTCCGGAAGCACTGATGATGACAATGCGAGTACGACTGCTGCCCAAGCCACGAGGTCAAGAACATCATAGGAGATTTGAACGCTCAGATAGGTCATTCAGCGCTTACCGGCTGACGAACGAGAATGGCCTATGACTGATAGAATTTGCCGCCTCCAAGTATATGGCCATTTGGAGCATCTGATTCCTGCACAGCCTTCCGTATCGGTACACCTGGAGACACCTCAGCAGACAAAATTGCAAATCGACCTCGTTTTGATCGATGGTGCCGTTCTCCGATATAACCGACGTCAGAACCTATCGTGGCGTTAACATTCACTCCGACCACTACCTGGCGATGGTGAAACTGCGCCCAAAACTATCCGTCATCTACGATGTATGAACATTCAACGATAATCAATGTAAACTGTCTTATTGCATTCGAAAATGCTTGCTATCTTGAGTGAAACTAAAACATTTCAAGACCTTACATCCAAAATTCGCCAATATTGCATGCGCCAAAATTAGCGACTGGGGGTAATATGCCAATGGTAAGGAAAATAGAGATTTTAGATGTGAAAAATGATCCTTATTAATTCTGATCGGATAAACCAACACGTTTTCTTGCAAATAGTAAAAATATCCATCTATTATAGTATTAGGGTTAATAAACCAATTAAAAGAAATGCGTGCTTAACCTTCCGGTCGTCGCGCGGTTTTCCACTGCCAGAAACACCACGCTGCTGTTGTGAACGATAAGCGAGGTTTTTTCAGCAGGCGTTTGATCTGATATTCTTGTCCAATAAAAGTATACATGTTCATGTAAAAATGCGCATTTGTAAGGTTCCAAATTGAGCGTTACTTCAGCTTGGCATTATGTTTGGTGGAATTTGAATTCAAACGGCTGCTTTGGTGTTATGAAATAGGGATGGGCATTATGCTTCCACGAGTTGATTAAAGTTTAGGTCCTTCGATAAGCTTTTTAGAGACAAATTTAATATGTATTTTGCATGTTATACAAACTTTGACAATGCTCAAATAGGCTCTCGGTGGTATTTTTAGAAGTTTGGTTATTTATCGAACTAAACCATGAGCTTGAAAATTGCACAAAATTACAAAGAAAACGTTTCTTTGCGATTCTCTTGAGAAAAAAAAACAAAAAAATAAATATAAAAAGCCGTGGGGCTGAAAGAATTATGTTCCCCACACAAGTAATAAATCGAATATTATAAATGTAACTTTATGTTCTGGGGGCCCAGATAGCCGTAGCGGTAAACGCGCAGCTATTCAGCAAGACCAAGCTGAGGGTCGTGGGTTCGAATCCCACCGGTCGAGGATCTTTTCGGGTTGGAAATTTTCTCGACTTCCCAGGGCATAGAGTATCTTCGTACCTGCCACACGAAATACGCATGCAAAAATGGTCATTGGCATAATAACTGTGGAAGTGCTCATAAGAACACTAAGCTGAGAAGCAGGCTCTGTCCCAGTGGGGACGTAACGCCAGAAAGAAGAAGAAGAAGAACTTTATGTTCTGTGATTTGTCTACTTGCGAAATTGTACTTATTTTATTCATTTATTATTTTATTGTAGCAAGTTCTATCGCACATCAAAAATAGAGATGCTATCTAACGTAGCGACACTAGATAGCTAAATTTTCACATATTTTATCGTTATCAAAATATGGATCTGTTCATTTTATCTGCACTATGCGGGAAAAATTAACATCTGTTTGGGGTAAAATGAACATCAAACATAATACATGAGCAAAACAAACATTTTGGAAATTCTTATCACATTCCTGAAAATATATGTTTAAATGAAAAGGTTGTAAAGGTTGATTCGGCATCATATCATCACGATGCTCACGTCATTGCAAAAACCCTCACTCATCGAAGCCTAAAATTATATCCGTTTTAATTTTTAAACGTGGTTTTCTAAATTCTTGGTTTTCGCCCATGTGTTACTTCAATTTATATCCGTATCAACATCAACATTAACACTCTAATTTATACTCTCAATCGTATATGCATGATAAAAATAAAATTTGTTTTTGATGCATAACAAGCTCTATGTTCATTTTACCACCCTGTCAATTTTTTCACCCCTTCCCCAATGACACATGGTAACCTGAGAGAGACTCGCGAAGAGGTAAAACACATCAGCACAGGAACGTCAACGAGAGAATACGGACCGGAATAATCGGCAAAGACCACAGCGACGAAAATGGACTAGCGATTGGAAACTCGGTACGTGGAACTGCAAATCTCTCAACTTCATTGGAAGTACTCGCATACTCTCCGATGTACTGAAGACCCGCGGTTTCGACATCGTAGCGCTGCAGGAGGTGTGCTGGACAGGAGCATTGGTGCGAACGTTTAGAGGTAATCATACCATCTACCAGAGCTGCGGCAACACACGCGAGCTGGGAACAGCTTTCATAGTGATGGGTGATATGCAAAGGCGCGTGATCGTGTGGTGGCCGATCAATGAACGAATGTACAAGTTAAGAATCAAAGGCCGATTCTTTAACTTCAGCATAATCAACGTGCACAGCCCACACTCCGGAAGCACTGATGATGACAAGGACGCATTTTACGCGCAGCTCGAACGCGAGTACGACCGCTGCCCAAGCCACGACGTCAAGATCATCATAGGAGATTTGAACGCTCAGGTTGGCCAGGAGGAGGAGTTCAGACCGACGATTGGAAAGTTCAGCGCCCACCGGCTGACGAACGAGAACGGCCTACGACTGATAGATTTTGCTGCCTCCAAGAATATGGCCATTCGTAGCACCTATTTCCAGCACAGCCTCCCGTATCGGTACACCTGGAGATCACCTCAGCAGACAGAATCGCAAATCGACCACGTTTTGATCGATGGACGGCACTTCTCCGACATAACCGACGTCAGAACCTATCGTGGCGCTAACATTGACTCCGACCACTACCTGGTGATGGTGGCAAACATGCCTCTTCATGTGAATCAACATGCTTACCAATCTGGAAAGTCCACTGTGACTCTTTTACACAAAGTTGTATACGATATCGAGAAAGCATTCGCTCAGAAGCAATCCTGCTTGGGTGTTTTCTTGGATATTGAGGGTGCCTTTGATAACGTGTCTTTCGATGCCATATTGGAAGCTGCACGAAACCATGGGCTACCTACAATGATTACCAATTGGATTCATCAAATGCTCAACCGACATCTCTTCTCGACATTGCGTCAAGCAGCGATTCGAAAATTGAGTGTTTGCGGATGCCCCCAAGGGGGAGTCTTGTCACCACTTTTGTGGAATCTCGTAGCAGATACGCTATTGAGGCAACTCAATAATTGCGGTTTTCCAACTTATGGATTTGCCGACGACTATCTATCTTTGATAGTTGGTATGTGCATAAGCACCCTATTCGACCTGATGCAAAGTTCTCTTCAGGTAGTCGAGAGTTGGTGTCGCCAATATGGCCTTTCGGTTAACCCGAATAAAACATCTATTGTTCTTTTTACGGAAAGACGAAACCGCGATGGAATTCGACCTTTACGTCTTTTTGGCACTGAGATTAATGTGACTGATCAAGTAAAGTATGTCGAAGTCATTCTTGATTCCAAACTTTCATGGACACGTCACATTGAGTTCAGAGTCAAAAAAGCTTGCATGGCCTTCGGTCAATGCCGGCGAACCTTTGGTAAAACTTGGGGCCTCAAACCCAAATATATCAAATGGATTTACACAACAGTTGTTCGACCAATATTGGCATATGGATGTCTTGTGTGGTGGCAAAAGGGCGAAGTGAGAACAATCCGATCAAAATTGGGCCATCTCCAAAGGATGTGCTTGATGGCGATGTCTGGTGCGTTCTCTACAACTCCCACAGCAGCGCTCGAGGCCCTTTTTGACGTTGCGCCACTACACATATATCTTAAACAAGAAGCACTTTCTTGCTCTTACCGTTTATGGGTACTGGATCTACTGGAGAAAAATCCAGTGAATCGTAGATCTACACACACTTCGTTGTTTCCACTTTTGGTGAATTGGGACAAAATTGTCCTTGCTCCAAGTGATCTCACAATTGCTTGTAACTTTCCTTACAGGACATTTACCACACAATTCCCTTCACGGGAAGAGTGGACGTCTGGCTATTTGGAAAGAAGTATATCAAACAATATAGTATGTTACACTGATGGCTCCCTTCTTGAAGGTAGAGCTGGTGCAGGAGTATATTCTCGTGAGCTAAGGCTGAATCAGTTTTACTCACTTGGTAGAAACTGCACCGTTTTTCAGGCGGAAATATTTGCTCTTATGTGTGGAGTGCAATCAGCACTTCAACAGCGCGTAATGGGTAAAGTAATATACTTCTGTTCAGATAGTCAGGCTGCTATAAAAGCTCTTGCTTCGGCCAACTCAAGGTCGAAGCTTGTTATCGCATGTCGAACTCAAATTGAGGAACTGAATTCAGTCAACTCTGTAAACCTTGTATGGGTACCTGGCCATTCTTCCATCGCTGGAAATGAATTGGCTGATGAGCTAGCTCGCGAAGGAGCATCGCATGACTTCATTGGCCCTGAGCCTGCTATTCCAATTTCGAAGTGCTGGGTGAAGCTTCAGATAAACTCTTGGGCGGCAACTCAACACAAGCAATATTGGAATAGTTTGGAGTCATGTCGTCAAACAAAATTGTACATTACTGAGCCATCTCCAAGGGTGGCGAAGTATTTAACAAATCTGTCAAAGCAGAATTGCAGTCTCTTGGTCAGAGCGTTGACAGGCCACTGCCGACTCAACTATCACATGGCAAATATTCAGCGTGCTGACTCATTTGTGTGTGATAGTTGTGACTCCAATTATGGAACTTCGTATCACCTGATATGTAACTGTCCAGTTTTTGCGCAAATGCGATTCCAATTACTTGGTAAACACTTATTAAGTGAAACTGAATTCAGAAGCCTGAATCTTCAGGACATTCTGTTATTCTTAACCCGCTGGGGTAATGAGCTATAGGCTCTCTTTTACGCTCATGCGTTTTGCAGTGCCCTTTTTAGGGCGCTGTTCGAACCCATTGTGGTATGGAGCTACATGCTCTCATTTCGGTTATGCGATCTTCCCTCTTCAAGGGATCCCACTCCTATTTCCTCCCATCTTTCCCTTCCCTTTCCTCTCCCATCGGGTAGATGATGAAATAGGCTCAAATATGGCGATGGCACAAATCTCCCAACTGGTGGGGAACGTGCCTTTGGAGCCGGCCTTCTTTTTTTTTTTTTTTAATATTTTTATTAGTATCATTCCAAACATTACATTCATTTCTTATATCTAGGTTTTCTGTGTTATTTGACAACACTATCATCCTAATTTGGTAAAACAAATTTAAGATTTAAATAACATTTTGTTAACAACATATTACATTTCATTTGCCGTAGCAGTTCAGTTTTTTTTTACAGGTGAGTTGATTTCACCTGCTTATAAGAGAAAAAAAAATGTTTTTAATATACTTAGCCTAACTTAACCTAAACATATAACGCATTAATCGTGGCAATAGAAGATTGTAACGATTTTTGCCTGAAATTATTAATGATTGTATTTGACATTTGTTCCAATGTTTCAACATTGGATATTCTATGTAACTCATTGGTACTATACCAGGGAGGAAGCCTCAGAATCATTTTCAAAATTTTATTTTGAATTCTCTGCAGAGCTTTCTTCCTGGTATTACAACAGCTAGTCCATATTGGTACAGCATACAACATGGCTGGCCTGAAAATTTGTTTGAATATCAACAGCTTGTTCTTAAGACAAAGTTTTGATTTTCTATTAATAAGGGGATAGAGACATTTTACATATTTATTACATTTGGCTTGAATGCCCTCAATGTGATTTTTGAAAGTTAAATTCTTATCTAGCATGAGCCCTAGATACTTAACTTCATCTGACCTATTTATTGGAACCCCTCTCATCGTGACAACATGTCTACTTGAAGGTTTCAAATAAAGAGCTTTTGGTTTATGTGGGAATATTATTAGTTGAGTTTTGGAAGCATTAGGAGAAATCTTCCATTTTTGCAAGTATGAAGAAAAAATATCCAAACTTTTTTGCAATCGACTACAGATGACACGCAGGCTTCGTCCTTTGGCGGAGAGGCCTGTGTCATCCGCAAACAAAGATTTTTGACATCCCTGAGGTAGCTCAGGTAAGTCAGATGTGAACATATTGTATAATATTGGTCCCAAAATGCTGCCTTGGGGAACACCAGCTCTTACAGGAAGTCTTTCAGATTTGGAGTTCTGATAATTAACCTGAAGTGTACGATTTGACAGATAACTTTGAATTATTCTAACAATGTATGTTGGAAAATTAAAGTTTTTCAATTTTACAATCAAACCTTCATGCCAAACACTGTCGAATGCTTTTTCTATGTCTAGAAGAGCAAGACCAGTAGAATAGCCTTCAGATTTGTTGGAACGGATCAAATTTGTTACACGTAAAAGTTGATGAGTGGTCGAATGTCCATGGCGGAATCCGAACTGTTCATTGGCAAAAATTGAATTTTCGTTGATGTGGGCCATCATTCTGTTCAAAATAACCTTTTCAAAAAGTTTACTGATGGAGGAAAGCAAACTGATTGGACGATAGCTAGAAGCTTCTGCAGGATTTTTGTCTGGTTTTAAAATTGGAACAACCTTAGCATTTTTCCATTTGTCAGGAAAATATGCTAATTGAAAACATTTGTTAAATATATCAACTAAAAATAATAAGCTACTTTCTGGAAGTTTCTTGATGAGGATGTAGAAAATTCCATCATCGCCAGGAGCTTTCATGTTTTTGAATTTTTTAATAATAGTTCTCACTTCTTCCAAATCAGTCTCCCAGGCATTTTCGAAAACGTTCTCTTGATTGAGAATATTTTCGAACTCCTGAGTAACTTCATTTTCAATTGGACTAGTAAGTCCTGAATTAAAATTGTGCGCACTTTCAAACTGCATAGCAAGTTTTTGAGCTTTTTCGCAATTAGTTAGTAATAATTTGTTTTCCTCTTTCAATGCCGGTATTGGCTTCTGAGGTTTTTTCAAGATTTTCGATAATTTCCAAAAGGGCTTAGAGCCAGGGTCCAATTGAGAAATTTTATTTTCAAAATTTTTGTTTCTTAATTGAGCAAAACGTTTCTTGATTTCTTTCTGCAAATCCTGCCATATAATTTTCATAGCAGGATCGCGAGTGCGTTGAAATTGCCTTCTCCTCACGTTTTTAAGACGGATCAAGAGTTCAAGATCATCGTCTTTAATCACGGATTCAAATTTTACTTCACATTTTGGAATTGCAATGCTCCGGGCTTCAACAATGGAATTTGTTAAAGTTTCAAGAGCATTGTCAATATCAAGTTTAGTTTCTAAAGAAATGTTAACATCAAGATTGGAGTCAACATACGTTTTATATATATTCCAGTCGGCTCGTAAATAATTGAAAGTGGAGCTGATAGGATTGAGAATCGCTTCTTGGGATATTTGAAATGTAACAGGGACATGATCAGAATCAAAATCAGCATGAGTAATCAGTTGGCTACAAAGATGACTAGAGTCGGTTAAGACCAAATCAATCGTAGATGGATTTCTAGAAGAGGAAAAACATGTGGGGCTATCAGGGTATTGAATTGAGAAATATCCTGAAGAGCACTCATCAAATAAAATTCTGCCGTTGGAATTACTTTGAGAATTATTCCATGACCGATGTTTGGCATTAAAGTCACCAATGACAAAAAATTTTGACTTATTGCGAGTCAATTTACGCAAGTCAGTTTGGAGCAAATTAACTTGCTGCCCAGAGCATTGAAAAGGCAAATAGGCAGCTATGAAAGTATATTTACCAAACTGTGTTTCAACAGAAACACCTAAAGTTTCAAAAACTTAAGTTTCAAATGACGAAAACAGTTGATGTTTTATACGCCTATGAATGATGATTGCAACTCCCCCACATGCCCCATCAAGTCGATCATTACGATAAACAAAAAAGTTAGGATCTCTTTTGAGTTTAGATCCAGGTTTTAAATACGTTTCGGTAATAACTGCTATATGCACGTTATTAACCGTAAGAAAATTAAACAGCTCGTCCTCTTTACCATTCAGAGAACGAGCATTCCAATTTAAAATGTTTAAATTATTATTTGGATCCATTAGAAAAACGTAAACCAATAACAATTTGATTTGTAAATTTTACACCTACTTGGACTGCTTCAGTCATAGTGGTGGCTTTGAACATTGCATCAATCATTAGATTCAATTGTTCAGTTAGAAAATTAAAATCAGAGGCAGACATGTCATGTGATTCCCCATTGGAATTTCCAGTAGACGAAGAAGCGGAGTTACCTGTGGCGGTAGGGTTTTTTCCATTTGATTTGAAACAAGTAGAATGGGTACCCATGGATCAAACAGGGATATGCTACGATATTGGCAAAGGATTTACCGTGGGTAGATACATTCGAAATTGAAAGATTCGAACGGCTACCCGATGGATTAAAATTAGTTTGTGAATGAGCATGATTATGATCTTCCTGATGGGTATGATTCCTAATCAAGCGATCGTTAACTGAAAAATGAGCATTGTTTGATACTCTACCAGGCAAATTCCGGAAACGACCGTTATCGTAACGGATATTATCTTTCATCTGCCTGGCACGAGCCTCAATGACCTTTTTTCGTGAAGGACAATTCCAAAAATTGGACTTATGGTTAGCCCCGCAATTACAACATATGAATTTGGTGGTATCTTCCTTCACTGGACAGACGTCTTTGGCGTGAGAAGAACCTCCGCAAATCATGCATTTAGCATCCATGCGACAATTTTTTGTACCATGACCCCACTTTTGGCACCGACGGCACTGAGTGGGGTTCTGGTAATTTCCTCCAGGTTTCTGGAAATGTTCCCATGTCACACGGACATCAAACAAAAGTTTTGCTTTTTCTAAAGCTTTAATATTATTTAGTTCTTTTTTGTTAAAGTGAACTAAATAAAATTCTTGAGAAAGCCCTTTCCGAACAATGCCAGATTGGGTTCTCTTTTTCATAATGATTACTTGGACTGGGGAAAATCCAAGTAAATCATTTATTCCATTTTTGATCTCTTCAGGTGATTTATAGTCACTTGAGAGACCTTTCAAGACAACTTTGAACAAACGTTCAGTTTTGTCGTCATAAGTAAAAAATTTGTGCTTCTTCTCTTCAAGATGTTTGAGAAGAAGCTCACGATCTTTAAGAGTTTCCGGCAAAACGCGACAGTCTCCTTTCTTTGCGATTTGGAAGGAAACCTTGATTCCCCTAATGGAGTTCAAGATCTCCTGCCTAAATCCCCCAAATTCGGAACAACTGACCACGATAGGCGGCACTCTTTGCTTCCTCACTTGGATCAAAGAGCCTGGGCTAGAGGCTGCTTCGATTTGGTGTTCGGAAAATTTGTCTAGAGCATCGAACTGATTGCTCATTTCGATACAATTATTCATTTCACCCTTGGAAGAAACTTCGCATTCCGGGGAAGCGTCCTTTCTTCCATTCTTGCCACGTGTAGTGACAGTTTTAAAACCCACTTTTTTGGAAGGAAGTAGTGAATTCAGAGATTCACCCTTCCTTTTGTTTGTTGTTGATACCATGTTTAATTAATAAACGAAAGAAGACGTGACCTTCGAAAGGTTTTTTCCCAAGACGGTGTCCAAGAAGGATTACCACCGCTAGCTTTCGCCAACGGGTCCTACGAAAAATCGAAGGCACGGGTCCAAACAAGGATCGTAAAGGGATCAATAGTAGAAAAAATAGTACTGAAAAGTACTGTTTTAGTAGCACTGAAAAGTACCGTTTTTAATTTTAGCACTGAAAAGTACTGTTTTTGTAGCACTGAAAAGTACTGTTTTATTGCTTTAGGTAGTTTTTAAGAAAACTTCCAAGAGCAGAGAGAATTCGTGTACGCACAGCACGAAGGTACGATGCGCACTGTGAGGAGCCGGCCTTCTGATACCTGATACATTACATGTTTCAAAAACTTTCTAGCAACTGTTGTAGAACAAATTGCATATTTTTAATTTTGGATTTATAATAAATCTTCGAGCTGTTTAGTAGAATACCTATAAGTAGATGAAAAAACCGAATTTAGTACTATACCATTTAATTCCACTAGAGTTTGTATCCTTTGACAGATACGCGTATTTCGACCTCAACTGTAAGGCCGTCTTCAGTGTCGTGTACTAGACTCGACTTGAAGAAAACCATCGTATGCACACATTATATATTAACACTAGGTATAAACGTATTTCCCTACCCATTATTATTTTTTAACTTAAAATTTATGAGCTTTAGGTACATTCCATCCCTCTTTTGTTGAAACTTTAAATGCTGAAAGGTACATCACGGGAACGATTAGTAGGTACCAAGTTGAATAGCCATGTATTGCCGTTGCCGTTGTCTCTGTTGAGTAGCGTCGTAGGTACCTGTTTGCAGATTGCAGTTTGCAGATTCAAGGAACACTTAGCGGAAATAGGAAAAGCTCAGAAGACGATAGACAAGGGGATGACATACGATTTCAAATCTAAGGTGGCAGAACATATCTTTTCAGAAGGACATACAATTACGACGGCCGATATCAAAATTTTGAGAAATGTTTCTTCTCCTTGGAAACTGGATGTGGCGGAGAGTCTGGAAATTTGCAAACAGGTACCTACGACGCTACTCAACAGAGACAACGGCAACGGCAATACATGGCTATTCAACTTGGTACCTACTAATCGTTCCCGTGATGTACCTTTCAGCATTTAAAGTTTCAACAAAAGAGGGATGGAATGTACCTAAAGCTCATAAATTTTAAGTTAAAAAATAATAATGGGTAGGGAAATACGTTTATACCTAGTGTTAATATATAATGTGTGCATACGATGGTTTTCTTCAAGTCGAGTCTAGTACACGACACTGAAGACGGCCTTACAGTTGAGGTCGAAATACGCGTATCTGTCAAAGGATACAAACTCTAGTGGAATTAAATGGTATAGTACTAAATTCGGTTTTTTCATCTACTTCTACTTTGGATTTATGTTTTCGGTGTTACTTGGGTGGCTTGTTACACATCAGTTACCCTGAAATCTTACGTTATTTTGTAGCATATGTGTAACTATACTGAAACTGCCTATAAATTACGCTGCTATCAATAGGGGAAGGGGTTGTAAAATGAACACCTTAGGGATATCATTTTGCTTCTAATTCAAAAACGATGAATTTGTATAATTTGTTATGATTATTTTTGCTAACATTAATGTTAATTGTGGCATGTTTGTCTATTTGCGTTAAATCACTAATGTTCAATCCAAGAAAGCGCATAATTTGTGAGGTGTTCAAATGCTCGAAAGAAGACAAATTTAGGTCCTGATCAATTTGCGCCAAAATTAATGACTGGGGGTAATATGCCAATGTTAAGGAAAACAGCGATTTTAGATGTGAAAAATGATCTTTTTTAATTATGATCGGATAAATCAACACGTTTTCTTTCAAATAGTAAAAATATCCATCTATTATAGTATTAGGGTTAATAAATCAATTAAAAGAAATGAGTGCTTAACCTTCCGGTCGTCGCGCGGTTTGCCACTGCCAGAAAAACCACGCTACTGTTGTAAACGAAAAGCGAGGTATTTTCAGCAGTGTTGTACAAAATACAACAGCGCGACGACTGAAGTGTTAACTACATTTTTTATGCGGTAAGCATTTGAATACGGCGTTAGTCGTGCTGTAAACGACGCACACACCCGAGCAGCAAAGAATAACTCGCCAATAACTTATGCATACCACATTTTGGTATCATACCATAATTAGGTATTGTTCAGTTATCAATACCTCATTTTGGTATTATGATGGTATTTGAAAAAAATGTTTAACACAATTAAAAATACTTCATTTTGGTATTCGATAGCTATTGAGGACTGCTGGAGGTATTGAACTACTATTGGAAAAATTCACTTTTATATGAAAAACCATCAAGTATTATTGAGGTATTACAATACCTGATCTAGTTATCAGTTTGGTGTTCGTAGAATATGCTTGAGATATTATTTGAGGTATTTTACCTCTTATGCAGAGCTCATTCATACCTCATTGAGGTTTTAAGTATTGGAAATTAGCTGGTATGGAATACCTCAATTTGGTATTCAGTAGTTATTTTCTTCTGCTCGGGCAATCATGTTTGCATATATAATGCATACCTACAGGCGTTTGATCAGATATTCTTGTCCAATAAAAGTATACATGTTCATGTGAAAATGCGCATTTGTAAGGTTCCAAATTGAGCGTAACTTCAGCTTGGCATTATGTTTGGTAGAATTTGAATTCAAACGGCTGCTTTGGTGTTATGAAATAGGGGTGGGCATTTTGCTCCCACGAGTTGATTTAAGTTTAGGTCCTTCGAAAAGCTTTTTAAAGACAAATTTAATATGTATTTTGCATGTTATACAAACTTTGACAATGCACAAATAGGCTCTCGGTGGTATTTTCAGAAGTTTGGTTATTTATCGACCTAAAACAGGAACTTGAAAATTGCACAAAATTGCAAAGAAAACGTTTCTTTGCGATTCTCTTGAGAATAACAAAACCAAAAAATATATAAAAAGCCGTGGGGCTGAAAGAATTATGTTCCCCACACAAGTAGTAAATCGAATATTATTAATGAAACTTTATTTTCTGTGATTTGTCTACTTGCGAAACCCTCACACATCGAAGCCTAAAATTACATCCGTTCTAATTTTTATACGTGGTTTTCTAAATTCTTGGTTTTCGTCGATGTTTTTACTTCAATTTATCTCCGTATCAAAATCAACATCAGCACTCTAATTTATGCTCTAAATCGTCTATGCGTGATAAAAATAAAATTTGTTTTTGATGCGTAACAAGCTCTATGTTCATTTTACCACCCTGTCAATTTTTTCACCCTTTCCCTTATGACACATGGTAACCAAACATGATGCTGTTACACATATGTTACTTAGCAATATATTAGTAACCCAGTTTTTTGTTTGTTTCTTTGCAACCACAAATTGAACTTAAATGTAACTTACTCATTTTGACAGTTCAAGACTAAACTACATGCGATGCACAATCGAATGTAAACTTACGCTTTAAGTTACAATGTAATAGTTTAGCAACCAAAATTGAAAATCATCAATAAGATATTGCTATGAAATTATGTGCAATGCAACGGCAATGTAATTTGTTTTATTTCTCTTAAAATATTGCATTTGCCTCTATATCTTTCAACAGTTTTCTCCGCATTCGTTCTGACTCTCCATATTTTGTCATTATTTTATAGACCCTACCCCGAAAATGCTTCAAGCGGGATAACGATCTATCATCTGAACCATTCGCCAATTTATTGATCAACTCCGTGATTCTAGAACAAATCAAATCGTACTCCTGATCGATCGTGAACGGAGGTTTATACACTCTGCCTTCCTTTTCGTCTTCTTTGAACAAGTATCTCAACAGCCGATATTTTGCCTCAACGTCATTTTTAGTCTTGAAATTTCCCTCGTATTGTAAGTTCATAGCCTACAACGTCATTTATCAAACGGTCCGGTATGACAGCCATTTTGATAGAAAAATGTAATTTCTAATCGATAGGAAAAATGTAAGAAGCGAACAAAACAAAAAATAAACTAATTCTAGATACAACCACTATATTTCACTGTACTAATTCAATATTTCCCAATGCTCAAAACCTTCTAAAGTTTAATAATTAACCAAATTCACTCAAAGAATGTACACAAAACCCGAAATCACGGAAGAAACATTATTCCAGAACACATCACACATTTCTTAAATTCTCAAAATATTTCGAAGCTCTTTGTTGGGCGCCAATTTGTAGCCAGACCGGGCAACCTGTCTCAAAACACGTGGCTTAAGCGCTACAATTACCACAGTAAAAATGTTTGTTATCTTAAACATGAAACGAGCTCAATAGTTGATAATCCAACCTCGAAGGAGCTTGAGCTTAACTGGCCGCCCGTAGTTGCTACTCCAGTATCGCCAGATCAGCTGCACTTACACAAGGTTCAACCAGAAGGAGTTGATAATGCATTCAACTGGCTAACAAGGTAGACCGTATATACCACTGCGTCTACACCAGATTATGCGGGAAGCGTGGAAGGGTGGGGTATTTTTTTTATGCCAGAGAGGTTTGTTGGTTTGGTTAGCAGACTGCCTATGTATCAGGCGTAAGGAAAGAATGGAAGCGTAGGGAAACGGTTTATTTTTGTCCGTCTCGGGTTCTAGCAAATGCGATGAACTGTGATAGACCAATTGTGATATATTAAGAGTAATAGATAGAAGCAAGTGAAAGATACAACTACAAAGTACGAGGAAAGGGACGGGCCTGGGATTGAACCCATGACCTTCTGCTTATGAAGCAGAAGCGGTAGCCATTAGACCACCAACCCCGTCCAGTTGATAATCCAACCTCGATGGAACCAGTCAAAGTTTTCGCTAAGCATCCTGGTTAATTAAGCGTAAAATGAAACAAAAACAAACACTCCGATGGCGCGCAAAACCGAATCAGTTTGTGTCTTCGCACAGCGCTCCCCTTTAGTCGTACCGTAAAACGGGGTATCTTTGATAATGCGGGTAACTTTGATAGTGCGTTACCCATCACATACTAAACCAAATATCATAATTACCGTAATTACGGGTGAAATTGATCATTTTTCACTGTTTTCCTTGTCTGTTTTCTATTATGTTAACAATGCTAAACAACTAAGTGTATGAAAACAAGTACGACGGTGTTCTTCATTAGCTTGTGTACCGAAATTTTCTTACAGATATGATTTTAGTGCTGAAAATCATCTCCAAAATAAAAAATGGGGGGATTCCGTTTCGGGGTGAAATTGATCACTTGTCAATACGATAATTGTTCGTATTCAAAACAACTCTACATAGTGCACTTGAGTTTTCTGAATTCGAATATGCTTGCCAAATTCTAATCAATACAATATTCATATAAATAATGGATTATTACATTCAAAGAATTACAACCCCCCCGCGTAGTGACAGATAACGCAATTTTCACGTACCTACTTGCAACGTAAACAATGAGGCCATCCACCGCTGCCGGCACGATTTTTCACTATGGCAGAGCGGAATTTTGTTTCGTTGTTGACGATGCAAAACAACGAATGGCATGAAATGAAATAGGGGCGAATCTGATATTTTCGTCTGCCAATAGAAATAAATTGAATAATATCATCAAGTTTAAGCACCAAATGAACTTAAGAGCGCACCAATTCGTTCGGCGAAAAGATTAAATGACCTGTCAGTGCTTTATTTTGCGGGAAAGTAATCCATGAGAAATTACTTACAATACAGCTTAACTGATTTTGTGGATCGCTTTTATGCTCTTAAAAGAAATATTGTGGGCCTCGTGGCCGTGCGGTTAGTGTTGTCAGGCATTTAAGCACATCGTGTCATGGGGTGTGGGTTCGATTCCCGCTTCAGACATTGAAACTTTTCGTCAGGAATGTTTCTCGGCTGTGCCACTGGAGCATGCTTGTCCGTTGTCTAGTGTTAAGTTACAGTTTTTGCAGCTAAATGGCTGAAGACAGTGTCCTTGTCTTTTTATTTTAACGGGTTTCAATGAGATCGAATCAAGTCAAAAAGTGATATTTTTTTATATGCTTTTTTTCTATGCGGCTTTGAACACTTTTTCTCATACTCACCACCAGAGGTCTAAGTTTCAATCAAATAAGACTATGAACTATATACGATGACGTCGCACTGCAACTTCCAGCGAGAGGAAAACCTTTACTCCATACAGAAAAATGTATAAAAATGTATGTATGCTGAAAAATAAACGATTTCGTTGCACATTAATCCACGCATTGTTCATCCGGTGAACATTCGTGTTGGTGCGGATGTCATTTTATGTAAACATATTTAGATCGATAAAAACGACAAGAAAAGAAGACCGTGGATAAGTCCATTGGATGAACTATCCAGCTTTTCAAAAGCGGGAATGGCCGCCAAAAGTTAGCTCACTTTCTGGTAGGGTCCAACACATTGACGTTTGGTTTGAGTCCGGTCAATTGACTTGTCCACCGAGTTGATAAATTCACTCGGTCCAAGAATTTTGATACTTTAGCGGGTCACGCTTCTAAATAGTTGTTTCTGCGCTCGTGTACATACATGTTACATGTCACCAACACTACCTAAAAATTTCTGGAGGAAAATATAAACAAAGATCAGCTGTTCCCAGCAAAATCAAACAGCAGTATTTTCCACCAGCAAATTTGCGCATGTGTTCGTGACACCGCTCGGCAAGAGCTCAATGCTTCCCACGTGTTTCGGTCAAGTGTCAAAATTCACGCACTGAGTAAATTTGGTGCACCGGATAAGTCCATACCAAGCGACCCATGTCAAACGTCAGATCACTGGATTCCTTTTTTTATAAAAGTGGGCTAACTTTTGGTGATATTAGTGCTCGTATAAAGCTGGATAGTTCATCCAATAAGTTTATCTGATTGAAACTTAGATATCTGGGGGTGAGTGTGAGAAAAAAAGTGTTCAAAACCGCAAAAGAAAATGTACTGCGAATAAAAAGCTGGATATGATCTCAGATTGATTTACAGCTTATCCAACTTTTTAAAAGCGCTAATGGCTGCCGCAAATAGGCTCGCTTTCTAGTAGGGATCGGTCAATTTGACGTTTGGCTTGAGTCGTTTTATATTGAGCGGACCCAAGCCAAACGTCAAATCGATCAAGCCCTACCAGAAAGCAAGCCTGTTGGCGGCAGCCATAAGCGCTCGTTAAAAGCTGGATAACTACAGTAAATTTTCCATAAATTAATAATCCTCATAAATATCTAAGGGATGATTCCAATATTTCGTAACAAAGAAATTTGCCAATTTAAATTCCCTCCTTCCCGGAGTAATAGATTTTGTATGGAAGATTTCAATTTATTGTATGGACCGTTACACTACAAAAGACCCCTTCCCTCCCCCTGTTATGTTACGTAATATTTGAACGATCCCCAACAAACTAGTATTGGTCAAAAAAATAATTTCGTAAACATAGGATCGGTTATTATAAGCAACTTTACAGCATGCGAACCACATCACACCACTATCCAAAACTCGCTCATGGGCCATACAAAATCTTCCCGATGGCCGTACAAATTCTTTCAGAGAATCATAATTTGGTGATCACTCGTTTATAATGATATTCCAAATGCCAAACAAAAATTGTAAAACTTTGTTTTATGTCCATCAGCATAATTCTAGTTTACGCTCTATTTTGAGCACACACCATGATTTCATTGAGTTTGACAGTACCACGGACCAAAATTTTTCGGTACACTGACGTTGTATTGCAGCTGTCATGATGCTCCCGGGTTGAAGAATTACGCGGAAAACGTCTAAATGTAGGCAATTTCCTAAGGAATTTCCTTATATCGAACACAAACTCAATTATTTCAAACGAATGAACCAATTGGAACAAGTTTTGATGATGAAATCTGGTTTGGGAATATATTTTAAGCATCCTCACAAACTTTCAGGTTAATACCACGTTCAAAACCATGTTTAGAACAAGAAGTTTATGGAGGTTTGTCAATACTTCACCAAACATGATTTTGAAATTTTACATTATTTTCATAGAAATATTTTTTTCTAAAACAAAAAAAAAACATCACAGCACACAATTCGACAATAGTTCCGACAAACAACGTTCATTCACTGCAGGTTACATTGATATTTATGCTTCACTAGGAAGAAATTAGATCGAGTGACACGGTGATAAATTTCACCCTACTGATCAATTTGACCCGAATTTAAGGTTTTGTTAATCGGTTAAGTAAAACGGATGCAAAACTAAAGAATATTAATATGACACTCCATGTAAGAGCTGTTTTCATTTGAATTGAGAACATTTGAGGCTTTATATACGAATTTTAAAAATTGAAACGATTTTACCATTTTCGAAACGCTTACAAACAAACAGTTTTAAGACCACTATTTGATGCAGGTTTGGATAGTTCGTAACTTATCTTTGACAGCCTAGTTATCATAGAACTTGAATACGGTGTCAAATCTCTTAGCGAATATCATTTTCACAAACTGGGACCATTTTTTGTTATATAAGTCAGAAATTTTCAAACGCCTAGATGTATGTAATGCCCTACAAATGTAACGTAATTCATTCAATTTTGTTCGATTTATACTCCTTTAGGGCGATTCAAATTTTAAAAAAATGTTTGAAAATTCAATCTCCCATATGCTCCTTACTATCTTTACCATAAAAATAGTGTTCTGTGAAATTTTCAGCTTTCTAGGTGGTGATTTAAAGGTGGCCCAAAGACAATGTAGGTTTCTATGGAAATTACTGTAGAGAAATTTTGAGAATCGTTCCAAACACGCTAGTACTGGATTGTATGTAGAAACTTATTATCCTATAATGAAAACTCATTCTTCAAACCTTAATGAAGGATGTTGCTAAAGAAACAAATCCGTTTTGAGCTAATTTTGTTGAGGATTTTTATACATGTTTGCAGGGCTATAATTCCATATTAAGCTAAATAATAGCAAACATACTCATGAATATCTCTTCTGCTATCCATCGGATTGAATTTCTCTCTTCAGAAAATGTCTTTATTATGGTTTGAACATTACAGTACTATTGTGTTTGGAACATATCTCAAAATTTCTCCATAGTAATTTCCATATAAACTTACATTGTCTTTGGGCCACCTTTAAATCACCACCTAGAAAGCTGAAAATTTCACAGAACACTATTTTTATGGTAAAGATAGTAAGGAGCATATGGGAGATTGAATTTTCAAACATTTTGAAATTTTGAACCGCCCTAATACTTCATTATCAAAGTTACCCTAAAACAGAAAGCCGACTTTCGATTATATGAAAATTTATATATCCATTCAAAATAAATCTATCAACTGCAATCGATAGCATGCATAAATATTCAAGTTTTCTTCGAAAAAAAAACTATCAAAGTTACCCCGTTTTACGGTAATACAATCTATAAGAAGTTATAGAGTTGACTAAATGGAGCTTTCAGTTATATAATTTATTTTCGCTTCATCGTTTATTCAACAGACTCAAGCGCCTTTAGTCATTACGGAGCTGAAATATAGATCTTATTAACAAAATGTTATTTGTTTCTATTTTTTGGAAACCGTGAAACTCGCGGTTTGGTCAAGGTTAGGAAGTACAATCATTTTTAGAGGGTATGGAATTACATGGTCTACCCGTTAATATACATCAGCAGTATACTCTTATGGCGTCGTTGCTGCTGGTCAACGTAGCCATCCTACGACAACATGTAACGGTACAAACAAACGGGTTTCGAAGGGAACAAAGTGGACAACCAACAAAAATGAGGGGATATACAAGCGGACATGTTGAACCACTAAGCAAATAATCAAACAAAGACGTCGATTTGCTTTGAAAATTTGGAAATAAGGAACATGAAATCAAAGTCTAGTCTACACAAAACATCTCTAATGTCTTCATTTTCTGGTTTTCCTCGGGCACTGAGAGATGTACAAAGCTTTAATCTGGCAATTTCATTTCGGGGCAGAACCAGACCACATGGGTGATGTCTCAAAAGAATGCTCCACAACCGCATCGATTACTATCTGCGAGCCCTAACGAGTATTGATTTGACATCAGCCGTCACATTTTTCTCTATCGCGACTCGTATTCATCCCTTTAAACCACAGCTTCTTTGAAACCTACGGAAGAGCGGAATGTAACCACCTGCCCAAATCCCATTTATTCCATTTTTGTTTCCAACTGAACAAGATCTGCTGACGAGCAATTGTGAAAAATTCTTCAAAGGCAATTTGTCGATCATAAATGTCGCCTTGCATAGCACCCACTTTGGCGAGTGCGTCCGCTTTCTCATTACCCGTAATAGAGCAATGTGAGGGGACCCAAACCAAGGTGGTGGCATGATTCGACAGAGCACTCAATTCAGATAGTATTTCACGGGGAGTACGGGGAGTACGGGGAGTACTTTACCGGCCTCATTGAATGTATAGCCTCAATGGAGGCTATCCGTAAAAATGAAATATCGATCGATTCGCTCTAATGCATATTGTATAGCCGCCAATTCGGCGTCGCATACTGAACCAGGGTTCTGAAGTTTGTGGGTGGTACTATGATTTGTGATATTATACAAAATCCACTGTAGAGCTTGAGTAACAAGTAGCATTTTAACTACTTGAGAAATAAAATAGATTCAGCAACTTTTCAGTTGATTTTTCTAATTTTATACTGAATGGCATCCATTCCAAAAATTTCTATAAGGCTCCTTGCTTAAATAACTGTCGGAATAATTCGAAACACTTTGGGATGAACACGTAGAACATTTTTGTAGTTTTTCTGGAAGAGTCCTTTGAAGAATTTGTACATGACTGTCATCTAACAGTCACATTTCACCCCTTTGCTTATATGAAGAGCATCTATTCATTATTCAAAGCATCTTGCACACGTTCAAATATATTTACCTCTCCCGATCGCAATCAACGTTCCACCGTTAATGTATCATATACCCAATTAGTGCACAAGTTCATTTTCCACCGCATATCATAGCTTCCTTCAACATTAGGAAGGGACTGATATGCTGTTTGTTATGTACGCTGCTCGATACTTTCCGAGGAAGGCAACAAGCAACTTCATGTTAATAATACACCGTTTAATTATTATTAAGCTACCATACCAACCGAGCATCGTTCGGAAAGATGCTGCACGTATGTCGCGTACCATCTCCGTGATGATGCATGCGAAATGAAAGCTCCTCAACCAGCTCAAGTCATCTTCCCTGTACTTTGCGTCTTGCCTAGAATAATTGACTGAAGCTCTCCAGGGGTAGAGCATGAGTAAACCCAAACAACTCTTCGGTTTCAAACAAACTCACACAAACTGTTGTTCGCATGAACGAACATAGTGAATTAAGTTCGGGAATTTTGACTCTAGATGAAAACGTAATATACAGTTCGTGGGAATTGTGACGTATAAGTTTTTTGCTCTTGAAACACCCTGCATGTGATGGCTTTATAAAAAGTTGAAGCTGTTCGAAACGAGCTTGAAGTTTTGTTTTTGGAAAATATTGTTCTCTAATGGAAAGTGTGCTGGAGCAGAACTCTCTACTTCAAATATTTTGATTGGTGAAAGTGAATCTGTAACATCGAAACAATTATCGTAAGAAGCTTGGTCAAGAAAAGAACTTCAACCGCCAGTAGCAATATCCAAATTGTTCGCCACGCACGTATTTCCCCAGTTTATGAACTGATAATCATCAGAAAAGAGTACATCCAATCGATGATAAAAGAAAGAACCAAAAAAGATCTGCAGCGTAACGAATACATTCAATAAACACATAAAAACCCAAGCTCACTGACCATTGCTGGACCGTGGCGTTGCTGGTTACGTGCCCGTCGAATTGATTGCAGCAGCAGCAGCAGCAGCGTTAACCTGCAAACTCACTTTCAAGATGAAGACGACGACGTGACGGAAAAATGAAATCCGCATCGACGAGAAAACCATGACCAACACGGTTCACTGCCACCGCCACTCATTCACTGCTGGCTGGAGTTACAATGAAGACCTGCTGGACGGTTGGTCATATCTTGTTATGATGGCTTCGATATCCACACCCCTAATTCTCGTATTGGATCAAATCAAAACGGGCTGTTTGATGTAGCGTTACAGACATTGAAAAGATGAAATCTACGTTTATTCGTGACCTTCTCGTGAACAGCGATTCCCAAGCTTATCAAATTTGGGAAATTCATGTTGGTGATTAGATATTGTTTAAACAATTTCAATAACTAATAAGAGGCGGTAATTAGTATCGAGTATTATAAAAACCGCCTGATTAAAATGACCGTAGCATATGGGATTTTTATTAATAAGTTCCAACATGATGCATTATAGCAATAATCATAATGCGTTCACTCCAGCATTATGAAAACGATGTGGACGCATGGTTGCTCACGTTTCAATATTATGATGGTATTAGATCAAACCGCGTAAGCTATGGTTGCTCCTTATAGGGTAACTCGGCGTAATACGCCCCAAAGGGACAATACACCCCATTTCATTTTCACCGAGTTAAAGCTTCTCTTACACGTCAACTTTATTACATATTACAATATACACGAAAAAATGATGTTGCGCGTATACTGTGAATTCGGGTGAAATTGATCACCGTGCCACATGATTAAATTTCTTCCTAATGGACCACCAATATCAATGTTACCTGCAGTGAATGATCGTTGTTTGTCGTAACTACTGTCGAATTGTATGTTGCGAAGTTTTTTTTTGCGGTAAGGGATGTTTATTTCTATGCGAATGGGAAGTGGGAAGCTTGATAGTTTTCGAAGTAAAAAGAATGATTTAAGATGAAAGGCGAAAAACAATCCAATTTCCTATAGCAATTCCTCCGTGGATTTCGTCCAAGAATTTTTCTGGGGATTTTGTCTAGAAATTCATTAGGAATTTTCTCCTACGATTCCCTCCAGAAATTACCTCAGGGGCTTTTCCAAAGAATTTATCTGGAGATTTCTTCAAAGAAATTTCTCTGAAGATTCGCATCAGGAATTTCTGCGAGTATTTCCTCCATAAGTTCCTCCGAGGATTTCCTCCAGTGGTTTCCTCCAGGAATTCCTCCGGGGATATCCCCTCAGATCTCCGAGTATTTTCTCCAGATATTACTCAGGGCAGTTCCTCCGGGGATTTCGTCCTGGAGTTTCTCTGAGGATTTTGTCCATAAGTTCATTAAGAAATAACTCCGAAGATTTCTTCCTGAAATTCCTTTTGGAAATTTTAAGAGAATTTATCCGGATACTTCCTACATGAATTTATTTAGGCATTTCCACCACGAATTTCTGCGGACATTTTCTCCGGGGATTTCCTCCAGGAAGCTCTCAGAGAATTTCTTCCATTTTCTTTCGGGGATTTTCTCCAGATATTACTCCGGGGATATCCTCAAAGAACTTCTCTGAGGATTTCCTCTAGAAATTTTTCAATGAATTTCCAATTGCAATTCCTCCGGGGATTTTATCCAGGCACTCCTCAGGGTATTTCTCCCACATTATTTTCCGGAGACTTTCTCCGGGGATTTCATCAGGAATTTCTCCGATGATTTTGCTAAGAATATGAATTCGTGGATTTCCGGGAACCCAGGAGTTTCTCTGGGGATTAGCATCAGTAATTTCTGCAGATATTTCGTCCAGAAATTCCCCCGAGAATTTCATTAACTATTTCGGGGACTTTTGCAGCGAATTCATCCGGGGATTTCCTAATGGAATTTCTCTGGGGATTTTCTACAGAAATTCCTCTGAGAATTGACCCCAGCATTTTCTCAGGGTATTTTCTTCAGAAATTATTCTATTTTTCTCCAGGAATTCGTTCAGAGATTTGTTTAGGGAATTCATCCGGTGATTTGCACCAAGAATTTCTCCACGGAAGGACATCTAGTAATTCCTTTGAAAATTTGCTGGATTTTGTCCAAGAAATTCTTACAGGGATTCGTTCCAAGAATTGCTCCAGAGATTTCCTCCCCAATAATCATTTTTTTCTGAATAAGTGTTGAACAAATCATTTTCCAGCAAAGCAATTCAGCAATTAATGATTCTCGAGACCGGAAACATTTCCGAGGATTTCCTCCAGAAACTCTTCCGAGGTCTCCCTCCAGAAATTTCTCTGGGCATTTCCTACATAAATTTTTCTAGGGATTTCGTCCAGAAATTCTTTCGGGGTTTCACTTAAGGGAATTTCTACAGGAATTACACTTAAGGTTTCAACGATGAATTTGTCCGGAGATTTTCTCCAGGAATCCCTCCGAGGTATTCTCCCAGGAAGGCCTATTCAAATTTGCTCTAGGATTTATTCCAAAAAATCCCCCGGTAAATTCATCCAGGACTTTCAAATTGGATTTCCTCCAGAATTTAATAACAAAAGACAATTTACAAAAAAGACAATTTACACCGTCTTCAGCCAAAGGCTGCACAGACTGAACAATCACAAACATTAGTCAACGGACAACACGGAACACCCAGTAGCCCAGTGATGAATTTTTCGTTTGACGAAAAGTTTTCACCGACTGGAGCGGGAATCGAACCCACACCTCGTGGCACAATACGCCTAGACGACTGACGCCGCTAACCGCACGGCCACGAAGCCCACAAATCCATTAATTTCTTCTAGAAATTTATGAGGGGATTTCCTCATAAAATTCTACCGGCCAAATAGAAATTCAACCATAGATTTCCTTCAGAAATTCCTCCGGTGATTTTTTCCAAGAATTCTTCCAGGGATTTCCTCCGGAATTCCTCCAAAATTTCCTCAATCATCTTCAGAGGCCCTGCAGGAAATCCTTAGAAATTCCTCTAGAAATTCCATTGATGTTCCTCTAGAAATTCCCTTGGAGTTTCTTCACGAACTAGTTTTGAATTTTTGCCGGGAGTTCCATCTGAGCCCACCAGGAATTTCTTCAGAGTTCCGCCGATAATTCTACCGTTGTTACTAAGGCAATCTCTTCGGAGCTCCACCGGGAATTCCATTGAATTTACTTTATGGTTTCTGGAGGAAATCTTTCAGAGTTCCTTCAGCGATTCCTTGGATTACCTCAAGAAATTTCTCTGAGCTTCTTCAGAGATTTCTTTGGTGACCCTCCTAGAATTTTCTTAAGCATTCCCCCGAGATTTCGTTCATTTTTCTATCATGATTTTTTTTCGGAGATTCTAAAAAAATATTCCTCCGGCAATTCCTTTAAACTCCCTCCAGGAATTTCTTTGAAAGTGTTACAAGACTTTATTCAGATTCAGATTAATTTCACCCAGAATTTGTCCATCTTTACCACGCGTAAAGAGTTAATTAACTTTATTCAGAGTTTCTCATAAAATTTCTTCGAAGTTCATCCAGGAATTCCTTCTTTTAGAGCTCCACCAGGAATCTCATCAGATTTCATCTAGGTTTCCTCCTGTTTTTTCCGGAATTTCTCCAGGACTTCCACAGAGTTTTAGTAATGCCTCGGAAATCCTCTGGATTTCCACTAGGGACTCTTCATGAGTTTCTCCGAAAAATTCCCTACCTATCCTCCGATTTTCTTTTAGATTTGCTACGGGAATTCCTCCAGTTTCCGTGTAATTCCTTCGGAGGTTCTCTAGTTCTCTCCCACCGGTAATTCATTCTGATTTCCTCCATAGATCCTACAGGAATCCTTCGGTGCTCTTACCGAAATTCCTTGGAGTTCCTACAGAAATTCCTCGGAGTTCCTCAAGGAATTCCTTTGAATATACACTGATGAGTTTCTCCGGGTGTTTACCATAGTTCCTTCAGTAATTTCACCGGAGTTTCTCAAAAAATATTCAGCAGTTCCTCCAACAAACTCTTCAGAGCTCCCCCAGAAATTTTTTGGAGGTCCTCCAAGAATTAATTTTGAGTTCCACATGGATTCCTCCAGGAGTTCCTCTGGGGAATCCTTTGGAGCTCCACCGGTAATTCCTTAAAATTACCGCCATTGGTCCTTTAGGAATTCTAATTTAGAGTTCCTTCAGTTATTCCTAAGAAATACTACGGAATTTTTTAGGAATTTTTCTGGAGAGGAAAATTACTAGATCCTGCGAGAAATCCTCCAGAACACCTCCGGGAATTTCTCAAGAACCTTAAAATTTCTTCGGAATTTCTCCAAAGTTCCTCCAGGAATTCCTTTCTTCCATTTCATCCAGCAATTTCTCGGAAGTTCTACCGAAGTTTGACTGAGAATTTCTCTGAAGTTTTTCCATAAATTCTTCCACTGCAGCAGCTCTTACACTTATCAGTACACATCAGATGAAAAATTCTAGCTTCCGGCAATGAACTTTAGAACTTTGCTAGTTCAATACTATTTGTTTGTTTTTGTCGATCACATTTGATTTGATTGGATTTCTTACAGCAATTCCTACGGGATTCCCTCCAGGAATTTCTCCAGAAATTTCTCGGGATATTTCACTCTAGAATTTTTCATGGAATTTCCACCAGGAATTGCTGCGAAGATTTCTTACAAAATTTCTCCGAGATTTCCTCCAGGATTTCCACTGGGAATTCGCTTCATGAGTTCATTCGGAGATATCCTTCAGGAATTCCTCTAAAGATTTCCACCAAGAATTTCTCCATATTTTTCCCCGGGGGTTTTTTTCAGAGTTTTCTTATAGCACTTCCACCAAGAAGTCCTCCACGGATTGCCTCCAGAAATGTTTGCAGGGATTTCTTCCAGAAACGCCTCCAGAAATTCTCCAAGAATTTGGTTAAGAGTTCCTCTAGGAATTCCTCTGGGGTTGCTCTAGGATCAGAGATCCTCCTGGAATTCCTTCAAAATTCCTCCGGAAATTCAGGGTTTCTTCGGGAATTATTTCAGAGTTCCTCCTGGGTTGCTCCAGAAGTCCCTCCGGAGTTGTTTCAGCAATTCTTCTTGGTTTTTATCTAGAATTTCCTCAGAAGTTCTTCCAAAGCTCCACCGAGAATCTTTTGGAATTTCCTGCGTAGTTGCTTTTGGAATTCGTCAGTAGTTCTTTCACGAATTCTTCCAGAGTTCCACCACGATTTTTTCCGGATTGCCCCCACAAATTCCTCCGGAATTCTTCCGGCGTTCCTCAAGCAATTTCTCCGGAGTTCCTCCAGATGTTCCCCAAATAACATTGATAGCTAAATAAAAGCTTATTCAGCTAAAATGTTGTCTATACAGCTTCTTTTCAGCTGATCAAACTGTTATTTAGCTACCAAAATAACCTAGGTCTTCCAGAGATCCTCCAGGGATTAGAAGTTCCTCGAGGGATTCCTTCAGAGTTGCCTCGGGTTTGCTCCGAGAGTATTTTCAGAGTTCCTCCAGCAATTCTTCCAGATTTTTTCTGGGAAATCCTCCGGAGCTTTGTAAAGTATTCTTCCAAATTTCCTACGAGAATTCCTTCAGAGTAACTCCGGCCATTCCTTCAAGAATTTCTTCGGAATTCCTCCGAGATTTGCCTTGAAGTTCCTTCAAGAATTCCTTCGGAATTTCTCCAGGCATACTATTGGAGCTATCCCAGGAATTTCTTAGATGTTCCCCTAAAAGTTCCTCCAGGAATTCTTTCAAAAAATTTGCCAGCAATTCCTTCGGAAGCCCACCGGTAATTCATTTGAATATCCTCCATAGATCTTACAGAAATTCTTCGGAGTTCAACCAGAAATTTCTTGGAGTTTCTTCAGGAATTGTTTTCGATTTGCTCCAGAAATTTCTGCAGAGTTTCTCCGGGATGTCCACCATAGTTCCTTCAAGAATTTCTTCGGAGTTTCTCAAAAATTATCATGCAGTTCCTCCATCAATTTGCTACGGTTATTTATTAGCTTATGTACATATGTTGAGATTCTAGACGGATCTGATTGTATACATTGGCGATCTGAGTTTATTTTGCTAACCGACCAGACACTTCAGTCACAGATTTGTGTTAGCTTTTTTCTTGACTTCGTAGCAAATATTTTTTCCTTTCTCGGGGATACGACTGTGATGATTATGTTGTAGGTTATAGCCTTCAGTCTATTATGCTCAAAAACGCACACGTCCACAGATTCCTTGAAAAAGGCACAAGAAATGTGTCCGAAACGTCGGATGAAAACTTAAAATACGTTTTTGAGCATAAAAGAACAGAACAGAATAGAATAAAACTTTTATAGTGCTACATAATTTTCTACGAATTATACCAAGAAAAGTTCAATGAGCACAGTGATAATCTTCAAAAAATATCACTTATTGATGTAAATTACCTACTTGTAAACTAACCATGGATCTCTTTCACAATACGCCAAGAAAATTGTGTTGAAATAATATGGTATTCTTTACTAAAAAGTGCAATACAGCTGTTGTTGACAAAGCGAGACTTGTCGGTAGACAAGTTTGTGGATTTGAAACATAATTGAATAATCAACGTCGTCATCTAGAACGATTGCAAAAGCCACTGCGTAAATAATATACCAATAAAATACCACTATGAAACGCTTCATACACCTCCTACCCTGAGTTTCCTACCGAGTTTCCTCTTGCCACGTAATCATATCATGTATGAACATGAAATTTATAAAAATTAATAAACTCATTACGCGTGGTAAAGATGGATAAATTACACAGCGCAACAAAAATGAAATTTTCGCGTGTCTCAAGAATCAAATTATGTGTCTCTAGTAGATTTGGGGTTGCTGAATCCGATGCCGTTCTCAGAAATTTCCCAGCACGTCACAATTTTCAGCTACAGGTCGCCAAAGTTGTATAAAACATTGGTTTTATTGATGTTTACGTAAATTTTGAAGTTTATTTTATCAAACTTTTTTGTGATCTTATCCACCAAGCATGCAAAGGAGGACTTGGGGGACGGACCTGGTGTAGTGGTTAGAACACTCGCCTCTCACGCCGAGGACCTGGGATCAAATCCCATCCCCGACATAGTCACTTATGAAGTAAAAAGTTATAGTGGCGACTTCCTTCGGAAGGGAAGTAAAGCCGTTGGTCCCGAGATGAACTAGCCCAGGGCTAAAAATCTCGTCAAACCAACCAAGGAGGACTTCAACTTTTGTTTTAGATATCTTCTTCTTCTTCTTTCTGGCGTTACGTCCCCACTGGGACAGAGCCTGCTTCTCAGCTTAGTGTTCTTATGAGCACTTCCACAGTTATTCACTGAGAGCTTACTATGCCAATGACCATTTTTGCATGTGTATATCGTGTGGCAAGTACGAAGATACTCTATGCCCTGGGAAGTCGAGCAAATTTCCAATCCGAAAAGATCCTCGACCGGTGGGATTCGAACCCACGACCCTCAGCTTGGTCATGCTAAATAGCTGCGCGTTTACCGCTACGGCTATCTGGGCCCCATTGTTTTAGATATATTTTGGTTGAAATTAGGGTGGTAAATGACTGGACAATGCGTACCATTGGTATTTCGCGTACCTGCAGGTATAAAATAGACCCCATTTGTGGTCCTTAGCCTCTTGTCCAGTAACTCCTATCCCTTCCTCCCCGTGGTGCCACCTGGGATACGAGTAACCGTAGGGAAGATCGGGTAACCGACCCTGGTGGAACCTTGGTCGTATGCTGACAGGGAAGGGGGGCTCCTCTCTTCTGAGGGTGTAGCTTATCAGAGCGTCTGTTCTCCATGTTAGGGGCGGCTCAAAACAGCGTCTGTTCTCCATGTTAGGAGCGGCTGATCATCGTCCTAGTGCCAGCGTGGGACTCTAAACAGTGCTGTGCACGATGATCCTCCGGCGAGACAGGGGGTTGGTGCAGGCCTTACAAGCCAGCCGTAAAAATCATCAGTACAGGAAGCATACAATGTAAATTCGCACCGGAACAATCGGCATAGACCCAGGCATCGAAAACGGACTAACGATTGGAAACTCGGATCATGGAACTGTAAGTCTCTCAATTTTTTGGGAAGTACCCGCATTCTTTCCGAATTATTGAGAGTCCGCAAGTTCGACATCGTAGCGCTGCAGGAGGTTTGCTGGAAAGGGTCGACGGTACATACGTATAGGGATGGTTATACCATCTACCAGAGCTGCGGCAATAGACATGAGCTGGGCACAGCTTTTATCGTGATGGGCGAAATGCAGAGGTGCGTGATTGGATGGTGGTCAATCGACAACAGAATGTGCAAGTTGAGGATCAAAGGCCGTTTCTTCAATATCAGCACAATCAACGTGCACAGCCCTCACCTAACAAGTGACGATGACGATAAGGACGCTTTCTACGCGCAGCTGGAACGTGAATACGACGGCTGCCCAAGCCATGATGTCAAAATCGTAATCGAAGATCTCAACGCTCAGGTTGGCCAGGAGGAGGAATTTAGACCGATTAAAGGGAAGTTCAGCGCTCACCAGCTTACGAACGAAAACGGCCTTAGACTGATTGATTTCGCCGCCTCCAAAAACATGGCCATACGTAGTACCTACTTCCAGCACAGCCTCCCGTATCGGTACACCTGGAGATCACCCCAAAAGACTGAATCACAAATCGACCACGTTTTGATTGATGGAAGGCACTTCTCGGACATTATCGACGTCAGAACCTATCGCGGCGCAAACATCGATTCGGACCACTACCTAGTGACGGTTAAAGTGCGCCAACGACTCTCCGTTGTGAACAACATTCGGTACCGACGCCCGCCCCGGTACAATCTGGAGCGACTCAAGCAACCCGAAGTCGCAACTGAATACGCGCAAAGCCTTAAGGCAGCGTTGCCGGAAGAGGGAGAGCTCACCGAAGCCCCTCTTGAGGACTGCTGGGGAACTGACTAGACTGATCAAAGCAACGATGGATAGTGTACAGTGCTGTGTGAAGATATCGGGTGCATTATCGGACCCGTTTGAAACACGCAAAGGACTTCGACAAGGCGATGGTCTTTCCTGCCTCCTGTTCAATATTGCGCTAGAAGGTGTTATGAAACGGGCGGGCTTCAACATGCGGGGCACGATCTTCAATAAATCCAGCCAGTTCATTTGTTTCGCTGACGACGTGGACATTGTCGGAAGAACGTTCCAGGTGGTTGCTGAACAGTATACCAGGCTGAAACGTGAAGCAGATCGGGTTGGATTAAAGGTAAATACGTCGAAGACGAAATATCTGCTGGCTGGAGGAACCGAGCGCGATAGAGCTCGCATAGGCAGACGCGTGACGATTGACGGGGATGAGTTCGAGGTGGTGGACGAATTCGTCTACCTCGGATCATTGATAACGTTGGATAACAACTGCAGCAGAGAAATTCGAAGACGTATCATCGCCGGAAGTCGTGCTTACTATGGACTCCACAAGACCTTGCGGTCTGGTAAACTTCACTTCCGTACTAAGTGTACCATGTACAAGACGCTAATAAGACCGGTAGTCCTCTACGGGCATGAGACGTGGACAATGCTCGAAGAGGACCTGCAAGCGCTAGGAGTTTTTGAGCGACGTGTGCTTAGGACGATCTTCGGCGGAGTATGTGAGAACGGCGTATGGAGGAGAAGAATGAACCACGAGCTTGCGCAACTCTACAGTGAACCCAGTATCAAGAAAGTCACCAAAGCTGGAAGGGTACGATGGGCAGGACACGTTGTGAGAATGCCGGACAACAATCCCGCAAAAATGGTGTTCAACTCAAATCCGGCCGGTACAAGACGAAGGGGAGCGCAACGAGCTAGGTGGTTTGACCAAGTGGAGCAGGATCTTGGAAGTGTGGGGCGATCGAGGAATTGGAGGTTAGCAGCCATGGACCGAGTTAGTTGGCGTAACATTGTGGCGCAGGTCATGTCTTGAAGGACGTAGAGCCGCAAAAGTAAGTGGTTGAAATTACACGATTAAATTCAGATTAAACTGATTTTTTCAACATGCTTGCAGTCTCTATACAAAATTCGTAGTTTCTCTTATATGGAAAAATACAATACTTTTCTAAACCATCGAAAAATAACTTTTCCGCATCAAAAGTATTATAAACTTTGATGATAAGTATTGTTGTAGACGTAAAGTTTGAATTCTGTGGCAAATTAAGCAAATTAATTGCCTTACAAGCTGGCAAACTTGCATGCAAGTTAGCTGAAATAGTCAATTTTTGCATTTTCAACAACCAATATCTCAAAAACTAGACGTGCTACGATATTTCTGTAAATGGCAATGGATTTAGCAACCCTTAATTAAGTAAATAGAGGTATTTTGATGCTGGATACAAAAACGTGTTCCGCAGTGTTGTGGGTGAAATTTTGAAAAAAAATCCACGTGCTCGGCTGGGATTCGGACCCAGGACTCTTGTATGCAAGCGCTCTACCAAATAAGCTACCGAGCCACTTGTGACCCAAGAACTCAGTTGGTTACAAATTTTAGAATTCAAATCCCAACAGAAATTTATATTATAGTTTAAATTTATCAATTTGAATACCTACACTACGTAAAATTGAGTTTTTAATATTTAAAGCAATCACTTTTTTATCCCACTTCCCTCCTCCTGCATACGTCCATTAAAACTAAAACAATCATATTGTGTATTATAATACATAATTGATGGATTCAGATGCTCTTTTTTAAGAACTTCATCACATGGGTTCCCAACGATTTTCCCCAGCCGGAGGTCATTACACTACATAATTTCCCACATAATTGTCCAAACTCAACTTACGCACTCGTTGAAAAAGTGATGTTAATTTAATTTACTTATTAAAAAAGTGACGTAAATTGAATATGCATAAAAAGACTTCGTATATTAAGGTTATAAATGAAACCAGCTCAATAATGTTATCCCTGTTAAATTGTCGAGGTTTTTTTCCAACAATTGCAATGCAGGTGAATCATGACTCTTTTAGAAAAAAAACTGTGAGTCGTTCACTAATTCTCGAGTTTCAACACTTTTGAAAGATCGTGAGTTGATTATTACCCTTTTTTCAAGATTCGCCAACCCGTAGAGAAGATACTGCATTTAACCGGAAGACTTCATGTTGAGACACAAGAAAGTTACACCTTATGAAACCGAAGTATAGTTTTCCCCTGGATTGGTACATTTATTTTTGATTGGATCGCAAGTTTTTGAAGATTTGAACAATATTTCTGATCGCGACCCCAAACTATTCTACCGAGAGCTGTAAGATGTAGTAAATTCAAAGGATCGAAGAGGCAGATATTTACATTTTAATTGAAAACTTCGCTTTCAAAATTTTCGACTTGCCAACACCTGACAATAAAAACCTCAGTGTTTTTATTGCACACCTAAAATATGTTTTCTATAATTGCAACTCGATCAATGCATTAGGAAATTGCAACTCATTCAATCGTAGGGAGAAAGAAGACCTTAGCTAACGATTTAATTCCACAATAAAATCGAAAATGTGCATTGTCCAACTAGGCCACGCTTTACCACACATAAGGCTCTTTCATCAATCATCGCCTTGCTGCCGAAAGCCGTTGCGCACGAGCGGCGCGTTTATACTAATTTGCACTGGGTAATGTGCCATTAGTGTACAGAAAAAATCTTTATTACCAAAAATCATTGGCACGGTGAGACGAGGAATCGTTGGGGCAATTGGCTTAAGTACTAATTTATCTCAATTTAATTACACCATGCACTGTGAACATTTCTGGGTGACGTACGTAATCCAGCGTGGCTATCGATAACTCCAAAAGTGCAGTGACAGACGACGGACACATTTGCGAGCGATTGTATGATATGGGATTTCCCAAACAAGGAAACAGTTGTTGTGATGCTGCAGTTTGTTACCGAACACCCCAATCCAATTCCAGGCGAATTTATATCATTGCGAATTTTATGGGGGCCTAAACTCAGACATCATCGGACTGCACCGACAGTGTCGTGTCATCGAAACATGATGTGCCAACAGACTGATGTGATGGAACGCCGTTTCCTTTTGTGACCGATGGGAGGGAAAGAGATGCACAGTGCTTCAATTACCTTTATTATTAAAAAAATCTCTTTAGAACCTTAAACGTCAATTTGTTTAGACATTTCTGGATTAATTAAAACAAATCGTTACACAGAATTAAGAACGACACTGTTTTAAAGGTATATGCGTTCAAGTATCCTGTTTTTGTTTAAAAATCTTGATAATCTTGATATTGGATATTCTATGAATCACATTAATAACTATACCAGAGAGCCATATTTGCTATATTGGAAAAACATGCAACATGGCTGACCTGAAAATTAGTTTTTAAATCAAAAGATTGTTATTAACACAAAATTTGGATTTTCTATTAATAAGAAGGTAAAGAAATTTTATACATGTGTTACATTTGGCTTGATTGCCCTCAATGTAATTTTTAAAGCTAAATGTGTTAAAATTTATCAAAGAAGGGTTTCTAGAAGAGGAAAAAACCAATAGGCCTATCAGGGTATTGAATTGAGAAATGGCCTTAAGAGCACTCATCAGATTAACCCGTATAGGCCTGAGTGAAAACAAAAATACTAAAACCCTCACCGCTCAGCGAATACTTAACGGATTCAAATAGTTTTTGTCAGTATACTGGCCCACATATCTAGTTCCTAAATGTACCCAAGGGATCTCAAGAATGTTCCTGTGGTCGGAGATATTTTGGTGGGTCACTGGGTCAGGTCGGGTAAAAAGGGGATATTTTTTAGGACACGCCAAGTTGTTATTATTTATTTGCAATGGCAATCATTTTAATTTGCATAAATCATTAAGATCTGATATTCAACATTATAAATGAAGAGGTAAGCACCGTTTAGAATGTTCTGGATGTGGTCACTCGGGCTTAATGCCCTAATGAACCGGCTATAGATTTGTTGGATACTAAACCGTTTCAATTCACTAACAGTAGAGATTAAACATAATGAGTTTGACACATATAATTAGATACAAATTGGGCACTTTGCCGTAAATTTCGTTTCTCAAAAAGTTTACGCTGGTGCGTTTTTCTTGAAATTCCTTGATTTAGTGGCCACATTATAGCCGATTCAGGAAATGATCTGTAACTTGAAATTTGCCTACCTCCATGGGCACAGAAGTACAGAACCATTTTCAGCCGACCTGACCCAGTAACCCACCTGAATAACTCCGGACACATGAATATTCCCGAAATTCTTTGACCACATTTAGAAACTAGGTATGTGTGCCAGTATACTGACAAAAAATAATTTAAATCCGTTAAATACTCGCTGAGCGGTGAGAGTTTTAGTAATTTTTCTTTCACTCAGACCTATACGGGTTAAACTCTGTCATTGTATTTGATTTTTGAATTATTGCCTACGCGATGTTCAGCATTTGTCACCAATCACATTTTTTTTTTGATTTATTGCGATTAAATTTCCGCAAGTCAGTTTAATTTTCTTGCTGCCCAGTGCATTGACTTGGCATACAGGCATTTATGCAAGCTGTGTTTCAACATAAACACTCTAAGCTTCATAAAAAAATATTCCAAGTTAATGACGAATAAGTTGAACAGGAAGAAAATAAAAGTTTGTAGAAAGTTGCTTAAAATTAAATTTATTCAAATGGATGAAGAAAACAGAAAAAAATAATTATTATTTGTTAAAGCGCTAGTCTTCATGGTTAATTTTTGTAGATAATAACGGTAAATGAAGCACCGCGAGAGCATGATCAACAAACACGTGTCCTCGAATCGCTTGTTTTGAGTCCAAAAGTTAATTATCCGTTTTCTATTAATGACATATTGTTCTCAGATAATAATGTCTCGGTTTTATAGAAAGATATTTCCTAGCTGACACATTTCAATTTATATGTAAGTCTCTGTTTCTTACAGGAATTATCGGTACTCATTCAGCAAGTGCGAAAATTTGATCAATTATTACTCTACACTCATCCCTGAATGATCGCGAAATATAAATTTGTTAAACCAATTTGGCAAGGCCAAAATCCATGTGATACATTTCTCCTCATGCACAATTTCCCACATATAGTGGGTCTTACACTTCGAAAATCAATCTGTTACGACCAACCGATTTAGGACGCTTTATTGCAACCGATGCTCCCCATTCGTCTCATCTGGCGCGCATCGTGTCAAATTTTTCTTTACCTTACACGCGTTAACGCACGGCTGCTGATCAAAACAACGCAGAAGATTTGCTCGTTTTTTCCTACCGTAACCGACTCTGCCGTTATGTGAATGGAGGTCTTTTTCATTTTTGTGTTTCCCGACAATGTTTGATTGGAAAAAGGCGACCAAAGTATCAAAAATGTACAGTGCTGGCACGTTTGACACGATCAGTTTAAAAAACAAAGTTAACGAAGTTATGTTGACGACTGTTCGATGTCTGCTGAATACTTATTGCTCAAATGCAATAGAACATATACAAATAAAATTCAATTACCTATCTGAAGATCTGATAGCACATTATGATAGGGTGTGCAATAGCTTATTAAGATTTAGTTACTTTCAAATTTGAACGTGACATTCGTTATCTGTTTGTTAGACTTGGCTTTGTATAATTACGTGATTGTAATGTAATGTTCCATAAGATATACTTGTATTAATAATATGCCGACTTTTTAAAATATTTCACCGCAAAATTCACAAAAAAAACTTTAATTCCGTTAAAACAGGTGATAACTAATGAGTCAAAGCATTAAATGATCATTTATTATGTTGGTTAAAGGTATCAAGCTTGAGTAGTAGACTGACCCTTAAACAAAAAAGTTGTAAAACTCAACGGGGCACCCTGTATATATGTTCCTTAGGGTAAGAAAAAAGCTCTCTCAAAACTTCAACTCATTTTGTAGCTTCCCCAGCTGGCGCATTCGATTCGAAGTTTGTATGGAATACTCGTTTCAAATATATTGAAAACTGACCCTATGCCACTGTTTTGTTCCGTATACTAGCTAATCGCGTTCAATTCAGCCCAGAATGATGAATTCACTAGTTGATACCCTAATGAACATAGTTGCAGAAGGTTGTATCTAGTATTAAGCTTATTTTCATTAACCTTTCAGTTGTTGTAAGTTAGGCTTAGATCAGCACTCCCGTACAATCACATATATGCATGCACCTTGTGTCGCAGCTCGCTTCTCGTCATAGGTGGCTATGATGCGCTTAGTGGCTACCACCCAGCTATGTTGAAGAAATACTAAGCAGTATTGCAAATCTACTTCAGATAGTTAAAACACCAACTTTCTCAATTTTAATCATGATATAACCTTCTACAATATTGTTCGGCCCAGATAGCCGTAGCGGTAAACGCGCAGCTATTCAGTATGACCAGTGCTGAGGGTCGTGGGTTCGAATCCCGCTGGTCGAGAATCTTTTCGTAAAGGAAATTTTCTCGATTAGTATCAAGTAGTGTTTTTGACATTCTGGGTTCAATTGAAAGCGATCAACAATTTTCCTGACCAAACAGGAGATGATGTGATGTTTCCCATGTGCTTGAGCTGAAAATCCCATATTAACTTCAATTCAATTGCGCCGGCTCATGGAACAACCAAATTGGCTGAAATTTTCAGGAAGTCTTCATCTAACCCTAAGGAATAAACGTAGGGGTGTCCAGTGCTCAGTGATATAAAACAACTTTATTTTCCTCCCATACTGAGCTGGGCCAGTCTATTGCGTAGCGATCGATTGTTTTGCTTTGATCCTAATAGTAACCAGTTCCAATTTCTTTAGAAAAAGACACCGAACGTTTTTGCTTCCAGTGAACGCATGACCCTTTGAAGGGAGCACCATCCAAGACAACGGACTAGCATGCAACGCACAATCAAAATACATTCCTGCCATAAAAGTGTTCGGACTGCAGCGGTAATCGAACCCACACTCCGTGGATCGATGCGGCTAAAAACTTGGCAAAAAAACTAACAACACAGCCCTGAAACCAACGACGTTACCCATTGTCTCTTCTCAATGGGTTAAAAATGGATCAATAAAAAATTAACGAAATCTAAATAATTTTCTATATTTTTAATGTATTTCCATAGGGGAAGTTGTAGTAATATGAACAGAGGTGGTGAAATAAACACTTTTTTGATAACGGAGGAAAACCAAATTTCAGTGAATTTTTATCACGATCGTATATTTATGAGTATAAAATATAGTGCAAATGTGGATACGGATACGATTGATTGAAAACTTCAACAAAACTGAAGAAAATCACGTTGCAAACTTTGATCTGATGTAATTTTAAACTTTAAATAATTGAGGTGATGGGTATGGGTATGGGTAAACATGAAAATGATAGGGTTCTACATCACATGCAAAGGTTATAAAAAAGGCTAGGGTAAGAAATCTTTATTGATATTACTGGGATTGGATAGCATTAGATGATTCCTGAGATGAATATTTGGAACGTATCCATCGAGTAAGCCCTGATTAAGATGAGCTCATGCACAAAAGAAAAATAACTAGACAGAATACGTGGAAGTCTCAAAGCACACTCTTAAAAATAATGGAAATTACTGTCGACGTAATTCATAGTATGACTGAATGACACATGATGTAAATGATAAAACGACACAAAAATGTGTCCTTGAAAATGTATTGAACAAAATATGTAATTTTACACGTTAATGGACACGAAAACGATGGCCCGTCATTCGGCTCGCTTCTTTTGTATGCATCCAAAAGACGTAAAATCGCACGATTTTTTCGGAGTGTGCAATAAAGGAGGACGATGTTACAACGAATGGTATTACAGTAATGAACGCTTGAAGGGTGAATTCCAGGATAAAGTTGTAACACTACAACGCTCTTGTTTTCAGTATGCTTTTCTGATATCGTTTTGTCTCAAATTCCGAACACTCGGTTTTTGTATGGCGATGTTTCGTTGAAATATGTCATCAAATTACAAGGAAATGGCAGTCAATTGCAATTCAATTTTAACGCCTTCCAATCTATTTTATACCTCTGGAGTAGTGATGATTCTGTAGTTTGAGACCAGTAGAACTAGCTCAGTTAAATTTGTTTGCGAAATTATTCATTCAAATACGATTTATTCGTGCTGTTCGGAATTTGAATCAAGGTGTTCGTAATTTGAGACAGCCCAAGCAGCACATATTGTTACAAGTAGCTTACAGCAACGGCTACTTAACATATTCAATAGTTACAATATGATACATTTGCAACATGGAAAAATACTGCTATGTTACCGATAAAGCGCAAAAAGTCGAGCCTTATGTAACTTGTTTGTTCATTACATAAGAAGTTTACAAGCGACTGCTATGTAATTTGTTGATTATGCATGGGTTTTCCTGCGACACAATAAATGAAACGGCGTTGAATTTGTTGTTACTTTCTGACAGTTTTGGAACCGAACAACCATTTTAGGATTGAGTGTCAATAAAAGTAATACGTATGATTTTCGAACGCGTAATTATATGCACAAGTACATAATAGATTTAACATGCCGATTTGAATTTGTGGTGAAATCAATCATTTTACTTGCTCAAAATTGACGGGCCCATATAATAGAGAGTAATTGCATATTGAATAACACATGATACCTGGATTGTTTAGATATTATTCCATTAGAACTGACACAAAAAATGAATATTGACATTGTTACTCAAATCAGCAGTGTTTTTTTTTATTTTAATTTAATTGTTTGTGAAGATTGTGATTCCAAAATCACGTTGTTTCGTGTCCCGCAGTTGGATTTTCTAGGTTACCTATCATAAATCGCCATTTAATTTCATTTTGCTGCAAAAAACACTCTCGAATAACTGTTTGAGGACAGCCAATCTAAAATTATGAAAACTATTAAAAAGCTGTTAGAGAGGCTGCAAATTGTAAATTCAACAATTTTAATTAATCACTGGAAAAATATCTATGAAAACAATAACTAGTCATAAAATAGTAAAGTTCTTATATCAAAATTCACAATACGTATAAAAATTTTTGACATGTAGTGTTGACCACTGTCAGCAAGTTACTCGTTTGTTACACATTAGTTACCCAGAAATCTTATGTTATTTTGAAACTGATGTGTAACTATACTGAAACTGTCAATAAATTACACTGCTGTCAATAGGGGAAGGGGTATTAAAATGAACACCTTTACGATATCGTCTTGCTTTTAATGGGAAAAACGTTGAATTTGCGATAAATAATCAAATAATATACAAAAATCCCCTATGCCAATTGACTGGAACATTACAAAAGTATGAAAATTACATGCTCCGTCCAAGAAAGCACATGGTTTGTGACGTGCTCAAATGGCTCAAAAAGCTCGAAAGAAAGTAAATTCAAGCGTGTGCTATAATAAGGGCGCAAGTCGCATGATCAATTTCTTTTCATCGATCCTCTCTTCTGTGAATAAAGGTGATAAGATGCAGGTTTGTTAACAATTTTTCACTACAAGACGCTAGGAAGTAATGCAATCTTGCGTCCTGAGGTGAAACAACGAATTGAATTTAGAAATTGATCAATTTGTGCCAATATTAGGGACTGAGGATAATATGCCCATGATAAGGAAAATAGCGATTTAGATGTGAAAAACATGCTTTTTTTATTATAATCTCTCTAATTATGTTCTCTATCATATAGTAGTAACAACATCCATCCGTTTGAGTGTTTCTAGGGTTAATAAATCAATTAAAAAAATGCGTGCTTATGGTTATTAACCACGTAGTCATTTATTGAGGGAGGGGAGAAATTCTGCCCAATGACCACGGTCCATACAAATTGTAAATTTTGTGTATGGACAAATGACTACTGAGGGAAGGTGGGTCTAAGGGGCGGTCCATTGATTACGTAAGACAATTTTAGTGATTTTGAGAACCCCCCCTCCCCCTATAGTAAGATTTTTTGTATGAAAATTAAAAATAATTTGTATGGCACGTAAGAAATCTCAAACACCCCCTCCCCCCATAAAGCCTTACCTAATAAATGGACGACCCCTAATATTGGGAAAAATAACCGTGTTGTTAATGGTAGCCCCTTGCGCATTTCTGTGATGTCACTTCAATAGGGCCTAACTAACATGAGTTATTTCTCTTCATCGATTATGCATATATAATGCATACCTACAGGCGTTTGTTCTGATGTTATTGTTCAATAATAGATACATGCTGATGCGAAAAATTTACATTTGTAAGGTTCTAATTTATTAATTTATTAATTTATTATTTAATTGTTACTTCAGCGTGGCATTACGTTTGGTAGAACTTGAATTCAACAGCTTTTTTGGTGTTATGAAATAGGGGGGTGGGGGTTTTCCCCCAAGAGTTGATTGAAGTTTAGGTCCTTCGATAAGTTTTTCAAGGACAAATTTAACATATTTATTGCACGTAATACAAACTGTGCATAAGTGAACCCTGTGGGAGTTGGAATCCCAGAACAAATTTCAACAAAGAAGACAGCCACTGACTGCTGTCGTCTAGAAGTAATTATGCTTAACAAAACACAATCATTTACGGGATTGACTGTTTAACGAGAAACTTGCGACGATCGACGCGCCACAATAATTCGTGGACGGAGGGTATTAGAACTAAGTTGGAGATGTTGATTTCGAAATTTTGAAGTAAACATCACCTCCAAACACTAGCGAATTTGCGGTGGAATGTTGACGTTTGATTACAAATTGTCTAGAGGACCCAAACACTTTAACGTTCAAGGATCCGTCATCGTAATCATCGAAACTTCAACAGCCATTTTCTGTTCAAAACTGAAATTTACTCGTCGAAAATGTGTTCACTGTGTTTCGGTTGGAGAATAAAATACAGTAAACACATGAATATATTCATGATTTTGAACGAAAAAACTGCTTTTGAAAATTAATGAGTTGATGACTGCCCCCTTAAACGAATTCTCGTCATTCCGTGTCATCGGCTCAAAGATTGGCGTTCCCCACAAAAGTAGTAAAGAGAACACTACAAATGTAACTCGATGTCTTCGCAGAAATTGTCCTTCATTTATTAATTTGTTTATTAATTATAACTAGTTCTATCGCACAACATCAAAAATAGAGAAGTTAATTAACGCAGCGACACGAATTAAGACTAAGACAGCTAAATTTTCACATACTTTCATCGTCATTAAAATATTATGAAAATATTCATTTTATGTTGGTGGTAAAACACACGAGCAAAACAAACATTTTTGTTTTTTTTTTATCACAGTCCTAAAAAAACATCTATGAATGATTATAATCCTTAGCTTAGCTTAGCTTAGACTGACTACACATATCAATGGTTGCTATTCCGTGATTGACCGAAGTCAGTGAAAATGCACAAAGAATCAACTAGAAGTTTGACTGGGATTGGCCATAATCTTCTTCAGTGTGCATAATTCAGTGCCTCTATTTATACAGGGTCAATAACGGCGCCGGCCACGTCCTTGCAGTCAGGTGGGATTGAGGGAAGGAATGTTAGTGTGTAACCTTTGCTATTTGGAGACCGTGTTTGCCTCTGCATCTCCACAAAGGTTACTGGGAGGGATGTTTGTTAATGGGGAGGATCGTTGGGTCACAGGATTCACTTTGATAAGCAATTAGACCATGATAAATAATTATTTGTGAGATATAAACATGATTATGCCGACACTTGGGGTGACGAACCATTCAAAGTTTGTTGAACAAATACCTAAATGAAACATTCCTAACACTCCTATTCTTATGCCGACACTTACAGTGACGAACCATCCAAAGTTTGTTGAATAAAGTGAACCTTTCGGAAGTCTACACTTGTAGTGTCCAACCATTCAAAGTTTTTTTTATTACAAAAATAAAGGTAAAAAGAAAGGGGTGTTTTGCATAGCATAGCATAGCATAGCATAAACTGACTGTACATGTCAATGGTTGCTACTCCGTGATTGATCGGAACTGGTAAGAATTGCACTACGATCCAAATGAATAAGGGATGGGAGTTTCCGCTTACTCTCGAAGTGCAATTTTAGCAGATCTAATATTATTGATCAATAACGGCGCCGGCCAAGTCCTTACAGTCAGTTGGGATGGGGAAGGAATGTTAGGGTGTAATGATTGTTGCTTCTAGAGACCGAGAATACCTCTGCATCTCCACAATCACCACGGGAAGGGTGTTTATTAGTGAGGAAGGAAAAGATCTGGGAGTCACCTCTGGTCGGTGATGCGATCCATGGACAAGGGGGAAATATACGACTTGTATTTAAAGCTAGTTTTGTATTTTTGTCTCGAGAAGTTTTTGGAAAAATTACGTCAACATCTATAATGTCGAACAATTCAAAAGACGTTTTTATTAATGACGAAAACTGAAAATTACATGTATATATTTTAACTTATATGAAACAGGAATAATGCCGACACTTGTAGTGACGAACCATACATAGTTTGTTTGAAAATTACATATGAGTATTACTGTGCATTTTGTCTCGATATGGTAGAAGTTTTAGAAAATACGTCAACATTCACAATGTCGAACAATTCAGAGGATAATTTTTAATAATGTCAAAAAGAGAAAAATATATGTATATTCAAATTGTATAAGAAAAAAGCATAATGCCGACACCTATAGTGACAAACCATACAAAGTTTGTTTTAATATTACATAAAAGTTACGCTTTCAAGAAAATATGTGTTATCATAAGCATGAAACGAACTCACCAGTTGGCCATCCATTCTCGACTGAACACAAAACTGACACTGACAGCAAAACTTCTTGGCGTCCCGAAAATAAACCGTCTTGCTTGGGCCTTCCCAAATACGTACCCAGCAAGACGCTCCAAAACAAAGGGAAAAAAAAAAAATCTCCGGCGACGAAAACACGCGCGAAACCGTCAACAAACTCTATCGGACGACGCAAAACCGAACCGTCCTGCTTGGGCTTCTCGAAGCACTCTCTATGAATGATTATAATCCCTTCAAAAACAGTTCTAAAGATTTCTGCATCGACATCATATCATTACGATATTCACCTCATTGAAAAACCTCAACATCTCCGTCCCTAAAATTACATCAGTTTTAGTTTTTGAACGTGGTTCTGACTTCAATTTATCTCCGTATCAACAAAAACACTCTTATATATGCTCTAAATCATCCGTGCTCGTGCATAATAAAAATTATTGAAATTTGTTGTTCATGCGTAACAAATTCGGTGTTCATTCTACCATCCTGTTCATTTTTTCACCCCTTCCCCTATGACAAATGGTAAACAAACTTTATGCTGTTACACACATGTGACTTAGCAATCTGTATGTAACCTAGCGTGTTATTTGTTTCTTTGCAACCACAGATTCAATTTCAATGTAACTTATTCATTTTGACAGCTCTAGGTTAAGTTATATGCAAGTAAAAATGCAACACCTTTGTAATGTAAACAAAGCGTAAGTAACAATGTAATAGTATAGTAACAAAAATTGAAAATCATCAATAAGATATGCTACAAATTATCTGAAATGCAACGGCAATGTTATTTGTTTTGTTTTTCTAAAATATTGCATTTGTTACCAGTGCTACTTGGGAGTTCTACTACTATGCGATGAAGTTCTACTATAGTTCTATCAAAATCCTTACAACTCGAGTATTTGATAATATCATTGCAAATTTAAACTTTGAGAATCAGCCTAATACGCCTAAATGTAGGCATTTTTTCTTGAAATAAGCACATTATATGACAACTAGCTAACCCAACGTGGCTAGCCACGTTCCGACAAAATTTGGAAGCTAAAATTAATTTAGCAAGGTAAAATTTGCACTTTGAAAATTAAAACAAATAAAAATTCAAAATTTTGCATTTTGTCTTACCCCACCCGTTCCAATTTTCCCTTGTGTACCCTTGTAACCTTTTGAGAAAATCGCCTTAATTTATGCTCTAACTATACTTGTTCAAGCATGTCGATTCAATGCTGTTGCAAAGTTCCAATCAAATTATAAAACGGGGTATCTTTGATAATGCGGGTAACTTTTATAGTGTGTAACCCACCACATACTAAACCAAATATCATAATTTCTGTTAATCGGTTAAGCAAAACGAATGCAAAACTGAAGAATATTAGTATGACACTCCATATAAGAGCTGTTTTCATTTTAATCGAGACCATTTGAGGCTTTTTACACGAATATTAAAAATTGACACAATTTTAGCATTTTTGAAACGCTTACAAACAATCTGTTGTACGATCACTATTTGATGTACTTTTGAATAGTTGGCCACTTATATTTGACAGCCTAGTTACCATAAAACTTGAATACGGTCTCAAATCTCTTAGCGAAAAGCATTTTCACAAACTGGGATCATTTTTGTAATCTAAGTCAGAAATATCCATATAACGTTAAGCGCCTATAGGTATGCAATGCCCTACAAATGTTCGTAATTCATTCAATTTTGTTCGATGCATACTCCATTATCAAAGTTACCCCAAAACAGAAAACCGACTTTCGATTATATGAAAAATTATATCCATTCAAAATAAATCTTCTGGCAATCTATCAACAGCAATCGATAGATAGGATGCCAGTACTTGTTTTAAAAATATAAATTATAATTATTTGAAACAGCATGCATAAATATTCAAGTTTTCTCCGAAAAAACTATCAAAGTTACCCCGTTTTACGGTACATCTTTAAATGCTGTTGTAGAGTTTCTTCTGCTGCAAAACATTTTAAAAGTTCCAGAACATTCTACTGAATAGAAAGAAAAGTGATATTAATTCTAATTAATAATGGAATATTCTGCTGTTGTAGTGCTTGTACCGATCAATGAAACATTTCAAAGCGTTACTGACAGACAGACAACTCTGGGATTTTATATAGGGTAGGTGTACCAATTATGGATGCAATATGTCAACAGTAGTAATAAAAATCAAGTTGTAACCGCGTTTCTAAAACGCAAGCATGACTTGTTGGTGTCAATTACTAGTTTAAAGCCTTGCGAATCTGTTGATTTAAACAGTTTTAGTACTAAATTGACTTTAAGCTTCTAAAAATGGATTTTAAAAAGCGTTGTCTTTGTACCAATTATGGCAATAGCGTTCCTAGCATTCGACATAAAAGTGTACCAATTATGGACTATCGAATATTTGCACGAAATGAACTCAAACGCCATAAAGAGCGAATGATAATGCAACGCTAATATGTAATGAAGATATCGCTCATAAAATTTTCCAAAAAATTTGGGTCAAATAGATGTTAAATCAATTTTTTGCAATGGGTTCATGGGAGAAAATTAATTTTCTAAAAAGAAGTCAAAATGTAGTGTAAATGCAAATTATGATACAAAACAGCATTATTGATCTCACATTACCTTTCCAGTGCCAATTTTTAATGAAAAAGAGGAAAAATTCAAAAATCGAGTGTCGCTAAAAACCCCTCTCTATCATGAAATTAGCATCTTCCGCTCGCGAACGTTTTCGAACGTGTGATTGAAAAATCTTAGCAATTGAGTGCAAAACATGAAGACAATGCCTTACCGAACCGTCCCGTCGTGGAAGTCACCCGTAAAATAGCTTTTCTTATTTTATTTTACTGATCAAAAAATGTAAACAAACCGCCTCCAGAGTATTGCCATAATTGGGCTCTCATACACTCTTTGTATCAGTTATCGCCATAGTGGAAATAACACGATTTCCAACTAAAAACAGTAGAATTGATTGCATACCAGCTAAATTTATTCATTTGTTCTCACTAGGTAACATACATTCATCGGTTGAAACAGTTTATCCGGATGAAAACATACATTTCGTAACGGAGGTCCCTTAGCCAACTGCTAAGAAGGTGACATATATGTGAGGCAAAATTTTCAAATGTTCATTTTTCGAAGCTTATTGCACGAATGTTCTTTTCAAGGTTTAGTTACCATCAAAAACAAATAGTTTAATCATTCCTGTGAATATAAGCCATTATAGTCTAGTGAAACAATAAGCAAAATCTCTTTTTGTTCCCACTATTGCCATAATTGGTACTATAGCCATAATTGGTACTTCTACCCTATATGATAAACGGTTTTATGAACAAAAAGCTATACCGTAATCCGGGGTATCATTGATCAGCGGGGTAACATTGATCGGAATGACTCATCTCGTAATAAGTTGGTATCATCATTGATTGATGAAACATTTCCAAAACATGACTGTTTCTTCTCTTTCTAATATATATGAGCTATTAAAAATTAAGATTTTGACAAAAATTGCGTTAACTTTATGCGTAAATTGGTCAAGTTTGCGAAACAATGAGTTCAATGGTTAAGGATCACACTACCGAAGATTCATGTCTCACATAAGTTCTGCAAACGATATGAACAAGGAAAATGCGGTTCTCGCTAAAACTTTCATCGCCAAAAACGATTCCGCTGTCAAAACTTTTATAAGTATGCTCAATTAGGCAACATTAACGAATTACTGTTAAAAATGTAGAATTCCTTTAAGAAATTGCCTACCTTTAGGCGTATTCCGCTGTTCGAGGTGTTTTTAATTTTAAAATAATTTCAAAAGTTAATGAGATGTAAGCGTTTGGACATCATATTCGGCGTCAGGGGCCATGATTTAAGTAAGTAACGACATTTCCAATATTACCGAACGTTGTTTACAGTCACCCCACAGTTATGGATCAGCTAAGGGTCATTTTTAAAAATAATATATGATTACAAATCATGGTGACCTTGTACAAAACAAATTTACCCGCCAGGCAATGCCGAATATAATTGTTTTCGAAAATACACATAAAAAATCGCGGTTATTTACGAAAAAGTGTCGATTTCGAAAGAAATTTCAAACGTTGTCCATCCCACAGATGTGGATCAGTGGAACAGGAGGGTCCTTATTATGGATCAAATCGACTCATATTATGGATCAGAGCACTATAAAAGCAATTTATCTGTGAAGCAAGCGAATGGCGTATTAGTGAAAGTATACGTTTAGGCGTTTCTTTCGGAATCGTCTTATCGTTGATTCATAACTGTGGTACGGGTTTCAATGCCCCACAGTTATGAATCAACGATTCTATGAATACGGATAACATTTTATTTTATACGGATGAATAAAATATGCTAGAAGATTTTATGATTGATTGCAATGCTGTACAGATTCATGGTTCACGTAGATAAAATGTGTTCTTCGTAATTGCAACTCTATTTGAAGAGATATTCGCCGTTTAAGCCAACTTTGATCCATATTTGTGTGCTATCCATAACTGTGGGGTGACTGTACATGGATGATCAATGTTACCCCATATCAGCTGAATGAAAAAATCACATAAAACATTTTTGTAAACATGCTTAAATCTTTCAGGAAACAAAATACAGTATATAGTCACGAGCTATGGGTGGCAGTACTTGTTTTAAAAATATAAACCTCAGAAAAAAATTGCATTTTTGAATTAAATATTTAAGAAATATTCTAAAAACTGATCAATGTTACCCCGGATTACGGTACCGTAAACTGGGGGGAAGTTGATCACTTTTGAGCGATTCTGTGCTATAGTTCCTAGTGGGATGCATGTATTATCATCCAAATATTTTTAAAACCTGTTCTGGTTGAATGTTTAACGAATTATACAAACGAAATTTTGACGAATTGTTATCGTAATAACAAAAACAATTTTTGGAGATCAAAAAGTGAATTGAATTGAATTGAATTACTTTTTATTGAAGGGATTTTCTGCCGTAGGCAGGTTCATCCCCAGTCAGGTTAGAGATCAAAAAGTGGTGTTTTTGATTCCGGGGTGAAGTTGATCAATTACTGCGATAGGTTTCCTAAAATAAAGAAGTATGCTATTCACTAAATTTGGGTTCTCTGAATCTGAATCAAGACTTAAAAATCTTACAACTTATTGATAAATCGGGTAATTTTTTGATTGAAAGTTGTTAATTATAGATTACACCACATTAAACGCCTAAAGGTAGGCAATTTTCTTTGAAGTTAGCATCCCTCTTGCAAAGAGATCATTTTCTCTCTAAAATAAGAATTTGTATCCTCAATACAAATTCGAAACTGGGTACACAAAAGATATCTGGAATGTATAAAACAGTTTATTAAAAATGTAGCTTTGTATAGCCATAGAAAAAGTCGATTGTTTGGAGAAGAACCCTTCAACAGTTCATGAAACATTTCCTAAAAAATCTGTTTTTCCATGAAATAATTACCTTGAATGCCAAACCGAATTTATAAAAATCAAGAGTAGCTATCAGGAAATGCCACAACTCAGAAATTGTGATAATTGAAATAGTGGCATAGCTCTTATAACAGTCTATACATGTGGGTACGGGAATGATCAACTTCTCCCCGCTGATCAACTACACCCCGAATTACGGTACCTACTATAGCTTCAAAAAGTGTGAATATTTCTATGCAAAACTGAGCCTATTAAGTATGAAATAGTTCAAAATCATCTTTAGACATCTATAAACTAGAAAACATGGAATGTCTTTGGTGCCAACAAAACCTCCAGCAGTATTGGGAGAAATGTTTTATAGTACCGACCTGATCAAATTCGCCCCAGTGATCAATTTGCAGCCGGATTACGGTATTTTCCGAAAGGTCAGAAAGGAACAACCCCAGAGTTAAAAGGCAAATACCCAGAAGGGTTTTGCCGACGAAAAGAACGTAAGAGATGATCAAAATTGTCAGGGTTGACATGTCAGCACATATATTAATTCGTTTTTAAATCATTAATAATAGTTGTTTGAGCTGAAGGAGCTGTGACGTTGAGCGAAATCAACGTGACAGAAAATTCAAAACGCAGCCGCTCATCACTATGGAGAGCACCTGAATCTCTAAAAATAATCTACTTCTGCTTCAATTATAAATCGCTCACCCATTTACAGAGTATAGGAACGAACTCTCCAAATTCTTCAAGTTGACTCTATCATCCACGGAAATCGCAGTCTATTGCTCCTTCTCCAATAAATTATCCAACATATTCTAAGCCGTTAAAGCGAATACTTGGCTTCGGATGCCATCGCGAAACACTATCCGGAAATCGAAGAATAATTTTCTCACGTATTCGAACGCCCCTTCGGCCTCGGCCACTATCATGAAACACTAAAAGCAAAACGCGTAAATGAAAAAAAAAAAAGAATATAAACCCTCGGAACCAACTACGATTTTGCTGGCAGAGAAGCAGCAGGTCCATTTATCATTGAAATAAGAAGCAGGTGAAAAAAAAAACAATCACTTCACTATTCATTAAACTGTTTGCCGGGTGGCATAGCACCATCTGTTTTGAAATGTCACTAGTCGAATTCGCATACTATCTGCGGCAGTCATTTTGATATTTTATTTGGCAAGCTCGGAACCGACAGCGTGGAAAATTCTTCGCAAACAAGAAACCACTATTCACCGATTGAATATCCAGAATCACACTTGTCATAAACGAATGAAAAACTATCCGGGTGGCGTAGCACCGGCCGAACCTCCAGTGGAATCGCTTAAAGATATATCACGCAGAACGCGAAAAAGAAAAAAAAACTGTGACAGGCAGTTGAAAACACAACCGTTCGCAGCGTGACCAACCCAATTCAGAATCCCTCACAGTCAACTAGCTTCTGATGCTTAATCTGAATCTACAATTCGAATCCGACTCAATTCGATTCATCATACGGATATAGAATCAGAACCTAGTTTACTAAATTATGTATGGATATCTCCCACAACAATGCTGAAAAGTGCTACTTTTCAGCACTGTTTCTTTTATACTAATGTTGATAAAATTCTGCTTCCATCTCAATATTTCTACTTGTTACATCGCATAAATATCCTTCTTCAATTCTGAGCAATTTAGACATAATCTGACAGCGTCATAAGCAAGAAAACATGAAAATTGCTTAGGGTGTTCATTGTACCCCAGTTCCCCTAGGGCTTTCCTATTCTCAGATAAAGCGATTATAATTTTTCGGTGAAAACTTATGTTATTTTTGAATCACGATTACAAAAATCGCTCGAAAATTTGCGTTAACATTCGAGCTATGTCTAAAGTGCAGTGAAAATATCAATAAAATCTATCTACAAATAGCTGAGACCTAGCCAACCAAAGTTGTACGTTGAATCGAAGAGTAGCAAATGTTTTGACCGATACTGTGTAAAATTTTAAATGGAAATTTATAAAAAAAATACGTACACTAATAAAAATCAACGAAGTACTGATTTTTTCCAAAATTAGGTTGAACTTTTCATAGGATGATAGAACAAAATGCGGCAAAATAGTGATCAATTTGCTTTACGGTACTTTAAATTTAAATATCATATTCATTTAATATTCGTCTAAGTGAGCTTCATTGCTTCAGTCGTAGAAACTTTTTGTTAAACGTTAAATTCTTCTCTAGGATTCTGTTCCGTGTTGTCCGTGTAATGTTAGTTATGCAGAACTTGGCTGAAGACTATGGAAATTACTTTTTTGATGTCTAAATGTAAGGTGTTAGAAAAATACATTGCAATATTTAAACATTTGTGTTATTATATGCATCTACACTTTTTCCCTTTTTTTGTAGTTACAGATGACCACACACATCGGCGTTCCACTGTACCAAAGTGGAAAAACACCCCCAAAAAAATTCGATACCCCCTTCGGGGTGGACACCCACCAGAAAACAAGACAATTTCCCATTTTCTCGAGGTTCGTCAAATGATTGGCGGCCCACAGAGGTATGGGAGGGTGGATTGGAGGGGACCCAAGGAGGTCTCGCATCGCGTACCATCATCGACCGCGTGGCTGATCTCGTTTTTCGGCACTTTGGCTGTGGGGCTTTTCGCAGGTTTGTATATATAGCGGCGGCGGGGTCGATCATCAAATCAGTACCGTCTCTGGTCTCGCTATCTCTACAGGTGTTTTTCGAATAAGGTCCCATTGGAAAGCATAACATCGAAACGTGCTTCCAGGGAAAAGTCGTAGTGCAAGATGCGAATGGTACGTTGGGTTCAGTGTGATTGTGTTTATTTCTATTACGGAAGGGGACGCTTGTGAACAGTTGTGCTGATACGGACTAATAATTAAGACATAAAAGTGTTTAGATAGCATGAACTCTAGCCTCGGCACAAGAGTCGAGCAAAAGCATCGAAGTGTAATCTCGCAACGAAATTGGACTAACGTGATGCTATGAAGACGCAGAGCAAAGCATAAGTGGAGCGCCGAATTGCCTCAATTCATAAAACAGTTGGGTGGTGTGGCGCAGAAAGGTGGTGCAAACGCAGCGAAATGTTAATAATTAGCCCGCTCAAATCATTATATTTGCGGATCCATTTGGGGGCTGCAGCGTCATCACCCTGCGAGATGAAAGTGAACAATTGTGAGCGCAGTTGTGTGTGTCGTTGCATAAATTCATTATCTGTTGTGTGGATTTTGGCATTTTATGTGCGTAGATTAATTGCTCTGCAAACGGCGAGCGGATTATGCAGCCAGCAGCTTTCGCTCCCCGACGACGAAAGCTCGGTTGTCTGACGGAGTGATAACGACAGCTGGAGGTTTGATGAGGGGAGTTGGCATTACATCTTGTTGGCATCTTATGATCGCGTCCCAGATGATAATTGCTGTTATCAAATCGCACTGGATGATGCTGCAGTGATGCAATGGATAAATGGAAGACGTTATGCAGCAAGTTTGATTGATGGACGTTTTTAAGGTGCAGATTTGCAGTGTTTGCGCTGCAATTAAGTGTTGCCATCTGGCAAACGGTTGAATAAGGTTTCGTTGTATGTAATGACAAAAACCTTATTTAGTGAGACATCCTTAATTATGTTTGTCAGTTAGTATTTTTACTTGGACTGCTATGATAGTGACGAAATTTTTAATGATGAGCACACTAGTTAGAAGTTTGTTCTAAATTCTGTACATTGTAGATATTAGCTACCTTAAAGTGCTCAATTCATGTCAATGAAGAAGTTTAATTTTTAATCACGTGGAATGAATTCATTTTGGCTATCGAACTTAACATAGTATGACGATTTTATCTCATTTGAATACTTTTTCGAATAGAAGGCTTCAAACCTGCCTCTGAACACTATTTATGATCGAACTAAAATATTCAAATATGTAAGAATGTAAATTCAATTCAGCAGATATTTATAGTTATTCAAAACTTCCTTGAGTAGCAAATATGCTCTATCTATACTAGCTTAAGGAACGGTACACCAATTATGTCACGATAAATTACAACTTTTTCGATAGACCACCATCACCACTCCGGCAAGTTTTTATATTTTACTTCTAAAAATATTGTGAGGTTTCCCAAGTAAAGTCCGACATAAAAAAAAAGCAAGTCAAAGACATATCCTGATTTGAGCATCAAGTTGAGAGTCATAATTTGGTATAAATTGATCATTAATGTATTGGATATCATATTTTGTTTGCATTCTGGTATCATTTTATATATTTGTTAATACTTTTTTATCGTGAGTTGGATTCTCACCGGGAAAACGCGTAACTTTTTCGCTAATTTCACATCAATTTATCCTTTTAATCACATGAATAAATAAATAATAACATCAGCATGAATAAATAATTCTCAATTTATTGGCATGATAGCAAATTTTGAATTTAATTAAAATTATGTACTAACTTGCATTAATTGAACTAACTGTATGAAATTATGAGACAAGCTTTCGACAATTCATCCATTTTATTTCCGTTTTGACCTTTATTCCGAACACTTAAGGTTTACATTGACTTTAAATGCATCTAACAGGCAAAAATCTACTAGAAGCTTTGAAATATGTTATTTTCATGCAAAGTTTGAAGCAAACCATTAAGTTTGATGATAGAAATACTAAATTACTATTAGTTTTACTGAATAGTATGGAACAACATTTTTTCAAATGTCGAACGCTATGTTTTTCTGTCTCATATTCCAAACATATAAATTCTTCTGAGCTGGTTTAATTGACCTCAAACTGAAGAATCACTACAACTCCCAGGATATGAAATAGGTTTAAATACACCAAAATAGAGTTTCAAGTAACTGCCTTTCCTGGAGGTTTTATGGTATATTTCAGCGAAATTTCTCAACCAAACCGTCATACAAAATCCGTGTGTTCGGAATATGAGTCTGTTCAGAATTTGAAGCAAAATGGTGTAATTATTCGAGTGTAAGTTTTTGGTTGATGTGCATAAAAAATGACATAATATTATTTTCTGCTGAGCCTTCATTTAGATGCTACATATTTTTTTGACTCTATGAAATGTTCAATATCACTCAAAAAATCAAAAGTTTTTGTTAAATTTAATCTATTTTTAGCAAATTTTCAAAAAAAAAAAACATTGATATTTTATATCTAGAACCTAGATTATAACTAGGCTTTTATAAACAATAGAATTATAATTATGATAATTATAATGTTTTACTATTTATTGGACGCAGTAGTTCAAAAATGGCTTCTATTCGTAATATTGAAGAGGTAAAAAACACCTTTTGATAAACTTAACCCAACATAACCTATGCGTTTAAAGCACTTATGTCAATAGAAGGCTGCAACGAATTTATTCTAAAAAATTTGTTGACTTTATTCGACATTTTTCCAGTATCATTTTTGGGTACTCTAATTCATAAGTACTACATCAAGGAAGCAGCATAGGAATCGTTTTTAAAATATTATGTCGATATTCTCTGCAGAAATTTCTTCCTAACATTATAAAAGCTAATCCATATTGAGCTTGAGCTTGATTGGCCGACCGTGGTTGCTTCTCAAGTATCGCCAGATCAGTTCATTTATGCACACAAGGAATCAACCAGATGAATTCTTGGGACAGACACCCTCAGTACACGGAGACGGGACTCAACTCAATTTCGGGTTGTTAAGCCCAATTACACAATTTTGGCTAAATTTTCAAGGTCCTCAGTAGGTAGTCTGCCTATAATTCCATTATAAAAATATACTCAATTTTTGGTTGATTTCTATCAACCCAACCATAAGAAAAGTCGCATTTACCCACATTTGGCTTATTAGGCTAAAGTATCCCCATTGGGTATATGCGGCTCTCTCTATTTTTGACAACATTGGATACTTAATTTTGAGTAGAGTAAACTAGTAAAAATGTTACTCCGTTTAAAAGAATCGGAGCCGTTCAAAAGATATAGATCACTCCAAATAACGAGTGATCCGTGGCTCTTTTTTAGTGAGAGTAGGTTCTTTTTACCACAACAAATCAGCCAAAAAGTGACCCGAAAAAAGAAAAAAAAATCCTTTCCCCTATTATCTCCTTCGTACGTTCCACAGTATTATTATAACGGTGCCTGGCTTTGCGCGCCACTGCACGTCGCATACATGCAGACCCTGTCTGCTGCAGTTCCGCACTCTCAACAACTAATTTGCCCCTCCAACTTGCATGCGCGTTCGTACGTGCCATAAACCCTTTTGTTCTTTTGACTTTTACTGTGCGCCGTGTGTTGATGCTGTCTCGCTCTCCCACGGGCAGCTTGAAAATAGGGGGCTTAGTAAAAGTCAAACATTTTAGAGCATGCATAGGTTCATACAGGCGGATGAAAGATCGATGAGAATAAACACTAAGCTGTGGAAGAAGAAGCAATGGTTATGTATTGGTAAAGAGAAAAAACGTAAACAAAAATAACTACGTCACTTATTTACATGATTTCTTATGGGAGCTAACAAGGGAATAAGTTTTGAAACATATTGCATCGTACACGGATGTCACGCACACTGAATATCTTTATCCTCACATCGGTATATATTCTCATTATTGAAAGATAGAGAGATAAACTACCCACTTGGCAAAGCACATTTCAAGCGTGTGCTAGAATAAGGATGCCTGATCGATTTCTCTTCATCGATTCTCTCTTCTGTTAATAAATTTGACAAGAAGCGGGTTTGCTAGCATTTTTTCACTTCAGAACGCTAGGCAGCGATGCAATCTTGCGTCCTGAGGTGAAAAATATATGACAAATCCGTATCTTGTAACCTTTATTCATAGAAGAGAGAATCGACGAAGAGTAATCGATCATGCGACTTACGCCCTTATTCTAGCACACGCTTGATTTTGCTTCTTCCTTTTGGTTCCGGTATTAGGCATTTAATGGCGAAATACTCTCTCTTTCGCTCTTCAACAAAACTTGAAAACAATGGTGCCAGTATCTGTCAACTTTGGCAGGTACTGGCACCATTGTTGTTAGATTTCCCAAAGGAGAGAAAGAGATCGATGATGACGTCACCGTGCAATGGGCAATAAGGGAAATCTGCCGAGTTTGAGAGTTGCTGGGAAAGAATGTACAAAGAATGAGAGAGCGAAAGATACGACGCGAGTCGAGCAACCGCTCTTTTTTCCGCTCTCTCGGTTCAGTTCGCTCTTTGCGAGCCACTGAGCCACTGAAACGTTCAAAAGAACCCGTTCATCAAAATGAGTGAATCGGGTCGGTTCCATTCACTTAAATGAGCAGTTTTGCCCATCTTTAACCTTCAAGGCCCAAACGCAATGAAAGCGGAACGGTAACCGAAAGCTGAACCGATTCGCCAGCATGAATCACACGATCTCGACTGAGCTGTCAACGAATAGAAGTGAACCAACACTGAGTTGACAACATGTTACAGTTCATGCTGGCAAACCGATTCCACTTTCCGTTGCCATTCCTTTATCATTGCGTTCGGGCCTTCAGTATATAAGTGCTGGTGATGTTCCATTTTTAAAGACAAACAACGGCAGAATGCAGAGGAAAAAAAAACTAGCCAACATTAGACCTGATATACCCCTGCATCTACGCCAGCATGTGGGAAAGTATAGGGGTAAGGAAATTTTATGGCAAATAGACCTGAATTTGGTTAGCAGACTGTATTATACGTAAGGAAAAGTGTGCTTTAATGATGGAAAAATGGAAGCGCAAAGAAAAGGTTTCTCGCCCGCTCTTGAGGCTAGCGATTGCTATGAACGAATAGATCAATAGATTAACCCAAGTAACCTTTAGCACGCTAATTCGCCTTTTCGGGCTTATAGGGTTATTATTAGGCTAATAGAATGCTTGTCAGCTGTATGATAGCACTGTATTAGAATGCAAGGCGAATTAAAGTGCCATTTTGTTATTTGGGAAGAGTGGAAAGTAGAAGCAAGTATATGATACATCCACAAAGTACGAGGAACGGGACGGGTCTGGGATTTAACCCATGACCTTCAGCTTATGAAGCAGAAGCAGAAGCCAACCCCTTCTATAACAGTCAGTGGATGTTTTCTAAAAAATGGCTACCCTTTGAATTTGTTTGAAAATCAAAAGTTGATTTTTCATGCCAAAATTTGTATTTTCTGTTGATAAGTGGATAAAGACATTTTATTAGGTTTACACTTGATGTGATTTTTTATCTCGGATCTAGCATTCACAATTCGGCAATTATTGAAAGTTTACATGCTACTTATAATTAATAATTTACATATGATATATTTTTAACATGTTTTATTCCTCTTTACGATTAATTTAGTTGATTTTAAGTGCCTTAAACAATAAAATGTCCGTTTTCTTTCAAAAGCGTTACGTAATTTATGTTTGACCCCTTATGCACATCAAATATATACTCATAATTATATATCTATGATTTCTTAATCATATTATTGCAATGGTTGATTTATTGATATGGATTGACGTGTGAAACTGGATGGGTCCCATTAGCCCCGTTTAACGAGGTAACTGCGTCTAATGGCTCGTTTTACAACTTTCTTCTAAAAGTTTTCTCAATTTAGAAATTATTCGATCTTATTCCAAATTGTGATCGTGTTATTAGATTTTAAAAATATTAACATTTGAAAATTATATTTAACAAATTGTTCGAACACGATGGTTAGGTTCCGCTAGCCCCGAAATACCAACATTATTTTGGAAAAAAACAATCGGGTAACAAAGTTTGGTCCTTTCCAAAAATAAAGTCCACATAAACTTTGGAAAAAAGTCAAGGTCTACGTACACAGAAATTTTCATTGAAATCTGAGAGGGTGCTGCCAACATCTGTTTGAGTTGGCGCGAAATGGGTCCAATGTAAAATAAAAAAGTATCCGCTTTACACTACAGATAACAGGAAGAATGCGACCTTTGTGAAAAATGTCTATCCTTGAGGTAACTCAAATCAGCCAGATGTGAAAATATTGTACAATATTGGTTTCAAAGTGTTGCATTGGTGCAAACCAGCCCATACGGAAAGATTTAGAGTTCTGATTAATTTCAATGACACGATTTGACAGATAACTTTAAATTATTTTTTCAAAATATTTTGTAAAAAAATTTTTTTCGTGCCAAACACTGACGAATACTTTTTATATATCTAGAAGAGCAAGACTAATTGAATGATCTTTTGTTGGAGAAAATTTTTGATCAAATTTGTTGGAACGAATCAATTTAGTTACATTAAAGTTGATAAGTTGCCAAAAAAAAAAACAGAATTTTGGTTCTTGTTGAAACTACTTTTTAAAAAATTACTGATTGAATAAAGCAAGCTTATTGGACGGCTGCTAAATCCAGGCTTTGAAAAAACTCATGTGCGATGCAAAAATGAGGCAATTTCAAAGTTTTTCTGAGGACTAAAAATTGAACTCAGAACTTTTAACACAGATCCTCAAACGATTTGAGTGAGAGTGCTAAAACATGCGACACTTTCTCTCTTTTTGCTATGCTCACCTATCACCACACTTCAAAAGAACCCTTGAGCGACCCGCATGAACAAAGCAGGCCTCACGGAGTTGCGATGGCACTATGTTTTCATATAATTTAGCTCTGTTGTGTTCTGTGCTACATCTTCGACGCTTATTTTTCGTTGCCTCTCTGCTTAGTATTTTCTCGTTCCCTAAGGGCAAAGGTAAAGGCAGCACGCTGCTCTAGAACATGTCATCGAACTCTGATTATGTAGAGGAGTATTATCAAGGCTGGCTAGAGCCATTGGCAGCCTTGATTGCATTGGCTCAATCAGGGCATTTCTCCGTTTTTAAGAAAATACGCGATCTCAAAATATTTGTTGAGAAAAAATGCTAGTTTTTTAAATAGGGGTTCGTTCTACTTCGTCGTAAGCGCTATAATTCGTCGTATCAAACTTAAAATGTTCCACTACGGCGAATATTCCAACTTACCTGCAACATAGATTCATTTTCCAAGTGTAATTTTGTGAAAGCTGTTATGATTTGTACACTTGTACACCAAAAATGCAATAAAACTACTGTATTTCATTGAATAACTTCAGTTCAATTATACACTTTGCACTTTTTCACCGAAATCGCATGGACGAACACGATTTGAGAGAAATGCTCAGCGATCGAAATCAGTCACACCACTTCATGACACAAGTTTCTTCCCACCCCCTGTGTGACTTACTTCGCCGGGCACTTCTTTTCACTATGGAAAACCTTCGTACTTCTTCACTGAAGGATTTCATTCCAATCACACGCCGTAAAAGTTCCATAATTCTCGAAATTTTATGAAATTTCCTCCATGACCGCATGAAATTGAGAATGTAAACAAAGTTCAATCCGTCGTACTGAGAAAAAAAGCTTGTACGCATCAATGTGTGCGCGATGCTCGACGTAAAATTACGGTTCCTTTTATTGTGTTGTTTTCTCTGCACTGTGAGCAAATGCCATGATTGTTCGGTCAAAAAAATGGGGTTTATATTTTTGGGCTGAATTTTGATTGCGTAAAATGATTTTTAAAGGAAATAAGTATATTCCATCATGTTGAAGATATGGAGGGAGATGCCCGAAGATCTATATATTCTAGTAAAACATTTTACTATAGCGTTGATATGTTGTATGTTGGAGCCCAGATAGCCGTAGCGGTAAACGCGCAGCTATTCAGCATGACCAAGCTGAGGGTCGTGGGTTCGAATCCCACCGGTCGAGGATCTTTTCGGGATGGAAATATTCTCGACTTCCCAGGGCATAGAGTATCTTCGTACCTGCCACACGATATACACATGCAAAAATGGTCATTGGCATAGAAAGCTCTCAGTGAATAACTGTGGAAGTGCTCATAAGAACACTAAGCTGAGAAGCAGGATCTGTCCCAGTGGGGACGTAATGCCAGAAAGAAGAAGAATGTTGTGTTTTGACCACTCACTATGTCACAGTCAGCCGCAAGTTGTGAGACGAATCTGGAAACTGATTGAGACAGAAATGAAAACGATACGACGGATTGAGAATACGGCAAGAAACATTTTCTTTGCATTATTTCCAAAAAGAGATCAAGATTTGTCAAAATATAATTGTACAATGCTAAAGCTGTTTTAAGAAAGAATTGTTTGGCATCGGTTTGTATCAGCATCATTCACTGCAATACTGGGAAAATTGCGATTCTCACTGATAATACGATGGATACTAGCACATCAACCTAATTGAAAAATAAAGATGCAAAAAAATTATCATCGTCAAGGGCACTAATATTTTTAAATTTCCTGATGATGGTTCAATTAGGAGGACTTTGAATTTGGATATTTTATATGGATTAATATATATTGTTTTCCTTTCCAAAGCCTGCATTCGGCTATTATGTTTTATTTAATATAATTTGCAAAAGGTCATGAAGCCATGGTCCAAATGTAGGCAATTATTTAGAACAAACATTTCACAATATCGAAAAATTATTTTTATTTCTTTTTAAAGATGCTGCCTTATATTGTAATAGCAAGATCGCAAATACGTTCCACAAGCCTACTTCTAACGGTTAAGATATAAATCACGAGATTGAGATTGTTTTAAATGATAACGAATTCGAAAATTACTTCACAACTTGGAATTTGGTGTTTTATTGCTTCTTGCTTCAAAAATGAAATTTGTCAAGTTGCGAGTGCCATTCCATATACAAAAACACATTTACGACAAAATATCTATATACTTATGTTTTCTATGCATCTCAGACAGCTCTTTGAAAGTTTAAAATTGAACTGAAAGTATTTATCGTTTCATAATATATGTGAAGAGCGAAAGGGACATGATCATTAGCCTGGGACACGGTAATATGAAAAATTTAGATTCTCATTCCAGTCCATTTTTTGGAATGCATTTAGGTCCCATAACAACTGTGCAAAATTTCAGCTTGAACAGTGAAACTATATTTACGCGCCAGCCGTTTAAAGTTTGTAAGGGATTTACTATGGGAAAACTTTTTTTTGCAACGAAAAATAGCCTGAGGTCGTGTCTTCAACAAAACTTCTGAACACAGATCTAGATAGGTATTTCTACGACGTACAACATTGTCAAAGACCGCAAAGCAATCCGATGCTTGTGAAAAAAGTTATAAGGCATATTCAATTCAAAAAAATTGCCCAATTTTATTATTATGCATTGTTATTCCTTTACGTGTTACTCAACGTTGCCTTGCTAATAGGGTTTCATTGAATAACTTTTTTCACAAGTATAGGATTGTTTTGCGGTCTTCGGCAATACTCGTAGAAATACCTATCGAGGTCTGTGTTCAGAATGTTTATAGAGGTCAATGGGCGACCTCTGGCGATTTTTCTTTGCAAAAGTAAATTTTTCCATAGTAAATCCCATACAGACTATGAACGGCTGGCGCGTGAATATAGTTTCACCAATCGGGCTGAAATTTTGCACAGTAGTTATGGGCCCGAAATGCAGTCCAAAAAGTGGACTGGAGCGAGAATCATATTTCATATGAGAATGGTTCCATCCACGATGGACCTACTGTCCGTTTGCATTGGAAACAAAAATAAGTTATTAAATAAAATATACCGATTTTTTTTCAAACAAAATTCTTAAATTTTCAAAACTTCGTTTTTAAATGATAAAAAATAGATAACATACTGAAATAGGCAACTTTAAAAACTACCATGTATTAAAAATTTGTGACTACTCTACTATATACAAAACAAGCATTGCAATGAAATATACTCAAAAAAGAATGATTAGTTACAAAAATTACTTTCAAATTAATAAACTATTCATCTGAAAGCGTAATCAATGAATTCTCTAAGACAAGCTTATTAACTTAGTCCAAAAACCCTATTTTGATCTGATTATTTAAATTTTCAAAAGAAATTATTGCCTAGGATTCATTATTTGAAGAATTCCATGCTTTTTTTAATGTTAACAAAAATTCAATTTTTTTTCTTGACCTGTTCTTGGGAATCAAAGTACCCACTGTCATGATAAACTTATTCATTTTTCAAATGATTCCCAAAACTGCTTGAGTTTCATTAAAATAGCTTCTGTATATCAATTTTATTTCGAATTGAAAATTGATTTGGAATGTAATCACTTAAAAATAATGTGTGCTGAATGTTCCTGGTTCAAGAAGGTATGGAATATTTTGTTTTACTTTTATGTTGGATCAAAATTTTATTGATTAATATATTTATAATTATTCAGTTAAAGCAGATGAATTCTCCCATCCACCCAGACTCTTTTTATTCGCAAATAGAAATCGCTCAGCTAGTAATATGAGCTTAGAATTAGTCAACATTATCCTATGGTAGAACATAGAAAAACAAAGTTTGTTTCGATCTTTTCGCATGTTGATCTAAAAATTTACCGCGTTTTTTACCCAGTCAATAATTTCTATTCTCTTCCACCTTCCTATCTCTTCCCCCCAAAAAGTTTATTATCCCCTGCTGCCTAGCCCTGCTGGTGGCACTAGCTACTGCCGAGGGCAAAGGCAAACCGGCGGCAGCGGATCAGAACGTCGCCGCGAGTGAGAGAAGCGTAGAAGCTGAGCAGAAACCGGACCGGGAACTGGAGCGACGTGGAATCACCCTGGGCGATTGGAACCATGTTCAGGACCAACATGAACAGCTGCAGCTCCAACAGCCACAGTTTGAAGCTCAGGAATCGCACGCAGCCAGTGACTTCCAGGCGCACTTTGCCCAGCAGCAGCAGCAACCACAGCAGTACCATCAGCAGCCCCAGCAGCTGCTCCAGACAGCTCCACAGTCCTTCTATCAACATCAAGCTCAACCACAGGCCCACTTCCAGCACCAAGCTCAAACGCAGTCCTTCTACCAAGCCCATCCACAGCCTCATGAAACTCAACACTACCACATGGTGCCGCAGCACATGCACTTGGTTCACCTGCCGTCGCAGCACATGGTTCACTATCAACCAGAACATCACCAATATGAGGACATCAAGACCATAACTGTCGAGAAGAAGGTCCCAGTACCGTACACCGTCGAGAAGCACGTGCCGTACACCGTTCACAAGAAGGTACCTTATGAGGTCAAGGTCCCAATTCCACAACCCTACGTCGTGGAGAAGAAGGTCCCGTACACTGTCAAGGAATACGTCAAGGTCAAGGAATATGTCCCGGAGCCATACACCGTCTACACCAAGGTCCCCTATGAGGTGAAGGTAAGTTACATCGCATCCTGACCGTATATTAAGTAACTTGCTAAGAGAAACATGTTTCTTCATCAGGTTCCAGTCGACAAGCCATACAAGGTTGAAGTTCCTGTGCCCAAGCCATACGTGGTTGAGAAGAAGGTCCCTGTCGAGGTCAAGGTCCCAGTCCCAGTTCCCTACACCGTCGAGAAGAAGGTCCCATATGAAGTCAAGTACGAAGTCCCCGTTCCAAAGCCTTACACAGTCATCAAGAAGGTCCCTTATGAGGTGAAGGTCCCAGTCGACAGGCCCTACAAGGTCGAAGTCGAAAAACCTTATCCAGTGGAAGTGAAGAAACCATACCCAGTTGTCGTCGAAAAGAAGGTCCCATACGAGGTCAAGGTTCCAGTCGATAAGCCTTACCACGTTGAGGTGCCAAAGCCCTACAAGGTCGAAGTTAAGGTCCCAGTGCCAGCTCCATACACCGTCGAGAAGAAAATCCCATACACCGGTAAGTGTCCTCTGAATTGGCATCCAACATATCGATCCTAATTCACCCTTCAATCCCTCAAACAGTTGAAAAGGCCGTCCCCTACACGGTTAAGGTCGAAATTGACCGCCCAGTCCCGGTTTACAAGGAAGTGAAATTCGCCGTCACGAAGGAAGTGCCACACCCAGTCAAGGAAAAACAGTACGTGCCAGTCCCAGTGCAACACGAAACTGTTCACCACTATGGCGGCCATCACCATGGACAAGAATCGCATTACCTGCCCCAACAGACCGAACTGCACCTGCCACAGCACAGCCAACCAGAAGTGCAGTACACCCAAGAGCAGGCTCACTACCCGCAGCAAGCTCATGAGCAACAGCACTGAGACCCCAAATCACCTCGTTGGATTTTCCACTCCACTTTTGTGATAATTGTGAATATATTTAACACGTTAGTATTAAAGTCTTGGAATCGATCGCCCCACTGCCAAGAGGAAGGGACTGAATACTCGAAAAACGCTGAACCCCGCCGAATCAATTGCTGACATTGAACACGCTCACTCTCAGAAGTTCTTCCGAGGGACCAGCTTTTTCTAGTCGAATAAAATAAACGCCAAACTTCGTTGCTACGTTCGTAAAAAAGGAAAGCTTCTTCTACGCGTTGTTGAATAGTTGAAATAAAAATGTATACGTAAAAAATGAATCAATCTTGTCCTGTACTTCTTGTCAACAGCTGCAAGGAATGCAATCCAGCTATCGTGCCAAATTTCCCAAACCTTCAGAGATCCAATTGAGAAATTATTCCTGGAATCTCATCGTTTGACTTTGTTGCTTCCTTAGCTGTGTGCAACAAAGTAGCAATGCTCTGACAAACATCAAATTGGTTTCGATGAATGAATGTTTCTTTGCCCATATTATTGTTGCAAATGTTGTGCTACTCTCAACTTTGGCTGCCTTGTCCATTTCGCTTACGGTTTCCGAAGGATGAATAACCAATCTCCAATCCGGTTCAATGGAAAATCACCCCCTTCCGTTTCCATCCGAAGGCACTGCTGCTACTTTGAATGGTTGCCAATGTTTCCCCACATCTGGATCGAACGGAAAGGTTTTCCCAATTTGTGGGGTCGTAACACAAGGACGTGAAGAAGGCAAAATAAATCTACCGAAGGTGATAAGACAAACAAAAAGGAAGGAATCTTTGGAATCAATACGTTCATCTCTGACCGTGTGAATGCGAGCTGTGGGATGGGTTGGGGATGGATATTTTACTCTAGGGTAGCCAGAGTGAATTGAATATTTTAGACGATATTTAAACAAATTGGAGCTGAATACCACCGTTATATCGTGTTGATTCGATTTATTTAGTCGACATCTAACAGATAACACTGAATCAACAATTTTAAGCCAAAATACTCGGTTTGTGGCTGCATCTCTCCATCCTCGGTTCTGCCCCGGGCCCGCCAAATCGCTGTGCACTCGATCTGCCCACCATTGCGTCATGAGCACCCGGTGTTGGAAGACCCCGAGAGCTTGCAGGTCCTCCTCGAGCATAGTCCACGTCTCATGCCCGTAGAGAATGAGACCGGTCTACCGGTCTAATGAGCGTTTTGTACATCGTACAGTTGGTGTGTGGGTGAATCTTGCTTGACCGCAGTTGCTTCTGGAATCCATAGCAATCACGACTTCCACAGATGATGCGCCTTCACAGACTAACGTTGTTGTCAGCCGTCAGCAAGGATCCGAGGTAGAAGAACTCGAAGTATCCCCGTCTATCGCGACACTGTTCCCTAGGCGGGCCCTGTCGTGCTTGGTTCCGACTAGCAGCATGTACTTTGTTTTTTGACGCAGAAAAATTGTCCGGATCTCGTGAAAATCGTGCCTCGATTGTTAAGTCCTGCTCTCAGCATGACACCTTCCAACACCTTATCGTAGGCGGGATTCGAACGAACTGGAGTGTTCGCCCGAGATCTTCATGCAGTTTTACATACAGTTGCTTCAATTAATCTTGTGATCTTCCCGGAAAAGTTGTTCTCATCCATGGTCTTCCATAGCTCTACAGGGTCAATGCTGTTGTATGCCGCTATAAAATCGATGAACAAGTGATGCGTAGGGACTTGGTACTCAAAGAACTTCTGAAGGATTTGCCGCACGGAAAAGATCTGGTCTGTTGTCGAGCGACCGTCGATGAAACCTGCTTGCAAATTCCCATGAGCTCGTTTGCTATAGCTGATAGAATCTGAGAAAGCAATTTGTAGGCAGCGTTCAGGATCGTGATTGCTCGATAATTTTCACACTGTAGTTTGTCGCCCTTTTTGTAGATGGGGCATATAACGCCATGCTCCCAATCCTCCGGTACCTGTTCCTTTTTCCAGATTCTGACTAAGGCCTGTACTCGAAAAAAATACACTATTTGTATCCGTGTACAACTTTTTTGTCTGTCGGTAAAAATAGACAAAAATGTGTGTATAACAAGATTTGAGTGTATTGTTTACATAGCAAAATTTCGGTTCAGTGATTATTGAGATAGCATCGAAACCAGAAGTAAATCGCCGGAAAACTTTGCGCGCCTTCATGAAAAATCCAACTGCGAACATAAGATGGATCCGAAGACAACTAGGAATCACCCATACAACCAAGGTACTTTGATCTAAGCAGTCAACGGCAAACAGCGGGGTGTAGAAAATTATAGCTGGCGAGTCGGCTGGCTGGCGATGTTCTTTCCCCTCTTCTGGTTGATATCGTTTCCATGACACAACTATTATTTTATAATGTTTTAGAAAACAAATTGAAAATGTGTGCTGCATAAAAAACCGATTCCACCTAAGAAGTTGGTAAGCGTATTTTATAGTTTAAATTCAAGCCTTATTCTAATTTTGTTTAAGAGAACCGCGATTGTGCATTTAAACATAATTTATATTCAAATGGGCTCTACAGGGACTGTTGCTGTTAATCTGGTGTGAAAAGGAAGATTTTAGCTTGTTAGAAACATCATAGACCCTCTGTGCTTTACTCGGTTTTACTTTTGAGAACGAAGGTTGCGAAGCCACAATTGAAAACTAATTTAGGTATTTTCAGATTTTTTCTAGCGATGGTGACAAACAAAATAGAGCCACGAAAGTCACTGAAATGGTATAATGTTTAGGACGTTTTCAATATTGATCTAGTCATAATTTTATATTCGTTTCTAAAGTGTCTTGTGTATTCCCGGAAAAAACTGTGAATACAGTTGCTCTTATTTAATTTTCTCAGTATTGTCTACTGAATTCAATTCTTCCTACTTGAACACCTGTAATGTGCGAAAATGTAGGCAACCGTACATATAGCCGGTGATTACAGTTACTGCAATGAGCAGAGACGTTTATTGTGCCACATTTGTGAATGACCAATCTCTTTAACAAAAGTTTTCGACAAATTAGAATGCATGTCACTGAGAGGAGTAATTACATAACATATTGAGGTCTTCAATGACATCACCCTCAAGTCAAATTAAACAAATAATTCGAAAATACAATGCTCAAACTGCGGTTGCTTGACAGGAAGCAAAACAAAATGGTTTGAGGCGAAACATGTTACTGGGATCTCAAGGCTTGTTGATCTAAAGATACAAAACAAGCCATCTGTCAAATTGTTTTCCAATATGGAGGAGTACATTATTTGACACATTGAACTACCTACCTTGATACCTTGATGGCTACAGCGTAGCATCACGCCATTGTAGAGCTCCATTTTCGTCGGTCTTGGGCGAAACTTCTCCAGTTGCCCCGAACGCTTAGGGTCGCCAGGTCCTCTTCCACTGCGTACAGTCAGCGTATTCGTGGTCTTCCCCGAAGCCACCGACTTCTACCTGGTTTCCTACTGAATATTATTTTCGCAATTCTTTCTTCCGACATTCGCACTAAGTGACCAGCCCACTGAAGTCTGCCGTATTTTACACGATTGACAATATTCGCATCTTTGTACACTTGATACAACTCGTGATTCATGCGTCTGCGCCACACACCATTTTCGAGTTTCCCACCGAGTATTGTCCGCAGCACTTTACGCTCGAAAACACCGAGAGCTTTCCGGTCTGACTCTTTCAACGTCCACGCTTCGTGCCCGTAGAGAGCCACCGGAAGAATCAATGTTTTATACAGGGCGAATTTTGTTTCGGTTTGCAAGCTGCGGGACCTAAGCTGGTTACGTAGTCCGTAAAAGGCCCTATTCGCAGCCGCAACACGTCTTTTCACTTCGCGGGAAACGTTGTTGTCACATGTCACAAGTGTTCCAAGGTAAACAAATTCTTCAACAACTTCAAACACATCCCCATCAAACACTACCTCAGCACTTACACCACCATGCCTGACTCTATCTCTACCTGCAACCATGTACTTCGTCTTGGTAGAATTGATGGTCAGGCCTATCCTCGCTGTCTCCCTCTTCAGAGGCACGAAGGCCTCTTCCACTGACCTGCGATCGATTCCAATCAGGTCTATATCGTCCGCAAAGCCAAGGAGCATGTGCGACCTTGTGATAATAGTGCCATTTCTTTGCACGCCAGATCTCCTAATAGCACCCTCAAGTGCAATGTTGAACAGTAAATTCGAAAGTGCGTCTCCCTGCTTCAATCCGTCTAACGTCACGAACGAGGTTGACACCTCGTCTGCGATCCGAACACTTGATTTCGAACCATCCAGCGTAGCACGTATCAGCCTAATTAGTTTCGCCGGAAAACCATTTTCAGACATTATCTACCAAAGCTCATTTCTTTTCACTGAGTCGTACGCCGCCTTGAAATCAATGAACGGCCCTCACGAAAACCAGCTTGGTATTCGCCGACGAAGGACTTCTCGAGAGGTCTCAGTCTGTTAAACAGGATGCGCGACAGAATTTTGTACGCCGCATTCAGCAGGGTAATTCCTCTGTAATTGGCACACTCCAGTCTGTGCCCTTACTTGTAGATAGGGCGGATGAGGCCATCCAACCAGCCGGCGGGCAATTCTTCGTCCTCCCATACCTTCAGAAGTACTCGGTGGATCGACTGGTAAAGCTACTCGCTTACTGGAGTACACCGCAGAGCTATTGGACATCATCCGGGACAGTGTCACAATAGCTGTGGAGGCTCTCTTGCAGGCATAATCGACATGGCTACCGAAGGTAAGCTTATCGTCGATCATCACCCCCAAGTGTTTGACGGAGCGCTTCGAAGTGATCGTGCAGTCGCCTACACTGATCACCGCTTGCTGCACCGACTTTCGGTTGTTGACAACAATCGCCTCAGTTTTGTGGTGAGCCAATTCCAGTTCCTGGAGCTCATCCACTCCTCCACAATTGCGATCGAGTGGGCTGCAGTCAATTCCACTTCTTCGATCGATTCACCGTAGACCTCCAGCGTAATATCGTCGGCAAAGCCAACGATGACCACACCCACCGGGAATTTTAATCTCAACACCTCGTCGTACATGACATTCCATAACACCGGACCCAGGATGGAACCTTGCGGGACTCCTGAGGTAATGTGAAAGCACTTCCGACCCACCTCTGTGTCATAGACTAATACCCGATTCTGGAAGTAACTTCCGAGAATCTTGTACAGGTACTCGGGTAACCCCAGACGCAGGAGCGCATCAGCAATAGCCGCCCAACTGGCACTATTAAATGCGTTCCTTACATCCAGAGTCACTACTGCGCAGTAGCGAATACCCCTCCTCTTACGCTGGAGTGCTATCTCAGTGGTTTTCTTAACCGTCAGAATAGCGTCTACGGTGGACCTTCCTTTCCGGAAGCCGAACTGGTTGCTTGAGAGACCATTTACACCCTCGGTGTACCTCGACAGTCTGTTGAGGATGATCTTCTCGAGCACCTTCCCCACCGTGTCAATCAAGCATATTGGTCTATACGCCGACGGGTCACCGGGTGGTTTCTCCACCTTTGGCAATAGTACCAGGCTCTGCCTCTTCCACGCATCTGGAAATACTTCCTCGTCCAGGCATATCTGCATAGCAGATCTGAACATACCGGGAGCCTCCAAGACTGCGACTTTGAGGGCCAGGTTTGGAACTCCGTCCGGACCTGGTGCCTTCCCCATGCTTAGGGATTTTGCAATCCCTACAAGTTCCTCATCGGTTATTCTATCCTCATCGCCAGCCCCAATCCCCGGCTGTCCTACAAAAGGAGGCCATGGGCTAGGGTTGTGGCGCGGAAAGAGCCCCTCGATGATCCCCTCCAGCATCTGTGGAGATTGCTCCGTAGGAGCAATTGCACCTCTTGTCTTCGCCATAACGATCCTGTAGGCATCACCCCACGGGTTCGCGTTGGCACTCTGACAGAGTCCCTCGAAGCAGGCCTTTTTGCTTGCCCTTATCTCGGACTTCAGCGCGATTTTGGCAGTGGTGAACACCGCCCGTCATTCTTCACGCTCCTGCTCGGTACGTTCTCGCTGCATCCGTCTCCTGGCCCGTAGGCAGGCACGGCGCAGGTTCGCAATAGCTTGAGTCCACCAGTACGTCGGTGGTCTCCCATTCCTAGGGTGGACTTTTCTAGGCATGGTCGCATCGCATGCATGCGAAAGCACCGCTACCAGTTCGTCCCCGCTTAGGCCGAGTAGGTTGCGCCCACGGCGGAGCGCCTCCCTAAGTACTTCGTCATTGAAGTACGATGTCTTCCACCTACGAAGGCTTGGCCTTGACCTAGCCGCTTCCTCAACCCGCTGCCTGCTGTTGTTGTAGTCGATACTGTAGCAAACCGCCAGGTGGTCGCTGTGAGTCTACCCTCCAGCTTGAACTACTCATTAGGCCAGGACTACAAAAAGTAAAGTCGATAATCGACTCCACTCCGTTTCGACTGAAGTTACTTTTGGTACCAACATTAGCCAGATCGACATCTAGCACGGCCAGTGCCTCTAGCATTATTTGACCTCGCTGGTTTGTGTCACGGCTTCCCCATTCCACGGCCCAGGCATTGAAGTCACCCGCTATTACTACTGGCCTTCGCCCTGTCAGCGCGGTCGTCATACAGTCCAGCATCTGCGTGAACCGCTCGGTCGACCAACTCGGAGGCGCATAGCAGCTACAGAAGAGGACCCCGTTTACCTTGGCGATCACGAAGCCCTCGTATGTAGTAGACACCAACTGCTGGACAGGGTATTTACCCGTTGTCCATATCGCCGCCATTTTTCCGGATCCATCCACGACCCAGTTGCCGTTGCCGGCGGGTACTCGGTATGGGTCCGAAATGATGGCGATGTCCGTCCCCAACTCAGCAACTGACTGAAACAGCAGTTGCTGAGCTGCGTCACAGTGGTTCAGGTCCAGCTGCGTTACCTGCACTGTGACTTTTCGTTTATGGCTCGTTTGAAGGTCGGGCACCTTGAGCCTCCCGTTAGATGATTGTTGTTCACGGACTTGCCGGAACAAATCAAGCACTTGGGAGGGTTCTTGCAGCCTAGTGCCTTATGACCTTCCTCACCACAACGCCTGCACAACTTGATCCTATCAGGGCCTTTACAGCCCCAGGACTTGTGTCCAGGTTCCCTACACCTAAAGCAGATCACCGGTTGCTCATGTTTGTTCAGTGAACATACTGACCAACCAACCTTGATCTTACCTACCTTAGCGGACTTATTTGCGTCCGCCACAGGTAGGTGTACTAAGGCCACCTGAGTACCTGCCGGACCTTTCCGTAGCTGAACGGCAGCGGTGGGCACCTGAATCTCGCACTGTTGCCACAGTGCCGTGACGAGCTCTTCTGCGTTGGTGATCTCGTCAAGTTTCATCACCTTCAGAGTCACTGACTGCGTCAGAGCCCTCACTTCAACACCCTCGCCAAGGACCTCCTCCGCCAAACTTTTGTAGGCGGCGCCCTTGCGCTCCTTGTCGCGCTTAAGCTCGAGGATCATTTCACTTGTACGAGTGCCTCTGACACTGCGTACGTCGGCTCCTAGATCTGCGAGCTTCGCGTCACTGCGCATCGCCTTCAGGACTTCCGAGTACTTGGACTCTTCCGTCTTGATGATGATCGCATCACCCTTTTCGCGCTTGGCACCTACCCTCCTACTTTTCTTAGGCCTGGTATCCCTGCGCTCCTGAACCTGCTGAAGAACCTCCTGCTTCTTCTTCTTCTTCTTTCTCACTATGGTTGTCCAGGGAGCGTCCCCCCCCCCCTGATCCGCCCTGACCTGTGGTGATTGAGGGCCTCTCAAAGATCGCAACCCCCTGTTCCCATCACTCCATGAGGGGCCAGCCTTTTCGGGCCCACCCTTCTCGGCTTTCCGGGACGCCTGGCTGGGGTCCGATTTTCCGGCACTTCTGCCGGTTTTCGGGGTTATTATCCACCTGGCCGGGTAGCTCCTCCACTGACGGCTGCCTCGCGCGCTTCTGCGATTGCTTGTTGTAAGCATTCGCTTCCGCGCTTATGGGGCTACCCGCGAAGACGAAGGGCTCCGTCTGGGTAGACTTCGGCACCTTCAATTCCACGGGCTCTGCCGCAGCCACAGTCGCCATGGGTTCAGCATGGTTCTGCTTGGCCGCCAACATTGACTTACGAAGTCTGAACAGGGCCTGCTTGAGGTCCTTGCTGATGTTAGACTTCGAGGACGCAAAGTCAATCATGGAGTCGAGCTGCTGTGCAGCCACTTCCATCGCAGAGAGCCCAACTCTACTTTTATTGATGGCCCTCATCAACCACGCTCCATCCATAACCTCACCCGATGCGTTAGCCGGGGATGAAATATGGTTTCCAGCACTGACACTATGTGCACTGCTGCCTCCTCCTGCTTCCACTCTCCTCAACGGAGACCTAGCTAACCCACTTCTTGCGAAGGGGTTCGCTTTCCTACTACTGCTACTACCTGCACTACTACTATTGTTTAGATTAGAAATTGTACTCATTATTGAATCCCACGAGTAGCACGGGAAAAGAGGTCCACCACGCCAGAGCCCTGCATTAACGCGGTAAGGGACAAAGTACTGTGAGGGGTGCCCAGGTGCCCCACAGGCTCCGTTAATGGCCGAACATCTTTTTCACCCTTTTCGACCATTCATTCCTCAGCACGGGTTTTCACTTGACACCTTGAATTGGTGTTACCCCGTTTGATGGACTCTTACCACCGGAGCTAGTCGTCCGTAGTTCTATTCGATAAGCCGGAAACTACACAGCAATGATACTGTCTCCTGCCTGAATTTAAACGCACTCCAGATGGCTTGCCGATCGCCCGATCATGACGACCCACTTCCTGCATCTGAGGAAGTTTTGTGGGATTCTTTTGACGAAGCCTGCTGTCCTGCGGGATGTAGTTGACATCCGTACTTCGTTAGAGAGCCATGGACGTCCAAAGTTAACGGGTAGCACGAACTCACTCAGTATCAACACTTCTTCTTGCTCAACGCAAACGGAACGTACGTCACGAAGTATGATGGACGCCCCCAAGCCTCCCGATACAATCGAGATTCACCGATCCAAGCCGTTCCGTTCCTGTGTTCAGGACTGGTGAAGTGGCTGTCCACCTTGCTTGTCTAGGCAAGTATAATGATGTTGGTTCCTCTTCGTACTCTGAATCCCATCCTGCTTGCAGTTTCGCATCAAACGTTGACCAACCATCATTGCCCTTTGCTCTCGTATTTGGTGATTACAACCAGTCTGGTTTGGCATGGAATGTGCAAAGCAACAACATTCCATCGATTGACGTCAACCGCTCTGTCATGTCAGCCTCGTGCAGCTCTCTTTTGGACGGCTTCTCTCCGCATGGTCTTGCGCAGCTCAATACGATTTTCAACAGAAACTTCCGTTTGCTCGACTTGTTGCTAGTAAACGAAGTTGCCCTCCCCGACTGTACAATATGCAAAGCGCCCGAGCCGTTGATTGGGCTCGATGCAGATCATTCCGCACTAGAAACGCAAATCAATATGTCTTTACCCATTCAATATGACAACTTCGACGATCCACAGGCCTTTGACTTCAACAGAGCTGACTTTGTTTCAATGTCACAAGCACTTGCTTTAATCGACTGGCAATACCTCGAAACTTGCCTCTATTTTACTAGTAATCTGACCCATATAATATCAGCAAATGTGCCTCTGCGAAGACCAAGTACGAAACCAATTTGGGGCAACGCACGCCTTCGATACTTGAATTAAATGGTCCAAAGCACTACGGAAGTACCTTGAAAACAAAAACCCGTTAACCAAGCAATCTTTTGTTCTTGCAAGCAATGAATACCGCAGTTACGAACGTTTCCTGAACAACGGCTACACTAATCGCATGCAGGATACTTCGCAGGAATTCATTGGTTGATAAAAGCAATCTTCTAGCAGAACATTTCAGTAACATGTTCAACGACTGGACTGCCGCTGAATCACAAATAGATACGGCGCTCAGCGATACACCAAGAGATGCGTTACATCTCAGCATGTTTTCTGTCACGCCGGACATGGTTGAATCAGCGATTCGTAAGCTGCTCTTCAGGATATTTCTCAATTCAATACCCTGATAGCCCTACATGTTTTTCTTCTTCTAGAAATCCATCTACGATTGATTTGTTCTTAACCGACTCTAGTCATCTTTGTAGCCAACTGATTACTCATGCTGATTTTGATTCTGATCATGTCCCTGTTACATTTCAAATATCCCAGAAAGCGATTCTCAATCCTATCAGCTCCACTTTCAAATATTTTCGAGCCAACTGGAATATATATGAAACGTATGTTGACTCTAATCTTGATGTTAATATTCCCTTACAAACAAAACTTGATATTGACAATGCTCTTGAAACTTTAACAAATTTAATTGTTGAAGCCCGGAACATTGCAATTCCAAAATGTGAAGTAAAATTTGAATCCGTGATTAAAGACGATGATCTTAAACTTTTGATCCGTCTTAAAAACGTGAGGAGAAGGCAATTTCAACGCACTCGCGATCCTGCTATGAAAATTATATGGCAGGATTTGCAGAAAGAAATCAAGAAACGTTTTTCATAATTAAGAAACAAAAATTTTGAAAATAAAATTTCTCAATTGGACCCTGGCTCTAAGCCCTTTTGGAAATTATCTAAAATCTTGAAAAAACCTCAGAAGCAAATACCGGCATTTAAAGAGGAAAACAAATTATTACTAACTAATTGCGAAAAAGCTCAAAAACTTGCTATGTAGTTTGAAAGTGCGCACAATTTCAATTTAGAACTCACTAGTCCAATTGAAAATCAAGTTACTCAGGACTTCGAAAATATTCTCAATCAAGAGAACGTTTTCGAAAATGCCTGAGAGACTGATTTGGAAGAAGTGAGAAACTACCAGAAAGTAGCTTATCATTTTTAGTTGATATATTTAACAAATGTTTTCAATTAGCATATTTTCCTGACAAATGGAAAAATGCTAAGGTTGTTCCAATTTTAAAACCAGACAAAAATCCTGCAGAAGCTTCTAGCTATCGTCCAATCAGTGCTTTCTTCCTTCAGTAAACTTTTTGAAAAGGTCATTTTGAACAGAATAATGGCCCACATCAACGAAAATTCAATTTTTGCCAATGAACAGTTCGGATTCCGTCATGGACATTCGACCACTCATCAACTTTTACGTGTAACAAATTTGATCCGTTCCAACAAATCTGAAGGCTATTCTACTGGTCTTGCTCTTCTAGACATAGGAAAAGCATTCAACAGTGTTTGGTTTAATTGTAAAATTTAAAAAAAACTTTAATTTTCCAACATACATTGTTAGAATAATTCAAAGTTATCTGTCAAATCGTACACTTCAGGTTAATTATCAGAACTCCAGGTCTGAAGGACTTCCTGTAAGAGCTGGTGTTCCCCAAGGCAGCATTTTGGGACCAATATTATACAATATTTTCACATCTGACTTACCTGAGTTACCTCAGGGATGTCAAAAATCCCTGTTTGCGGATGACACAGGCCTCTCCGCCAAAGGACGAAGCCTGCGTGTCATCTGTAGTCGATTGCAAAAAAGTTTGGATATTTTTTATTCATACTTGCAGAAATGGAAGATTTCTCCTAATGCTTCCAAAACTCAACTAATAATATTCCCACATAAACCAAAAGCTCTTTATTTGAAACCTTCAAGTAGACATGTTGTCACGATGAGAGAGATTTCAATAAATTGGTCAGATGAAGTTAAGTATATAGGGCTCATGTTAGATAAGAATTTAACTTTCAAAAATCACATTGAGGGCATTCAAGCCAAATGTAACAAATATGTAAAATGTTTCTATCCCCTTATTAATAAAAAAATCAAAACTTTGTCTTAAGAACATGCTTTTGATATTCAAACAAATTTTCAGGCCAGCCATGTTGTATGCTGTACCAATATGGACTAGCTGTTGTAATACCAGGAAGAAAGCTCTGCAGAGAATTCAAAATAAAAATTTGAAAATGATTCTGAACCTTCTTTCCTGGTATAGTACCAATATCCAATGTTGAAACATTGGAACAAATGTCAACTAAAATAATTGATAATTTCAGGCCAAAATCGTTACAATCTTCTATTGCCACGATTAATGCGTTATATGTTTAGGTTAAGTTAGGTTAAGTATATTCAAAGCGTTTCTTTTTCTCTTATAAGCAGTTGAAATCAACTCTCACCTGTTAAAAAACTGAACTGCTACGGCAAATGGAAAGTAATATGTTGTTAACAAAATGTTAATAAAATCTTAAATTTGTTTTACCAAATTAGGGTGATAGTGTTGTCTAATAACACAGAACACCTAGATATAAGAAATTAATGTAATGTTTGGAATGATACTAATAAAGAAATTAAAAAAAAAAAAAAACAAAAAAAGCGATTCATAAGCTAAAGCGCTCAAACGAAAGTGGCCCAGATGGTATCCCACCAAGCATCTTGAAAAAATGCTCTACCGAACTTATTCTGCCTTTGACGAAGCTGTTCAACGCCTCATTGCTCCAAAGATTATTTCCAGAGCGATGGAAGTATTCTTACATGTTTCCGGTTTACAAGAAAGGAGATATGAAGAATGCGGAAAACTTTCGCGGCATCACATCACTCTGCGAGATAATTGTCAACGATGTCCTACTCTCCTGTTGTAAAAACAACATTTTACCTGTCCAACATGGTTTCTACCCCCGAAGATCGATCTCAAATAACCTCGCTCCTTTCGTATCACTGTGTCTGCAGAATATGGAAGCAGGAATATAAGTGGACGTTATTTATACCGACCTCAAAGCGGCTTTAAATCGCATCGACCACTACATACTACTTGCTAAATTAGGCAAACTTGGCATATCGTCGGATTTGGTTCACTGGTTCCAGTCATACCTAACGCACCGGAAGCTTTGTGTAAAGCTAGGTTCAGCAAATTCAGGCTACTTTACAAACACCTCAGGAGTTTCCCAAGGCAGCAACCTACGGCCGCTGTTGTTCTCCATCTTTCTCAACGACATTGGATTCGCTCTTCCTACTGGATGCAGAATTCTGTTTGCTGACGACATCAAAATTGTTGTAGTTTTTCGTTGCGAGAACGATTGTCTGGTGCTACAACATCTAATCAACGTTTTTTTCGAATGATGCGATAGGAACTTCGTCACCATAAGTGTTCAGAAATGCAACGTTATCAGTTTTCAACGCAAGCAAAAGCCAATTGTCTTCAACTATACCATTGATGATCTGCCACTACATCGTGTAGATACTATTCGAGACCCAGGTATCACGCTAGATTCAGCTCTAACTTTTAAGCCCCATTATCTGGACACTATCACCAAAGCTAATAAACAGCTCGGATTTATATTCAAAATTGCTGATGAATTCCGTGACCCTAACTGTCTCAAAGCGTTGTACTGTTCCCTTGTGCGTTCCATCACAGAATTCGGATCCATCATCTGGTGCCCATACTAAAGGGTTTGGATATTGCGGAGAGACCGTACAAAGAAAAGTTTTGCGCTATGCCTTTCGGCATCTGCCGTGGAGAGACCCCACAAGTCTGCCATCATATGAACATCGGTGTCAACTGTTTGGTATTGACACTATTGAGAGCAGAAGGTCTACAGCTCAATCAGTGTTTGTAGCTCAAGTTTTGGTAGGCGAAATTGATTCACCTGCAATTCTTGCCAATCTGTCAGTTTATGCACCAGAACGGCCACTCCGTACAAGAAGCTTCCTACATCTCCCTGCTTGTACAGTTAATTACGGATTACATGACCCTATTCGATGACTAGATGACTAGAGTCGGTCAAGACCAAATCAATCGTAGATGGATTTCTGGAAGAGGAAAAACATGTGGGGCTATCAGGGTATTGAATTGAGAAATATCCTGAAGAGCACTCATCAAATAAAATTCTGCCGTTGGAATTACTTTGAGAATTATTCCATGACCGATGTTTGGCATTAAAATCACCAATGACCAATTGACTTATTGCGAGTCAATTTTCGCAAGTCCATTCGGAGCAATTTAATTTGCTGCCCAGAGCATTGAAGCTTACCAACACCTAAAGTTTCAAAAACTTTAGTTTCAAATGACGAAAACAGTTTGTTTTATACGCCTATGAATGATGATTGCAACTACCCCACATGCCCCATCAAGTCGATCATTACGATAAACAAAAAAGTTAGGATCTCTTTTGTGTTTGGATCAAGGTTTCAAATAGGTTTAGGTTATAACTGCTATATACACGTTATTAGCTGTAAGAAGACTAAACAGCTGATCATTTTTACCATTCAAAGAACGAGCATTCATGTGCTTAATTGTCTGATGACACTAACCGCACGGCCATGAAACCCACATGATTGAAGTGAGTAAACAGAAGTGAGAAACTCGAAGACACCTGGAACTACAAGCCATGTTTTGTTCAAATGTTCTGCTTTCTAGCGTTACGTCCCAACAAAGCCTTTGTCTTGTCATATGAGCACTTACAGCCCCAAATAACCATAGATTAGGTACAATTCGCCTTCTTTGACTTTGACTTCTAGCCCTACTATTAAACGGATAATACGGAACATGCTAGCTCTAATATAACACTATTTTAGGACACAGGACAAATTCGGAGGTCTTAGATTATTCGAGAACTTCCTTTGCTCATTGATCTTTTTTGCATTTGTATCGTGCCATAAGCAAGAAGACACTCTATGCTTTCGTAAGTGGAGAAAATTCCCAAAGATCTTCGTTCAGCGGAACTCGTACCCACGATCCTCAGCATGGTTCAGCTGTACAGCTGGGTGGTTATTTGAAAAGATTGAATACATACATACAGTGGCAGATGGCAAACTACGAGATAAAAAAAATGCTTCTTTTGGTCACCCTACCAGCTGTCACTCACAAATGATACTCTTGTATTTTTCGTCTATCCAAAAGAAAGGTCAAAATTATGCCCAACCCTCGATTTTTCCATACGTGTAGGCATCTTGCTCCAGGCAACCGTTTCAGTTGACTGCAAGAAGCAAAAACCCTTTCGATTGAACTTTTCACATGCCCACACATACCGTTTTGATTCATATTACGGACAGCTTTTAATTCCGGACACTCTACTTTGTATAGGAAACATTTCACACGAAATGTTTCAATTTCTGTTGTTCGAAAGTTAACAATTTCGAGGCTCGTTTTAATAAGCTATTTTGATAAATATCTATGCAAATTTATAATGCACAACTGCCTTAGACGTCTCTTTAGTGGTTTAACAATTTCATTTGATGATATGACTTTTCTATTAATGATTTTCATGAGATGTCCGGAATTCGAATCAAAGTGTCCGGAATATGAGACAAAAGTGAGGTCTCGTCCGGAATAAGCATCATCACAAGGCTATACATTTCGATTTATTTAAAACTATTCAAGTTGCGGAAGCGTATTCTTTACCTACGATTCGAAAGTTAAGGGTTTCTGGCGCTCGATAACGCTGAGGAATCACACAGAATGATTTATTTTGAATGCTCTATGCTGTGCTATACTTCCCTGAGGCCTTAAGTGTCCGTAATATGAATCAAAACGGTACTCAGGAACGACATACACAAATGTTGCCCCAAAAGACACACCAGGATGGGCCGTATAGATTTCAACATCTAGGTATCCACCGATCACCGATTTCCGAACGAGCTCTCGGATTGAACGAAAAATTTCTATCCGACAATAATTTATGGGGACCAACATGGGATGGGATTGAGTCAAGCCAGGGCCAAGTCCAAGCCCTGACGACGTTGCCATGTTCCGTTCTGATGTCTCAAAATGTGTGTGTTTTTTTCCTCAGTGACAAGTACTGCCCATTAGTTCGAAACAGAGCTCAAATGCAGCTAGATCTGGTTCGTACATTTGTTTGTGCGGTCATGTTTGCCCCTGGGGTTTTCAGTGAAGAAAACACATCTTGATGGATAACAGCTTCGATTTTCTTTTGACTCGTTAGTGGAGGGATTGGATAAAAAAGCTGGTGTTGTGAAGCTTAATGCGCTTGCAAATAAAATGATATATGTATGATATGACATACATGCAAATATGACAACTCATTTCGGAAGTATATACAAAGTACCCTTTTAATTTTGATTCCCACTTTAAAAACACGTTTTCCTCAGAATTTGCCGTACAAATTAATTCAAACTTTTAATACATAATTTTCATGAGATAGAATAAATCAAACACAATTGGAATTAAATTACTATTTTGAATTGACGTTATGATCGCCTAATGGTCCATTAGGATGGTTCAAAATTTAAAAAAGTTTGAAAACCCAATCTCCCTTGTCTTCCTTACCATCCTTTCCATAAAAATAATGTTTCAATTGTTCAAATGTGAAATTTCAAGCTTTCTAAATGGTGATTTAAAGGTGGCCCACAGGCGATGTAGGTTTATATGGAAATTACTATGGAGAATTTAAAAAATGTTCCAAACACGTTCATTCTGAAATAAAAGTACAAACTTATCATGCCATAGTGAAATCTCATTATTCAAACCATAACGAAAAATTTTGTTGAAGAAAACAATTCAATCCGACGGATAGCATAAGAGATACTCATGAGTTTGTTTGCTATTATTTAGCTTCATATGGGATTATAGCCCTGCAAGCATCTACGAAAATTCGAAGCAAAATTTAAAAGGGATTTGTTTCTTCAGGAACATGCCAACCAGAAGTCGCTTAAAAGTTCACGTAGTTACTCGTTAATTCATACAAATTATACCAAAACCGCAAAACACAGTGGGTAAAATTATAAGATTGATGAGTTTCCTCGCATAAAACGCTTTTTTTCTGAGTTCATTTGTACAATTTGTTTCGTCCTGTACACTCGTACAAAGTAAGTCGAATCAATCCGTAGCAGCTATCATATCTAAATTTGTTATCATAAGTTAAGTCGCATAAGAGCACAGGTTAGTTCGGTGAAAAATTTATACACTCGCATTGTATGCTATTATTCATCACATAACATGCTGCGACTCATGCAGAAGAAGGCCTAAGTTTACAAATCGAGTTAATCCTTATTCGGCGACAATTTCATTAAGAACAAAACGCCCTGTTTTACCAGAGCAAGACATAAATGAAGGCAATAACAATGAACCCTGTTTCATTAATGAAGTAGCATTTAAAAAAAAAACACTCCCTTCTACATTTTCTTAAAAGCCGTAAACCATCAAACGTGCCCTTGAATACACGTGTTCCCCGAGTAAAACTAAACCATGCCTCAAACTCTTCTGCATTGTTTACCGGGGAGAAACCACCCAATGATATCAACAAAGGCCACTGTATTATTCAGTGGTTTTTACATCTCGGCGTAAAATTTAATATTCATGGCAAAGTAATATTATTAAAGTTAATTACAGACCGAACGTGTGTGTTCGTAGCCAACTTGTGCAGTATTGGACAATACATTTGAAACATCTTTCATTTCCCATACATATGGATCACTTTAGAAGCTCAGATCGGAGTTATTTAAAGGCCGATTTGGATGAAATTTTCACAGCACCTCAGACATAACTTGTTTTTTAACATATATTGTTTACTATGTTTTCCTTTTACGAATTCAAAATCAACTCAATGTCAATATATTTTGGAAGCCAAAAGATTAAAGTAGGTATTAGTTTGAAAGCACACACAGCCAAATTGTACGTTTATACGAGATTGAAAATATTCTGAAAAGGCCACTTCTACTTCTTCTTGGCATTACTTCCCCACTGGAATCGAGCCAGCTTCTCAGCTTAGTGTTCAATGAACACTTCCACAGTTATTAACTGAGAGTTTTATTGAATATTACGATGATGCTCTATGCCCAGGGAAGTCAAGGAAATTTCCATTACAAAAAGATCCTGGATCTACCGGGAATCGAATCCAGACACTTTCAGCATGGCTTTGCTTTGTATCCGCGGACTCTATCCACTTGGTCCTTAAAAAAACGGTACTTATGTGGGTGTTCTATATCTGCTACTCAACCACTTTTGTTCAATCGCCATTACTTTCGAACGTTCGAATGGAAAAAATATTCAGAAATATATATTCAAATTATAAATTATGTTCGACGTGCTGAAAAACTTTCATTCAAATCGGTCTATGTATAAGTGAGATCTAACAAAAGTTCACCTTTTTGAATGGAAAATCGAACAAGTTGCAAATGTATTGACTAACACTGTACATCTACCAGAGAATAAGGACCGTGTCCTCCAGTTCTCGACAGACATCCGTCCATCCATCCTTTCAGCTGCCTTGGGTACACGTACGAACACGTGGTGAAACTGTACGCACATCAAAAACATTGAATCCACGTTCTTATGCACACGTAGCGGCAGACAGATGCTTCCGAAAGGGTTCTGTAATAAATTTTCAAGATGTTATCCTTCCCGACAGCAAGCGTCGCACATAGGAGTCATTGGGTCAAATTCCCGGCCATAAAACAACTTTTTACACCGTTCTGCCTCAAACTCCAAAAATGACTCATATTTTATTCATTCGACTTTTTATTTGGCGATTTTCAAGAAAACCATTGGAATTCATTTGCATGATGCCTTTATATAAGTCTTCTACATTTGAAATTTGGCTTCGCGAAGGCCCAAGCAGTCCGATTAATTTTCGCGCGCTCAAAGTGTTTTTTGCTGGCTTCGTTCGTTTGCTTAGTGCTTTGCGAAGGCCCAAGCCAAGGTATTTAGAAGGGAGGTAGATCAATGTGTCAAACAGAGTATTCCGCCATATTGGAGAAAAAGATGACAGCTGGCAAGTTTGCTATTCTTGAGTAGGTCAGCAAGCCATGAAACTGAAACAAGTTTTCCCCTCAATTCATTTGGTTTTCGAAAACGTCAGTTATGTTTTTAGTAGATTGAAATTTTCTGGAACGATTCCACAGTACACACGCCACATGCCAATCTTGAATTGCTAAATAACTGCGATTGAAAGTGGATTTTTACCACTTAGGTGCTGTACGCGAAAAGACAGTATTGAACAACATCAAGGACCCATTCCTTAGCCGAGTGGTTAGAGTCCGCGGCTACAAAGCAAAGCCATGCTGAAGGTGCCTGGGTTCAATTCCCGGTCGGTCCAGGATCTTTCCGTAATGGAAATTTCCTTGACTTCACAGGGCATAGAGTATAATCGTACCTGCCACACGATATACGAATGCGAAAATGGCAATGTTGGCATAGAAAGCTCTCAGTTAATAACTGTGGAAGTGCTCATAAGAACACTGACCTGAGAAGCAGGCTCCCAGTGGGGACGTTAATGCCAAGAAGAAGAACAAGGACTCATTCACAAATTTCATAATTAGGCGTCCTCAAGTTGTAACGGTTGTAACGGCTTATACGAAAACTGTAGAATTATCATACACAAAGCGTTACAAGGAAATGGATGGGTGTTAAAAATGTTCATTTTCAGCGATTTGAAATGAGCGAATGACCCCAATATTGCGATAATCGAAGTGTTCATGAATAAACAACCGGAATGCATGCTAAAAAAATCAAACGACTTAATACAAAATTTAATTGCATTTCATTTATCTACATATGTATTACTAATCAAATCCTTTTTATTTAAACAAAATTTCTAAAAAATAAAAATATTCTAGGTTTTAAAAACTTTCATTCCATTTTACAGTAAGTCAGCTTCCATGTATGACCGACACCCGTATAGAAAGAGAACTAAAGCACACGACAGTTTCATCGGTAAAGTCGTGTTACATTTTCCATCTATCTGTTACGATCAGTTTTGTTTGCTAAAAATAAGAATAATGGTTAGCAGATGATAGTGTAAATTATGTCATAACTCTCCTCATCTTTGGGATTACGATGAACAGCCGATGGTACGACTTACCGTGAAATTTTGGCGAACTCCCTTTTTCTGTCGTAGCCCACCGCCTACGGGTAACAGTCTCCATTTAATACAGTTGTCCTGTCCGGTCCCCTGAAAAGAAGCAACTCTAAACTGAGTATTTTTACTCTATGGAGTTTATTGTTGATCTGAAAATAGCAAAATCAAAATTTTATTTGAGATAATACATATTATCAAAGAACTTAGTTGCAAATGCTTTTAGATTTGCTTCTCATTATCAAGGCACTACGATCAATAAAAACAATCCTATGGAAACGATAGCAACCACAGGCAACCACAAGAAGAGAAAATCACATCAAAGAATTCGCCAGCTTGTCGACTCGCCAGCTGTCATTTTCCACCCCCCACTGTTTACTACTCTCCGCATTCACTGACTGCTTAGATTGCTGTACCTTTTTATCAATATACCTTGGCCAAAACTGTCCGATTCGTTTCTCGGAGTGTGTTTTCGTTCGCTTGGGTAGTGCTTTGCGAAGGCACAAGCTGTCCGATTCATTTTTCGCGCGCTCGGAGTGTTTTTTTTTTTCGTTAACAATTGTTTTTTTTTTCAGTTAGTGATTGTAACTGTTCAGTCGAGAATGGATTACCAATTGGTGAGCTCGTTTCATACTTGGAATAACACATCTGTATCATAACATGTATTTTTTTTATGAATTTGCTGAACAAACTATGAATGGTTCGTCACTTTAAGTGCTTATTCATGTTTTATAAAATTTCGAGATTCAAACCTTTGAATAGTTCGATGTTTAAGATGTCGACACATTGATAGATAACTTTTTAAACAGAGGTTACATGAATCGCATCACTTACCAAGGTGAATCCTGATCATGTAGCTTTAAATCCCTCCCACTTACAAAACTCCTTCCCGTGTATTACCGTTTAGGTACTTTACCCTAAAAGAGAAGCCATGGCAGAGCGAGATTGGTTAGCTCTCGCGAAACAGCAAAGGAAAGCATATGTATACTGCTGTTCGTTGCGAACTTGTGTGGCACTCACAGGTAACTCTGGTACTGATCAATAGTTAATGATTCACATAAAGTAAACATGATTAGGAAACTAAAGTAATAAAATTCCACTATGAACGGTCAAATTAAATACACATTTACACTTGACATACACGAAACAACGTGGTGGGTGTTGTCGGGATCAAAGAATAATGGGAAATTTGGTCAATGAAATCAGCATAGGGTATGAAAAGGGACAGGAAAAGGATGGGAAAGGAAAAGGGAAATTTGAGGTCAGCTACCGGTCCAATCGAATCGATCCGTTCTTTTCCACTCCAACCACCAAGGAAGTTAGACCCAAGTGAAGGAAGTTTGAGTAAAGTGAAGATTCCATATAATATTCTAGACAGTTAGTCTAAGTAGTGAAATGGAAAAGTATTTTCCAGATAGATATTTCCTCTAGGTAAAAAAAATATCAAATAAAGGACCGGTCAGCAGAGTCCTAAATGGACCCCATTTCCCTATTTCCACAATGGATCCTGATTGGTGTTTTACCAAGTTTGCGGCGATTACGTCACCTAACCGTCAACTAGCCAAAGCACCTTGCCTAAGAGGACGACGAAGCACGTGCACGGCACGTACTCGAATCGAAGCTAGTCTAGCTCGGCCGATAATCAACGGCACGATTCTGCGGCACGTGATACAAACCTTGTTTCATTGTGCAGTAAGCTGTTTGATAATGCAGAAAAGAACCGAACTAAAATAATTTCAGTTTTTTTTCCTTTGTTTTTCTTACATTTCCCTCGAATTCCTTTGTCTTGTTGTTTAATTTATATATAGATAGATTTTGTCGAAGCTCGTAAAATATTCCTAATTGTGTATCACGTTGTCAAAATTAAGATTACTACCGAAGTAGTAAGTTCTCAACAACTCTTACACCCTGAAAGTATCAAAATATTCCATCGGAGAAAATTCTCGTGTTTAGTATCATAAAAGTGTAACTGCAGTGATCGCTTTCTCTTCATAGATTTTATTTTTAGCTTATTACTTGACCGGGCGACTGTTTTCGACGGCTACTTTCGACTCAGTAGACTCTAATCATCATCCTTCATCTTAATGAATCGTAAAATGCTTCGAAAATTGATTATATTTCGTGCTATAATGTAAAAAGACAATCGACGAAGAGGAATCAATCACTGCATATACGTGCGTATGATACTCTACGCGAAAATTTGATTCCTTCAACATCAAGGTTTGTTTTCCATGCCACATTCAAGAAACCCCAACTTTCCAGTAAAAAAATATTCCATACAAAATGAATGGGGAAATTTTCACCAACAGAAAATTCTTAAGCTTCCAAATAAATATCTGAACGTTTTCCTAGCAAAATATCTAAGGAAATTAAAACGATAAGTTGGAACCAAAATGTTATGATTCGATCGAATTTTAAGCGCGTTCAGTTGTTGAAATTATTGGAATATTTTTTTTTTTTTAATTTTTCGCGGAGCACTTGCTAAGGATTCGCAAAGCACCAAGTGCTCCATGGAGCACGATATGAAAACCGATGTCCTAAAGGATTACTTCAGATATTTCATCAACAATTCTTTCATAGATTCCTTCATGGATACATGCAGAGATATCCCCAAGTAGTGTTCTTCAGGGCTCCATGGATTCCTACAGGAATCGCTCGAGGAGTTCCGTTAGGAAATTTTCCAGGGATTCAACCTGCAATTCCTCCAGGGGCTTCAAGAAGTTTTTAAGGAATCCTCCAGGATGTTCTCCAGAAATTCTTTAAGGAATACCTCCTGGAAAATCGCTACGTGAATTACTGCTTTCCTCAAAAAAATCAAAAGATTCGTTCTTGCCCTCTAAAAATTACTGCGGGAATTCCTTCAAGATTTTATATAGAAGTTACTCTAAAGGTTGACCATGGAATCATCCGTCAGGAATTTTATCAGAAAATACTATAAGAATCTCTCCAGGAGAATCTCTGTCCAGATTCCTCTAGGAAAATCCGTTCATGGATTCCTCCAAATATATCTACAGCAATTTCTTTCGAAATTTCTCCAGGAATTTCTTCTGAATTGCCTCCAGCAAGTTACCCCCCTTCAACGAACCCTTCATCAATTAACCCAGGTAACCTTTCATTGATTAATTCAGTTATTTACCCAGAGATTCCTACAGAAATTTTTTTCAACTGCGTGAATTTTTCTAAGAGGTTTTCAAGGAATCTTCCACGGATTAATCAAAGACTCCTCAAGAGATTCTCCCAGGGATTCATCTAGAGATTACTTCAAGTAATACTACAGAGATTTCTCCATATATTTTTTCTAGAAGGGGTCATCCAGACTGGCCCTTAAACAAAAGTTGTAAAACCCTTGATATGTGTCTTAGGATAAAAAAAGTTCTATCTAAATTTTAACTTAATTGGTTGCTCCACCAGCTGGCGCAATCAATTCGGAATTTGTATGGAATATTCTTTTCGAATATATTGAAAATTGACTCTATGCCACTGTTTCGTTCCGTTTACTAGTTGATCGCGTTCAATTGAGCCCAGAATAACAAATTCACTAGTTGATGCCCTATCGAACAAAGTTTCAGGTTATATCTGTATTTAAGTTCATTTTTATAAACCTTTCAGTTGTTGAAATTTAGGCATAGATGGCACTCCCGTACAATCGCATATATGCATGCGTCTTGTGCGGTAGCTCGCCCAGCGTCATAGATGGCTATAATGTGCTTAGTGGCTACCACCAAGCTACGTTGAAGAAATACTAAGCAATATTGCAAATCTACTTCAGATTGTTAAAACAATTCTTTATCAATTTTAATCATAATGTAACCTTCTTCAATATTGTTTGCTAGTGCTTTTGACATTATGGGTACAATTGAATGCAATCAACAATTTTCCTGAACCAAACAGGAGACGCTTTGATATTTCCTTCCCATTTGTTCAAGCTGAATATCTCATATTACCTTCAATTCAATTGCGCCAGCTCATTGAACGACCAAATAAGCTGAAATTTTCATGAAGTCTTTCTCAAACCCTAAGGAATAATCCTGGAAGTGACCCGTGGAATTATACAACTTTATTTTTCTCCCAGTCTGAGCTGGGCCATCCAGAGATCTTTAGGAATCACTCTAAGGATTTTATCATGAAATTTTTCTAGAGTTTCCTCCAGGAATGGCTCAAAGAAGGAATATCTTGAAGTAATTCCTGGAGGAGTTTCTTGCAAAACCTCTGAAGAAATTCCTGGTGGAATTCCTGAAGAAATCTCCAGAATAATTCCGAATAATCACGAGAGGAAATTTCCTATGCTTGGAGGAATTTCCGCAGAAATCACTGGATTACTAACAGGAATAATTTTATAGGATCCCTGGAGGAATTCCTGGGTGAAGCAAAGAGTTTAGTAGAGATTTTAATGGTGGATACCTTAGAAGAATCTCTGTAAATATTATCAAAATGTCACTTGGTCCACTCTGACTAAACACCGACCATATGCTATGTACCAGTTTCCTTGTTTCCATAGTGGCCATGTTCACAAAAAAATGTCCCAGGGTTTTATTTTCCTGATTCATATCTTTCGTATAAAGCTGAAAGAATGAAAATCGGTTCATGAATAGATTTTTGAGAGTATTTTCAAGTCATGGATCATTTTTGACCCTTTATGCATAATGAGTCATTCTTTTGTAGTGTCCCTCCTTGAGGTAGCTGAAAGCTTCTTTCGACTCAAAAATGTTTGTTTTCAGAAGCTAGGTGTTGTGACGCCGCTTGAACAGGTCTACTGCCTGAACAGTCCCAACGGCGCACACTGGGGCAGATCGCTGTTTTCGACGGCCAAAACCTCTAGTACTCTGGATATGCATCCTAGAGGTTTGATGTCTTCGACAAAGTATTTTGGAAATACTTATACTACATTTTGACTCGCTAAGGTTTAATCTAGATAAGTGAAAACTGATCTAGATCAGTTTTATCTTTTGATAGGACCGTCCTAGCAAAAAACTTTCTTCTGCAAAGTTGTTCATTGAGGCATTTTTGACATTTCTTCCGAAGACACTTACACTCTATCACTGACGTGGATGGCGATATACAGTCGACTCTCCACATCTCGATGTTCTACATCTCGATATCTCTCCCCTTGTCGATGATTTCATAAGTCCCATCAGTCTTCATACATTTTCTCTCTCCACATCTCGATATCCTCCTTATCTCGATATCTCCATATCTCGATGTGTTTCTGTTGATTGTTTGTTCCCAGTTTTCTCTTCGTATGTCGATATGACCAATATCGAAGGTTACTAGACCAAAGTTTAACCCGTATAGGCCTGAGTGAAAGCAAAAATGCTGGAACCCTCACCGCTCAGAGAATTCTTAACGGATTCAAATGATTTTTTGCCAGTTCACTGGCCCACATATTTAGTTTCTAGAAGTGGCCAGTTGAACTCGGAAATATTCCTGTGGCCGGAGTTATTCCGGTGGGTCACTGGGTCAAGTCGGGTAAAAAAGGGCTATTTTTTGGAACATGCCAAGTTACCTTTATTTATTTGCAACGATAATCATTTTGATTTCGTAAATGATTATGATCTGACATTCAACATTATAAATGAAGAGTTTTGCACCGTTTAAAATATACCGGATTTGGCCATTCGGACGTAATGCCTGGAAGAACCGGCTGTAGATTTGTTGGATACCAAATCGTTTCAATTCTCGAAAAGTAGAAATCAAACATAATTGTGTACTAAAATGCATTCCCATAAGCTTGGCACAGATGTTCAGATACATATTGGGCACTTTATCGTAAGTTTGAGATGTCCCTGGACCCGAAAATGGTCATTTGTAGGATAAATCAAATGCAAAACTCATAGTTATCTAATTTAATCGTTTCTCAAAAGGTTTACACTATTGCAATTTTCTTAAAATTCCGTCATGTAGTGGCCACATTATAACCGATTCCGGAAAAAATCTGTGACTTGAAATTTGACTACCTCCAGGAGCACAAACGCATAGTACCGTTATCACCCGACCTGACCCAGTGATCCACCGGAATAACTCCGACCACAGGAATATTTACGCGTTCTTCTGTCCACTTCTAGAAACTAGATATGTGTGCCAGTATACTGACAAAAAATCATTTGAATCCATTAAGAATTCGCTGAGCGGTGAGGGCTTTAGAATTTTTGCTTTCACTCAGGCCTATACGGGTTAAGGATTCAAAACAAATTAGGAGCGCAAACTGGCATCTGTTTGTTTATTACTTTCTTGGCAACGGAGTGTTTTTCAATCTAGTATTCATCAAAAATTTGTTCTTTGTCTCGATCTCTCCCTATCTCGATGGTCCCTTCGATATCGAGATGTGGAGAGGCGACTGTATGACAATTAATGAACACAGTCAGAAAAATCGATTTTGACCATTTTTTCGTACAAAAAAAATTTAAAAATATTTTGTCATCAAGTCTAAGAAGCCTAACTATAACAAAGTAAATTTACATCATTTGCTATCAAATATTTCAGATTGAATGATACTTTTAGTGAAAACAATCTAAAAATAGTGTTTTACAAAATCCAGGATAACTCATGAAGCTAATTTTTTATATACAACTAGTCTAGAACATTTGTTTCATTGTCGCGAAGAAAGAAAAGTGGGGCAACGTGAGGCTTTTTTGTTGAGGCGGATTGAATTTTTTTTTAAATGTATATATTTGAAAAACTTTTCATGAATTTATAATTTTCATATGTATTTCAGAAACATATTGTTGACAAAGTGTTTTGAAGAAATCATCTATAAACTAATGTTCTAGTAAACACTTAAACGGAATTCAAGATAATTTGTCCCATATGTGTATCTACCTATGTAACTATTTTTATTAGAGTTATAGTATTGTGTTTAATAAAAGTCATGTTATACGATGCAAATAAATAAAATAGGTCTGCATTTTGCGAAGTTCATATTTTTTTTATTTCTAAATCTGATTATTCTCTAGATATGAAAGCTAAATGAAATATTAAATAGGATAGATTAAATTACGCATATTCCATTTTAAATACTGATATAACTTTTTTTTTCCGATCCCTAAATCATTCCAGCGAAAAAAGCCCCATTCGGCCCACTTAGTTTTCATCACGACAATGAAACTTATGTTCTTGACTAGTATTGAATAGAAAATTAGCTGCCATCATCTGCCGGTACATGAGTAATTCAGGATTTTGTAAAACACTATTTTTAGATTGTTTTGGTCTGTTTTTACTAAACGTATCATCAAATCTAAACAATGTACTGGTAAATGTTGTTAAATTACTTTTTATAGTTAAGCTTTTAAAACTCGATGACAAAACATTTTTATCCCTTTTTTATATGAAAATATAATCAAAATCAATTTTTTGACTATTTTTAATAAATTGTCTTACGGCGCCACCCAAGTCAGTGATAAAGTGTAAGTGTCTTCAGAAGAAATGTCAAAAATGCCTCAATGAACAACTTTGCTGAAGAAAGTTTTTTGCTAGAACGCTCCTATCAAAAGATAAAACTGATCTAGATCAGTTTTCACTTATTTAGATCAAATCTTAGCGAGTCAAAATGTAGTATAAGTGTTTCCAAAATACTTTGTCGAAGACACCAAACCTCTAGGATGCATATCCAGAGTACTAGAGGTTTTGGCCGTCGAAAACAGCGATCTGTCCCAGTGTGCGGCGCAGCATAAACGCAACATGACAGTTCCCGTGAAGTGGTAGTGATACACGGAGCCGCAAATCAACCCATCTTTGACTTCGTCTGACGCAATTCGACTCTGTTTCCATTTGACAGCGGCAAAACAAACAACTCAGTGCAAAAAAAAATCTACCCAGCGTTAGCTTCGAAGTCTCCGTGATGGGTTAAAACAACTTAACGTTAGGTAAACTTGAAAGAACCCAAATTTGGCTTATTCCATTGAACTTCGACGCTGGTTCGGTGCGTCTCTCTCTCTGTTTTTGATAACATTGCTGTTGTGAGAGGGGCAAAACAACCCAACCGTGGGTAAAAACTAAATGCAGTTTACCAAAATTTGAGTAAAAAGAACTTAATTTTTTGGGTATTCTGATTTCTCCGTGTAGGGTAATGTAGATAGAGAAGGAGAAGAAAAACAAACAACATTGGAGGCTGAGGTTGAATTAGATAGCAATTACAAGTTTCGCCATTGATAGGAATTTAAGCTGTTTGATTAATTTATTTCGGAATACTTATTTCAACAAGTGTTTAGAAGCAAGAAATACGATGTTTGTGCTTGAACTGTAGTGTGGTAGGTAAGGATCTGAAACTAGAGGAAATTTATTAGCTTGAAAATGTAAACACTTATCCAATTTCTGTAGGCGTGGTAAACTTGGAATCCGTACCAAGTCAATTTCTACGAAGGAAGACAATTACCACCCTAAAATTGTAATACCCCCAAAAAGCTGTGAGTAGATGCATAGAGAAAATAGTGATTCTATATCAAGAAAACTTTAGGTGTAGAAAACGGCATCCGCAGACGCAGTAGCTAAAGTGGGGTAATGGTACCTAACATCAACCTGCGTTGCTGAAAACAAGTCAGCCGCTGTCGAAAATTTTGGTTTCTCTTCAGGAACACTAGGAAAAGTAAGGAAATTTCAGTTTTATATATCTTTTAATAATAAAAGGTTAATGAACATGTTTAGCTATTTTCTTTCGTGATGTTAATTTATGACCTATTATGCAACATAATATTTTTTTCTTCTGATTCACTTTGTGTTCAAAACATTACAATCTATGCTTTAAAGCTTATAAACGTATAATACACCATTTGAACGTCTTTAAACATTTAAACCATGAAATTGGTCCTCTTACTCATATGTGCGTGGTCCGTCGGGTGACGTCCCGCTTGCGGTGTTATCGTTGTCATTGTCATGACAAAAGTTTAAGTTGCTTTCCGGGCTGTTACATGGGATGGTGGTGCTGGGGCCGAACATTTTCCAGCTGAAAAGGGTCCGACGAGAACACTAGCATGGCTAATTGATGCTCAACTGCTGAAAAGTTTTGAATAATTGAAAGATTTTGCCGAGTGGGTCAAAGATTTGCGTTTGAATCCAGCCGCATGATGAATGGAGATCGAGAAAAGGACATGCTGTGGTTTTGGTTTCGGATAAACACTTGTTTGTATCAAGGGCTTTTGAGGGGAGAAGAGTTCATTGTGTTGGTACTGATACATTGTGGTTATTCCAAAAGCAATTCATGGCGATCGAAAAACATTTTAGGCAGACATGTGCTTAACAAAAGAATTGGTTGTTGGCTAGATGTGAGTGTTGGCTTTTGTTGGTTCCTGGTGCCTCCAGGTTAGCTTGTTAAATGAGCCAATTGTGTTCTCTCCAAACACATGTCGTGCAACGGCCTTTTCATGTTTCCGCATGAATAGAACATTATTAATGTTGATAATTGTTTCGAATGATTTAGACAAGTTCGAGGTAGTTCGATGCTTTAGACAAATTTTCCTAACACCAAATCAAAGCAGTCTCTAGCGCAGACTCTTTGATTCAAGTGAGGAAACAAAGAGTGCCGCCTATCGTGGTAAGTTGTTCTGAATTTGTGGGATTTAGGCAGCAGATCTTGAACTTCGTTAGGGTAATTGGTGATTTGGTGCAAAACTTAATTTGGTCATGCGACATCTTTGTTTCAACCGGTGAACTATCAATGTGATGCCATTTGTTTACTCAACCCACGGTTGTTTTGTTGCGCTCTTTTAAAACTCAATTTTTCTGGCAAAAAAACACTTACTAGTGGTAAAACATGGATCAAACAGGTGAGAAATTTCAATTTATGAATGATGGTGCATAAATCGCGATCAAAATAAAGTTGTTTACTAGAAAATTTCTTCGAAATATCTGCGTGGTTACATTGAGGTTATAAACCTTTCATTTGATAAATTTTCAGCTGTGTGCCGGAATCCTATCGATTTCAATATAAAGCTCCTCGATATTTTGGATTACGTAGGAGATTCTGTCAGGCCTATTAGAGAGGGATCTGCTGTGTATGATGCTAAACATGTAGTTTGCATTGGATACACCAACAGAACTGACCAAGAAGTTTGCCTTAAAGGCTACGTAACCCAATCATCGCACCCAGGCCACACACCACACGAAATCAATTTGAAAATTACAAATACTGTTTCCGGATGGATCCTGTGCTGTTCATGTAAAGCAGGAACAGGTCGTTGCAAACATATCGTGGCCTGTTTGCTTCATCTCAATCGGTAAGTCTGTTAGCATAATAAACATTCTATAATAAATAACTTATACTTGAATACTATTCATAGATCTGACCAAGTGGAATACTTGTCCTGTACGGATACCAAGCAAGCGTGGGGAATTTTAAAGTCCGAGAAAGGTACCCCGTGGGGGGCCAAAAGAGTGAGCGAACTTTGCTGCATCAAAACGCCTACCCGACTTGTACCATCGGACTCAAAATTAAGGGATACCATAGTGAAAGAGTCTTTCACAAGGATAATGGAAGGTATATGTGATATCATTGTAAATATCTGTTTAATTATTAATTTACATTTATTTCATTCCAGTTTCAAAATCCTCAGCTGTCTTCAAGCATAGGACAGGAAGAGTAAATAATCCATCAATGATCCATCCGATACGAGCATTTCAATCAAACCCTTCTTCTACAATATATTGCTCAAGAGACGACCTTAACGTAATGCTGCAAAAAACTTCAGAAGTATCAGTGGAATCCATAAATATCGCGAATAGTAAACAGAAAGAGTATTTTGAAAGTAATGTTCAGCTAAACATCGACAAAATCATTGGTATTGCTATCGAAACACAGGATCAAAACACAAATCTATGGAAAATCCAGCGGTCTTTTCGTATAACAGCCAGCTCGTGCTATAAATTATATACATACCTGAAGAACAGCAATCCAAACTGGGAAAAGAAAATTTCCCAATATTGGAGTATGAGTAGCATTAAAACTAGTGGCATGAAATATGGATCGCAAACGGAGAACATTGCTTATGAATGTTACAGACGTAAAAGAAATCCTATGATCAGGAAGAGTGGCTTCATTATTAAACATGATGAACCATGGTTTGGAGCTTCTCCTGACGGGATTGATCCTGTTGGCGACATAATTTTAGAAATAAAATGTCCAATAGTAGGTGAGAAGGGAGGCATCACAGAAATTGTCCAGTGCGACACTGTCAAAAAGTACCTAAGCCAATGTTCAGAGACCAGTTTGTTTAAAATGAATCCTAAACATGCATATTACGCTCAGGTTCAAATGAATATGTGGGTAACGAATACCAAATTATGTGATTTTATCCTATATTCTTCGAAAGACGATGACTTTGTTGTTATTGAAGTTGATTTCGATTCTCTTTTCGTTGAAAACATTGTTAACGGTTTGAAAGGTTTATATTTTTCAGAAATGCTTCCAAGACTCATCAAAAGCTGTAATGATTGATAACATTGTTATATCACTTGTAAAATAATTACGTACTTTTTATTGTTATTAAGAATAATAAAACATGTTACCGATGCGCATAACAAATACACAATGTTTTGAATTTTAAACAAAAATGAAATAACATTTTTATTTGTAGGAATTATGGTATACATGCTTTAACCTTCCTCAGTCCCTAACAAAAAGTTACAAATTGTGACTTAGGGTCGTTTTCGACCCGAAAATTCAAACAGCTCGCAAAAATCAGTATGTTGACCGAATTTAGTTCTGTTGGGCTTAAATGAAAGGCACACATGTCTAGTTTCAGAAACCCTCCCGGAGATTCAGATTTGGTCACTGTGGCCACTGGGAACCTGCTACATCAGAAAAAAGTCCCTTTAGAGACCCTTATTTTGTCGACCTGTAGTTTCGTAACTAAACAAGTAATCTGAATCATCCTCATATTGTTGAATAGGTATTCACGTGGACTGAGATTCACTAATCAATCAGTTTCCATCGCAGTTCTGTATATGTAATTCACATCGGTACTATTCGGTTGATGGATATTTTGGCATTAAATTTTTCAGCAATAAGGAACCAATTACCGGCGCACATTCCCTGAAAAATTCGGTCCAGTATGGTCCATGCGGAACCGATTCCTGGAGTCCCGGAAGGTGGCCAATCTGGAAAATTTGATGAAATTACTCAGATTTATGTCCCAAAACCAAATGAATTGTGCCCAATTCTTTACGATTTTTTATGTTTGGATGTATTTTGCCAAAAGAATGAATGGATGGTTATTCTAGTCCTTTTGGAGCACTGGAATGGCCACCGAGAAACCCGGAATATGGGACCACAAAGTTTCAGCACCAAAAGTAGGCATGCGACGGATCAATCTTCATGATTTTTAATCCATGTGACTCTGTTAGTTCAATTATTGATGAATGACCACTTTGGTTTTTCTGGGCCACCGAAATAACTCAGGAATGACCACCGGAGATACCCGTATTGTGGGACATTTTAGTTTTTGTACCAAAACTAGGTATGCGACGGCTCATTCCTCATGATTTTGAATACATGTGACTCTTCAAGTTCAATTATAGTTGAATGAGCACTTTGGCTCTCGGAACCACCTAAATAACCCAGGAATGACCACCGGAGATGCCCATATCTTGGGACAATTTAGTTTTTGTACCAAAACTAGGCATACGACGGCTCAATCTTCACGATTTTGAATACCTGTGGCTCTTTTAGTTCAGTTTTAGATAAATGGCCACTTTGGTTCTTCTGAGCCACCGAAATAACCCAGGAATGACCACCGGAGATACCCGTATTGTGGGACATTTTAGTTTTTGTACCAAAACTAGGTATGCAACGGCTCATTCCTCATGATTTTGAATACCTGTGACTCTTCAAGTTCAATTATAGCTGAATGAGCACTTTGGCTCTTGGAACCACCTAAATAACCCAGGAATGACCACCGGAGATGCCCGTATTGTGGGACAATTTAGTTTTTGTACCAAACTAGGCATACGACGGCTCAATCTTCATGATTTTGAATACCTGTGACTCTTTTAGTTCAGTTATAGATAAATGGCCACTTTGGTTCTTCTGGGCCACTGAAATAACCCCGGAGTAACCACCGGAGATACCCGTATTGTGAGACACTTTAGTTTTTGTACCAAAATTAGGCATGCGACGGCTCATTCTTTATGATTTTGAATACCTGTGACTCGTCTAATTCAGTTATAGATAAATGACCACTTTGGTCCTTCTGGGTCACCGAAATAACCCAGGAATGTCCACCGGAGATGCCCATATTGTGGATCATTTCAGTTTTTGTATCCTCGAAGGTCATTCCTGGGTTATTTCGGTGGGCCAGAAGAAAAAAAGTGTTCATTCATCAATAATTGAACTAACAGAGTCACAGGGATTAAAAATCATGAAGATTGAGCCGCCGCATGCCTACTATTGGTGCTGAAACTTTGTGGTCCCATATTCCGGGTTTCCCGGTGGCCATTCCTGTGCTCCAAAAGGACCAGAAATGCCATCCATTAATTCTTTTGGCAAAATACATCCAAAAATAAAAAATCGCAAAGAATTGGGCACAATTTATTTGGTTTTGGGGCATAAATCTGAGTAATTTCATCAAATTGTTCAGATTGGCCACCTTCCGGGACTCCAGGAACCGGTTCCGCATGGACCATACTGGACCGAAATTTTCAGGGAATGTGCACCGGTAATTGGTTCCTTATTGCTGAAAAATTTAATGCCAAAATATCCATCAACCGAATAGTACCGATGTGAATTACATATACAGAACTGCGATGGAAACTAATTTTTCGGATGTTTCGGGTTTCCGGAACCGTGTATGAATAACTGAGTGATTAGAGAATCTCTATTCACAGTCCACGTGAATACCTATTGAACAATATGAGGACGGTTTATATTACTTGTTTAGTTACGAAACTACAGTTCGTCAAAGTAAGGGTCTCTAAAGGGACTTTTTTCTGATGTAGCAGGTTCCCGGTGGCCACAGTGACCAAATCCGGATCTCCGGGAGAATTTCTGAAACTAGACATGTGTGCCTTTCATTAAGGCTCAGCGGAACTAAATTTGGTCAACAGACTGATTTTTGTTTGAATTTTCGGGCCGAAAACGACCCTAAGTCACAATTTGTAACTTTTTTTTTATTTATTTATTTATTGTATCTACGTCTTCAGTAAAAATACTGTACAGACTGTTCTTAAATACTAAATGCTATCGAACAAAGACCTTTATCGAAAAACAAGAGAGCTTCAAAATTTTGAATCATCACAAACATTTTAACATTGAATACAATACCATATTAAACAAACTAAACAAACCATTTCACAAACAATTCAAATTCAGTACTCATGAACACATTAACTTATTACAACACACAACTTATTACAAAGAAAGTGAACACGTTAAACTGGTTACAATTAAGGTGATCGGCAAGAATGATCTGGTCGCCATGTTGTTACAGCACGATCCTTGAATTCACGATATCTCACTCCCTTTGGCCAGTTTGAGGAATTCAAAGCTTCATTTCGGTACCTTTTGTCGATTTCCACTTTATACGACACGAAATCCAGTGTTGACGCGTCTCTCCACGCAGGTTTAAGACAATCGAGGGCATAAATGTGGTCCACTGGTATAGCGGCGCTAATCATCGATTTAACATCTTCTTCGGTAACATCATTTGCAATATTGGAGACGTACAGCTTGAAAGTATTTGTGGTATTAGAATTGACTACAGCCTTCGCAGTTGACACTTCATTCACAATTTTTGTTGATGATAGGAGTGGAACATTATCCGTTGCCAAGGGAAGTGGAACAGTCATTGATGTCGGAGACGAATTGATTAAAGAACCAATCGTCGCATCTAGATGATTCATCATTTCATTCATCTTTGCTATTTCGTTTTTAATACAGTCAACCTCGTCTTTAACATCGAACACTTTCACTGCATTAACGGTAGAACGAAAACGCACGTTTTCTATCAAGTCCCGACAGTCATCACACATGAACATTACATTCCTATGCAGGCAAGCTCCGGCTGCTTCATCGGAGAGTCCTACGCAATTCGCATGGAATCTTCGGATTTGTTCACAAAATCCTTCACATACCACTAAAATTTCTTCAGTGCAGCAATTGTTTTTGCATTTGTAACAACAAACTTGATCCATTTTGTCGCACCCTATTTAATGCGATCTTCTGTTTTTCAAATGTAGATGGCGTGTACGATTCTCTCAACAGAACACAAATACAGAAAGCGTAGTGGATGTAAACTATGAAGAGCAATATACACAACAATGAATTGTCTCGATTAGGAATACGATGGTGAAAACACAGTTTGGTTCAACTTTTCTAGCACAATTAAATAGTTATCGGATATTCTTTTATCAGACAACGGTTCCGTAAAACATCAATCACCTCATCAAATATCGTTTTTTAGGTACAACGTTTTGAAACACGCAGAAAAACGAGTAAGTCTTGGCAGAGAGATACAACCGCGTCCAACTACTTCATAACAAACACATACTAGCAAGCTCCCCTAGGGGTCATTAAAAAATTTGTTTCCGCAAAACCAAAATTTCCCATAAAAAATAATTGTCAGGAAGTTTCAAATTGCTAGGTTATTTCAATCAAAAATTACATTGATTTGAGTTTTGAAATGGGTCGAAAAAGACCTAAGGTTAAATAAGTTGAGGCCTACACCATTTCAAGCAACTTTGCCGACATTCTATGTGGCTCTCAAACCGGCCCATTTATAGCTTTTTTCCATAAAAATAAATGATTTTCTTACTACAGCGTTTTCAGCTTTAATATACTACTCTCAACTACTCTAGTCTATGAACTGTTCGATTCGATTCGAAAATTTAGCATCTAAACCGTTTGATTTTAACAACACATAATTTAAATGTTTTTGTTGTAAATTAATCAATAGACATAAAATTATTAATTTATTTAATTCGTTATACATTAGGGTAGGTATACCAGTTATGGACATAGTGGTTCCCTTTTTTCGCCATACGTGATTACTTTTATATCTTCAATTTTTTTTTTGTGTTTTTTTATTCAGAAAGATTGAAAACGTGAAAGTTATCAAAATTCAAATATGGCCAAATAGGGAACCACTATGGCCATAACTGGTACACTTTTCCTATTACTCAATACAACTATTTCATCCTTCGGGCCACGGAAATATATAAACACAAAAACGGATCTGTCACCTATTTTGTTATTCTCAATGTTTCTGAGGGACTTCTTTTCCTAGATGAGTAAATTTAATTATTATCATTATTACGATTATTAGAGTTCTAGAAGAATCTAGAAGAAAAACAAGTCAAATGTTCACACGGTTCGATTTTAGCAACAGGAAATTTCTGGGCGTCTTGTTGAAATCTAACGGACACTGTAATATTATATTCTAAATCATATGAATCATTCGTAGTTTACTTTAACGAGAAGTTAAAATTAAAAAAAAAACTGGAATTTGAAACTATATTATTCCTGGGGTGGTCCGTTGATTGGGGAAAAATGCTTTAAACCGGTCAAATTGTGGGATCCGGAAAATTTTTTTTTTTTGGCAAAGTCGAAAAAATATGACATTTTACAATTTTGCATAAGAATATATAACATTTTATAATAAGGAAGTTGGTCATACATATTATTTATGTCAGTGGTGCTCATCCTGTGGCCCGCGGGGCACACGTGGCGCTCGAAGTCCAAGAATGTAACCCGCGGAACAATTTTGAAATATGTATGCACCATACACATATTTATTCAAAACATGAATATTAAATAGTTTTGTGAAAATATAGGTTCTTCTTATAGATAATGTACGATTTAAAGTAGAGTTTTATCTGATTTAAGATACAAGAGAAAAAAAATTTCTGAAATTTCAAAAGTATACAATTATTTTTCAAGAGCTACCAACTTTAGTGATCACTTTTGTCTAAAATTTCATTTTCATGCTCAAAGTGAAAAGTAATGGAAACATTCAATTAAAATCTATAACAGTTTTATTGCAATACATTTTCACATTTCTCGTCACAGTAGTGTATGCACGACTTCCAGAACATAAAAATACGCAAATTTATTGAATAAAAATAAAAATAAAATAATAAATACGCTAATTTATTTAATATTTATTTTAATTCAATTTTTTCATTATTTTCCCATAACAATTTCTTTGCCATTCAAGCCATTTGTGAAAATTATATAAAAACAACACAACTGTGATTCTTTTTATATAATATAGAAAGTTATTCTGTCTTTCGAATGGCGTCAAAAGATATTTTTCATATTTGTAACAATCAGAGATATTGAAAAACGAGCGGTGATTTTTTGCAAGAAATCCAACATTACATTCTGGGTTTTCAACGCGGATTTTTTTTGGAGAAAATTAACTAACCTAGAGAAGTTTTTTTCTTGTTAAGTGATAGAAAAGGATTCGTTTTACTTATCAGAACGTTTGACACCCATTTATAATAAAATTTTCACTAAATTCCACGAAAGTATTATTTTACCAGCCTTGTATTCGAACCAATTTTCTATCTCGTTTGTATGACATCTGATTTGATTTTTCCCTTCATGAATGAATGTAACGTCGTACTAATTACGAACTTGAAAACCAGCACTAATTTTCGACCTACAAGAAATCTGTGCAAATTTTCGGATTTTCGTACAAGGTAGGCTAAAATAGTATGAATGTGTCGCAAATTAGTGCTAGGTCGAAAATTGGTGCTTTTCCCCTATGCAGTTTTGCAACAGAATAATATGAAATTTCATGCGACCCTCAGCTAAAATTAAAAATTGTAAATTGACCCGCAGTATGCTGTACTTTGAGCACCACTGTTCCGACCAGAAATCTATAGCCAATTCAGGCTGATACCTTCACTCACCAAATTACGCATTTTTAAGGGTTCTAAAAGTGGTTCACAGACTACTTTGATGAGATACGCTCGAGCAAAAAAACCCAGTTTTCTATGGAAGAAAGTTGTCTATCTCATGGAAATGAAAAAATTGACTACTCTGATTTTAAATAACACAATAAATGCCCAACCAATACAAACAACTTTGTAGAAGATAGTTTTCATGTTTATTCGTTAGTTTTCTTAATCGGGGCTTCAGTCGATTTTTTTGATAATATTTCCGTGACTGGCTTGGATATGTAAAAGGCTTGAAAGATATGTAAAAGGCTTGAAATGTTGTCATATACACCGTAATGAGTTTGTAATATTTAAGGTACAAGTTTCTTTTACAAAGTATTGCTTATGTTTCATATGAATATTTGTATTATTTTAAATGACATCATGAGTAAAACAGTTTAGCATTTGCTCATTCTAGAACTTATCGTCGCGAAGAATCGGACGAGTTAGGTTAACAATACCGCAAATTATGGTCATAATATCATCAATGTTCCCTGCAATATAAGTGTCAACGGTGTCTTGAAGAACTGAAAATATTTTCAAGCGTTGCATCACCCTCTCAACGTGTATACGCGCTTTGGCTATAGATTCATTTAGAGCTGCTTGTGATGCTGTGAGTCTGTCATTCCGCATAAATGGAGGGATGTGTAACTTAATGCCTTTAATGGACAGCTCATTATCTATTGTAAAACCTTTATCGACCATTACCTCATCTATATGCGGGTTCAAAGCAGCAATGAGATTTTCTTGATTAAATATGAACTTGTCTGATGCTTTCCCTGAGTAAGCTTTACTGCAGAACGTAATGAGTCCAGCTGGACTCACCCCTATCAATATCTTGATGGTGCGACGCGATTTGTATTGCGAATACGTTGCCAAACGGCAATTAAGGCACTTCAATGTAGCAAGAGGTATTTCGGTGCAGTCTAGCACAATAGTGACATTTGCAAATTTACCTTTGAAGCAGTGAGGAATATTTTGCAATATTTCCTCTTTTTCAGGCATGTAAACGAATGCAGATAAAATCTGCGATAATATTTGCACAGTATAATCAAAATATTTTGAGACGGTTGAAATGTGGATCTTAAAAAGAATCGCCATGGCTGCAAATGAAAGGTTCTGCTTCAGCTTCACAAAAACTAGTATTACTCGGTCTGTGCAGTGCATGCTAAACTTATTCAGATACACAGAATTCTCAAGGTTTTTGGCTGCTAGACACAGTTCTTGCAATAATACAAATGAAGGTAGTCCAGTCCACGTATTCAAATCATCATCAGTTTCCAGAAGATCGACAAATTTAAACTGCACTTTTGTATCACGTTTCAAAGACATTTCCAAATCATTGGTAGTAACTGTTATGTTATGAGAACAGTTCGTGTCAACATGATCGTTTGATTTTTCGCTCTGCAGCAATTTCTCAATCTGTTCAGCGGCTAAACGATTATTTAATTCCTCTGCATCATATCCTGGCTCGTGTTTTAAAGATTTAGCTTGCGATTCAGCTGTTGTGTTCTTGGTCGATGTAGGTTTTTCAGCGTTGCATGTAACACCTGCAGCTGGCTCTGATGCATGGGTGGCTATTGTAGACTCACCACCGCTGTATTCAGCATTTCCATCAAACTTCGTATCTGTTAGCGTTGCTTCTCGACGGTATGAAACGCGTGGTTTATTGTACGGATTATGCTTCAGCAATTCGTTGTCAATCGGCAAGTTTCTGGATGGCACAGCATTGCTTTTCAAATGTTTTCCTCCTAAAAGAAAATGAAAAGGGAATGATAAGAATGATATAAGGTTTTTATGAAATTATGTCACGTTCTAAAAGGGGGGGAGTTTGTAGGAAGTCAAGCTAAGCGTGACAAGTCTTAAAAGTTTCCGGAGGACTCATACAAAAAAAGTGAAGATGGGAGGGGGAATCAAAAAAGTTTTAATTTAGCGTGACATAATTTGTGTGCCATCCCTATGTATCCCAGTGTTGTAAATTTAAACAATGAAGATTGATTTGTCATGTACCTGGAATGTAATCGGCCTTCGTGAAATGTTCACTGCATACTTTTGAACTTTTCGAGATGGTATTTAATCGTAGAGCTTTTTTCCATTCGATGTAACGATCGTTCCTTGGAATGCTATGCAGCGTTATCGTAGCATTGGCACGTGATTTACAGGTACTGACGGTGCACATACGGTATCTTCCCGATCTGCGTGTGCTGCGACAATACGTATGATCATGCATGAAAACTTTTTTGGTGTTTTGGTTATTTTTACGTGGATTGCTGACATGACGTTGTACTTTAATCGATGGGACAGCGCTCGGCCGTAGATACAATGAGTGCACTAAAAATAAACGTACATATGTAATAAATGCAGTGAGACAAGCAAATGGAAACTTACCTGTCACATAATCACAATTATTGAAATGCTTTCCGCAAATTCTGTAATTGGTATCATCTTCATCATGTATCAGGAATACCTTTTTCCATGTTCTCAAAAGATTTGGGTTTTTCGATGTTGGGAATCGTATAAGTCTTTTGCGGGTCTTAGTACTACATCCCGATACGCAGCAGCCAATTTTTGATTTGATCCGTGTAGCACATTTCGGTATTTCAGCAGAAGGAATTGCTCGAGGTTTCAGTTTTCGACGTGAATCTAAAATTGAGGATTGCTTCAAATTTAAATGCGAGATTATTTTAATATATGTGAACTTACATCGTATGAAATCACTGTTCCTGAAATGCACTTCGCAAATCCTTTCCTCACGCCTTCCGGAGAGTTTGATTACCTTAGACCACTTGGCAAATGTTATGCTCTGCCTTGGGGGAACTGGGAAGAAAGAAACTGCGGCTGAACCGGAACTCCACGATTTGCATTCCGGAACGACACATGTTATTCGGTGTTGATGCTTCTACAAACAAATGCTATAAATCGATATTTACGCACAACTTTTGCAAATAAATTACTTACCATTATGTGAAACAACAGTTTTCCTTTGTTTAGCGCACAAAATTATTGTAAACTTTCTACTAATTGTCCACTAAAAATCAATTTTCATTGCAATATTTACATCACACGTATGGGCTGTGACAGCAAGCAACAAAATCGGCAACAATTTGCACGCAGCGCCTCCTATGAGTCGTTTTGACGTAGAACTGTCAATCAAGGTTTCGTTCCAAATCGCAAAGAAAGGAGACTATCGTGTTTCGCCGGAAACTCTTAGAGATTCCAAACTTCTTCTCAAACATCTTGAAGAGAAGAAGCTCAAAGTTTTAACTTATGGCGACAAAACTGAACGTTTGTTTAGAGCTGTCTTGAGGGGTCTCTCAAGTGACTATAAGTCACCTGAAGAGATCAAATATGGGATAAATGATTTACTTGGATTTTCTTCAGTCCAAGTAATCATTATGTAAGAGAGAACCCAATCTGACATTCTTCGGACTTTAACAAAAAATATAAAACAAAAGCTCTTTATTTGCCACCTTGTTACCGATGAGATGGGTTCCAATAAATTAATCAGATGATGGGCTCATGCTAAATAAAAACTTTCGAATATCACATTGAGGACATTCGAGCCAAATGTAACAAATATACAAAATGTCTTTATTCACTTTTTAATAGAAAATCAAAACTTTATCTTAAGAACACGCTTTTGATCTTCAAATAAATTTTCAGGCCTGCCATGTTGTATGCTGTGCCAATATGGACTGGCAAGAGCTAAATTGCTTAGAAAGAAACCTCGCAACTGCACATACGTTTATATTAAAGAACTCACAAGCAAGAATGGCCAAACCAAAAGAGCAACACATAATACTGCGCTGCACTTTTTTCTGTTATTTGGTTGCATTTGCCAATGTGCCATTATTCTTTAATTGAAATAATATAAGAGAAGAAGACTGTGGTATAGAAAAGCACAAAAGTACCATTTCTAACTGATGCAAAAGGCCAAATGGTGAACTGGAAAAAGAGCTGAGAATGGGAAAAATCACGAACTTCCGTGAAATAAAGCAAAATAGAGCTAGGATGGCGATAATTGAGCATTGTGGTAGCAACGAACCGCTTCGTCTATTCTCTGTATAAAATGTGATTTTTTTATTGTATTATTCTAGCTCGTATGACCATAACTACAGAGAGGTTCTTTTGCAATGGCAATTGGCGGAAGCAGATCTAAGTGGGCGGTAAAGGCTATTAGGCTAACAAGAATCTACATTCACATTAAGTTGCGTTGGAGGTGTTTTATAGAACTTTCATATTAGGGCTCTATTGCTGTAAAAAAGTTTCTTGGGATTTGAGTAAATAATGTTCATCTCTGTTGTATGCAATTTTTTAATTTTTCATTTCTTTCTTCCTTAAATCCACTTATTTTTAAAATTCCAAATACATATAGATGATGCTGGCAAAAGTCCTTCCCCGGCACGTAATTGAATCCAGAACTGCGACAGTGGCTTCTATAATTATGGATCGTCAAATGTTATTTATAAGCGGCGCATAGCAATTGAAAGAATTGCGCCCACTGAAGACGGGAGAAGCCACAAAGCACTGCAGTAGCGGGATGACATCGAACGGTTATAAATTCTAAGTACACATTTCTTTTCAGCTCCCGTCATGGTGATTTTTCTTGCTCTCGAATACCGAACGGGAACAAGGGCAGATTGCACTCACTATGAATGAACGAATGAAGTGGTGTTTCTTTAGAATTGCGATTTATTCCCATTCAAATATAGGCAGAACGTGCTCTGGAGGACAAATTGAGAGTCATTATTCGAGGAATTCACGGAGGCGTGATTCGATTGCGGTGGCGGTTGCAATTATCATTTAATTAATTTTGCAGAACCATGACACGGGTTCTGCATGCGGCAGCAGAATTCCTTTGTGGATTTTAAATTGTGGAATTGTGGCGAGTCTAACGTAGGTTGAGATCTTAGCCTTGGGCCAGACGTAGCGTTGGAAATATTTATGCTATTGGTTTCTGTGGAAAAAAAGATCTTACAACCTACGTGCATGAACATGAAGTATAACTATTGATAACTGCATAATTCTTATTACTACTTCGTGTCACGAAGTTCGTGATTAGCATTATGCCAATTTACCACCTGCCACGTCCTTACCTTGTTACTAGAAACCGAGATCATCTCTGCATCTGCATGTTTTGTCATGGGAGGAAATATGCTACTTGGAAGGGAGCAAAAGATACATGATCTGAATTCATCTTGATAAGTGATACGTTTCATGTTACCTTAATATAAACAGTCATCTCTTAGCCTTTGAAGAAAACGTAAATCTATAGTTAGTATAACACTCTTAGTGTCGAACCAAATCAAGTTTATTTCTTAATAATAACGAAAAATAAATAGAGGTAAATGTGTGTGTATTTTTACTCAATGTGAAACATGCTGACTCTTGTAACATGCTTCCTCATCGTTCCAAATCGAGGGTTGTTGTGGCAACACTTTACCATGGAGCATCCTAATGAGTTCGCATTGCCTGATTATGTTGCTCTATTAGCACAACGGTACTGGCTCATAAAAAGTAAGCTAGATGGGGTCTATACCATTTAACAGAAAGACATTTCCCGGAAAGGCATTGAGTAATAAATAAAATATTTAACGTCATAAAAAAACTGAACTGAACTGAGGAAATGAGGTATCGTTTGGAAAATTCATGCTGAATTGCAATCTCATTTTTATGCTGCAGTAATTGACTCGACACATCTTGTTTTGTCCCGCAGTAGACTATTTGATAATACAAAACAAAATTCAACTAAAAATTATCAGTTTGTTCCCATGTTTTCTTACTTTATCTTAAAGTTCTTCGATTTTTTGTATGCACAAACTTGTCGGAACATGTGAAAATTATAACTCATTTCCAAGAGTTATGAAACAGTTTGTGTTTAATGAGTCATGGAACAGAAATCCTATGGAAAGCTATTTGAGGATGGCCATCATAGTAATGATGAAATTTTGTTTTGATATAGTTCCACGAGTCGATATAAAGTCATGGAACAGGTTTCACTGTTTATAGATTAAAATATTTAAAATTGTATGAAATCAGCAACAGGCAACTGATTTTTACTTTTGCCTTTATATTTGATATACTTATTTGAAAAGCAGTTTTTCTGGCTAATTAAGCAGCATATTAATATGACAAATTTCTGTGAATCTGTGACTGTATCTATTATATTTATAGAGCTTGATTTTTTATCAGATTGAGAATCTTTACAGGTAGGATTTTTTTTTGAAACAATCTGATTGCAAGTTCAGTTATGTTTGTTTATTTATCATGCAGACCAATTTTCTAGATTTCAGATCCCTTCAAAAGGTTTCCATCTATAGAATTATATCAAGGGTAAATAATCACAAGACATTTTGAAGCTTTGTACCATCTTTGTACGGTCTGTTGGGAAGTAATGCTTTCCAAACAAATAATACTGTTCAAAACTGATAACAAATCCAACAATATTAGTATGAGTTTATTATATTATTATAGCTGCTGCCATTTTCATTGAGAATCGCCCTTCTTTTGGACATTTGCCATTCTTCTGAATTAAATCGATAAAACCATGTTTTCTTGAGGAGGCTGCTAATATTCATCATCTGAGAATTTTCCATCTTTCAAACAAAGGTTATTCTGTTGAGACATGGGATTATACACAAATTATCTGACAAGCGGTTCCATTTGAATTCGAATGTCGGTTTACTTTTGTATTTTTTGATTTGGCTGAAATTTGGCTTATGCTTTCTTTATACCCAAAAATGCCTATTTGCATCGTTGGTTTGCCATTTTTACCCTAGCGTTATTTTTGAGAAGGGCCTAAGAAAAAAAAAGCCTTAACAATTTTCAAAAAATTAAAACTCAGAAACTGTTTGTCTGATCGGTTTGGTGTCTTCCGCCAAGTTTTAGGTTATTGTTAGAACTATCTGAAAAAATATACACTGTAAAAAAAAAATTGTATTTTTTTTCGAAAATAAAGCTTAAAAATCCATATTCTCAAAAATCGTTGTCTTGATTTTTTTTTATATTTTAAAGTACACAAAAAATGGAGTCTTGTAACGTTTTACGTTCTTTTTAGTGTAGAATAAATAAAAATAAAAATAAAAAAAAAGGATTTTAGTTTTTATAGCGTTGAATAAAAATATTTTGTTTGCGCTCGTAAAATGCAGCGATCCATATGTGCGTAAGCATATGTGGATTGCGTTTGCCATAACGAATTGGTGAAAGCTTCGCAAAGCGACATGTACACATTTTGGCGGACTACAGGCGTAATTCAGATTTGTCGCCATACCTACCACACACCATGCAAAAGCAGTTGGCGCGATTTTCTATAATAGTTGCTTTTTGTTTGAATAGTTGGACGGTCAGAATAGGCAGTTTCTTGGCGCAAGAGTTTCTTCGACTCGATCATTTCGCTACGAAGTTGGCTGGAGAGCAGAAGTGCGCGAGTCGTGTGATAAAATTACGTTCAGTTGCAGTAAACTTTGAAAGTTGAAGTTAAATCTGGTGAAATAAAATTTGAAATCTTAGGTGAAAGTTAGTGAGTGAGTTAAAGTAATAAGTTGTGTTAAACGTTTTGTGTATTTCTTTCTTTAGAGGACCGAGGTCCATAAATTACTCGCGTTTCTGTTCAAAAGATTTTATTAAGTTTATCTACACGGAAAATGGTAATTATATTTAATTAATTACATGAAGACTTAAAACTAATGTGATTTCGCGTTGGACATGCAGCGCCCTGCGCTTTTTCCGTACGGCTGGATTTCTTTCCGTTGGTATTCGGCATCCGTCCGCGCCGAACCGTGAATTGTGAGTCCGTTCATCGAGGATTTGGAAGTCCGTTCTTCGTCGAGACCCGTGTGCAGTGCAAAAGGCCTGCCTTTATCAGGTAGTCAAACGGAGGCGCGAGTGAAGTCACTAAAGTTATTCTGTAGCAAATTTTCCCTCCTTCAAACGTCAATTACTGAAGTAGAAGGTCCAGTCACGTTTTTCCTTTTTGGACCAATTTCCGAGAGTTCGGTTCGTTTTAGCGTGACGTCAATTACACGCCGCGAACCTCGATCCTAACCCAAAGAGAGGGCTGCATTACTCCCCGCTCGGATTAGCGGACAGGTACGCGAAGCCGGGTCGCTGGGTACTTGCTTCTCTATTGGAAGGAGCGGATCATCCCGGGTATAAATAGGCGAAATCGCCGTTTCACTCTCGTTTACGAAATCGGAAGCTTCCGTTCCAGCCACCACTCCCTCCGCAACGTTATTTCGGCCATTTTGCACGCGGGTCAATCCTTCGCTGCCCGCCAATTTGCAGCACGGACAAGTCGGTGGCCACCATTTCGTTTCCGCCATCACCGAGGTCGATCGTCGCCATCCCATCGAGTCTGCGGAGTCGACATTTCGGTTCCCGTCAACGAGCCTTCATCGAGTCAACGCCAAAATCCTGCGCAGGTACGTCAAGAGCTTAATTTGTACATGGCCATGTTTGCTCTGAATGGTGAATTCGATCCCTAAAATAAACCATTTTTGAAGAAAGATTAGTCACTTTTTCCGTTACGTTTAACTATGCTTTAAGTAAAACTACTCACTAACTTGCATTACGTTTAGTTCCGTTTTATTAGCTCAATTGAGTAAGCATCCTCTTCTGAATTCCCTAAAACTTTAAGGCTGTGGAGGAGTAAAAGTCATTCTTGCGTTTGATTTTCTAGAGTTGTTTACCAAGAACCGTTCAAAACTCTCCCAGAGAGAAAAGTCTCTAAACGTCGGGCAGATATGAACACGACTGGTGGTCTCTCATTGAGAGTGGCGCTTAAGCCACCGAGTTTGCTAATAATCTCTAGTACAGTTATACGAACGGTTACAGTCTTTTGCACAGTGGGTCAAGATGGAGAATTCATGGACAAAAAAGTTATGATTTTTTTTTTTAAGTTGATTTGTCAATATGGTCTAAATAAACTTTTGTTTTCGGATGTTTTTCGAGTTGATAAAATAAAGAATTATTTTTCTGAAAGCATTTTATTTCATGTTCTTATACAATGATGGAGCGTTCTATTTTGATACAGATTTCTTACTTTTTCATTATGTTTATAATTTTTTTACTATCATTACAGTGTGAAAATTGCCTAACTTCTATTTTATCTACGGAAATTGTTGTAGTTGCATAAGAAAAGAAAATTTGTGTTAGTTGCTCCTCCTTTCGCTTTTGAGTCCAATCAAATAATTCCTTGGCATTTTGATGGGATGTTCACGTTCTTTAGCTAGACTAGCGGTTGTAGCCATGCGTTTTATTGTTCCCTCTAATGCATCGCAGGGCCCTTTGCCATGCGATGTTGCAAAAAAATGCCATTCAACATCTATATCATAGTTTTTCTTAAATTGGAAAATACTAGAACAGTTCTTTCTATTTTTATATTGTGTTGCAGCTCCATCAGACATGAAATAAATTTTGTTCAAATTTAAGTGCTTTTCGTGGCGTATAAAAATAATCATTTTTGAGATAAATAAGTTAACGGATACATTTACACAACCATTGTTGTTGGTATTTGTTTTATACTTCATTGTTCTAAGCTATCTTTTACTTTTCACTTGATTATCACTTACTTGTTTATCACTTGCTTGTGTCTTTGCTGCATCAGCTCTTTTTTATACCAACATGGGTACTTGAGTCAACTATTAGGTACATTTCTGTCCGACCACAAAAATATACCAACGTGCTGTACTTTAAAAAAACATCAGGTATATTTGTGTGAGACAACTGGGCATGTTACTCCTCTACTCATAAAGCTTTTGCTTTCGAATGGAAATATTTCATTACCTTAAATCGATATAAATGCATTTCACGTATTAATTAATTTATATTTGTTATTTATTTATTTTTAAACTTTTAACATTTTGTTCAATATTTTCTTGATAATTACATATCAAAATATCACAATGTTGAAGTTGTGTTTCGTTAAAAAAAATAAATAAATCATTTTTACAGGGCACATTTTTTATGTCGCCTCATACCATGAAAAATTACCTAATCAATATTTTTTCATACATTTGAGTCAAAAATTATCTGCTCTTTTAGACAATGAACAAATTTCTAGGCTTATGAGCCTCGAAAAACAATCGAAAATGACCGAAAATTGAAAATTATATCATAATTTTGTATAAAAATATAAAAATTAAAGATACGGTTAAAACGGTAAAAGTTAGCCTAATTTTTCTCGTATACCTTTTTTGTTGTAAATTTTGACCATTTTCAAAAATTCACCTTTTAAAAAAAATCATAACTATTTTGTCCATGATTTCTCCATCTTGAGCCACTGTGCAAAAGACTTCATTTTTTGTCTTCTATAACATATAAAAAAAAAAAAAATAAATAAATAAGATTTTTGAGAAAATTGATTTTTAAGCTTTATTTTCGAAATATAAAAAAATACAACTTTTTTACAGTGTATATTTTTTTCACCTAAAACTTTGCGCAAGACACCAAACTGATCGGACAAACCGTTTCTAAGTTATAATTTTTTGAAAATTATTAAGGATTTTTTTCTTAGGCCCTTCTCAAAAGTAAGGCTAGAGTCAAAATGGCGAACCGATTATGCAAAAAGGCATTTTTGGGCATAAAAATATAAAAATGAAATTTGGGAAAAAAAGTCGTCATTTTCGGTGGTCTGAAGTAAAATTTTAACATATTTATTAGAGATGGTCGGGTTTCACATTTATCAAACCCGAACCCGACTTATTTTATTTCATAAAACCCGGACCCGAACCCGAGACTGTAATTGAAAAGCAAACCCGGACCCGACCCGAACCCGAAAAATTTTCGCTGTTCAAACCCGAACCCGACCTGAAACCCGAAAAAGTTTTCAAAGAAAAACCCGAATAGAACCCGAGTTTGAAAAGATGAGCAATTCATTGTTTCTGATGCATAGGGAAGCTTTTAGGTTGTTACTCTGTTCATCATTCTCACCAAACCCGACAAAACCCGACTTTTTCAAGCCCGCACCCGTCCCGTACCCGATAATTTTGTAGCATTCAAACCCGACCCGAACCCGAACCCGAAAAATTTTATATTTTCAAACCCGAACCCGACCCGAACCCGTCGGATTCGGGTTCGGATCGGGTTTTGGGTTTGAAAACCTGAGACCCGACCATCTCTAATATTTATCCACTTCCCCCCTTGTCAATTTTGTAAGGCGAGTTATAATTAGAACTTAATGCTGTACTAGAAAAAAAAAACATAATGTCATAGAAACTAGAAGAATTATCCAAGCCGAAAAGATCTTTGACCGACGGGATTGGAACGCGCAACCTTTAGCTGTGTTCTTGCTAAACCTTTGCGTGTTAATCGCTACGAATATGAGAGCTCTTTTTTTTATCAAAGTTTGATGTAAGCCATTTACCGTTATTCATATTACGGAAAGCTTCAAATTCCGGACACTCTTTCTTGTATGTTTTTTATTTTGTCGTTTAAAAGTTCTCACTTTAAAGGCTCGTTTAATTAGTATTTTATATAGATATCTATACAAACTTGTAATGCCCAACTGGCTTAGACGCCTCTTTAGTGGTTTGACGATGTCAATTGATGATTTGACTTTTCTATTTATGGTTTTTGTGAGCTGGCCGGATTTTGAATCACAGTGTCCGGAATATGAGGTAAAATTAAGGAAGCGCCTGGAATAAGAATCATCAGTAGTTCACACATTTCTATTTCTTCAAAATTAGTCATGTTGCGGAACCAAAATCCTCCCAAACCATTCGAAAATTAAGTGTTTTGAACGCGGATGAAACATACAGAATGATTTACTTCATATAATTTGATGAATTGTACTTCACTGACTAATTCTAACTAATTATTTGGTTTTATATTCGCTGAGCCGCAAAATGTTTCAATAAACCATTATAAAGACATTTGACCAAATGTCCATTCGACTAAATGTCCTAAAGGCCCTAGATCGACAAACGTGCACGGATCAAGGTAGCGAGATTGAGAAATATCTGGAAAAACAGTCAATGCATGAAGACTCGAATATCGAACTCCAACGTGTGTTCTGTACAATGTCCGTTCGATTTTGGTAAAAATGTTGCCTAAATCAATACGTGCCAAAATCGAACGGTTGGTTTAGTAAACCTGGTATCTCCGTAATAATGACCATAAATTAGATAAACCTAGTTTGAAAATGGTTAGCTTCAAAAAGGTCCACAAAAACATTTAGATTAACAGGATTGGTTACTGACCCATGCTCCATTTTTTTTTTGTGTAAGCATTTCCGTGTTGCCAAAATCGAACGGGCACTATATTTATTACCTTACCTTGCCTTGATGGCTAGAACGTAGTGTTACGCCATTGCCGCGCGTATTGTAGAGCTTCATCTTCGTCGGTCTTGGGCGAAACTTCTCCAGTTGCCCCGAACGTTTATTATCGCCAGGTCCTAATCCACTGCGTACAGCCGCGTATTCGTGGTCTTCCTCGAAGCCGCCGACCTCTACCTGGTTCCCTGCAGAATATTAGTTTCGCAATTCCTTCTTCCGACATTCGCACTAAGTGACCAGCCCACTGAAGTCTGCCGTATTTTACACGCTTGATAATACTCACATCTTTGTACACTTGATACAACTCGTGATTCATGCGTCTGCGCCACACACCCTTTTCGAGTTTCCCACCGAGTCCGCAGCACTTCACGTTTGAAAACACCGAGATCATTCCAGTCTGACTCTTTCAACGTCCACGCTTAGTGTCCGTAAAGAGCCAGTGGAAGAATCAATATTTCCGTTTGAGCATGATGATGGTGATGAAATCCGAGCAAATTTTGTTTCCGTTTGAAAACTGCGGAACCTAAGCTGGTTACGTAGTCCGAAAAACGGCCCTATTCGCAGCCGCAACACGTTTCTTCACTTCGCGGGAATCGTCGTTCTCACATGTCACAAGTGTTCCAAGGTGAAAAAATTCTTCCACAACTTCAAACACATCCCCATCAAACACTACCTCAGCACCTACTCCACCAAGCCTGACTCTATCTCTATCTGAAACCATGTACTTCGTTTTGGTAGAATTAATGGTCAGGCCTATCCTCGCTGTCTTCTTCTTCAGAGGCACGAAGGCCTCTTCCACTGACCTGCGATCGATTCCAATTAGTTCTATATCGTCCGCAAAGCCAAGGAGCATGTGCGACCATGTGATAATAGTGCCATTTCTCTGCACGCCAGATCTCCTAATAGCACCTTGGAGTGCTCGAACAGTAAATTTGAAAGCGCGTCTCCCTGTTTCAGCCCGTCTAACGTCACGAACGAGGTTGACACTTCGTCTGCGAACCGAACACTTGATTTCGAACCATCCAGCGTAGCACGTATCAGCCTGATTAGTTTCGCCGGAAAACCATGTTCAGACATTATCTGCCAAAGCTCATTTCTTTTCACTGAGTCGTACGCCGCCATAAAATCGTTGAACAACACCGAATTAGGCAGGGTAATTTCTTTGTAATTGGCACACTCCAGTCAGTGCCCTTTCTTGTAGATTGGGCGTATGAGGCCATCAAACCAGCCGGTGGGCAATTCTTCGTCCTCCCATACCCTCAGAAGTACTCGGTGGATCGACTGATAAAGCTGCTCACTTCCGAGCTTGAGAAGCTCGACCGGGATCTCGTCCTTTCCAGCAGCCTTACAGTTCTTCAGCTCGCTGATAGCCGTTTTAACCGGTCCTATGATCGGTGGGTCCACAGCTTGATCGTCATCATCAATATTGATACTGTATTGCTATATGTCAGTAAACGTAGTGTATATCAGCAGATAACATTCAACTGCTGCAAGTTTCATAGAAGTCCAATATTTAGCTTTATTGTCTATGCCACCAAAAGCCGATAACAATATAAATTCGAGAACGGTAGTGGAGGTGGGTCTGCACACTTTACGAAGGGGCGAAAACGGAACCTGCAAGCAAGCATTAGAATGGAATCCAAGTTAAGACCTGAGGGGCCTGTTCGGGTTTTTAAAAAAGAACGCGGACTCGTTGACGGTCGAAACAGAAGTGAGAAATAATTTTATTTCAATTATAATGAAAACATAAAATGCAACCTAAGCAGCAGATCGGCGTTGACAACGGCCTAGATTCCACACGGGTTGATTGCAGCGCGTGGTGCAGCGTCAGCGCATTGCAGGCGATCGGTATCCGGTGTGTTATTTTGATGAGTCGAATGAATGGGTGTTAACCAGGCGTTGCAGAATTCGCTCTCATTTGAGAATGAAGCACGATCAAAGCAAGCAAAGAAAAACATCCCATCTGTTGCGGTCCACGATCGTCATTGTATCGCAAGGTGTAACAAGTCTGATAAATGGAAGCAGCGAGCGAGAGCCCCAACGAGAGAGCGATGATAAAATCCATTTTTCTCGCTTGTTTACCGTTGGGGATAGGTGTTTTTCTTTACTGGCACGATAAACAATCCACGAACTTCCAATAACAACAGTGTCCCCCAGGCTTGGAGCATGTTTAGAGGGGTTTTATCATGCACTATTATCCCCCCAATCTGATCAAACTTGTAGCAGTATACGATAAACAGTCTCTCATAATGTGCTGCATGTTATGATAGTTACAGAGAGCGATACGTGAGCGATTCTCTCAATTTTCTCAGGATTCAATCCCTGGTGTTAACTACTCCCCCTTTGAAGTGTTGAGCCTCCTGGATCAACGACTGGTAGAATTGTATGTGTCAGCAAGTGTCGGTGGTTGATAAATGTAATGTAGCGGAGTGGCTTGTGGTTTTTATTGAGGTGTGATGATGTTAACTGAAGCTGTTTGTTGACGTGCCTTAACGAAGATGTAGAATCCTAGTAGAATGATCAATGTTGTGGTGAATGAAAATCCTCCCCACAATGACCACGATGTTACATCTGTCTTTGTGTGCAGATATTCCAATTTTTTGATGTTTTTCAGATGAAGTTGGTGTATTCTGTTAATGCCAACAGTTTGATAAGTTTGGGTCCTGGATATGTTTAGGTCGGTTGATGGTGCAAAGAACGGTTGTTCTACGATTCTGGTTACAGCGTTTGTAAATGTAAAGTTCTGAAAGGTGATAGAACAGTTTTCGTATACGATGAGATATGAGCCTCGTAACTGTCTGTTCGTCGCTCCACAGGTATTTTGTAGAGTGTCGTGTACATCATTTAGAAGTACTGTTGTGGTTCCCATTTCGATGACTGGAATATGATTGTAGATGACTTCGTATGAACAGTTGCTTGGAGAACCTGTTATGACGTTGCTAATGCAACTATCAGTGGACACGTCTTTAAGTTCAGATGTTTTGCAAATGGTCCAATTAGCCAATTCCGTACATGGTGTTATCAACAGATAAAGGTTTGACACGCTTTTAAAGAAGATTTTGCCAGGTATCATAATACGCTCTGCTTGATTGATCACAGCTTCGACTCGAAGTTGTTGAAATGTAGTGTTGCTGAAGTTGGGGATGCCTACAATTTACAAGATGACTTCTCCGTTGGTGACGACTGATGTGGTAGCGAACTGCAAGGCTTCATCTATCAGGTTCTGGTGAATTCCTTGTGTCTCTAATCTGGATGTAATCTCTTCGGTTTCTGTTGGACTTAACAATTTGTTATTTAAAATATTCAATTTTGAAAATATTATTGCATTTCTAATAGCTTCGATTTCGTCATTTATTAGATCTAGATGAAACATAATTTTCAGTGAATCTAACTCCTTTGATATTTCGTTAAAATTTTGAGAATCTAAGAAGCTTATGTCATTCAAATAGATAGTCAAATTTGTAAGTGTTTTCTCTAATTTTTCGTTGATTTCTACTTGATCGTTATTATTGTCAACAAGGTGATTTATCGAACTATTTATATTTTTGAGGTCGTCTGAATCAGGGGATCCAGCCATCCATTTCCATGCTTTACCTAAAGCGTCCCATCTTCTGACTCTTTTGCTATTTAAGGGTTTTACTTGTGCTAGGTTATTTTTTAATGTTTCGATTCTATGAGTAAGTATTGGATTAGAACAATTTTTTTCATTTACAATATCTTCAAGGTAGGTTACAGTAGTTTGAATAGACGTCACATTGACAGTGTGTATAAATTTTGTGTAGCCTTCTAATATTCTTCCGTTTCTTAATTTTACTATAGCAATGGGATTTTTATCCAGGTTGTGGATTTGCAGGGATGCAAGGATAGGGGGTATGCTGGAATGAAAAGAATGGCGCGGTGTTAGAGGAAGGATTATTGGTTCGCTGGAATCTTACAAGTTTTGATTTCGTATGTTGATATTCTTTATGTTTGACTTATGTAAATTTTGATTTTTCTCGTTTCTCACCGTTACTCTTTGATTGGTTTGGACAAAATGTTTTTTGAAGAGGGGTTTATGTTTGCTTTTGAAAATTTTGTCTTTTACAAGAATCTCTTGCCCTGTTTCTAAATCTGGGGGCTCTTGTCTTTTCCTGTTATGTGTTTCTAAAAGTTTTTCTTGTTTCGCTTTTAATTGTACAATAACTTCGTCGTAGCGCCTTGGTCACTTTCTTCAATAGGTACAGGATTACTGGATTTACCGAAAAGAATTTCCTTTGGAGTTTTCCCGGTGGTTGAATGAATTGTGTCGTTATATTTGTTCACGGATATTGCCATCAATCTTCGACAAGGATAAGATGGGTTTAGGGATTTTTGAATTCTGTATAACTCAGTGATGGTTGAATGAAATCGTTCAACCTGTCCATTAACTTCAGATTTATTGCTGGGGGTAACGTATGCCTGAATATTCAGATCTAACATAATGCCTTCTATTTCCGGCGACAGAAATGCTTTCTCGTTATCCGTTGTCACGGCTGAAGGAATGATATTAGACGTTATGGTTTCTTCAAATGCTCGACGAATATGAACAACATGGCGTGATTTAATAGGTATCATTCTTCCAAATTTTGAAAACTTGTCTAGGCTGGACAAAAAGTAATTGTTGTCAATCTGGTAAATATCTATATGAATGATATCGTAAGGATGGTTAGGGATAGGAGTTTCTTGGATATGGATTTTTAAAGGGTGTCTGTCGTATTTCGTTGTATTGCAAGTGTCACAGGTTCGTATGAAATCTTTCACTTTTGCAGAGAGTTTTGGAAAGTAATGTGTGCGTAAAATTTGTTGCTTGTTCTCGTTGATGCCTCGATGTGCTCTTTCGTGAGTATTTTCAATTAATTTATCTTGTTCATTGGGGTCGGTTACATCAATAAGGAGATTTTGTGTGAATCGGATTTTTAATAAATTTGCTCTGCTAAAGTATTTTCTGTATACTTCTTGAAGTTGTCCGAGGATGGTTTCAGATGTATGTAGGCCAATGAGTTTACTAGGTACAAAAAAGTTTTTTAAAATGGTAGTAAGTACTTGTTCCGTAAATTGAGTCCGTTTTATCAAAATTCTTTTATAACCTGGGAAGGGAGTCGTAACTATCGTTTCGGGATTAATTTTGGTATGCTCAACTATAATTTGAAGTCTAAATGCGTTAAGTGGGGCTTCAGTCGATATAATATAGTTACTGTCATCATCTTCGGCCGAATGTTGTGTTGGAGTGAGAGAATTAATTTGAATTCGACTCAATGCATCCGCTACAACATTTGTCCGCCCTGGTTTATATATGATTTGGTAATCGTGTTCCTCCAAATACGATTTCCAACGTTTTAATTTACCGTCGTTGGGGGTGACAATGGGTCAAAAAGGGATATGTGCGATTTATTTTCCGAATAACTATCGCAATTTAACTCCAATAAACTTCAAATTTGGTGTGTATGTACTTTGATGGTACATTAACAACTGTTCAAAAAATTAAAGACAAATATTTATTTACAGCGGCACCACAAGTGAATGAAAAATGACCCAATCTCACCCCATAGAGGGGGTGACATTGGGTCACTGTAATTGAAATAACTTGTTTTTGAGAATATGATTTCAAAACCATTCACAACTGAAAAATATTGACAAAAAACGATGCAAACAAGACAAAAAGATATCTAAGATGTTTCACAAGTATGATAAACCCACTTAAAAGAAAGATTATACTGAAAATTGAAGAGCCATGAGAAAAAATATGTAAACCCAACATTTATCGTCAAGTTTACATAAATTTTATTGTTTTTTCCCTCAGATTGTCTTCAAAGTCTCATCCCAATTGCTATAAAGCCCCAAAGCCCCAGTTTCCCCAAAGGTGTACTGAAACAGTGATTATTTTAAACCTTCGCAAATAGTTAAATTTCGGTGCGACATTCCACGATCAATAAATTTCAGGCAGAAGTTGACGTCATAACTCCAGTATTTCAGCGATCCAACTCATGTGTACTTCCGTGAGATGTTTCTATAATATGAAAACGCTGATAAATAATCAAATTTAGAAAAAAAAACTGCCTTTTGATAAAAATTTACGATGTTGCTGCGCACGAAGCACAGTTGCAGGTTTGAGAAGTTGTCAAAATGCGTTATACAGTCATCTCTCCCTTACTCGATATTTCGTATCTCGATATCGAGTTAGAGAACCATAGTAAAAGTTGGTTTTCATGGCTACCTCGATGGTCCCTTGGATCGCAGTTGCATTGATTTTGTGTTCTGTAACTCGATACCTCCCTAACTCGATGGTCCCTTCAATATCGAGTAAGGGAGAGATGACTGTATTGTTATTCAATGCACGGAATACTCAAGTAGACTTGTTTGATGTTTCAGAGATGCTGTATTTGGAAAGCATAAACACATCTTAATGAAAAAAGAGAACACCCGGCACCGTAAAATGTCAAAAAAGTGGACTTGGAATTTCATTTACTATCGTTCTTGCTTGACCCAATCTCACCCCCATTTTCAATGTTTTAGACATCATACCGAAAAAAATGATTTTTTTGTGGGAAAATCAAACAGATTCCGGAAAATACCTGTGATGTGTAATGAAAAGACTTTCAACATTCTTCTAATACAACGATAAAGGCTAGAGTACATGCGTGATACTTTGTACAGGAGAAATTTAATGTTGTAAATTTTATCTAGTTTCAACATGCAAGTTTATTGATGTAGTAAACAAAAACTACTATTTCTAAAAATGTATATTGTTTTGAATTATGTGCAAAAATATGTTCTCTAACATTTGAATGATTAATTTTAGTAATATCAGCGTTATTAGCTGAAATATTTCACAAAACATATTTTTCCGTTTTGACCCAATCTCACCCCCTAGACCCATTGTCACCCCCATCGACGGTAGCATTAGTGTTCTTTGAAGATAAAGAGAAAGTTAGGGGTTGGTGATCTGTTATTACTACAAATTTTTGACCGTAAATGTAGTTCCTGAAAACTTTCAAAGCCCAGTAGATGGCAAGCATTTCTTTTTCTGTAGCTGAGAAGTTTTCCTCGGTTCTGTTCAGCGTCCGAGAAGCGAAGTGAATTGGTTTGTCTTTCCCTATTTCACCTTGGCTAAGAACTGCTCCTATAGCGTAATTAGAAGCATCTGTCGTAATAAGAAAATTTTTATCAAAGCTTGGATACGTTAATATATCGCTGGAAGTAAGTATGGTTTTGAGTTGTTCAAAAGCCTCCTTCTCTGTATCTCCAAAGGTAATTTTTTTGTTAGATGAAGGGTCTCTCTCCCCTCTGAAGAGATTTGTAAGAGGTTTTGCTATTTTAGCGAAATCTTTTACAAATCTTCGGTAGTATCCGATTAATCCTAAAAAACTTCTTAATTCTTTAACTGTTTTAGGTTCAGGCCATTTTTCTATTGATTCTATTTTCTTTGGGTTCGGTTTTATTCCGTCTGTTGAGAAATTCAACAGATTTTTTCAAAAATTCAGATTTATCAGGTTGCACTTTCAAATTTGCATCCTGTAATGTTTTTAAAATTATTTTCAAATTCTTTGTAGCTTCTTCCAATGTTTTTCCAAATACAACGACATCGTCCATGTACACATAACAAATTTTGCCAATGTGTTCACGTAAAACGTCATCCATTGCCCTTTGGAAAATCGCTGGAGCATTTTTTAAACCAAATGGCATACGAACAAATTCGTATTTGCCTTGGTTAACGGAAAATGCTGTTTTTTCAACATCTCTAGGATTCATCTTTATTTGATGAAACCCAGAGGCTAAATCTAAAGTAGTAAAGTATTGGTTACCTCCAAGCTGATCTAGTATATTAGAAATTTCCGGCATCGGGTATTTGTCAGATATTGTCTTCTGATTTAGTTTTCTATAGTCTATTACGAGTCTGAATTTGTTTTTGCCAGACGCATCCATCTTCTTTGGAACAATCCAAACTGGTGAGTTCCATGGAGATCTGGATGGTCGAATGACTCCATCATGTAATAGTTTTGTAATTTGTGCATTAACTTCTTCTTTATAAGCGACGGGGTAAGGATAAGATTTTTGGTAGATGGGCATATCATCTTCCGTGCGTATATCGCATTCAACATTAGTTGTACACGATAATTTGTTGTCCGGATTGTGAAAAACTTGTTTGATAGAATTCAAAATTGGTAGTAAAGCATTTTTTTCTTCTTCGGTGAGATGTGAAGTTCTAATATCGGAAGTTTGGTTAACGTGGTTAATTTTGCGTGGGCTCGGTGAAGGGAAGTAAAAATGCAAAGGAATGTTAAGGGTTGTGTCGTTACCGAACACTTGGAAAGTCGATAAACTAGATATGAGATTGTAGTTTTCCCCAAATATAAATTTGGTTCCTATTAAACCGTCAAAGAAGGTATGGAAGTAAAAAACCAAAAATTCTGAAGGTTCTTTTCTAACTGGCTCAAATAATGAAAGATGCATCATTTCGGAAATAAAACCTTTACCGGTTACTCCTTTTACGGGTGCATCTGAATACGGGTTTACCGGAGTGGTATGCCCATTTTTTTGAAATTAAATTTACGTTGGCTCCACAGTCAATCAGAAACTTCATTTCACCTCTAGTAGTAGGGATTTTAATGTATGGAAGGGGAGAGATTGTAGGTTTTAATCGAACCATTTGGTCTAGACATTTTGAAATTTGGTCTATTTCCGTAATTTAACATACGAGAATGGATCGATCTATCAACGTCCATTGGTTCAGGCTTGGGTTGCTGTTGATAAAAGGTTCTATTAGGAGCAAAGACGTTAGGCGAGTTTTGAGCATACGCTCTAAATGGAGTTTGGTTTTGAATGTAGGGTTTGTTTTGAGTTTGTGTTTGGAAAGGGGGTGGTTGTCTGAAATTTATTGGTGGGGGCTGATAATTGTTTCTATGTGGAGGCGGTGGTGCTTGTTGAGGATGCCTTTGAATAGGTTTTGGCGGTGGTACCGGAATGTTACCTCGAGGAGCTGGGATAGGTGGTAGAGGATGTGATTTGAAGGGTGCATTGCGAGCGTTCAAATTTAGGAACTCAACACAATAATGATAGGCTGAAGCAAGGGATTTCGGTTTGTAATTTTTGCAAAAAAGTGATAGCGGTTCACCTAGACCTCTAATGAATGTGTCTAGCGCCATCATATTGTACAGTAGGGTGCGGCTTATTTTTCAAAAGTTCTCAAAACCGAAAATTCGTGTGCTCTACTGAATTCAAATCACAAAAAAAGAGAAACCTCAAAATCTGAGCCAAAAATATTAACATTTAGAGGTGGCGCAAGCGTGTTAGGTGAATTTTCAAGTTATAAAAAATGACCTGCAGTTAAGTAAACATAACTTCGTTATTTTTCAACCGATTTCAAAACTTTTAGCACCATTTTCTTTCAAATTAAATTTATAAAAATTTTGTAGAACATCAAATTTGTCTAAAATCAAAACTTGTCTTAGTTAAAAATACTTATATCCAAATTTTTCCTCATTTTGCTAAAAAAATCATTTTTGTTTGACCATAACTTCATTAAAACTCAATCGATTCCAAATCTTTTTACTTACTTTTGAAGCAAATTTATTTGTTTTTAAACTGTACATACAACATTTTTTTCTAAAAAATATTTTTGACTTAGGTATTCAACAAAAACTACCCAAAAACATGATTTTTCAATGAAAAAATCAAATTTCTTTGGATAATTTAAGTTTTTTTTGCCAAAACAGCATTTTTTCTATAAAACTTAAATATGTAAAGCATTTTGCCTTAGTTACGAGTTGAATAGTGCATATATTTTTTAACATATGCAAACATAATTTTGTTTCAAAATTATTTAAAAATTGTTGCAAAGTCCTTCCCAAAGGTTTAACAAATGATAAAAATCAGTTTCAGCTTAAGAGACAATATTTAACTGCCAAAGATTTGACAAAACTGGCATTTTTCGTTAAAAAATAATGTTTTTGTGCAGTTTTTGCTGAATAACTTGGTCAAGACATTTTTTTAGTGAAATGTGATATATGAATGGTTTAAAAACAATTAAATTAGCTTCAAAAGCATGTAAAAAGATTTGGAATCAGTTGAGTAATCATGAAGTTATGGTCAAACAAAGTTGAAATTTTTAGTAAAATGAGGAAAAAATTGGAATAAATTACTTTTAACTAAAACTTGTTTTGATTTTAGACAAATTTGGAGTTCAACAAAGTTTTTACAAATTTAATTTTGAAGGTATTGATGCTAAAAGTTTTGAAATCGGTTGAAAAATAACAAAGTTATGTGTACTTTAATGAAGGTCATTTTTTATAACGTGAAAATTCAACTTCAAGACGCTTGCGCCACCTCTAAATGTTAATATTTTTGGCTCAAATTTTGAGGTTTCTCTTTTAATGTGATTTGAATTCAGTAGAGCACACGAATTTTTGGTTTTGAGAACTTTTCAAAAATAAGCCGCACCCTATTGTACAGTTTTATCAAGGCGGCCTCATGTCCTTTCCAAGTTTCGTCTGTAGAGATGGCTGAGCTGATCAAGGTGATCATTTCTCGCACTCTACTGTAATAAGTTTCGATAGTTTCATTTTGCCTTCGAACCATGGTTTTCAATTGATTGTCGAGTGTCATGAGGTCCCGTTTATCGGCATAATTTAACCGCAGAACCTCTTTGATTTCATCCCAATTGTTGGATGTATTGTTTGAAATTAAAATGTCATTTGCTTCGTTTTTTATCTTTCTCCTGACTGTTTTCATCACGAGATGATATTCGAAACTGTCCCGGAAATCATCAAACAATTCCAGGCAATCTTCAACATCGAGAATCCAAGTGGATAAATCTCGTGCATTACCATTGAACTCAGGTAAATCCTTCACAATACTCGGGATTTTACCTCTATCTAAAAAGCTAACGGAAGCATCGATTGCATATCTTTGTGCTGCCTGGGTGGCATTTGGATTTGAAGAATTATTTCGCACCGTTAAACGTGCAGGTTGCAAAAGAGGGATTGGATTTGGTGGGTTTGCCATTTTTTCTAACTAAGATTTCACTAGCACTTCACTTCACTGTCACTCGCGGTTCGTTCTCGGTTATCTTTTGAAGTGGTTTTTAGGGTTAGTTTTTCGGATTGATCTGTGATATTCAGTGATTCGGTTACGGTTGGTCCGGCCTAGTCACTCTGAATTAGTAGGGATTATGGTTTAAGACACTAACGGCAAGCAGTGTCGTGTTAATCTTAATCTAATTTCTTTCTATGTTTAGTATTTACTTACAAATAGAGAAGCAGGGTGTTCATATCCCTGTCGGTGGCAGCGATTCGACTTCTTGTGGCCACTGATGCGGGGTAGCGGGTGTTCCTTTTCCCAGTGTGTCTTTTCGCCGTTCCTCGAAGACGCAAGTCGCCAATTTGATAGCGAGTGGAGCTGGGTCCGGCCGATGAGGATCCTATCCGGAGGCTGAAGACAGCTTCGTGATTAAACACTTATACGATTACTGGTTAAAAAGGGTCCCGTTTTCGGGCGCCAGTTAAGACCTGAGGGGCCTGTTCGGGTTTTTAAAAAAGAACGCGGACTCGTTGACGGTCGAAACAGAAGTGAGAAATAATTTTATTTCAATTATAATGAAAACATAAAATGCAACCTAAGCAGCAGATCGGCGTTGACAACGGCCTAGATTCCACACGGGTTGATTGCAGCGCGTGGTGCAGCGTCAGCGCATTGCAGGCGATCGGTATCCGGTGTGTTATTTTGATGAGTCGAATGAATGGGTGTTAACTTCCATCAGGACATTGCAACAGAAGCAGACCCAGAGGCTCATGGCGGTGCAGCCTCAATAAATGAATACAAGAATTCGATCAAAATTTGATCTGGCATCAGGTCAAGCAATAGCGGGCAATCGTTTAGAATGGAAATTTTTCACGTCGACCCTATGCACCAGGGGTGACCAGGATTAATAGTCTAGTGCCTCGATTGGAACACAAGCATGGAACGAGCTCACCAGTTAATAATTCTTACTCGATTGAGCAGCCACAAACCATTTCGAGTTTTCGTCAACATACACGCTGAAATATAAAAAAAATGTGAAAGTGAAAAATAAAATTTGAAATTTGAAATCCGCGATACAAAATACTCAGGATAATGCAGTATAGTTGAAATTACTGTTCTATATTTACTTATACGAATCCTTGGAGATTTTGGTGGAGGGTTCCTTGTAAGAATTTCTGAATACGTTCCATAAGAAAAACCTATAATAAAATAATGAAAAATTTGAGACATTGCTTTCGGAATATCTAAAGGAATTAAAGTAGACGTTATGATGTAATGAATTCCAGGAAAAACGCTGAAAAAATCACTCAGGGAATTCTTGAATCTTCCTCAGGAATATCTACAGAGTTCATTTGATGAACTCCTGCAATCCTTGGCAAATTACTTCTAAGTCTGTGGATGGAATCTAGTCACTTGCAAAAATCAAACAGAAGCCTGGTGGAATTTATGTTGGAAACTTTGAAAGTATTTTCCAAACCATCTGTAGAGGATTTACTGACGCAATTCATCGAGGTATTGCTGGTGGGTTTTTTAATATCTGTCAAAATCCTGGGATGAATCTTAAAAAAATCCTTACAGAATCTATGGGAAATGTATTTTTAAAATTCCCTGGAGGAAAGCATGGAGTAAAATCTACTCGAGAAATCCCTAAGTTTATTGTTGAAAAAATCTTTGAAGCAAATGCAGAAGAAATCACTTGCAAGAATAATCAAGAAGATTTGAAGATTTGAAGAAACTAAGAGAAATTCGCTTGCTAATACATTTTTGAAATTGAAAAGACCTTTAAAGAATTTGTGAGGAATTCTTGTAAGAAATTCTCAAAAAATCTCTAGCAGGATTCCTTAGAAAACCTCCTAAGCACGAAAAAAAAATCCATGAAAAAATACTTGCTTTAATTCTTTTGAGTATCCTTGGATAAATTCCTACATTAATTTCCAAAATAATATAAAAGATATCATGCTGAAATAATCTTGGGGAAATTACAGAAATAATCATTGAGTTGTTTCCTTTGAAACCCGCTCAATGAATTCATGGAAAATATTAAGAATATCATAAAGGACAAACGGTAAAGTCACATGCATCCCGAAAAAATTGAAGCAATACTAAAATGAATTTTATCGAAGAACTCGGCTTTGCTCGGCTTACCCTTACTCTCAAGAAGAAGTCGTTTACTGTATACACCCGATTCTGTTTTTGCACGGGGGATGCGTACCGTGCAAAAAAAGTTTTCAGTTCAAAATTTCAAAAACCGTGTAAAAAAAGTAACACCATTTCTCGACGTTTCATGCAAAAATAAGGTTTTGGCGGAAAATTTTGTATGGAAACTTTTTTTGCACGGCCGTGTAAAAAAAATCCGTGCAAAAACAGAATCGGGTGTATTCGCTTGCTTCGCACCAACCAACGAATGCCATCACATAATTACTTGTATTGGCGAATGAACCCGCTCTGCTCATCATTCTACTAAAGTTTTGTTGGTAAACGCGTGGAGTTGACGATTCAGAGATCGTTTGTTCGATTCTAGGTGTGTTTTGTTGTTTTGTTTTTTTTATCTTTTTTTTATGCTCTTAGTTTGTCGATTCATATTTTTAGTCAGCTCAGTGCTCCCGAACGAAGATTCGCCCGAAACTAAGGAATCGTATTTGATCGTAATGACGCCGTGCCTATGTGGTTGGATCTCTGCGGCAAATTTTCATCCGACGCAGGTTGAATGACGATGACGATGCTTCTTTTAGTTTCGTCGCCGACTTTTTCCATTTGACGATGACGATTGTTTAGCCAGCTCTGGGGTAACATTTAATTACGTCCTTGTTACTTATCTTTTATTCTTTTTCAGTTCAGATACTTGCATCCACAGTGGATTAGACTGCAAGCGGTTTCTTGGAACAATCTCTTAAAAAAAACTTGAACAAGAAATAGAAGAAATTGGAGAAATCTTAGGAAAACTTCCTGGTGGGAGCCCTTGAACCTTTTTTTTTTATAGCTTAAATAGATTGGATAGAATATTAAGTAAAATTTGTGGAGAAATCAAAGGTAGAAATCTTCAAAGAAGGCGTAGTTGAATACGTCTGGGATATTTCAAGGATATATACCTGAAGTAGTTGCTAGAGGAATTTCTAATGAAACTTCCGAAGATATCATCGAAACAATCTCTGAAAGTACCCTCGATCGAATCCGAAGAGAGATTCCTGGAGTAATCCATACATGACTTTCATTTGTCGAATTTCTGTAAAAACATTTGTAAAATTTCTAAATAGCCGTGAATCGCTGGTCTGTCCCAATTGATAAATAAGGACGTTCAGAATGAGAGTTCATTGGAAGATACGTGGAAAACCAAGTGCAGATTTTCCACTTAATATTTTTTCAGAGAAATTGGCCTGCTTCAACACTTATTTATAATGTTGAAATTATTCAAAAGCATTTATTCTCCATAAGTACGAGTTACGAAAAAATTCCTGTGACAAATAACCCAATTGACAGTAAATAGTTCATTGAATACTAACAAAATCCAACCTTTTAGAAACAGCATGCAATACCATTTAATCACGAGTTTCCCCTGTTGACATAATTAATTAGAAATTAGCATTCCCCAAAAATATTGCATTTGATTATTTTGTCCTCACCCCCTTTTGCATACCGCTGTTGTTTCGAATAGGGGTCAGCTACTGATGCAAAATTTAAATGAACTAATATAATTAGGTAGCAAAATTTTAGCGTCCTCATTTTCCCCTTCCATATTGTGTGATGGAATCTGTCCTTTGTGTGACTGGAAACATATCACACCGTACAATTTCCCATAACGCACAGTGACTGCACTACATATAAAATTTGACTAACAATAAAGGTATAAGTTTAGCTCAATTCGTTCAAACCCCCTAATTGATTGTTTAAACTTAATTTTCCGTAAATTTAATTGATATAGTACCCAACTCGGCTTTCATTTATTTAGAGGTATTCCATTGAACGGCTGATTATGATGATTTGATGATTATTTGATTATGATCAGCTTTGCACCACTGTGTAACGTGGAGTGCAGCGCTTCCGGTGGAGTCAACTCGAATTGCACGGAAAGCACAAAATTACCATTGGGCCATTGCTATACCGTCATCGATACGCACACCACCGATCGTTATTACCGGCTTCCAGTAGGTGAGCTGCCTCAAATCAGGCACGTACTCATTGGCAATAAAATTCCTTCTCTGATTAGATGTGTTGCGTTGGTTTGTGTGCGTGGATGATGCGTATCCACGGAATGTCAATTAGATGGAAATAATGCAACAAAAAAAGAAAATAAAACAGAATGATGGCATTAATTCTTACTAGGACGAACCGTAGATTGGGGCGCCCTTGATCAAACGACGGTTCCTCATTTAGAATATTGATGTTCGAGTGTTGAAAACGTCTTGGTAGATCGAGTGTGGATCGATCAATTGAGGCAAAGTATTTTTCCAGTTGTTCGCTCCTTATTCCAATTGTTTGTCAGAAATCTTTGGTCCTACTGAAGAAAATGATGAAAGATTACTTGTACGATCTCTTCTAGCAATTCGAGAGTCTTATAAAGGACTTAGTGACAGAAATACTAGAGGAATTATTTCAAGAAATTTTGGATAGCTCGCTGTAAGCATTTTTGGAGGAATCTTTTAAAGAATTGTAGGAAATATCCCAAAAGACATTTCTGTGTTAATTTCTAAACAAAGTTCTCATTTTCCACACCCAACAGCTAACTGTTAGACACAGTTAGAAAACATTAACAAGCCTGTCGTTGATCGAGAAAAAATCCCTTCGTTCAGCTCAACCCTACAACAAAGCCACCCAACCTGACAGTACCAGCCGTCATCCTGTCGCATCGAATTGGTGACATTTCACCCAAACCGGGTCATGATTGAAAAGAAGAATGCAAGCAGGTATACTGGCAGAATCCCTGACCGGACCAGCGTGATTTCATTTGTCACCTGCTCGTCAACTAGCAACGCGATGGCCATCCAGCGGGCGCCATCTGCCGGCATTAATCTAAATAACAAATTTTTCATGCATAAATTTGATTATTTTCAACGCGTCATTGAATGCATAGAACAGCAGCGCGTAGGAATGTGGGCATCGTGCAACACTAGCCAGCCAGCAAGCAAGCAGCCATATCGCGTGGGGTTGTTGCAACAAATGCATGTAGGTATGTTGCTGGCTGTGTGCGTGTCTAATCTAAATTCGGGCGAACTGTTTGCAAACCTAATGTGGAGCTTGTCGGTTGGTTGGTGAGGTGGGAGTGTCCGAAGCAGTAATGAGAAGCCATTCAAAAATTACGTGAGGAGTTTTATGGAAGCTGTAAGAAGTTAGATTTTGTTTACAAAAGAGTATAGATTTCGTAAAAAATATGAAATAAATAAAAAATATTTCTGCAAAATTCTTTACTTGATTAGTGGACGGTTCCCAATCATAATTATTTGTATTGTTCATGACTATAGAACGCTTAGAATTCTGATATGCGGGGGTGAAAACATGAGAGCTTTGTGCAAACTATGACCAACTGCAGCACATCTGCACCTAGTTTCATATTGGGAATGTAACAATGCATACAGGGCTGCTTTGAGAGTGTCCACCACTTGGAGAATGAAAATATTTGAATTTGATCAGGCCCCTGCTGGAGTAGAGACTATTGGGTGATGATTGTGACAAAGTTTCATGGGTGGTAAACATGAGAGCGTCCTTTATAAATGAGAAGGATTGAAGATCTCATTATTACTGCATAAAATTTCAATCTTGCCTACTTACCACAGTTAATGCAATAAACATATAATTTTATAATTATCTTGAATGGTATTATTTTGATTGTGTTTTATCTTGATAAACTCATTACGCTTGTAAAGGATGGATAATTTAAGAGTAAAACTATTATTTAACAAAAATCCACGTGCTCAGGGTGGGATTTGAACCCACGACTTTTGTATCTACGAGTTTTTTTTACAAAATTAGTTACCATGCGGATTGGAATACCAAACAACTCAATATATGTGTGGGCTTCGTGGCCGGGCTTCGTGGCCGTGCGGTTAGCGGCGTCAGTTGTTTAAGCGTATTGCGCCACGAAGCGTGGGTTCGATTCCCGCTCCAGTCGGTGGAAACTTTTCGTCAAAACGAAAAATTCATCACTGGGCTACTGGGTGTTCAGTGTTGTCCGTTGCCTAACGTTCGTGATTGTCCAGTCTGTGCAGCCTTTGGCTGAAGACGGTATAAATTGTATTTTTTTCATTTTAATATAGGTTTAATCGTTTTTCCTGGCTGTTTGGACACGTCAGCAATATGAATTTTTTTTTTCATATTAACCTAGTATCGGAAGCGGTTTCAATTGGCTGAAAGTACTAATACAGAACGCTTGTTTTAATGCACTATGGTCCAGGAATCAATTTTACGCGGAAAGATGCATTTTGAGCTTTAGAATGAAACATTAGACAAAAACGGTCTTCTACAAAGTTGTTTGTATTAGTTGAGCCCTTTGTTTGGTTTTATTGAAAATAAGGGTGGACCACATTTTCATAGAAATTGTGTAACTAGCTTTCTTATTTGTAGAAATTATATTATACATGCTTCAGCAAAGTTATAGACCGTTCAATTTCAAGTAACTTTGCCAAAAAAGTTGTTTGTATCTCTTAAATTGACCGATTTAGAGCTTTTTTCCTACGGTGACATAGGGTGGTCCGAACAAAACTGGTTTTCTGGCTCTAGAGTTTTCAATTCAAATTTCTCATCAAAGTAGTCTATGAACCACTTTTAGAGATTTAAAAAATGCGTAATTTGGTGAGTGAAAAAACTCGCTATCTCCTCTCGTTCAGGAGTTATTGTTGTTTTTCTCTCAAAAACATTCCTACTTTGATTGTGAATATCTCTGATTGGAGCAACCATAAAAAATATCTTTTGACGGCGTTCAAAAGACAAAATAAAACTGTATATTACAGTCGCCTCTTCACATCTCGATATCGAAGGGACCATCGAGATAGGGAGAGATCGAGACAAAGAACATTAATTTAATGAACACTAGATTGAAAATCACTTCGTTACTAGGAAAATGATAAACAAACAAACTTCATTTCGAGATTCCAAATTGTTCTGAATCGCTTGAATCAGGTCTAGTAACCTTTGATAATATTCATATCGACATATAGAGAGAAAATTGGGAACGAAAAATCAACAGGATTACATCGAGATATTGAGATATCGAGATAAGGAGGATATCGAGATATGGAGAGAGAAATCGTATGCAGAATGAAGGGACCGAAGCAATCATCGACATAGGGAGAGATATCGAGATGTAGAACATCGAGATGTGGAGAGTCAGCTGTATATCAAAAATTTACAGATGTGTTATTTTTGTAACTCTCATGAAATGTCTTGAAAGTGAAATATTTTTTATCACGAAAACTTTAATAAATATTGAACTTAATAGATATCAACAATCTTTTTAGATGAAAATTTGCGTTTTGTTAAGTTCTAAAAGTCGTTCATAGACGACTTTGACGAGAAAATAGTATTAAGAAAACTAGAGTTGAAAAATTTATTTTTGTTGGACCACCCTGTGATGATTAGGAAAAAATGCTCTAGATTGGTCAAATTTTGAGCTACAGAAAAACTTTTTTGGCAAAGTTGATCAAAATTTCAAGTTCTACCGCTTTGCCTAAGAGCATATACCAGTATTTTTGCAAATAAAAAAGTTGATTATATGATATGTGTGATATTGTAGACCACCCTAGTTTCAAATGACACAGTATGAAAGCTTACATTTTGAGAAACAATTTTGTAGAAGATCATTTTTGTCTAAAATTTCATTTTCATGCTCATTGCATTTTAAATAATAATAAAGAAATATATACTATGAAAATCTTCAAAATGGTTTTAAAGCCCTATCTTTTTAATTTCAGATTTTTCGTCAAAACGGTCTATGAACGACTTTAAGAACTTAACAAAACGCAAATTTTCATGCAAAAATATTGATTTTTGTTCATTTCAGTTCAAAAGTTATTGGAGTTTTTCTGCTTAAAATCCTTTGTTTTTCAAGGCAATTTATTAGAGTTACAAAAATAACACATCTGTAAATTTTTGATATAATATACAATTTTTTTTTGTCTTTTGAATGCCGTCAAAAGATATTTTTTATGTTTGCCACAACCAGAGATATTCACAATCAAACTAGGCATGTTTTTTAAAGAAAAACAACAATAACTCCTAAACGGAAGGAGATAGCGAGTTTCTTCACTCACCAAATTACGCATTTTTCAAAGTTCCGAAAGTGTTTCATAGACTACTTTGATGGGAAATTTGAATTGAAAACTCTAGAGCCAGAAAACCAGTTTTGTTCGGACCACCCTATATCACTGCAGGAAAAAAGCTCTAAATCGGTCAATTTAGGAGATACAAAAAACTTTTTTGGCAAAGTTGCTTGAAATTGAATGGTCTATAACTTTGCTGAAGCATGTATAATATAATATCTACAAATAAGAAAGTTAGTTACACAATTTCTATGAAAATGTGGTCCACCCTAATTTTTAATAACACCAAACAAAGGACTTAACTAATACAAACAACTTTGTAGAAGACCGTTTTTGTCTAATGTTTCATTCTGCTGAAAATGCATCTTTCCGCGTAAAACTGATTCCTGGACCACTGTGCTATCACTATCACACTGAATTTAGAATACCTAATCTTGGCAAACTTTAAATAACTTTTGCACAGCCGAGTAGTTGGCAAACAAATGTTATGATATCTCAACAAATGAAAGCTAGTTGATAAATTGTACCTCGATGCTAAGCAAGCACAAAATAGTTCTGCTGAATCTCGATTGAAACAAGTTTTGCACAGCTGAGCTCGTGAAGAACATCCTAATGTGCCCATCTCACTGGTAACCCCTAATTCTTGGTATATTGCGCTAGGGACCCTCAATAAAATCTAACACCAGGACATCATCCACAATATTGTGCACTTCTTGATCTACCCGAAACAATGGTGCAGTTGACCTTGTGTTTCGTCGAGAAAATCGGCTACACTACTTCATTCATTTTTTCAACTCTGTAAAAGAGTTTTTAAGAGTACACTTAGCCTACCTTGAAAAATTTTAAATGCACTACTATTTAATAGTTTCGACATTTTCTTGCCAAAAAATCATCTATTCTTAATCACAACCACATTTCCGACTTTTTTTTTTTTAATTAAAATTAAGATTTTCATGGGGACACAATTCTCAAATTTTCATAAAAGATTTTACGAAATTTAATTCTTATATTTCTCACCAATTCAGGAATTTGCTTTCTTACTATTATATTTCTTATATTGAACATTGACTCTGAGTGAACCGAATATTTTAACCAATTAGGTCGGAACACATTTGAAATTTTACTTTTGTCCCCCCCTTCAAAATTTTGAAAAATTCAGGGGAAGAAAACAAATAAAATATCTTATTTTCAGTGTAGGTTTCCATTATTATTCGTGTTTTTAGCTTGCTTTGTAATTCGTCTTTACTGTATTATATGAGATAACAGGTGTTATTGGATTACAAGTCCTCAATTTGTTTGTTTTTCTGTAACAGTGTGGCCTATGAAAATAGATTTTTTATGATTTTCGTGAATTCTTCTTCTTCTTCTTATCATTACGTCCCTACTGGGGCAGAGCCTGCTTCTCAGCTTGAACACTTTCACAGTTATTAATTGAGAGCTTTATTTGCCAAAGTTGCCATTTTCGCATTCGTATATCATGTGGCAGGTACTATAACACTTAATGCCCAGGGAAGTCAAAATTTAAAAAGTTTGAAAATTCAATCTCTCATATCTTTTTTACAATCCTTACCGTAAAAATAGAGTTCGGTGAAATTTTCGGCTTTCTAGGTGGTCCAAAGACGATGTTGGTTTACCGTAAAACGGGATAACTTTGATAGTTTTTTCGAAGAAAACTTGAATATTTATGCGTGCTGTTTCAAAGAATTACAATTTATATTTTTAAAACAAGTACTGACATCCTAGCTATCGATTGCACTTGATAGATTACCAAAAGATTTATTCTGAATGGATATATAATTTTTCATATAATCGAAAGTCGGTTTTCTGTTTTGGGGTAACTTTGATAGTCGAACAAAATTGGATGAATTACAGAACATTTATAGGGCGTTGCATACCTCTAGGCGTTTAACGCTATATGGAAATTTCTGACTTAGATTACAAAAATGGTCCCAGTTTGTAAACATGGTTTTCGCTAAGAGATTTGAGACCGAATTCACGGTCTACTATAACTAGGCTGTCATAGACAAGAAACGAATTCGTTATGACTTTATCAAATAGTGATCGTAGAACAGATTGTTTGTAAGCGATGCAAAAATGCTAAAATCTTGTAAATTTTTAATATATGCTTATAAACCCTCAAATAAACTTGATTCCAACGAAAACAGCTGTGACATGAAGTGTCATACTAATACTCTTTTCTTTTGCATTCGTTTTTCTTAACTGATTGACAGAAACTTCGTTATTTCGTTTAATATGTTGTGGGTCTCGCACTATCAAAGTTACCCGCATTATCAAAGTTACCCCGTTTTACGGTATATGGAAATTACTATAGAGAAACGTTGAAAAATGTTCCAAGCACGTTAGTACTGGAATGTAAGTAAAAATTTATCATCCTATAGTAAAAACTCATTCTTCAAACCAAAATAAAGAAGTTAGTCGAAGAGAGCAATTCAATCCGACCGATAGGAGAAAAGATATTCATGAGTTTGTTAGCTATTATTTAGCTTCACAGCCCAGCAAACATCTACAAAAATCGCAAACAAAATTTGCTCAAAACGGATTTGTTTCTTCAGCAACTTCCTTCATTAAGACATGAAGAATAAGTTTTCCCTATGGGATGATATGTTTGTACTTACAGTACTAACGTAATTGGAACGTTTTTCAGAATTTCTGCACATTAATTTTCATATAAACCTACATCGTCTTTGGGCCACCTTCAAATCACCACCTAGAAAGCTGAAAATTTCACAGAACGCTATTTTTATGGTAAAGATTATAAGAAAGATATGAGAGATTGGATTTTCAAACATTTTTAAAATTGGAATCGCCCCAATGTAACATACATGTTGGACCAAATTGATACAATCTAAATATGATTTCTAGTTGCATATAAGTGCAACATTTTCGCAGTCTTCTTGAAATTGTTAATAGCTAGAGTACAATTTAAAAGCCGTTTTATGAAAAATGTTATACGATCGATGTTACGAACAATAAAAAAATGTCGTGTTTATCATTCAAAAATTTTGATTTAACGGATATTTGTAGCAAAACATTGTTTTTCACCATATGATAATAAAAAATTATGAATTTCCCTGAATTTCCATTTTATTATTTCCCCCCCTCGACACATTTTGATGGAAGGTGACAAAAGAAGATTTTAAGATTTGTTCCGGCCTTAATGACTTGTTAAAACATTATGAAATTTGGAAACTTGATTGATTTGACAGTTTATTCCTGTGGTTTCCATACTATATTTCGAAGTGAAACCTTTCCATTTCCACAGCTTTGTTCATAAAAAATTGCGTCGCCAAAACGACGTTTCTAGAAAAAGTGCTTGATAAAAAAAAGTTGCTTCAATAGGATTAAATTGGTCAAAACTAGGTGATTTTGAATTTAAATCGACTTTTTTTTTAATGAAAATTAATAGTAAGTTGATTGTATATCAGTAGTGTTATCATTTACTGTGTAGAGTGAGGTGACGAACGTAATTTTTTTTTAATGTTAAGCTGATCGTGCCAATTTGATTCGGAATGTCGAATGAATTATCGTTGTAAACCTGGGAAAAAGGTTGACCTGGTTTCTTCAACAGGTTATTTGATTATCGTCAGTTATAACTGGAAAAGAGTAGGGGAAATCAGGGTAAAACCGACACTGTGGGTAAGATCGACACCCTTTGATTTTTCATGTTTTGAGCAGATTTTCATACAGTTTCCACCACGCTCTATCTTAATTTGTGAAATATTGTGTTTCCAATGACATTACAATTGACGCTACCAATAAACTGCCAAAATAAACAACAAAATCATATTGGATAACATAGAAACAACAGCAGTTGCAGTATTTCGCTGTTATTCTTTAACTATTTCGCATGTATTTTTTTTTTAAATGTCATTATTTAATCTGCGTCTACATCCTTATTAACTATTATTACGTTGGTACAACATGAAGGAGAAATTATTTTTTGATTTTTCGACAGCTGAAAACGCTATTGAAAAATAAATGTCCACTCGGGGTAAGATCGATACTTTCATTTGGGGTAAAATCGACACCTTTCTTTGCTTCATAATCTAACTTCTGGGAATCTTTCTAATCGGAGGACTATCTCTGTGGTTTATGTGAGTCTTTATTTTCAAATTCCAGTGAAGTTCACGGATAGCGAACTTGTTAACATATAAAATATGACACAATATGACTTGCCAGAAGCTATCATTAAGTAGTAAATAAAATATTTCTATGTTATCACGTTTCAACTTATTTGATGAAGCTTGAAAAGGTTTTTCTCATTTAAAATTCATGAATTAATAGAATTTGAAATATTTTAATCTTATTCTATTTATTTACTTATTGTTAATCTTATTGTTTATTTACAAACCATTAGGTTCGACAGTTTTTATTTTCTAAAAATAATTACACTTTTCTGTTTTGTAATAATATAACAGTATTTATTTTCACAACCAATCATACGCCACAACTTTATCTTCGTAAACATTCCATAAATACAAATTACTAATATCCATGTGTATTCACCCAACTTTATAATCTTAGCATGGGACATTTGAAATTTTCACATATATATATAGTGGATCTTTGACCTCTCCTCAATAATTTACGTAATATGTGTATAATCCTTTAGAGGAAGGGGTCATAAATGTCGAAAGACATGTTTAAAGCATTCTTTTGAATATGCAATATGATGGTGATGTTCACAACGTATAAATTCTACTCAAAGTGCATGTGTCGGTTTTACCCCAACAGGGTGTCGATCTTACCTGCACTCTCAATTTTCTCACCTAAAAATGATGAAATATCAATGTGATTTAAATCACTATATAACCTTAATATATCATCCAGCGATTGCAAGGATTGACAGATTTATAACCAATATGTGATTCAATAAGCTTCAATAAGCTTAGGGTGTCGGTTTTACCCCAAATTCCCCTACACTTGAGCCTGTTTAGCAAAAAAGATACACGATTTTTCAAGGAAAAAAAGAGTACTTGTACTCTAAAAAGAGTACGTCTTGTAACCCTATCGATTACCAGTTGGCAAACATTCTTCTAAATTTCAATCAATATGCTTGACATTGCCTATCTGGAAAGTCTACTCTAACTCTTGCACACAAAGTTGCATACTACCGTGTGGGGCGAGATAACAACAGTGTGTTTGTGTCTTCTCGGCCCGATTGTTGCTAACCGATCAATCAGTCATACTGGAGAGGACTACTATGGAAGACGTGTATTCCCTTCCGAAGCGGTTGTCTGCTTGATGGGTGATTTCCCAGTTACAGTCAGATGCTACACATTGACGAGTGTAACCGGTTTTGCTACGGATATTTTAGTTCAATATAAATAAAAAAAAAACACAAAAAATCATCTTGCGGAAATCACCCAAGGCGAATTGTGATGAAAATAATGCAGCCGAGACGAAGCAAAGTAATATGGCTGAAAGGTATATTCAACCATGTTGAAGCGAGCTTAGAGAGCCACTTCAGCTTGTAAAGAGCGAGATGAGAGAACTGCTGAGATCGGAAAATAGGGTGAGAGCGCGTTGTGAAGACCACCACCTTTGACTAATAAGCAAAAATTAGCGAGTTGGGACGACAGATTGTGAATTGATTAACAGCGAGTTCAGAGGACCACTTTGATGGGAGTGTGTGTTGTGAGGACCGTCATATTTTATGTATATTGTGATGTTATGTGTATTGTAGAAAAAAGGGTGAGTGCGCGTTTTGAGGACTACCATCCTTGATTCATATTGAAGTAAAAAATAAGTTAAGAGGACCGCTTTTAAATGAATTCATGTCGAGTTGAGAAGATCGTTAACAGCAAACATTAGGGTGAGAGCGCTTTTCAAAATTTATTTCAAAATGTTATTATTTTTGTAATGCATGATTGATGGCTTGGTGTATAAAACATAACATAAATATAACATTACTCTCCATAATAGTTTCCTTTTCTTCTAATACGCCATCTTGATCGGATCATGATTTCTCAATGTTTCTACTTTGTCCGGTATTGGGTGCTGTCCACTACTGGGGGATCTTTCCCTATATGATTTAATATCAACATTTTATGCATGAGTTTAGCGAAGCAAATTGCAAACGAGTTTGGTCGCACGAGACGACTCAACAGATTTGCGTATGAGTCTACCAATACTGCGTATGCCTGATTTAGTAGTTACTTCAATGTGCATCTCTTTTCATAAGATTTCCAAACAAATTTTAAAGAAATGAAGTCTTCAACCTCCCCATCGTTGAATCTTGAAAAAATTCGAGGTCACCTGATTCACACTATCCCTATATGCTTACCAACACAACCCCCTCATCACGCTTCATTGTGGGATCAGCTGCCTACCATACTCTCAACATAATCTCGCTTCGTTAATTATTTATGAAACAGAAAAATTGGAAAACATATTTCCAATCTCATTCCTCGCTCATTTGATATGCACATTTCAATTGAATTTTAATACAGAAAATTATGCATTCCAACCCGATGATGCATCCATCCCACACAAGTCGCCCCCACCTGATGTCGGTCGGTATATGGGGAACTAGATGTAAAATGCACCGTCGGGGTAACGCGTCACCGCAACATTTGCAAGTTAAAAAGATTTTTAGGCAAGTTCGATCATTTCATATAATATCCATTTACAATTTAATGAACACAGGTTGTCGTATCGGATGGATGAACTTTTTGATCCAATTTGCAGTTCCTCAATGCGATGTTGTACTGAGTCGAAAATGTTCTCAACATTTTTGAACGTATTTTTTAAATACTACTGGGGCTCAAAATATATCGGGAATTTGGGACTGTAGTTAATTTTATAAGAAGAAATTGATAGTCAATAGTGAATTTTCCCTAAGGGGCACACATTACCCCGTCTTCCCCTACAGCTCGTCAAAGTGGACCCTTTTATTGCCGTTTCCAAATTGGTGCCGGTCCGGTTTCGGTCATGCCCGATGTTTGTGTGCGCTTAATGAGAACTCTTTACGAAACAGGATATTTATTCAACCTCAATCCGAACGGAAGGTCAGGGCTCATTAAAACGGAACACGAGACGGCAGCTGCTGCCGGGGTTGCTGGTGGGCGAGGGAAGTGGGATAAATCAGATGATTCCCGATAAATTATTTACGGAAAGCGATGATGATTTAGCGTGTATTCGATAAAGGTCGTGATATTTTCTGATCGGTGTAAAACGAATCGGATTTCGTTTTATTAATCTTTATTTCATTCATACACAATAAATTAAATTAAAATACACGTTTTAACACTAAATGGGGTACAGTTCCTAAGAAAAACAGGGAAAGAAATTTCCATCTGATTAAAAACAATGTTCGATGTAAGCACCTTACTTAACTAATGCGACGATTGTTCATACCACAAAATTGAAGTTTATTCACATAAAATCTGACCTGAATCGAATGAATTACAGTAACCTTACACGCTAAAAATAAGAGATGAAGACTAAAATTTTATCTAAACTACCAACTAAATAGGAGCAATTTGATTACTCTCAAGAGAAGAATTATTGCTTAGCGGGTTCGTATTCGAATGAAAGATCGCGCATTCTAGAGGAGAGCGAGATCTCCTCTCGAATGCATCGCATCTTCCGATCTCCTGATGACGATCAGTCTTGGGGATAGCCTAGAGGGAAACATAAAATCACACCTTATAGCCCTAAGGGAAGGGATGGAGACAGTCTTGAGTGGGAGAGAGAGTGGGGTTATGTTTTAAGGAGACTGAGAGTAGTGATTCGCTTGAATACAATTAAAACATTTTTTTCCTAACCTACAAACACCATCATCACACATTGTTTGGTGCACATAGAGTGCTTTTGAATCATCGGTTCACTCGAATTTATCGTTGTTTTAAACGGATTTGTTCATCGTGTTTTTTTGTGTCTACTTTAAAACGATAACTTAATAATTGCTTCGTTATGCACTGATCTGTATTCACGTTGGTGTGATACGTTCACGGAACGTTTCATCAGAGATGAACAGGAGATAGCAGGGATGTGTTGAATTCGGTTAATAGATCAACATGTTTTTTTTATGGAATAACGATTAAATTTTTGACAAATCTCTTCAAAAACAATTTGGGAGTTATGCAGACTACTTCGAGAAGGTAGGATTCGTCATTAATTTGAGATTATTCAAAAGCGATTTCTTCGTTCAAAATCATCTTAGTTTACATTTACATGTTCACTGTGTTCTATTTTTTAATTGAAACATAGCGAACACTCTTTCGTCGAATAAATTTCAGTACTATACAAACAAAAACACTGCTGATGAAGTTTCCATGATGACGACAATTACGAGGACGGATTGTTTATCATCAAAAAGAATTATTCATTTCAGACACTTAAATGTATGTCAACTTCAATTGATTTACCTGATTCAAGCACGACTGAACTTGGAATGTGGGATAGTTAGTCGCGAGTAATCGAAAAAGTTGTGAGTTATTGTGGTTTTGACAGACCAATCAAATCGACAGTAAACTACCAGTTAATAGTTAAAACTCATTGAACGCCATAAATCTCGGAGTGGAAATAGCTTTTTGCCACTAGCACAATTGACTCTGTACGACCATGTTCACGATTAGCTTTAGCTTTGTCTACTCACGAGCAGACAGATGCCAGTAAATCAGCTTTCTGATGCTCGCGATCATTTTGTATTGTTTTTCTTCTGGTTCACCAAGCATGTTTCCATCACTGCCTACGACTACGAAGCATGCAAATATTCACTCACCCACCTGAACGCTACCGATGAAAGATAATAAAGTATGGCTGCCACCGAATGTTCAGTGAGAGCCGAACGCTTCTATGTTCAGCACAAACCCGACGAACCGCAAACCGAAAGTCAAAAGACTCAGTGAGCGGAGAGCAATACCAATCCGCTCTTAACTGGGAGAGACGAGAAACCGCGTTTAGCATTGAATCACTGAATTCATTCAGTCAAATGAACGAATTTTGCGCTCACTGAATCATACCGTAGTGTGTATTTCCAATCCAGTTCCACTCATAAGCACTCAAACACGAATGCCACACGAGCGGTATCAGAATATAAACAATCATTTGCTATTGCAATCAGATAGCGATTCATTCTATTGCCGATTTTGCCCGACTTGTCGCTCAGTAAGGAAGTGGAATGCGCATTGATAATTTAAACTTTCAGCTCTATCGGAACAACGGCAACCACGTTTTTTACTGCGTTCGGAAGTGATTGAGGGAAACGTATTAATCGAGTAAGAGTGTCTCATATTTGACGACTACATGAATAATAACCATGCGTTGTCCGAAACCTGATCCAGATGCCCGAAGGAGGTGCCAAAATAAAAATTATCACAACTTAATTATACGACACGCTGAAATTGAATGATGTGCATCTTAAACGACCTGATATTTAAAAAAAAAAGACACGGACACTGTCTTCAGCCATTTAGCTGCACAGACTGTAACTTAACACTAGACCACGGACAAGCATGCTCCAATGGTAAATTACACTTAATATTTTGCTGTGTAGGAAAATCTACTGGAACTTTGAATTTCCTCTGTAGAGTGATCCATTGAGCAATTCTCGAATTTATCTTGGGAATATTCTAACAATAACATCTAGAAATTTGTAGGATATCCTTCTTAAAATATTGTATGCACTTTTTCCGAGAATGTTTCAAAACTTTTTTTTTTCATTAGGATCTCTGCACTTTAAAAACTTTTTATCAGACATTCTCTATAAGAAAGGATTCTTGAAGGATTTTCTCAAGGACACCTCTTAAATACCTTGAAAGAATTTTCGCACCTCTTCATCAGATATTTTAACAAGAATTCCTCAAAAAAATTGGTAAAGGATTGTTGGAGGATTTTCTCCAGGACACCTACAAGAAAACTCTGAAAAAATTGAGACTTTTGCAACTCTCTATCACACATTTCAAACAAGAATTTATGCACCTGCACACATTTTTAACAACAAATTTTTTTAATTTGGTAAATAATTCTTGAAGGATTTTCTCCATGAAACTTCCATGAATACCTTTACTGCACCTTTTTTTCAGAAATTTTATCAAAAATTTCTGAAGAATTTTGTGAAGAATTATTGAAGGATTTTCCCCAGGACACCTATATGAATACATTGAAAGATTTTTTGAGGCTTTTGAACCCTCTATCACACATTTTATAAAAGCACTTTTGCACCTTTCTATCAGAAAATTTTAGCAAGAATATCACAAAGAATTTCGTAAAGGATTCCTGATAGATCCATGAATACACTGAAATAATTTTCGATAGTTTTGCACTTCTATTTCACATATTTCAACAGGAATTTGGTTAAACATTCTTGAAGGATTTTCTTCAGGACACCTCCATGCATATCCTGAAAGAACTTTTGCACCTTTTTATAAAACATAATAACAAGAATTTATCATGGAATTTGTTGAAGAGATACCGTTTTGATTCATATTACGGACACTTAAGGCTTAAGTGAAGTATAACTCAGCATAGAACATATAAAATAAATCATTTTGAATGATTTCTCAGCGTTATCGAGCGTCAGAAACCCTTAACTTTCGAATGGTAGGTAAAGATTACGCTTCCGCAACTTGAATAATTTTAAATAAACCGAAATGTGTGGCCTTTTCATGATTCTTATTCCGGACGCTTCCTCACTTTTGACTCATATTCCGGACACTTTGATTCGAATTCCGGACACCTCATCGAAATCATAATTAGAAAAGTCAAACCATCAGTTGAAGTCGTCAAGCCGCTAAAGAGACGTCTAAGGCAGTTGGACATTATAAGTTTGCATAGATTTCTATAGAAAAAGCTTATTAAAACGAGCCTCGAAAGTGAGAACTTTTGAACAGCAAAAATTGAAACATTTCGTGTGAAATGTTGCCCATACAAAGTAGAGTGTCCGGAATAAGAAGCTGTCCGTAATATGATTCAAAACGGTATCTCTATCACACATTTTTAACGAGCACAAGAACTACTCATAAAATTTGGTTTGTTTGTTTTATTATCGACACTTTACACCAAAGTGGTGCATTCGTATCATATTGAAAATTACACATGTTATTACATGTACAAAATTCAAATATTTCAAAATTTTATATTTTTCTTTCTAGACCTAGTGTTGTGCACCTTCCATTCCGCATAAATTATCAAATCGCCACTCGGCCCACACGATCGTTTTGGCTCGTTCTCTTTCCCTGTTCCACTCGTTGGTAATTCTCTTTGAATTCATCCTGGGAATATTCTAACAATAAAAAAAGATTGTTGTGGGTTATCCCTCTTAAAACCTTTTATGTATTCTTTTCGAGAAAAAGTAGTAAGTGGTGTAAAATTCCAAATTTTACACAAATAACTTTTTAAACGAAGTTTAAAGTACTTCTTAAGGAATTTGGTAAAGGATTCTTGAACAATTTTCTTCAGGACGAATCTTAAAATACCCTGCAGTAATGTTCGAGACTCTTATACCTCTCAAGCAGACATTTTTTACAATTTTCTTTCTGAAGTTTCATCGGCTCTATCATGCTTGAGGTTGCTAAAACACTTCTATTTCTCCGACGTTTCGGCGTATATTACGTCTTCTTCAAGGGCTTAGATGATGCATTTTGTTGTGTGCAGCCGTTTTAGCTGCCTCAAGACTGAAATAACCGATAAAACTCCAGAAATATATTAGTAATCACCTGGGAGGGAGGCACCGATAATACACACAAAATATGACACAAAGTTATATGAAACTGCAAAAATCCAGCTTGCCAACGATAATCAAGGCGGATTTGATGAAAATCGCTAGTTTTCTTTTGTAGTGTACCTTCCATCGTTCTGGACAAACATGGAAATAGGGCCAAAGTTTTCTATGCATTTAATTTTTGTTTTTATTGGAAAAAGTAAAATGATGCCTATTTGAATACTTTATATTCAATCAGAATAAAAGATGCTAGCGTGACATTATTTCCGAATTAGCATGAATAGCTTTCAAATCGATTTTTTGTCACATTTGAAAAAATGCAAAAATGTGTTTTGATCAATTACGCGCTTTTATCATGTTTGTCCATTGTTTAAGATCTGGGCTCACAGTGACAGTTCGTGACAGCAGAATCTCGGCTCACCTTGACGTACATAAATTTCGTATCGGTTTCTCCCTCCCAGGTAATCACTATCGAAAGCATTCGTCAAATTTTCGACAAGAATTTCTCAAGAAATTTGGTAAAGGATTCTTGAAAGATTTTCTCCAGAAAGAATTTTTGGACACTTTTTCACCTCTCTATCTTTCAGAAATTTTATCGGCTCCATCAGTCTTGAGGCACGCTTTTATGCTTCTACTTTTCCGACGTTTTGACGTATATTCCGCCATATTTAAGAATTTCAGAAAGTTTTCCGCCTCTCTATCACACGCTTTCAATATGAATTTCTCAAAGAATTTGGTAAAGGATTGTTAAAGTATTATCTCTAGGATTTGTTTTCGAGTTTTAGAGACATTTCCCTTCCCAAACTGTGCGCCGCAAGTTGAATCATATTGAACTTGAAAATCAACCTGTGAGTCTAGAAAACCCCACAAATTGTCTGATCGCTATTAATTTGTCATGTTTGTTGTTGGATTAGAGGCCACTATAGTAAAAGTATCTGAAGGCTGACTCCAGAGGCACTTTTTATTTGAGTGACGCCTTCATAACACAATCGAGACTAATTTTTGTTCATATATTTTGTTTTGTTGCTTTTTCTTTTGAAAATCTTATTATTCGAAATTGTTTTTTGTACATATTAAAATATGTTACATTTAATAGCTGAATTCCTTTTGGAAAAAAACGAATGTTTTTTCAAAAGACGTACAAGAAAAACAGGTCATTTCCAAGTTGACTCTTTCAAAGTTTCAAAAACAAACCAAAACTGTCCAAACTTAAATTATAAAAGAAACAGCATAATTTTGAGAGTTAAGGATTATTAGCCGCTAACAATCTTAAAAAACGAAGAGCTTGACATTCTATTTATTGATTGTAACGTGAAAGTAAAACATTCATTTTTTTCTGTTAGGTTTTTAAGTGGAATTTTAACTTATTAAAACAGTAGCTTTATTAGTATATATATTTGGCAAATCATAATATCTTTGTACAAAATTTACGAAAACATTCGAATTTTCTAATATCGAGAAAAACCCGACATTGAAAATAAAAATCATTTAATATCCGAAAGCATAACGTTATGCTATGTAAAGAAAGGTCTCGTGGCATTGAATATTGCGTTCCTAGTGATACTTCTCTTCAAGTTATTGTCGTTTTTAGTTCATATTGAATACATTATACTTATAAAATGAAACACACTCTTAAATATAATGAAAATTAATGTTGACGAAATTATGGTTATGACTGAATGATACATGATGTAAGTGATAGAACGACACAAAAACGTGTCGTTGAAGATGATTGAGCAAAAAAGTAAGTTTACGTGCTAAAGGACGCAAACACAATGGAACTGTGATCGATATTTCCCGAACGTATTCCATAACGACACTAACGTATTTAAAATTCGACACATGATGATGTCATTCAGCTCGCTCTTTTATATGCATCCCAAAAGACGCAAATCACATAATTTTTTGGGAGTGTGCATTCAAAAATACAAATTAAAAACTTATGTTCAAGAAAGTTCGCTTCTTCCAGTTTTTTTGTATCGGTGCGCCATGTTATTCCGATAAAATTTTCAAGTGCGCCACGATCTTCAAAAGTGTGGGAACCTCTGCCCTAAGGATATGTATTGGCAATTCTCCTTAAATTACTTCCGTTATAACTTTTGAGCAGGAATTAAGGACCCCTAGATATTTGTTTTCATCACTGGACCACTCCGAGCAGAAATTTAACTTAGAGCACTTTTAAAAATTGATGACAAAATTCTTTCAGGATATTCCCTGAGAGTTTATCTTGATTTTTTCAAGAAACGCGACATATTTTCAAGGATTATTCAAAAAAATGTGTTTTTTCATTATTATTTTTCAAAAGAATTTTCTTGAACTTCTTGGAATTCCCCCATTTGCTTATGTATTCCACATGGAAGAATGTTTAAAATTTGATTTTGAAATTCTATCAGGCATTCTTTAAATAACCATGATTCCTGAATGTTTCTTTTTTTTCTAGGAAACTCTAGTTTGAAGCTATTGTTCTTACAATATTCTTTGCTTGGAAGTTTTTTCAAGTACTTATTCGCATAAAGCTTGGTCAGCCATTAATCTTGTGAAGTCTCTGTGGAATCTTTCGGTGAATTTGCTCTATATGACTTAGAAATTCTACCAGAAGTCACTCTGTCGATTCCTTCTTTAGGAGTTGCTCCTTGGAAATTTAGTAGAGATTTCTCCAGAAATTAAGCCAACTATGCTCTACGTTTTTCACTTGTAATTCCTCTAAGCTTCTGTGCAGTATTTTAGCAACCAGATTTTTCAACTATCTTTGAAAAATACAACAACGAATCCTTAAAGGAAGATTCATAGGAATCACTTTAAGGACCGCTACTAAAATTCTGTGAAAAGTTACTGTAGGAATTAATCCATTGTCAAAACATATTTGCAATAACTTGTTCAAAAAATATGCAAAAAACTTCAACCAACAAATTTTTTTGTAGGTCCGATAAATTCATCTAGAAATCACTAACCAACTTTTTTTTGCACCATTAGCTACGAATTTCTTCTGTTACCAATCAAGCAAAAATTCAAGGATTTACTAATAAATCATCGAGAGATACTTTTTCAAAATTTTTGCTCGAAGTTTTTAGCAGTTTGTATTCCTGTTAAAATAAATCCTCAAGAGATACCTTCAGAAATAATTTCAAGAATTGGTTCTTTTAGAGGTTGCTACCTGGATATCTGCATCGTATTTTTAAGGACTTTATTGAATGTTTATTCAAGGGTGTATCAATAATTACCTTTAAGAACAGTATCTACTAGAAATATCAAACTCATCTTGGAACTTCTTAATAAATTATTTGGATTTACATAGTATTTACGGCAGAAAGATCTTCAAGAATTCTTGAAAAGGGTTGTCCCTTCAGGAAGCACACTTTCCTTCAGGAATCAGTATATTAAGCTGGAGTACGAATATTTTAAAAAATACCCTTAAAAACTTTTTACAGCAAAAAAATATTATCTCCAGATATTTTACAAAAAATCCTGCGGTGTTTATTCCAGATTTTGTATCTACCAGAAATTGCTAAAATATTTCTGCTGAAAACAACAGCAACGTTTTTTTTTTCAGAAATGCGTTGTAGATTTCTTCAAAACTGTATTCAGTTATTCCTTTATGTGTTCCTATTGGAAATTTTTTGATAACCTTCTCAGAGATTTCATGGATTCCTCCTCTTAAAACATGTTAGATATATCGTATTACAATGGCTTAGGAAATTTTAACAGTAAAATATGTATTATCTCCAGATATTTCATAAAAAATCCTGCGGTGTATATTCCAGCTATTGTATCTACCAGAAATTACTCAGGTATTTCTACAGAAAATAACAGCCCATTTTTTTTTTCAATACGTTAAAGATTTCTTCAAAACTGTAATCAGTAATTGCTCAACGTGTTCCTCTTGGAGATTTTTTGAAATCTCCTCAGAGATTTCATGAATTCCTTCTCTTAAGACATTTTAGAGATATCGTGTTGGTTTAGGAAATTGTGAATTTCCTAAACCAAATTTCTTGATTTTCTGACGAGAATCATTAGCAGATTATTCGTGTCGTACATGCCACACTATAGAAGAAATGCAAAATTGAGTAAGTCAGAGAAAGCTCTCAATTAATATCTGTGAAAGTGCAATTAGAACACTCAGCTGAGAAGCAAGCTGATTTCTAGTTGGAAAGTAACGCCAAAAACAAAAATGGGCCAAGTGTGTTTAGAGCATCAAAAAAATATGTCACAAATAATCGTTAAAGAATGTCCTTTGACATGTCAAAGGACAAATGTCCTTTGAGTACACCATCCTCCCGACTCCGACCCCACCGAATTCCAACACATCCTGCAATCTCACCGAACATCCATCTTTACTTTTATCGTTATTGTCGTAGTACTCGTTGTTGTCACCACCGCCGCCCTGCCGTCGGGAAATGCCGTAGTCACCTTTATGCAAGAATAATCACATTTTCCAGCCCGCGGACAAGGATGACGACGGGTGCATCCTCTTGGTCGTCCGCAAGCACATTTTTATTCCCAATGTCCCAACACCATCGCAATCGCTATCGTACAAGTCGTCGTCCATTCAACAACACCATCCAAGTCTCTTGCATTCGCGTCCCCATTCACCCGCACCTGTCTCACTCACACCCCCGTCGTTTGAAGCTGCACCGCCGAGGGTTCAACCGACCGACCGACCGACCGCTGGGCCGCAACTTCTGTTTTATGATTCAAAGCGCATACTGGCCCTAACCACCGCTTCCACGATTGTGTTATTTTTATTATCGTTTTGTTCCCGGTCAAATCCCTGGCTGCCACTTTCGGCCATCAACGGTGCGGCTTCGGCTCCGACGATTCTACCACCACCAACACCACTACTGACAACCACCGCCGAAGGCACGGACAATACCGAGGAGGACGAAGCCGAGGCGACATTGTCTCCCGCACCTCCGTGGCCATTATTTGCATTCATTAATTTTAAACTTTCGCTCATTTTCCTGCCTTCATCGATGCCGAACGGTGTCGACTGGCGCTGATTATGGGCTGCTAACGAGCTGCTGGTCAGCAGCAATGCCGAGGCACCACTTTGTTGCTGGAGTTTCACTTTCGGTCGGAAGTTTTTGATACCGGAGTTGGATTTCGCGGGCATCAGCGTAACCAGGGGCGTTGGCGTTGTGGTGGCATAGCGGACCGCTCCCGAGGGAGTTGCGGCCAGTAGCCGGAGCATTTCCTCGTACTGGTTCGGATCGATGACTTCCACTTCGGCCTGGCCGGCGTAGTACTCGGAAGAATACTCCGGAGCAGCTGGGGCGAGCATGACTGGGACCACGTCACCGATATCCTCGTTGATGACGGTCGGGGCTAGCTTGACGAAGGGAGTGGTAACCGAAGGAGGTGCCATTGTGATGGTGGTTCTGGGAGTTGTAGTGGTGGTGAGAGTTGTCGGGGCTGGAGTGGTACTAGTTGTTGAGGTGGTTGAAGTCGTAGATGTTCGGTTGGTGTTCTTGTTCTTCTTCCGTTTTGGTCTGGTGGGTCCTCGAGTGCGCTTCTTGGTGGTTGCACCTTCCAGACGGGTCGTCGAGCTCTTGTACTGATTCTTGATCTTCGACAATGAAGAGAACGGAGGTAATTTGCTGGACGATTCGGTCTGGATCCCTAACTTGGATGCGAGCGTGTCGAAAATGGCCGATAAATTCTGAAGATTGGTCGTACTGTTACGTTTACTCTTCAAATCCTCAATCTTCACGCTAGCAGTTGTCGTAGGAGCTTGTATGTTTTCCACAATCAATGCTTGCAAAGTTTCATTGAACACCTTGCGAGTGGATTGCCGATTGGACGGAGTTACTCGAGACCCGTTCACAAACTCCCACTTGTTGATCGGAAACAGCTCCGGAACGGTTGCCGTAGCGGTTGGAACACTGGTTGTTGGATTATACTTGAGCGTTTCAACTTCCACAAATGTCGATCGCTTGCTACTAGTGGTTGTTTTTGGTTCTTCCGTCGTTGTCTCGGTACTTGACAGGAACATCTCAGTTGTGGACACCGTAGTGGACTCCAATTCAGGCTGCTCTGTTGTCGTCATCAACGATTCACTACTTCCAAAGTCAAAAGGCACTTCCGTCACCTTTTCCACGCTTTCCACAGTCGATGTCATCACCGGCTCCGTACTGTAAATGTCCTCATCTGGACTTATCCTAGATTCCACACCCAAAGAGTAATCCAATGAAGTGTCATTAAAATCTTCCATCATCATTGTAGTCGTATCCATTTCCGTAAAGTTCAATGCATCTCCTTGATAATATTCCACGTACTCCTCAGTTGACCGGATCAGATTCTCGCTAGTTCTCTCAACGTAAATCGGAGTCACGGTAATCACGCTGGTCTTCATAGGCTCCGTCGTCGTACGATACGGAGTAGTCTTGTTTTCCGGTTTCTTCGCGATCACTCCACCACCCAGATGCTCAAACTTCTTATCATCCAGAGTCATGTTCATCAAATTTTCACTGATACTGATAGCCGTTGGAGTCATCTGCTTAAAATCGGGAACCGGTTGGATCGAGATCTTGTCAACTGGCAGCGGGTACGGCCTAACGTCCAGCATTCCCAGCGGTTCGATGCCCAGCGTCGAAGAACCAAAACTAGGATTGGTGAAGCTCTGGTAGTAGACCTGCGCGCTGGGACTTTCCGTGTAGAGAGAACTTTCGATGTCACTGTTCTTCGTTCGATAGAGGATTTCCTCCACCAAAGTGGACTTTTTCTTCGTTGGCTTCACGGATGCGAACTTGTGCAATGGGATGCCCTTGGGAATGGTGGGCCGAATCGGTTGCCACGGTTGTTTGTCCAGAATAGGAGCGCTTGTGAAGAGACTCACGTCTAGCTTGGGTATGTTTTCGTCAACGCGTTCATTTGCTGCCGACTCCTGCGACAAGCTATCATTCAGGATGGCCAGCAAAAAGTTCTCCAACAACGTGTCGTTGCGGCCATTAATCGGCAGATCTGTCTGCAGCTCTTCCGATTCCTCGTAGGCTGGCGTTGTGATGCGGTTAGTTGTACTTTTTATCGTCGTTCGTCGAGTGGGGCTGGTAGTCGTGGTAGGTTCTTCCGTTGTCGTGATTGGCATAGTAGTAGGGGTGGCCATCGTTGTCGTTGTGGAAGTGGTGGTGGTTGTTGTCCTGCGCCTCGTTGACGAGCTCCTGCCGGAATTACTTTTAATTTTCTTCGTCGTCGAGCCATGTTTGTCCGTTTTTTCAATTTTGGCCGTCGCCGTTTCAAATTTGGGTTTACCCCCGGAGGCCGGCGTTTGCATCGTTGATGAAGAGAGCAACACCTTATCACCATCCACGTGCGAGTATTTTGCGTTTTCGTTCTGCCGTTTCTCGCTGGCCCCGTTGCGTACCTTGAGTTGAGCTGGACTGACGGCAAAAGGTTTGAGGGTGGCTGTTACTCCACCGGATGAAGTTCCTGCTACGGTGCCCCGTTTTTGCGTGATGTCTGCATCTGTTTTCGTTATCTCGAATGACCCTTGTATAACCGGTAAATTATCCATGTCAATGTCAGATTCGCCGTCGGCCTGGTGCTGTTCCGGCTGGCGAGGTTGGGACCGTTTGTCACCGGCGCTGGTCGTTGGGACGGTCGAGGTGGAGATCTTTGCAGTGAATTTGTGCACGGTTTTCTCGATAACGCCGGATTTTTTCGCCGGACCGTACCGTTCCTCCGGTGCTTTCAAAACTGGCGGGAATGTCTGGGAAGGAGATAATGAGAATGGGTTGAGATTAGTTGAGTTTTGTTTAAATACAATGCACAGATAACAGAAACAAAACACAAATATCATTTAGGTTTTGTTTTAATTCAGAAACCAAGCTCCTAAATGAAGCTTCAACATAAATTGGAAATGATAAGAATCTCAGGATTATAAGCATTTAGAAGCATGATTTTGAATTTTTGCTTGTAACAGAAGCATTGCTCGATTGGCGTAGAAAGCACAGATTTCAAGATAACTACCGCTTTGGTTATTATGTATTGTGCACAAATGAGGCCTCATCAAAAAGCACATAAAATAAATTCTTTAGTTTGTTTTTAAATTAATAGAAATGTGTAGACATTTTTGTTCTACTTCCGAACATCTTAGTGAACATTTTAGTTTAATGAAATTCTTTAAGAAATATTGAAGGGTGGCGTCAGAACTTTCAAAAATCTCTTGGAAATGATTCAAGTAATATTATGGGACTTGTTCAAAGTTTCAGAGCAAATTCCTCCTGAAAGACATCCATTCCTTATAAGTGTACTTTTTATCAGCAAATTGATTCCGGAATATTTCCCGGGTTTACCTAAAAAATGTCACTTAATATTTTAAAAGTTCGGTTTTCCCTCCAATTCCTCCAAAACATAATTGATCCTGTCAAATCTTATACTGAAATATTTCGCTGAAAATTCTACAAGAAATTGTTCTATGAATTTCTTTAAATAGTTTTCCAAAAATTTATATTACCAATTCTTCCACGAAGTACATCAAAAACCTAAAAAAATTTCTTATATACTTAAATTAATGCTTCAAAAATTCTTCTATATTTTCTTTTTCTAGAAATTTTGCTTAAAATCCCCGGATTATTCAAGAATTGAAAAGAGAAAAGTTTTTGGAATGTCTCTTGCCTTCGAATATTCAGAGGAAATTTGCTGAAAAATCCCAGGAAAACTTTTGCTTCCAAAATAAGCATAGCGGTGAAGGAATTCGTAGAGAAACAGGTAGCAAAATAACAGGGAAGGGAAGAAGGAAGGGAGAAATTCTTGAGAAATTTAATTAATTTTATAAATTCATTAGAGGGGTTTAAACTATCCTGTAATTTACCTCTGGAGAACATGATATAAAAGGTTATTACTTAACTTTCATTGTACCATTGCCAGTCTTAGTTTCTACCTGCTTCAATATTTTGTTGTTTCTCCTTCCTCGCATAACGCTTTGAAGAACTTCGTACAAAAATATTTCTTTACTCAAAGCAGAAACATTTCAATGACTCTATAAAAAGATAATTTAAAATAGTTTTGAAAAAATGCAGGATTCTTATACGTGTATTTTTTTCATTTCTGAAAGTCCATCAGGAATTCCTCAACAAATTTTCAAAGTAATACAAAAGTTTTTCCTAAGATTCAAATTCATTGAATTGGCGAATGACTTCGAAGTTAAAATCTCCTTAATAAATAATAATAATAAATTTATTGAATTCTTACATTACGAATTTTACCATACTAAGTTTTCTGTGATGCGCTTTAAAAATACAACAATATTTCCGCGTTTAACTTCTACAGTACTACAAAATAATTGATGACCCTTCAAAAAATGGACCTCTTGGGTACATTGTCAACAAGTTTCAGAAACTCTATGATATAATTCTTGAATTTTACGACTGGATATTAGTAAATTTTTCCGAGTTATATTTGAGCTGCAATTATTCAAAAGTCAAAAGTCATCATTTCAGTTCTTTCATTTGTTTGTGTGTATTTTTCATAGAGCCATTCGTAGAGGAGGTTGTCAAGCAATCCATAAAAAAAATTTAAATTTTTCTGGAGTTTTTGAACCAAAAAATGAAGAGTGGATACATTTTTACATTTTAATTATGCAAGAATCCTGAGATTATTATTCAGAAATGGAGTTTTTTCTATAGTCCGAAGAAATACTTGATGGAACTGTAACTCGGATGAAAAATTTCTTTGGAAAATTCCCAATCGTCAGAGAAAATTTAAAGAAAAAAAATCTGTGGAAAAAAACTTAGATGAATCTCTGGTAATGTTTTGGAATAATCTTGAGGAAACAATAACATAATTCTCCAAAAAATCCCTGAACAAATAACTCGCAAATCTTTGAGTATTTGCGGGAGAGTTAAGGAACAGTTGAACGTATGCCGCTAGGAATTTTGTAGTAATGTTTGAGTTCTTTAAACACTTTCTAGTCGGGCATTTTTGAAAAAAATAAAACTAAAATTTTTGAGTGGGTTTAGAAGAATTCGGTAAATCAATCTTTGCTTAGTGATCTTGAAGACATTTTTGGTGAAACTCTAATGCATTCTCTGGCATATATATATATATATATGCATGAAAATATACAAAAAAAAATCTAAATGTTTATATATTTTCATGTAAAAAAATACTTTTCAGGGTTTTATATTTTTTCTGAGAAGTTTGAAAGATTGAAAATTGAGCTGTTCAAAAATTATGATTTTTTAAATAAAAAATCTAATGCGCCGAGAATTACAGTGTGTGCCTATAAAAATGACTGATTTTTTATTTTCAAAAAAATATTTATCAAAAACTAAAAACCATACATTCCTGAAAATTTAACGTAAAGTTTTCTGAACTTTCAGGAAAAAATGAGAGCATCAATAGGCTCTTTGGTCCCAAGGCCTTCAAAACACGAAAAAGCGAAAAAAATGGTTTATTTTTCATTTAAAATAAAAACAATTTTTGGGAAATTTTATATTTTCCTTGAGAAGTCAAAATTTTTAGCTTTCATTTCATCCAAGAGAATTGAAAATCAGTCAAGCGGTTCAAAAGTTATAATTTCTTGAAAAATAAAAAATTTGTTAAATCGCGATTTTTCTGGTCACCCTATTTCGGAAATTGTCACCCTAATCAAAAAATAAAAAAAAATACGTGTATCCTTATATCGGATATGGAACAAAATAGCAAATTTTGCACGGAATTCGGTGACCCACTAGATCGGTTTTTCATGGAATGGCTGCATCTGCAGATCGTAATCCAAATATGAACCAATTTGGACTACAAGAAGCTGAAATAGAGATCTCCAAGCTTTTGAATTTTGTATGGAAAAACAATTTTGGTTTGTTCAATGAGATGAGCCATGTGTTTAAGATTATTTTTTTGGAAAATGCCACAGCTTTAAGTGAAAAATTTAGTAAACAAATTTTAAAAAATGTTCATGTCAAAATACCTACGAAGTAAGAATAACTCATTGTCTTTGGAATGGGGGGTGGTTGAGGGTTGTTGTAAGCGGTCGGTAAAGTCGAAATTTTGCGTAACATAATGTACAATGTGCAACCAGTAATGAATTTGCATTATGTAATATTAGTTTCTACCATGTTTGCATTACTTTTGATCCACTGTGCGGTCATTGAACTACACACGCACAGTCCCTATGTAACCACCAAGTACAGTAATAAAGTTAGTTCTTTGTAAGAAGTCAATCACTCTGGGCGTTTTTATGACTTTTCCCCGTCCGAGTTCTCGAGTGTTCCGCCGCGAGTCGAACCGAGTTGTGAATTGTAGTGTCCGCTGAAACATTGAAGGCCGGTTCGCGAAACCGCAGTTTTGTGATTCGGGGTCTGAAAAATTGCTACATTTTACACATAATTTGTGTAGCATATATCTACTCTTCCCACCCATGTCGTATCGGGCTGCAGATCTGACTTTCCATCCTTTGTTTGAAATATTTTATTAGTTACTGATTATTTGTATTATTATTTCCTTAATTGTATCAAACTGTCAAGTGATGAAGGAAATTTATAGTGATTGATTGATTGATTGTGTATTTACGACACTTTACACCTGAGTGCATTCGTGTCGGACTTGAATGGTTATAAGTTTACAATTCATATCTCATCATATTTGGCTATATAATTGAGTTTCGGTTAAAAATTTCAATAATTTTTTTGTGCAATTTTCATCGTTGCTCAGAGCTTCTTGGAGGCTGGTTGAACTGATTTCATTATTTTGTCTTTGTGCATCGTATTTTCTGCACTGCAGTATCAGGTGACGCACATCTAAAACCGTCCCACAGCATTCACAGCTGGGCGGTGGCTCCTTCTTCAGTAAAAAAGTGTGGGTCAGCCGTGTGTGACCAATCCTTAGCCGGGTTAGCACACGTTGGTCAGCTACGCTACTACGGTCTGGCCATCGAAACGTGTCGTTCTTCACTTCCCTTAACTTCACGTCTCGAGTTTCATACCACCTGCTATCCCACTGACTACGTATCGCTTTCTTGACCGCTCTTAATGCATCCTCTCCTGGAAGGGGAGTGTCAATGACCGGTTGCCTACGCGCCTCGTTGGCAAGTCGGTCGGCTTCGATATTTCCATTGATCCCTGCATTTCCAGGAATCCAACAGAATTGGACCGGTTTGGTCCGCACCGTATTTTCAATTTCTTGGATCCACGGGTGTTTTGATTTCCCTGCTTCCAGGGCCTGCAGACAGCTCGCCGAGTCCGTGAAAATCACTATTTCTCGATGAACATTTGGAATGGAGACGGCCATTTTTATGGCGTATGCTTCAGCGGAAAATACGCTGAAGGCTGTACGTGCCCGCCAATCCGGCGGTATGAAAAGCAGCTCCTACCGTATTGTCTAGTTTGGATCCATCGGTGTAAATGATAGTTGATTGGCAGAAACGGGTCGAGAGTAGCTGTTGAACAATAGGGCGGACTCTTTCTGGTGGATCACCGGCTCGAATATGGCGTTTGACGTCCCACACAATTGATGGCTTTTTTGCATGCCACACTCGATCGCTCGACCTTACGAGACGGCCGATACTGGGGAGTGCTGCTCCCGTTAGTTCCACCATACGGTCCGATGTTCGTTGAATCAAGGGGATGTTGTTATTGTCGCGATTCTTTTCCATAATGCGAATTGCCGTCCGCGTTGACGACTGTACTGCCAGAAGATCAAATGGCAAGGTGCCCGCTTCGGCCATAACCGATATTATTGGACTGGTAACAAACGCTCCGGAAGTAAATCGGATTATTTTGTTGTACGCCGGGGCGAGGATCTGCAGAGATGCTGGTCCTCCTCGGCTCACCAGTCCAATCCCGTAGGTCAGCTTCGAAGTGACTAGCGCTGAACCAACCTTAAGCAAGCTAGATCGATTGCCGCGTGGAAGTTTGGTTCCGATCATTTGAAGGATTCGAAGTCGAGAATCGCATGCTTTCTTCACCGCTTGGCAGTGAGGTTTAAACGTGTTTCGATCCAGGGTTATTCCAAGGACCCTTAGACGGTTGGTTTTCGGAACAGCGATCCGATCGATGGTTATTTCTCGTGCTGGCTCTCGACGTGCATTTGGACTACAATAGAAATTGTGCGACTTTGTCGCAGATATGGTGAATCCTACACTCTTAGACCATTTGTCGACTGCTTTCACAGCAGCTTGTAATTTTCTATGTAACCCTTTGGTTTTTGGTCGTCGTACAACGAGAAGAATATCGTCGGCATACAGGAGGACGTCGACTCCGGCGGGTACAATTCGGAAGACGGGCTGCATCGCGACGAGGAACAGTGTTACGGATAGCACGGAACCCTGAGGTACCCCATTCTCTAGTTGGTGTTCATGGGACAGATGTCCTCCTACAGCTACCTGAAATGTTCGCTCCGAGAGAAAACTTTGCAAGATGTTTATCATTCGACCACGTATTCGCCACGATTTCAATGTCCGCAATATTCCGTGCCGCCAGGTCGTGTCATAAGCCTTCGACAGATCCAAGGAGGCTATAAGGCAGTGCTCGTCCATATTTGGCAACGATTTCTCCAGTTCGGCAAAATAGGTGTCGGTGCCACGTCCTGCACGGAAGGCGTGCTGGCGCTTGTCAAGTCGCCCACTGGACTCTAGTTCCGTAATCAAACGACGATTGATGATGCGCTCAAACAACTTCGCCATGCAGCTGGTGAGTGAGATAGGCCGGAAGGCAGCCGGTCCGGAATCTTGGCAATTCGGTTTCGGGATGGGAACGATAATAGCATTCCGCCAGCTGGCAGGAAACTCGCCACTTCGCCAGATTTTATTAAGCAGCTCAAGAAGAGTCATCTTTACAGACAGAGGGAGATGTTGAAGAAGAGGGTACCCTATTGAATCGGCACCTGTTGAGGCACCTCGCCCTTTGTCGAGAGCCCACAGAAATTCGGCTAGGGTGATGTCGATGTTATACACATCGCCGGTGTTAGGCGAAAAATCCATGGACTCTCGTTCAGCTACCGTTTTTGCCATCTGGAAAGATGGAGGGTAGCTTGAAGTCGCTGATCTCTCGCTATAGTACTTTGCTAATTCTTCCGCTGCTTCTTCGGGGTTGTCTGTAAATTGTTTACCTTCTTGAGTACTACCGGTCGCTGTTGCCGGTTGCCACGCAATGTGTGAAAACTACTCTTCTATGGCGTTAAAAAGTTTCTATATAATTCCGATTTCTAACAGTGATTATTTTTTTAACCCGCATAGGCTAAACCAAACTTAAACATTAATTGCTCAGCGAATACTTCGAGGACTTCGAGTACTACGGATTTCAATTATTATTTGTCAGTATACTCGTACGCATATCTACACAGTTAAAAATAATGAAGATTACACGTAATGTAAACTCCATTTATTCGATGTAAATATGACGTCATGTAAATTTAAGTCTGAAATCATGTAAAAATATGTTATATGTCATGTAATCACACAGGATCCTGCTTGATAACATGGCATTTAATTGAAGTTTACATGACATATCATATAAATATCCATGATATGCCACGCTCCAATTATGTGCATTATATGTCTCAGAAATTTAAACGTTTCGTTCGAACTGTGTAGTTTCTTAACGTGAAGATGCATCGAAGCCAAACCTCGAATTTTCAAGAGCACAAATCTAGAGAACCAGACAATCGTTTATGCTGAAAATGCTACTCACTGGTCACTCGCTGGTGGTGATCAATCGATTAGATTTTCAGCACGAACGGTTGTCAGGTTCTCTGAGTTTGTGCGCTTGAAAATTCGGGGTTTGGCTTCGATGCATGTTCACCTTAAAGTGACCAAAGGATCTCGGGAACACTTCGGAGTTCGAAGAGTCACTAAGTCTGGTTGGGTGAAAAGGGTGCTGTGCTTTTGTGCCCTTAAAGGTAGGCAAACTTCAAGGCATAGATGGTCAGCGTTAATTCAGAGTACACCAAGTTCAAAACCTGGCAAAATTGGATTATTCTGTCATTATATTTAAAGTTACTTTATCTTCATTTCACTTTGATTAGATTTTATTACTGTGGTAAACTGGGGGAGATGTGTAATAAATTTGCATTTAACCATAACAACGAAAGCCTAACAATAACACGAGCAGCCCCGTGAGGAATTTGAAAAAATGTTAGACATTCCAAGATATTTGGCAGATTTTTCGACTTGAAGTGATTCCTCTTCCCATCTATCAATAGAAATTCATAAATATTACATAATTCGATGCATCTGATTTTGATTTCTGGCCATTTATCATATTAAGCCACCTATCTATCGGAAATTGCAACATATACATATAAATATATGCAGACAGAGTGGACCAAGTGCCAAAAAGCAATGAACTTATTGGTTATTGTATTTTTTAGTCGATTCCAGATCCAATAGAAGTTTTTGGTAGTTTTATAATGTCCGTAAAGACTATCCTACACGAGAAAAAAACTGATTCCAAAATCATGATTTACAAGTCAGAAGTTAATAATTTGCGTAGGTCATGATATCAGGACCACAAATCATGGTTCCTGGAGTCATAATCATGATCCCTCAAACGCGTAACATCCAGACTGACAACACTAAACAAGGTGCATTTCATAATTTGATTCGTTTCGATCACCTGTATTTTAACATGATAAAGTGGAAGTGTGGTATGGTGCGAGACTATAATTCAGAAGGTTCTTGGTTCGCATCTCGCTCTAGCCTATATATATTTTTTACATTGTTGATCATAAACGGAAGCGCGACTCATGATTTTAGGCATGCGATTCATGATTCCGAGCAATCCGCAACAAAAACATAACGCGTTTGTTGCGTTACGGCAATCTGACTCATGATATCATGAGTCCAAATCATGGTGTAATTTAATAAGCTGAAAACACTCTGAAATCATGATATCATGAGTCATAATCTTGTTTTTCGATTTTGATTTGTACCTGTGAGAGCCTTCCCAGACAACCAAAATGTACGTATAACGAAATCATCTGGAGTCTTTGTATGTGCAAAATTTCACTTATAAGATGTCGCGAAAAGGCCTTCTACGTATGAAAGTGGAGGCGATATACGTGCATATACTATGTGATGAATAATAGCATACAATGCGAGTGTATAAATTTTCTACCGAACTAACTTGTGATCTTATGCGACTTAACTTATGATAACAAATGTTGATTTGACAGCTGGTGTGGATTGATCCGACTTACTTTGTACGGGTGTACGGGACGAAACAAAATATACAAATGAAGTCAGAGAAAAGGCGTTTTGTGCGAGGAAACTCATCAATCTGACGATTTTATCCACCGTGTTTTGCGGGTTTGATGTATTTTGTATGAATAACGAGTTGTAACGTAAACTTTCTTGCGACTTCTGGTTGTCTGGGCTCCTATTGGACCAGTATATTTTGGTCGGTACTCAAGATTTCCACTTGGTCCACTAATTGAACGTTGATTTGAATATTTCTGGTCATCAATGCTCTGACCCATCAAAACATTAGTATTCAAGCTATCGTAAAGTCCCTGATTTCGAAATACAAGATATGGATTCATGAAAAATTTATGATACTGATGTCGAAGGATGTTGGTAAACTGTTCATATCAATAAAAATGAACCTAGTTTGACCTTGAAAACTTTAAATAAATAAATTGTTCAGTCAAAATGAACCAAATCACCAATCGGTATTCAGCTCGGACAGAGTGAACCAAGTGCTCTTAGTCCATCAGAAAACTGATTTAGATTATGTTTTTCAATGATTATCACTGCACATTATATTGTTTGAAAGTAACACAAAGATGTGTGGATATATTGAACCAACATTTTCGTGAGTTGAAAAAATACCAAGTGTTATTTTCATGAAAAATGTCGCTTGGTACACTCTGATTTAACGCCGATCATATAATTTTCGGATTTGGTTATGATGTGGCCACTATATCAAAGAATTTCAATAACGCATAAGCGTGAACATTTTAAGTAACGATTATACTGGATAACGATGTTTCTTGCATTTGATAAACCCTACAAATGACCATTTTCGGGTCCCGGGGACGCTGGTACTGCTTCGTCCAAAATGAGGTTACAATTACGAGAGCCAAGGTACAGCTGAAAATTTTTAGTTTATGCCGATAGATATCGAGTGCAACTAGCATCATTGCTAAATAAGACGATTGTTTAAGCTAAATTAAAAAAAAATATTTGCTTACCTCTTCCTTCTTGAGAAAGGCCGTCTTGATCACCTCCCTGTCCAGCAACCGTTTGATTTCTATCGTGTCCGGGTCTACTCTGATGTTCTTGAACACCGAGTTGGGATTCGCCAATTCGCTCAGAACAGCCTGCCGGATGTGCTCCTCTACGTTGTTAATCGTTCTGAAAGAAAAATGCATCAATATGACAGTTCCTAGCAATCACTATCGACTTACATCTTGATCTTCCTCATGTCGAGAAACACCCGAAAAGTGAGTATTATAGTTGGCCCGTCGCCAAAGTCCATGATTTCCGTCCGTGACACGGTGAGGCCACTCTGCTCCAGCGATGTGTCGATGAGTCGTTCGTAGAAGGCGGACTTCTGCCGGAAAACGGGAGTGCTGTTCGAGCGCAGTCCGGTGGTGTAGATGTCGCCCCGGGTCACCCGAAGCGTGCAGTCGAACACGAGGATGGCTGAAATGGGGTAAAAAGTGCGAAGTATGATACTGATTTTTTTCTTCTTAATGTGTGCTTGATAAGCATGAATTGTTGCTTAATGCTTTTGGATGTCCCGGATGCATAACATACACAAACACTTTCCAGTAAATGGTAAAGTAAATAGTTCAATTAAGAAGGCGTCAGCCACTAGCCTTCAGCTATGTACGAAAGACAGGTTCTGGATCGGTTACTGCTCGTATGTGATGAGATATTCTTCTTCTTCTTCTTTCTGGCGTTACGTCCCCACTGGGACAAAGCCTGCTTCTCAGCTTAGTGTTCTTATGAGCACTTCCACAGTTGTTAACTGAGAGCTTACTATGCCTATGACCATTTTTGCATGCGTATATCGTGTGGCAGGTACGAAGATACTCTATGCCCTGGGAAGTCGAGAAAATTTCCAACCCGAAAAGATCCTCGACTGGTGGGATTCGAACCCACGACCCTCAGCTTGGTCTTGCTGAATAGCTGCGCGTTTACCGCTACGGCTTTCTGGGCCTGAGATATCGGAAAGTTGAAATCTATTTGTGTACTTTATTAGTTAAGTAGTAATGTGTGACTGGATTTGAGCACAGGTTCGAGTCAATGTATTTTTTGTTCGGTAGACTTATTTTTCGTATCTCAAGCCTGCCACGAAACATGAGAAAGTTTCATAGTAAGCAAAGCTGAGAAATATGCTGTATGTATTGCTGGATGTGAAACGAAATGCAAGTAAAATATATATTTATGACAAGAAAATTACATTTTATTTGAGTAAATTGGAAGTTGAATAAATATTTTACTTAAAAAATAATATTCAGTCTAGTGTTGCCTAAATTATTTCTTCAAAACGGATTTGAACCAAAAATTCTTCTTTTTCTTTTTGGCACATGTCCCCACTGGGACAGAGCCTGTTTCTCAGCTAAGTGTTTAATAAGCACTTCCACAGTTATTAACTGAGAGCTTTCTTTGCCAAAGTTGCCATTTTCGCATTCGTATATCGTATGACAAGTACGACGATACTCTATGCCCAGGGAAGTCAAGGAAATTTCCATTACGAAAAGATCTTGGACCGACTGGGAATCTAACCTTTACACCTTCAGCATGGTTTTGCTTTGTAGCCGTGGGCTCTGACCACTCGACTAAGGAAGGTCCCTTACGCCATTTTACAGTACCGTAATCCGGGGTATCATTGATCAGCGGGGTAACATTGATCGGAATGACTCATCTCATAATAAGTTGGTATCATCATTTATTGATGAAACATTTCCAAAGCACGAATGTTGCTTCTCTTTCTTATATTTATGAGCTATTGAAAATTAAGATTTTTGCAAAATTTGCTTTAGCTTTGTGCGTAAATTTGTCAAGTTTGCGAAACAATGATTTCAATGGTTAAGGATGACACTACCGAAGATTCATGTCTCACATAAGTTCTGCAAGCGATATGAGCAAAGAAAATGCGGTTCTCACTAAAAATGGCATCGCCAAAAACGATTCCGCTGTCAAATTTTTTATAACTATGTTCAATTAGGCAAAATTAACGAATTACTGTTAAGAATGTATAATTCCCTTAGGAAATAGCCTACCTTTAGGCGTATTCCGCTGTTTGAGGTGTTTTTAAGTTTAAAATAACTCAAAAAGTAAATGAGATGTAAGCGTTTGGACATCATATTCGGCTTCAGGGGACCATGATTTAAGTAAGTAACGACATTTTCAATATTACCGAATGTTGTTTACATGGATGATCAATGTTACCCCATATCAGCTAAATGAAAAAATCACATAAAACATTTTTGTAAACATGCTTAAATCTTTCAAAAACCAAAATACAGTATATAGTCACGAGCTATGGGTGGCAGTACTTGTTTTAAAAATATAAAACTCAGAGCATTTGCATTTTTGAATTAAATATTTAAGAAATATCCTAAAAACTGATCAATGTTACCCCGGATTACGGTACCATTAAACATACCGAAAAACTGTCTTATATTGTTACCCCAGCCCATCCGACTACCGGGCAAATGACCACCTGGTATATGGACGGCTGCTTCTCGAAGATGTATGTTCTGTAATCAAAAGCCGAAATATAGTTAAATTCTAATAAAAGAAAAAAACTGTCATCCGATAAACCTTTTACAGCTCAATTTTCTTATCATCCCGAACCATTTCACTTTCAGCTTTGGCAATGGTCCCCACAAAATATCAATTTTTCTGCTTGTAAAACCCAAAATAAAACTCGCCCCAACAACTTGAGAGATAAATCATTCGTCGGTGCAATAAAACTTGTAGTCCAGAGCGGCAGCCGTTATTTATTAAAGAATATGGCAGCATATTCTCCATGCCACTTTTATGACCTGTCTGTCTTTCACTGTCCGAACCGAAAAGATGGCATCCTTTAATGGCTTTTTCGAGAGGACCACCACCACCAGCTTGGTTTTGGGGTGGAAAAGTAATACAATCTGAAACCGGACCACCAGAGTCGACCAGCAGCAGCGAATAAGGGTATGCGGCGACATGCGTTTTTGTCATATCGATACAAAACGAAACGATACATAGAATTGCAAGTAGTAATAATGAAAAAAACGAAATATGAAAAGGATTCGTTGAACTCGATACAAAATCCGATGTTACACGGAACGCAGTTTTAATTAATAATACCGAAATTTTCATTTTATTTTTAAATTCCGTTTGGTACCGAAAAAACAAACCTTTTCTATTAAGCAAAACAAAACGAAATAAAAAAAAACATAAAATTGCCTCATTATATTCCATTGAATTTCTCGCAAATTTGTTTCGAACGCTATTTGACGGAATCATTTAAAATGTTGCATACCCTTAGCAGCGCCCTGTTTAGGGTGTAGATGAATCGAAGCCAAACTTCAAATCATCAAGAGCACGGATCTGGAGAACCAAAAATTCGTTTTAACTGAAAACTTAATCGATTGGTCACTACCAGCTGGCGACCAATCGATTAAGTGTTCAGCTTAAACGGAAGTTTGGTTGTCCAGACCCGTGCTCTTGAAAATTTGAAGTTTGGCTTCGATCCATCTTCACCTTATGGGTGGCACATGTAGTCCGGTTTCCAAATTCGGACGTTCTCTAAGCCAAGGCAGCCCCGCGAACGTCACCATAACAATATCAATTTCCCTCTCCCGTAAAAAATATTCCCCTTCGAGCCTCCCCTTGATACTCACAATCGCTGATGTCCGCCTTGAATGCGCTAAAGTAGAAGGCCAGCGCCGCCACACAGAGCACGGCCAGGACCACGACGAAGGCAGCCGACATCAATAGGATGGACACCGATCGGAAGTTCTTCTGCTTCTTGCCGTACATCGACGAGGACAGATTCCGGGTATCGCCGCGCCACAAACCCCACGAAGTGTACCCATAGTGGCTGCTGAGGCTCACGTCGGTCGGGTAGGAGTACTTGCTCATGTGGGTGTACGGAGCGCCGCCCCCTCCCACGCCCATCAGTGTCGATCGCCGTCCGATGGTGTTCTGGTACGAGGAATAGTCGGGCGCCTGCAGGAGAAAAGAGCACAAAAGAAAATCGCCGGTCAGATTCGGGTTGGAAAACGGAAAAATGTCATTAAATAAATGTGGAAACATCACGGAATCAGTGCGCTGGGCGCGCTGCTAAATGCTGATGCACTTGTTCTATCGTTGTACACTCGTGTTTAAATGTTTGGTGATCACCTAAAAAAACATATAGGGTAGGTGTAAATAGTTTTTAGAGTTTTGCGTCAAATTTTAGCAAATTTAAAAAAATGTTAATGTCAAAATGCACACAAAGTAAGAGTAACTCATAATATTTTGAATGTACCTAAGAGAGTTTCAATCGGACGTGCAATCACAGAGATATGGACAAAATACTTTTGTATGTTTTCGTGTGAGTGAACCCAAACTTTTGCACGACAGTGTATATAGGTGCATAGATAGATGGGTACTCGAAGACAAACCCGTCGGCGTCGGTGTTAGCCGAGAGGATGCAGCAGCGAAGAACCAGAGCGGAACGAAATAAGAAATATAGGAAAAACTGCTTCACTATCCTTCGGAGATGGCAGTGCGAAACAAATTTGGAACACTTTTCCACCACCAGTAGGACAATGGTCATGGGTCAGCTTTGTGTTTCTGATGGTCAAACTGCTGGAAAGAATTTCAGCATTGAAGTTTCCGACAGCTTGCGGTAAATGTGTTAGTGGAGCAGCAGGAGTTTCTGATTTATTTCGCTGACTTGATGCTTCACCAAGTCAGGCGGAAACGGACAAATGGCCGTGGTGGTAATTAGTAAACCGTGATATAAGGTTACAGCAATGTATGGGGGTCAAGTAGGAAAAGAGAATCAATATCCGAGTTATTTTGTCGTTCGTTCCGTGTCTTTCTTTTCCTTTTAAAATTGTCCTCTTCTCGTCGTGTCTCCCACAAACCGTTTCTGTTTAGTTTCGTTACATATCAGGACATCCTGCCCCATCAAGTTTCATCAGCCTAGTAGTCAAGTAGCTTAAGTATCATTATAAGAGTAAACTTAAGATCTCGAAAAATCCTTTCCTGTTGTGTAAATGTATTCCCTTACCTTGAAACATCCTCAAACTAACATAGTTTTTTTTATAAATACAAATTATAAAATGTAAATGATGTGGAAAAAGAAAAGATGTCGGCTCTGTTATGCCCTACGGTGCCCGAACCTGCCAAATAAACGAGATAAGTAAAAAAATGAGGAAACGATAGATTGGGACATGGAACCTTTTTCGTAAATTGAACTTATCCTAAACTATCCGTAACAGTATATGTAACATTCGAAAAAATAGGCCTTGAGTAAATGGAATACTAAGTTTGCATTTTATAGGTAGCAGAATGGGAAGAAACAAAAATTCCTAAAAATTACCAAAAGCTGATCAAAGACAACAAACCAACAAAAATTTTGAATTTCTGTATGGACAAAAGACTATTATGAGGAGAGCATTACAGTATGGCCCATAAAAAAACGCGAAAATTGTTTGAACGTGAATATAGCATCCATAAGCGTCATTTTCATTGTTTTTGATAGTAAATGTAATTTCTGATTATTGTAGTATATTCTGACACAACTTCGCTATCCAGGACAATTTTTTCATATTTTTCTTACTGTTCTAAATAATGTAAAAAGCAAATAAGTTCAAAGGTTTTGTAGGCTCAAAGTTAGAAACAGCGTCTGATTGTCGTATACTCTGGTGATAAACTTTCCACCTTAAAAAATCACACTTTATTGTTGAAAATTTTAGTTTGTTTGGTATCAGAGGATGGAGGAGTTCTTAGAGAACGTGTTTTCCATGATCACAATAAAACATTTTGCCAGGGTCATAGTTTTGAGTGCATTTGCGTCTTATAGGTTTGATTAAAAGCATATCATAAGGTTGAATAAAAAATAAATAAGGAGGCCTATAACAGATTTTTGAGGATGAAATTTGTTCCATCGGTTAGAGACAACTTATATCATACTAGCTCATAGGTTTTAAGCAAAACGGAGCCGCTTATCACACTTATATGAAGGTTCAATCAAAGCTCTCCAAAATGAGCCGTTTTTCCGAAAATATGTTTGAGTCTCCAATTACCCAGGCATGAACCAATTCTATCATTTGATATGGGCGTATGCTGGAGACAAGGCCTGTGAAGAATCCCACACCATAGTTGATGTTTAAGAAGCTTCCATCACACAGATATTGAACTCGACGTCCGCATGATAAAATTTGAAGGTAGCTTCCAATTCCTCTCTGGTAAGGTGAAAGTAACTGATTAAAATCGTATCCAAACGTTGTTGAACTTCCATTCGGCTGGTTGGCCGTAAACCACGATTCATAATTAAAAACAAGTATTTATCGAGCAACGGACTCATGTTCCGTAACCGGTCGTTTGAGAACGTCGCGACCCATTGGAAGCCCACACAATAGAAACCTCAGCCAGCGCAGTTGCTGGCTAAAGTAGTGTGCTATTCCTATACCTAAAAAACAATGCGCTCTCGGGCTAGGCATTGGATATATATAGAAAAGCGTTGTGTTTGGATGGGCATCTAAATCTTCCGAAAGAGGTGCACTTTGCGAAAGAGGACCACGTGATTATTGAGCTGAAATCGAATTCAGGTTTACTTCTGCGTTCATGAGTCCTCTCATGGCGTAGTGGTAACGCGCCCCAACTAGAGATCGGGGAGTCGTGAGTTCGATTCTCACTGAGAAGACGTGTAACTTTTTTGCAAATCTTCACATCAATTTGTCCATCTAATCCAATTGCAAATTATATGTAATGTTTAGCTCGTCGGTAGTTATGATATGACGATTTTCGCATTTTTTATGGGCCATACTGTATGGCCAACTGCTTAATTCACAGATCAAGGGATCAGAGACGAACTTCACGTAATTTCAAAATCGAAGAAGATATAATCCGAAAATATCGGTAAGTCAGAAATTCCGAACATAACTCATATTCTGAGCACTCAACTGTGTACCGAAATTTTAAAAGAAAATCACCTTAATTTATTTTCCAGATTATCACTTCTTTGCATTTCAAGTCCTCAACAAATAATATGAGTCATGTTTAGAATTTAAGGTAAACCGATATCATGAAAGATTATCAAGTTGATTTCAAATGAATTTATTCGATTGTTTTGCGAATATAAGATCAATCTTTCACCAATTTTCGGAAAGAGCAACGTAACCACATATAAAGGAGAAACCTATTATTAAAAAAGATTATAAGAAACTATATCGATAATGGATGGTTTGTCCATATCATGTGTATTTCTCCCCGATAAGCCACACACATGATCATTTATTTATGAACTGCGTTTTTTGTTTTTAGCCGGTTGTTATTATTTTACATACAAAGGTATCGACCGTGATGATTTTATTTTGAATTTATTTATCGGCATATCGGTATGCCGGATATGCCGATAAATAAATTCAAAATAAAATCATCACGGTCGATACCTTTGTATGTAAAATAATAACAACCGGCTAAAAACAAAAAACGCAGTTCATAAAAAAATGATCATGTGTGTGGCTTATCGGGGAGAAATACACATGATATGGACAAACCATCCATGATTGTGTAATGATTCCCCAATAATATAAGCCATCGATCGATAGAACCTATATCGATAATGACATACAAATTGGGCCAAGTAGTTCAGTCAATTTTCTACAATATTCGTAAAAGTCCCGCGGAGTTTACAGCAGTTCTCGAACAGTCCACAGTGGTTCCCAGTGTTTCTCAACGATTGTATAAGGGATTCCACCGGTTTTCAAAAAGTCCGCAGAGGGTTTTACAAATTCTCAAGGGGTCCATTTTAGTCTCGAAGGGATTTCTTCGTTCAAATATCTTCTTAGTGGCGAACATTATTCAGAGGATATCAGAAGTTCTCGATGATTTCTTAGAAGTTTACAAATAACTCAAAAGTAGTGCTTTATAGATGTTCTCAGGGTTTCTCATGGGACTTTAAACAGTTTTCAAGAGAATCAACGAAAACCAAATTTAGTACTATACCATTCAATTTTACTAAAGTTCGTATCCATTGACGTATTTCATCCTCAATTTTAAGGCAGTCTGCACTCGACTTCAAAGAAGTACCAAATTCAGTTTTCATTTATTTATAGGTATTTCATTAAACAGCACGAAGGTTAATTATAAGTTTCCAAGAGGTTTTCATATTCCTTCTAAAAATCCTTAGTCGTCAGTTCTCAAGGAACAGGACTAGGGATTCTTAACCTGTTTTTGCAAAGATTCCCAAGCATCAACAGTCTTCCCAAGGGTTCGTGCTCTCCTTGTAGGGTAACTGGGGGTAAAACGCGCCCCCTAAGGAAGGAAGCGGTTTTAGCTGCGAAGAACATTATTATAAGCCTTTTTTATTCATTATCTCATAGACAAACATGTTTTCTATCAAATAGTAGAAACAGCAATCCATTTTCTTTTTTCTGGAGTTTATAAATCAATTTTTATAAAATACTTGCTTATCCGCATTTTTATTTTTTGCGGGGTAAAACGCGCCACCTGATCTCGGCGTTAATCATTGACGCGCACGCATGCGCAATCATGCTTGCAAATACGTTGCATACATAAGGGCGTTTGATCAGATGATATTGTTCGATTATAGTATACATGCTGATTCGAAAAATGTGCATTTGTAAGGTTCAAATTGGCACTTTACTATAGCTTGGCATTACGTTTGCTGGAATTTGATTTCAAACGGCTGTTTTGGTGTTACGAAATAGGAGTGGCCGTTTTGCCCCACGAGTTGATTAAAGTTTAAGTCCTTCAATACGCTTTTTAAGGATAAATTCAACACTTTTTTCGCATGGAATAAGAACTATGGGAGTGCACAAGTCGATTCTCGGTGATAGTTTCAAAAGTTTTGTTCTTTATCGACCTGAAAAATGGTCTAGAAAATCACACAATATTACAACTAAAACAGCAAAATACGTTTTTTCGAGTTTTTCACGATTTTTGGCAAGAAAACACTTAAAAATATATATAGAGAAGCATTTTAATACATTTTCCATTATCTCAGGTGAAAAACAGCGTCCCAAAGCACGTCGTTCGTTCAAAACAAGGGTGGCGCGTTTTACCCCAACGGCGCATTTTACACCCAGTTCTCCTACTCTGTTCTCGTTAGCAAAACGAAACTCTCGAACCTGAACCTAACCCCAAACATGTGTAAAGTGAACTTCGGTTCAAACGCCGGTTCGAAAACCAGTCCATTTGTACCTCATTTGCAACCGCGGTTCAAATTTTGGTGCAAATTTTCGGTTACATCCGAGGTTCAAAACAATGGCACAAACAGACAGATAGAAAACAGTTAATATCCACGCTAATCAATTTCTACTTATAGTGTCTTGCTGTATGATACAGTGAAATCCTTGTTTTTTTTTTAAAAGTTACCGCTGAATGTTATTTAGAGTATTGATCTTAGTTGATTTGCTTAAATAAAACGTTTATTCAAGCCCCAAGGGTCTTGCAATTTGAATCAAGAAGTTCCATATGTGATCGTAGAAATGTATCCGCGTGGATTTCAACCGTTCTCTGTCTGCCTGCTTTGTGCCATTATTTGAACCCAAGTGTGAACCGAAGTACACATGGGCAAAATGGCTCATTTCAGTGAACGGATCCGATCCGAATCACTCATTTCAGTGAACCGGATTTTTTGAACGGTTCAGTGATTCAGCGGCTCGCAAAGGAAGAACTGATCCGAGCGAAAAGGAAAAAGAACGGTTCACTCCCGCGACATGCGTCGTTTATTTCGTATCTTTCTCTCTCTCTCTCATTCTTCATACATTTTTCCCAAGAAACTCACGATACACTTGGCTAATTTCCCCTACCCCAAGCAAAAAGTGCTTTGCTATTCAAGTGGGCATTTGTTCTGTGGGCATCTGTCTGTATATGCTGAGAGCGCAGAGAGCACAGAGCAGCAGAAAATTTTGCTTGCAAGTGTGACGTGACGCGCAAAGCAAGGCTCGTGTCAAGCGTTATTATAGAGCCGACAAACAAACGAAAAAGAAAAGAGGAAAATTCTTCGATTCATTGTTTTTCCGAGTTACTTTTTGTCTGAGCCGTGCTGATCAAATTAATCGACTCTCGCCAAAAATGAGTCACGGATCTTTCGTTCTTTTGAGTTATCCGGATCTTTTGAACGGTTTCGATTCTTTTTGCCCATCTCTAATGTACCGGGTTCGGTTTGATACATTGGCACAGAGAAGGAGCGCGTTTGCGGTTCAACACAAGTTGCAAGGTTCAAACCAACCAGCAATCTCCAAGAGGTTAAATATTCTGAATGTTTGTGTATGAATCTTCATGAGTTTCTAGATGTGCCCAATTAGTGTTACTGATTCTCAAGTAGATTCCGAATTCCAAAAATATATACTCAAAATTCTCAGAATAACCCTTAATGCTCATTAATTTCTTCAAGGATTATTTCACCTACCGTCGATGGAGGTGACAATTGTTCTAGGCCCTATGGGGTGAGAATGAGTTCAACTATTTTCTAAAATATTTTTTTTTTCTATCTTTATTAACGAGATTTTTAGCCCATAAAATATTTGGATTATTTATATATGAATTTGGTGATGTATTCCTTCAAATTATTAAACGTTATCAATAACCAACTTAATCTCTCCGCCAAGCCGTCGTAGACATTGCAGATGTCGGAATCGGAGAATCAATGAAGCAGACCAAGCGGTTGATCTTCGCTACGGTCGAATCCCAAGCTAAACCCTTTTCCACTACATTCCTGTCCATCGTCTCTTTTGCGTAACATCTCTTTGAGTCTCATTGAAATTGCTCGATTGGAACCACGTTTGACGGTTCATTTGGAACCTTTGGTTTCAGAATCCGCACTTCTCTATATAAACAAATTCTCTGTTATCTGCAACACCATCCTGCGTTTAAGGAGAGTAGTACCTACCACCACAAAAGTGCGCGTAGTATTCGACGCGTCTTGCGCTGTGTCGTTGAACGATACACTCTCCGTCGGTCCAGTTGAGCAACAGCCTCTTGTCAATTTTACTATTCGCTTCGGTTTCCACGTATTTGCATTTGTGGCAGACGTGGAGAAAATGTATCAACAAGTCCTCCATAATTCCGTCGATCAGCATTGTTTGCGCATCTTGTTTCGTCGAAATCTATCGGAACCACTACGAGCTTCTCACTGTCACATACAGTACCGCAGCAGCTCCAAACCTGGCTTCTGGTACCCTATTGCAGTTGAAGCAGGATGAAGGATGATCCATATGCCGTTGAAGCCGTCGTTCAAGATGTCTTCGTCGATGATCTGCTCTCCGCAGCAGACAATGTGGAAGCTGCCATCGAGAAACGTTGTCAAATCATCAATGTGCTTGCATTCACTGGATTCCCGTTCCCGCACCAGATGCACTGGCCGGAGTACCACCCTAGGATCTGACAATCAAATCACTCCATGACCTGCAAGACGACTGATCCGTCTCAACATTGGGACTTGTTTGAGACACAAGGACAGACATGCTGCGCTTCAACGTCGAAATGCTACTTCCACCACCGACCCTAACCAAACGAAAATCGCCAGAATAGTTGATCCGTAGTGATAGCTACCGCCAAGATTTTAATGCAGCGGCTTTGGAAGATGAAACCGAGGGCAATCATCCCTACGAGGGGGACAGACCGCTTCCACCCAAATTGCTCGACGAATGGAAGAAATACCACGCCACGCTGGATGTTCTCTCCGAACTTCGGATTCCTCGATGCGTTTCCTTTGGCAGTGCACCCAGTATTCAGCTACACTTCTTTTCCGATGCGTCAGAGTTGGCCTACGGCGCCTGTTGCTACGTTCGCTCCGAAGGTGATGCTCGTATAATCGTGAGACTGCTCACGTCCAAGTCGAAAGTCGCACCTCTAGCCACCACCCGTCTCGAGCTCAGTGCAGCCGTCCTGTCTACCAGACTGTTCCAGAAGGTTGAACAATCATTACGCACAACAGATTCAACCACCATTCTGCAATAGCTCAATTCCGCTCCGAATCTCTGGAAAACATTCGTGGCAAATCGAGTATCGACGATCCAATCAAACACAGAAGGACATTCTTGAAAACATGTTCCCGGAATAGACCATTCTGCCGATGAACTATCCTGAGGCCTGATGCCAACCGAACTGCCAAAACAATCGCGATGCTGGAACGGTCTGGAATGGCTCTCAAAATCTCTATAAAACTATACAAAACTATATCGAGAATGTGCTCCAAATTTGACCGAGTAGTTCATGGACGACCTGATATTGTTGTTCGGTCCATTGTTGACCATATTCGTAAAATTCTCACGGAATTTACAGCGGTTCTTGAACAATCCACAGTGGATCCCAGCTGTTCTCAACGATTGTAAAAGGGATTTCAACGGTTCTCAAAAAGTCAAAATTCTCAAGGGATCCAATGTAGTTTCGGAGAAATTCTTACTTAATCTACTGGCATTCGTCCAAATATATTCGATTTGAATCTAAAGCAGCAGAATTTTTCGGTGGTTTCTTAGAAGTTTTTAAGAATATCGAAAAAAGTGGTCTTCGGATGTTCTCAAGTGGTCTTTAGAAGTTTCCAAGTGGTTTTTAGAACCCCTTTTTAAAATATTTGATCATTAGTCCTCAGGGAATACGACTGACTGAGTCCATGACCCGGGATATCCTGAGTTTGTTTAAAACTATTTCAAATAGGTAACAGATTTTTTTCCAGCATTTCAAATATTCCTGCAGAACTATCTTTTCAGATACTTCAATAGAATAAAGACTTCTTCAGAAGGTCCCTCTCAGTTTTATAATAAATAATTCATGCAGTCATTCCTTCAGGATGCATTGCTGGGATTGCATTTCTCAAAGGATTTATTTGATGAAGCCTCCAGATTTGCTTCCAAGGATATTCTTGAACTGCACCTCAATTTTTTTTCCGATGTTTTCTGCAATGAACTATTTAGAAATTCCTCCATGTGTTGCTTTCTGATCTTAAATTCATATGTATATTCGAAGCAGTAAGGAAGTAAGAACTCGTGGTAAATCCTCTGATGTTGATGCTTTGATGATCTCTTGAAACCCTGTGAACCTGTGGAGATCCCTTGGAAACCAACGTGATACATTAATATTCCTGGAAGATTCCGAGAATCTGTTTGAATCATTTTGAACCGTTAAAGATTCCTTTGTTAAACTCGGTAACTTTCTACTATCATATACACTGAAAACATTTGAAATTTTCACTTATTTGAACATTGTCTTAAACCACAATTTATGAATCGGCAAAAAAGTTGTCCACAAATATGAATCAATGTGAACACGATTTATGAATCAGTTATTTACTTTCAACTATTTGCAATTAAATTCTAACAACGTTAATTATATCCGGAGCTGAACCGGAACCAAGTATTTCAAGAATCTGCATGACATTGCATGATTTTTGATGTTGCTACTAAGCGGGCTGAACTGATCATTGAATTTGTTGATTTATATGCTTCTGGAGCAGGATGATGGCAGGTAGTGTAATTAGACAATCATTATATCTAGATTGCAGAGCTCGTAAATGCTTGACCTTTCGACTGCCTTTACTGCAGTGATCAAAATTCACACGTTCGATTTGTGTGTTTAAAATTATCGATCGATTCATGAACGTCCATATCGAATTGCTGTGATTTTCTTGCGAACTTCGTGTGTGTTACACATTTAATTCCTTTGTTTTGGTTCATGGATTGATTACAGGGATTCCAAATTTTTTCCACGCAAGTTCCCGAAGCTTTCCCTTCAGATTTGTATGCGTCAAGCTATGGACGCATAGATAATAACCCAACACGGATTCAGTGTGTTTAGCTTATGGTTAGCTTGTGTCATGATCATTATGTTCCAGTTGGTCAATTAACCGATTTGCGCAATGAGTTTGTTATGTTGAAATCGATGGGCTTTGCAATCGATTTCTATGTTCGAAACTTCTAAATTGTTTGTGATCAACCCATAGCGAACTAAACTGCGGTTGGACCTCGTGTCGAACAACAGTCATCATCATTCTTCCAAAGAGAAGCAGCAAATTTTGAAGCTGAATGTGTAATATGAAAGTTTGTGAATTCGATTTTTCTTTTATTAGTAAAGTGGTCCGATGTTTTTATTTTTTAAAGGTGTGAATATCTTTACTTCTCCATGTGTCTGATAATAGAGTTAACAGTTTAGCCTGGGAGTTAATCCAAAAGAAACTTACGTGCAACAAAAATAATCATAAAATGAAAAACAATTGGTATGGACATCAATCTGAGAGGATGCAAACCAGTTCTTTTCTTTTCCACTCGTTGCTTTTAGTCCTTCTGCAGAAGTGATACCCCGTTTTGATAGCGAAATTATGGAGAACCTATCAGGTATAACTAAATAAATTGTTTACAATTTTTACACCTATTCCGTTACTTTTTGTTCCTCACATATTTAGGATTTTTATTTATCCAAAAATTATTCAACATAATAATCTTTGAGGCCTAACATGAAAAACGTCCTCAATTTTTATAGCCATATCAGACTAAAAGCCCCCTCAATAACTTTTTCCATAAGAATTTGTTTGTTTTTCCTAAATCATGGAAATTCATTTGTATGTTCAAATTTTTTTCTACAAAATAAAAAAATTCGTAGTTTATGAACGATCCTAAACCACTTTTGCTCTCCCGTAACAAAATTTTACATTGGAAATAACTTGAAACTAAGAATCTTTTTTAAAAATACCAAGCACTAATAGTTTGAACGCTGATTCATAAACTGTGACTGGTGTGTATATTTCCCACAATTTATTGATCAAGTATTGTTGCGAACATTATGAGCAACGCAAATATTTTACTCGGGTACCGTAGGCACCCGACGCCGAACTTGTCGTCGCAGCCACGTGAGCAGGTTGCCGTGGCAACGGCGCACCCGCGATCGTAGCAAGCGGGAAAAAATTCAAACTGAAAATCAGAAGTGAAAAAAATATTCGAGAAGAAGGAAGCATTTTTGTGTAGCAAGGAAGCAATTGTAAAACGTTTTTAAAATAGTTAATAAAATTAGTTTAATAGTCAGTTTAAATGAGTTTTTAGTTTATATTTACGCCAATTAGTTATCCGAGTGGGATTGAGTGGTTTGTTCCGTGGAAGTGTTTCGCTTGAGTCACGTGTTTGAAGTGCTGCATATCGTGGAACCTGGCTGGAGCCAAAACTGGTGCTCCTCTCCCCCAAAAAGCAGTTACTTCTGTCCGTCTTCAGGTGAGCCTACTGTCGGTCGATTCCGAACGAGCCACGCTGTAACATTTGGTCCTTCTGTCCGTCTACAGGTGAGCCTACTGTCGGTCGATTCCGAACGAGCCACGCTGTAACATTTGGTCCTTCTGTCCGTCTACAGGTGAGCCTACTGTCGGTCGATTCCGAACGAGCCACGCTGTAACATTTGGTCCTTCTGTCCGTCTACAGGTGAGCCTACTGTCGGTCGATTCCGAACGAGCCACGCTGTAACATTTGGTCCTTCTGTCCGTCTACAGGTGAGCCTACTGTCGGTCGATTCCGAACGAGCCACGCTGTAACATTTGGTCCTTCTGTCCGTCTACAGGTGAGCCTACTGTCGGTCGATTCCGAACGAGCCACGCTGTAACATTTGGTCCTTCTGTCCGTCTACAGGTGAGCCTACTGTCGGTCGATTCCGAACGAGCCACGCTGTAACATTTGGTCCTTCTGTCCGTCTACAGGTGAGCCTACTGTCGGTCGATTCCGAACGAGCCACGCTGTAACATTTGGTCCTTCTGTCCGTCTACAGGTGAGCCTACTGTCGGTCGATTCCGAACGAGACACGCTGTAACATTTGGTCCTTCTGTCCGTCTACAGGTGAGCCTACTGTCGGTCGATTCCGAACGAGCCACGCTGTAACATTTGGTCCTTCTGTCCGTCTACAGGTGAGCCTACTGTCGGTCGATTCCGAACGAGCCACGCTGTAACATTTGGTCCTTCTGTCCGTCTACAGGTGAGCCTACTGTCGGTCGATTCCGAACGAGCCACGCTGTAACATTTGGTCCTTCTGTCCGTCTACAGGTGAGCCTACTGTCGGTCGATTCCGAACGAGCCACGCTGTAACATTTGGTCCTTCTGTCCGTCTACAGGTGAGCCTACTGTCGGTCGATTCCGAACGAGCCACGCTGTAACATTTGGTCCTTCTGTCCGTCTACAGGTGAGCCTACTGTCGGTCGATTCCGAACGAGCCACGCTGTAACATTTGGTCCTTCGAATGCCTACGAACGGTCTATATGGAACCACAGGTACGTCGCTCTGGAAGAACGAATAAAGGTGTAGTTCCTAAGCGTTTAGATAATTACGTAGTAGAATTTCCGAAGCAAAGTAGTATGCTTCGTACTCCACCCAACCATCCCCACGGGGGGGAAAACGTTCCTGCTCAGCAAGGTACGGCGCCGGAAAACAAATCTGTCGTTTCCGGTGTATCGAAATCTGCCAAATCCCAATTGCGATCTAAAGGATCGCGGACCTCACGGAGCAGCAACACTGACAGCCAACTTAAGCTTCTGGATCTGGAGGAGCAGAACGAGGAGGCTGAATTGCAAGCGTCCATCGAACGCGACAGGATCGTTGCTGAGAAGCAATTGGCCGAGCTGCAAATCCAACATGACCTGGCACTGAAGACCGAGCAGAGGAAAACGGAATTCTTGAAGCGGCAACGAGAGCGTGAGTTGAAGAAGTTTGAGCTGCAGTCCTGTTCAAGTCGTGGGTCTACTACTACGAGCAGATCAAGTGCGTGTACTAGTACGTCGAAACGCGTTGTAGATTGGCTTGCCGATACGAAAAAGGTAAGAACAACTAGCATGTTAGTTGAATCGTCGCCCTGGATGGATCATCAATTTTCGCGAGATCCAGACACGCCGGCGCCCAATGTGTGGTATCCATCTGCACCCAGCAAGCGCAACCCATCGGCACCTACTATGAAGAATGCAACGGCAGGACGTGGAAACAATTGGTCGCCAACCGGCGGCGAGCCAAACATGGCAGCGATCGGTGCGAGGAACGCGTCGGTTCTCGAACCGGCTGTGAACGAGGTTCTGTCGCAAGCGTTTAGAGCGTTGCAAAGCAGAAACATGAGGGATCTGCCCCCTTTCTCCGGCGACGTGATGGAGTGGACAGTTTTCGAAAATGAGTTCAGAACATCCACTGAGGAGTTTCAGTTGTCAGATCGCGATAATCTGAGACGACTGAACAAAGCGCTTCATGGAAAGGCGCGAAAAACCGTGGAATCGTTGCTTTCATCCCCTGAGAATGTGGAGCAGATTCTGCGAATGCTGAAGTCAAACTTTGGTCGAACTGAGTGGGTGGTTGCCAACCGACTGGAGACACTGAGAAACCTGGATTATGTGAAAGAGGGAAACATCGAGTCCTTCCGTGCCTTTTACAATGCGGTAATTGGTACCAAGGTAGCGATGACCAACGCGAGGGCCAACAACTATCTTATGAATCCCGAACTCATCTCTCACCTGGCTGAAAAACTTCCTGCTTTCAGCAAACAGATGTGGGTTCGGCATAAGGCCGCTCTGATAAAGGAAGGCATTGCTATTGAGTTCGACACTTTCTCTCGTTGGTTGGAGGATGAGATGGACAACCAACTTGCGAGTCTAAATCCTGTTTTCAGTGTCAAGAAACCCAGCTATCAGCAGAAGCAGAAGCCGATGGTTCTTTACGTCAACCGTCGCGACGACGAAGCAACGAAGAAGTGTCCCATGTGCTCGGCAAGTTCTCACTCTGGCCTGGAGAAGTGCGAGCAATTCCGGAAATTATCGGTTGGTCAACGTCGATCCGCAGCAAACTCTTGCAAGGTTTGTTACATCTGTCTGAAGTCGGACCATGCACGAAAGAACTGCAAAGCTGATAGAAAGTGCTCCATCTGCAACAAGAATCATCACGAACTGGTCCATTCCGAGGAACCAACAAGGAATTCTGGATTCAACCGTCCGGACGTGCAGAACAATCGCGAGAACGTGTGCAACGTCAACGGTAGAAACATGAACACGCTGCTTCGAGTAGGAAAGGTGAGAATCCATGGTCCACGAGGAGTCGAGGAAGTTTTTGCGCTGTTTGATGAAGGTTCGTCGCTGTCGATGATGGATGCTGCCGTTGCTGAAAGCATCGGACTGCGAGGACCGATCGCCCCCGTGAGCTATCGTTGGACGAATGGTATCCTACACAAGGAGGAGCAGTCAATGATGCTGTCGTTCCGCATTTCTGGACCTTCGGAGCAAGCAAAACAGTACGAAGTGAGCAACATCCAAACAGTAGAGAATATCGCACTGCCAGCGGTAAAATTCGATATGGCGAAGGTAAGGCAGCTATATCCTATGCTCGATGAGAACAAGCTAGCGGCGATTCAAGATGCATGTCCCTGTATGCTAATTGGATCGAATAACGCGGGTCTGATTGTGCCTCTGAAGACGGTGCAATACTCGCTTGACGGCTTGCAGCTGACTCGATGCCATCTAGGATGGACAATCCACGGAGTAGTCGACCCGACTATTGTAGGATCGAGCAACCATCACGCATTCCTGTGCTCTGACAACGATGATAGCGAGCTTACTGATCTTGTGAAGCAGATGTACAAGGTTGAAGACTTCGGGATTACTGGCCAGTCGGTGAAAATAGCCGACGAAGATCAACGTGCATTGGACATCATGCACCGTTCAATTAGACGACGTGGTGAACGTTTTGAAGTTGGTCAGATTTACAAATACAACAACTTCGTCTTCCCGGATAGCAAACCTCAAGCCTTGAGGCGTCTCCAAATCATCGAGAAAAAGATGGACTCCAATCCTGAGTTTGCTGATCGTTACTGCGCGAAAATTCAGGATTATGTCGATGAGGGATACGCTAGGCAGTTAGAGCTAGAAGAGCTAGCTGAAACACCGAACACCTGGTACCTGCCTCACTTCAGCGTGGCGACCGATGAAAAGTTTCGATTAGTCATGGACGCTAAAGCAAAGTCGCACGGGTTTTCTCTGAACGATTTGCTACTGAAGGGTCCGGATTTCGTTCCTCCGTTGATTGCGATCCTGATACGGGCCCGAATGAAGAAAATTGCCTTCGTTGCGGACATAAGAGAAATGTTCCATCAAGTCCTCATTCGTAGAGAAGATCAAGATTCCCAACGTTTCTTATGGCGCGGTATGAACCGTACGGATCCTCCCAACGTGTACGTGATGCAAGTGATGATATTCGGTGCTGTTTCGTCTCCATCAATGGCACAGTTCATCAAAAACTTCAATGCGAAGGAGCTGGACGAAAAATATCCCGGCGTTGAACGAGCTGTCGTCAAACAGCATTACGTCGATGATTATTTCGACTGTGCAGATACCGAGGAAGCCGCCATCGAACTGGTTCAACGTGTGATCGAGGTGCACGATAAAGGTGGATTTAAACTGGTGAAGTTTTCGTCCAATTCGAAAGCCGTGTTGGATTCTCTCGATGCTGAAATTGTAGCGGAGAAGCAGAGTGATGTCCGTGTGCTCGGAATCAGGTGGGACCTGCAGTCCGATGAGTTTGTATTTCCGCTTAACTTCCCAAAACTGAACCAGCGATTCCGATCTGGCGAAGCGGTGCCAACGAAGCGAGAACTGTTGAAGTTTATGATGGGCATCTTTGATCCGCTGTGTTTGCTTAGTCCGATCACGATTCAGCTGAAACTCATATTTCAAGAGCTGTGGCGTCTACAGTCTGGATGGGACGACGAAATTCCTGACGGTCTGGTGCCACGATGGATAGAATGGCTGAACGAAACCGCAAGACTGGGAGAAATTCGATTGCCAAGGTATTACTACCCAGCGATTCCATCGTTTGGTGATGTCGAACTGCACGCTTTCTGTGACGCGAGCGATAAGGCTTATGCCTGCGTGGTCTACATGGTTCACCGTCGGAAGGGCAAATTACACGTTGCCCTAGTGTATGCGAAATCAAGAGTAGCGCCCCTGAAGTCGCAGACTGTTCCGCGACTAGAGCTACAAGGATGTGTCCTGGCAAGCCAGATGATAAGTGTGCTTCAAACGGAGATGATGGTGGACATTACCAAAGTGTACTTTTGGACCGATTCGAAGATCTGCCTAGGCTGGCTGAGCTCGAACCAGAAGCTGACGGCGTACGTCGGTGCTCGAGTGATGAAGATTAAAGAGAATGGTCATGGAGTTGATTTGTGGCACTGGATTCCGTCGCAGCTGAACGTGGCTGACTTGGCAACGAAGTTTTCAAAATTTGGCAACATGCAGGAATGGTTGCGAGGTCCAGATTTCCTCTATCGTGAAAATGCTCACTGGCCGGTTGATGAACCGCTACAGATGTCCTCTGCGGAGTTAGCGAATTTCCATAGCGAGCTAGAGTGCAAGGATATACCCATGGCCGATCCGCTGTGTTGCGCAGCGTTCGAAGAGAAAATACTTGATCTTCCTGACATTGCCAGATTCTCTGACTTCAACCGGCTGATCAGATCAACTGCGTACTATCTGAAAATGAGAAAGCTGTTAGTATTGCCGAGACACGAAAAACCTAAGCGACTGATGATAACCGTACGAGACATGGAAGATGCTAGAAGAGCTTGGTATGAGAAAGTACAGTCAGAGGTTTTCGGGGATGAACTGTGCAGCCTGAAGAAGTCAGGCTACGTGAAGAGTGGCAGTCGCCTAAAAACATATTCGCCGTTTCTCCATAACGGGATCATCCGTATGCGAGGTCGCATTCAAGACAACAGCAAATCGTTCGAAGTGAACAATCCGGTGATTCTTCCGGATAACCATCCGTTTTCAACACTGTTGATTCGTGTGTACCACATTGCCAACGCTCACCAAGGTACGGAGGTGGTGCCATCCCTCGATACAAACAGCTGTATAATGGCAATACGATGCTTCATGTCCGTCCGTGGACTGCCGCAGTGCATCATGACCGACAACGGCACCAACTTCACCGGTGCTGATCAAGAAATCAAGACGCTTGTGAAGACATTGGACCAGCCGCAGATTGAGGAGTCACTGAGCGTCAGAGGTGTGGAATGGAAGTTCATACCCCCTGGTGCTCCCCATTTTGGAGGATGCTGGGAGCGACTAGTGCGTTCTGTTAAAACCGCGCTTCGTGCTATGTTACACGATCGACATCCCACAGACCTGGTGCTTCGGACAGCTTTGTGTGAGGCAATGAACACCGTCAACAATCGACCGTTGACACACGTTACTGATGACCCTCTGGATCCGGAACCACTGACGCCGAACATGCTGTTGTTAGGACGGAACAACGTGATCCAATTCGACCATGATTTCGATGAACGAGATCTAGATTGTCGTGCAGCCTACAAGCATTCCCAGATTTATGCGGATCGTTTTTGGCGTAGGTGGGTAGCAGATTATCGTCCGGAGCTGATCCGGAGTCGCAAATGGCCCGACAACAGGATGTACCATGAGTTTAAGGTTGGTGACTTGGTGATGCTGGTAGACGAGACTTTGCATCGTGGCAACTGGCCAAAAGGCGTAGTAGAGCGAGTTTACCGGGGCCCTGACGACAAGATAAGAACAGTGGACGTCCGAACATCGAAGTCAACGTACAAGAGACCGGTCAGCAAGATTGTATTGTTGAATCCCATCAGCTCGAAGTCTGGCCCGGAGAATGTTGCGAACATTATGAGCAACGCAAATATTTTACTCGGGTACCGTAGGCACCCGACGCCGAACTTGTCGTCGCAGCCACGTGAGCAGGTTGCCGTGGCAACGGCGCACCCGCGATCGTAGCAAGCGGGAAAAAAATCAAACTGAAAATCAGAAGTGAAAAAAATATTCGAGAAGAAGGAAGCATTTTTGTGTAGCAAGGAAGCAATTGTAAAACGTTTTTAAAATAGTTAATAAAATTAGTTTAATAGTCAGTTTAAATGAGTTTTTAGTTTATATTTACGCCAATTAGTTATCCGAGTGGGATTGAGTGGTTTGTTCCGTGGAAGTGTTTCGCTTGAGTCACGTGTTTGAAGTGCTGCATATCGTGGAACCTGGCTGGAGCCAAAACTGGTGCTCCTCTCCCCCAAAAAGCAGTTACTTCTGTCCGTCTTCAGGTGAGCCTACTGTCGGTCGATTCCGAACGAGCCACGCTGTAACATTTGGTCCTTCTGTCCGTCTACAGGTGAGCCTACTGTCGGTCGATTCCGAACGAGCCACGCTGTAACATTTGGTCCTTCTGTCCGTCTACAGGTGAGCCTACTGTCGGTCGATTCCGAACGAGCCACGCTGTAACATTTGGTCCTTCTGTCCGTCTACAGGTGAGCCTACTGTCGGTCGATTCCGAACGAGCCACGCTGTAACAAGTATTTTACTCAAAAATCTTAGTCAAATCCGTATAAATACGCATTTATCTCTCATAGCTATGCTTATTGAATCTGTAAAAGTTGTCTGGGGCTTAATCTCTCACAAAAAATCTTTGAAACAAACTTTAAAACGTTGTTTCTAGTTGAGCGTCAAACGCCACACGGCTTACAAAGTTGGACAAAAATACAGCCCAACTAGCTACAAAAATGAATTAGTAATATTGTTGGTTCATACCGCGATCAAGAGCTTTTTTACTGAGATAAAAAGGCTTGAAATGGCTGAACACTATGTATTGCTTATCAGTAAAAATGATTCTGTGATGTTTTGTGATAAGTTTGATAATAATTTTGTCTTTTTAAATCAGCTGATTCATAAATTTTGGGTGATTCAACTACGTGGGGTTACTGTATTTCTACTGGGCTATATGATATCATCAATGGGAGTAGCCAGGATTTCATTCAGAAGGAAGGCAAGCGACTTCAAAAGCTTGGACATCTTTCCTCCTTTTGCTTCCACAGTAAGCCAAGCCTCGGAAAATTCCAGGTTGAAAAAGTTAGAATATTCGATTGGTAGAGTTCCTATCGATCGTAAATTTCAATCCTGCCAGTTATTGATAAGTAACATAAAGATTTCATACAGTTGCTCCAAGAATTCCATTCGATAGATTCCACCAGTATTTCTTCCAGAATAAACTCCAGAATTTCTTAAGGCATCTAACAAGTATTCCTAAAAACAACTCGACAGAAAATCCCACATGAAAATGTCTAGGGATTCCCTTAGAGATTTTTCCAGCATATGTTTTTAGTTTACCGTCTGGTTGATTTAGGGGGTTAGAAGAAAAAAGTAACAAAATCCTAGTTCGAAGAAAATCGACTTTGTTGTGTTTTCTGCAACTTTCAATTTTAAACATGCTATTGTGAGACGAAAAACAAGCAAATTCTTTGCCAATCATCTTATTTTTTCTGTAGAATATTTTTGTATACTTAACTCAAAACTGACCAAAATGTCACTTACTCCCCATTGCGTTTAGGCTCCTCAATTTGCTTTGCCTCAACAGATGTTATGAAGATTTCGTCTTGAATTTCTTCAGGATTTTTCCAAAGAATTCTTTCGAATTTTTCTTAACTTTTTTCTTGAAATATCATCAAGACATTTTTACGATAGGTTCTAGAGATGTAATTCATATTTTAAATCAAAATATCGCTTTATCTACTTCAAATTGAATGTTTTTTTTCTGGAAGAACCCTTGGAAGTTACCTAACTTTCTATAACATTGTCCAGGGAACTTTTTCAGAATTCTTCAGGAAATGGGAGGAGAAATCCTGAAGCGATTCCATAGATTAAATAGTTCAAAAATCTCTGACGGAATCCCAAAGAATTATCTGCAGAAATTTTTGCATGGATTATCATATGATATTTTTTACCTCAATACCTTGAGTAATTTCTAATTAATAACATTCCAGGAAGTAACTCTCAGAAAAATAACAAGGGAAATACCTAAAATTTCTAAACAAATTAAAAATTGCAAACTTTTTCTGACGAAGCTCAAAAGGTATTTATGAATCAATTTTAGGAAAGTATCAAAAAACTATTTTAGGAAAACTGCTTTAAAGAATCCCTAGCGCAATATCTTAGGGAAACCCTTCCTAAGGCAATACTAGGAGATGTTTCTAGTGCAATTCCTTATTAAATGCTAGAAGATAACTCAGAATGATTACGGTGGGAGTTCGTTGTTAATTTGAGTTGTTTCTGGAACAATTTCACATAAAATTGAGTTTCGTTTCAAATTCATAAAAAAATCAGAAAGAGAAATAACATAAAAATATAAATAAGAACACACGCCTCTCACGCCGAAGACCTGGAATCGAATCCCATCTCCAAAATGAACTTGCCTAGAGCTAAAATTCTGTATGAATTTCTTTGAAGAATGAATGAAAGATTTTTTGAAATATACATAGGAATTTAACCGTAACAAAAACATAGTGGAATCCCTTTAATTTATCAGTAACGTCAAGAGTTTGACTGATGCAATTAATGAAAGAATTTATTATGTTTTGAAGAAATTTTGTCAGGATTCCGAAAATTCATTCAAAAGCATCTTGAGGTATTTGTTAAAGAATTTCTGAATATAAATTCTGGAGTGGTTGTTCAAAAAATTCCTTAGAACTGAAAAAAAACCTCTAGAGAAATCCCAGGAGATCTTATAAAATTTTGAGAAGAATTCTTGGACGAATTCGATTTATGATAACTTGGCAGATCTTTCGCATGAATTTTACGAGTTCCATAATTGAGTTTTTGCAGATTCTCTCGAGATGTATTGCGGACTGTTGACAAAATCTTTGAATCTTTGAAATGATTTCTCGTAAGATCATTGGCGGACTTCTAAAATTCGTCAACAAACTCAACGGATAGGGTGGAGCATGACAGGAACATGATTTTTGATTTTTTTTTGTCCACCAGTTCCCTGCGTTCCTTTATCATCTAGCAATATTACAAAATTGGTCGAATGTTTGAGGCTAAGCGCCAAGTATAAGTGTTATGAGCTAAAATTTATTAGATTCTAATTCAGTTTTGAATCTAGACTAGGAGCAACACAATGTGTTTATTTCACCCTTAGGATAATCCTTCATACGAAGAAATCATGATCTCATCTATTGAGATGAATACAAAATCATGGGATGAGATGATCACATGATACAAATCATGTGTCAATGAGTTATGAGGAATATTTTTTCAATAAAACATTACTATTACAAACATTATTCTGTTTCAAACCTCATGTGATTATTCAATTCGGAATAAATACCCTGCTCTAGTTCCTAGTTCATAGTTTGTTCTACACGAAGTTCAAAATCAGCACCTTTTCGTGGTAATGCCTGTTATCTGGCTCTTCTATTGCGAACCATCTGGACTACGACCGAATATGGTCCAGGATCAGGAAGCGACTGTCTGACTGTCTCTGACAGTCGAATAACATGGATTAACGAAAACGTTACTCGCATGACTAAGCTAATCAATTATACATTTACACAGCGCTGGGTTTCTGATGTTTTCGATTCGATCTCTGCGGGCCTCCCTTTCTAACTTCAAAAGCACGGTGGGATTTACAGTGGACATTATTTGAACATTTCAAAACTGATTGTCAAAATAAAAAAAAATCGTACAATAAATTCAGAACATTAATATTTTTTATAAGTTTGACAAAAAGATCTGGAGCAATACGACCCTAAGAATATGAAATCCAAAGTCTTTAGTCCTAAGTCCTGAGTCATGAGTCCCATGACCTAATTCCTAAGCCCTAACTCCTAAGTCCTATGTCATAAGTCCCATATATTAAACGATAGAAGTAACGAGGCTCATATTACGGTTTAAATATAAAGCGACTGAGTTCAACGACGACTTATCCGAGTTGAACCAATATGACCCCAATCATGTCTGTTGCATTTGATTAAAATTTGATAGCACATGAGGTAATAGAGCAAAATTTAGAATGCTGAAAACTATGTACTGCCACTTGTCAAACTTGGTAGTAGTACAAATTTTGAGCCCCACTACTTATGTTTTTATTTCGTTTTTGGCCCCACCGTGCTTGAATCGCATCGAAATAGCTAGCAATTGAAATTGGGTTATTGGTTCTCACCGTTCGATCTGGTGTGCGTTTTGAGTTCACTCGAGAGGCCCAAACCGAGTGCGAGCGGGTGGGTGTGTGCTAATTTAGTGTTTGGAGATGAAGTTTGTGCTAAATCAATTATCTGGAAGTTAGCGCCTTGTGCTTTGTTGTTCGTAGCATTGGCGTACAGTACCAGTGATATACGTTCATAGGTAGGGTAGCCCGGGGCAAAATTAGCCAGTAACATTTTTGAGCGCAGTATACATGTTTAGATGGGGCCTTCCTTAGACGAGTGGTTAGATTCCGCGGCTACAAAGCAAAGCAACGCTTAAGGTGTCCGGGTTCAATTCCCGGTCGATCCAGGATCTTTTTGTAAAGGAAATTTCCTTGACTTCCTTGGGCATAGAGTATCATCGTACCTGTCACACGATATACGAACACTAAGCTGCACATTGAACACTAAGCTGAGAAGCAGGCTAACGTCCCAGTGAGGACGTTAATGCCAAGAAGAAGAAGAAGATGCATGTTTAGATGACATGAATGATTCTCTTAGGTTAGCAACAAGTTTAGCTTCAAAGCTTCCTATTTATTACTATAATTTTTACGTTTCCTAATTATTAAACATAATTGTGTAGTTTAGCATTATTTTCCGATACAATAAGAAGGCACATAAACTTGTATGTTAAACGATGCCTATATGTGCACAGTTTCACGTATAATATATCTTCAAAAGCCCTAATACGTACAAAAAAGGAGACGATATGCGTGCATAGTTTATATGATGAAAAATGGCATACTATGCGAGTGAAAGGATTTTATTGCGAACGAATCTACAACCTTATACGGCTTAATTTATGAAAACATGGTTGATTTGACAGTTTCTACGGACTGATTCGACTCATTTTGTAAACGTTTAAGATTCGATAAGAAATGTAAAAGCGGTTTATGCGAGAAAATTCGTCAAACGATTTAATTCATGATGTAGTGGGTATGTGATGCAGTTTGTATAATTAACTAACTTTTTTCGTTAATTCTTGTCCGTACGCAGGAAGCTACAAGGGTGCCCCATATTTCCCCGGGTTACCCTACAAACGCCTCTGAATACGGAATGTAGCAGTGAGATAGTATGGGCACTTGTGCGCGCGATGGTTACTGTGCATGCATTGAGGATACGAGAACGCTCCCATACACAGTGTGTAATTGAAAAACTTTCGCAATTGATGCCTTTTGTCGATGGCGGAGCTTTGGACCACAGCTTAATCTATACGGTGTGTGTATGTCGAAATACAGGAAAATATAGAAACTGTTTGGTTTTCGGGGGAAAATTGTTTCTGTGCAGGTTCTCGAAATTGAGCGGGATAGTTTGGTGGGTGTGTTTGCGAGGTACTACTAAAAAGTTGCTCGTTAGTAGTTGATGAGTCCAGTCAGGTACAGGAGATAAACACATCAGTATGGTTAGATGGAGATTTTTTGACAAATGCCACCACCGGATATGAATGGGCGCTTATTTGAAAAGGCATCCAATTGTCTAATTTCAGCTCAAGTTGTCTCATCAAAACGTAGAATAATTTGTGGTTTATAAAGAACGTTGGGGCCTTTTTTAGCCGAGTGTTTAGAGTCCGCGGCTACAAAGCAACGCCATGCTGAAGGTGTCTGGGTTCGATTCCTGGTCGGTCCAGGATCTTTTCTTTGGAAATTTCCTTGACTTCCCTGGGCATAGACTATCATCGTACTTGCCGCACGATATACGAATGCGAAAATGGCAACAATGGCTAAGAATGCTCTCAGTTAATAACTGTGGAAGTGCTCATAAGAACACTAAGCTGAGAAGCAGGCTCTATTCCAGTGAGGACGTAATGCCAAGAAGAATAAGAAGAAGAAGAAGAAAAGAACGTTGTATTTAGTTAACTATTTTTTGAAACTGAAATTTTTAACTCATAATAAACACTCATTTCGACACGAGTTCATTTCGCCCGTGTTTGCTACTGTTTACTATCGCCAGATCAGCTACACTTACATAAGGAACAAACCAGATGACTGCTTGAAACTAATAGACACCCTCAGTGTATAAGTGCTGGTGATCTTCTATTTATTAGGAAGCAATGGCGCCTGCCACGTCAAAATGCAGACCATCTGTGGGGGGGGGGGGCGAATTGATGATGTATTTATAAATGGCCCAAAGTAAACCAGACATACCCCTGCATCTTCAACAGTTCATGCGGGAAGGTATAGGGGAGAGGTAATTTTGTGACAGAGAGACTTGCTTTTGGTTAGAAAACTGCCTATGTATCAGGCGTAATGAAAGGCGCTTTATAAAGATGGAAGAATGGAAGTGTAGAGAGACTTTCCTTACGCCCGATACATAGGCAGAACGTTAACCATGAGCCTATGCATTCTATAGAACGCTTGAATTTAATTGATAGCGCTGTTTTCAAGTTGCTCGTGAGAAAGAACGAGACAGCATCAACATACGGCGAACAGTAAAAGTCAAAAGAACAAAAGAACTTATGGCAGGTGCAGAGGCTCATTTCTGCCATACCCCTATACCTTCCTGCATGAACAGGCGTGGTTGCAGGGGTATATCCGGAATACTGTTGGCCACTTTTAAATGCACCATCAATTACTCCCCCTTCCCCTCATTGGTCTTCAGTCTGACGTTCTGAAGGTAATCAGCACTTATACACTGAGGGTGTCTGTAAGTCCCAGACAGTCATCTGGTTGGTTCATGTAGCTGGTCTGGTGATACTGGAGTTGCAACAACGACCGGCCAATTAAGCTCAACCTCGAGTTCATTTGATCGTTTAGTCTCGAAAAACGTAAAGTAAAATTGCCTACATTTATGTGTCCTTAGCTGATTTTCAATGGGCTTCGTAGCCGTGCCGTTAATGTAACCAGGCATATGGCCGTATCGTGGCGGTTCGATTTGTTTTGCGTCATTTACAATACACGACGCGAGACTGGACACAACACTTATTGTTCTTACAAACATGTTTGTAAGTACAATAAGTGTTGTGTCCAGTCTCGCATCGTGTATTGTAAATGTACGATAGTTTTTACGTTAGCACAAACCAAGAATTATGAATGAAATGTTTTCCGATTGTGCCACATGCTAGTCTGTTGCCAGTGTGGTGCTTCCAACATAGGCCAAAATGCCAACTGAAAGCATTAACGTTTCGGTGTGTTAAAAAAAATAACATACCGAAATACACGTGTTGTATGAATTATTTTCAGATTCAGGAGTGATCAATTTTGCGACAGTAGTGTTGTGGTTATCAATTTTCTAGTAATTATTTCGATATAATAATTGCCATATCATTCCATTTCCAAATTTCACAAAAAAGAAACTTCGTAACTATCAGAATAATTGCGTACAGCACTTTCCATGGAAATATTTTGAATAGTCTAGAACAAAATAAAAACATTTTTGTTGGATACAGTGGTGCCAAATACACATATTCCCAATTCAAAAAACCTCCAATTGGGTTTTCATCGAATAAGTATTACATTTTGATTACATTGTGTTTATCAGGCATTTGCCACTCGAAAGCACTTGACTCTTTGAGAACTTTTGAGTTAATCTTGAGAAATTAAGTTTAAAGTTGACAAGTTCTATTTTTCCAGATAAACTCTCAAGCAATCTTAGATTTCGACGGAAAATTTATTGCTCAATATAAAAATAAGATATTTTGGGCTGATAAGGAATTATAGGGGGATTAGGGGCATAATGAACATATGGGGCGAAATGGACACCCCCTCAATATCTGAGAATATTCATACTTCATCAAAAGTTCATACACCGCATGAAATCTGTATTGCATTTGAAGGGTTTGACGGTATAAAAGATTATTTTTTGCTTCAATTGTCCTTCAAAATTTGACTTAAAGTTTTTCTCAGTTTCAAATTGACACATAAGCAAGGCCGAGGAAAAATCCAATTTTTGAGCAAAGTAACGAACCCAGAAAGGTTCTTTTTAGTTATTATGTTTGAGGAAGAGCCCTTTTACATATTGGAACGATTGACAGTCATTAAATATATTGGAATCACTAAATTTCATGCAGGTGTTCATTTCGCCCCGATACCTTTTTACCAGCCTTGTTTTCGACCAAATTTTCTATCTCGCTTTTCTGACATATGATATGATTTTTATCATCATGAATGAATGTAGCACGTCATACTAACATCAAACTTAAAAATAGCGACGGGTAAATTAAATATATTGCCATTTTATGGTCTTAAAACGAACATTTGCTTAACGTGTCCATTATGCCCCTAATTCTCCTACAGACAAAAATAATTTTTAAAAAAGTTCAAAGCAGTGTGTTAATTGATTTTATATTGTTTTTTTTTTTAACGCAGTCATTACATAAATGAAAAATAAAAACATATACTCTAACCAAACATGAGATAACAGTGTTGCCATTAATTCTAGTTTTCAATTTAAAAGCAGGCGTTTTATCTTTTAAATCCAATTACGATATAATTTCTATTTTAAAATATATTTTGCATATTAAACAACACCGCATATTAATTCCTTTCTCGATACTCTTTCAAATCACGAGAGTTTATTTTTTTTTCATGTTCATGTTAACAATCAAACAATACAAAAAGTAATCTCTCAGCACAGCTGAGATTTTTTTTGTATTTTTAGTTTAGTTCTTGATCAGCCCAGAATAAAGACTGGACTCGGAAAAAATGAGACACAAAATGATCACCACGAGGCTTTCTCCATCTTTCTTACACAACTTCTCCCAGTTTTTCTTCAAAGCTTCATCGGTTTTGAATGTTTTTTCGCTTTTCTTCTTCTCCATTACCGCCCAAAAATTTTCGATCGGACGAAGTTCTGGTGTATTTGGCGGGTTCGCCTCCTTTGGGACCACATTAACGCCCTTTGCTTCGTACCAAACCATTACAGGCTTGGCGTAAGGCGGCATCCACAAATTACGTAACGCTCTAGGGGGAGGAGGGAGTATGCTCAAGCTTTACAGCTCATACAAAAATTTTAAATTTTTCATACAAAAAAGCGTTACGGAGGGGGGGAGGGGGTCAAAATTTTCCAATTTTAGCGTTTACGTAATAAATGGACGCTGCCTAATGGCACGAAGCGAGATCCGGTCAGAACAGCGTGGGACCACGGTGACAGCGGAGCAAGGAAAGCAAGCGCTTCTGGTGCCGGTTGTCCGGTGGGTCACTAGTTCAAATTGGGAAAGAATGACTACTGAAAAAAGGAAATAAAATGTTCTAAAACTGACGGATAAGAACCATAGAAGACACTAATACCAGATTTGCACTTCGACGTTTTTGATTATTTCTAAGGCCTTCCCAGAACCGGCAGAAGAAAGTTTAATTTTTTTTTCCTCGGCTGTCAATAAATTCATTATTTTTTAAATCTAACTCATACATTGCCGTATGGAATCATTTGAAGGATATTGGCCACGGGAGCAGGTCATTAGGTCGAATGCTGTAAGGCCGAAAGGTTCGTTAGGCTGAAATAACATTTGACCAGTCAGTGTTTATTCCTTCTTTTGATCAAAGGCTGTTCTTTCTAGCTATATTTCACAGCAGATATTGTGGGCTTCTTGCAGTTGCATTACAGTTATTTGCTTATATACTGTTTGATGTAATCCTAATCTAACAACTCACAATCAATTCAACCAAAAAACTCGTTCAGCGGCTTCTATCTAATGCAAATTATCCTGACCAATCCTTGTTAGTTACCCATTTGACCTTTCGATTAATTAGAACTATCGACCATTTTCTGCCTATGACCCTTTCGGCCTACCAGCATTCGGTCTAACGGGATAGAACCAAATTGGAGGTTGAACTTCATCATTTTCAAAAGCTAATTCATACATTGTCGTGTGGGATCATTTGAAGGGTATTGGCCGCCTAGGAGACAGATCCAGTTACCTAGTGATCTAATTCGATTATGTCTGAGCTGTGTTTTAAAATAAAATGAAATTTAAAATCCAAATTTGCCAGCATAGAGGAAAGTAAAATTCACCTATTTGGGGCTGAAAAAATAATCAAGGCCAAGGCATGTTTAATAACACAGCGTAACAAAAATAACATTTTTGCGTGTCTCAAGGATCAAATTATGTTTCTCTATTAGATTTGGAGTTGCTGAATCTGATGCCATTCTCAGAAATGTTCCAGCACGTCACAATTTTTAGCTACAGTTCGCCAAAGTTGTATAAAACACTGGTTTTATTGATGTTCACATGAAATTTGAAGTACAATTTATCTAATTTTTTTGTAATCTAATCCATCAAACATGCAAAATAGAACTTAAACTTCCATTTCAGATATAATTTGATTGAAATTGCACGATTAAATTTCGTGTCATCCGATTTTTTCAACATGCTTGCAGTCTCCATAGAACATTTTTCATTTCTCTTATATGGAAAAATACAATAATATTCTAAACCATCAAAAAATAACTTTTTTGCATCGAAAGTATAATGAACTTTAATGGAAAGTATTGCTATACACATAAATTTTGAATTCTGTGGCAAATTAAGCGGAAAAATTGCCGTACAAACTGGCAAACTTGCATGCAAGTTGACTGAAATAGTGAATTTTCGCATTTTCATCTGTAAATATCTCAAAACCTAGACGTGCTATGATATTTCCGAAAACGGCAATGGATTCAGCTAGCCTTAATTAAGTGAATAGCGGTATTTTGGTGCTCGAGACAAAATCGTGTTCCGCAGTGTAATCTAGCATAATTACCACATGACGTTGTATTTAAAACTTTAAAAACATATTTGTATGGAGTCAGAGTTATGCATATCAGTTGGGTAAAATTTGGTTCAAAAGTTGGAGTTGTGTATAATTTTTCACCCGATCTTACCCAGCGAAACAATTCCAAATCCAAAAATTACTATGATTCTGAAAACTAGACATCCTAACGATTCCATTTGAGCTAAAATGAATACAATTCTTCATGAATAGTCGAATGGCAGCAATTTGAACTATTTTTTTCATTTGATTATCCGGCGAAATCGGGTTGAAAAGGAAATTTCTCAAGAATGGCTAAAAACACCAATAAAAGTTAGGTGCTTTCATCTGAAAAATGTCTGATATCCAAATCGCTAGAAAAACGATTAAAAGTTTTAAAATTGCAAAAAATCATATAGGGTGGAAGCTCCGGTTTTGGCCATACGCCAATTGCAGCCACAGTGGATTATAAAGCGTTTCACATAACTTATCAGTATAGATCCTGTTGTATTCAGTAGATCACATTCACATAATAAAGCTACACTCATTTACTCGTCCAAATTGACCCAAAACATAAGAAAAACAATTCATCTCCCTTATTATTTTAACTCCCATACACCGAATTTGGCCAGGGGACTCCTAATTTGGCCACTCTCATAGGAAATCAAAGCGATTGGCCTTTATTGACTCACGGAATTTTTAAAGCAAAGAATGGCTTTAGTGCAGTTTCGATATTAAATATACATAATATGGATTGAAAGCTTGCGTTTGACATATTTGTATTATAAATAAGACCTCTCATATAAGTTTAATTGACATTTTCTCTTAGGCTGGCCAAAACCGGTGCTTTTACCCTATTGCAACACTGTATCCATCGAAAATATCTTTCTATACTACCTAAACGATTTGTTTCGAGATTATCTTTATGTCTAATAGTTTTGAAAACATATTTTTTTAGTATACATCTGACTCTAACTCAATTTATTTTTTTAGTTTCGACTTCAGATTTCATACGAGAACTTTATTAGACAATAGGGAAAGCTGTGATTTTGGGTGATTTTTTGGTTCAGTATCGAACCTCCTTGGAACCGGTTCCAGATAAGTTAATTTTGAATTTCATACAAACCGGTTAATTCAATTGCCATACTTTATAGTCTTCAAAAGTTACAATTTTATAGGCTTCAAGCCACTTACAAGTTACTTTTGGAATGTCATCTAGCATGCCATAGTGCTGTATTCATTGACTGATTCCTGAAGTATTGCTGTTAAGTGGTCCTGGTGAAAAAAATCATTTTGCCATTTTTCATACAAAATGACCAAGTTTAGTGACTAGGATTTTGGCTCCTAGAGCTCCAATTTGGTTGAAACTTTTACCATAACTAGGAAATAACTTGTGCAGTGAAAAATTCACAGCATTTTGATTCAAAGCTATCGCAGATGCCCCATTTTGCGAAAAAAGACATTTTTAGTTTGAACTATTTTTGAAATGAAAGTATTTAGAGAAATATACCCTTTGGCAAAAATATTTGGTTTAACAAGAACAAAATTTTTCTGTTACATTCATAATTTTCAATATATATCAAAACCAAAATTTTGACATTTCTTTTAATATGGGATGTTTGCGATAACTTCAAAGTGTGTGATCAAAATGGTGTGTTTTTTACTGCACAAATTTCAAGTTATTTCCTAGTGACGGTAGAAATTTCAAATCAATCGGAGCACTAGGAGTCTAGATCCAAGTTTCCGAACTTGGTCATTTTGAATGAAGGGCGGCAAAATGATCTTTTTTACGTCGGTCACTGTACATGCAAAGAATGGTGCTGATTTTAGTGAAACACTTCAAGTCAACCCTACACTCCCTGAGTTATCTATTAAGAGTACTGTTTAAAGATTTACCACTTGTTAAAAAAAGAGCACTTATTAACTGACATTTCTTTGCCAATAATTTGCATTCGTATAGGGTAGATGTTCCAATAGTGGAGGTACTAAGCACGATTCAACTTCATTTAACCGCTCAAAACCCAAGAATGAATGTATATATTTTTGTTGTAACGGAAAGTAAAAGGCATTACTTAGTAACCAAAGGAATTTTGATGGAAAATGATGCCTCCATCTTTGGGTATTCTGTTTTTTTAGTTGCGGTATATTTTTAATTTGTGTTCCTATAGTTGCGGTATCCGTTGTTTTCTTATGGAAGCACTTTGCCGCAACTATTGGTACAAGCGAAGAAAAGGTTAGCAATTTGCTGCTATTACATATTCGAAGGTATTTGACCGACATTTTCAACTGTTTCATGTATCAACAAGCCAACATATCCATTGACAGTGCTCATGCATCGCCGGATCTGTATCTGTACACCCACAACCATTGGATCACTTACTTGTGGCATCTGCTAAAATCATCGACCGGGATTCGAACGAATGACCTTGAACATGGTCTTGTTGAATAGCTTGCTCGTTTAAGAGGAAAATAACCATAATCGTTTAACAAATTTTTAAAACCAGTTTTTTTGCTCGAAACTTAAGCAATATTCAGGAAAATCTTTCATTACATTGCATTTGCCATCTGTAGTGCAATGATCAATTGTCATTAGGATTTCTTAAAATTTTAACGAAAAAACTGCTTTTTAATTTTTGATGATTGCTGATGATTGAATGATGGATTCTTGAGCCCTAACGCTAAGGCTTGGGCAGTCGCATCTTGAACAGGCGATTTGAAGTGTAATTCCTAACCAACTGTACAACCGACATTACAAGCTGTCAAGGCTAGTGTTGTTAACAACCACGGTAGTCAAAACGTTTTCGTTGACAGTCGACCTCGTTTGCCTACAGTTTAACACGACCGACCAAACAAACGTTCGCAAGGAAAATATCAATTGAATGCAGCTGGCCACGATGGCGTCACAAGTAAATAGTTAGTAGGCCATCTCTTATTTTTTGAAAATGTGAAATGTTATATGATTGTCATTGTAAAGTGCTCGTTTTGGTAAGAGAAAAATCATGTAAAAATTTGAAGTCCCTATGTGCGCAAATCGAGCTCGCTGCTCTAGTGTATGCTACATGGGTATAAAAAGCCACTAGTTACACATTCTCCTGTGCGCGTTGATAGTCATCATAAAAGTTTATTTCCTTTGCCATTATGAATGTTATATCAACTAGCTTTATTCAATAGATTTTCATTGTTTAAAACAAATTATTAGTTTGGCTAGTTAGTAGCACGTAGTTGGGTAAATGTTCACAATAAAGGAAAAGAGGTTGTTTTAACTCTATTTTACAAATTGCCCGGAACTTACTAACTGAAATAATATTTTATACTTCGTACATCTTTATAACAGTGCACGCTTACCTAATATTAACAACTACATAGAAAACAAACTTCTATGCTCACCAGAAGCGCAACCAGGATTTGGTTCTAGGGGAGGGGGGTATTTCAAATTCTAAAATACTTTTTGAGAAGATATTTTTGATATAAAAATTCAAGTTGCAGATTTTAAGTAAGGTACCGTGGGGTAAGTGGATACAGAAAAATCAATAGTCAACTTCATTTTTATTTTCAGCTAACGTGAATAACGTAATTGTATTTATTTTCTGTGGATAACAAATGAGGTACTATTATATTTCAAATCGTTATTTGTTTCGATTTTTCGTATTTCGTATTGAGCGCCAAATGATCCACTTACCCCACAGCTACACTGTCCCCACGGTACCTTATGTTTTATTTTTTGCATAGTAAAATTAATTAAGAAGTATTCCAATGAATTAGCGTGATGCTATTCATCCGCTCTTCTTCTGTGTTGTTCCTTACATGTTTGTCCTGTGTTGTTTTTATATGTTTTCGAGTTTTGCCACATTGAGAATGACTTCGAGAATAATCTTGAAGCGCAGCAATTTCCAATAGAAACCATTCACACTATTGTTGCAGTCGGTCGAAAGTAGATCATTATTGCAAAACTCTACAGTCGGTAGAAAAATTATTGTCACATCTTACAGAATTGGCAATCAAAAGAGGACAAAAATGAGTTCTGCTTTCATTGTTTAGATGTTATTGCCCAATATGTGATAACGCCTTAAAATTTTCAAAACGACAATTAAACTATGTTTCGAGATGACTTTGTAATCCGATCAATTCAATATTGTAGTAGGACGGTAATGCAACCATCTTTCTTATGGACAAATCTGAGTCACATTATTCCAAAAGTTTTTAAATAACACCCTATTTTCACGATTTTATAAATAAAAATAAAAAAAAATTCATTATTTACACTTACAAAATCTAAAAATTGTCGAAATTCTTAAAGGGGCCAAAATGCTAAATACTTCTATAGCATATTTTTCTTCTCAGTAATTAAAAACAATCGTATGCTCTGAAGGTCGCCAAATTTGGCAAAATGCTGAGACAACTATAAGAATTTTGTAACAAATGATATTCGACTGGGTTTTTGCTATAAAAAAAAAAATATGGCTTGCAGTCTTATAAAGGGCTCAGGAATTTATTTTCTTGGCTCCCACGTTTCGATCCCAATTTGGATCTTCTTCAGGGATAAAGAAATATTCGCTAAATGTTTTTGGACAGTCGCGAATAATTCTTCACCCCTGAAGAAGATCCAAATTGGGATCAAAACGGTGGAGCCAAGAAGATAAATTCGTTACCCCTTTATAAGACTGCAAGCCAGAAACGATTTTTTATAAGAATTTGGATATTTTGGATAACGCACCATGAAGAAGTTCCAGCGTATCTGAAGGTTTGATAAACTTCAGTTTGTTTTCAAAAAAGGATATAGAATTTTGTTATTTTCAGCTTATTGTAGTAACAATTCGCTGATATATTTTTATCGAACTACCTGAATAGTTTGAGAATTGAAATAAACACAACTTAGAAGAATATAACTTTGTAAACCACTGACATTCCCAGTGTTAATATGAATCAAACAAAGTTACTGCTCTGTAGTTGTATGTTGCGTAGTGTAGCATTTCAAATATATGCTTGGCAAGCCTAACAATTTTTCGGCTCTGGAGGGGGAGGGAGGAGTGGTTAACCCCCAAAACCCCTCCTTGGTTGCGCCACTGATGGTCACTATCAAGGCGCGCAGGGTAAATTGTTACTAGTGGCTTTTCGTACTCACGAAGCGTGTACTAGAGTAGCGAGCTCGATTTGCGCACGGGAGTCATGTACACCTGATACCTTTAAGGCCTTTGGGGGACCACTTAGCGTCCACCACTTTCCTAAGAGACGACCTAATGGTTAGGTTTTGTTTATTTCTACCACTTGCGTAATGAGAGCTGCTCTCATTACATGTGTGTCATATTTGAAAAACTATTATTATTTTTTATGATCGGACATTTCTGAAATCTATGCAACATTAATGATTCATGAAAATGTCGTCGTGTGTGACGACACAGTTTTGTAATCCTCGATGTTCATACAGCTTGTACTGTATGTGAGAGGTATCGGTAGTGGAAGAGTGTAGAGAAATCGTTTGATTGCTGACCATGAAAGCGAAACGAACGTCGCAAAAATGTCGAATGTTGACAGCAGATCTGGGAAAGATGTAAGATGATGTTTTTTGTTGGGATGTTAGAATTAATGATAAGCTCCTTCTTTTTACAAAGGAATGTTTCTTCGAACGACATTTCTCCAAATACTACTTCTTGTAGGGTGGTGGAAGAACGATAAGCAATCAAAAGAGAAGTATTTAATTATTTCGAATAATTGCAAAAAAAAAGCTAAGGACAATGATATCTGAAAGAACCACCGATAAACAGAATAGTGAATATCAGATGACCGGTTTGTTCACCACATAGAATTATATAAAGTTATGACAATTATTAGTGGAAAAAACTTTGCGGGCAACAAGCTATTCGCAGAAACGATATATTCGGGAAACTCGCGTTCGTGAACATAGCATTTGGAGAAAAGTAGCACAACCTCACAAACAGCCATTCAAAGAAATCCCATTATCAAGCTCCAACAATTATCGTTATTACAAAACTTACAAATTGATCCTTTGCTGTGTAAATAGAAAAAAAAAACTCGAACAGCTTTTGTTTGCTCTCGTACCTCAAAAATCAATCCCAATCCATCACCGATAGCATAAAGCAGTCACGTGTGCCTTCAATAGTGCTAAAGCACTATTGGCGCCCATTCGTGTGTTCATTCTTAGCTTAGCGACACGGCAGTAACCGAGCTTTCCATTGTAGAATCAACCATACTCAGTAAGCGCAGCGGAAACTCAGTGCATCGGAGCGCATTGGTGGCTTAGCAAGGTGACACGCGCGCGCGGCGGCTGGCACTCGTACATATTTCGATACGAATAAATCCCATCAATTGCAATGGTGTTGTGGTTTTTGTCAATTCACTGCCGATCCTTTTTGGGTGGCATTCAGGCTGAACTTAAATCCCTACAAATGGTCATGTTGGAGGTTTTTGCTCTACCAAGCCATTGCCATCAATTCATGCAACATACCACTCACTCAATGCTCGCCGCACTCACACAAGCAGTAGGGTGGGGAGCCGGGAACCGCAGCAGCAGTTGGGGGGTATCAGACAGATTTGGGGAACCAAACAAACCACTCACAATTTGGGGGCCCCACATGTGTGCATCGGAGTAATACCTGTGCAACATGTTTATATGCACGACACACACCAACCGAAATGCGCTGATGTAAGAGAAGCCTCAGCACTTTTATTCGTCGGGGCTCTGATGCCGCCAACTAGGTACCTATGCATGCACTCACAGGTTTCGCCAATCTACCGCTAATAGCTTTTGCATTAGATTGATGGAAAAGCCTTCGCCAAAGTGCAAAGCCTGGCACCCACACCCAGCTTCCGTCCAAAAGAGGCGGGGAGTTGATTTTTTCCAACTCTATGCCAGCGATAATGTTCGCTTAGTAGGGGTATGCAACATGCGTATTTTTTCATGTTGATACAAAACGAAACGATACACAGAATTTCTTATACTGATTATAACAAAGTGGAAAGAATTTGGCAATTCGATACAAATTCTGATATGGTACGCTTCAAAACGAAACGACATTTAGAATCCGTTATTGGTGGGTCGGGGTGAAAATGACTGGACATTGCGAACCATTGGTACTTCGTGTACCTGTAGGTATAAAATAGACCCCATTTGTGGTCCTTAGCAGTTTGTCCAGTAATTCCTATCCCTACCACCTCGCGGTGCCACCTGGGGTACGAGTAACCATAGGAAAGACCTTGGTCATATACAAACAGGGAAGGGGGCTCCCCTCTTTTGAAGGTGTAGCTCATCAGAGCGTTTGTTTTCCAAGCAAGAGGTGGATTAAAACAGCGTCTGTTCTTCATGTTAGGCGCGGTTGAGTCAGCGTGGGACTCTAAACAGTGCTGTGCACGATGGTTCTTCGTCGAGATAGGGGGTTCGTGCACTCCTTGCAAGCCAGCCGTAAAAATCATCAGAAAAGGAAGCATACAATAAACCTTCGCACCGGAACAATCGGCATTGTCCCAGGCATCAAAAACGAACTAACGATTTATTGAGGGTCCGGAAGGTCGAAATTGTAGCGCTGCAGGAGGTTTGCTGGAAAGGGTCGATGGTACACACGAATAGGGATTGTTATACCATCTACCAGAGCTGCGGTAACAGACACGAGCTGGGCACAGCTTTTATCGTGATGGTCGAAATGCAGAGGCGCGTGATTGGGTGGTGGCCAATCGACAACAGAATGTGCAGGTTGAGGATCAAAGGCCGTTTCTTCAATATCTGCATAATCAACGTGCACAGCCCTCACCTAGTAAGTGACGATGACGATAAGGACGCTTGCTACGCGCAGCTGGAACGTGAATACGACAGCTGCCCAAGCCATGATGTCAAAATCGTTATCGGAGATCTCAACGCTCAGGTTGGCCAGGAGGAGGAATTAAGACCGATTAAAGGGAAGTTCAGCGATCACCAGCTTACCAACGAAAACGGCCTTAGACTGATGTATTTCTCCGCCGCCAAGAACATAGCCAGCACAGTCTCCCGTATCGGTACACCTGGAGATCACCCCAACAAACTGATCCGCAAATCCACTACGTTTTGATTGATTGAAGACACTTCTCGGACAACCATTGGTTTTAAGGAACGAATGACCCTCGGGTTAAAGTCCCCCTTATAAAACAACAACAACAAGGATTTATGAAATGATCCTAGTCTTAAAGAAGGAAGCTAAGCAAAAGGCTGCAGTCTACAAGCAACTGGCACAAAAAGTACTTGGCGACGAGTTTGATGTAAGACCCGATGGTATACCGAGTGTATAGGCCTGATTGGAAGCAAAAATAGTAAAACCTTCACTGCTCTACTAATTCTTAACGGATTCAAATGTTTTTTGTGAGTTTACTGGCACACATATCTAGTTTCTAGAAGTGGCCAGAGGACCAGAACCAATCAAATGCAGGAAATATGGTTGTCCAAAACAATCGTTTCTCAAAAGGTTTACACTGATGCGATTTTCTTATAATTCCTTGATATAGTGACCATATTATAGTCGACTCCGGAAATAATCTGTGACTTGAAGTTTGCCTACTTCCAGGGGCATAAACGCGCAGAATCCTTTTCACCCGATCTGAACCAGCGACCCACCGGAATAATTCCAGCCACAGGAACAAAAATGACAATAAATGATTGAAATCCGTTATGTATTATCTGAGCAGTGAGAGTTTTAGTTGGTTTTCTTTCACTCAGGCCTATACGGGTTAAAAGCGGCAGTGAATGTGGAACCGGAGCATTAAAGGAGCGGCATCCGTTACTGCGCGGTTAACACTCTGGATGGGAAGAATGCATTCAACAGCGCAAGCTGGGAAGCGATAGCCCACGCACTTCACCGCCTTAAGGTACCGGCGCAGTTAAGTAAGCATCTAGCAAGCTATATTCTTGGTAGAATTCTACTGTATGGCCTAGAGGAGTGGTAGAAAAGTGTTCGAATTAACCTCCCCTGTTCGATCCATGGGTACCCATTCTACTTGTTTCAAATCAAATGGAAAAAACCCTACCGCCACAGGTAACTCCGCTTCTTCGTCTACCGGAAATTCCAATGGGAAATCACATGACATGTCTGCCTCTGATTTTAATTTTCTAACTGAACAATTGAATCTAATGATTGATGCAATGTTCAAAGCCACCACTATGACTGAAGCAGTCCAAGTAGGTGTAAAATTTACAAATCAAATTGTTATTGGATTACGTTTTTCTAATGGATCCAAATAATAATTTAAATATTTTAAATTGGAATGCTCGTTCTCTGAACGGTAAAGAGGACGAGCTGTTTAATTTTCTTACGGTTAATAACGTGCATATAGCAGTTATTACCGAAACGTATTTAAAACCTGGATCTAAACTCAAAAGAGATCCTAACTTTTTTGTTTATCGTAATGATCGACTTGATGGGGCATGTGGGGGAGTTGCAATCATCATTCATAGGCGTATCAAACATCAACTGTTTTCGTCATTTGAAACTAAAGTTTTTGAAACTTTAGGTGTTTCTGTTGAAACACAGTTTGGTAAATATACTTTCATAGCTGCCTATTTGCCTTTTCAATGCTCTGGACAGCAAGTTAATTTGCTCCAAACTGACTTGCGTAAATTGACTCGCAATAAGTCAATTTTTTTTGTCATTGGTGACTTTAATGCCAAACATCGGTCATGGAATAATTCTCAAAGTAATTCCAACGGCAGAATCTTATATCAAATAAGAGTGCTCTTCAGGATATTTCTCAATTCAATACCCTGATAGCCCCACATGTTTTTCCTCTTCTAGAAATCCATCTACGATTGATTTGGTCTTAACCGACTCTAGTCATCTTTGTAGCCAACTGATTACTCATGCTGATTTTGATTCTGATCATGTCCCTGTTACATTTCAAATATCCCAAGAAGCGATTCTCAATCCTATCAGCTCCACTTTCAATTATTTACGAGCCGACTGGAATATATATAAAACGTATGTTGACTCCAATCTTGATGCTAACATTTCTTTAGAAACTAAACTTGATATTGACAATGCTCTTGAAACTTTAACAAATTCCATTGTTGAAGCCCGGAGCATTGCAATTCCAAAATGTGCAGTAAAATTTGAATCCGTGATTATAGACGATGATCTTAAACTCTTGATCCGTCTTAAAAACGTGAGGAGAAGGCAATTTCAACGCACTCGCGATCCTGCTATGAAAATTATATGGCAGGATTTGCAGAAAGAAATCAAGAAACGTTTTGCTCAATTAAGAAACAAAAATTTTGAAAATAAAATTTCTCAATTGGACCCTGGCTCTAAGCCCTTTTGGAAATTATCGAAAATCTTGAAAAAACCTCAGAAGCCAATACCGGCATTGAAAGAGGAAAACAAATTATTACTAACTAATTGCGAAAAAGCTCAAAAACTTGCTATGCAGTTTGAAAGTGCGCACAATTTTAATTTAGGACTTACTAGTCCAATTGAAAATGAAGTTACTCAGGAGTTCGAAAATATTCTCAATCAAGAGAACGTTTTCGAAAATGCCTGGGAGACTGATTTGGAAGAAGTGAGACTATTATTAAAAAATTCAAAAACATGAAAGCTCCTGGCGATGATGGAATTTTCTACATCCTCATCAAGAAACTTCCAGAAAGTAGCTTATCATTTTTAGTTGATATATTTAACAAATGTTTTCAATTAGCATATTTTCCTGACAAATGGAAAAATGCTAAGGTTGTTCCAATTTTAAAACCAGACAAAAATCCTGCAGAAGCTTCTAGCTATCGTCCAATCAGTTTGCTTTCCTCCATCAGTAAACTTTTTGAAAAGGTTATTTCGAACAGAATGATGGCCCACATCAACGAAAATTCAATTTTTGCCAATGAACAGTTCGGATTCCGCCATGGACATTCGACCACTCATCAACTTTTACGTGTAACAAATTTGATCCGTTCCAACAAATCTGAAGGCTATTCTACTGGTCTTGCTCTTCTAGACATAGAAAAAGCATTCGACAGTGTTTGGCATGAAGGTTTGATTGTAAAATTAAAAAACTTTAATTTTCCAACATACATTGTTAGAATAATTCAAAGTTATCTGTCAAATCGTACACTTCAGGTTAATTATCAGAACTCCAGATCTGAAAGACTTCTTGTCCTCAAGGCAGCATTTTGGGACCAATATTATACAATATTTTCACATCTGACTTACCTGAGCTACCTCAGGGATGTCAAAAATCTTTGTTTGCGGATGACACAGGCCTCTCCGCCAAAGGACGAAGCCTGCGTGTCATCTGTAGTCGATTGCAAAAAAGTTTGGATATTTTTTCGTCATACTTACAAAAATGGAAGATTTCTCCTAATGCTTCCAAAACTCAACTAATAATATTCCCACATAAACCAAAAGCTCTTTATTTGAAACCTTCAAGTAGACATAGTGTCACGATGAGAGGGGTTGCAATAAATTGGTCAGATGAAGTTAAGTATCTAGGGCTCATGCTAGATAAGAATTTAACTTTCAAAAATCACATTGAGGGCATTCAAGCCAAATGTAATAAATATGTAAAATGTCTCTATCCCCTTATGAATAGAAAATCAAAACTTTGTCTTAAGAACAAGCTTTTGATATTCAAACAAATTTTCAGGCCAGCCATGTTGTATGCTGTACCAATATGGACTAGCTGTTGTAATACCAGGAAGAAAGCTCTGCAGAGAATTCAAAATAAAATTTTGAAAATGATTCTGAAGCTTCCTCCCTGGTATAGTACCAATGAGTTACATAGAATATCCAATGTTGAAACATTGGAACAAATGTCAAATACAATCATTAATAATTTCAGGCAAAAATCGTTACAATCTTCTATTGCCACGATTAATGCGTTATATGTTTAGGTTAAGTTAGGTTAAGTTTAATAAAAACGTTTTTTTTTCTCTTATAAGCAGGTGAAATCAACTCACCTGTAAAAAAACTGAACTGCTACGGCAAATGAAATGTAATATGTTGTTAACAAAATGTTAATAAAATCTTAAATTTGTTTTACCAAATTAGGATGATAGTGTTGTCAAATAACACAGAACACCTAGATATAAGAAATGAATGTAATGTTTGGAATGATACTAATAAAGAAAAATTAAAAAAAAGTGTTCGAATTAACGCGGGAGTACCTGAAGGTTCAATCCTGGGCACGATGTTATGGAATGCGATGTACGATAACGTACTGAGGTTGTCCCTTCCGACGGATGTTAAGATTGTTGGCTTTACCGATGATAGCACCCTAGTGGTCTATGGTGAATCGATGGAGGGAGCCAGAATTGACAGCAGCGCACTCTATTTCCAAAGTTGAGGAATGGATGAAGTCTAGGAAACTAGGACTGGCCCGTCACAAGACTGAGGTGGTGGTGGTCAACAACCGCTAGTCCAAGCAACGGGCGCTTATCTTGGTAGGAGATTGTACCATAGAGTCCAAGCGATCCCTTAGGCATCTTAGGGTTATGATCGATGACAAGCTCAGCTTCGCTAGCCACGTTGAATATGACTGTAAAAGGGACTCTACGGCTATAGTGGCGCTATCAAGGATGATGTCTTACAGTTCTGCTGTAGTTGACAGCAAACGCAAGCTCCTGGCAAGCGTGGCGCTATCCATACTAAGATATGGAGGACCAATCTGGTCAAAAGCGCTTAGAACAAGCAGAAACCTAAAGCGACGTCCATCGGGCTCATCAAAGAAGATGTTCAATGCTCCAACCAAAGAGGTATCAGTGGAGTCCGCAACGCGTGTAAAAATGTAACGCTCAGAGGTTGGCAGCAAAGCCTCCACTAAAGGTAGATGGACCCATCGGCTAATACCAAATGTGTCAGATTGGTATACAAGAAACCATGGGGAAGTGAACTTCCACCTGACGCAGTTTCTGTCAGGACATGGTTGCTATGGACCTATGCACGAGTTCACTATTTGACGTTTGAGCGGTGCCGTGTTATTTACGTGACCATAGCAACGAGTGAATTCGGCACCGCTCAAACGTCAAATTCGTGAACACATGCATCGGTCCATAGGCAGTGCCTGCATTGCCCCCGTTTCATTGTTGTGAGTGCTCGCGAGCTCGCTACATGCGGACGGGACACGTCCCCCGACAATATGATATAGAGAATGTAACTTTGTTTAAGTCAGCTAGGAGAAGCAATTTGCCTTGGCTACTTCTTCTACATTTGGTGTGCTATATGCACTGGCCTCTCCCCGAAAAAGTACCGTATGGTGGTTCCGAGGTGATGAGGGTCTGAGGCCAAGGGTAATGTCAGTGCACTCTGTACACCAAATGAGCAATTCGGCGAGAATTGCTCATGTACATTGCATGGGCTGGTTTTAGTGGATCGTCGTTGGTGCTCACCGAAGCCCCTCTTGAGGACTGCTGGAGTTGTGTCAAAGCAGCCAATGACCACGCAGCGGAAGGTGCCATTGGGTTCGTGGAAGGGAATCGACGGAACGATTGGTTCGAAGAGAAGTGTCAGACGGTTTTGGACGAGAAGAAGGCAGCGCGGGCGGTTTTTCTGCAGCAAGGCACCCGTCTAAACGTGGAACGATACAAACATAAGCGTAGTCAGCAAATCCATCTATTCCGGGATAAAAAGCGCAGCCTGGAAGAGTTGTAGTGCGAAGAAATCGAGCAGCTGTATCGTTCTCAAGGGACGCGTAAGTTCTACAAGAAACTCAATGCATCCTGCAAAGGCTTTGTGCCGCGTGCCGAATTGTATCGGGATAAGTATGGAGGTATCTTGACGGATGAACGTAAGGCGATTGAAAGGTGGAAGCAGCACTACGACGAGCACCTGAATGGTGGAGAGCAGGAAGACCAAGGCAGTAGGATAAATGGCTTCATCAGTACGGTGGATGAGGGGGACGTTTCAGGTGGTTGCTGAACAATACACCATGCTGAAACGTGAAGCAGAACGGGTTGGATTGAAGGTAACTACGTCGAAGACGAAATATCTGCTGGCTGGAGGAACCGAGCGTGATAGAGCTCGCATTGGAAGACGCGTGATGATCGACGGAGATGAGTTCGAGGTGGTGGACGAATTTGTCCAATTTTTAACGTCGGAAAACAACTGCAGCAGATAAATTCGAAGGCGTATCATTGCCGGAAGTCGTGCTTACTACGGACTCCACAAGACCTTGCGGTCTGGTAAACTTCACATCCGTAATAAGTGTAACATGTACAAGACGCTGATAAGACCGATAAACTGCTACGCAATGCACGAAGAGGACCTGCAAGCGCTAGGAGTTTTTGAACAACGTGTGTTCAGGACGATCTTTGTCGGAGTATGTGAGAACGGAAGGAGAAGAACCATGAGCTTGCCACGAGAACCACGGTGAATCCAGTATCTAGAAAGTCGCCAAAGCTGGAAAGATATGATGGGCGGACCACGTTGTGAGAATGCCGGACAACAATCCCGCAAAAATGATGTTCACTTCGAATCCGGCCGGTATAAGACCGAAAGAGCTAGGTGGTTTGACCAAGTGGAGCAGGATCTTGAAAGTGTGGCAGATCGAGAAACTGGATGCAAGCAGCCAATTGTGGCGCAGGCCATGTCTAGAAGGATGTTGCACCATCAAAATTTGTTTAAGTTAAGGTGAAGATGAATCTAAGCCAAATCTCAAATTTTCAAGAGCACAAATCTGGAGAACCAAACATCCGTTTAAGCTGAAAACTTAATCGATTGGTCATTAGCTGGTGGTGACCAATCGATTAAGTTTTCAGTTCAAACGGGTGTTCGGTTCTCCAGATTTGTGCTCTTGAAAATTGGAGATTTGGCTTCGATTCATCTTCAGCTTAATACGAAATAATTCGTTAATAGGAATTGAAAAATTTCACCTCATTTGATTCCATAGTATTCCGCAACATTTCGTTTCAACAGTTTTCCACGGAAATCATTAGAAATTACGCACACCCTTATCGTTTACTGGTTCGACCACGAATAAAATGAATAGGTTCCCGTAAATGTTTTTCGTATGTACCTACACGTATAGCAATCGAGTTGAGAACCGAGAGGAAAAATGAAAATGTGAGCTGAAAGCATCACCAGCACCACGCGTCAGCATTACGTTGTCAAACGGGGTTGGTTTTTGTTGACTTTTGTGCTCTGCTGAAAGCTTTCGTCCAAGGCATCAGCCGTATGTGCACTCGGATTATTTTACTTCGGGAAAATTTGATTGCTTTGCTGATTGGAGATGGAAAGTCGAATAAATATTATCTTTGGGCTTTCTCTGAATGATTTATCGAACCAGGGCAAAGGATTGATGCTTTCGGAAGAAGCATAATGTTTTCAGAAAGATTAGATTGTAAAAAAGCTCTCGGTTCCACGCGCGTGGCTTATTGAGGAGGAAAATGACGATTGTGCAATGCCAACGACCTTCTTAAGTAGAGCAGAAACTCCGTCAACCAATGCAATGCAACCAATTATGGTTGATTTATTTTTTCAAACAATCATTCGATCTCACCTGAAAGTTGGTCATCGTTGTGTTACCTGGACAAACAAAAACAAACAGCTCAACTTAAGAATAGGAAAAACGGTGATGATGATGATGCGGAAAGGCAACATGCTTGCAATACTACAGAACAAGGATTGATTTCCTCTGCTCTTTCCCTGAGGCCACTTATCAGTCGTTGGCCACGATGGTCGTTGGCATCCGACAGTTTAGGGAGAACACTAGAAAACTTTTAGAAACATCCGTTTCCGAGAGGATTGCAGCTGTTGTACCTAACGTACACACCGGCCCAGTGGATTCCAACTTGCCCCCATAGAAAATAGCTGGAACAGAAAGATACACACACTCATCCACTTTGTGAAATTTGTTTAGAAAACATTGGAACCATTACCTCGGAACGGAATCCTCTCTACCGGGAACAATCAACTCGAGAAGAGAAAAGACATCAGGGAAGCCATTCTTCTTCCGGATGTGCTCCACTTTGGTGTCGGATGTTGGTTCTTCTAACTCCCGAATGTACTGTCGGGTGAGTGACTGACTTTTCTGGACCAATTCCGGGGTAGAGACGAAAACGTTTGTCTGTTTGTGTATGGGTTTTTCTGCAAAAGGAACGATTTGTGAATTTGCTGGCCTTAAAATCTTTCGTAACAGGTGCATTGAACGGCGAAGCCAACACTAAATTGCATTTTTTTGTTCAGGTGTATCGAAAGCCTATATGCTCGCTCCTAGAATTGAGAGATGGCTTAGAGGCTCGAGCCACATACCAATTGACAGAGTTTGACAATTTGTGGAGATGTATATTAACAGAGTCGGATTGGAGCCTCTGGGACCCAGGTAACATTTATTGAGGAGGGCTCCATGTGACGGGGTTGGTGCTCCAATGGCTATCGCTTCTGCTTCATAAGCAGAAGGTCATGGATTCAATCCCAGGCCCGCCCTTTTCCTCGTACTTTGTAGTTGTACATTTCACTTGCTTCTGTGTTCCATTCTTAATATATCTCAGTTAATCTATCACAGTTCATAACATCTGCTAGAACCCGAGATGGACAAAAAAACAAAACCGCCTCCCTAACCTAAATGACTTCATTTTAAGTCAAACCAATCCAAATGGTGAGAGCAATATTTTGATTTCTGAAGGTTCTGAGCATGCTTCAAAATATGTTGGTCTACTTTTTTGATTAAGCTGATATGAAGCTGCAAAAGTTGATTAACCCTGTAACAATAATCGGTAATATTTATAATGCCCTGACAAACTGCATTTGTGGCCACTGAAGTCGAATATGAAGGGACCTACAATTTGTGTATCTTCAATATTAACTGCCAATTCTCCAACGTCTGGTTTAAGCTCAAAAATGAACTTTGAAAAATCATAACTCTATCAGTTAAGGCCCGGTTTTAGATCTTTTGATCATCAGCAAACCACAAACTTTTCATTTCTTATCATATTTCGGCAGAAACGAGGTGCCATGTGACGCCTCAATATTCATATTTTTTAACTCACGCTTGAAATTTTGATGCAATTTTACTCAATCAACTCAAACCGTAAAAAATGATTTAGTCGCCATACCCGTCTAAAACTCGTGAAACCCGGAAGTTGTTGTCAACGTTAGAAAGGATTATTATAATTTCATCAGACTAACAAGAAATTATTGCCGTGTGCGAAGAAAAAGGGGAAATACGAGACGATGAGTCAAAGAGGTGAGCCAACCCATCCATGGTTTTTTGACCGCTGAGTTGCGTGATTGACAACTGACGCATGAAAAATCTCTGAGTTATGAGTAATTGAGTTTTTCACAACACTGCTCCCTCCCAACACTTTTGTTATCCTATTCACTCATATGGTACGACGGCTCAAAATTCTTTATTTTTTTTTTACACAAAACATCATAGCCTTCATTAGGGGTCCAGATTCAGCAAGATTAAGCTGAGGATCGTGGGTTCGAATCCCACCGGTCGAGGATCTTTTCGGGTTGGAAATTTTCTCGACTTCCCAGGGCATAAAGTATCATCGTACTTGCCACACGCTATACGCATGCAAAAATGATCATTGGCATAGTAAGCTCTCAGTTAATAACTGTGGAAGTGCTCATACGAACACTAAGCTGAGAAGCACGCTCTGTCCCAGTGGCGACGCAATGCCAGAAAGAAGAAGAAGATCATAGCTTTAATGCCATGTACCAATATGAAGTTCTGGTTACACCCTGGAATGAGTCGTAAGTCCTCACCTCCGGAACGAATATAGCTTATTTGAGTCCAGAATAACGCCGGAACGAAGTGGACATTTTTTTTCGAAAAGTAATAAATCTTGAACAGTTTTCGGTTTCTTTGAGATCAAAAAATTCAAAATCGGTCCATAAATGACAAAGTTATGATTTTTCAAAGACAATTTTTAAGAAAAAGTCAGACTTTGGGGACTTGAGAGTTATAAACCTTGAACCGCTACATACACCTGAAAGTAGGCTATCTTCTTTGCATTATAAAGATCAGTCAACTGTGGTGTCTGTGTATATCCCGCCGAATTCAACTCAGTTTCAGACCGCACTGAGGGAACAATTCGATCAATAAGAAGGTCCGACTTTGCTCCTGGAAGATTTCAACGCCCACCACATCGCATGGGGATCGCACCAATCAAACGGGTTTGGGCGATTCATAGCTGAAACAACGTTTACAAAGCAAATTGTCATCCTGAATGAACACTTCGGCGATCAATGTGATCATCTGCTCGGAGAGTCTGGTGGACCTCATCAGACACGCACGGCAGCGATCACTTCCCGATTGCGGTGTCCTTAGCCGGGTGGTAATGTTAGCAAACAACGCGGCGAAAAAAGCTTTATGAACAAAATGACTGATCGTTATATGAACGGATTGCAGCAGAAACTATTCGCTATAAGAGATCAAGTGGGATGTAGGAAGCTTCACCTGAAGTATAATTGCAGCAGCGACTATGTCCATCTCGCGGACTAGTGGCAGTGGCTAAATTGGACCGAAAGCGGTACCTCGGTGGTGCGCCGAGGTAAAAGCGGCAATTCGTCGGCAAAGAAAGTGTCTTCTGTCGCTCCGACATTTACAGCAGATCAACCCGGCATAGCCTGGAGCATTCCAACAACGAAAGCGGAGGCGTGAAAGGGGATTGAAGAAGTGAAGGAGAAATCCTGGAAAAGCTTTGTTGGGAAGATCTCAGTACGCTTTCCGTGTGGGACGCGGTACCAACACTTACTTCGTCGAGCTGGAAAGGTCGATACCAAACGCCGACGAGCACTATTTGGTAGCGTCTTTGGGTTTGTCAAAAGCATACGAAACCACCTGGTGGCATGGTATACTTCGCACCCTGAAATCATGATCGGATGATGAATCTATTGTAAAGCTTTCTCCCTGAGCGAACGTTTCAGATGTCGCTGGGTGGCTACACGTCCAGTGAACACAAGCTGGAAAATGGTGTGCCGCAGGGATCAGTAGTATTCGTAACGCTGTTCCTGGTGGCGATGCAGCCCATCTTTGGGGTACTGCCGGGTGGAGTCGACATACTTTTGTACGCCGACGACATCCTCCTCATCGTTAAAAGCGCTATAAGCGAAGGGCTACAAACGAGACTGCAGGTCGCCGTGAAGGCTGCCTGTAAGTGGGCGAAGAGTGTTGGATTTGCGATGTCTGCAAGGAAGTCGCATGTGTTGTACTGCAGTCCGAACGAAAACCAACCGGCTGAGGGTTTTAAGGGTTACTCTGGACCGTATTTCGACGTTTAAACCGCATTGCAAAATGATGAAGAAAGCATGTGAGTCACGCCTGAGAATACTTCAGAGGCAATCGGACAAGTTACTGCAAGTCGGACCGGAGTTAGTAACAGCAAAACTGACGTACGGTATCGGATTGGTGAGCCGAGGAGGACCAGTAACACTGTAGATCCTCTCTTCGGCTTATAATAATATGGTGCGGTTTGCTCCTGGAGCGTTTGTCACCAGTCCGATAATTTCGTTCATGGCCGAAGCGGACACCCTACCATTTGAACTTCTGGCGGTTCGGGGTGTAGCGAGGACAGCCATCCGTATTCTGACGAAGAACAGACGTAACAACACTCTTCCCCTGACTCGACGCGTTTCGGAACGTTTGGAAGAACTAACCGACACGCACACGGATAAAAATCTGATCCCCAAATCATGATTTACAAATCATGAAATTCATAAATTGGTTAGGTCATAATATCAGGATCACAAATCATGGTTCCTGGAATCATAATCATGATTCCTCATAAGCGTAACATCCAGTGTCAAAACACTGAGCGGCGCACTTTGCTTCAACTCATTCGTATCGATCACTCTTAATTCAAGATGACGAAGCGGTTGAGTGGTAGAGTACGTGGCTTAAAATAGGAAGGTTCTTGGCTTGAATCTCAGTGTATGCTATGTTTACTTTTTTTTATCGCGAGACAGGGCGATGGTGCTTGGAATGAACGGAAACCCTCGATGTTATGGGACGTGAAAAGGAGCATTCGAGCCGGTGACCCTCAATACCATGTGAAAATCAAAAATGAATTGCGCAATTTAAATTAGATTGAACTTTTTTGGACGAAACGAATGCACCCTTCTGGTGTAGTGTTATTGATAAACACAAAAAAATGGTTCTTTTTTTTGCATTTTCAGACCATCCCCATCCTCGTGGTTTTTACCCTTACATATTTTTGAATTATTATGGCATTCAATTCAAAAAGTTGAAAAACTAACGCATAAACAAAAGTTGATTCAAGCAAGAACGGAATACACTGTAACATCAATTTACGAACAAGATCGAGGGTGCGCAAATTGAACTGGTGCGTTAATTGAATCAGTTCGTAAAACGAGGGAGCTCAGTTCGTAAAACGAGGTTTTGCCGTTTGAAGTCTACTTGTATGAAATTAATTTATATTATTTAGAAAACATATGCTCTTTTAGCATCATTAACTTATTATTCATACATTGGGTTCTTATTCAGGCTAGAATGTGTGCAAGTTAAGGTCTTCCATGAACTCTTTGGAGTTTGGGCATATGATTCTACATGAGTTCACGGAGATCAATTTATCATTTCTATGTAGAAAAATGTCTCACATTACTGGACCCTAGGAGATTGTTTTATTTTTATGAAGCGTTTGTATTGTCAGATCCAATTTTTGGTTACTAAGTGAGTACAACAGGTGGTCTATCGATAGTTTTATTTTAATATGGGTCGAACTATTTCATTGGTTTGTACGGATGTTTTTGGTTCTCCAAGGACTCCATTGAATGTGCCTTGGGATCTACGGCCGTAATAAGTGATTAGAAGTTAGTTTTCAAATACTCTTAAGGCCCCTGTAGGTAAATGGTGTATTTTATTAGTTTGTGCGTATCTTCTTGACCCTCTAAGATCTCTATCGAATATAGGCATATACAAGCGTAACCAATCATCAATAGACAGTTCTTCAATATTGCAAAAGCCCCTTACTAACCATATTAGAAAACGAAGTATTGTATAGAGTTGTGTCGATATTTTTGAACTTCCAAGGATTGCACGATATATAGGCCTGAGTATATACAAACGTAAGTAGTTTTACATTGATGATACTTATTTGTAGTATAAAATCTAAACTCTCAATATAGGCAAATGGATCAATGTACTGATCTGTACTGATGTTCATGAATTTAGTTCGTTAAATAAGTGACGTCAATTAAATTTGCGTAAACACAGACTTCGTTAATTTAGTTAGTGAATTGGATTTCAAAATGGCTTCAGACAACGATTTTCGTCAACAATGTTCTCCAAACGGAGGTCGCCATCTTGGATTCCAAAATGGCGTTAGACATAGATTTTCGCCATCCCTTCGTCGGGTTCGTTCCGAAAATATCCATATTGCATGAGTTTCCAACAATTTTTTCATCCGGAGGTCGCCATCTTGGCTTCTAAAATGGCGTCGAACATTGGTTTTTGTCATCTCCACATAGTGCCCGTTCCAAAAATATCCATATTGCATAGGTTTCTAACGGTTTTCCCCAACCGGAGATCAATCCACTACATAATTTCCCACATAATTGTCTAAACTCAATTTACGCACTGCGTAAAAAGAGTGACGTAAATTGAGTTTACTTCGTAAAAAAGTGACATAAATTGAGGTTACGTAAAACAAGACTTCGTGAACTGTGGTTTTAGTGTTTATGATTGAAGATGTTGTTAAAAAATGGTTTAGCAGTTCAAGAGATTAGCTGGGCTCTGTTCTGAATCAAGAAATTGAATAATGTCGCCAATTATAGTTCGATTTGCACATTGTGATGTAAAGAAATCTCCTCTCCCTAACAGTGTAATATTTCACGCAGGAAATCAGAACAATCAAACTACCGTGCGGAGAATGTCAAAACTGATCACTTTTAGTGTTCACTTTTCTTTTCGTTTCAAGTTGGACTGCTTCTTAGCTCAATGTTCTTATAAGAACTTTCAAAGTTATTAACTATTGAAACAGTTAAAAATATTCAAAAAATAGTGTGATCCATTGAAGAAACGTAATCCAATTACAATTTTATTAGTTAATTTCACACCAATTTGGACTGCTTCAGTCATAGTGGTGGTTCTGGACATTGCATTCAATTGTTCGCTAATAAAAACACAATATCATTAGAACTAGATACACTTTCTGTTGATTCTCCGTTGATGATGCGACGGATTAGAAATTACCTGTCGCAGCATATGTATGGGTATTTCCATTTAAATTGAAACAACTCGAAGGTTTACTCAAATGCAGAAAATGGAAGAAGCTGAATTTATCTGTGAATACAGTCGTAGGAATTCCCTAGGGTATGTATGAGCATGATTATAGTTTACCTGATGGGTATGATCGTGATCTGAAATATATGAGATTTTGCCTGGGGAACTTAGGCTACGAAATTACGTTGCGGTTAATCTTCCTGGTATAAGCCTCTACGATTCGCTTGTGTAAGGGCAATCCCACAAGTTAGACTTATGGTTGTCCCCATAATTTGCGCATTAAAACTTTTTGGCATCATCCTTCACAGGACAGACGTCCTTAGCGTGAGAAGATCCTCCGCAAATCATGCATTTAGCATCCATACGGCAATGTTTTGTACCATGACCCCACTTTTGGCACCGACTTAACTGAGTGGGGTTCTGGAAATTTCCTCCAAGTTTCTGGAACGGACATCGAACATAAGTCTGGCTTTTTCTAAAGCTTAACGATTAGCGAGCATGACATGAAATAACTTACTCTGAATCATCTAGAAAAAATAAATGTTTTTTGTTCACTTATTTTCCTTATTTCTATTCCTCTTTTCATTGAATCATAGACAAATATGCATCCCTTTTCGTCTGTACACTTGACTGCCCAACCATATCCAGACCAGACTTTCGTGCAAACACAAATTCATACAGTAGCATCCCGTAAACAACACCCAGCCGCAATCGATGATGAATAGCTACGGCCTAAAGGTCTCATTTAGTTCATCAATCAATTTATTCTCCATAAGAAAAACCAGTTCCAGTTCCCATGCCAGAGCATTCGATAACCACATTGACCTTCTACTTTTGTTTGTGCTTGTTCAGTCTGGGAAAACTCTTTCTTGGATTTCTAACGAAATTCGTTTTTAACAGAATCATCAGAACATTGCATAAGGGAATCCATTATCGGATTTGATTTTTTTGCAGGTTCAAAGAAGATGCTAGTGAAAAATAGCAATAAAAAAGTTCTCGTTGCGAAGGTTTAGAAGGTGAAAAACTAATCATTCTCAAGCCATTTCGATGAAATATTATCTACGGGAAATAGTATTGACCGTCAGGAATCGAACCACTTCAAAGCAGAGGTCACACAACAGAGTGATAAATTTTTCCCTGATGAACGATTGGGCATTAGGCGGCGAAATGCATTATTGAATATAATGATGCAATCATGGTGACCGACCGGGTGAAAAGTGTAGAAGTGCGCCGTTCAATCATACGGACAGGTTGAATAGGACAAAATGCGAATACAATGAACCTAGGCCGATGGCGTTGTCGAAATGTCGAATAACTTGAAAACGTGAAGTTTGCGGTTGATCGATCTGTAGGTTTTTCTTCACACCTAATTTTATGAGGGATCACTAGTTTTTAATGAAAGTATTCAACACGTTTGATAGGACCTTGTATTTAGTTCTCCATAAAAAGTCCCAACTGGAACCTCCCAGAAAAACCAACGATCAGAACGTCGTCTCCTGTGACGTCCGAAAATCAAACCGAAAGCGTTTGGCAGTTGGCCAAATATCGAATCCTATCGAGAAAGCTAAGCTCTAAGTATGGAACTCTGTCGAAGCCACTAGCATGGAGGCTCCATCTATCCATAAGAAAACCACTTGCATTGAAGGGAGCATTTCGTACAAAAACGGGGCCTGAATGCTTCTACTCAGTTTGGATAACCGACGTGTGTGGTGGCTTCACCGATGCAATGTTAAATTTGACTGCTGTACCGTTGTTTGACTGTGCAGCAAAAGGACGTGGCGTTCATCATTCCGTATGCGTGTTTTTTTATTGCATCGAATTGGACGCAAGGGCGTAGCCAGGATTTCCGTCAGAAGGAGTTTACAGTTTTCAAAAACTTAGTTGAACTCAAAAATTTTCCAAAAATTGTCCAAAAATTGTACAATGACGTGGGTTTTATGAACATGGTTTGAAAAATTCAAACCCATGTTTATTCTTCATAACATAGTTTCATTACTCGTCAACTAGGGAACGGGGGATCAACGTCCCCCTTCCCACCCTCTGACACCGCCCGTGCCAGTGCGTCATGTCGAGGTGCACTGCTCTAGCAGTGTTTGGTGTACTCTCTGACAGACGGTTCGACAGTTCAGGGGGCGGGGAACGACTGGTGGTCGGCTCGGGACAAAGGGGAATGATTGAAAACACCCAATGGCGCCAATGAAAGAACGGAGTGAAAATTGTCGATTCAGGCTCGGAAGGATGTACATCTAGATGCCATTTATATCCTAACTCGTTGCTTTTTTCGTTTCCCGTTTTCCTAAACCAGGCAGGCACACACTTGCTGGGAATTGCACTCGGGAAAACGATTGGCACGGAAACGGATGCTGACAAATGTTTCATGAATTAAAGCGTTTGCCTGGCGGTTCGTCCAATGTGTGTGTGTGTATGTGTTAGTGAGGAGTTGCTGAAACTGGCAACTGTTTGTTGTTTATTTTAGTGAATCGGACTGCTCGATGCTTTGATTTATTTCTCGAACATTGAACGCTAGTTTTAGTAGATTGAATGTTGAATTTTGAAAGGTTTTTCCTTTTTTCTACTTTTGAACCCATAGAATATTGAGTCCTATAGTGCTCTCTTCTTCATTTATTTCATAGCATTAGTCATAAAAAAGTAAGTTTTTTTTTAGAAAAAGCCTGAAATTTATATATAAAAAAAGTTGTTCACAAGAGTTCAGAATATAAAGGGAAGTAATTTAAGTTATACATAATAATTGGGGGCAGATACACGTACAGGACTGATGATGAATATGCATAGCGCATAGCAAATATCGTTTCCGACGAGGTCTGAGAATTCGATCCAGAACTATTACCATTCAATTTGGAAATCTTTCCCGAACACCTCCAAAAGTTATTTCCTGAGGTTACTATTGAAATCTCTCTGGACACTCCTAATGAATATTTTCCACTAAATAAATGAAAGTCTCCAAAAGTCATTTAGCAACACTAAAAAAATTCTCATTGAAGGTTCCTATGCAAACAATATTTTTTTTTTAATATAACCCTTGTAGGATTTCCTCGAAACTTTTCCAAAATTTCTTAAATTTTCTGTTGCCATTAGATCAGGAATCCTCTATCCTATCATTCTGTCAATATCCTATCATTCTGTCAAGGGTTTTTCAAGGTATCCTAGAGACTTGCTTTGATTACGATTCGTGGTTTACGGCTACCCAGCCGAGTGGAAGCTTAACGGAGATCGCAGTAGGCGTTGCCGCGAACGGTCGTGTTTTGTTTTGCTTGCCATGCCACACTTTTTTCATGCTCTCGTTTTCCGCGGTTTTGCCGACGAGTTGGCTGGTGCTACGCCATCCGGATTGTAGTTCGGAGGTTAAAATTGAAAATAGCATCGATATCAAGTAGTGAAAAATTCCTTCAGCGCGTTCCGTGTGATCGAAGACGTCTTCGGTGGGATGTTTAAAGACCGGTTTCCATTGGCTTTGCTCATTAATTGTGTCTCCACGTGATTTTTTTTCGCGACTGTGTATTTCGGTCGACAGTACAATGCTACCGGATTGGTTCAAGAATAAAAAAAAACGTGATTTAATTGTGTTAATTGTGTTAATTGGTTGTAACATAAAAAAGCGTGATCTAGAAATGACTAGTTTTTTTTTTTTTTTTTTACATAATAAAATTTAGTTTATTTGTAGTTGAATTTTGCTAAAATAATTACAGTTACATTAATTACATTTCAACTCGGAGATAGAATTCTAACTCATTCACGTCCACTACATTATCACATATCATGACAAAGGTGACATAATTTATAAAGAGTTTTAGAATTAATATTTTTTGCCTTCTGGATGTATTGTGCAGAACCGGTCTAATAAGGTCCTCGAATGTGAGCCTCCTGTGCCCACCCAAGATTGTCGCCAGCACGCTTTGCAGGTGCCTCCACGCAGCAGTTACTCGCATACATTCATTAAACTTGTGTTTTAATGTTTCCGCCGTCAGGTTACAATTTAGGCATCGCTCGTCGTCCGCCCTTCGGATGGTGCGCCACAAACATCTGTGTTCAATTTTCTCATTCACGAGTAAATACCAACCGCTTCGTTGCTCTGGTGTTAGCTTTTTACTTGCAATGTTGCGTCAGACTCTCTTCCAATCAACTGCTGGGTGACGTAGTTCTACTCTTGGCTGATCAGTTTGTACTAGGTAGAACCGATGAATGCAGTTAGAGGAAGGGTTTTGCTGGGTTTCAGGAGGCAAACGTGGATAGGTTTGAAGGATAAATTTCAAACAGGGAAGCGGGAGGAGGATGATGATTTGTTTGAGAAAGAAAAGAGTTGTAGAATGGAATGGAATCAATTTCTCGGAGATGTCGGTTCATCAGCAGAGCTTTAGATTTTAGCATGGGTAGCTGTAGTTTTAACCCTCCTTGGTCGAGCGGTCTCGTAAGTTGCTGTATGGGTATACGAGCAGGATGTCTTCTCCATAGAAAAGTTCCCAAGGCACTCGTCAACTTCGCCGCGTGGATGCAGTATAATGGTAACAACGAAGATAAATACCACACCTTCGACGTGATAAAAGTGTTGAGAAGGATCACTTTCTGATGGAGAGTGAGTGTACGAATCGAGTGTAGTCCGATCTGTTGTCCAATTTTTGTAACCAGTGATTCCCAGTTCAAAGCGATCTTTTGCCGTATTGAATTGGCAAACATCACACCTAAAATCTTTATTTCGGTGTTTGTCCTCACCCAGTCCACTTGAATTGGATTTCCATTTATAAAACCGACATCGATAGATGTTGTCTTAGTTAAGTTCAGCACAGCGCCCGATACATGTCCAAATCGCAGGAATAAGTCACGCATTTCTCGAGCTTTGCATGCGGTCGTTACTATAATGCTAATATCGTCGGCATACGCTACAACTAGATCGTTGGGACCGCACACACGGTCAAGTGAGACCATCAACGGATGCAAATACAACACAAACAAATGCATCGATAGTGGGTCCCCTTGCCTTACCGATCGTTGGATTGGAAACGGTGTAGTCATATGGCCATTAATCAAACAGCGAGAAGTTGAGAGTGAAGAGATTCGTTTGAGGAGATCTACGAATCGGTTGTTAAAGCCAAGAGCTCGCATGTTCGCAAAGAGAAAAGAGTGTCTCACTCTATCGAAAGCGTGATCGAAGTCGAATCCGATGAGCTTGGCCACCTGCTTACGTGCCGTGAGTTGAGCTATTCGATCCTTCAATGCTAGGGTAGCTTGAAATATATTTTTCTCTCCGTTTGAGCACTTTTGAGAGCCGCTGAGAATGTGGTGGGTTCTCATGACATTGTCCAGTCGTGACTTGAGTATTCGAGAAACTAGCTTGTAATCAAAGTTAAGTAGCGAAATCGGTCTATACGAACCAACAGTGTCGCCAGATACTTTTTTCTTCACAAGAACCACGACACCTTCGACGAATTTGGACGGAAAGTTTGATGTTAATGCTTCATTCAACAACAAATTAAGCTCGCGGTGGATAACATCGAAAACACGAAGATAAAATTCCTTCGGGATTCCGTCCGGACCAGGGGATTTTTTGGACGAGCTTGACTTAATTGCAGACCAAATATCGGCCGTGGTGATATCGTTCATGCATGCATTATTTGCTGCGTCGTTGTCTGGAATGATTTGGTTGCACTGAAATTCATCTGGCCGCTGTGTATCCTCTTCTGGTAACGAATACAGGTCTGAAAAATACTGGAAGATGTGTTCTTCAATTGCTTGCGGGTTATCAATGATCTCTCCATTTTCGGTATCGAGTCGAGTTACAGCTGTTCGTTTCCTTTTTCTCTCGCCCAGCTGGAATACTGAGAGGGGCTCTCCGGCGACAATTCGCTCGTTTATACGAACGAAGGCTTGAGTAAAACGACGTTGCAAGTTCAGCATTTCTCCCTTGAGACGGTTTATAGTTGCTAGCATTGCCGGGTTTTGATAGTATGCATCGTATGCCCGACGTAGTTGAGCGTATAGAAGTTGCTGCGCATGATGAAACTCGTCATAGGCCTCTTTTGATTTCCAGCGAAAAAAGCTAGCTACTTTTGGCTTACCGAATTCAAGCCACCAGTCCATCCAGCTGCGGTAGTTGCGCCTTTGCCGAGTCCAGAACTGCCAGCGGTTTTGGAATTCCGCTATGTTTTCGTTTGTGAGGAGGTGCGGGCGCAGTGACCAAAATCCTCGTCCTTGCGGACGACCAAGATTTGGTAAACATAATCGTGATGTCACTGCCATGTGATCAGAAAACGAACATACGTGTGTATGGATGTTTCGAAGCTGTTCACACAATCTGCCACTGACGTATATACGGTCTAGGCGAGACGTTGAGTTCGCTGTAAAGTATGTGTGGCCGGGATCTCTGGGACGAAGTTTAATCCATACGTCGTGTAAGTTTAGCTGTTGTATCGTGGTTCGAAGGGACGGGCTGGAATTGTGACCCGTAGCATCGCATTGCCGTAAAACCGAATTGAAGTCACCGGCGAGAATGACATTCTCGGTGTCGTGACGGAGATAGTAGGCCACGGTAGTGTTGAAAAAGCGTTCTCTTTGTGCTCTAAGGGCGGCCCCGGATGGTGCATAGATGCAACAAAGTGTAGTATCGTGGACTCGTACGGCAACCAGTCGCCCATCCAAACTTTTTTCCACATTCGAAAATTGGATATGGTCTTTCAAAGCGATGGCAGTGCCTCTTCTCGAGTGGTCCACGTTTGCAATGACGTTGTAGCCGGGTAAAACAAGTTTTTCGTTTTCAACCTCTTAGATAAAGAGAATGTCGATGTCCAACGTTCGAATGAAAGTACGTGGCGCATTTATTTTGGTGTTGTTCGTGATGGTGTTCACGTTTATAGTCGCAACGTTATAAATGGTGAAGAGAGGGCTTATTGATGAAGGGCATTATCGTTGAGTTTGCCGGCACCATCGCACCGCATTTACTTGCCGACTGGGCGTTTCACCGAGTGTCGGCTGGATGTTGATGAATCTGTTTCATTGCCGTCAGTCTTTTTGTGCATTCCTGATTTCCTCGTCACTCTGACCCACTGTTCAGTTTCGCTTCCTGCTAGCTGCACAGTCGATTTCGGCAGCTGATTGCTGTTTTCGGTACCTTGCTTGTCAGCCGGGGGTGGCATAGAGGAGGTAGTCGGACACACATCTACATTCGTCAATTGTTGATTCTTTTTCGGTGCTGGTGGCGCCGATGATGACGGTGGGCTTCGTACGGGGAAGGATCGGGTTTTTCATAACATCGGCGTTGTTCGCTGCCAGTTTCTGGACCAACAGCTTTTTATTTTGTACGCACGATACGCCGTTGTGTACGTATTCGGTACAATACTTACACGTTTGCTGCTGTCCATAGTAAGATAGATTTGTCTTCTCGCCATCTATCGTGACGTACGAAGGGATGTTTTTCTTCACCGTCATCCGTACGATACGCACACCAGTCGGTAGACCGGAGAATAGATGGCTATCGTCCCACAGCTCCTCTCGGATTGCGTGCGGCTCTCCGAACGCGCTGAGAAATTTGACGATCTTGTTGTTGGTGACATCTTCAGAGAGATTGAGCAGTCGAACCTCTACTGCTCCATCCTCCATCATCAGACGAAGTTTGTACGGTTTCCCGTCGATTGTTAGCTCATGTTTGTCGTCGTGCTCTTCGACGGTTTTCTGCGCTACTTCGAGGCAGGTCGTTTTCACGAAGGCGATGCCATTGTTTCGACTATACTGTATTCGAAGCACTTCTTCGCGTTTCAGCTCTAACGTCACACCGACGAATTGGTGGACCTCCTCGGAAGATGGCTTTTTCGGCACATTCGCATAGTCGATGCGAAATGTGTTTTCGCGGCGTTTAATCGCGGACATTTGCACGCGATTGCGGCACAACGCGACACGAAAAACTACGACAGTATCACACTGAGTGGATGTAACTATTAGTAACTTGATCAAAATAGCCGGAGAAGGACTTCCGCAGACAATCGCGACCGATCGGCTCGGAAGTTGAGCTCTAACTGGGTGGTATGTGCGTCACAAGGAGAAGGGAATGCATACTAGAGATGGTCGGGTCTCGGGTTTTCAAACCCGAAACCCGACCCGAACCCGGTCGGGTTTGGGTTTGAACATTTAAAATTTTTCGGGTTCGGGTCGGGTTTGAAGGCTACAAAATTATCGGGTACGGGTCGGGTTCGGGCTTGAAAAAAGTCGGGTTTAGTCGGGTTTGGGGCGGGTTTGGTGAGAATGGTGAACAGAGTAACAACCTAAAAGCTTCCCTATGCATCAGAAACGATGAATTTATCATCTTTTCAAACTCGGGTTCTATTCGAGTTTTTCTTAGAAAACTTTTTCGGGTTTCGGGTCGGGTTCGGGTTTGAACAGCAAAATTTTTCGGGTTCTGGTCGGATTCGTATTTGCTTTTCAATTTCAGTCTCGGGTTCGGGTCGGGTCCGGGTTTTAAGAAATAAAATAAGTCGGGTACGGGTCGGGTTCGGGTTCGAAAAATGTGAAACCCAACCATCTCTAATGCATACCAAATTAGGGCTCAATCAAATATTACGTAACGCAAAATTTGTCAATTTGAGACCCCCTCCCCCCACGCAACAGCTTTTGTATGGAATTTTTCAATTTTTTGTATGGACCGTATCACTGTAAGACCCCTCCCTCCCCCTGTTGCGTTACGTGATATTTGAACGATTCCTTAGTTGCTAATTCGATTTGATAACAATGCTGCTTTGGTGAATTTTGGTTAAATTGTTCTGATGACAATATTATCGGTACCCAATTATTAAATACGTGCCAGTTTCAAAGTAACCATCTTTGAAACAGGAAGAGTGTATGCATAATTGTTATCCATTTGATAACGGTTATGCATACATGCGGAGTTTGTTGTGAAAGTGACTTCTGTATGGACGTGCCTCTTCAGCCATTCTGAAATGGATCACCGGATCTGCAATAGAGCTATTACCTTCTAACTCCCGGACTGAAGCTGTATGCAAAAATGTTATGCCTAAGCACTTTTGCTGAAAACTTTTTTCCACAATACCACTGCCGGACAGTGGGGGTTGGATTAGCGATGGGCGATTTTGAATCGATGTTCCGAAAATCGATTTTTTTGTTCCGATTAATTGATTTTTTGAATCGATGTTTGGAGCACTCAAAATCGAGTGAATCGATTTTCTTTATTCGATTATTTGTTTCGATTCAAAATGATGTAATTGCTTAGAATTTTTCAATGAGTTGACATAGTTTTGAATCAGTCTTGACGTGTTTAATATATACTTTTTAAATTTTACTCGTCATTCAATCGGAGGAATTTAACAATTATATGCAATTTCATTTGGTCTTATTTTAAAAGCTTGTTTTTCTAAATTTTCGCATGAGCTTGACATTGGAATCGATTCAAAAACATCGATTCAAATGATTCAATTTTATCGGTGAATCGATTCGATGTATCGAATTTGAATCGATTCAATAACATCGATGTTCTGGTCAAATTTGCCCAACGCTAGGTTGGATGGATCACACACACCCAGCCGAGTGGAAGCTCAATAATTACCGAACAACTGTATGTAATGTTTAGTTTAACATTATTATTGTGAGGATCGCTTGCGCCACTATTTGTAAACGCGTTACAGTACAGTCGACTCTCCACATCTCGATGTTCTATATCTCGATATCTCTCCCTATGTCGATGATTTCTTCGGTCCCTTCAGTCTGCATACATTTTCTCTCTCCATATCTCGATATCCTCCTTATCTCGATATCTTCATATCTCGATGTGCTCCTGTTGATTGTTTGTTCCAAATTTTCTGTCCGTATGTCGATATGACCATAATCAAAGGTGACTAGACTAGATTTTAGTGCTTCAAAACAATTTAAAAACGCGAGATGTCGTCTGCTTGTTTATTATTTTCTTGGTAACGGAGTGATTTTCAATCTAGTGTTCATTAAAAATGTGTTCTTTACAAGTCTCGATTTCTCCATATCTCGATGGTCCCTGCGAGTAGTAGCCGTTCGGTAATGATACAAGGAATTTCGAATAAAATAGTTTGTTTTTACATAGGTTAAACATCTTTCACTTCACTCGGAGCTGCAGTTAAAATCTTTGAAAGCATAAAGGTCATCTCTTGGATATTTCTTCATTTTATACTTCTACAGTCGCCTCTCCACATCTCGATATCGAAGGGACCATCGAGATACGGAGAGATCGAGACAAAGAACAAATTTTTAATGAACACTAGATTGAAAATCCAGGAAAATACCAGAAAAATAATAAACAAGCAGACGTCATCTTGCGTTTTTAAATTGTTTTGAAGCACTAAAATCTGGTCTAGTCACCTTTGATCATGGTCATATCGACATACGGAGTGAAAATTTGGAACAAAAAATCAACAGGAGGACATCGAGATATGGAGATATCGAGATAAGGAAGATATCGAGATATGGAGAGAGAAAATGTATGTAGACTGAAGGGACCGAAGAAATCATTGATATAGCACAGACAAACAGACGTAAAACGCGCCCAATTCTCATATATGGTATATAGCCGACTGACCACGCTCGCATAGCTTTTGGTCGAGTTTGACGTTTGCGCACTACCGCCACCTAGTTCACGTTTGGCCAAATAAAGTATGTTTAGTATAGGGCGTAAATGTTCACGAGACTTTGTTTAAAATTGATAATAATCCTGTTTTCGTATCATCTTGAAGCAATTTAGTGAACACTAAACAATTGGGAGCCATATATGTCTTGAAACTGTATATTATCCGGGGTGGCGAATACCGGTACACCTTCCTTACCTGGATGTTTCTGAAGATACATCGGAGAGTACTTCGAGAATACTTTGAGGCTTGATAATACTTCTCAACATCACCAGAGTTCGGTAGCATGCTCTAGAGATAGCATGCAGTCTTTGCCTTTTCGTGAGGGAGCGATAAAATACTATGCAGAGGGACAACGAATAATGAGCGAAGAAGATGCAACACGAAACACATCAGAGGACAATTCCATCAAAATAGAGTGCCATCACAACTCCGCGAGGCCTGTTTTTGTTCGAACGGGTTACTCAAGAGTTCTTTTCAAGTGTGTGTGTAAGGCTGAGCATAGAAATAAGAGAGAAAGAGTGTCTGAAAAAATCCACACATTTTGATGTAGTCTCATTCAAATCGTTTAAGGTTTCGTGTTGTGAATTTTGAATTCAATTTTTGCTCTTCAGAAAATCCTCGAAATTGCTTCTCACCAAACTTCCAGCTGATGGAATAGATTGATATATTTTTTACGAAAGCCACCTAGTGGCCCTAATCAGACTTTTCATCGTCAAATAGGCCTTGAGCTGCTGAACAGCTTTGCCGAACCACCAACTTATCAGCTGATGAGGATTTTGAAATACGGAAGGTCGAAGAAAATTTGTTACTTGCGATACCTAACGAATGAATTTCCTATTATATTATTGGTGGCGAGATGTAATCTTTGGACTGCTGAATAATTTTGCCGTTAAAAACAATAATCTAACCGATGAGGATCTTAAGGTACACAAGATTAAAGAAAAATTACTGGCGCTACATAGTGACTAAATTCTGCCAGATAGACCTTGACCTGCTAAACAATTTTGTCCTATACACCATCCTCATAGAAATCTTGACATATTCGTAGAAGTGCTGATAATGCCAATTGTGAACCCCTCGTGCCCTCACTTTTTCCGTTACCCAGAAAAGGCAGAAGGAACACGGCGATGAGTCATCCAAGAATTACATACAAGTCCAACTAATCGCATTTTTTAAAAATTGATTTCATATTTAATGATCTATTAATCTTCGAACTGTGGTCATTTGAAAACTTTAGATTCGTCCCGGTTTCTAGGGGTTAAAAAGTTACTAGCGGCACCTATCGGATGAACTTTTAATTATGTGTATTACCAACAGATTGTCCTTGATCTGTTGAACATCTTTGCCGAAGACACTAATCTTCTGGCTCAAAAATTCTTGAGAGAAAAATAAAGGAAATGTGTTGCTTGCGCTACCTTGCGGATGTGTTTCCAATCATTTTTACTATTGCAAGATACCCCTTGATCTGTTGAACAGTTCTTGGGAAGACACAAAACTTCTACCTGATAAGAATTTTGAGATACAGACGATTAATCGGTTCGAGGCTTAATCTGTTGCTCTATTCTCGGCATCTCTAAATCAGCCGTGTTCATCTCAATTAATGACTTCTCCGGGCAAATTGTTTATTCAGACTTCAAAATCTTCCTAGGGAGACACTGACAGTCCAAACAGTCATCTGAATGTATTCGTGGAAATTCCGAATCTCGGCGTCAAACAAATTTCATGAGATCTCAGCAAACAAATTCTGAGTATCTGTTAATCGCACTTCGTTACTAAGCATCCTGACAATTTGTTAGCTGAATTTCGGTTAAAAACGAAAAAATTAACAGCGAATTTGGAACTTTAATGTTGGTTACTGATTATAGTCGAATGGTGCTGAAGCCGTAAATTACCCTACATGAATTGGCTTTTGGAGAAATTCTTGTTGAAATACTAAAATAAATCCTTGGAGGAATTGCTGAAAAATATTATGTAGAAATTTTCTGAGCATAAACTTTCTTTCAGAAGATATCTTTCAAAAAAACTTCGAGGAAAAACCTAGGAGATTTGTTTGAGCCTTCTGAGAAGTTCTCCTATAAACTCATGGAGGTTTCCCGTTACCCAAGTGGAAGAATTTAGAATTCCTGGAGGAAGCACTGGAAAAAAATTTACAAGATTTACCAAAGAAATGCTTGAAATCCGCACTGGTCACAGAGCCAACTGGAATTGGTGGTGTATGATAGGGTTTTGTTCATTGACATTGACAAACGGGTTTCAAATCTATTGCAAATGTGTTTAAGGTATAAAATTTGCGGCAATTCGGCTCTATTTAATATAACCGTGACTCAAATCATATGTATCAATGTATATATTGCCATTACATTTTAACAACTTTGCAGAATAAACTAGCCATGCTCTAGCACTTCATGGAATCCAAGTCCCCTAGTTAACTCCAACCGTATTCACAAAAGTTTAATTAAAAATTTCCACTGCTTTCGCTCGCAACAGGCTTATCGTTATCGGCGTAACTACTGAACTGTTGTGGACCTCCAACTCACTATCATCCACTAGTTAGATTGCGAACAGCAGCAGAAAAAAACCCCTAGCGGTAGGTAAACTTGAGTGCCATTTCACCAAAGAACCACACAGCAGAAACGGAGTTCTTCGGCCACAGTTTTCATTCAACACCCCCACCGTCACCATCTGGACCCTTAGTATACAGTCAGGTTTCATTAAAGACACTGCCACCCACTTTTCTTCCACCGTAATTTCTAAGCTTTTTTTCGTAAGTGGCTATGCCATACCACAAACTCATTACCCTAAAATTTTCACCAGAATCTATTGAATGACAGCTGTAAAATTGCGGTGGGCGTAAAGTGGGTGGCAGCGTCTAATAGGAGACCCTACTATATATGGGAACGAAAAAACCGTTCCCCTTTTTTCTCAACTCACTCCCCCACCAGATGCAATTTGAACGGCTCGCGAAACCGCGCGACGGCACAAAAAAGTAACCACCTCCGAAGAATAAAAATTGTATTAAATTGTATTCGCTTCTTTGGATTTTGCGGTGTTTGCCTTTGCCATTGCCATTGGTATTGGTATAGTGCTCGGGATGGCCGCCGCAGATTTGCGATAACACAAACAGAAGGCACGAGGGAGAAAAAAAAACGGAATCGTTTGGGGAAAAGGAGAAAATAAATAAAAATTCAGTCTTTGCGGTGTGCCCAGCAGCCCCCTGTAGCAAAAGAGGGCGCAGTGGTTCTGGGGAGTCAAATCACGTGGCAAAAATGGAAGAAAGGACGTTTCTTCGGAATGTACGCTTTTCCAAGGGTGAAATGATTAATTTTGATAATTGCATCGTTATGAGCAATCAGTTCGATTCTTCTTTCTGGCGTTACGTCCCCACTGGGACCTGCTTCTCAGCTTAGTTTTCTTATGAGCACTTCCACATCCAAAAAAAAAACATCCTCGACCGGTGGGATTCGAACCCACGACCCTCAGCTTGGTTTTGCTGAATAGCTGCGCGTTTACCACTACGGCTATCTGGGGTCATGATACAAAACATTGTTCCATGGATGCTTGATGCATGATTTGCGGAGGTTCTTTTAACGCTAAGGACGTATGTTCTGTGAAGGATGATACCATAAAGTTTGTACGTGCTAATTGTGGGGACAATATAGTCTAACTTTTGGTGCTCATTTTTCAGTTAACGATCGCTTGATTAAGAATCACACCCATCAGGTGAATTATAATCATACACATTTACAAACTAATTTTGTTGATTTGCTGATATCGTAGCAGGTTATTTAAACTCCTCCCCTTTTCATACTACGAGTAATCGTTCAAATTGTTTCAAATCAAATGGAAAAAAATCCTGCCACCACAGGTAACTTCTATTCCGTCTTTTCATCATCGGAATATCCCAGGAGAAAATCAGCAGAAAATGCACCTACTTCAAGTAATATGTCTCCCTCTGATTAATTTTCTCATTGCACTATAAAATCAAATGGTTGATGCAATGTTCAAAACCACTGACTGAAGCAGTCCAAGTTGGTGTTAATTTTACCAATCTAAATTTGAATTTCGTTTCTCTAATGAATACATACATTAATTTAAATATTTTTTTCATTGGAATGCTCGTTCTATGAATGGGATTGACTCGCAATAAGCCATTTTTTTGCTATAGGTGACTATAATGTAAAACTTCATTCATGGAATAATTTGTGAAGAAATTCCTACGGCAGAATTTTATTTGATGAGTACTCTTCATGATATTTCTCAATTCAATACCCTGATAGCCCTACTCCCCACTGGGACAGAGGCGGCTGCTCAGCTTAGTGTTCTTATGAGCACTTTCTTATTTATTTAGTTGGTGTTACATCAATTAATTTGATAAAACCTCGTTAACGATGTTACGCCAATTTACTCGGTCCAAGGCTGTGTCTCTCCAACCTCGATTTTGGCCCACCTTCTCCAGATCTTGTTGCACCTGATCAAGCCACCTCGCTCGCTGTGCTCCCCGCCTTCTTGTGCCAACCGGATTCGACGCGAACACCATCTTTGCAGGATTGTTGTCCGGTAGTCTTGCATCATGCCCTGCCCAGCGCACCCTTCCGGCTTTCGCAACCTTCTGGATACTTGGTTCGCCGTAGAGCCTAGCGAGCTCGTGGTTCATTCTCCGCCGCCACACACCGTTCTCCTGCACTCCGCCAAAGATCGTCCTAAGCACCCTTCGTTCGAACACTCCAAGTGCTTGCAGGTCCTCTTCCAGCATGGTCCATGCTTCATGTCCATAGAGGACCACCGGTCTTATAAGCGTTTTGTACATGGTACATTTGGTGCGGGGGTGTATCTTTCTCGACCGCAGCTTCTTCTGGAGCCCATAGTAGGCGCGACTTCCACTGATGATGCGTCTCCGTATTTCACGACTAACGTTGTTATCAGCCGTTAACAAGGATCCGAGGTAGACGAACTCATCAACCACCTCAAAAGTATCCCCGTAACACTGCTTCCCAGGCGGGCTCTGTCGCGCTCGGTTCCGCCTATCAGCATGTACTTTGTTTTTTACGCATTCACCACCAGGCCGACTTTTGTTGCTTCACGTTTCAGGCGGGTGTAGAGGTCTGCCACCGTTCCAAATGTTCTGCCGACAATATCCATATCATCCGCGAAGCAAACAAATTGGCTGGATCTTGTGAAAATCATACCTCGGTTATTGAACCCGGCTCTCCGCATGACACCGTCTAGCGCGATGTTGAACAGTAGGCACGAAAGTCCATCACCCTGTCGAAGTCCCCGGCGGGATTCGAACGATCTGGAATGTTCGCCCGAAATCTTCACGCTATTCTGCACACCGTCCATCGTTGCTCTTATTAGTCTTGTGAGCTTCCCGGGAAAGCTGTACTCGTCCATGATTTTCCAGCACTTTCATAGTTATTTACTGAGAGCTTTCTTTGCCAAAGTTGCCATTTTCGCATTCGTTTATCGTGTGGCAGGTACGATTATACTCTATGCCCAGGGAAGTCAAGGAAATTTCCATTACGAAAAGATCGTGGACCGACCGGGATTCGAACCCAGGTACCTTCAGCATAGCTTTGCTTTGTAGCCGCGGACTCTAACCACTCGGCTAAGGAAGGCACCTATGTGCCAACTGATGATTCAAACTGATTTTGATTCTGATCATGGCCCTGTTACGATTCTAGTTTGCAATGAATTTCGAGCCGACTAGAATACGTATGAATTATACATCGATAGTAATCTTGTTGTTAATATTTTTTTGCAAACAAAACTTGATATTGACAATGCTCTCAAAACTTTAACAAATTTTATTGTTCAAGCAAAAGACATTGCAACACCCAAATGAGAAATAAAATTCGAATCTGTGATTATAACTATGATATTAAACTCTTGATCCACCTTAAAAACGAGAGAGGCTATTTCAACGCACTTGCGATCTTGCTATGAAAATTATATGGCAGAATCTACGAAAAAAAAAAAATAAAACACTGTTTCACTAAATTAGGAAACAAAAATTTTGAAAATTAAGATTCTCGATTGGATCTTTGCTCTAAGCTCTGCTGGAGATAACCAAAATGTTTTAAAAAACATCTGAAGAAAATTCCGACAATTAAAGAGGAAAAAATATTACTAACTCATTGCGAAAAAGCTAAATATTTTTTATGCAGTTTGAAGGTGCGAAATTTGAATATAGGACTCACTAGTCCAATTGAAAACTAAGTTACTCAGGATGTCGAAAGCCTTCTCAATCAATGGAAATTTCCTGGGGGAAGATTTGGAATGAGAGAGACCTATTCCCAAAAATTCAAAAATATGAAAGCATCCGGCTATGATGGAAGAAATTAGCTTATTATTCTTGGTTTATATATTTAAAAAAAAAAAGTTTTCAGTTAATATATAATCTGACAGATTGAAAAATGCCGGGAAATTCTTGATGAAATAAAACCTTTGACTATTCAAAAAGTATGCTTTGAGTAACCTATTAGAATTAATGAAACAACTCTTTTGAAATTCCGTTCAAACATGCTTTTTTCTTTCTGGTATAATACAAAATTCACACGAAACTAGGAATTCAGAAAAAAAACATTTCCAAAATTGACATAGACAGGTTTTATTAAAAAGGCTAATATTTTTCCTAATTTTGTTTTGAGAAGTTTCAATATATTATCCGTACAATTTCTTCAGGAATGCTAATTGCTCGAAAAATCTTTAACGAAGTTTGCAAAAAATCATCTAGTCCGGTCTGTCTGAACACCGACCATATAATTTAATTTTTTTTTAGGAATTTCTCCTGTTTATTTTTCCAAGCATTTCTTCTCTAATGATTCTAGGAATTACTCTAAGTATCACACAAAAAGATGTTAGAACGAATTTTTCAAGAATTTCTCTGAGTTTTGTCAGGAATTTTATATGCAATTTCTCCGTTGAGTTACTTTAAGGATTACTTGAAAAGTTCATCAAAAATGTATATAGAGGTTTCAGAAATTTTGAAATTTCCTTGAGCTACAAGAAATTATCCTAAAATACCTAAATTATTGGTTTTTCATTTCCTCCAGGTAATATAACAAAGATCATAAAGAATATCTTACATTGGTTTTCCAGCAATTAATCCTGTGATTTCCTTACAATATTTTTTTTTTAAGAATTTCTCCTAATATCCTTTCATGTATACATTAGAAAATAGACGACGGAAAAATGATACAAGACTACCTTCGAATTTTTTTTTTGCAATTACAATTTATCTATGAATATCTTTTAAAAATAATCTACAAAATCTACAAAATATTTCTCAAGGCTGACATCCTGGATTCTATAAATTTCTGCAAGTGTTATCTCTACAACAAAAATTGGGATAAATCCAAATGAAAAAAAATATAAAGAAAAAAAAATCCTGAAAAAACTTCTGGTTGGATTTCTTTAGGATTTTTTAGGTTTTTATTCAATGCTTCCTTCGAGATTTATTTTTATAGTTATGATTTATTAAGGACGAATGCCCCTTCTGTTTAAATCCCATCTAAAAAAAATATATCTATGAGTATCTCTAAGATCAGTTCAAAAACTCAATCTACTGAATCTTAAGGAAATTTCTCAAGATATTACTTCCTGGATTCCATAAGTTTCTGCAAGAGATATGGTTAGAAAAGTTTATGGATAAATTTCTAAAGTATTTTAAGAAAAAAATCCTGAAGAAATTTTTAGATCGACTTTTAAGAAATTCTTTTGAAACAAATAGGTATGTAGAAATCTATGAATAAAATTCTGGAGAAATCTTATAAATTATGCTCAAAAAAAGTTAAGAAGGGCTCATGAGAAAGTTACTGTTAGGAGTGTAAAGAAATCCACAGAGTAGCTCTTATATGAATCTCCGTAGAAATTTTAGTGATTCTTGATTCTTAGAATAGCTGTTTGTGTTACTTTTGAAAAAAAATTACAACAAAATCTGAAAAAAATATCAGAAGAATTTGTATATTGTATTCAATGATTTCCCAGCTAGAACTTTTGGAGAAATCCTTAGATGTTTTTCTCAAAAAAAAAAAAAAAAAATGAGGGAACTTCTCCACAGAGTTCGATAGCAGGATTCTTGATAGATTTATGGAGCATGTATCGCAGGGTTCCAGTGAAAATACTACAGAAAGTGGGAAGAAATATCTTAACGATATTCCAAAAACAAAGATGGATAAAACTTTGACGACAATTTTGAATTGATTCCTGAACTTAACATTGACAGTATCCCCGGAAGAATCCCTTGTGGAATTCTGAGTATTTGTTCTAAGAATAGAATGTACCATGTGCTGAACTCTTAGAAACATACTCAGAGAAATCCAGAATAAAAAAATTGAGAAATATTTCTGAGTAGTTTACAAAGGAATCTTAACAGTATGTGTAAGCATAAATATCATGAAATTTATCCCTTGTGATTTTTGTTTTCATTTGATTGACAACATCATCAGAGAAAAAATTGAAATCAAATCCTGAACAAATCTCTACGGGAATCCCACGTTCTTGGCAGATTTCTGACGGATTGCTTAGAGACATACTTTGAAAAACTAATTTGCGGATATCTGCAAAAATGCAGGAGCTGGTTTTGGATAAATGTTTGTAGAACCCATCTTAGGACATTTTTTAAACCGTTATGAACATGTCACTCAGAAAACAATTTGGACCCATACGTGTTTGTGACTGAACTTTTCTTACTGTGAATGAACAAAGGGAATTTTTTAATAGTTTCACGTTTCATGTAAAAAGGGTGCAGAAATTGTGTTTTTCGTAAAATTCTTGAATGGACTTTCAAAGTCACTTGCCCCTCCCTGATTTAAATGCTGGCTACGCCCATGCTTTTACGCGTAACAAATTTCACTCGTTCCAATAAACCTAAAGTCTATTCTTCTAGACATAGAAAAAAGCATTCGACAGTGTTTCGCATGAATGCTTGATTGTAAAATAAAAAAGACTTTAATTTTTCAACATACATTGTTATAATAATTATTATAAAAATGTATGTTGAAAAATTAAAGTCTTGAAGTCTTAAAGAATTATAATTCATAGTTATCAGCAATTCGTACACATCAGGATAATTATTAGTTCTCTAAGTCTACAAGACTTCCTTTAAAAGCTGGTATTCATCATGCTGCCTTGATTAGGACCAATATTATACAATATTTTCAAATCTGACTTACCTGAGTTGTCTCAGGGATGTCACAAATCTTTATTTGCGGATGCCACAGGCCTCTCCGCCAAAGGACGAAGCCTGCGTGTAATCTGTAGTCGTTTGCAAAAAAGTTTTGATATTTTTTCTTCATACTTGCAAAAATGGAAGATTTTTGTTAATGTTTCTTAAATTTAATTAATGATATTCTCGCATAAACCAAAAGCACTTTATATGAAATCTTCAAATAGACATGTTGTTACGATGAGAGGGGTTCCAATGAATGAGTCAGATTAAGTTAATTATTTAGGCCTCACGCAAGATAAAAATTTAATTTTCAAAATTTATATTGAGGGCATTCAAGCCAAATGTAACAAATATATAAAATGTATGTATTCACTTATTTAGAAAATCGAAACTTTGTCTTAAAAACAAGATTTCGATCTTCATTGAAAGCTCTCAGACCACTGTCCAGGAAAACAAAAAAACAGGCAATTTCCATATTTTTCCCATCTGTAACCACAGGCCAACGTCGAGAGCGTGCAGCGAGCACCCAAAGATTAGACTTGAAGTCCCCCGCTTCGAAGACCATGTCCGTCGTTACACCGTCAAAGCATTCGACCCATTTGGACTGTGGAGTCCCCCACCCCTGCTTCGTCCGGACATCGGGAGAGATAATTAATAGAAAGCAGAAACTGTACTGTGCTTTGGACCGGCAGCCTCAGCGCTGCTGAAATTGGACTAAGATTCGCGCCTCAAATGAAACAAAAACAAAAAATCGTTACGAAGGTAAAGATCGGGAAAGGGGTTTCAGATGAGATAATTATTTCGCAATAAAAAGAAAATATACGGGGACGAGTTGAGGAGATTCTTTGGTCTCTGCGGGTGGAAAAAAAAACACCCCGTCACGGAACAATAATTCTTGTGCCGTGAAAATATTAGGATCCGTGATCTGTATGAGGGTGCTTGAGTTGGCAATAATTCACACCGTTGGTTTTTATTCATGAGAAAATAATTAAAGAACAAAGGTGCAAAAAGGGAGAGCCGCAATGTTTTAGGACGGATTAAAAAAGATATTCTGTGGTTGTTGGAAATGGAATAAGATTTATGTTATGAAAGAATTTGTATTTCTACACATAGAAGTGAGTGAGAGTAAATCAAACGGGAAAAGGGCTTCAGAGTAAGGCATCTACAACATTGGAAGATATAAATAAGGATAAGCGATATTTCGAATAACTTCCGAAAATATCGCAGAATACCACGGAATCAAATAAGGCTCAACATTTTTTTTATTTAGTTTAGTTTTGTTGACTGATTTGATTACTGAATTCTCAAACTATATTGAAAAAAAAATGAAACTAGGACCCCTACCAAAATTAGTTCTTAATGAACGTAAAGTCGTCACATTCAAAATAGTACGTTTTTTTTTTTTTGTTTCGATTCGGATTGAAGCTTGAATGTAGCTAAACTTTCCAATATTTCATATCGCTTCCTTAATATCAATGAAAAACATCATTTTCAATACCTTTAGGAATATAAAAGCAAATCTCTCAGAAACTTATTTGAAATTGGGCAACCAGAAGTAGAGATTTAGCTAAAAATTGCTTACGCTGACCAACGGAAATGAGCCGCATAAATTCGATTAATAAAACCATCGCATGCCGCTTAAGCCATCAAATAACCATTACCGAGCAATCCATCGTCCATATCTCCCGACGCATCGCCAGCTGCTCGAGCTAAATAGGTCGCTCCATGTTCAACACAAAAGCTCGCAACTCCATTCCGTACTCTTGAGCGCTTCGAAATGATTAATAACTGCCCTTACGCGCCGACAGCGAAGGGGACACGAGCGAGGGCAGCCTAAGACGTTGCGGTCGAACACTATTAAGGTTTGACTTACTCCCTAACTACACCCCGACAGCTAGCAGACGTCCACTAGCCCGGAGAAATCTATTCAATTTTTGCATACAAAAAGCTCTCTTCGGCTCCGACACCGCTCGGAAAATGGGTCAGCACCGCACCGCAAACCCATATCCAGAGCCGGACAAATGCCGAGCTTAGATCGTCCGCCGAACGGAAACATGTTCGATGCCTAGCTAACTGGCTGTCTAACAATATGGACAGCTGATGGACGTTGGGTGCACGGTTGTCTTCATTCATCAACGAATACGGTCTCGTGCCACCGTCGCCACCCAGCAACACCACCACCAGCACCTATTGCCGCCGTTGTTGTCCGTCATTACACAACTCTCACAACTGTAATCATGTTCCAGCACCTATTTGGCACACTGCCAGGCTGACCAGCTGCATAGCGACTTAAGAAGTACGCTGTGCCTGTTGAGTGGACATCGAATTTGAGGTTTTGATGAAAGACGTTCTGATAGAGTGGAATATCTATATTTTATTCGATATATTGATTAAGAATATCAATATCGGAATATCATGCGATAGGAATATTTGAATGGATCAAAATTCCTATGTCGCTTAGTGACCTGCTGTTGAGTGATTCTAAGATTCTGAACAAAAATCTTTCGTGAACTGCATTTCACAAACAAAAACAAATTATACGTAGAAATCCCCTACGATTGTTTTTTTTTTTTTCAAATAGTAATATACAATATATCGGATATCTCCGTCAACCAAGTGGTATTTTTTTCCATTTCTTTTTGGTGCATTGTTTTTTCTATGAAAATCAAATTTAAAGTTATTTTTTTTTCGGAGATAGAAAGTGTCCAGAAGTTTTTAAAGATAGCATCTCGTGTGAAAATACGTATTAGTAAGCTGTACGTAGGGTCAAATCTTTCTTAACAAGCGTCAAAAGTGACAGATATCGGAGTAACTTAAAACTGAAAATCATACTTAATTTCCTCAGCATTGGATCGACCAAAATGTTAAAGCAAAATTTCATTAGAATCGTAATCTTATATTCTTTGAAGAGACCCCACGAAATTTCGGCCGAAAAATCTGAAAAGTATTCAAAATGTAGTAGTATTATAAACTTTCCAATCCGAATTAATTAACTCTTCTTCCGCTGTGCTCTCGCATTCCTGGTCACCCTGATTGCATGTTCGCTTTGGGGTGATTACGGAAGATGTATTGAGAATAAAATAAAATTGAGATAAAAGAATATGAATTTTACAAGGAACAAACGAAAAGTAGTGATTCTCAGAAGTATAATTCCTGAAGCGTTACTTTGGGTGTAATTTCAGATCGAGTTCGAGAGGAACGCATGAACAAATTCCGGCAAAATAATCTAGAAGAATTTCCGAGAGGATATCTAAGAGACTAATACTTTGAGGAGTTCCAACAAACTTCCCAATATGTTTTCTGCAAAAATTATTGCAGCAATTCATGATTCAACTAATTGTATAGTGAAACAATTTTTGTCAAAACTACATAGATGACTTATTGAACGTGTCTTGAGAGAAATTCTTTGTGACCTTCTTGTAAAGAAATCCTTAGGGTATAATTCTAGAAAAAGTTTATTATGGACTTCCTGGTTGAATTTCGAAAAAAAAGTAAGAAAAAATCCTAAATAATCTTCAAAGGACTTTCGAAAAAAAACTCTGTTGAATTCTTGAAAATGTTTTAGAAATGTCTGATGCAATTTCTTGAAAAACATCTAGGGGCCCTTAGAATGTTTAAAAGAGGAATGCTTTGGTGGTTTATTAATGCGAATATTTGCCCTTAATGCATCAGAAGCATTTTTTTGAGGATATGGCGGCCACTAGGGTGGCCACCAAAGAAAAAGTATGGAGAACCTTGGTAAGAATTATTTTATAATTTAGCAAAAGCCTTTGGAAGTATCTCTGAAATAGTCTCTGAAAAAAAACAAAGTATTGTTTTTGAAAGAATTAAGGAATGATAACTTGAAGGAATTTCCTAATGAATTTTGGATGGACTCATTGGAGCAATTGCTTAGAAAATGTATGAACGTAACCTGATGAATATCGTCGAGGACTCGTCATAAACTTCCTTTCACGGTAGGACTACCAGGAGGAAACTCAGACTTGGATATCAAAAATAATTTATTTTGCAATAAGTTATGCTGACAAAATCTTTGACAGAAACCTGGGAAGACTCATGATGAATTCATAAAACAAACACGAAAGAGTTTCTTGCATGGAATATTGCATTCAAGCTTTTAAGGCCAACAATGATGACCTCCATGTTGTTACATGCAACTCGATGTAATATTTTATAACTAAGTGGTGGGCACATGAAAATTCTGAAATTTAAACCTTACGTAATTATTAATACTGAATTCCATTCAATTTTACACGAAAGAATTTGAGGCTTGGAGTATTGTATACAAGCTCCATAGTGAGATCAAGCTGTATTTTTTTTTTCTATCTTTATTAACGAAATTGGGCTAGTTCATCTCGGGACCAACGGCTTTACTTCCCCTCCGAAGGAAGTCGTCACTATACCTTTTTGTCATAAGTGACTATCTCGGGGATGAGATTCGATGCCAAGTCCTCGGTGTGAGAAGCGTGTGCTGTAACCACTACACCAGGTCCGTCCCCTCGAGCTGTAACACAGTTAAAAAAAAAATTTGCATCGAGTTGCATGTAAAAAAACTGCCTCCTTCATATTCGCCACATTTTTTTCATACAATTGCAAAATTACAGGTTGATTTCAGTACGAAATAATCTAAGCAAGAAATTTCTTCGTGTAAAATTCAGTGAAATTTAATATAAATTTAGACGATTTTATATATTTAAGGTGTAAATTTCATAATTTTTATCTCCGTAAATTAGAGTGGTTTAAAGTTAAAAAAAGGGTGAAAAGCCGATCTCCGCCATTTTTCATATTATCCTTACCAATAGTATAGTGTTTTGTGAAATTTTCAGCTTTCTAGGTATTATTTAAAGGTGGCCTAAAGACAATGTAGGTTTAATTGGATACTACTATAAAGAAATTTTGGAAAATGTTCCAAACACACTATAGTTTTGGAATTTATGTACAAACTTATCATCCCATAGTGAAGACTTATTCTTCATACAATTTTCTGAAGAGACCAATACAATCCAACGGATAGGAGAAGAGATATTTATGAGTTTGTTTAGATATTATTTAGCACCATATGGGATTATAGACCTGTAAACATCTATAAAAACCCTTTGGGCCACAAATCACCATCGAAAAAGCTGAATATTTCACTCATCACTATTTTCATGGTATGGATGGTAAGGAAGATATGGGAGATTGGGTATTCAAACATTTTTAAATTTTGAATCGCTCTAGTGTACATATTATAAAAAAAAATCGATCGAAAGTATGGAACTGCGACGGTATTTGGATCAAATTGTGAAGCTTCAATTAACGGCATTTGCATGAATCAAATGTTAATCAATGAGTAAAGATGATTTTAAACCTCGTTTAAACATGGAGCATGGTCAGAGTGCGATCCCTCAAAGACAGACTCCGTATGGAATTAAAAAAAAAACTCGACTAGCTAACTATAGATCGATAAAAACTTAACGAAAGGCTCTCTCCGACCCACCAATCGTCAAAGTTCGTATGCCGGCTAGTTATTCTATTTCCTCCGCCAGGTTCGGCTGGGACCCCATAATCACGAATTCACCGCCCGTAATCGTGAACCCTCGATAATGTTCGTGGAATTATTCATTCCCTCCCGTTCAAACCATTGCACGACGATAAGGTTTTTAGGCTATTTTTTTCCTGCCTTGTGATTGCGCGGATTCAATGTTGAAAATGGAAGAGTTTAGAAGTAGAAATCAGGTCATCACATTGCCGTTTATCACAGCTCCTCACTCGGTACTAGTCTTCTATAGGTTTGAATGTTTTTCGCGATTGTATTGTGGAGCTTTTCAAATGACGACGCCGAACGACGAAGAGGAGGTGATAATTCTATGCTATTGCAGCGGAGGTGTAGAAAATTGTTCATAATTTGCGGTTAGCGCGGATAATGCTATTTTTCTGAGCTGTTTGGTTGGTTTGGAAGTAACCGGTGATGATTGGATACATCTTCTTCGTCTTGGCATTACGTCCTCAGTGGGACAAAGCCTGCTTCTCAGCTTAGAGTTCAATGAGCACTTCCACAGTTATTAACCGAGAGCTTGCTTGGCCATTTTCGCATTCATATATCGTGTGGCAGGTACGATGATACTCTATGCCCAGGGAAGTCAAGGAAATTTCCATTACGAAAAGATCCTGGACGGACCGGGTTCAACTTACATGATGATTGAGACCTTATAGAGATGATTCTTTGGGCACTTACCTGAAAAGAGAAAAGTGATAACACCAATTAAATAAATTGAAATATGTAAGTAAATTTATTGAAGGCTTTAGTACATAAAAGACAACATCAATCGTGAAAGAGTTAAGGTGAAGATGAATCGAAGCCAAACTTCAAATTTTCAAGAGCACGGATCTCGAGAACCGAACATTCATTTGAGCTGAAAACTTAATCGATTGGTTAACACCAGCTAGTGATCAATCGATTAAGTTTTCAGCCTGAACGGATATTTGTTTCTCTAGATTCGTGCTCTTGAAAATTTGAGGTTTGGCTTCGATTCATCTGCACCTTAAGGGATAATGGCGAAATCTGCAGATTCAAAAAAAAACTTTATTTGCTCAAATTTTATGTTGATGTCTTTATTGTGATGCATTCAAAAATACTTTTGACTATGTAATTGATTCTCTAGTGAGGTTTAAAAAATTCTCGGAACACGGGAATACACCTGTATCATTTAAATAATAAAGTTTTTTTACATACATACAGGCATTCTACAACAAACTGCATACATTAGCTGGCAAGCTCAAAGATTTAATATATTTATTCACTGCTCAAGGATTTTCACTATGAATATATGCTGGGATATTATTGACAGAATCCTTACCTTATTATTTCTGATGATACTTTAACAAGAATAACATCCTTCAATAAAGATATCCCTGACAGAATAACCCACAAAATTAATTTTACTGATAAATTTTAGAGGATCAGATCATTGACCCTAGAAAAAAAAACTAAAATCATTCGTTGGGCAATCCTTAACAAAAAATGAACTGACTGTTGAAACCTTCAGAAAGCTATTCAGCACATTATTACACGTCTTGCAAAAATGTCATCAAATAATTTCAGGGAAAAGCCTATAGGGATACCGCATGGAATATTTTTCTTGTGATTTTTTGGTAGAAAATCTTGAAAACGTTTTGAATTGATTCTTGGAGAACTCTCTTAACGTTTCAAATAATTCCAATATCGCTTAAGTTTTTTTTCCAGGGTTTTGTCATATATCTGTCAGTCATGAAAATATCTTTAAAAATATTCAGAAAAAAATTTACTTCTCCTACAGTGCCCTAGTGTCCTTAGGAGACTCACTCAGAATTGTATTCATATTATTTTTTAAACAATTCGTGAAAAAAACTTCCAGATATTTTTTTTTTTCAATATTACCAGCAATTTCTTCAGTTATCCTTTTAAAAATCTTCCATTAAACGTTAATTTTCATTTGAAACATATGATATTTAATAGGTAAGAAAAGAACACTGACCGTATATGGCCGGATCCTATTCTCGTCATTTTTGATTCACTTCGGCAATGGGGTTTTTGAATGCTACTGAACTCATATTTTGCCACAATATGCGCGGTATAGAAGTGTTGCTTACTGCAAAGTTTCAGAAGATTTGGCCCACCAATCCAAAGTGAATCATGAAAGTGCAAAATTAGCTCTGCACCCTATGTAACAAAAAATCAGCGGGTTATTTTTTGGTAAATATTAATCTAATAAAATAAAAATTCTTTGTATAGCTTCAAAATAACAACCATGAATCTGCATAAGCATTTCACAATATTGAGCTTAGCTGAGCCCATCAATGATCATGACTGTCTCTTAAAAAGGAATTTATTTGGAGTTTACAAAGTAACTTGTCACCCGAATAGAACTATGATGAAATTAAGGAATTTTATCATCATAACTAAAAACACCTCGCCAAGAATCCTTCAACAGGTGTTAAATACCCTCGACAGGAGTCTGCTTTTAGATCTCCGGAGAAATTCATTAAAGATCTTTGCAAGCAATCTTCCGATATATACGCAACCATTATTCAGAGTTATGTTTCACCAAAGATTTCACTTAAGATTTCCTTCAGAATTATATTCAGAGAATTCCATCAAAAGTTCAGCGAGGAATTCCCACAGGGCAATCATCAGTAATTTCACTAGGAATTCCTCCAGGTAGTGCTCCTGGAATTTCTTTAGGAATTCTACCATGGATTTCGTCAACAATTCCTTCCTTGATTCCAAAAGGTGTTCCTCCAGAATTTGAATAAAGATTTTGTACAATGATTTAACTACGAGTTGCTATGAGGATTCCTCTAGGAAATCCTTTTGAAATTTCATCTGGGATTCCTCATGGGATTGCATCAGGAGTTTCACAAGAGTTCCTCAAACGATTCCATCAGCTCCTGATCCTCTAGGGATTCCTTTAAAACTTCATCCAGGGATTCCATCAGGAGAACTTCAAAAGTTTCCATCAGAAATTCTAGTAAGGATTCCACCAGGGTTTGCTCCAGATATTCCACCAGGAACTCCATCAAAAATTCCTCCGAGAATTCCAGCAGGATTTCCTACAAGAATTCCATCAGTAGTTCCTCTAGGTATTAGGAGTTGATCTAGGGATTTAATAACAATTTCGTCCAGGAATTTCATCAGGAGCACATCTCAAATTCTATGATGATATACATGAAGAATTCCATCACAAATCCCTCTAGGGATTTCATCGGAAGTTCCTCCGTCAAGAGTTTTTCTGGAGATTTCACCAGAAGTTTTTCTAGAGATTTTATCAGGAGTTTCTTCAGGAATTCCATCTGTTATTCCTCTAGGAATTCCGTCAGGAGTTCCTTCAGATATTTCGCTTGAAGCTCCTCAATCCTCTAGCAAATCTATCAGAAATTTTACCTGGAATTCCTCCTAAAATTATACCAGGAATTATTCAAGGAATTGAATCAGAATTTCTTTTAGGGATTTCAAAAGGAGTTCCTACAGGGATTCCATCGGAAGTTCCTTCAGGTATCTTATCAAGAACTCCTGCAGCAACTATAATAGAAGTTCCATTTGCAATTACATCAGGAGTTCCACTAGAGATTCCGTCAGATCAGAGGAACTCCTCTGAAAGATAAAAGCAGGAGTTTTTCTTAAGAATTCATTAGAAGTTCTCCATTAGCAGTTCTGCTATTGATTTCTTTATGAGTTTCTGTAGGGTTGTCATCAGAAGTTCTTCCATGGAATAAATTAAAAATACTTCTCAGGTTTCCTTATGAAATCCTCCTAGAATTTCTAAGAATTTTCTAAGGTTATTATGGGTTTCCCCAGAAATTCTTCAAAGAAGTCCTCCCAGAATTCCATAAGGGATTCCACCCGGAATAAATTAAATGATTTTTGCATCTCTGTATTCCGAAATTCCTTAAGGAACTAATCCTGAAATTCCTCAAGAGAATCCTTTCAGAAATTCTCAAGGGATTCCTCCCGGAATATCTCCAGGGATTCTCGGGGATTTACAAGAAATTTCTTATAAGTAATTAAGGAATCAGCCAATATTTTCCCACTGACTATATCAGAAGTTCCTCCTGGGATTCGAAATAGGAATTTCTTCAGGGATCCTATCAAGAATATCTTCAGATATTCCTTCATGAATACCCTCAAAAACTGCCGGTAAGATTTCCATTAAAGATTTAAGCTGGAAAACCCGTACATTTGTTCTCCAGGAAATCCATATTTCAAATATTTTTCCAGTGATTTTACCAAGAATTCAAATACTACACCCGAGGTAAAAAATTTCTAGAGATTCCGCCAATATGTTTTCCAAGGAACAAGATTTACCAGTAATTCACCAGTATTTTTTCGAAATGAAATATTAAAAATTTATTGCACCAATAATTTTCTGAGAGAAGAGTTTTTTAATCAACTTCACCAGAAGATCTTCGAAGGTTAACACTGGGATTGCACCAGATGAACATACCAGAATATCTCCAGAAGTTCCATCAGAAAAACGTTCAAAGGTTGTGTCAGGATTTTCCTTCTTAGAATTCATTAAGGGTTATCAGAAATTTATACCAAAAAAATATCCGAGGGGTCCACAGGATTTCTATTTTTAGAAAACATATTAATATTTCTGCGAGAGAATCTACCAGATTTGTCGCATTCTACTAGAAAATTTTCCTTTCTCTCTAGATATTACATCAGAAAGCTTCTACAAATTTTAAAAAGAATTTTCGTAGGGCTTCTGCTGATATTTCATCAAACAATTGAACAAAGCATTTCTCTAGATGCCTTTAGGATGAATCCATGAGGTTACACCTGGAAGATTTTTTGGGAAAATTTAAGAAAACTCCATGGAGCAGTTTCTTCAGAAACTATTTCAGGAATCGCCATAGTAATCCCTGGAGAAATTCACAGAGATTTCACTAGAGACATTCCCAAATAAGTCCTCGAGAAAACTTCTTAAGCAATCCCTGAAGGAGGTGCTTGAAGAATCTCCGAGGTACACTCCAAACTCATTTTATAAATATTGTTCAGTGGATTAAGGGCTAACATGTGGTGGTCATTGAAATGCGGAATTTTGCCACCAGGCGGCTCTAATGAACATGAAACTTTTGTTTTGCTGATATCTTAGGATCCTGACCACTTAGAAATATGGCAACGTCGGCAAAGTTGTTCAGTAGTTCAAGCGCTATCATTATTAAAGTCATTGGATTCAAAATTTTGCCACCAGGTGGCGCTAGTGAACATGAAAAATTTGTTTTGCGGTTATCTCAGGGTCCTGGCCACTTAGAAATATGGCGTCTTGTGTAAACTTGTTGAGTAGCTCACTTTAGCCCAAGACGCCATGTTTATAAGCCAGGCCTGCCCAATCTCTTCGAACCGCGGGCCAAATCTCAGAAACAATATTGTGTGGCGGAACAAACTTGTTTTAATGCAGAGATTGAAAAAAAAAAATAGGTGGGATGAAATAAAATTTACAAACATTTCTTTTGGAAAAATATCGATAGTATTTGCTGCTATGATAATCTCGATAATTCTGTAAGAATTTTGCTTATGGTTACGCCTAAATCAAGCCCAGGATTCTTTTAGAAATTCTTCAGCGTTCTGAGAGAATGTTGCTTAGGATTTCATAAAAATCATTCTCAGAATTCTAGCAGAATTTTTTGTAAGATTCTACCGGAATCTCATCTAGTATTGTTTGAAAACCCAGACCCAGGGTTCTGTGAAAGTTTTCCCTAATATTCCGCTGAACCACTCTTAAATTATTTTAAAATACTTATCTAGAATCTGAAGAATTCTATCTTACAAAAAATTCTGTAAAAAAAAACTAATTAAGGATAGCTTAAGCCAATTTCGCATACCAATATCCATTGCTATCATTCTGTGAAATCCTACTAGGGTTCTGTGACAAAATTGCTCTTTGTGAATATCCTGCCTGAGTTGTCCGCAAGAAGAACCTGCCTCTGGATCTGCGCAATATTGAATATAATCTTTCTCATGTATTACATTCATGCTCAAGTGCTCAAATTCAACTTATGATTTAATAAGATAGCGATTGGCCTTAATATTTTTACCGACAACTTTTGTTCGAACTAGATATAAACTCATTTTATTGGCGAGATTCCTCAGACATATTTGATCGTCCTAAAATTTCGTATTTTTTAGATGGAACATTTTCCACCATTTAGGAAATTGAAAAAAAATTGTATGGATAAAAACCATGTAAAGAATACACAAAATAGAATACCCAAAAAAAAAAATATGAATCTAAACCTTAAATAATCAGCATTGAAATGCTAAAATCTCAAGTTCTAGAGTTTCTAGATCAGTGAAGGGGCCAGATATAAGAAGAATCTTCAAGATCTACGCGGGCCGCACAAAATGGAGCGGCGGGCCGGAGGCGGTCCGCGGGCCGTACGTTGGGCAGGCCTGTTCTAAGTGGTCAGGATTTTGAAATATTCGCAAAACAAAAGTTTAATGCTCACTGGCACCACCTGATGGCAAAATCTCTAATCGCTTGACTAAAATAATGGTAGCGAATAAGCTACTGAATAACTTTGCCGAAGACGCCACCCTTCTAAGTAGTCAGGATCCTGAGCTATCCGCAAAACAAAATTGTAAGCTCACTAGCGCCGCTTGGTGGCAAAATCTCGAATCACTTGGTAAGAATAATGATAGTCCTTGAGCTACTGAACAACTTTGCCGAAGACGCCATTTTTCTGAGTGGTCAGGTTCCTGAGATATCCGCAAAACAAAAATTTCTTGCACACTGGACTGCCTAGTGGCGCAATTTAACTTGAGCAGTGTTGCCAGCTACGAAAAAAATTTGTACACTTCATGAAAAACTGAATTACAGTTGAAGAGTATTGCGAGTATTATTCAACTTTGGTGAACATTCGGTATCATTATCTTTAAAAAATTTTGGTATTTGCATATCACACACCCATTAAATTGGCTCTTTTGATAACAATCGAGCAGTGTTGCAATCTATTACAAAAATATGAAAACTCTAACGACCATTTTAGAAAGTTCTCAACCCGTGCTTCAACTTTGCCGAATATCTCGGATCAGTATTTCCCCATCTAGACGTTGCATTTTTCAAAAACATAATTATAACCCAGATTTTTTTACGACCGATTTTTTTTACAATCCCCCGATAACGGTCGTAATAAGAAGTAGTGGTGTAATTCTTAGTCGATCCTTTGAAAAAGTCCTGCAAGAAATATTGGAAGGAATTTCTAGGGAGTTTGATGGATAGATTTGTTTGGGAATCCTCGGAAGAATTTCTTATAGATTTTTGAAGTAATTCCTGATGAAATCCCAGGAGGACTGCCTTGTCGGGTCCCTTCAAGGATATTAGGAGGAATCTGTGGAGGAAGCACTGATGAAATTTGTAAAAGAATTTATTGAAGATTTCCTAGAAGAATCCCAGGAGGACAACTGATGGAATTCCGTGGAGAAAGTTTTGGTGGATTCTTTTGCAGTATTTCTTGTGAAGTGCCTGAAGAAATTCCTTGATGAATCTTTGAAGAAATTCTGTGTAGAATCACTGTAAAAAAATTTGAAATAAATCTCTGCAGGTATATTTGAAGGATTTTCGGAACGAATTTTTAGGAAAAGTTTTGTAGGAATCCCTGAAGCAACTCCCGAAGTAATGCTTGAATTAACTATTGAAAGATTTTCTGGAAGAATTTGTGGAGGAATTCCCAGGGAAATAACGAGATGAATCACTGGAAGATTTTTGATAGGAAGAATTCCTGGTGGAAAATCCTATAAATTGTCGACGGAATCCCTGTAGTAATTTCTAGGGAGGGATTCATTGAGTAATCTTTTTAGGAATTTCTGGGGGAATTCCTGGTGGAATCCCAGGAAAAAAAATCCTGAGAGAATCTGTTTGAGAATTCGTGAAGTTATCGCAGGAGGAAATATTAACTAAATCTCTGGAGGATTTTTTGGTGGAATTCTTTAAACATTTTAAGAATCTGTAAAAATAATATAAGAAATAATAGCTGAAGAAATTTTGGGGGCCCAGATAGCCGTAGCGGTAAACGCGCAGCTATTCAGCATGACCATGCTGAGGGTCGTGGGTTCGAATCCCACCGGTCGAGGATCTTTTCGGGTTGGAATTTTTCTCGACTTCCCAGGGCATAGAGTATCTTCGTACCTGCCACACGATATACACATGCAAAAATGGTCAATCGGCAAAGAAAGCTCTCAGTTAATAACTGTGGAAGTGCTCATAAGAACACTAATCTGAGAAGCAGGCTTTGTCCCAGTCGGGACGTAACGCCAGAAGGAAGGAAGGAAGCTGAAGAAATTTCTGGTGGAATTCTGATTGAATGGAATCAGTGGAGAAGGCCCTGGAAAAATCTGAAGGTATTTCTGGAGTTGAATTGAAAAATCCTTACAGAAATTTCTGAAAAAAACAATCGTTAAATAATTCGTGGAGTAATTATTGATGGGTTCCTTGAAACTAAATACTGGAGAAATTCCTGAAGGAATCTTTGGAGAAATGTCTTGAAAAAATCTCTTGAAGAATTTCTGAAGAAATCACTAGAGGAATATTTTTGGTTGATCTTTGAAGGAATCAGAGAAACGAGTATTTGGAAGAATACATGGAGGAATTTCTGAAGTCATGTCTGAAGGATTTTACCCGAGGAAATTTCTCAGTGAATTGACTCAGAGTGTTGACAAATTTCTAGAGGAATTATTGATAAAATTCCTGGTAGAATCCTAGGAAGAGTTTCTGAAGTAATCCCTAGTATAATAATTTAAGAGTTCTTCCGGAATACTTCGTACTGAATCAAATATTAATTTATCCCGGTACTTGAATTTTAAAAATTCCTCATTACGCTTATTGATCAAAATCGTAAAAATATTAAAACAATCCCTCTTTTGCGCTGTATGACAGTACCTACAGACGAATATGGATAAAATTTTGCACATGTTTTTGCTATGGTGGAATAAGTGATTTCCATAGGAAAGAAAATTATCATTTTGAGTCAAGAATAACTTTTGAAATGGCCTATAAATGTTTTTATGCAACTTATTAGAAAAATTCTAACTCCGAAACTGTTGATTTTAGAGCAAAATGTTCTATGTAGAAGTTTTATTGAACCATTTGGACTATAAGAAAAAAATACACCCAGAAAAAAAATTTTTTTTCATAAAAATATCAAAAATAAACATAAATTTTAAATTACACAAAAACTCCATTATTAATATTTTTTTAGATTTTCACCATAGAATCTTGATAGTAAGCAGATGTTTGGGACAAAGTTTCATGATGGAGAAATTTAAAATAAAAAAGTTTATTTTTGATATTTTTATGGACAGAATAAAGTATTTTTTCTGTGTATATTTTTTCATATAGTCCAAATGGTTCACTACAACTTCTTCATAGAAAATTTGTCTCTAAAATTAACCGTTTTAGAGTTATAATTTTTCTAATAGGTTGCATGCAAAAATATATAGGTCAGTTACAAGGGTTATTCTCGAGTCAAAATGATCGAATTTTTCATAGAAACCACTTATTGTATCATACCAAAAACATGTGCAAAATTTACTGCAAATCAAAGATGGTCGAGTTCTGTGACTGACCGATTTGACATGGAACTCGTCTATATGGAAAGTTCAAGTATATTAATTCGTATTTTTTCCCCAAAACATGGAACCAAGCACACTCCACCTCTAACTTCATGGAACAGAATAATTGGCCGCCCTAGGACATGCAGGGAACAGCTGACGAAGACAGAGCGAAAAAGCACTGTGTTTCCCGGTGTTATCTATAACTCTGACATAAAGCGCAGATTTCACGCGTCATAAAAAGATATTGCAATTTATCGGTGCTGCTGCTGCTGCTGCAGTGGGAGTCGTTTTTTATGACTCCCGTCTGGCGCGGTACTTTCTTCAAGTCACCCCTAGCGGTTTCGGGAGAAGAGAAATAGGTGCCTTCACCTTGCAAGCTTTGCCGTAGTCGTACTGTTAAGGTGGGACCTCGTCGTGAAGCTCCTCGGAATCAAATTCTTTGTTCCATTCACTGCGTCGCATTCTTCCTGCACAAAGTATACGTGGAAAGGTATAGTCAGTGTGGCAGTATATTACAATCTGTGCAGCTGTAGGTTACACACAACGCTAAAACATTGACATCCCAACCGGAACAGAACGACGAATCGCGGCGTGCCGAGCAAAGTCACATTTTTACGGTTCGCTCGATGATTTACGTTGTCACTCGATTTGACTACGCGCTGGGTGGGCTGATCATTATCGCATGTGTGACTTATGAGCCAATATTTTGCGTTAAATATCTGCAATATTGGGGGACGGACCTGGTAAAGTGGTTAGATTACACGCCTCACACACTGAGGACCTGGGATCGAATCCCATATACGAGATAGCAACTAATGACAAAAAGGTTCTAGTGACGATTTCCTTCGAGAAGGAAGTAAAGCCGTTGGACCCGAGATTACCTAGCCTAGGGCTAAAAATATCGTAGATAAGGATAAATAAAAGAAATCTTAAACAATTATATGCTAAACTGCCAATGTACCTTACGTAAACTATGCGAGCATGACAAATGCAAGAAAGCAAAACCCATCCATCGCGATTTAAGGTGAAGATGAATCGAAGCCAAAGCTCAAATTTTCAAGAGCACGGATCTGGAGAATTAAACATCCGTTCAAGCTGAAAACTTAATCGATTGGTCACTAGCTGGTGGTGACCAATCGATTAGGTTTTCAGCTCAAACGGATGTTTGGTTCTCCAGATCCGTGCTCTTGAAAATTTGAGCTTTGGCTTCGATTCATCTTCACCTTAATATCGGCAAAACGAAGACGGAAGTTGAAGATTTTCTCGTGGTCGGAGGTAACCTTTTATGTTTTGTTCATCGGTTTCCATTTTCTAGCACACCACCGCCAGTAGTTAATATGGGATGGAAGAAGCTTGGCTTCTAGTTACTGGAAGCCCCCCATTAAGGTCCCAAACACCCCATTTAGTTCTCATCAGATTATGCTAATTCCGAAGCTCATTATGGTTCAAGAGCCTATAATGGCGGGAAGGGCAAAAAGGGCTTATCGGTTCGTGTTGCTAGAATACCTTTCTCCCAGCCGGTATCAGGAAAACCGATCTATCTAGTACATTCGAGTGCGTGTGTGTGTTTGTATGTTTATCTAACGGGGGCAGAACACGCTTTGCATAATTAAAGTCTTCCCATAACTATATTCCCCGGCTAATTATTACAGATAAATGGAACCTACATTCTGGAAATGGAAGTTATATTAATAAATAATCGTCGTGCGGTTGGATTTTCACTTGTCGATTCGTTCTGTTGGTTTTCGGTAACGCTCCATGAATTTCGGGCATGAACAGTTATATGTGTACAGAATAAAAATGTATATAGAATAGCAAAAGCTGGATTGAGGATTGAGCTGCATTTTTCTTTGATGAGTTATGTCTTTTTTTACACGACTGTTTCATAAGACAATTTTGAAGAATGTTTAAATTTTGAGAAATTGCATCGTTCAGATCAGACTGAGTAATAATGCGAGATACATAGCTTATCTATGAAAAATTTCAAGTCGATTTGATCGATTTGAAGGCTTCTAAAAACACATTGCTGGAAAAAAAAATCAAATTATTAGTTGTCTTTAATTCCTTCCTTTCCTAGGCAGGCAACATTTTATTTGCCATATCCCCAATTTTCTGCACATGGCTTTTCAATTCAGTCATACCGCACCGATTCGTTACGGTTCATCACCTTCAAGTTCCCATGATGAATGACGCACGGAGTTTTCACCCGTTTTCCCCGCAGCCCTTGAATTGCCCGGCAGTCAGTCACCGTGTCCATAAACACTCCATTAGAGATGGCTCGAGCCGTCGTCGTCGTCGGCACACATACATATTGTTCCGCACAACCATCATCCTCGCAATCGTGAGAAATCCAACTCGGAAGCCAACACCTTTTCCTCCTCGGTTTGCGCTCAAGTGCACCCTTCCCTCCTCTAGTGACGACTGCTCCGAACGGAACTGGATTTTCCACTGGCCAAACGACGACACAAGACGAGGACGCGCGAACCATACTGTTTCAATAGTTGCGAGGCGAAGTGAAAAAAAATTCCGAAGCTTAAACAAAAGCTCACTCGATGTACAGCTTGGGCCACTAAAAAGTTCGAAAATCATCATATCATGTCTTGTGGCATTATTTATTTTGAAAATTAAAACTTATTAAAAATTGTCACCTTGGAGAGTATTTTTGGACGTCTAAGACGATGTCGCGCTTCTTTTGCAATTTTCTCGGACATTAGCAGACAAATTACGTGTTTGTCTGTTCACATTTATGCGCTGCTCTATCGATTCACTCGGACAAAATTGTTAAAAAAATATTGGAAGCGTTGTTACAACGCTTAAAATAGGACTGTTGTCAGCAGCCTCGTTTTCTAGCCCATAAGAACAGCAGGTGAATCTCTTCGGCAACTCCAAATCAGCCGCATTTCGAGGCAAATTCACATCTTTGGCGAAATTGTTTGCTCAGTTTTGGAAATCTTGTTGGTGGGAAGCTGGCAGAACAAATAATTATCTGAATGTTTGAATTGATGTGTTTTGATAGAAAAATACTGTGTATTTGACGTTTGAAACTTGGTTGCCGATAATAGTCGAACGGTGCCGAAGCCGTGAATCACAATATTTGATTTATTTTATTTTTTACGGTACTGCTTCTCATCACTTTCCTCTAACAAGAGATGATTTGGACACATATCTACTAATGGATCATTTAAGGTAGTTTTTGCAAGTGCTCACCGCATAAAAACAAAGGCGCCACTGTATATGGGATTTAACATTGTGACAGCATTGCTGTTCTGTCAAACACACAAGGCTACGGTGGCGCTATATATGCTTTCCATAGCGGCCGTTTTGGTTATTTTAATGATCAATTGTATTATGGACAGTGACGGTTCGTGATCGAAATTGATTTGCACCCGAAAAGTTGGTGTCTTTGGCAAAAATGTAGTTAATGTAAATTAGCTGAACACGCTTTAACTCTATGTATTGAATTTGAATGTGTCATTTTTTGTGAACAACTTCTGAAAACTGTTTTTTGCTAATATATTAGTCTGGATATTTTTGAAATTTGTCTTATGCTTTTCAAAGTTGTTTGAATTGATGGATTATGCATTTCTTCAGAAAACAGATAAAATTATCCCCAGTGTTTTCTGAGATATGTGATATTTTATGGTAAAAAATTGAGCCCCCTAATATTTCCAGAGATAAAATGGGGCAGCGTTTCAACTTGCATTTGAAAGAGTTAATAGTTTTAAAAATCCGAGGTATCTAACACTGGGCACTGTATTTCTGGATGGCAAAATATGTTATGTAAAATACTCAAAAATTGTTTAGCTCTTTATACCGCGCATTTTCAAAATAATTCATTTTTTATGCCTATATGATAATTTCCTTGTCTTCTGAGCAACGATATGTTTGGTTTCCACTTTAAAAACACGAATATCCTATAATTTACTTCATTCGTTTCTCATAATCTATGGGGAAGTATTGCTTTCTTACGTTTAGAAATGTGCGCCATAGCAACTTACTTGCAAGATACTTTTTTTGCGAATGAAAAAAAGAAAGTTTTGAATAACTTCCTTTTGTAAATATATTTGTGCGATAATACAATAGATTTTCTCATATCACGATATTTTTCCGTTGTCGATGATTTCTTCGGTCCCTTTATTCTAAACACAATGTTTCTTTCCCTAACTCGAAATACTATACCAGCTTTTCAATCTTTTGATTTGAATCAAAACAATTTGAGTACACAAAATGATGCTTGTTTATTATTTTCTTGATAACTGAGAGATTTTCTATCTTATTATTCGTTTATACGTTGTTTTTTCAGCTTTTCCCTATCTCTTGATATCGAAGGATATCAAGATGTGAAAAATCAGCTGTAGGGGGATTAGGGGCATAATGAACATACGGTGCGAAATGGACACCCCTAAAATCTCTGAGCATATGCATACTTCATCAAAAGTTCACACACTACATGAAATCTGTATTGCATTTGAAATGTTTGACGGTATAAGCGTTCATTTTTTTGCTCCAATTGTCCTTTGAAAATTGACATTACGTTTTTCTTAGTTTTGAATTGGCATATAAGCAAGGCGGTGGAAGAATCTAGTTCTTGAGCAAAGTAATTAACCCAGAAAGGTTCATTTTAGCTATTATGATTAAGGGAGAGCCCTGTTGCATATCAAAACGATTGACAGTCATTAAATATTTTAAAATCACTAAAGTTCACGCAAGTGTTCATTTTGTCGGTTCCGGGTCATTTGGCCAAACGCCATTTGGCCGAAAGGGTCATTTGGCCGAATGCCGTTTGGCCGAAATAGGAAATAATAGTGAATTACAGTTAGCATGTTATTGAAGTGAGCTTCGAAGCTGAATTTCAAAGAACTTATTCAGCTTATTTTTAAAAAAGGTTAAACATAATTTATAAACACATAATTTACTCTTTGATGTCAGTTCAACAAACAGTCAGTGCTGAATAAAGAACATCCTTAATGTAAGCAAATATTCACTTCTCTTCTACTGGTAATAGCTGTCAGCATTGTGTTTGTAGTCAGCTTTTGTCAGTAACTAGAACGGTTCACGAATTTTTAGTCCTGCTGCAGAACTAATTTTGGCGCAAATTTTGGCTTCTTCTTTTCATAAAGAAGAAACTGTGAGCTTTTTCCACGTAGAGTAAAGTGGGGCAAAAGTTCGAGTGGGGCAAGAGTTTCTTTTTAAGATTTCTAGCTCAAATCAAATCAAAACTTAGAAATGTCATGGTGGTTCGAATGCTATTCAAGTAAGAGACTTTCACTCCAAATATCATAAAAATCGATTGAGATTTGGAAAAGTTATTGCTATTTTTTGTTTTTCGACGTAAATATTGTAATATTTGGTCAAACTTTCGATGCATGGAACTAAATGAAGATAAAATATTTTTAAATATTTTATGTAAGGGCGTTTCTAGGCCTATCATAAGGATGCTTTGACGTGTATTAGTTTTTCCATAAATAGTTGGAATCAATTTTTGGCCCATAGCGGGGCAAAAGTTCGACCCATGTATAAACCCACGGAAATTTTTTCAAATTTCCTGAAATCTACATACTATCTTCAAATTTAGCGAAATGTGCCTGATCGTGCGAAAAATGTCACAAAAATTTTACATTTTCACTTAGTTTTGCGAAAAACTGCTATTTTTTGGGTGTACTACAATTAACCCTATTTTGGGAATTTTTTGATGAAAATTTAGTGTGTATTTTTCGGCAAACATAAGTTTACGGCTGGTATAAAGTATGCCTGGCATAAAAGTATTGATATTTTGTGTTTTAGCCAACGAACTTTTGCCCCACACTAGATTCGAACTTTTGCCCCACCGGTGGGGCAAAAGTTCGTTCAAGACAATCAATTTTGAAACTGTTATAACTAAAAATGGGTAAATATTTTGACACAAGTTTGTTCAGCAAAGTTATAGCCAATATGTTGAAGGGTCGCTGAATGGTTTTTGTTTTGTTTCATCTGCTATTATTTTCCTGGAAACTTTGATTATACCACTAAGGTCGAACTTTTGCCCCACCTTACTCTAATTGTTCACCGAGTCAATCGGTTTACTGCTACACGCAAGCAATCGTGCAGAGAGCTCAGTTCAAACGTTGCAATCTTAATATTGGAGGAGAAACAGAAAGAAGAGCCTATGATCAAAAGAAGGAAAAAACTCTTATGAAAATTCAAGCAAGTGCTATGCAAACAACTTTTGTATTAGTAAAACTACAAAGAACTGCCGATGATTTGGTAAAATTCCCTATTAACATATAAGCCGAATTATTGCCAACAGTAACGAAACCAGTATAACTCGAAAGAAAAGCCTATGCTTAAAAGAAGGAAAAACTTCTAATGAAATCATAAAAAAAAACTTGAACCCTATCATACCGTTGGTAGCCCCAGATGAAACAACCATGAGCTTTGAGTCTTGATGCAATGAGATGCAACTTCATCCTAAATTAACGGGTCAATTTTATTATTGAAAAACATGACGTCCCGTCACATAATTAAAGTCAATTAATTAGCTGATTTATTATTAAGCAACACCTAAGAATCTTACACATAAGCGTTGTAGTAATTTGATATTTTTTGTTCGTAATTCGGCCAAGCGGAATTCGGCCAAACGACCCATTCGGCCAAATGGCGTTCGGCCAAACGGCATTCGGTCAAACGGAATTCGGCCAAACGGCGTTCGGCCAAATGGCCGGACACCCATTTTACCCCGATATCTTTTCACCAGCCTAGTTTTCGACCAAATTTTCTATCTCGCATTATTTTCTATCCTACATTTATTATTTATGTTTTATGAGAAGCAGCCATATGTTTTTCAATTATTTGTTCATGTTTTGCAACAACACTCGTGCGGAATGTAAATTCTGAAAAAAAAACAGCATAACAGCGAAATAATAAATAATAATGAAATAACAGCAAAAAAATAAAGATTCACTCATTGAAAGACGGATAACAGCTCCTTTTTCACCACAACTTCGAGTGGTTACGGTTCATCGTGCACAGTGTTTCAACAAACTGCAAAGGAGGACATTGTGCGAGGATGATTTCCAGGTTGTCTAGACGAGCATGGTGCAGTTTGTCGATGCCATGTTGTCGAGAATAAAATATCTACAAATTATCCAAATATTTTTTTAATAGCTCTGAGGCTTAAAACTTATTACAAATTTGGTTTTGAGTCAGTTTTGAATGACATGAAAATTAAATAATCTCATCGCCCCTCAAAAAAACATACAGCTGGCCAAATTGGAATTCAACTCACAAAATCTCGGCCAAGGTTGTTACAAAATATACACTTGTACACTGAAATTCGGTTACGTATTGAATATGTGATAGGGTGTCTCAAAATTTCACTTTGCCAGAAAACTTGGGTGCTCATCCTCCAAATGGTAGCAAAAGATGCTACAAAAGGGCGGTTCAACATTAAAAAATTTGCGAAAATTCAATACTTTATACCTTCCTTATAATCCTTACCATAAAAATAGTGCTAGGTTTATATGGAAATTACAGGGTGTCCGCAAATTATCCGAACAGCAAAATATTGGAAAGATGATCTCGCATTGAAAACATTGAAACATCTATGTCCATGTACCTTTTATAATACATCTATGTGTTAACACAAAATACAACTATAAATAATTTTGAAATGATTGCGTGTCACTGATATAGACACATTTATTTTTTCGGAGATGTTTTTCCTGAGGGCCGCTAGTCATACTGGAGATGTGTTACCCCTTAAATCTAAAAGAGATGAATCCAAATGTCCTATTATTATTTGATGTTACCTGCAGTTTAGTGGCTTCAAGTTAGAAGGGAAATAAAAAATTATACGGTTCAAATCCAGTGAGTTCTATGGACATTTCTCTTCCGTCATGAAGCTTGAAAAACAGCTCATTTTAAGACACCTTAATACATTTGGCTTGGTTTTGCAAATATATCAAATCGGAAATGTGTCAAACGTATTTCTTAAGAACATAATAAGCCAATGTTTAAAACCGTGCAAGAATATTGAATTTATTATGCTTGATTGTACAGAGCCATGTCTTCAAAGTTTGTACGGATAATTTGCAGACACCCTGTACTATGGAGAAATTTTGAAAAATGTTCCAAAGACGTTAGTACAGTAATGTAAGTACGAGCTTATCATCCCATAGTGAAAATTCACTCTACAAATCTTAATGAAGGATGTTGCTGAAGATAGAAATCACTTTTGAGCTAATATTCTTTGGGATTTATGTAGATGTTTTCAGGGCTATAATTCCACATAAAGCTAAATAATAGCAAACAAACTTATGAATACCTCTTCACTTATCCATCAGAAAATTTCTTCATTATGATTTGAAGAATGAGTTTTCACTATGGGATAATGAGTTTACATTACAGTGCTAACGTGTTTGGAACATTTTTCAAAATATCTCCATAGTAATTTCCACATAAACCTACTTTGTCTTTGGGCCACCTAGAAAGCTGAAAGTTGTACAGAACACTGTTTTTATGGTAAGGATGGTAAGGAAGAGATGAGAGGCAACCAAAACAACTTTAATGTTTGGTCAACTGCACAAAACAACCACATTCATTTCATTTAAATTTAACTTAATTCAAAGTTTAAGTTTTGAATAATTATTGCTTAAGACTCTGTCCTCTAAGCTGTACAAATGCCGTACATTTTTTTTTCAAAAGTATTCGGAAAAAACGAGATCAGTGACCCTTTTCGAATTAAGATATATTACATGAGACAACAACATTAATTCAAATAAACGGCTCTTATACTATTCCAACAGTCAGTTCTTGTACGAAACTAAACAGCTAAAACCTGTCCACCAAAAAGAAATGCTTTTCAAATATTGAAAAAATCAGTGTGCTTAATTTTCGTGCAGAACATACAGGTTTATTTTCTTTTTTTATCCAAAACACATTTAACAATGAATCTGTAAAAAATATTAAAAAAAAACTACGGATTTGACGAAATTTTGCTTAACTACACATATTTGATAATAAATCTTCAAGCTGCTTAATAGGAAACTGGTTTAGTGAAACTGATTTTTCATTTACTTACAAATATTTGTTTGACATTACTCGTGAAAATCGGACGTTTTTCAAAAATCTCGATAGGGCAACTTCTAAAAGTCATTTCTCAGAGTTTCCCCTATACTAAAGTTTGATTGTTACATCTTTGGCTACCATTTGGAGGTTGAGCCACTAAGTTTTCCGACAAAATGAAATTTTGGGACGCCCTAATGTGTATGTTTTAAGTAGTTGCTCTAGATTATTTTGTTTGTAACTTCCAACAATCCTCAGACATTTCATTCAAACAATAAAATATTTTTTTTTGGTAAATACTTGAGTTTTATATGAAGTTTTTGAATCATTTAGTTAACGAATAGGGTCTCAAAGTTGTAAATTAAAACTTGTATTTATTCAATAACATAACAATGCAGGTTCCTAAAACTTCTTTGAAAAATTTAACCTTAACAACTAAGTTTAAGTTAAAAACACAGGTGGAAAATTAAACTTTAACTCATTCGAACAACCTTGACGTTGACTTCGCCGACCAAAAACGCCACATGGGGTTTGCTTTCAACATACAATTTTCCTGCCTAACGTTTCAAAAGTTACACATATATTCACCTAAAATTTGAGTTTAAATGAAGAAATGAAGCATTATCTCATATGCAGAAAAATATCTGTTCTGGACAGTATTGTTAAAATCACGGTAGTCAACACGTTTTTGTTGACATTCGACAGCCTTTACCATCAGCATTCACAACACGAGCGGTCCGAAGAACGTATAAGAGATAAATGTCAATTAAATATAACTGATCACGATGCGTTGCCACAAAATGGTACGGTTTTGTTTATTTTTATCATTTTTCGTAATTAGAGCTGCTTTCATTGTATGTGTGTCACATTGGATGTAAAAAGCAAGATTACACTATTCTTCTCAATTATAGACAAAATTCATGATTCATGAAAATGTCATCGTGTCAAACAACATTCATTCCATAGTTTTTATGGTTCTCGATGTTCATTCTAGCGCTAGTGCTGTGTGTGAGAGGTAACGGTAGTGGATGAATCTAGAGAAATCATTTGACCTGACCATGGAGGAGAAAACGCACTTCGCGAAAAATGTCAAATGTTTTGGACTATCAATGTTTGAATATTTTGTTTTCAATTATGGAGTATATATGTATTCCTGGCATTCAGTGTTTGTACAACAAGTTGATTAGTGGTTAAGATAGGTACCGATTGTACTTGAAGTCATCAAAGATATTGAAGATTCTGGAACTTTTTGGAAATTTTTAACGAAACTTTATTTCCTGAAAAGAAGAAATCATATAAGAAACCAGATGAGCAGTCATCGAGTTTAATATCTTAGGAAACAAAGCTTCTAAAACTTCAACAGGGGAATTTCCATCACAATTTTAGTCTTGAACATTTGCGCATGTCAATTGATAGAAAAGATTTATATCAAGAGCGCTAGAGGCTTAAACAATCGCAATTGAGGTTTCATGTGGCTCTGCCTTGCTGAAAAACTATGAGCCAACAGTAAGATATATCTTACCAGGAGAACACATTTTTTCTTCACAAAGTTACGCAACTAGGGTTGTCATGTCTATTACGGCTTAAACCAACCGACGCTGTTTTGAAAAAAAAACCTTGGTAAACCTTGGTTGGTAAAACGAACATCATGCAAAAAACTTGAGCAAAACAAATAAATTTGAAAATTTTCCTTACACACCTGAAAATATATCCATTAATGATTGTAAACCATTCGAACAGAAATCTTAATGTATCAGATTTGTCATAATATCATAACGATATCCACCTCACTGGAAAAACTTGAAGACTCCCGAGCTAAAAGTTACGTCAGTTCCAATTTTCGAACGTGGTTTTCTAAAATCTTAGTTTTCGTTGATATTTTCACTTCAGTTGACCTCCGTATCATCTCAAACACTCCAATTTATGCTCTAAATCGTCCGTGCGTGATAAAAAAATAATTAAATTTATTTTTTCTCTGAAAAAGGCACAGTGTTCATTTTACCACCTCTTTCCCTATTGGTAGTCATTGGATCGAAACCCACCAGAACGACTCCATTATTTTTCACAATTTTACATCTAAATTTGTCCAAATTGACTTTTATGTCAACGAACTTCAGATATTCTACAAAAAAAGGTAAAAAAAATCCATTCTTGCATCCATGAACAGCTGTCATGAACTCGAAAACAATCAAAATCCACAGATCATGTTCAAATGAAAGTGACGGTAGTTCACGGTGAATTTTTGACAGTTCACGTTATCTGGAACTCTGTATTTACTTTTGATTCAACTTTAATTTTCTAAAAATTGTCCTAAATGGGGAAATAAGATTTATCAGCGAACACAAGTGAAATATGACTTGTTTTTCGCATTTTTCATTGGACCATACTGTAGGCACAAGCCCAAGGTACGGGGGAAGTGATGTGACGTACCTACACAAGGTGCAAAATAGGAAACGAGAGAGAGGTGGTGAAAAGTAATTAAGACTCTCTCGCCAGCGCAGTTGTTCCAACTCGTCTAACAAAAGGTGAGGAAAACCGGTTGGCTTTGAACTATTTACCGACTTTGTTTTATAGTTCTTTTCTTTTCTTTTTTCCACAAGCCAGTTTTGTTGTTAAACCAATGGTTTTTATTTTCCTTCGCACTTTGGATTTCTATGCAAATCGGTCGTTCATTGGTCTGATTTACGGATGAACAGTTGCCCTTTGCCGTGTGGAGTAATTACTTGTACGTTGGGTACTTAATAGAGCTTTAGTGGGAAACTTCCGAAGGCTTGCGTACAGGACAGGAACCACTGATGTTGCATTAGTGGGGAATGCTTGTCGACTTTATGGTTTTTAAACAGGGAAATGAGTCATTTTGGATTTTGTGATAATTGCCTAATATACTGGTTCGTCATTAGCAGCAAAAAGCTGACGATTGATAGTTATGCACATTTATTACTGCACTCTTTTTCAGAAGCTATATGCACGGTTAAAAAAATCTATGTCGAATTGATTATATGTTGTACTTGTGTCATTGTTCGTTTGGCATACCCTGCATCTGATTTTTTTTCTTTTTTTCTTAGCATTACGTCATCACTGAGACAGAACCTGATTCTTAGCTTAGTGTTCAACAGTTATTAACTGAGAGTTTTCTTTGCCTAAGTTGTCTTTGTTGCGTTCGTATATTGTGTGGCAAGTTTAATCACACTCTATGCTCAGGGAAGTCAAGGAAAATTCAATTACGAAAAGATCCTGGACCGACCTGGAATCAAACCCAGACACCTTCAGCATGGATTTGCTTTGTAGCCGCGGTCTCTAGCCACTCGGCTAAGGAAGGCCCCTTCTTAGCGTCTTCTAGTTGTGATTGTTTAATGAAGAGATTCTAGTACGGAGAATATTTATTTATGTGTACTTGAGCAATCTTCACCTAAATAATCCCTAACCATTTTCCCCTAGATTTCTTCAATCAAGCGCAATCTCTCACTCATCAACCCCCTAAACTGTCAATGAGGTGTCAAAGGCAACCTTTCCTTCAAAACTTTATGACGGTACCAAAAAAAAAGACCAAACCCCCATTTGCCCTTTAACTCCACTTATCCCTGCAGAGCACAATCACATCACAATACTATCTCTCGCCCGTTTTGGGATTCCGTTGAGCTGTAAAGGGGTAACGTCACGTACCGGGACCGAACCGGGAAAAATGTCACACTTTTACAACTGATTTTCCATGATAATGACGTTAGTGTAGACGAGTTTCCGCTGCCGCGCCATCAACCCGATCTATTAGAGCATGACCCACACAGAAAAGTGGGCGTAGTCAGGGAGGCTGATTTGCAACGAAGGCGAGTATTTTGTTTGAAATTTTAAGCAGGATAGGCGGTTTATGGACAAAAGGTCGAAAACGATTTGCTTGGTGGTAAATTCTTCATTTTTTGAAAAAAGATTTTCGACCTTTTGTCGTTTCTTTTTTGTTCTTCGAGATTTTGTCATTTCGACCTTTTGTCTTTCGACCTTTTGTCTTTCAACCTTCTGTCCTTTCGACCTTTTGTCATAGATTCCGTATAGGCTTAAGTGAAAGCAAAATTACTATAACTCTCACCACTCAGCGAATGCTTAACGTACTCAAAACTTTTTTTGTCAGTGTACCGTAAACCGGGGGCAAATTGATCACTGGGGCGAATTTGATCAGTTCGGTACCAAAGAACATTTCCTTCCAAGGATGCTGAAGGTTTTGTAGGCATTACAGAAGTTCCATGTTTTCTAGTTTATAGATGTCTAATGATGATTTTGCACTATTTCATTTTTATTAGGGTCAGTTTTGCTTAGAAATACTCACACTTTTTGAAAATGTAATAAATCCGGTTGGAAATGTCCGTGATAATCAATCCACTAATGCTATACCAACATGTCAACTTTGAGTGTTTAAAATGTTGTATTAGCTTGAGTTTGAACTGCTGAACTCATTTTTGATATCATACAGCATAGCAAATGTACTGTTTTGCTCATAAAACCATTTATTCACAAATAATGTGCTTATTTCAAGAGCAATTGCATGCATTTAGGCGTATTAGGCAGATTTTCAAAGTTTAGTTTTGCAATAAAACGATCAAATACTCGAGTTGTAAGAGTTTTGACATCATTTTCAGATTTAGTAGATTCGAATTTAGTAGATAGGGAAAATTTGTATTATTAAACTTGCTTCGTTATATGGTGATCAATTTCGCCCCAATGTGTCATTTTCCTTTTTTCATATAAAAAATATTTTTATAATATAGTCAAATATTATTTTATGAAAATTAGATTACATGTTTTAATATAGAATTATGGAGTACTGATTTTGTCAAATTTTATTTGACAATATTTGAATTCCGAAGGATAACACAACAAAAAGTTGTAAAATAGTGATCAATTTGCCCCCGGATTACGGTACTGGTGCACTTATCTTGCTTCTAAAAGTAACTAGAGGAGCTTTCCGGAGTTATTCCGGTCATTGGGACGGGTTAAAGAGGAAAAGGATTTTTGGGACATGTCAAATTATTTTTGTGTATTTGCAATGTCAATGATTTAGCATAAATCAATAAAATCTTATATTGAACACTATGAATAAAAAGTTTTGAACCGTCTAGAATGCGAATGTGGCCACTCGGATTTATTGTCCTGAAAAACAGGTTATAAATTTGTTGAATATAATCCGTTTCAAATCAAGTCTAGGGGACTTGAAAGTGGTAATTTGTAGGATCAATCAAATGTAGGAACATGGTTATCCAATTTAATCGTTTCTCAACAGGTTCAAACTGAGGCGCTCTTCTTTAAACTCTTTGAATATTGGCCACATTATGGCAGGTTTCGAAAACTTGTGACTTGAACTCTGCCTACTTTTAGGAGCAATAAAGAACAGCACTCTTTTCATCCGACCTGGCCCAGTGACTTACTGGATTAACTTCAACCACAGGAACATTTCCGAGATCCTGTTACCACTTTTAGAATTTTTCGAATATTTTTCCGAGTCCCAGCTCGAAATCAGACTACTGTCCTAAATCATTCCAAAGTTTTTTATTCAACATTCACAATGGATATTGCAATGAATCTGCCAAAAATCTGTTATGAATCTTAAAGGTTTATTATTACTAAGGTTTTTAAGTTATTTTGATATGAGTTCATCCTTTAATTCTTAGTCAAATCGTCAAGGAATCATATACGAGAAAACTCCACATATTTGCCTGGAATTCATCCTAGAATTCCTCCCAACTTTCCACCAGATATTTTCCTTTGGATCTTTCAGGGGATTTATTCAGCAAGCTTGATCTGACTTCTCAACATCGTCAGATTTCTGAGACAAACTCTAGAGTAGCGTGCTGCCTTTGCCTCTTACTAAGCAGGTATGCAACGAAAAATGGGCGAGGAAGATGCAGCACAGAATATAACAGAGCAGAATTCCATCAAAAAAGAGTGCCTTCACTATACTGCGCGAGGGCTGTTTTGTTCGGATGGGACACTCAACAGTTCGTTTTAATGAAGTGTGGGTAAAGGTGAGCATAGCAATAAGATATAAAGAGTTCTAGAAAAAAAAATTCTCACATTTTTTTACTCTCACTCGAATTGTTTGAGAATCTGTGTTGAAAATGTTGAGTACAATTACTCCTCAGAAAAAGGACGATTTTGCCTGGGTGTAGCTTAAATGTTTAATCGAGTCTTCAACACCTGCTCAAAAGATTTTGCTGTCTTTATAACTTTTTAAAAAAGTTATTCATGATGTAATCATTGTTTGTAAAATGGAAGGAATTGGATAATGAATTTTCAGGTATTCAAGCTAAGAACCTACTATGGAGCTTGTTGGGATTTTTCTTCGTCGTACGTGAATTCTCCAACAAGTTTTTAGGAAATTTCTTCATGCATTCCCTCTCGAACTTCATTGGAAATTACATGCAAAGTTATGCTTCAGAAATTTCCTTTTTCTAGGAGTAACTTCAACATTTCTCTTCCTTATAGAATTCATCATTTTTTTGTTCAAATAGCTTTAGCAATCCCTTAAGTAATAGTTTTAGAAACTAATCCTGATAACTGGCTTTGGATGTAGCTTGAGGTTTTGCTTTTTAAAGACTTCATAGAGTGCTTTAAGGATCTTTTCGAAAATTCAGTTTCTCAATAAATCCTTGATTATATGAAACCTGTGACTAATCAGAAAGCTTGTTCAGAGAAAACTCTGAGAAGCCTTCAAGAACTCTTCAGGAAATTGTTCCAGATATTCAATTTCTCTTTGGGAATTTATACAAAAATTACAAACCAAGGATTTCACTCAGGACATCTCCAAGTGCTACCTTTGGCAATTTACAGCATTTACTGCATAAAATGATCTCTCAACCATTCCTGGGAGAATATCTCCAGGCACTTATTTAAGATTCCATCAGAAGTTTTTCCAAGAGTTTTGTCTGAAAAGTCTACTTGGGATTGTTTCAGGCTTTTTTTTTGAGAATAATAATTCATACAAAAGCTTTTCAAATTCTGAAGTTAACCACAAGTTCCTGTAGTGTTATAACAGGTATTGCATCAAAGAATACCGAAAACATCTCGCATTGATTTCTCCTGTAATTAATTTTGTGACTTCTCAAAATATTTATAATGGAATTCTAAAGATACATTAATAAATAGGTCAGAATTTATATCGGGACATCATCCAATACTTTCATTACGTTTTATTCTAATGATTTTAAATTATTTATAAATAACGCTAATAACATTACCACAAAATTAATCTGCAGAGTTCCAAGAAAGTCTTAACATATTACTTCTAGGATTCTTTTATTTTGTGCAAGGAATGTCTATTAGGGTGTGGCTTATTTTTCAAAAGTTCTAGGAACCGAAAATTTCTGTACTCTTATGAATTCAAATCACATTAAAAGAGAAACCTCAAAATTTGAGCTAAAAATATAAAGATTTAGAGGTGGCGCAAGCGTCTTGAAGGCGAATTTGCAAGTTCCAAAAAATGGCCTTCAGTGAGGTCACCATAACTTCGTTATTTTCTTTCCAATTTTCAAACTTCTAGCACCATTATCTTCAAAATTATATTTATAAAATCTTTGTTAAATACCAAATTTGTCTAAAATCAAAACAAATTTTAGTTAAAAGCAGTTTACTCTAATTTTTTCCTCATTTTATTCAAAACTTAATGTTTGTTTGACCATAACTTCATAAATACTCAACCGATTGCAAATCTTTTTACATGCATATGTAGCAAATTAAGTTGTTTTCAAATTGTCCACACAACATATTTTCAAAAAAATGAATTTGATTTAGTTTTTTAACAGATACTTCCCAAAAACATGATTTTTTAATGAAAAAGTCAAATTTCTCTGGATTATTTAAGTTTTTTTGCCGGAAATTACATTTTTCCTATAAAACACAAATTTATATAGCATCTTGTTGTAGTAACGAGTTGAAAAGTGCATATATGTTTTAACAAATGCATAAATATGTTTGTTTCAAATTATTTAAAAACTGTTGCAAAGTCCTTTTCAAAGGTTTAACAAATGATAAAAAGCAGTTTCAGCTTGAGAGATATTGTTTAATTGGCAAAATTTAAAAATAAAACACTGTTATTTTTTGCTAAAAAAATCAGGTTTTTTATGATTTTTTGTTAAATAACTTTGTCAAAACCATTTCTTAGTAAAATGCGTTGTATGAACAGTTAATAAACATTTAAATAAGCTTAGAAGCTTGCAAAAAGATTCGGAATCGGTAGAATATGAATGAAGTAATGGTCAAACGAATTTTTTTTTTAGTATAATGAGGAAAAAATTGTAGTTAACTACTTTTAACTAAAGTTAGTTTTGATATTAGACAAATTTGGTGTTCTACAGAGTTTTCATAAATTGTTATTGATTTTGAAGGTAATGGTCATTGGGCAGGACACTAGATCCAGTATTAAAATATTAATATTTATTAATGAAATTAATATTGATATTGAGAAGATTATCAAGTATGCATGGATTTTTGCAGTTTGCCTGTTGCCGGAGTTGCTAAGGCAAATTGATTATTTATATGAAAAAACAAGATGTGTTTATCGTCAGATCATCTGAGCAAAATATATGAAAAATCCGTCCGATTCAACATAGACCACACTGTTTGATGCCAACATCCATCTGGTAGTCTGGCTAGAAGGAGATTGGCACCTGTAGGATGCATCACATTCAGTGAAGCTCCATTCTCATCAATGCCCCACATCTTTCTACGGTTTCCGGGCCATTCCGCAACTCGATTCCGATGCAATTTGTCTCCTATGGTATGTCAGATCGGCAAGACATACAATCCACAATCTCAGCCTCTTGTTTATAAACCCCCACCATTGACTTAAATTCAAGATACTTCTGTCAGATGTCTTTATGAAAATCGTAGGCAACTCGATGATATCATAAAAATAATATATATTAATCCGTATTAACATATATTAATACCAATATCAATGAGTATCTTACCCCATGGTAATGGTGCTAAAAGTTTGAAAATTGTTTGGAAAATAACGAAATTATGGTGACTTCACTGAAGGCCATTTTCTCATAAATAGAAAATTCATTTTCAAGACGCTTGCGCTACCTCTTAAAACTAATATTTTTAGCTCAAACTTTGAGGTTTCTCTTTAAATGTGATTTTAATTCATAAGAGCATACAAATTTTTGGATTTAAGAACTTTTGAAAAATAAGCCGCACCCTAATGTCTATCTTCTATCTTTCTTTATAAAAAAATGGAATGGTTTTTGTATGTCACGAAATGGCTTGACAGAAGGTCAACGAATTTTCACTTTTTTCACTATTGCGTTGTTCAAGGGCAGTAACGTGTTTGTCTAGATTTTTTTTTATCAAACTTCACCGGGAAGATTGAATAAAAGTGCTACACAAATTCAACGTTTGAAATAAGAATTTTCGTAAAGCCTACTGGTGCAGTGTCGGGATGAAAAATTCTTATATAAAAAATGAATGAATCTTTGAAAGACTTTTCACAAGAATTTCGGAAGTTTTTTAAAAGAAATCTCCAAAAAACGCCTAGATAAATTTTTCATAAAATCTTTGAAAATGATGTAGAATCCTTTATAAAAAGCTGTGGAGGAGTATTTTGAATTTAGAAGAGCTCCAGTGAAAATAAATTTAAGGGTTTTCTGAATAAATCCGTAAAAAAGCTCTTATATGAACCTTTGTGGGAATTTTGGTGATCTAGAAGTGATTCATGATTTTTGGGGTACTTGTAGGTTGTTATTCTGGAAGAATTCTAAAAAGTATATTGCGGTGGAAGCTTCGAATGAAAGCACAGAGTAAAAGTTTGATCGAAAAGAACTGGGAAAAAATTGCTTATTCTGTAAATTGGGTGAGGTAAAACGAGTTGACTCAGGTGACAAAAGTTAGTTTGCATCCAATAGAAATTATCTTGTCTCGACTCACATAAAATGTTACTCTTTGTGTCAGGCATTGCAGAATTCGTTCTCATTTGCTTTTGAAGCACGATCGAATCAAGTGCAGAGAGACACCCTATCTGTATCAGTTCATTGTCAGCAATGTATCGCAAGTTGTAACATAGATAAAAAGCAGTAGCGAACGTGAGTCCCACAAAGACAGAGCAATGGTAAAGCCCGTTTCTCTCCCTTATTAACCATTGGGGGTAGGTGTTTTATTTTACTGACATAATTCCCGAACATCCTATAGCAATAGTGCCCCCTAGTTTGGAGCTTATTAAAATGGGTTTTATCATGCACTGTTATCTCCCTGTTAAAATCAGATCTAAAGCAAAGATGTCAAGGTGATAAATAGACTCCCATGATGTGTTGCAGATCATGATTGTTTCAGAGAGCGATACGTGAGAGATATTCTCAATTTTCTCAGAATTGAACACCTACTCTGAGTTCATTTGTTCATCTATAGTTCACCTGTCGTAGCAACCGTCAAATAATTTTTTATAATAAATTAAATCGCATAATCTTACAGTCTAAATCGTAGTAAAATCTTGACACTTGCATTGTACGCCACATTTAATCAAATAAAATATGCACGTATATGGCCTCCACTTATGTACGTATAAGACCTTTTGGCGGCATCTTATAGGTGAAACTTTGCACATATAGGCATCGTATAACGCAAAAGGTGATTTCGTTATACGGACATTCTGATTATCTGGGTTAGTTATGAAATAAATGATGCTGGAATTTAACTTAGGAATTCTTGAAGGAACTGTTTGAGCTTCTTGTATCCCGTGTCGATAACTGGCCATGGTAAAATTGCTGATCATCTAGATTTTTTCAAAGTTTATGGTTTCATGCAAAATTGTTTGTCACTCGGACCCTTTTTCCCTCCCTGACGGAAATCTTTGGCACGCCCATGGGTGGAGATAAAGTGATTTACAGGAAGGAGTGCCAACGGGTTGAACCACACAATTGAGAACATGAGATGCACTGGTCCATGAATGAGAAGAGTTTTGAGGGTATGATTTTGTGTTACCGTTCTGTCTCAAACTGAGGGCTAGAAAATTCTACATCTTGACTTGCTAAACATTGCAATTCGATCAAGATGAAGTGAAAACTTTCGGTTATAGCACTGCATTGCACAGTCACGTTGAATCAGTTGAGGGGAAGGACTGGGCTCGATTCAGCCAAAAATAATCGGAAGCATGGCGTGAAAGCTTCCTAGGCACGAGATCCTTTTGGCACGTGTATGGAATATGAAATTCCATTTACGTCACAGCCGCCGCCGCCTTTGCCTATGTAGTCTGCAAACAGACTTTTCGGAAGCTAAAAAGAGCTGTAACGCCGATGCTTCGTCATAGAAGGGTACGTAGACGACAATTTCTTCATAAATACGAACATGAGGGTTTAGTTTCTTTTATCTGTTGTCATATTTTTTGAGTCCGTTGAACGACTAAGAATTGGTATTCCATTGAGTCCATCGCGTCGTGTTGATGTGAATCTAATCCTAATCTTATGTTTGTGACAATTGTTACGTAACGAATGTGGAAAGCGTTTCGCGAATACTTATTACAAGTCATCATAATCATCTACATACAGATGGAGAAATCAAATTATGTTCACACTAATACCAGACGAGACGGCACCCGATCATAGCTGCCGACGCATTGATAAGATCTTGAGAAACAATTTTGTTCGTTGGTGGGAGTCGTTGACATTTTTTTTTCTCCAACATTTGGTCACACGATTCAATCCGACGTCTGACTCAGATTGTGAACAGGGTCGGCTCTGCTAGACGGTTTGTTCTATTTTTCTTCGAATTTCATTTCCCCGAACACCAGTTCTCCGAACATCCAGCTTCCCCCAATAGCCCATTTCTCCAAAAAGTTTTTGGCATCAATAACTTCATAATTTTAAACGTTTTAAGGTGGCGAATGATTCAGTCAAGGAATTCGCTAAGGACTTTCCTCAAGAATTTTCAAAATTGTATCTGACATGTAATAATTTCTGTTGAAGTGGGAACTGATAGAGAAAGTTCTGGAAAAGACGTAGAAAGAAATTCTTGCGAAATTTAAGGAAAGTTCCACCAACAATTTTCTGTGGTATCATTTTGTTCAAACAATGGCAAAGGCAAAGGCAAAGTGCTATTAATAGAAAATAAAACAAATCAATTGAAATTGTAAACGAGACGCTTGGAGTCGACTCTGATTGCAGACGAAATCCATTTGAATTCCGTCCATCTCTGGCTGGAATGTCGCCGACCGACGGCAGTCTGTCTGATTCCGTGGGTCTCTAATGACCATGATGACGTTGCTGGTGTGCTGATGCACCGCCATATAAATAACTAGTGACACACGTGCGCTAAGTATGATCACCATCTACTATGCAGTCCTTTTGAACGTGTGCCGTGGTGGTGTTATCATCATTTTAGCACTGCACTTGCATGCATTTCTCACGAGTGTCTCACAGCTACCGCACTACGTTTTTCCTTGAGTGCGAGATGATAATTGAGACCATCAAGTCCAAGTGAAAGTGCCTCTGTCGATGGCTTATCATATGGTACCGCCGCCACCTCCGCTGTCGCACAGTGGGCGCACTTAATACAAATAATGTCCAATAGTACAAATCTAGCTCGATTTGTTCTATAATCTTAATTCTTTGGTAAAATAAGAATTTTCAAGGCAATTGTCTTAGAATTGGCTGACGAATTAATAAATTTTGAATGTTCGGTTTATTTGGCATTATTTGTTTGAAGACGGATTTTTCCTTATTAATTTAAAAAAAAACGTGTGTAAGACCTTCTTCACAGAAGCAAATCGTTGTAAAATTTTTGTGGTTTTAAAAACAATTTTGGAGCTGATGATGACTTGCCAACGAGTCCGATGATCTAATTCACCGTGTATCAAATCTAATAATTTTCATATCTCAAAAGAAGCCTTAGTACATCGAAAACTATGGAATATTAGTGATATATTAAGGGTCTAATGATCATACAAAAGTGTTTTCCAAACATACTACAGAAACTATGAAAATGGTTTTAACCTTTTCACTTAAGTATATTATTTCAAATGAGACAATTAGAGATTGATTCGGTTGGAAGCTAGTACACAAAGAGCTGTTTTGTTAAAACAAATTTCATGAAATTTTAAATGAAGGCAAAGTAGGAAAAGGAAAGCAAAAATAATATAAGTGAAAGAATTTGTCAACTTTTTTATTCGGATTTTGGCCAGCTTTAGACCATCGTGCATCGTTGTGGCCCACTGTTAAGAAGATGGCTTTGATGATGGCGGCGGCGGTGGCGTGGGAAGATTACCACCACTATGTGTATAACCACGTGCGGGCTGAGATGCGGGAAAATTGGATCATTTCGAGTCACAAGATGAATGACCGGGTGGATACGATTGCAACGTATGCTGGAGGGGAGGAGAGGGCAAGAGCACACAGCATGAGCGTGATTGATATTAAGAGTTGAAAGCTTTCGAATGCTAATGCACATCAGCAGTGCAGGAAAGTTACGCTTGCTTCCTGATGATTTCTGGCTGCGAGTGAAATGTATGAAAGCATCTGTTGTTTTCAGTTGATTATAACGCAATTAGTTTACAGATGATCTTGATGGCATTTTAAATTTTACACATAAGTTTGAATATCTTTATTTTACTTTTTTTTACACTGTAGCTCAAAATTGTGCCGTGCAAGAACATTTCTAAGAACAGAATTAGATTCAGCAAACCCAAATTCACAAGAAATACACAATATGATCCATGCTACACGCAAAAATGTTATTTTTGTTACGCTGTGGTATTATTAGTTTTATATCACGGAATGCTGTTGACTGAGTTTATAGATCACTCTGGAATTTCCTGGGTTTGCAGTCACCTAAGTCGAACGTTCCAGTTTTAAGTACATTTTTTCAGGGAATTCGACTAAAACGAGATATTTATGAGACCCTAATTGATTACATATAATATGCGCGACTTCGAGTCGAGTCTAGTACACGACACTGAAGACGGCCTTACAGTTGAGGTCGAAATACGCGTATTTGTTAAAGGATACAAACTCTAGTGAAATTAAATGGTATAGTACTAAATTCGGGTTTTTCATCTACTTATAGGTATTTTACTAAACAGCTCGAAGATTTATTATTATAACTTTTTTGTTTTTCGATATTTTTGCACCATTTCTTCGCAAGCCCTCTCCTTTTTTAGGCTCTGTGGCAATATTGATCATTGGTCATATGGTTTCGAAGATATTCAGATGTTCCTTGGGGGACCGACATTCTCCATACAAAAAATCTTTGGGCTTAATTTTGTTTTTTGTCAATTTATCAAGAAACTAAAATGTGGGCTATACAACGTCAGGTTATAAGGAGCTTCTCTGAAAAAAATCATACAAATCGGTAGAGTTGTCTTGAAGAAATCTGAAAATTACACAACGATATTCTTTGAAGGTTTAAGGATCTTCATACGGCCAGATTGCTAACAGACACATAAATGTTCATTGAAGTATTGTTTGACCGAACATAACACAAATTCTGTGATTTGAGATATTTATGTAGGTTATGGAAAAACGTCGGTCCCCCAGAAATTTCGGAATATCTCCCGATCTAGATGACAATATGATCAATATCGACACAAATACTTAAAATAGAAGTGTTTTTTGAAGGCTTGTAAAAAAATGATGCAAAAACTTCGAAAAACAAAAAAGATATCGCTGTTTGAATATTTTTGTGGGTTAAAATATGAAGCTGCCGGTAGAGGGGTTAATATCTGTATCATATTACCGATGTGCTGACAAGAAAATACCAGAAGGAATTCAGGTATTTTCAGGCTGGTTTTCAATATTGAGGGATTCCACGGAGGCATGCAAGTCGATTCTGATCGACCATTTCAAAAATATCTGAAACTTTGCACAGTTTTTCAGTTCCATCTAAATCGTCATTTTCCGATATCAAATCTTCAAGTTGAGTCACGACTAACTTTTCAAAAGGGTGTATGTGAAAATGGTTCAAAAATATTCAAAAAGCTGCACAGCAAAAACGGTTCGTTCGATTGTTAGACAACTAAAGAAACAAAGTTAGACAAGTAAATAAAGATTCAAAAAAAAATACACACAGTAAAAAAAAATTTTTTTTTTTGCATTAAAAAACATCATTTTTGTCACAAAAACTCATATATCTCAAAACCCTATCGGAATACCAACGTAATTTTTTGAGGGAAAACGGCCCATTATATTAGCTATCTACCATAAAAATTTGGTGATGGTAAGCCAATAAACAAAAAAGTTATGACATTTCAAATATTTCACAAATTTGACACTTAGTGAATTTTTTTTTTCATTGTTAATTTTTTTTAGGACCGCAGTTTGTTGCTGAATTTTTTGTTAAGGGTACCACATGAGGTTAACAAGTCGTTTTCATGATATTTTATTTAATTATTCATAACTATTATAGCATCTATTAGAAAGTTAGACGCGATCCAGTGTTGTGATCTAAAGTCTTGATAGTGTCATATTTTTTATTGTACGTAACTGAAGAAAAATTTTCTCAATAGTGTTGAAACCTTTTGATAAAAGAAACCTATAAGAAATCTAACATTGAAGACAAAAGCTACAAAAAAAAGTTATCTATACAGGTATACGACTAGTTTACCTGCAAAAAGTTTACCTCGTAGAGAACAAGGCGGGTCTATACCCAGGTGATCTAGTATACGTAAAGCAGGTCGGTTTTCTCGGCACTGGTTTTCTCCACAAAGTTAAAATCTGATTACATCTGGGTATAGACCCGCCTTGGTAGAGAATAGACTTTGTTAGTCATATTTGGGAGAAAGCGAGTGACTTCAACAACATCAAAAACATGATAGGTACATACCATGAACATACTCACGAAAAAGCTAAAAATATACTACCACTATGGTTATAAAAGATTTAATTGTAAAATTTTTCTTCAGTCAAGCAAACGACACCAAACTAGTCAGTAAAAACTTAAAAGTGATTTTGTTTATTAAAATCTAACGAGCAACATGAGTAGTCGCTTTCTCAACTGTTGCAGGCCGTTTGCAGAAAAAAAGTGTTCGAAAGAGCTACGAAATCTCACCGAAAGCACCATAGATAAACTGAAAGCGGCTGGTTATGCTCCAATGTCTACATTGAATACAAATTTACGCATTTGTACGTCCTGCCGTTTAAACGTTGACAAACGGGCAATCTGTACATCATCGGTGGATCAGGTTGCAGGAAGTTCGAAAACAACAACAACTGAGGAATTACTAGATGCACCGACAACAACTGAGGAGTTACCAGAAGTACCAAGTGCAGATAGTCTTGCCACGGTACCATCAGCGACATCTGTTTCAACAAATCAATCAGAAGATGAGTGCATCCAGAAGGTCAACATCGAACGCTTCAACGAAGGGATAGCTGGAATAAAAGTGACTCCGATTAAATGGACGAAGATGGGTTACGTCAATTATCCCGAGAAAAAATACCGTGAAATCAACGAAGCTGTACGAAGAAACCTCTTCAAATTAGGACCTGAGGATGTGGAAAATACAGACTACGATGAGGTAATTATGAATATGAAGGAAAGGTTCTCGAATCTAGCCACGACAAGGAAAGAAAAATTATTGATTTTGTCGATGCTGCCAAGCTCGTGGTCTATTCAAGACGCCATTGATGAGTTCAAAACCAATAGAAATACAGCGAAAGAGGCAAAACAATTAAAAAATAACTGTCTTGCAACCAAAAATGCTAAAAAAACCAAAAGAAAAAATAATTCAATATTTTGAAGACGATGAAGTAAGTAGAGCTATGCCTGTTCAAAAAGATTATGGATCTGTAAAAAAAGATGGAAAGCGTCAAGCAATCCAAAAACGATTAATGATGACTACTTTGAAAGAAGCGTATACACGCTTCAAGGAAATTAACGAAAATATTAAGGTAGGTTTTTCCTCATTTGCAAGCCTTCGTCCAAGGCAATGCAAGCTTCTATCCAATTCAGGAACACATAATGTTTGTGTGTGCACAACACACGAAAATATTAACCTAATCTTACATAGTTTGAAAAGAATCAATTTATCAAAGGATATTAAAATGTTAACTGGTAGTCTTTTGTGTGAAAATACAACATCAAATTGCTATCTACGATCTTGTTCGGATTGTCCAGATTCTTCATCATTGGAAAATACTTTATTCGCTGAGTTTGAAGAAAATTATATTGATCAGTTATCATTTGAGCAATGGGTGACCACGGATAGGTGTGACCTAGAAACTATTGTAAAACCTGTAGATGAGTTTGTGTCATTTTTTTGCTTGAAATTAGAAAGTTTAATTCCTCACGACTTTATTAAAACAGAGCAATCCCGCTTTTTAAAAAATACGAAAAATACATTACAAGATGGTGAATTTTTAGTCATTTGTGATTTTTCTGAAAACTATAGCTTTGTATTGCAAGATGAAGTGCAGTCCCATCACTACACAAGCTACAATTCATCCATTCGTTATTTATTTCAATGGAAGTACGCAAATTGAACATTTTAGTTTTATTGTAATTTCCGAAGATTTAAGACACGACTCAGTATCTGTAAATTTGTGCATTGCCAAAATGATTAACTTTTTACGCGTTGATAAGGATAAAGAAATCAGAAAGATATATTTCATGTCTGATGGAGCAGCATCGCAGTACAAAAACCGTAAGAATTTTTCGAGCCTATGTCAATTTAAATCAAAGTACGGAATTGATGCAGAATGGCATTTCTTTGCTACGTCACATGGCAAAGGTCCTTGTGATGCTATTGGAGGAACTATAAAGCGCATGGCCACAAGAGCAAGTTTAGCCAAAGAACGTGAGCATCCAATTAAAACTGCAAAAGAACTATTTGATTGGGCGAATCGCAGAAAAGAAGAAGATTCAACAAAATTATCATTTTGTTTTACTACTACTGAAGAGTACGAATTAACGGCATCAGAGCTCAGCGAGCAATATAATAACGCGAAAACGATCCAAGGAACCCAAAAATTTCACTGTTTCATTCCATTGTCAGAAAATAAAATTAAAGCAAAACTATACTCGAACTGTACTGATAATGATGCAAAAGTGTTCGATATTGTAAAAAAATTGAATAACAATAAATAAATAAATAAGTATTAATAAAATGTTTTCATGATCTCATAACGCATACCCAAATCCAAAACTTTTAAAGTTTTTATATAACATTTAGAAACTCATCGATCATACTCTAAAAAAAATATCCTGGTAAAAAAAATATTTTCGTGTAATCTGTTAATTCATTTCAATTTATACATATATACATATACATATAATATATATACATATACATAATATTTATACATATAATATACATAATACTAATGAATACATGAAAACGACTTGTTTAATTCACGCAAGGCCCTTAACAATAAAATCAGCAACAAACTGCGGTTCCCGTAATAATTTACACCGAAAAAAAATATTTATTTTCTACTAAATGTGAAAATTGTGACATGTTTGAAATGTCATAACTTTTTTGTTTATTGGTTTACCATCATCAAATTTTTATGGTAGATAGCTAATATAATGGACCGTTTTCCCTCAAAAAATTACGTTGGTATTCCGATAGGGTTTTGAGATATTTGAGTTTTTGTGTCAAAAATTATGTTTTTTAATGCAAAAAAAATTTTTTTTTACTGTGTGTATTTTTTTTGGAATCTTTATTTAGTTGTCTAACTTTGTTTCTTTAGTTGTCTAACAATCGAACGAACCGTTTTTGCTGTGCAGCTTTTTGAATATTTTTGAACCATTTTCACATACACCCTTTTGAAAAGTTAGTCGTGACTCAACTTGAAGATTTGATATCGGAAAATGACGATTTAGATGGAACTGGAAAACTGTGCAAAGTTTCAGCTCAATAGAAAAAAATGAATTAAAAAATTTATCAAATTTTGGTGCTGTTGCTTGGAATCACTCTATTGGCTGTGCCAGAGCTTAGATAGATAGATAGATAGATAGATAGATAGATAGATAGATAGATAGATAGATAGATAGATAGATAGATAGATAGATAGATAGATAGATAGATAGATAGATATACTTTTAACTCGATGGATTTGTCGGTCCCTTTAAATTCCCATATACCATGCTTCCCATTAGTCGATATTTCTATAACTCGAAATCTCCACTAGTCGATGTCACGTATGAGGCAAATTTCCCTCCATTACTCGATATCCAGATGAAAATCCTTTTGATACATGAGAACATGGATCACTTCTGGTTTGGAAGTGAGCACAGACTTGCAAGTTGTGATGAATGTTGAAAAACATAAAAATAAAAATATTGATTTTTTGAAAAAAAAAAAATAAATAAAACGAAAGCGATTTCTCCAGAATTTTGAAAAAGTGTTGAAATATGATTTTTTACAATGCTATATTTTTGCTTTCATACAAAAGTGATCATAAAACAGAATACAGAAACATGTTCCTTTCATTTTATATTTTTTGTGTGTCGGTATGTTCTATAACTCGATAATTCTATAAGTCGATGGTCTCTTGAATATCGAGTTATGGAGAGTCATGAGTATTTACTTTTAAAGCCATAAAAACGACGGGCTGCATTTCACTATCCATGACAACGGAATCAGGGCTGCATATGACGTTGATATTTTTCCACTTCGCGAGTCTCTCTCAGATTAGAAGTTAATCCCGATATCTGCAGTGTCTTGCCTCTAGGGCAGTGCCGCATTTGGGCCTTGGGGGGGGGGGGGGTCAGATCACATAAAGAGGGCCCCTTTATACAATATTCAGCACCGTTTTGGGATTCCACAAACTAACGTATTGAATTTGAGTTTTGAACGAGATGGTCGGTCCAAACGTATGAGGGGCCCAAATTCAAAGTACTGTAAGTGACATTTTCGGTTGTGAGCTACCGTCGTTGGGAGTGAGAATGGGTCAAAAAAGGATAAGTACGATTTATTTATCGAATAACTTTTGCAATTTAACTCCAATAAACCTCAAATTTGGTGTGTATGTACTTTGATGGTACTTTAACAACTGACCAAAAAATTATAGAAAAATATTTATTCACTGCGGCGCTATAAGTGAACGAAAAATGACCCAATCTCACCCCATAGAGGGGGTGACATTGAGTCACTGCAATTGAAATAACTTGGTTTTGAGAATATGTTTGCAGAACTATTCACAGCTGAAAAATATTGATGAAATACGATGCAAAGAAGACTAAAAGACATTTAAGATGTTTCACAGGTATGCTAAACCCACTTTAAAGAACGGTTATAGCAAAAAATTGAAAAGCTATGAGAAAAAATATGTATACCCAGCATTTATGGTCCAGTTTACAAAAATTTTCTTGTTATTTCCCTCAAATTGTTTTCAAAGTCTCATTCCCATTGCCATAAAGCCTATTCAGTTTCCCCAAAAGTTTGCAGAAGCAGTGATTATTTTGAACCTTTGCAAGTAGTTAAATTTCGGTACGTCATTCCACGATTAATACATTTTAGGCAGATGTTGACGTCATAATCCCGGTATTTCAGCGATCTAACTCGTAAACGATCTAACGTATGTTGTTTCTATGATATGAAAACACTAATAAATAATTAAATTTAAAAAAAAACCTTTGATAAAATATTACGATGTTGTTGCGCACGAAAAACAGCTGCTGGTTTGAGAAGCTGTCAAAATGCGTTGCATTGTTATTCAATGCACGAAATCCTCAACTAGACTTGTTTGATATTTCAGCGATGCTGTATTTAGAAAGAATAAACACATCTTAATGAAGAAAGAGTACACACGTTACCGTGAAACGACAAAAACGTAGACTTGTGATTTCATTCACCATCGTTCTTCCTTGACCCAATCTCACCCCCATTTTTAATGTTTTAGACACCGTGTGGAAAAAAATAAAATTTTTGTGGAAAAATCAAATAGATTCCGGAAAATACGTATGAAGTGCAATGAAAAGACTTTCAACCTTCTACTAATATAACAAAAGAAAATACAGTACATGCGTTATGCTTTACATAGAAGAAATTTAATGTTGTGGGCTTCGTGGCCGAGTTATTAGTGTCGCCAGGCAGTAACCGCTTCGTGTCATGAGGTGTGGGTTCGATTCCCGCTTCAGCCGTCGAAACTTTTCGTCAGGAATGTTTCTCGGCTGTGTCACTGGAGCATGCTTGTCCGTTGTCTAGTGTTAAGTTACAGTCTGTGCAGCTAAATGGCTGAAGACGGTGTCCGTGTCTTTAATTATGTGTAATAATATGCCCCCTTACATATGAATTATAAATTTAAGTAATATCAGCGTTTTTAGCTCATATTATGTTTTGACCCAATCTCACCCCCAGACCCATTGTTACCCCCATCGACAGTATATACTTTGGAAAAAAAACAGTCAATTATAACTTTTCCAAGAGTGCTTTCCAAAGCTCCTTTTGATTCTATGTAGTACAAGTTTCCTGTTTGTCTCTTGTTGCCGCATTCTCTGAAGAAAAAAATACAAAGTATTTACAGTACTGGCAAGAATACAGTACACAAGGCCAATTGATCTGAAAATTGAACTGCACGCTGGAAAAAAAATTTGAAATTAAATTTGTAAATAAACCATCAAATTATATGCAGAAGTAACTAAGTTCTTAAAATCCACCCATTTTAACAAAATGACAAAATTTTGATACTTTGAAAACAAACAATTTAGGATAAGTATAATCTTTCACAAAGTTTTGCATTTCATCTAAGTGAACAAATTTGCAGAAGCATGCCTTTTACAAAATATTCACATTTCAAAAATATTCTAATTTGAAAATTTCGGCTTTTTTCTAAAAAAAACATTATTATAGCTTCCAAACTCTTGAATGGAATTACATTTGTTTTCAAATTTCAAGTTTTTTATGAGATGTAGTTCAAATTTCAGGTCAATCGGTTTGTTCGAAATGTTATAAAGTTCCCTAAAATTAACCATTTTTGTATGAAAATCGGCCTTCATGTACTTTATTCTTGGAAGTACTTTGTATTATATTAATTAAATTCAAAGTTTACTCTAAGCCTTTACTGAATTCAAAGAAAACTCCATCAACTACGGAAAACAAAATATAAATTGTTTAAAACTAATCATAGAGAATTTCCTTTACGCTTCATGTTTCTGATAGAATTGCAAATCTGTTGAAATTTTAATGTTCTGGTAGGAACCAGATAAACTCTTTTAATTGAGCATTTCTTCAAAGGCAAGCAGAGGCAGCAGCCGTATTTTCAAGACCCTGCAAAAAACGTTAAGCGCATTTTCAATTCGAACATTTTTTTTTTAAACTAATTAGAGAAGAATTTGGCTTAATATTCATGATTTTTGTATAATATATTGAAGGATAACAATTGACCATACAGTGAGATTAGGTAATGAACAAAAAACTAAAATATTGGAAAGTTGACTTTGACGTTAGAAACTATTGTAAGGTATTTTAGAATGTTATTGTTGTTAATTTTAATTCCTCGGGGGCCCCCTTTATCGGGGAGGCCGGGGCATTTGCCCCCATGGCACTCCTCCAAATCCGGGTCTGCTCTAGGGTGCAGTTTATTTTTCCAAAGTTCTCAAAACCAAAAATTCGTGTGCTATTCTGATTTCAAATGACATAAAAATTGACACCTCAAATTTTGAGCCAATAATATTAAGATTTAGACGTGGGGCAAGCGACTTGAATGTGAATTTTCAATTTATGAAATATGGCCTTCAGTGCAGTCTTCATAACATGATTATTTTTAAATCAATTTGGAAGCTCTTAACATCACTCTCTTCTAAAATTAATGTTTTTGAACAGTTTTTTTTTTTGTTAAATAACTAAATCAAAACTATTTTAAAATTGATATGTTGCATCCACATTTTTTAAACACCTAAATTTGCTTCAAAAGCATGTAAAAAGATTTGGATTCGGATGAGTATTCATGCAGTTATGGTCAAACAAAGATGATTTTTTTAGTAAAGAAAAAGGTAAAACTGCTTTAAATTGAGGTAAGTTTTGATTGTAGACAAATTTGATGTACTTACTTTTCAGAAATTTGACTTTGAAAAGAATGAAGCCAAGAGCTTTAAAATATGTCAGAAAATAACAAAGTTATGAAGATTTCACAAAAGGTCATGTTTCATAACTTGAATATTCACATTCAAGTCGCTTGCACCACCTCTAAATCTTAAAATTTTTGGCTCAAAATTCCAGGTTTCGCTTTTTATACGATTTGAATTAAGACAATCACACGAATTTTTGGTTTAGAGAACTTTCTAAAACTAAGCCGCACCCTAGGGGCAATATGTCGACCTTTGATGACGAACCATTCGAAGGTTTTGTGTTATGCTAATCGTTAGCCTGGGACACGGTTATATGGAAAATTTGGATTCTCGCTCCAGTCCATTTTATGGATTGCATTTGGGTCCCATAAAAACTGTGCAAAATTTCAGCTTGATCGGTGGAACTATATCTACGCGTCAGCTGTTCAAAGTTTGTATGGGATTTACTATGGGGATACATACTTTTGCAAAGAAAAATCGCAAGAGTTCGCCCATTGACCTCTATAAAAATACTGAACACAGATCTCGATAGGTATTTCTAAAATGAACAACATTGTCGAAGACCGCAAAGCAATCCGATGCTTGTGAAAAAAGTTATTAAGCAAATACTATTCGGAAATTTTGCCCAATTTTGTCATTATTGTTATTTTTTCACGTGTTAATCAACGTCGCCTTGCTAATAGGTTTTCATTGAGTAACTTTTTTCACAAGTGTCGGACTGTTTCGCGGTCTTCGGCAATATTCTTCATCGTAGAAATACCTTTCGTGGTCTGTGTTTAGAATTTTTATAGAGGTCAATTGGCGATTTTTCTTTGCAAAAGTAAGTTTTGCCATAGTAAATCCCATACAAAATTTGAACGGCTGGCGCGTAAATATAGTTCCACCGATCGAGCTGAAATTTTGCACAGTTGTTATGGGACCCAAATGCAATCCATAAAATGGACTGGAGCGAGAATCTGAATTTTGTTCCACCTTAACCTTAACCTTAATTAAAAACTTGAACCAATTGTTAAACCGATACATAAACGGGTTGTGCTATTTTCCTCCAAACGCCAGTTCCCCGAATGACCCGATTTTGTTTACCTCCGATTTTATCTACCCCCAATTTTAGCACCCTTTTTAACCCATTTTGTCGACCCCTGATTTTAACATCCTTTTTTCCCGATTTTATCAGCCTCAAATTTATATTTATTCTAATTAGACTAAATACATCTAACCTGGCAATATTGGGTGCATAAAGTCAATTATGACCTTGGCCACGTCTACACAATCATCTTAAGATCGAATTTTTGAATTTTGGAATTTTTAATAATTATCCAAGAAACTTATCTATGTTACCTTGGATTACGGTACATAGAAAATGGAAGTAAAAATATAATGTTTATAATAACAAAATCATAAAACTAAGTGCTTAAGTTAAATTAAAACTTGAAATCAGTCGAGCTGCTCTACTTTTCGGGGAAACGGATCATTCGGGGAACTGGCGTTCAGGAAATCTACATTCGGGAAAAAGTAGCACGATCACGTAGACGTAGTATATTATATGCTACGTTTAATGTGAATCATCATATTTATTTAAAATGTTGTAAAAACCAGCGTTACATTTGAATGCGTTCAGTTTGCATTTCAGTTCAAATTTTTGAACGAGAGATCAAGTAGGCTTGAACATTGAGCAGTTAAAAATTTAACCCAAGGGACCTAAAAAATGAACGCAAAAGAAACATTGTTTTCATGGCAGTTCCCCGAATGCCAGGTATGTCCTGGTTTTAAACTTTTTTACGAGCAGAAAGATTTACTAAAGATGTGAAGGAACATTTAAAATGTCATACATTGTGCTTGATATGAATGGACTGTTAAACTACAGTCGTTTTTTTAAGTTTTGTACTTCACTGTGCATTTTAAAACGATCGTGCGCAGCGTCAGAATCTTACACGAGAGTTCAGTGTTTACTGCGTTCACTTGCAAAATTAAATCGCGTTCAGTTCACTTTTGGCTCGCGTTTATTTTAAGATGCATCACTGGTAGAAGCATGAAACGAGTTTACCGGTTTGCATTCCCTATTCAATTGCGTATCAAGTAGCTGCCCAACAAAACGAGAAAGTTAAGACGAATTCCACCCAGAATGAGTCAAAAAAATAAAAATCGTGCTAGGTAGTCTCCGATTTGGATTCAATTTTACACATGCTTTCGGTATGATAGAATAAGTGTTTTCCATAGAAAAATTGATCATTTTGACTCAAGAATATCTTTTGAAAATGGCCTATAATTTTTTGCTTGCAACTTATTTGACAAATTCTAACTCCGATACTGTTGATTTTAGTGAAAAATGTTCTATGAAGAAGTTGTACTAAACCGTTTGGACTATAAGAAAAAAATATACACTGAAAAAATATTTTGTTTTATTTTAATATAATAAATTTTTAATTACACGAAAACCCCATTTTAAATATTTTTTAAATGTTCACCATAAATTCTTGATAGTTAACAGACGTTTGGGACAAAATTTAATAATGGAGAAAGTTCTAATAAAAACATTTTTTGGCCGATTTTCAAAATTTTGATTGTTTGTCAAAACTAATACGTTCTGATGATAAAATATGAATCTCGAAATTATTCTGAACCATAATGATTAAATGGATAATTTCTCTTCAAGTAGCCATATCCAAATTGTATCGAGTTTATGCAAAAAAAAATATTATTTAAGTAATTAAATAGGCCATTTTCATAAGTTATTTGCGATTCTCCATCAAGGAAAATATGTGAGTGGAAAGAAATAAGGTCTTTACTCTCGAGAACGTATTATTATTGATGGAGAATCCCGAATAACTAATAAAAATCGCTTATTTAAATATTTAAATAATATTTTTTGCATTAAACTTAATTTAATTCGATAATGGCTACTTCTAGAAATTATTCATATAATCGTTATGGTTCAGAATAATTTCAAGATTCTTATTGTATTATCAAAAGGTATTCATTTTGACAAAAGAATAACAAAATTTTGAAAATCAACCGGAAGTTGTTCTTGGAAAAACTTTTTCATTGAAAATTTCTCCATCATGAAACTTTGTCCCAAACATCTGTTCACTATCTAGATTCTACGGTGAAAATTTAAGTAATATTAAGAATGGGGTTTTGTGTTATTTAAAATTTAAATTTTATGGTTGAATTTCTTCATGAAAAATCATAAAATATTTTTCCACTACGACTTCTTTATAGAACATTTTTCTTTAAAATCAACAGTTCCGGAATTAGAATTTTTCAATTAAGTTGCAAGCAAAAATGAATAGGCCATTTTCATAAGTTATTATCGAGTCAAAATTATTGATTTTTCAATGGAAAACATTTATTGTATCATAGCAAAAACATGTGCAAAATTTACTACAAATCGACGATGGTCGAGTTCTGTGACTGATCGATTTGACATGGGATTCGTCTTAATCAAAACTTCCACTCCAACGATGCAAAAACCGAATCCACTTGTTGGGCTTGTCAAACATATTCAGTTATTGTTACTCGATGCTTAAATAGGATTTGTATAGGTAGTGATTTGTATAAGTTGCTATTTTTACAACTAAGGCACTCAACATTCTCAAATATGTTTTATTTATCTTCAAAAATAACCAATTAATCAAATAGCACTTTAATTCGCCCTGCGTCCTAATATAGTGCTATTATACAGCTTACATGTCTTTTATTGACCCTTTGAGCCCAAAGAGGGTTCCAAGGTTCAGTTGCGAAAAATTTCATCTATGCTTCCCACACTACCCATTATAAGTATGGAATCGCATAATCCAGTACTGTCACACCCCAGTTGAATATTGCAGCATCCCACAAAAAATAGCATCACCTAATTACTTTAATTTTTATGATGTTATATCTCGGAATCATGATTATCTTAAAAGTTGCAGGCATCGGCAAAGCTGTTCTGAAGCCGTCCATTTATTATTACGTTACGTCAAAAATGGAAATATTCGACCTCGTCGTTCCCTACGTAAAGCTTTTTGGAGGAAAATTTCCAAAATTTTAAACGTGCTGTAACGTTTGAGCCTACCCTCTCCCACCCTCAAAGGTTGCGTAATTTGTGGACGGCGCCAAAGGTGAAGTATTTATTGTGCAATTTTGCCGTACGTGGCCCTAGTGTCTATATCTATATTTGGTCATGCATTTAGCAGGCTCTAGCTCATGATCCCGACGACCTTCAGCAAAGTTGTTAAGAAGCTTGAAAGCAATTTTACGAAACGCTGTTTGTTTACCAATTTTGCGGCTACGTGATGCTAGTGTGCATGTACAGTTTTTTATTTTCTAGCAGATTCTAGCACACGATTTTGACCATCTTGTGAAGTGTGAAATGTTTGTCTTCAGCAAAATTGTTTAGAAGCTTGAAGGCAATTCGAGGCAGCAGCGTTTGATTAGCAACTTTACCACCTCATGTCACTAGTGTGAATGTAAATTATATCATGCTCAAGCAGGCCCTAGTTCATTATCCTGACCACCTAAAAAGTTCATGTTTTCAGCTAGTAATTTTGCGGCTACGTGGCGCTAGTGTGCTTATAAATTTGGTTATTCTCTAGCAGACTCTAGGTAGGTTGTGTAGCTCGAAATAATTCGACAAGTTTCTCGCTCTGACAAATAGAGGCACACCAGTGATAAAACAAAAGCGGCCAAATTCTAAGCGGAAAATACTTTTTATTCAAAAGTTGTTGTTAGGAAGAAGACTTGGAGAACCCAAGTATAGATAAAATGACCGGTTTGAAGGAATTTTAACAGTGTTTAAATTAAAATGCAAAATTTTGCTAAACTTCAGTTTTCCACCACCTTACACTCCACATCATTCTGTTGCCATCAATTCAGAATTCCAGATCAACGTGGACGCTAGGCACATCGAATCATTTGATATGAGCCGAATAATGGAAAAATTATGTTAACATTGATTTTCGTTCAGTGTACCATCAGAATGACGAGAGCAACCATTGCATGTGTAAAAGTCCTACCGGTTCATGGCGACCGAACAGCGAGTGGGTTCATTGAGGTGGCCCATTTTTATTGAGCTTGAGCTTAAGCTTGATTGGCCGCTCGTGATTGCTACTTCAGTATCGCCAAATCAGCTGCACTTACACAAGGAACAAACCAGATAAATACTTAGGACTAACATATTTATTTATTTTATTTATTTATTTATTTGACGTCAAGCATTTTGTAGACCATTCTAAATTACATTGTGTTCTTAATATCTATGTGTTTATATATTATAAATTTGTTGAGTATACTCGATTCATAATACATTTCTCAGTTACTATTATTTTGTATATCAAAAAAGTATTTTTTCAGTTTTGTTCGAGACATGTTAACATCAATCATTCCACAATGCTGATTATATATAGTCATCATCTGATTCAACGGACTAAATTTAGCGTAATTCGTGCGATGATGACCTACTGTGAACAAGTAACGATTGCGCAAGTGACGAGTTGGAGTATAAAAATTCAGTTTTGAAAGTATATCAGCAGAATCAATGCGCTCTGAAACAATATCGTTAACAAAAGAAACCATAGCATAATCACGACGCATTTTCAGTGATTTCATATTGATAAGCATGCATCGTGATTCATATGATGGTAGAGGAAGTACTGACCAGCCTAAATTACGTAGTGCGTATAATAAAAACTGCTTTTGTATCGATTCTATACGTTCTTCATGTTTTTTTTTGTGTAAGGTGACCAAATAATACTACAATATTCTAATATTGATCTTACATATGCAACATAAAGTATTTTTAATGTGTAAGGATCACGAAAGTGTTGGCCAAATCGTTTTATGAAATTGAGCATATTTCCTGCTCTATGAATTATTGCATTATAGTGATCTACGAATGATAGTTTTGAGTTTAAGATAACTCCTAAGTCTCTTATTTTATCACATTTATTAACATGGTAGTTTCCTGAAACAATAGACATATTTGGTGTGGTTCGTTTTCTGCTATAACTTATGAGGTTACATTTCTTTATATTCAATTCCAATAAACTTTTGCAGCACCACGTGTAGAAAATTTGTATCTCATTCTTAAAAACATTATGATCGTCATCATTCTTTATTTCTAAAAATAGCTTCATGTCGTCAGCATATATAAGGACCCTCAGTGTGTAAGTGCTGGTGATCATCTATTTTTGGGCAATAATGGTGCCTGCTACGTCAGAATGCTGACCAATGAGGGGAAGGGAGAGGGATTTATATTGCATTTAAAACTGACCCATAGTAGACCGGATATACCCTTGCATCTACGCCGATTCATGCGGGAAGGTATAAGGGTGAGACAATGTTAAGGCAGAGAGGCTTGCTTTTGGATAGCAGATTGCCTATGTATCTGGTGTCAGGGAAGGCGTGCTATAAAGATAGAAGAACGCGACCTATGGTCGAAAATGTAATTAGAACCGGTCAATTTTATTTGTAACTTCAAGCTCGTTCAACATTTAGAGTTGACGTTTTCGCTTGAATTTTCTTAAGCTTATATTCTGGTTGTCAAAATAAAAAAAATTGATCTAACTAAAGATTTTTTTGTAGTAAAATTATTATGGCCCACCCTAGGGTACATATATATGGTAGCAGGACATCCACAGCATGGCAACAACTGGACCGCCGCCATGGACGTATGTGTCCAAGGTAAAGTGATCAGTGTGACGGCATTATTGTAATCAGATAATGTGACCCACCTATACGGTCGTCCGAGCTCTCGCCAGTGGAAGTTTTCCACAAGAAGGGGCATTCAGCTTGGAACATTAATGGGCACATTGTTGGGTTAGCCCTTGCATCGTCGAAATTCGGCATAATACAGTATGGCCCATAAAAAAATGCGAAAATTGTTTGAACGTGAATCTAGCATCCACACGCGTTATTTTCATTGTTTTTGCTAGTGAATGTAATTTCTGCTTATTGTAGTATATTCTGACATAACTTCGCTATCTAGGACAATTTTTGTCGTATTTTTCTTACTGTTCTAAATAATGTAATAAAGCAAAGAAGTTCAAAGGTTTTGTCCACCCAAAGCTAGAAACAGCGTCTGATTGTCGTATACTCTGGTGATAAACTTTCCACCTTCAAAAACCACACTTTATTGTTGTAAATTTTAGTTTGTTTGGTATCAGAAGATGGAGGAGTTCTTAGAGAACGTGTTTTTAATGGTTACAATAAAATATTTTTCCAGGGTCATAGTTTTGATGGCATTTGCGTCTCATAGGTTTGATATGCCTTTATTTTTTGTTAAAGTTTAGTAAAAAATAAACACGGAGGCCTATAACAGATTTTTGAGGATGAAATTTGTTCCTTCGGTTAGAGACAACTTATATCAATACTAGCTCATAGGTTTTGAGCAAAACGGAGCCGCTTATCACACTTATATGGAGGTTCAATGAAAGCTGTCCAAAATGAGCCGTTTTTTCGAAAAAATGTTTAAGTCTCCAATGATCCAAGTATGAACCAATTCTATCATTTGATATGGGCGTATGCTGGAGACAAGGTCTGTGAAGAATCTCACGCCATCGTTGAAGTTTCAGAAGCTTTCATCACACAGATATTGAACTCGACGTCCGCATGATAAAATTTGAAGGTATGCTTCCAATTCCTCTCTGGTAAGGTGAAAGTAACAGATAAAAATCATGTCCAAAGCAAACAACTGAGTCTTAATAGATTAAACAATACAAGTAATGAATAATATTTATGTTTCATTCACATTTTCTATGTAAAAACTATCATTAAACATGTTATGACGATTTTCGCATTTTTTTATGGGTCATACTGTATGTATGCAGTAGCGAACGGAATAACAAGCGAATATGTTATTGCAAGCTGGAAATTCTAAACAAAAGGAACGCGGATGGGACAAATTCCAGGCAGGTGTTCTCAAATTTGGTATTGAAGTCCATCGGGAATTTCGCAACAATTAGGTTGAAAATGTCGTGTTAAAAAGTTTCTAGTTTCGAATTTTTGATTAATGTGACAATGTAACAATTCAGTTAGACCAAGCTGAGGGTCGTGGGTTCGAATCCCACCGGTCGAGGATCTTTTCGGGTTGGAAATTTTCTCGACTTCCCAGGGCATAGAGTATCTTCGTACCTGCCACACGATATACGCATGCAAAAATGGTCATTGGCACAGTAAGTTCTCAGTTAATAACTGTGGAAGTGCTCATAAGAACACTAAGCTGAGAAGCAGGCTCTGTCCCAGTAGGGACGTAATGCCAGGAAGAAGAAGAAGAAGAAGAATTAATGTGACAATGTTCTAAGTTGAACTATGGAAGCATTGAGAGCAATCTTATTTTTTGCGAGTATGAACAACTTTGGTGCATTTTATATGTCCGCTACTGTATGATTTGAATGAATTTCTGGATAAGCTTCTGGAGCTTCTAAAGTAGGAACTCCTTTGAAAGTTTTTGTTCCTAAATTAACCTTTATCAATATTGTTTGAGGACAATTTTTTCTCCTTCATGCCATAACGAAAATGTATTGTGCAGTGTTATCTTACCGACATTCATTAGGGAACATCTGGTTCGAACTAATCGACAGGCATATTTGCAAACAATAAAGCGGTCAAATTACTTATGCCATAACAAGGCTTCTTCCACCAAAAATGATACATCACCTGATTGAATTTTAGCGAGCAGCCGTTTATTAAAACTCCGGCGGTCCAATTAAACCAAATTAACGAACCGTATTCAACGCCGCACACGTTTCCGGACAACATTGTTAGCCCCTTGTCAGGTTGCTTCTGCGTTGTCATGAGCTTCCGGTTTTCGGGTCCGGAGCAAGATGGAGGACTCGTGAGAGGGCAGTTAAACGAATCGATCAACAGTTAAACAGGCGTTTAATGAACGTCACCGAGCAACAATGAGTTCAGCAGCAAAGATTTTGATCAAACATAACATTGAACTGATAATTGAATCAGCTGCCAGCTGCGGTACAATTGAAACATCAATGAAACCATTTCGGCGTAGTGAAGAGCCCATACATCACATGTCAAACCATTATTGGTGGCCCAAAAAGAGGACGATATATTAATTCAACGTTTAAAATTTTGATGTGATTCAATCGATGAACATCAATTTGTTGCTAGAGCTTTTCGGAAATCGACAAAGGACTAGGGTTTCGTTCTACTTCGTCGTAAGAGCTACTATTCGTCGTATCAAACTTAAAATGTTCCACTACGGCGGGTATTCCAACTTACCTGCAACATAGATTCATTTTCCGAATGTAATTTTGTGAAAGATTTTATGATTCGTCCACCTGTACACCAAAAATGCAATGAAACTACTATATTTCGATAAATAACTTCAGTTCATTTATCCACTTTTCACTTTTTCACCGAAATCGCATGGACGAACACGATTTGAGAGAAATGCTTAGCGATCGACATCAGTCACACCACTTTCGAACACAAGTTTCTTCCCGCCCCCGTGGGTGACTTACTTCGCCGGGCACTTATTTTCACTATGGAAAACCTTCGTACTTCTTCACTGAAGGATTTCATTCCAATCACACGCCGTAAAACTTCAATTAATCACCAAACTTTACGAAATTTCCTCAACCGCCGCGTATAATTGAGAATGTAAACAAAGTTCAATCCGTCGTACTGAGATAAAAAAGCTTGTGCGCATCAATGTGTGCGCGACGCTCGACGTAAAAATACGGTTCCTTTGATTGTGTTGTTTTCGCTGTACTGTGAGCAAATGCCATAATTGTACGGTCAAAAAGAATTGTGTTCATATGTTTGGGCTGAATTTTGATGACGAACAAAAAATTTTAAAGGAAATTAGTATATTCCATCATGCTGATGAAATGGAGGGAGATGCCCGTAGATCTATATATTCTAGTAAAACATTTTATTATAGCGTTGATATATTGTGTTTTAACCACTCAATACATTACAGTGAGCCGTAAGTTGTGGGACGAATCTGGAAACTGATTGCGACGGAGTTGAAAACGATACGACGGATTGAGAATACGATAAGATGCATTTTCTTTGCATTATTTCCAAAAACAGGTCAAGATTTATCAAAATGTTATTGTACAATGCTAAAGCCGTTTTGAGAAAGAATTGTTTGGCATCGGTTTGTATCAGCATCATTAACTGCAATACTGGGAAAATTGCAGCTCTCACTGATCAATGCTTAATACGATGGATACTAGCACATCACCCTAATTACAAGCCAGATTGGTAATTGAACGATCAACGCTTCGTCATCGTAATCATCGTCATCATCGAAACTTCAAGAGCAGTTTTTCTGTTCAAAACTATAAATTATTCGATGAAAATATGTTCACTTTGTTTCGGATAGAGAAAAGAAAACAGTGACCGCTTTTTCCTGAAAATTTTTTTAATTTTGAACAAAATAACTGCTTTTGAAAATTCCGAAATCAATGACGGATCCTGCCCCCTTAAAGCTGCAGTGCACACGCAGCTATTCAGCAAATCCTGCCGGTCGTAAAACTTTTAGTAAAGAAAATGTTCTCTGCCCTAGGACATAGAGTATCATCGTATCTGCACACGAAATACACATGCAAAAATGATCAATTGTCTAAAAAAGCTCTCAGTTAATAACTGTGGAAGTGCTCATGAGAATATTCTAGTGAGGATTTAATGCCAATAAGAAGAACCTTTTTTATTGGTAAAATATAAAAAAACGATGCATCATTTGATATTTTTTTTGCCAACTTGAAAGAGATCAGTGCTATGTACAAATATGAATTGCCGTCACTGTGCCGGTGCTGCCAGGCATATCACACATATATTAAGGGTATGCGAAATACCGAATGATTCCGTCAAATACGCTTCGAAACGAAATTCCGCGGAATTCCACGGAACTTGCACAGGCGAAATTTGTATTTTGCTATTTCGTTTCGTTTCGCCAAATTGTTAAAATATTTCCACGGAAAATTGAAAACAAACGGAATAAAACGGAATTTCGCGAAACTCGAGTTTAATTTCTAACAAAAATAAGCAAAGCGTTCGCTTCTACTCCTAGCTACAGTCAAAAATGGGTCCGTATTATGGATAAAATCGACTCATATCATGGATCAGAACACTATAACAGCAAATTATCTGCGAGGCAAACGAATGGTGTGCTAATGAAAGCATACGTTTTGGCGTTTTTTTAGGAATCGTCTTATCTTAGATTCTTAACTGTGGTATGGGTTTCAATACCCCACAAATATGAATCAACGCTTCTAGGCATACAGTCACCCCACAGTTATGGATCAACTAAGGGACATTTTTCAGAACAAAATATGATTAAAAAACATGGTGACGATGTACAAAACAAAATTACCTCCCAGGCACTGCATAATATAGTTGTTTTTGAGAATACACCTCAAAATACCCGATTATTTACGAAAATGTTTTGATTTTGATAGAAATTTCAAACGATGTCCACCCCACAGATGTGGATCAGTGGGAGAGGAGGATCCGTATTATGGATCAAATCGACTCATATTATGGATCAAAACACTATAACAGCAATTTATCTGCGAGGTAAACGAATGGTGTGCTAGTGAAAGTATACGTTTTGGCGTTTGTTTTGGAGTCGTCTTATCTTTGATTCATAACTGTGGTATGATTTCCAATGCCCCACAGTTATGAACCAATGCTTCTGAAAATACGGTTGACATTTTATTTCCAATGGACGGCAAAAATATGCTTAAGTGTATTATAATTGCTTGCGATGCTGTACACATTTATGATTCACATATGGAAAATGTGTTCTGCGTAATTACAACTCTATTTGATGAGATATCCCCCGTTTTAATCCAACTTTGATCCATATCTGTGTGCTATCCATAACTGTGGGGTGACTGTATGCATGACATTTTATTTCCTACGAATGGAACAAATGTGTTTAAGGTGATTATAAAACGAAGCCAAACTTCGAATTTTCAAGTGCACAAGACGAGAAAATCTGACAACAGTTCGCTTTGAAAATTAATCAAAATGCTTGCTTGCTGGTGGTGACCAATAGAATAGATTTTCAACTGCGGAGCGCTGTTTGGTTCTCAAGTATTGTATTCTTGAAAATTTGAGGTGTGGCTTCGTTCTATAGTTATTGTTGATTGCGATGCTGTATAGATTTATGGTTCGCGTAGGTAAAATGGGTTCTGCGTAATTGCTACTCTATTTAAAAAAAAACACTGACACGTCAATGCTTCCAGTGGGCATTTATGCCCTTTGAAGGAAGCACCACACTAGACAACGGACTAGCATTTGATGAGATATTCTCCATTTAATCCAACTTTGATCCATATCTGTATGCTATCCATAACTGTGGGATGACTGTAGTCCGCAGGATATGATAAACTGCACTGCCGTTGTAAAGTTTCCAGAAACGCCCATTTGCCCTAAATTCCTCGCGGCGAATAGCCCAGGAAAGGAACAACTGCGTTTGATGAACTACCGCAATTTTATCTTCCATAAGAATGAAGAGAGCATAACCACGGTTTCCTCCGTGGAACATCGCGTGTCTTTTTGAGCAAATCCGTTAATATATCGCAAAAATTGTTTGTACACAAATGTCAAAAAAGCTGCGGAGCGTGAGTCCCTGACGTTCTGGATTTGCTCAGGTGGTGCAGATTATTGATGCGCGCATTAGTTCTCTCTCTTGCTTTCCCGCTATGACGTCACTTTTAACTCTGCATAAAAACAGCGGAAGAATAGAAGAGAAAACTAATAGCACGCATCAATGAGTAAAGGGTCTCCGCGATTTCGTTGTTGTGTCATGAAATTCTACATGTAGCAGCGAAACCGCAGCGATTGTTTGTCGCTGTTGCCGTAAAAATCGCGTTGATTTAGGTGATCCAAAGCCACACCTCAAATCTTCAAGAGCACAAATCTAAAGAACCAGACGTCCATTCAAGCTGAAAACTCTATCGTTTGGCTACTCGATGGCCAATCGATCAAGTGTTCAGCTTGAACCGCTGTCGGGTACGTTAGATTTGTGCTCTTGAAATTCTGAGGTATGCCTTCGATTTATTTTCACCTTAAACAAGGAAGATGCATACATTATTTTATATCGAAAAATAAATCTAGGTTTATTCACGCTGTACCACACCACCAACTCCCTCTCTCCTCTTATAGCGTGACATAATTTCCTCACGACCCCCAATTAAAAAAAAATGCGAATGTTCATAATATATCATTACAAAATTCTCTAGTTTCGCCATCTTTCGATCGATTTTGATGATTTGTTTTAGTAAAAATCACAAATTAGTTATAAATTTGCATGCACATCAAAATTTGTTCCGGATTTAGATTCAAGTTTGGTGGGGTACCTAGGGTATTTAACAATGGAAACGCGCAACAATTTTGTATTTCGATTTTCGCACATCTAAATCTCGAGAAAAAAAATAAGCCAGACATTAAAATTAGCTAATTGAAAGACGGATTGTCTGAACGAACATGGGTGAACTTGTCAATTTTATTTGCGATTCCTTTATGCTATGTAGTCCAGGTTCAAAACTTTTTTTTCAAAATTTTCAAATATTTTTTTAAAATACTCTCGAGGCTCCAAATTTAGTGAAAATGTGATTTTGTAGTCAGTTTTAAACAAATAATCTGAAAATGAGATAATATCAACAATCCTTAATTCTTCCAGAAATCGTCCAGAAATTCCTTCACAGATTTTGGAATAGGATCATTTCTCCAGTATTTGCTCTACAAAATAATAGAAATACCTTCAGTATTTTCTACAAGGTTTACTCTAAAAGTTTGCATTCATCCAGATTTGATCCTTTCAAGAATTAATTCACAGTTTATGTAAGGCTTTTCCAGAAAATTTATTAGGAATTTCAAAATTAACCCTAACAGGCAATCCTGGTTAAGTTGCTGTCGCAATATTTCTTGGAGTTTATTACTTTTGCAGTTCTTTTAAATGTATCTTGATTGATTTCTTAGGTACCGTAATCCGGGGTATCATTGATCAGCGGGGTAACATTGATCGACATGACTCATCTCATCAAAAGTACGTATTATCATATATTGATGAAACATTTCCAAATTATGAATGGTGCTTTTCTTTCTTATATTCATGAGCTAATGAAAGTTAATGTTTTTGAGAAAATTGAGTTCACCTTATACGTAAATTTATCAACTTTTTGAAATAATGATTTTAATTGTTAAGGATGACACTGCCGAAGATTCATGTCTCACACAAGTTCTGCAAACGATATAAGCAAGGAAAATGTGATTCTTACTAAAAATGGCATCGCCGAAAACGATTCCGTTGTCAAAACTTTTATAAGTATGCTTAATTAGGCAACATTACCGAATTACTGTTAAGAATGTAGAATTCCCTTAGGAAATTGCCTACCTTTAGGCGTATTCCGTGGTTCGAGGTGTTCTTAATTTTAAAATAACTCAAAAAGTTAATGACTTGTAAGCGTTTGGCCTTCATATTCGGCTTCAGGGGCCATGATTTAAGTAAGTAACGGCATTTTCAGTATTACCGAACTTTGTTTATATATGTGATCAATGTTACCCCATATCAGATAATTCAAAAAATCGCCTAAAACATTTTTTTTAGCATGCTTAAATCTTTCAATTAACTAAATACAGTATATAGTCTCGAGCTATGGGCGGCAGTACTTGTTTTAAAAATATAAAATTTGCAACATTTGCATTTTCAAACGAAATATTAAAGAAACATTCAGAAAAATGATCAATGTTACCCCGGATTACGGTACCGTCAAGCTACCATTCACCGTGCATTCAAGAAAAGTTTGCACTTCAAAAAATTATATAACTTTTCCAAATAATTTGAAGCGTACTAGAATACTACTACGTAGCGTGAAATTGTATCATAATTCAGGGAAAAATCTAAAACTAGTGATGCAAAACAAAAACTTACTTATGTTCCATCGCTATCAGAACGCATCACCAAAATCTTGAGCAAAGATTATCCTAATATAGCAATAGCCACCAGACAGATCCGTACCATAAAAGCAATCCACAGCAAAGTAAAATTTCCTGTAAGTAAAGAAGAACAAAGAAACATCATCTACAAAATTCCTTGCAACAACTGCGAAGGTTGTTACATAGGAATGACCAAAAATAATCTACGTAAACGACTAGCAGGACATAAATCAAACATCAACAAACTAGACAGATTGTTAAATTCACACCACACAGACACAGCAGTAACAGCTTTAGCAGAAACCACAACAGCTTTAATAACACATAGTGTAGAAAGATGTCACACATTCAATCTAGACCACACAAAGATCATAGACCATAGTTATAAAACCAATACACTGCCTTTCTTGGAAATGTGCCACATATCTAACACAGACAACACAGTCAACAAACGTACAGATGTAGAAGGATTGAACACTACATATGCAGCCTTACTTCATAGTATTAAGAATTTTACCCACTGTGAAATTAGACGAGATTGATAGAAGGAAATAATTCACACTGAGAAATGTTTCATGCAAGAGAAAATCGTTGCAACAAATAACAGTGAAGGTCCAACTAAGAATTCTACAGATAAAGCGCGCAAATTGTTTCGAAAAATAGCCTGAAATATCCTAAAGTTCATTGCAATTGAGTGTAAGTTTATTTAAAAGTTCATCAGTGATTCTCAAACGAAAAATAACGATCTTTCGCCAAATTTACAGCATGTACCAAAAATTATTACACTTGACAGTTAAAGTTAGCCACAACCCTAGACACAAAACGAACGTATCATTGTAAGTAATTGTCTTAATTTAACACTAAAGCCTTATGTAAACAATAAAATAATTACAGTTTCCCCTGAAGAAGACGCCATACCAGCGTCGAAACGTCGGGTTAAATAATAAAACTCGTTTTTAACAGAAAAGACTGCGTTGCCGATATGTCATCAATCAAAAACTTACTAAAAAATTATGTTTGAAAATTTCATGTTAAGGTCGCCTCGTACCGTTCTATGTCACCATTTACCGTGCACACAAGTGCACCATTCACCGTGCATATAGTTTTCGTCATGATTTTATTTCGTATCTTGAAAAAACGTTGTTGATGGAGCAACTATGTTGCTAGTTGCGTGCGCATTTATTTTTAAGAGTATTCAAATCTTCATTTACAATAAAAACCTTAAAAAGTTTAAAAATTGGCTAAATAATTATTTTTTCATTCGAATCGTTATAGGAGGTTTGACTGTATTGTCCAAGCCATTCCATATTCACTCAAAACCTAAATATGAAGTAGTTTAATCACGACATAACAATAAATCTAATATTACCGAAAAATTTCATCCCTTTCACACTAATGCACGGTAATAGGAACCATATATATTGAAAAAAGTCTATTCACCGTGCATTTTGGTTTCGACTGAGACACAATAAAAAATTCTAATTTGCATAAAATCTCATTGCTCATACGATGAAATACATCTTACTAATAGTATCCGCAGTGAAAACTTGTTGAAATTTAGAAAAAAATAATACCATATCGTTAAATTGAAAAATGTGATTTTTTGGCGTTTCTACTAAGAGTGTTGAAAAATCTCATTATCAAACAGAATTCACATGATTTTGACTACATAAACAAGGTTTTTCAAAATGCTTCGTGACAAAAACTACTTCATTTCATCAGTTTTATCTTATTTTGCTGAAAATAGAATAGTTTGTGAAAATTGTATGAATATTCTGTATGAATTTGTATATGTGCACGGTGAATGGAGGCCGCACGGTGACTGGTGACTTAACGGTATGTGTTGATGGATTTTTTTAAATTTAATTTAATTCAATACTCCAGCAAATACTCAAGCAAATATTCCAGTGATTCCTCTGTTTTACTTATTTTTCTTCTTCTTTCTGGCGTTATGTTCCAACTGGGACAGAGTCTGCTTCTCAGTTAGTGTTTTCATGATCACTTATCGACTTGTGTCTCCAATCACATTCATTCAAGCCACAAAGCATAAAGTACAGCAAAAAAATGAATATCATTATTCCATTTTTATGGTATATATTAGCATAACATCACATCCACATGATTAAAAAAATTGTAAGGCATTTCTAAAAATCAAATTAATTTTGGGCTCCTCTCAATATTTTTTAGATTGTTTTAAATGTTTGTAAGTGCTTAGATGTAACATTTAAATTAAACCCACTAATTGCCTTGTATGAGTGTCAGATATATTGAAATGAAACCTTATAAAGTTATTAAGAAGATTCCAAACAAACAGAAAAAAAGTCTTACCAAAACATGTAAGGATTCCGCTGAGCAACGCTAAGGTTTCCATATGATAGAGGATTTAAAAAGACGTTTTTTATGCCTATTGTCAAATTTCCAGCTTTTGACAAGAAAAAAAAACTTAAACGTGTATTCCGCGGAACAAATTCAAAAATTTCGTTTCGTTTCGAAAAATTCCGTGAGATATTTGATTTCGTATCGAGTTACACGAAACATTTTGAAATTTCGTTTCGTTTCGTCATTATCAGCGCAAGATATTCCGCGTATCGTTTCGTTTCGTATCGACATGGAAAAAATCCATATCGCATACCCTTAACATATATCTTTTGTTTCTCATAAGAAATTCTATAATAGTGTATTCTTAAGGGAACAACTGAAACTCGTTCAAGAATATTACGCCATTTGACCTACCGAAGTATGAAAACGCTCACTCCACAACAATTGTAAACCCCCATTAGAGAGCCGTGCCCCAATCTGGTTTCCGTGAATGGATACGCCGCAAATTAGGTAACCAATTTTCTTCGCCGGCCTCCTCACTCTTATTGGCACACATGGGTGGTGGGAAATGTGCGCTAACCTTGAACTCTATACTCACCCAAAGGCTAGCGGTGTCGTCGCGACTAGAAGTGGTTGGAAAATTAGGTGGTGGATCGTTCTCACGGTAGGCTTACACCTTGAATCGGGTGGTCAAATTTGGGCCAATGGCAAACGGTTCATTTGGACGGTTGCGTTTTGTGCAAATTTCAATTACATGCGAATTTGCGAGTGCGTTTTGTGGTGGAACTTATAGAGGGTTGTATACGATGTAAATGAAGAAGGTTTTATGGAAGCTTTTTGAATTTAGAGGTTATGAGATTTTGATCATACCGACTTTTCCATTCATATTACGTATGATTTACACAGTAACAAGCAGTAATAGGAAAAAACACCAGCTTTGGCCAGCACTTTTCATTAAATTAATAATGAAAAATATGTGGAAAGCCCAATATGTACCGCAAATACGCCAAATTGAAGCAATAAGTCTATATTATGAACGGAAAATATCGAAACAGAGCATAAACCATGTTTTTTCATTGAAAATCGCTTTGATCAATATAAGCCACGAGAGCCAATTTTGGCCACATTCATCAATCAAGGTTAAGAATCCTAAATTGGCAAATCATACTGGTTTCACATGATAGTGGAAAAATTAGGAATATCCTGACCAAATAACGTGTACCGATTTATCTCAATTTCCAAACACTCGTCTTTTTATAGTGTAGAAAAACACTCAACTTTCTTCACAGGACATTTAATTCTTCTTTGATTCAAGTCATCTGCATTTATAAGTTCTGAAAATATTAAGTACAATCTTTGAAATCATCACTACTTGGAATATGAGTCATGGAGTTGAAATTATGAGGATTTTTTTCTTGGACTTTCTAAATCAATTCTGATGAATAAATAAATGTAGTTCTGTTATGCAAATGCATTTTACTAAACACAATACGTTTTACACTAATTAACAGTTACGGTGTATAACACAATTGGCTTTTATTGCACTATGACTATAACTTAAGCCCAAATCAATTTTTCATAACCTCATGAACTCGCCCTAAAAGCCATTGGTAATCGAGTCTGTAGCTTGTAGTTACTGAGCAGCTAAATGGATTTAAACTTTATTTGGCAATGTTAAGATGAAGAGAAGATCCTCCTTCTAACTCCCAGAGGTGACAGATTTTGTATTAGTCCATTCATTTGCCTAAAACCAACGAGCTACTTGATATACCGGTTACCAATTACTTTAAGGGCGAGAATATCAGTTATACGAGATTTGATTGTTGAATCATTATAGCATATTTGAAGGATATGTAATCAGATCATGAACCTGGAAGAATTTTTGCAAAATCTGGTGAAATAATTGGAGAGGGATTGTCCATTAACAACGTGTTCATTTTTTCCCGAACTTTAAACCACCCCCTCCTCCCTCGTGATCATTTGTCCATACAACAGTTTTAAAATTTGTATGGATCATGGTTTTTTGGCCACTGTTTGTCGAGGATGCGAATGATCTCGGAAGACTGTTTGGACATTCTATGCTATCGTTTTTTTTTAATACGAATCGTTACACTTTAAAAGACAGCCTTCTTTCTCTTGCTTGCAAAATGAGAAAACACTGAGGAAACGAATAGCTCTATTATAAGGTACAGTTACCCCACAGTTATGGATCAACTAAGGGTCATTTTTCAGATCAATATATGATTGAAAATCATGGTGACGCTGTACAAAACAAAATTACCTCAAAATTTGCGGTTATTTACGAAGAAGTGTCGATTTCTGCAGAAATTTCAAACGTTGTCCACCCCACAAATGTGGATCAGTGGGAGAGGAGGATCCCTATTATGGATCAAACCGACTCATATTATGGATCAAACACAATAACAGCAATTTATCTGCGAGGTAAATGAATGGTGTTATAGTGAAAGCATACGTTTTGGCGTTTGTTTCTGAATCGTCTTATCTTTGATTCATAATTGTGGTATGGTTTCCAATGTCCCACTATTATGAATCAACGCTTCTGGGAATATGGTTGACATTTTATTTTCTATGGATGGAAAAAATATGATTAAGCGTATTACAATTGATTGCAATGCTGTACAGATTTATGGTTCATGTAGGTAAAATGTGTTCTGCGTAATTTCAACTCTATTTGATGAGATATTCCCGTTTTAGTTCAAGTTTGATCCATATCTGTGTGCTATCCATAACTGTGGGGTGACTGTATCTGAGTTACATTATAAAGATTGAAGCAAAGGCCGTTCTCAGTTCGAAAAGTGCTCGAAAGTGATAGTGATGTAGTGGTCTCATTGACCAAAGACCTTGTCCTAAGGACTAAGGACTGTATCGAAATGTAAATGACTGCTGAAAATATGAAGGACGCTTTATGTTCTAGCTGAATGTTTCTTTTTATTTCAGTTTTTTCCTGACAAATCTTCACCATTATGTCAAGTTTAGGATAGGCCAATAAGCTACTTAAAAACTAACAGTTTTTGTGTAGATAGGGAAAGTGTACCAGTTATGGCCATAGTGGTTCCCTATTTGGCCATATGTGACATTTTGTTAACTTTCACATCTATATAAATAAAAATGGAGTGGTGTTTGTATGTCACGAAATAACTTACGAACGGGTTTACGGATTTGGATGATTCTTTCTCCGATTCGTTCGACAAGGGTTCCGACGTGTTTGTGTGTATCAAAATCCAAGGATATTCACCAGAAGAGTCGAAAAAACGAGAATGAACGGAACTGTCATTTTGTATGGGGTGATTCAAATCGTTTTTCAACAGCCTACTTGATGGCAAGACGAAGTTTGCCGGGACCACTAGTTTTAAATATTTTTGAATGCTTTAACATCAAGATATATCTTAAATCTAACTACTGCAACTCACAAACATTTTTAATGTTTGATGATATTAAAGTAATCACGTCTGTCGAAATAGGGAACCACTTTGTCCATAACTCACGCAAAATAAAAATCTCTTGCAAAAATTGCAAGGTCCTACCTAATACAATCTCTGCATAAGAACAATACAATAATTGTATTGTGCCTACCGGCAGCTCATTGTATTATAACGTTTTACTTCATTTTATCCAACACATGCAAACATCCCCCTTTAAACTTAAACGCACGCAGCCATGTCTAAAAATAACTTCGATTCTCTTCTGGACGAAGTGGGATAGCATTATGTGATACATCAGCTCCACAGTATGCTTTCCTCCTTTCGTGTCCAGTTGACATGCGAATACAGTCGGGTCTCCAATTAGGTGCACTACTACTGCGCGAACATTAGAACTTATGAGAATGCATTTTTTTAGGTATTATTGAATATCTCGTATGTGCTAAGAGATAGCTCAATGCTGTCTTCGACGGAGTTTCAGTACTCTTTAAATCTACCTTAAAGAGTTAATGATCATCCTTTTAATTAAGAACTTGGCCAGTGTTCCCAACATAATTTATATAACTACAAAACATATGTATGGGACCTTCCTTAGCCAAGTGGTAAAGTCCGCAGCTACCAATTAAAGCCAAGTTGATGGTATCTGGGATGGATTCTCGGTCGGTCCAGGATATTTTCGCAATGGAAATTTCCTCGACTTCGCTGGGCATAAAGAATCACCGTACCTTGCCATACGATATACGAATGTGAAATGGGCAACTTTGGCAAAAAAGCTCTCAGTTAATAACTGTGAAAGTGCTAATACGAACGCTAAGCTAAGAAGTTGGCTATGTCCCAGTGGGGACGTAATGTCAGTAAAGAAAGAAAGAAAGGAACATGTACACGCAAGTGGGTAATGGAAAGTGTATAGTTGAGAATCTTCAAATTCTAAAGACTTTAAATTGAAATAAATGAGGTATATTTTTTAACTTGACTACAGCCAAATATAAGCGGTATGCTCAATTGATTTTTATGTAAAATTGAAAAAAAAAATACAGCCAATGTTTTGAAAAATGTATTTATCCTTTTCGCTTGTCTCACAAATGAAGCAATTTAAATGTTCGTTTAAATGATTCGACAACAATATAACTACAACAATTTCAATGTTGAATTTTACATCATGAGACAGCAATTGCATTCCTGCTCTGTAGATTTATTATTAATCTGTTATTTGTTTTTACGAAAGTTGGAGATAACGTCGGATAACTCTTTGGAAGAAATCGTTTCTTCGTTTCTTGAAACGGAATCATTAAATAAAGTACTCAGAACCTTTTTTTAAGTTGATAGACCTATACCCTATTTTATGTTTTGAAATGGCTTTACGACATTCACATGTGTTCTTATATTGGATTATTTCAATTAACGTCTTCCTTTCATTTGGCTGTCCGAGGTAGACACATTAATATCGTAATGTTTGGCAACCTCTTTTAGAGAAGTTCCATGATTTCTTAAAGCTTTTAAGGCTTTGAGTTAAGTGTTTGTTTGATCAGCACGTACTTTTTTTCTACAATAATTGCAAACTTTGTTTACTTATAGCTACCTAAAGAGCAAACACAAATTCAATCTCTAATGATAAACTTTTCACTTGCCCCACGTTATTAGAAAATTGACGGTGTGTCAACCTAGTTATTTTTAGTTCAACGTCAAAATAATTCCAAAAACTTTTTTTTTATTTCAGTTTAAAACTGTTACGGAAAAATAGTTGACAGGTTTTATGCAATTATGCAATAGTGGTTGAACAATCTCAGGAATCACTTATCCATCGTAATGATATGAATGGCCTCAACGGTCTACTCATGATTTTAAACCGTAATTCACATATTCAGTAAAATATTCATATCATTTTCACTTATTCCACGCAGTGTTGTAAAAAACTCAATTTCTCACAAGTCACGCTTGAGATTTTTCATGCGTGAGTTGTCAATCACGCAACTCAGCAGTCAACAAATCGTGGATGAGTTGGCTCACCTTTTAGACTCATTGTTTTGTATTTTCACAGTTTACTCACACACGGCAATAATTTCTTGTTAGTCTGGTAAAATTGTAGTAATCCTTTCTAACGTAAACAACAACATTCGGATTTCATGAGGTTTAGCCGGGTTTTGCGACTGAATCATTTTTTACGGTTTGAGTTGATTGAGTTGATTTTGCATTAAAATCTCAAGCGTGAGATTTACGAAGTAGATCTCTAATGAGGTTGCTCTCACGGGAGAGCGTATTGATTGAGATTTGAGTGTGAGTCTATCAACACTGATTCCACGGTTCCTTACAAAAGATGCATTGTACTACTTACTATAATCTCTGCATAAGAACTTTTTTTTTTTTTTTTTGAAATTGTTTATCGGCATATCGGTCTATTTTGCTCGAAGTAAGAGGGAGCATGGAGAAGAAAGCAATGAATACTAGATGGATAGGTACCGTAAGGGAACGGCGAGAGAAATTGGATTAGATGTTGAAGAGGGCATACCATATGAAACAGTATTACTTGAAACGTCACTTCCTTGTGGCTAACGTCCCCTATGGGAACGGCTTGGGTGTGTTTTGAGAATGACACTACCAAGACAGCCAAAAGGAAGGAGGTCTCAAGCGCCCTAATACTGTTTGGCGATCAAGCAGGTTCTATCGATCGATGGCTTATATTATTGGGGAATCATTACACAATCATGGATGGTTTGTCCATATCATGTGTATTTCTCCCCGATAAGCCACACACATGATCATTATTTATGAACTGCGTTTTTATCTTTTTAGCCGTTTGTTATTTTACATACAAAGGTATCGACCGTGATGATTTTATTTTGAAATTGTTTATCGGCATATCGGTCTATTTTGCTCGAAGTAAGAGGGAGCATGGAGAAGAAAGCAATGAATACTAGATGGATAGGTACCGTAAGGGAACGGCGAGAGAAATTGGATTAGATGTTGAAGAGGGCATACCATACCATACCATACCATACCATACCATACCATTCCCTTACGGTACCTATCCATCTAGTATTCATTGCTTTCTTCTCCATGCTCCCTCTTACTTCGAGCAAAATAGACCGATATGCCGATAAACAATTTCTGCATAAGATCTGTACAAGATTTTTATTGTCTCCGCTGTTAGCTCATCGTATTTGAACGATTTACACCATTTTTTTTTTTCAATACATGCAACCATTTCCTTACAGCGTGGAACGGACGAATCCATATCTAATCAGCAATAAATGACGTTTGTCAGCTGGCTTTCAGTAAAATATTTTCTGCAAACAAACACCACGCATTGTGAGATCTCGTCGAATTGAGTTTCAAGCCTGTGTTCGGTGTTTTTCAGAGGAACATGCTGTATTCTAGTCTGAGCATCCAGTGTGGTTAGAACTCATAACACACTTTTCAGTTATCCCTCTAGCCCCTTCTTAACATCGAGTTTAGTTAAGTATTTTTAGGAGAGGCATGTAAGATTCTTGTAGGGGTGTCAGCGGAGTCAGAATTGATAACTCACTTTTCTGTAACCCTCCCAGCAAACCAGAGATCATATAAATATGTTAAATTCAAATTGTTTAAATGTGCAGTTTACGTTGGAATTAGATACGATGCAAAATGTAATTGTTTGAGATTGTTTATGGAGCCAATAATATGATCTGACCTGAATTTGCATCTTATCAAATTCAAATTTCATTTGGCAAAATATGTAACTTCAAATTATCATCCTCTTAAGATTTTTATTTCACTTCTATTATAATCTTCAATGTGAGATTAGATATGAGTTCATATGATGCGCATATTGAATCATACAGGGGGAGATCACTCTTTGCCGGATCCATCTCAAAACCAGGCAAAAGTGATATTCATGCATAAATTAACAAATATCTAAGTTTTACAGTAACAAAAATTACTTCATTATCAGGTGGATGCAGTGGGAGGCGACTGCGGTTCCTGTTTATTGTAAATTTTTGCCATTCTTTTTTTTTCCACTTATTATGGTATTTTTGGCCTAAGTATTTTCCGCATTTTGGTATTTCCGCCTTTTGATTTTTTTTATTTTGTTTCAAAATCGGAAAAATTGTATTACATAATTAATGAACAACCCCAAAGGAAATCATACGTTACATATTTGTGGGAGCCCAGATAGCCGTAGCGGTAAACGCGCAGCTATTTAGCAAAACAAAGCTGAGGGTCGTGGGTACAAATCCCACCGGTCGAGGATCTTTTCGGGTTGGATATTTTCTCTACTTGCAAAGGCATGGAGTATCTTCGTACATGCCACCGATATGGACATGCAAAAATGGTCAAATGGCGAGGACAGCTCTTAGTTAATAACTGTAAAAGTGCTCAAAAGAACACTAAGCTGAAAAGCCGGCACTCTCACAGTTGGAATGTCACGCCAGGAAAAAAAAGAAAATACTTCTTCTGTAAGGTTCACATTAATCTATTTAGAAGCAGCACTCTTACTGGCCAAGGTGTCAGCTAAAAGGATAATCCTCAACTCTTCAAGGTAGATCGTATCATGTACTAAAACATCGTCAAAGACAGTACTGAACTATCTTCTAATACATATCAGATATTCTGGGAATATTGTCGAAGATGAAGTCCCATGTATAACGCAGATATTTATTACGCTCCTCAACCGTGTGCCTAATTGGAGACCTGACTGTAGTTACTTCCACTCTCCGGTTTCGCCAACAGCAGCCGGGTGTTATTTATAATTGTCTTCAAACATGTTCTCGTTAAGATACTAATATAGCCGTGATGGATGGCGCGTCATGTGATAGACGATTAGACGATGACTACCGGTTCGATTCCCAACCGCGACGGTGAAATCTTTTTGTAATAATTTGAACTCATTACGCCTCATGGCTGCGTAATGTCGCAGCCAACCTGTTTCTCATGCATCTCGAACTCGAAGCGAACACAAGCGTATTTTTCCGATTTCTTTCGCTTCTTTCCATGTTCTTTGTTATACAATGCCTTGTATTGTCGACCATTACAATTTCTGTATATGCAACGATCTAATACAATTTCTGTATTAGAATCATGCAGAATTGTAATGAAATCTTACAGGCTCGGGTTGCGTGTAGACATATTTTTTTCAGAAACTGCACTAGCCGAATCTTATAATTTGCGGAGAATTTTTTTTCATATCTTTCATACCATCCTTACCACAAAAAAGAGTGTTCTTTTTTTTTTTAGCTCTTTCGGTGGTGATTGAAAGGTGGTCCAAAGACAATGCAGGTTTATATGGAAATCACTATGCAGAAACTTTGAAAAGTGTTCCAAACACGTGCTGTAAAAATCATCATTTTGCAACTTGTTGCGTAGACTACCATTAAAAGCTCTTTGAGATCGCCTTGGCACATTCTTGGGACTTCTGAGAATGTTTTGTACATTCCTTGGAGATTATTGATGAATGTCTTGGACATCCCTTTACAAACACCTTACAATTTCTGGAAATTATTATACTTCCCGACCAGTGCATTATGGACCAGAAATGCAATCTACCGGGACAGTCTAAGTTACTCGGTAACGAAGCATTTGGTGTCTTCGGCAAAGTTTTTTGTAACGACGAGGACCATCTACTGACATAAAAGGATAGTTCGTAAATCGTCCCATAGGTGGCGTCTCAATGTAACTTTTTACTGTGACGTTCTAGAGACTTGGCATGCTTGGTAAAGTTGTTTGTTTTGATAAAATAAGCAACTCTCTCATAGATGTCAAAATTCTTTAGCCTACTATGTTCGAGTTATTGGCAAAATAAGACCAATTTAGTGAAAAAAGGACAGTTTTTCACCGATTTGGACATTTTTTCCAAATACCATTTCATGCAATATATTTTTGCTGAATGGAATTTAATAAAATGACGCATAAAAATTCAAAAATAATGAATAAACGTGCAAGATAGAGCAGTTTTTGAACCTTATTATCTTCAAAAGCACAAAAAATGCAATCTAAAATTTTCAGGCAGTAAAATGTACCTCTCTTAGTTTTGACATCTGTTTCATCTGGTATTGTTTTATGTTTGCCACAAAATTTGAGCTTGCAATTTTTCGCACTTTTGGATATATTGAGGTGCAAAACTTGCTCTATTTTTCATGTTTTTTTTTAATATTTTCTTAATTTTTATGCTTTTATTAAATTTTTTCCACTTAAGTTTGTATTTGTTATACAGGTCGAATTCGATTATCCGGAGACTCGATTATCCGGCGACTCGATTATCCGGGATTCGATTATCCGGAATATGTTTTTTGCTGTTCTTGTTTTTCTGTTTTTATGCATACATTTGGGATAGTTTATTATTGCAATATGCAATATGAACAGTTTAGCAGTTTCCGACTTAGGTGAGAAGGGGGATTTGAAAAAGGGATTTTTCGTGTATGCTGGTCAAAAATTGTTTTCTCTTCTCAAGACTGCTAATGTTCCTAAAAATAATTCAACAAAAAAAGATAATACTTAAGTACTTTAATTGCAGATTTTTATTTTTCTCTTAGTGATTCGATTATCCGGAGTGAAATAAAAATTGATATCCGGATAATCGAGTCCGACCTGTACTTTTGTCAGCAAAATATTTGATAAGATACCAACACGTTAATGCTTCCAGTGGACGATTTGCTCTTTGAAGGAAACACCACACTAGACAACGGACAAGCATGTAACGCCCAGTGGCACAGTCAAAATACTGATGAAAAGTTTTCCAGACTGAAGTGGGAATCTAATCCACACTCATTGACACGATGTGGCTAAATGTTTGGTAACCACACGGTCAAGAAGCCCACAAAATATATTATATGACATGGTTCTTCAGAAAAATGTCAAGCTCGGTTGAAAAAAAACTTTTATTTACTAATTTGACCTAATTTTGCCAATCACTGGAAACAGTAGGCTGTGGAATTTTGACGTCTTCAAAAGTGTTGTTTATTTAATCAAAATTAACAACTTTGCCGTACATGTTAAGCCCCTAGAACGTCACAGTGAAAAGGTATGTTTCTGTCAGTAGATGGGCTTCGTTGTTACAAAAACCTTTGCTGAAGACCCCAAATTTTGCAAATGCTTCGTCATCGAATTATTAATTTTGGTCTGTCAGATTGCGTCCCTGGCCCATAGTGCAGTGGATTACAACAAAATTGTATCACAATTATATTAAAACTTGTTACAAATAACAAATTTTATTTTGTGTTTGCTTTATTTTTTTAAGTCAACATTTGTTTTGAAGAATCTGAAAGCAATTGCTAATACATGGTCAGTTTGATTTCAAAATAGTAAAATAACGTATTTTGAGAATTCTTGATATTCTCTTGAGAATCTTCAACGAACTTTTCTACATTTGTTAGTTGTAATAGTACGTCGTATACCCAACGATTTTCAACAATAAAAACATTTTTATCAAGTGTACGACAAATTAGGTTAATTCAATTACGGAATTTAAGGTTAAGTAGTCAAACTTTGAAGTTTTAAGACACAAATCAAGAGAACCGGATAACCAATCACGCTGAGATTTTGATTGACTGGTCACCACCAGCGAGTGACCAGTGAGTTAAGTTTACAGCACAAGCGTTTGTCAGGTTCTCCAGATTTGTGTTTTTTAAAATTTGAGGCTTGGCTTCGATGCATCTTCACGTTAGTGGATAACTGCTGGTTATGAATTCTTTCCAGTCTTATATCACCGTAAAAAAATATCAAAAATCACAATTCACATTAACTTTTTCTATTGCTGTATAAAATTGCATGAAAGCTGAACACAAGATAATGAAAAGTTTTACGGTAAGGTTAACTGTTAGGTACGACTACATTTTACAAGCGACACAGCAAAAAACTCTTTCTAAAATTCAAACAAGAAATTTCGAAGGTTTTTTTTTAAAGTAATGATAACACTTTTGTATGATTTTTGAAATTATTTACCTAAAATTTATCAGTGATTTTTCTCGGCAGATTTCTAAAGACATCTCTAGGAATTCATGAACAAATTCCTGGAAGAATCCAAGGATGCAATCGAAAATAATTAAAGAAGAAAGAAGTTTATGGAATAAATCAATGATAAATCTCAAGAGCACTGTCGGAACTTTTATATTCCTGTTGTAATCCTAGCCAATTTCCCGAAAAGAATCCTCTGGAAGCTTTAAAAGATTGTCCTGTGGATTTTTTTCAAGAAAATCTCAGAGTCCCTTAATCAGTTTCTTGTAAATAGGTTTGAAGTGTTACCCTTAAATAATTAGCTGGATTTGCTGTTAAACCTTGCAAAACATTTTAATATTGCTAAGGTAACTCTGGAGGGATCATTCGTTAAATCACATTGAGATATTGAAGCAACTTCTAGTATATGCATAGCAATATTGAACGAATACCTGGAATCCATAAATATATTCTATCAAGAATTCTGGACGAAACTATCTCCGAATCTTCTTAAAAAACAACTTGAATCTTCTTGTAAATAACTTGACAGGAAAAATAACATCAAAAGAAAATTTATGAAGATTTATTCGGAGATACGTTTGGTGGACTATTTTGAAAAACTACAAAAGGTATCCATATGAAAAAAAATCCAAGCCCGTCAAAAATCCATCAAAAGTTAAAAAAAAATTAGAACACTGCGTCTTATTTCGCTTTTTGTTTAATATTACGGACATTTAAGGTCTCATCGTAGAGTCAAACCTCCATGAGTCGACATCAGAAGGGGCCGCCATCGACTTATGGAACAGGAATGCTTTGGAAAGCTGTTTCAGGGGACCATCAAAGTAACCATGAAATTTTGATCTTATTATGGTTGCAAGAGTCGATTTAAAGTCATGGAACATCGACTCATGAAGGTTTGGCTCTACCGTACGGGATTTAAATCCGTTATTATTTTATTTAGTCAGCCCTGTCGTCGTAAAATTTGAGCTTCTTAGTCGTCCCTTTTTGAGGAACGTCCCCCTATAACCCAGTCCGCTATAACCCAGAGGGCGCCTCTATTCCCACTCGTTGATGATGTTGTCGCATAAGAAATATCACAAATATTTTAAGATATAGATATCAGCTGTGATGTAGATTTTGTTGCTATGGGTTTTCGACTTTCAGTCTATATAGATCATAAACGGAAATCCGAAAACCCTTGGCGACATTTTAATACATAACAATTACAAATATCACAAATACTGTAATATACATTCCTGACAAACGAAAACCAATATACATTTGAACGTATTTATTTTGTGTTCCATTTCTATTAAAATATGGAACGTAGAGATCAAGTACATGGGCTTAAACATAATTTAGTTAAAAAATTTGCTGATGTAAAAAGTGAAAGTTATTTTGTCCTTTTATTATTCAATTAACTACATTAACAATGTTTACTGTATATGCTATGCGACTATTTTCTAGGGTCAACTAATACTATTACGATGTGCCCTTTAAATGGAAATCTCAATCCATGAAATGAACTCAGTCTTGTAGAACGTCGTATCACTCAGTGTAAAACTAATCACCTAGTGTCAATCTAAAAACCACATTGAATCGTTTATTTGTAAACGTTTTTGTGTGTGCCTCAAATTTCAAATTTTTCTTATGTTCAGCATTTCGCTTTTTAAACGATATATTGTTATCGCTTTTCAAACAAAATTATGAAAAGTTTAAGCAAATTGATGCAACAGTTTTCGAGTAACGAATATTTATGTTTCTGGTACTGTTCTGCCCGTATATAGCTCTTCAAAAGTCAAAAGCATAATTTTGATGATACAACTGAATTGTATGATTTTTTTATTATTCGATATTGTATTTCTTTTTGTTTGATAAATTCAAAAAGAATAAAATGGCATTGTACAATATATTATGTTTGCATTTAATTATAAAATCGCTAATTTGGTTAGTATTATTGTACAGTTTTTGCAGCTGCTCTAACTCAGTTTTTTATATACTTTTTGATGCTGATCTTTGACTTCGAAACGAAGCGCTAACGGTGAATCACGTTTTTCTGATGAAATTCAAGATGGAGCCAAATTCAAAATGGTCGCCAACATTATTTTAAATTAGACTTCAAATTTCCCCTTAAATTGTTTTATCTTTCAGGGAATATATGAGAAGAAGATACGTTAAGAAATACATAGAATTTATCAAAAACTGAGCTTTTTTGCAAACTGTCAACCTAAAGTCCAGCAATTTGAGTCAACCAAAATGCTTCTCCTTTAGTTTTATAAAATTCAAGCAAAATACGACGCAAACTGTTATTCTAATTATATATACCGTTTCAGCGATTATTACTCAACCATAACTCGGAACATTTTTTTAAACAAAATATTATGCGTATTCTCAGTCATGCCAGACCAGAAAAAAATAGACACTTGACTAAAATGCAGAGAAAAGTTTTAAAGTTTAACATGAATAAATTCATACCTACCATTTGATGTTTCGAATGGTTGATTATGTTTGTAAGTAAAGTAATATATGAAGCATACTTAGAGAAATGTATGTTTTTTCTTAAACAAAATCAAATAATTAAGTTCATTAAGATTTTCTTGAGTTTTCCAAAAGCAGGACATCTAGAACGTTTGAACTACTTTTTACATAAAGAATAGCTGTTTGATTTTCAGTCAAATGTATGGCCTCAATTCAAAAAATAAAACATCGCTGTCAAGGTGATAAAAAAATAGAAAAAAGTCAACATGTTTTCTAAATTTCGCTATGATTTTATGTTTTGTTGTTTTACGTTAGATATATTCGTGAATCTTGGAATTGCCAAGTATCAATTTCAGATGGTTTTCAAACAAATTTCATCAAATTTAAAAACAGAAAAATGCTGCTCTTGATGCATACTTAATGAAATTTATCCCTATCAAATGAAAATTATTGGTCCAAAATAAACTTAAGAACATAAAAGTTGAAGACTTTTTTAGCTTTAAACTATACCATATTTCATCGAGCTTCGAGAGTGGTCTTGGGCCCCTTAATGATCACGAGCTTTTATCGAAAGATCTCTCGAGATAATTTAATCAACAGTTTCTTTAACAATGCATACATACGTACATACAGCCCTGTAGGCAGAAGCTTTTATATAGTAATAACCATTTAATTAAGGGATTGTGCTACTTTGCCCTAAATATTGATTCCCCAAATGTCGTTCACTTGAAAGCCAGTCCCTTGAATATCTGTTCTCCGAATATCCCGTTTCACAAATTCCTACATTTCAGGGTAGTGAACGGACCAGTCACCTTCATGAACTGCATCACTTCTCGAAGTGACAGGTCGTTCGGAAAAAGGGGATCGAGGAAAAGGGTTATTCGGGGAACGACATTCGAGGAAAAGTAGCACAATCGTTTGATAAATAGTATGGAATTATATTTCCATACTATTTATCAAACGATTGTGCTACTTTTATTTGAGACAAAATATAGATATATAGATATAAAACGGAAAGAACTCACCAATATAATAAATAAATTGCTCAGCATACACGATACGCTAATCAACATTGATCCTGGTTGCTTTGCTCGTTCCCGCAAGAGCAGACGACGCAACTAAAGGACCAAAAATTACTCTTCACTTGATATACATTTGTTAAGGTCATAAAACAAACAAAATTTAATTGGTTTCCTACAAGGCGTTAAGATGCAGCTTATCTACGTGAAACAAAGTATAATCACTTCAGAGCGTTGATACAGATTCAAAAATTTGATTGATTTCTACAGGGCGTTACGATTCAATTCATTAATGTGGACTAAGGTTAAATTACTGCAGGATACTGATAGAGCTTGAAATTTTCAATTAATGACATACAGGGTGTTGAGATGTACCTGATCTGATTGTACCCCGTTTGGCATAAGGTCGTTTGGCATAAAGGCGTTTGGCACAAAGTCGTTTGACATAATGGTCGTTTGGCATAATGGCCGTTTGGAATAATGATTGACTTAAAATAAATATCGTCATTTTTAAGATTTTACCGAGATTAACATCACCGAGCCCATAGCAAATATTGTTGGTAGGTTCTAAACAAGCGTGGTGTTCGTTAAGAGATTTTCCAAGCTTAGAATTTCAAAAATTGTTGTGACATTGGAGACCATTACTAAATAAAACTCAGAACATAGAACGGTTCAATATACATTCTAATTTTGGAAGTGTACATCAAAAACACCGAAGGGAAAATTTGTGATTGAAATAATATTTTTTTCCAGCATATCTAGGAAGGAGATCACGCGTTTGTCTCAAAAAAATATATGTTGAATATTGGCAGGTTCTAAAGAAATTATCATTCTTACAACGCATCTGGCAAGAATTGATAAAACAGCAAAATATAAAAATGGTTAACATGTACCTTTACTAAATAATAAAATATAAAATAGTATAAATATAAGAACAGCCTATTCTTAAAAGAAATAGAATTAAAAATAAAATTTACAATTAAACCAATAGAAGTATGGACGCCAAAAATTATTGCGGTATAGTAAAACTAAAAGACATGAAAATTGCGTTCAGAATCATCAAAGTGATTGTGCTACTTTTGCTCGAATGACTGGTTTCCCCGAAAAGTGGTGACGAGAAAAAACGATAAACAGTCTAAAGAAGGATGTAGTATGTTATTCTCGGCTATACACATGTTGGCAAAAATGCTGAGGACGGTAAAACTCGAAAGAACCGCCAATTAAATAAAGAAGAGTGCATATTAGATGGCCAGTTCGTTCACCACCCTGAAATGTATAAAGTTACGACAATTATGAGTGCTAAAACTCTTCGGGGAAGTGGGTTAGTCAGGGAAACGGGATATTCGGGGAACTGGCATTCGGGGAACTGGCGTTCGGGAAAACGACATTCGGGGAAATTAGCACAACCCATCGAAGTAACTGCAGTAATCGATTTCCCTTTTCGCTGATAATTTGAGCAGATCAATGTTATCGATTGCCGCCCTTTTGTCAGTTGAAATTGAGAAATCCTTGGTTTCAAACTCATTATGCCAAACGAATATTATGCCGAACGATTATTATGCCAAACGACCATTATGCCAAACGATTTTATGCCAAATGACCATTATGCTAAACGACTTTATGCCAAACGGCTTTATGCCAAACGACTTTATGCCAAATGACCTACCACCACCTGATCTTCATAGGATAAGGTTTAAATTACTCCAGGGCGTTGATACTCCTAAGAAATTTATATTGATTTTCAACATGGCGTAAATCTAAGATCTACGATAGACAAGGTCAAATTACTCCAGGGCGTCAATACAGATTGGATTTTTCAATCGATACAGGGTATTGAGGTACACCTGATCTACGTAAGACAAGGCCAGATTAGTGGAGGGCATTTATACATTTTGAAATTTCTGCCACAGGGCGTTAAAACGCAACTTATTTACATGGAACAATGTCAAATCATTCCAGGGCGTTATTAAATCTTGGAATATTGAATTGATGTCCTACAGAGCGTAAAGATGCACTTGGTCTACGTAAAGTGAAGTCACATTGCTCCAGGGCGCTGATAAAGCTAGAATTTTCAATTGATGTCTTACAGGGCGTTGAGATGTATTTGATCGATATAGAATTAGATCAAATTACTCCAGGGCGTTGATAGAGTTGAGTTTCTATTGATGTCATACAGGGTGTCAATATGCACTTGATTTACATGGGGTGAAGTCAAATAAATCCAGGGCGTTTATGTAGCTTGAAATTTTCAAATAATGTCCTACAAGGTGTAAAGATGCAGCTGATCTATATGAGACAAGTTCAAATCACTCTAGAGCGTCGATACAGATTGGAGTTTTTGATCGATGCAGGGTATTGAGGTGCACCTGATCTACGTAAGACAAGGTCAATTTAGTCAAGGGCGTTTATACATCTTGACATTTGTCCCACATGGCGTTAAGATGCAGGGCGATGATAATGTTTGGAACATTCAAGTGATGTGGGGCGTAAAGATGCACTTGGTCTACATAAGTTGCGGTCAAGTAACTCCAAGGCGTTGATAAAGCTTGAATTTTTAATTGATGGCATTCAGGGCGTTAGAATGCTACAGATCTGTATGGGACAAAGTGAAATGACTCCAGGGCGTTGATACTGCTTGGAGTGGAATAAGGTCAAATTACTCTAGGGCGTTGATAAAGCCTGAAATTTTCAATGGATGTTCTACAGACCGATAGATATGGTGAAATTACTCTAGGGCGTTGATACCGCTCGTGAATTTCGATTGATTTCCTACAGGGCGGTAATATGCCCGTTATTTATGAAGTTCTATATGAAATAGGGTAAAATTACTCCAGAGCGTTGGTAGGTACAGGTTGGAAATTTCGATTGATGTCTTATGGGGCGTTAGATTGTTGTTGATTCCGCACATTATTTTTATGTCTTCGAGTGAAAAATTCTAAAAAAAAATCTGAGAAAAGCTTCTTAGTCGTCGACTAAGCACGACTAAGCAGGACGACAGGGCTGTATTTAGTTGGTGTTACATCAATTAATTTGATAAAACCTCTTTAACGATGTTACGCCAATTTACTCGGTCCAAGGCTGTGTCTCTCCAACCTCGATTTTGACCCACGTTCTCCAGATCTTGTTGCACCTGATCAAGCCACCTCGCTCGCTGTGCTCCCCGCCTTCTTATGCCAACCGGATTCGACGCGAACACCATCTTTGCAGGATTGTTGTCCGGTAGTCTTGCAACATGCCCTGCCCAGCGCACCCTTCCGGCTTTCGCAACCTTCTGGATACTTGGTTCGCCGTAGAGCCTAGCGAGCTCGTGGTTCATTCTCCGCCGCCACACACCGTTCTCCTGCACTCCGCCGAAGATCGTCCTAAGCACCCTTCGTTCGAACACTCCAAGTACTTGCGCAGGTCCTCTTCCAGCATGGTCCATGCTTCATGTCCATAGAGGACCACCGGTCTTATAAGCGTTTTGTACATGGTACATTTGGTGCGGGGGTGAATCTTACCCGATCGCAGCTTCTTCTGGAGCCCATAGTAGGCGCGACTTCCACTGATGATGCGTCTCCGTATTTCACGACTAACGTTGTTATCAGCCGTTAACAAGGATCCGAGGTAGACGAACTCATCAACCACCTCAAAAGTATCCCCGTCTATCGTAACACTGCTTCCCAGGCGGGCTCTGTCGCGCTCGGTTCCGCCTATCAGCAAGAGGCTAAGGACCGCACAGAGAGGTCTATTTTATTCCTTCAGGTACGCGAGGTACCAATGGTACGCCATGCCCAGCCATTTACCAACCGGATTTAAATCCGTACACGCAACCCGAGCCTGTAAGATTTCATTACAATTCTGCATGATTCTAATACAGAAATTGTATTAGATCGTTGCATATACAGAAATTGTAATGGTCGACAATACAAGGCATTGTATAACAAAGAACATGGAAAGAAGCGAAAGAAATCGGAAAAATACGCTTGTGTTCGCTTCGAGTTCGAGATGCATGAGAAACAGGTTGGCTGCGACATTACGCAGCCATGAGGCGTAATGAGTTCAAATTATTACAAAAAGATTTCACCGTCGCGGTTGGGAATCGAACCGGTAGTCATCGTCTAATCGTCTATCACATGACGCGCCATCCATCACGGCTATATTAGTATCTTAACGAGAACATGTTTGAAGACAATTATAAATAACACCCGGCTGCTGTTGGCGAAACCGGAGAGTGGAAGTAACTACAGTCAGGTCTCCAATTAGGCACACGGTTGAGGAGCGTAATAAATATCTGCGTTATACATGGGACTTCATCTTCGACAATATTCCCAGAATATCTGATATGTATTAGAAGATAGTTCAGTACTGTCTTTGACGATGTTTTAGTACATGATACGATCTACCTTGAAGAGTTGAGGATTATCCTTTTAGCTGACACCTTGGCCAGTAAGAGTGCTGCTTCTAAATAGATTAATGTGAACCTTACAGAAGAAGTATTTTCTTTTTTTTCCTGGCGTGACATTCCAACTGTGAGAGTGCCGGCTTTTCAGCTTAGTGTTCTTTTGAGCACTTTTACAGTTATTAACTAAGAGCTGTCCTCGCCATTTGACCATTTTTGCATGTCCATATCGGTGGCATGTACGAAGATACTCCATGCCTTTGCAAGTAGAGAAAATATCCAACCCGAAAAGATCCTCGACCGGTGGGATTTGTACCCACGACCCTCAGCTTTGTTTTGCTAAATAGCTGCGCGTTTACCGCTACGGCTATCTGGGCTCCCACAAATATGTAACGTATGATTTCCTTTGGGGTTGTTCATTAATTATGTAATACAATTTTTCCGATTTTGAAACAAAATAAAAAAAATCAAAAGGCGGAAATACCAAAATGCGGAAAATACTTAGGCCAAAAATACCATAATAAGTGGAAAAAAAAAAGAATGGCAAAAATTTACAATAAACAGGAACCGCAGTCGCCTCCCACTGCATCCACCTGATAATGAAGTAATTTTTGTTACTGTAAAACTTAGATATTTGTTAATTTATGCATGAATATCACTTTTGCCTGGTTTTGAGATGGATCCGGCAAAGAGTGATCTCCCCCTGTATGATTCAATATGCGCATCATATGAACTCATATCTAATCTCACATTGAAGATTATAATAGAAGTGAAATAAAAATCTTAAGAGGATGATAATTTGAAGTTACATATTTTGCCAAATGAAATTTGAATTTGATAAGATGCAAATTCAGGTCAGATCATATTATTGGCTCCATAAACAATCTCAAACAATTACATTTTGCATCGTATCTAATTCCAACGTAAACTGCACATTTAAACAATTTGAATTTAACATATTTATATGATCTCTGGTTTGCTGGGAGGGTTACAGAAAAGTGAGTTATCAATTCTGACTCCGCTGACACCCCTACAAGAATCTTACATGCCTCTCCTAAAAATACTTAACTAAACTCGATGTTAAGAAGGGGCTAGAGGGATAACTGAAAAGTGTGTTATGAGTTCTAACCACACTGGATGCTCAGACTAGAATACAGCATGTTCCTCTGAAAAACACCGAACACAGGCTTGAAACTCAATTCGACGAGATCTCACAATGCGTGGTGTTTGTTTGCAGAAAATATTTTACTGAAAGCCAGCTGACAAACGTCATTTATTGCTGATTAGATATGGATTCGTCCGTTCCACGCTGTAAGGAAATGGTTGCATGTATTGAAAAAAAAAATGGTGTAAATCGTTCAAATACGATGAGCTAACAGCGGAGACAATAAAAATCTTGTACAGATCTTATGCAGAAATTGTTTATCGGCATATCGGTCTATTTTGCTCGAAGTAAGAGGGAGCATGGAGAAGAAAGCAATGAATACTAGATGGATAGGTACCGTAAGGGAATGGTATGGTATGGTATGGTATGGTATGGTATGGTATGCCCTCTTCAACATCTAATCCAATTTCTCTCGCCGTTCCCTTACGGTACCTATCCATCTAGTATTCATTGCTTTCTTCTCCATGCTCCCTCTTACTTCGAGCAAAATAGACCGATATGCCGATAAACAATTTCAAAATAAAATCATCACGGTCGATACCTTTGTATGTAAAATAACAAACGGCTAAAAAGATAAAAACGCAGTTCATAAATAATGATCATGTGTGTGGCTTATCGGGGAGAAATACACATGATATGGACAAACCATCCATGATTGTGTAATGATTCCCCAATAATATAAGCCATCGATCGATAGAACCTGCTTGATCGCCAAACAGTATTAGGGCGCTTGAGACCTCCTTCCTTTTGGCTGTCTTGGTAGTGTCATTCTCAAAACACACCCAAGCCGTTCCCATAGGGGACGTTAGCCACAAGGAAGTGACGTTTCAAGTAATACTGTTTCATATGGTATGCCCTCTTCAACATCTAATCCAATTTCTCTCGCCGTTCCCTTACGGTACCTATCCATCTAGTATTCATTGCTTTCTTCTCCATGCTCCCTCTTACTTCGAGCAAAATAGACCGATATGCCGATAAACAATTTCAAAAAAAAAAAAAAAAGTTCTTATGCAGAGATTGTAGTAAGTAGTACAATGCATCTTTTGTAAGGAACCGTGGAATCAGTGTTGATAGACTCACACTCAAATCTCAATCAATACGCTCTCCCGTGAGAGCAACCTCATTAGAGATCTACTTCGTAAATCTCACGCTTGAGATTTTAATGCAAAATCAACTCAATCAACTCAAACCGTAAAAAATGATTCAGTCGCAAAACCCGGCTAAACCTCATGAAATCCGAATGTTGTTGTTTACGTTAGAAAGGATTACTACAATTTTACCAGACTAACAAGAAATTATTGCCGTGTGTGAGTAAACTGTGAAAATACAAAACAATGAGTCTAAAAGGTGAGCCAACTCATCCACGATTTGTTGACTGCTGAGTTGCGTGATTGACAACTCACGCATGAAAAATCTCAAGCGTGACTTGTGAGAAATTGAGTTTTTTACAACACTGCGTGGAATAAGTGAAAATGATATGAATATTTTACTGAATATGTGAATTACGGTTTAAAATCATGAGTAGACCGTTGAGGCCATTCATATCATTACGATGGATAAGTGATTCCTGAGATTGTTCAACCACTATTGCATAATTGCATAAAACCTGTCAACTATTTTTCCGTAACAGTTTTAAACTGAAATAAAAAAAAAGTTTTTGGAATTATTTTGACGTTGAACTAAAAATAACTAGGTTGACACACCGTCAATTTTCTAATAACGTGGGGCAAGTGAAAAGTTTATCATTAGAGATTGAATTTGTGTTTGCTCTTTAGGTAGCTATAAGTAAACAAAGTTTGCAATTATTGTAGAAAAAAAGTACGTGCTGATCAAACAAACACTTAACTCAAAGCCTTAAAAGCTTTAAGAAATCATGGAACTTCTCTAAAAGAGGTTGCCAAACATTACGATATTAATGTGTCTACCTCGGACAGCCAAATGAAAGGAAGACGTTAATTGAAATAATCCAATATAAGAACACATGTGAATGTCGTAAAGCCATTTCAAAACATAAAATAGGGTATAGGTCTATCAACTTAAAAAAAGGTTCTGAGTACTTTATTTAATGATTCCGTTTCAAGAAACGAAGAAACGATTTCTTCCAAAGAGTTATCCGACGTTATCTCCAACTTTCGTAAAAACAAATAACAGATTAATAATAAATCTACAGAGCAGGAATGCAATTGCTGTCTCATGATGTAAAATTCAACATTGAAATTGTTGTAGTTATATTGTTGTCGAATCATTTAAACGAACATTTAAATTGCTTCATTTGTGAGACAAGCGAAAAGGATAAATACATTTTTCAAAACATTGGCTGTATTTTTTTTTTCAATTTTACATAAAAATCAATTGAGCATACCGCTTATATTTGGCTGTAGTCAAGTTAAAAAATATACCTCATTTATTTCAATTTAAAGTCTTTAGAATTTGAAGATTCTCAACTATACACTTTCCATTACCCACTTGCGTGTACATGTTCCTTTCTTTCTTTCTTTACTGACATTACGTCCCCACTGGGACATAGCCAACTTCTTAGCTTAGCGTTCGTATTAGCACTTTCACAGTTATTAACTGAGAGCTTTTTTGCCAAAGTTGCCCATTTCACATTCGTATATCGTATGGCAAGGTACGGTGATTCTTTATGCCCAGCGAAGTCGAGGAAATTTCCATTGCGAAAATATCCTGGACCGACCGAGAATCCATCCCAGATACCATCAACTTGGCTTTAATTGGTAGCTGCGGACTTTACCACTTGGCTAAGGAAGGTCCCATACATATGTTTTGTAGTTATATAAATTATGTTGGGAACACTGGCCAAGTTCTTAATTAAAAGGATGATCATTAACTCTTTAAGGTAGATTTAAAGAGTACTGAAACTCCGTCGAAGACAGCATTGAGCTATCTCTTAGCACATACGAGATATTCAATAATACCTAAAAAAATGCATTCTCATAAGTTCTAATGTTCGCGCAGTAGTAGTGCACCTAATTGGAGACCCGACTGTATTCGCATGTCAACTGGACACGAAAGGAGGAAAGCATACTGTGGAGCTGATGTATCACATAATGCTATCCCACTTCGTCCAGAAGAGAATCGAAGTTATTTTTAGACATGGCTGCGTGCGTTTAAGTTTAAAGGGGGATGTTTGCATGTGTTGGATAAAATGAAGTAAAACGTTATAATACAATGAGCTGCCGGTAGGCACAATACAATTATTGTATTGTTCTTATGCAGAGATTGTATTAGGTAGGACCTTGCAATTTTTGCAAGAGATTTTTATTTTGCGTGTATAGTGGAAATAAAACGGTTTATTCTGCACGCGTTCGGCTGGGCAGTACTTCGTTAAAGCCCAAGCAGAAGATGAAGATGCATCGAAGCAAAGCCTCAGATCATCGGGAGCACAGATCTTGAGAGCCAGACTGCGAATCGGGCTGGGGGATTGATTGTCGCTGTCTGGTTCTCTAGATTTGCGCTCTTGAAGAGTGGACTTTTGGCTTCGTTTCATCTTTTCCAGGAAAATCAATTTTTCAATCAAAAATCGATTTTTTGTGTCGTCGCATTACCGAAGTTTTATTTCTCGTTTCAGTTGCGCGCGTTCTGAGTGCAATTGAGTTTTTTCGCGTCGCAGGAGTAATATTTTGCTTTTCCAAAATGAGCATGCTGATTACAGCTGCTGTGTCAAGTCAAGGATGGGTGATCGATTTGGTGAGCTCGTTCCATGCCTTTATTTAAATGTACCATATATTATGAAACGTATTTTTATCATGACAACGGTGAGAAGCTTACTTAAATGAATTGATTTAACAAAATATGTTAAAACGGTTTGTTACTGTAAGTGTCGACATAGTCTCTTGTACATTAACATTGAAAACACCATACCTTTACTTTTAGCTAATTTTCATCATTATAAAAAATTATCTAGGAATGGTTCGATACTAAAAGTGATTACTTACCGATGTTAACGTTGTCTTTAGAGTACCGAAATGTGATTTTTTGAACTGAGGTTGCATGAATCGTATCACTTATCAAGGTGAATCCTTATCATGCAGCATGATCTCTTCCCTCTAAAATAACTCCTTCCCATGACAACAATGGAGATGCAGAGGTGATCTCGTTCTCTAGTCACAATGGAAGTCACACTAACATTCCTTCCCTTCCTCGATGACCGTAAGGACATGGCCGGCACCGTTATTGACTTTTTAATGTTTAAAGCTCTCGAAAGTGTGCATTGAACATGAGAAACTACTCCCAAGCTACAACAACTTCGATTATTCTGGTCAATCACTGACTAGCAACTACGAATTGTACGGTCATCAATGCTTATGCTACCATCCATAACATAAACACAACACAACGGCTGAGTGGTTCAAAAAATCGTTTATGCTCCACACCGCTCATTCGATTCTAAATTAAATTCTGAGTGTGCTCCCAAATTTTGATCTGAGCTCATTCGGATGAAAACTGAGATTGCACAAGCCGAAACGTCCGATTTAAAAACGGTCTTCGGCAAATTTGTAGCTGATTATTGTATCTCACAGTATCAACGTTGCTCTGATCCCCACATGGGCAAAAACTATGACCGGTTGAGTGAATTGCTTGGTTTCTTCATAGTAATTTCCATATAAACTTTAAAGGGCTTATGCAGTCTCAGTTTTCATTCAAATTAGCTAAAATTTTGGGAGGACACTCAGAATTTGATCTAGAATCGAATGAGCGGTGTGGAGCAAAAACGATTTTTGAACCACTCTAATGATTATGCTTATGGTATGGATGGTAGGGAAGATGACAGAATAATGTGATGACAAACCGCCTAGTACGATGAGAAATTGCAAAAAGATTTATACTGGGTGACTACGGGAACTTCTTGACAAACCTTCCGGTCGTACTTTCAGCTATCTTAAGAAACTCTGGAAACTCCTGGAAACCCCGTTGGACTCCTTTGGAATAACTACAAAGAATCTGTTCGAGAATAGATTTCATCAGAGCCCGCTCACTAAGAGTTGAAGAATCACTATGATTTTTTTCAAACAGTTTAGGCTCCATGACGTGCAATATAATTTTCGGTAGAATTCTATTACTTGCAAACTATTCCAAGAACCCTTGGATTATGGCAAATAAGATTCTTCAAATTTGTGTTTTAAGAAGGCTACCATGACTAGCTTACGAATTAAAAATTCTCAGAACAGATAAACAGTTTCACACATTATGCTACATTTTCCAATTGGCTTTCTGTTATTTAAATATTTAAACGCATTTCTATAAAAAAAGATCAAATAATAAACTTTGAACATGTGAGATAATATAAAAAACATTTACTATCAACCTATTTTCAATTCAGTTTGTTTTTGTCGAAGTGATTGATTATGTGTTTTTTATGGTTTATTTACCTGAAGTGGTTATTGTTAAATGGCTGTGTAATGTGAACTCACCTGAAAGTATAAGAAAAAAAAAGATTAATAATTTGTAATTGTTGTTTTCATACATTTTCGTATTTATTCGCAAGTCAGTTACATCTTTCTGCTGCACTAACGAGCAGCAATTTAATCGATAAAATTGAGAAAAAGCACCAACTCAGATTATCTCATAATGAAATGTAACCGCATTACAGTCCCACTACAGAGTCTTGCTACGTGTAACACAAAAATGAACCGTGTTTTGGTCATCTTTATATTTTTCTCGAACGGTGTCGGAGTGATAAGCAAGTTGTGACAATTTCATTGAGATTCAAACCTGCTTCAATATCCTGGTGTTTCATGAATATTTCTACAGAAAACGAGTTAGGAGACTTCTCAGTACATCTTCTCAATGCTTACTTTTTACAGATGGGACTGATTTGCGATTCTCGGCAGTACACAGATAATATGTTTTGTTAAAATTGATAGCTTTTTGCATTTTTTCCATTTTTTTTAAAATTGAGATTAGATATACCGTTTTGACTCATGTTCCGAATACTTAAGGCCAACAGTGGCTTCCAATGCATCTGATTGGCATAAATTAGATGATATTTGTGAAAATTTTAATTTCTCCGCAAAGCCTTATTGTTAGCTGTTAGGTGTGCCAGTGAAATTGTTTGTTTGAACCTTTTTAGTATTGTTTTTACGTAAAAGTATAGAACATCAGTTTGATTCAAATGCCAAACACTGTGTTTATTCTGTCTCATATTCCGAACACCTTGATTCAAATTCCGAACAGCACGAATAAATCATAATCAAATGAACAATTTCGCAAACAAGTTTATCTGAGCTAGTTTTACTGGTCTTGAACTAGAGAATCGTCACTACTCCCGAGGTATAAAATAGATTGGAATACGTCAAAATTGAATTGGATCTGACTGCCATTTCCTTGTAATTAGATGACATATTTCAGTGAAACATTTCAACCAAATCGCCATACAAAAACTAAGTGTTCGGAATATGAGTCTGTTCGACTTTGAGACAAAACGGTAATTGTCAATCGTGAAATATGATCCTACCTATCTAATAGGAAGAATCTTACCACTTTTATTTTGTCTTATCTCTCGAAGAAATGTATCAAAAGCATACTCTTTAAACCGGTTTGCATCATCGCTTTAAGAGGTAGGCTCAACCGTCCACAATCAGTCCCTGATTACATGACGAACCAACGGCGATGACGCGACCCAAGCATCCAAGATGATCTGATTCATAGGCTTTTCAAACCATGACGAGACATGGGGCCACTCCAGACGACCGATTCGTCCCCCTTTTCATCAGCATAGCTTTGTAAGTTCAGGTATTAGCTACATTAGCTGCACAGCAGCGATGAGGCCTCATCGATATGATTTAATGCTTCCCAGGAGAAGAGTGAGACGTCCAAAGACCCGCTCCGATGATGGAATGGATGTTCCGTTTGATTTTATTTCTTTCATGCTTCATTTTCCGATGGCTCATCTCCAGTCGATACAAACAGGCTGCGCCTTGTTATTATGGGCTTTTTGATGGGTCCCACCGAGGTCCCGGTTGACGTTGACGTCAACAAGCACTGAAAGAAAGATCCAAATAGGATGGCTTATAATAGACACCGCTTCTTCTGATAGCGAGCGATCAATGTTTGGGGTAATTTGGGAAATGACTAGCTCATCGATTCCTTTCCTCGTGTAATCCACGTAGTTGGAGCCTACCGTTTTGACTCATTTTCCGAACACTTAAGGCCTGCAGTGACTTCAAATCTGATATTCATAAATTAACAAATAACTGTGAAAATTTCAATTTCTTCGCAAAATTTAACTGTTGGCTGTGTCTACAATAATGTTGATTCAATAAGTTTTAGAATTTTTATTACGCAAAAGTACCGTTTTGTCTCAAATTCCGAACAGACTCATATTCCGTACACTCGGTTTTTGTATGGCGATTCGGTTGAAATGTTTCGCTTAAATATGTCACCAAATAACAAGGTAATGGTAGTCAATTGCAATTCAATTTTAACGTATCTAATATAATTTATACAACGGGATTAGTTGTGATTCTCTAGTTTGAGACCAGTAGAACAAGCTCCGAAGAAATTATTTGCGAATTTATTCATTTGAATACGATTTATTAGTGCTGTTCGGAATTTGAATCAAGGTGTTCGGAATATGAGACAGAACAAACACAGTGTTCGACATTTGAATCAAAATGTTGTTCCGTACTTTTACGTTAAAACACTACTATAACTAATTAAATCAACATTATTATTGGTACACCCAACATCTCACAGTTAGATTTTGCGAAGAAATTAAAATGTATACATATATCAGCCAATTTATGCCAATCAGATGCATTTGAAGTCACTGTTGGCCTTAAGTGTTCGGAATATGAGTCAAAACGGTATGTTACAACATTTTGATTCAAATGCCGAACACTGTATTCATTCTGTTTCAAATTCCGAACAACTTGATTCAAATTCCGAACAGCACGAATAAATCTTCAAAAATAGATATTCGGGCCATTCTTTATAACTGTGGAAAAGCTTATGAGAACGCTAGGCAGTTCCAATTGGTACGTGATGTCACAGAGAAGATGAATATGCAAATCACTTGAAGTGTAATATGGCAGAAGAGTGTCTTGACTGTCACACAGTAGCAAGTGCCCATTCTCACAACTATCATGTGAAACCTTACATAATAGAGACATTAGAAGAGTGTTTCCACCATGACCCATATCTCGATTACTCTCTTTAATTTCCTACCGATAAAAAAACTGCAGATGATAATATAACAACGTTTACAGAGAGTAAACACACATGCGTGATAAGTACCCACCTTCATCCGATTGCACTTGACTGACTCCGAGAGTTTTTTCCATTTTTTTTAAAATTGAGATTAGATATACCGTTTTGACTCATGTTCCGAATACTTAAGGCCAACAGTGGCTTCCAATGCATCTGATTGGCATAAATTAGATGATATTTGTGAAAATTTTAATTTCTCCGCAAAGCCTTATTGTTAGCTGTTAGGTGTGCCAGTGAAATTGTTTGTTTGAACCTTTTTAGTATTGTTTTTACGTAAAAGTATAGAACATCAGTTTGATTCAAATGCCAAACACTGTGTTTATTCTGTCTCATATTCCGAACACCTTGATTCAAATTCCGAACAGCACGAATAAATCATAATCAAATGAACAATTTCGCAAACAAGTTTATCTGAGCTAGTTTTACTGGTCTTGAACTAGAGAATCGTCACTACTCCCGAGGTATAAAATAGATTGGAATACGTCAAAATTGAATTGGATCTGACTGCCATTTCCTTGTAATTAGATGACATATTTCAGTGAAACATTTCAACCAAATCGCCATACAAAAACTAAGTGTTCGGAATATGAGTCTGTTCGACTTTGAGACAAAACGGTAATTGTCAATCGTGAAATATGATCCTACCTATCTAATAGGAAGAATCTTACCACTTTTATTTTGTCTTATCTCTCGAAGAAATGTATCAAAAGCATACTCTTTAAACCGGTTTGCATCATCGCTTTAAGAGGTAGGCTCAACCGTCCACAATCAGTCCCTGATTACATGACGAACCAACGGCGATGACGCGACCCAAGCATCCAAGATGATCTGATTCATAGGCTTTTCAAACCATGACGAGACATGGGGCCACTCCAGACGACCGATTCGTCCCCCTTTTCATCAGCATAGCTTTGTAAGTTCAGGTATTAGCTACATTAGCTGCACAGCAGCGATGAGGCCTCATCGATATGATTTAATGCTTCCCAGGAGAAGAGTGAGACGTCCAAAGACCCGCTCCGATGATGGAATGGATGTTCCGTTTGATTTTATTTCTTTCATGCTTCATTTTCCGATGGCTCATCTCCAGTCGATACAAACAGGCTGCGCCTTGTTATTATGGGCTTTTTGATGGGTCCCACCGAGGTCCCGGTTGACGTTGACGTCAACAAGCACTGAAAGAAAGATCCAAATAGGATGGCTTATAATAGACACCGCTTCTTCTGATAGCGAGCGATCAATGTTTGGGGTAATTTGGGAAATGACTAGCTCATCGATTCCTTTCCTCGTGTAATCCACGTAGTTGGAGCCTACCGTTTTGACTCATTTTCCGAACACTTAAGGCCTGCAGTGACTTCAAATCTGATATTCATAAATTAACAAATAACTGTGAAAATTTCAATTTCTTCGCAAAATTTAACTGTTGGCTGTGTCTACAATAATGTTGATTCAATAAGTTTTAGAATTTTTATTACGCAAAAGTACCGTTTTGTCTCAAATTCCGAACAGACTCATATTCCGTACACTCGGTTTTTGTATGGCGATTCGGTTGAAATGTTTCGCTTAAATATGTCACCAAATAACAAGGTAATGGTAGTCAATTGCAATTCAATTTTAACGTATCTAATATAATTTATACAACGGGATTAGTTGTGATTCTCTAGTTTGAGACCAGTAGAACAAGCTCCGAAGAAATTATTTGCGAATTTATTCATTTGAATACGATTTATTAGTGCTGTTCGGAATTTGAATCAAGGTGTTCGGAATATGAGACAGAACAAACACAGTGTTCGACATTTGAATCAAAATGTTGTTCCGTACTTTTACGTTAAAACACTACTATAACTAATTAAATCAACATTATTATTGGTACACCCAACATCTCACAGTTAGATTTTGCGAAGAAATTAAAATGTATACATATATCAGCCAATTTATGCCAATCAGATGCATTTGAAGTCACTGTTGGCCTTAAGTGTTCGGAATATGAGTCAAAACGGTATGTTACAACATTTTGATTCAAATGCCGAACACTGTATTCATTCTGTTTCAAATTCCGAACAACTTGATTCAAATTCCGAACAGCACGAATAAATCTTCAAAAATAGATATTCGGGCCATTCTTTATAACTGTGGAAAAGCTTATGAGAACGCTAGGCAGTTCCAATTGGTACGTGATGTCACAGAGAAGATGAATATGCAAATCACTTGAAGTGTAATATGGCAGAAGAGTGTCTTGACTGTCACACAGTAGCAAGTGCCCATTCTCACAACTATCATGTGAAACCTTACATAATAGAGACATTAGAAGAGTGTTTCCACCATGACCCATATCTCGATTACTCTCTTTAATTTCCTACCGATAAAAAAACTGCAGATGATAATATAACAACGTTTACAGAGAGTAAACACACATGCGTGATAAGTACCCACCTTCATCCGATTGCACTTGACTGACTCCGAGAGTTTTTTCCATTTTTTTTAAAATTGAGATTAGATATACCGTTTTGACTCATGTTCCGAATACTTAAGGCCAACAGTGGCTTCCAATGCATCTGATTGGCATAAATTAGATGATATTTGTGAAAATTTTAATTTCTCCGCAAAGCCTTATTGTTAGCTGTTAGGTGTGCCAGTGAAATTGTTTGTTTGAACCTTTTTAGTATTGTTTTTACGTAAAAGTATAGAACATCAGTTTGATTCAAATGCCAAACACTGTGTTTATTCTGTCTCATATTCCGAACACCTTGATTCAAATTCCGAACAGCACGAATAAATCATAATCAAATGAACAATTTCGCAAACAAGTTTATCTGAGCTAGTTTTACTGGTCTTGAACTAGAGAATCGTCACTACTCCCGAGGTATAAAATAGATTGGAATACGTCAAAATTGAATTGGATCTGACTGCCATTTCCTTGTAATTAGATGACATATTTCAGTGAAACATTTCAACCAAATCGCCATACAAAAACTAAGTGTTCGGAATATGAGTCTGTTCGACTTTGAGACAAAACGGTAATTGTCAATCGTGAAATATGATCCTACCTATCTAATAGGAAGAATCTTACCACTTTTATTTTGTCTTATCTCTCGAAGAAATGTATCAAAAGCATACTCTTTAAACCGGTTTGCATCATCGCTTTAAGAGGTAGGCTCAACCGTCCACAATCAGTCCCTGATTACATGACGAACCAACGGCGATGACGCGACCCAAGCATCCAAGATGATCTGATTCATAGGCTTTTCAAACCGTGACGAGACATGGGGCCACTCCAGACGACCGATTCGTCCCCCTTTTCATCAGCATAGCTTTGTAAGTTCAGGTATTAGCTACATTAGCTGCACAGCAGCGATGAGGCCTCATCGATATGATTTAATGCTTCCCAGGAGAAGAGTGAGACGTCCAAAGACCCGCTCCGATGATGGAATGGATGTTCCGTTTGATTTTATTTCTTTCATGCTTCATTTTCCGATGGCTCATCTCCAGTCGATACAAACAGGCTGCGCCTTGTTATTATGGGCTTTTTGATGGGTCCCACCGAGGTCCCGGTTGACGTTGACGTCAACAAGCACTGAAAGAAAGATCCAAATAGGATGGCTTATAATAGACACCGCTTCTTCTGATAGCGAGCGATCAATGTTTGGGGTAATTTGGGAAATGACTAGCTCATCGATTCCTTTCCTCGTGTAATCCACGTAGTTGGAGCCTACCGTTTTGACTCATTTTCCGAACACTTAAGGCCTGCAGTGACTTCAAATCTGATATTCATAAATTAACAAATAACTGTGAAAATTTCAATTTCTTCGCAAAATTTAACTGTTGGCTGTGTCTACAATAATGTTGATTCAATAAGTTTTAGAATTTTTATTACGCAAAAGTACCGTTTTGTCTCAAATTCCGAACAGACTCATATTCCGTACACTCGGTTTTTGTATGGCGATTCGGTTGAAATGTTTCGCTTAAATATGTCACCAAATAACAAGGAAATGGTAGTCAATTGCAATTCAATTTTAACGTATCTAATATAATTTATACAACGGGATTAGTTGTGATTCTCTAGTTTGAGACCAGTAGAACAAGCTCCGAAGAAATTATTTGCGAATTTATTCATTTGAATACGATTTATTAGTGCTGTTCGGAATTTGAATCAAGGTGTTCGGAATATGAGACAGAACAAACACAGTGTTCGACATTTGAATCAAAATGTTGTTCCGTACTTTTACGTTAAAACACTACTATAACTAATTAAATCAACATTATTATTGGTACACCCAACATCTCACAGTTAGATTTTGCGAAGAAATTAAAATGTATACATATATCAGCCAATTTATGCCAATCAGATGCATTTGAAGTCACTGTTGGCCTTAAGTGTTCGGAATATGAGTCAAAACGGTATGTTACAACATTTTGATTCAAATGCCGAACACTGTATTCATTCTGTTTCAAATTCCGAACAACTTGATTCAAATTCCGAACAGCACGAATAAATCTTCAAAAATAGATATTCGGGCCATTCTTTATAACTGTGGAAAAGCTTATGAGAACGCTAGGCAGTTCCAATTGGTACGTGATGTCACAGAGAAGATGAATATGCAAATCACTTGAAGTGTAATATGGCAGAAGAGTGTCTTGACTGTCACACAGTAGCAAGTGCCCATTCTCACAACTATCATGTGAAACCTTACATAATAGAGACATTAGAAGAGTGTTTCCACCATGACCCATATCTCGATTACTCTCTTTAATTTCCTACCGATAAAAAAACTGCAGATGATAATATAACAACGTTTACAGAGAGTAAACACACATGCGTGATAAGTACCCACCTTCATCCGATTGCACTTGACTGACTCCGAGAGTGAATGGGGTCAGTCGGTTGAGATGCAGTTGCAGAATTCACTTACTTACTGGTAGTGGCTATTCCGCCGCCAATGTAGGTATAGCGCACTTCCGTCTACCTAGTTCCATTCTCTCCAGCGCGCGTGATGGGAAAACCGCACGGATGAGGAAACTGACAATCTGGACGAACATGCACAGTTAGAACCACACCACGGGGGCTACCCGAATATAGGTGGATAAAAAAGTTTTGTCAAATTATGTTATTATGATAATTTTTTTTATCGCTAACTAAATGTGTTTCAATCCTATTAAAAATATAATGAATACTGTTTCATAAACTGTGTAACTTAATCAGTTACATACTTATTAGCATAGCATTACATAGCCTGGCTGTACATATCAATGGTTGCTACTCTGTAATTTATCGGAACTGGTAAGAATTGCACTTTGATTCAAATGAATAAGGAAAAAGACTTACCGCTTACTTTCGAATTGCACATTTTAGCAGTCTTCATATTATTGATCAACAACGGCGCAGGCCAAGTCCATACAGCCAATTGGGTTTAGGAAAGAATGTTAGTATGTAATTTTTGTTGTTTCTAAAGACCAAGAATACCTCTGTATCTCCACAATCATCTCGGGAAGGGTATTGATTAGTGAGGGAGAAAGAAGATCTCGGTCGGTGATGCAATTCTTGAATGAGGAGGAAAAAACGAGTCTTACTTAAAGGTTTTAAATTTTTGGCTCATGGTGAAAAGAAATTGGTGGAGATTAATAGAAGATTTAAAAAGTATAATGGCATTCAGAATGTCGAACTATTCAGTTTTCTTTTGATAATGACGTAAAAGAAAGTATGTGTATATTGAAATAATATGAAGCATGAATAAGAGTGTATGTCGACACTTGTAGTGACGAACAATTCATAGTTTGCTAGAAAATTACATGAATGTAATGTTCCCACGATAAAAACTTGGTATCATAAGCATGAAACGAGCTCACCAGTTGGCAATCCATCCTCGACTGAACCCGGGTATCTTTTCGCAATCAAATGACGCAAACCAAACACGATTGATCTTGATACCGTCGCTTACTCCACAGGAGAATGCTACGAAATCAAAATACCATTAGGTAAAATAAAATTAAGCTTTTAATAACATTTTGTAAACAACATATAACGTTGATTAGAGTCCGCGGCTGCAAAGCAAAGCCATGCTGTAGGTCTGGGTTCGATTCCCGGTCGGTTCAGAATATTTTCGTAATGGAAATCTACTTGACTTCCCTGGGCATAATGTATCATTGCAAATACCTGCCACACGATATACGAATGCGAAAATGGCAACTTTGGCAAAGAAAGCTCTCCGTTAATAACTGTAGAAGTGGTCATAAGAACACTAAGCTGAGAAGCAGGCTCTGTCCTAGTGAGGACGTAATGCTTAAAAGAAAAGAGATGCATATCATAATTCTGATCAAATTTTATCATGTTTTGTTATGTTCCTCTATTCGGGTAAATATGAGAACGCCGCGTAGAAAGAACCACTATCAGTACGGCACGGTTTGCATACATAACACACCTGCTGCTGCTGCTTCTTCTGCTGCTGGCTTGCTGCCCGCCGTATGCGTGTTTACTTGGTACGAGGAAATCTGTCTGTAGCGTAGGAAAATAAATGGAAGACTACCGTTTTGCGCACTGTAATTAGATTGGATTCATTAATCATAAATTCTCCCACACGGTGTGAGTGTGTCGGTTTCGGAAGGTGAGAAGTTTAAATGTACAGCTATGGCACAGAGGTCTTGGATGATTTCGCTAATGGCCCGAGTGTATGCTCTGATGTGATTCAACGGTTCCCTCTGGAGGTTGACGGGTTAAAGAGAAAGGGTCGCAGAAATAGTTGAAAGGTAAGGAGATTTGTGTTCTTAACACAAATAACAAATCGTGTGGATTTCAAAATGGGTTTGATGAAGCCGTTTACAATTAATTTAGTTCGAAAACGTTGAGTTTTTAGTGGCCACTAGTTTTACTAATCCACGATTTTTATTTTGACTTAAGTAAAATCTTTATGATTTTTTTTTTTTTGAAGATGCATTTTTTTTTGAGAATGTTTTTTGCAGACTTTTCCTTATTTGTTGTATTTGTCCATAAATTACGGGGTCATTGAGGAGGTGTCGGTCGAAAGACCACGAAAAGCCACGCCGCAAGGAGAGGGGCTGGGGTTGGAAGGTTAACCAGGTAGTTTTATCGGATTAAAGGAAGTGTTGTTTTAGCAAATAGTATTTTGGGTTGAGGGCTGCAAAACGCTGAGTCGACAATCAGAAAGGAGCGTGCAACACAGCTCTGGTCATCACACTTTCCTACCTCACGCTTCCACGGGTCAAATGATGACAAATACTGCCAGCTAAGCGTTGCGTACTTAGCTGGTAGTGCAGCCTGGGCACCGTTGTCCTTCTGACATCAGCAAGATTAAGGAGGTGCGTTTCAAGCGTGTGTCCACCAAGGATGTGTGGCTCAAACAGCGTCTGTTCTGGCATCCAGCGGCTGAGTAACAGCCACTGGTAGTGTCTTTCTAAAAACACACCAAGCCGTTCCTATAGGGGACGTTAGCCACAAGGAAGGACGTTTCAAGTAATACTGTTTCATATGGTATGCCCTCTTCAACATCTAATCCAATTTCTCTCGCCGTTCCCTTACGGTACCTATCCATCTAGTATTTTAAAAAGACACTGACACGTTTATGCTTCCAGTGGGCATTTATGCCCTTTGAAGGAAGCACCACACTAGACAACGGACTAGCATGCAACGCCCAGTGGCACAGTCGGAAAACATTTCTCACGAAAAGTTTACCAGCCTGAGGCGGGAATCGAACCCACACTCCCTAGCACGATGCGGCTAAATGCCTGGTGACACTAACCGCACGGCTACAAAGCCCACGTAGTATTCATTGCTTTCTTCTCCATGCTCCCTCTTACTTCGAGCAAAATAGACCGATACGCCGGTAAACAATTTCAATAAAAGAACAGTTCGGGCTATAAGAATAAATATGTACAATGAAACTATATTAATAAAATTGTAATATTTGGTCAAAATTTCAGTGCATGGACCCAATCGTATTGGACTTTTTTTTTGTTTGGGCGTTTCTAGGCCTATCATAAGGATGCTTGGAGGTGTATTAGTTTTTGCATAAATGTTTGAACATTTTTTGGCTCTTAGTGGGGCAAAAGTTTGACCCACATGTAAAATTTTTTGATGAACATTTAGTGTGTAATTTTTAGAAACGAAAAGTTTACGGCTGGTATAGAGTATGTCTGTCATTAAAGTGCCGATATTTTGTGTCTCAACTAGCAAACTTTTGCCCCCACTAGAATCGAACTCTTGCCCCACCGGTGGAGCAGAACTTTGTTTTAGAAATCAATTTTGAAACCGTTATAGCTCAAAATGTATAAATATTTTAACACAAGTTTGTGCAGCAAAACTTTTATTTAAAACTGTTTTTTTTTTAATTTTGACTATAACGCTAGGGTTGAACTTTTGCCCCACCTTACTCCATTTCCACACATATGTGAAAAAACGTTGTTTGTGATACTCAGCATTATCGTGGTTAATATGGGGGTAGACAAACGCAGGTTCTGAACCATGTCCAAATTAGTCTAAGTATTCTCAAAACGAATAACTTCATTTCTGCGGAATACTTTTTGAAGGAAAATTTTTCAATGTATTTTTTTGGGATTTAACATGAAATGGTATTCTTTAGCCGAGTGATTAGAGCATCTGGCTACAAAGTAAAGCCATGCTGAAGGTGTCTGGGTTCGATTCCCGGTCGAACCAGGATCCTTTCGTTATGGAAATTTCCTTGACTTCCTTGGACACGATATACGAATGTAAAAATGGCAACTTTGACAAAGAAAGCGTGTGACAAAGAAAGCTCTCAGTTAATGACTGTAGAAGTGCCTTTTGAACACTAAGCTGAGAAGCAAGTTCTGTCCCAGTGAGCACGTAATTACAATAAGAAGAAGAAGAAAAAGAAGAATAAATTAAATGCAACACAAAAATCTTTAACTGAAGGTAGTTTTTCAATATTTATGATTCCATTGGATCGCACAATAAATGATTGCACTATTTGTCAAAAAAATACTTAAAAATGACAACACACACAATCCATTTTCATCTTCCTTCACCTTATGATTTCCATCACGCTAACGAAGATAATTAATTGCTATTAAAATTTCATCACGAACACGATGGACTTTTTCCGTGTGATTAATTAATTCTTGTGCTGCGATCAGCACTTCTGGCAACGGACGGACGGACGAACGGTTGGTAACCTAGGAGGCCCGGGGCCCCGTACATTTAAAACCGAATTGGAAATTCAACGCACTGGTCACACGTGCTCAGCTCACTCACAGTAGTCGTCGTAATTAGGGCGGATGTCGTGACGCCACCTTCCGCGCCATCGTTTCCGTCAGTTCCGTCCTACTGACCGTCCCGACGCACAGTGGCGGGACTCCGTGCAAAAGTTGAAAAAACTCTGTTATACTGAATCCATTTGCTGGCGTGATTTCTACATAATATGTATTATCATACGTTGTTTTAGTCATAGCTGTAAGTTCAATTAATCATCTCCAATATCCATAAAAATGAATCACGAGTTGTATCAAGTATATAAAGATGCGAATACTATTAAGTGTTTGAAATACGTCACATCAGTAGGCTGATCACTCGATGCGAATGTCGGGAGAAAGAATTGCGACAATAATTTACAGCAAGGAATCAGGTAAAGGCTGGCAAATTCGTGGTAGACCACTTATACGCTGGCTGTATGCAGTGGAAGAAGACATGGCGACCGTGAACGTTTGGGGCAACTGAAGAAGTATCACCCAAGTTTGACGAAGATGGAGCTATACAATACGCCCGACAATGGTTTGATGCTACGCTGTAGCCAAACAGGTACAAACTTGTTAGTTGAACGATTTGAAACACAAGAAAACTCCTATTTTGAATATTAAATTTTCATATAAATTTCGGACCCTTTGTCCATTATTTCGCCACTGTGCTCCAGAGTGAGTAACAGATGCTTGGCGTGTGCAGCAATTGTCGAAATTAAGGCCCACCCCGGCAAGTGCAACAATGTCCACCAAGTGCAATTATCCCGGTTGATTTATGCTCGGGATGGCTGCTGCCGCAGGTTGGAATTCTCGACAAGCAGGTTGAAACGCCCAACAGGTAATGGAAATAAATTATTAAGCTTGATAGTGTGAACTTTCGCTTGAATTATTCAAATGTCTGTGGAACCATTGGTTCAGCGCGATTCGTACAATCTTGATTCGCCCATTGTTACATCGATTTTGTCTCCGTAATTAGCGTTACAAGAAAAATCCACTTCAAATCCGCCATTGAGTGATTTATTGCACCCTTGAGGAAGTGCAGCAACAGCTACTGCACCGTCGGTCGTAATCTAGATTTATGATGAAGTAAATGAGACTAGTTGGTTCCCATCGTTTGTGTCTCGTTTATGTCATCGTTAGAGTTTGTCGAAGCCCCTATATCTACGGTTCTTGAAGGCGACAAAAAACAGTACCGTCTAACTAGACATCGACCAACAACGGAGAGCGTCTCACGTTTACTGTTGCAACGGAAGCCAGCACTTTTATTTTTCCGATCGCAATTATTCACGATTACAAAGGAGATTCCACCCCTACTTGTGGGTGCCGATAGTAATCATTCAGTGCAAAAAAATCGAATCGATGGTGTTGGTTCATTGATGGAACGGCAAACTACTAGAAGACTGACTTCGTCGCCAGTAAAGGCCGAGGCTCGAGGAATAACACAAATTTTATTGACACTTCCGAAGAGTGTAAAGTGATTACGAAGAATTTTTCCGCCATCTATAAAGCACACTACTGTACGTAGGAGTATAGGGGTACTTGTTGGAGTTATGAACTCGACCAGCTTTTACAGAGGCACTGGAAGGGGTGTGAAACTTGTAGGCAGCGGTGCATCTAGGAACATGCTTCGAAAGGGCAACGCCTCAAAACCGTTTGAAATTCAAACAGGATTCCATCTGGAA